>NC_135483.1:194523601-195731209 GCF_052094955.1 Ictidomys tridecemlineatus | reverse complement strand
GTGGTAGGTCCAGGCAGCATGGGAAGAGGGGCACTGAGGGCTGAGGGCAGGGAGACTTGAGGGGACCGTGCTGGGAAGGTGGGGCTCGAGCTGAGCTTTGTGGTCTAGGTGTGGGAGAGGCGGAGTGTGCCCCACGCTGGGGGAGAACCCTGATGACACAGGAGAGCGGGGAGCAGAACCAGGATCTCCCCAGTGCACATGTCGAGGGGTCCTTGTGCTTCCTCTCTGGGGACAGCCTGCCCTTTGTCAGAAAAGCTAAGTGTCCCCCGGAAGGCACAGCACCATGACGGCAGCCACTCACACCGAGCCCTCCCGGCTATGGTGCAGGCTGCTCAGCTCCTGGCTCTCGTCCGCCCTAGGACTCCACAGCCGCCTGCCCTCCTGTGACCTGGGTCAGTCTGGGTTCATTTCCTCAATGGAACAAAAGGATCAGCCCGTCCTCTGATGTTTGCAGGGTCTTGGGAACAAGGTGCAGACACCGTCCGTCTGTCTGAACATTTAAAAGGTCCGCCTAAACCAAGTGCGTGTTGTGGAATAAAGGTGTCTACCCTTTTCCATCCTCATGTCTTCCTAACAACCTGGGAGCCCAGGTTTGGGTTTGCATCCTAGGCTTCCTGGGAAATCCGGCCAGGATGCCACAGCCCAGCCCCGTCCCCTCCTTTCCTTTCCAGTGGGGTCCATCTCACACAGGAGAGCCCCAGATGACACGGGGATCCCCTGCCGTGCTCCCTCCCAGTAGCTGCCCCGGCCACACGGGGCTGGGGGCACATGCAGGGGCTGTGGTCTGCTGGTGGAAGGGTGGACCTGGGGCAGAAGGCCACGGGAATCCTTTGGTGCCAAAGCCTTGGGGCATGATCTAATGTAATGTAGCATGATTCAGTAGTGTTCCTTGGTCCTAAGGATTCTGTACTCATGAGCTGGGGACGAGGGTGGAAGGCCCTCTAGGTGTGGTTCATAGGTCGCTATGAGGAGTAAATCGATACTCTAAGCCAAGTGCCCGGCACATTGCAGGTGCTCAATAAAAGGTAGCTGCTTTATTATTGTCGTGTTTCTAGTCTAGTCATGGAATTAGACGAGGCTCCCACAGCCCAGCTCTGCCTGCTTGTCACCCTCACCTCTTGCAGCCACCCAGACTCTGCCTGCTGGTAGCGTCCGCTGACCTGGCCCATTGTCCTTCGGCTTTGTGCTGTGCTCCTTCTGCTTCTGGGCTGAGTGTGTCCTGCCCTCTCTTGGTCATCCTGCAGCTTCTTGAGCCTGTTTCAGCATTTCTGCTGGGGTAGCAGGGGCTCACGGGCTGCCTGGACTGTGTCTCCTGTGGCATTGAAACTCCCACTTTTTTTCTTTTTCCTAATTTTCTTTTCCCTAAACTTCTTCTCCCTGATCTTCTCCCCCCCCCCCCCCCCCGCCATCATCTCCTTCCTGATCTCTCCTCCTAATCTCATTTTCTCTGAATCACCTCTATAACCGCCCCCTGTTCCTGAGGATGGGCGGAATCACAGCCTTTGGGACGGCAGTCCCCTGTTTTTCTCCCTGGCTAGCAAGGCCATAAACCTTCCTTTTTCCTTTCTCGTTATTGGATTGGCACTGGGGAAAAGGACTGAGCTTTCTTTAACACTGGGAGAGGTTTTCTGGGATCCTTCCCCTTTCCTTCTGGCCAGGAGTGTCCCTTGCTCTTGTTGTACCCTCTGCCCTTTGTAGGAACCCTTTGGCAGCTGCCCCCTACTCTGGGAGCTGTCTTGCTCCTGGGGTGGGTTGCCTTATTTGCTCTGCTCCCTCTGCTCTGCCCTTGCTGGCCAGCAGCCACGCGACAAACGGACTGTTGAGCTGAGGAATTTGACTTGGCATTCAGGAATCCCTGCTGGAATTTTCCATTAGATAAGCCAGGGTGAAGGTTTCAGGAAAAGGCAGCCTCCAGGTCCCTGCTTATCTCACAGGCCTTCAGTGATAAGGACATTCTGGAGAGCTGGACATGGGATAACTATCACGCTGAGTTTTAGCCTTAGCCATAGCTCTGCAAGGAAACCCAAGGAGGAGAGGGAGGTAGCCCTTCCCCACAGACCCCTGCCCCAGAGGACCTCTGGCTCTCTTCACTGGCCAGAGTCTGGTCATCCTGCCATTTCTACCTGAAAGATGATGTGAGCCATCGTCACCAGAACAAGGGGGCAGGGGCCCGGGGTGCACAGTGAGCTGTGCCTGCTGCAAGCCCTGAGGACTGATCCAGACACGGAGCAGGGGTCTGGCTCTCTGTGACCCAGGAGAGCGAAGGGTGGGAAGTTAAAGAAGGCACATCTGGATGGGAAGGAGGTTAAAGAAATAATCCCATAAACTGGCCCACCGTGCAGACCCCAACACGCTTTCTTCTCCAAGAAGCAATCCACCTGCAGCCCTGCCTGGCCTCAGTGGACAGGACATGTCACATTCCTCAGCAGATTACCTGTTATCTGCAGGAGACGTGCAGGCCCAAAATAATGTCGATAAGAGGAAGCCAAGTTACCCTGAAGGGGGAGAAACTAGGGTAGTTCCTAATAACCATAAAATCTGAAAGAATGTGTGATCAAGAATCCAGTTACAACAAGTTAGCAGGGGCCAAGGTGACCTAGAGTTGCCAAGGCAGTGTGGACTTGAAAGCGTGATGTCATCTACTGTCAGTCAAAAGTCCGGAGGTGACCTGGGTGGGACTCTCTGGAAACTTCTCTGGAATCCCAGTAAAACTGGAGTGCAGGAGAGGCACGGGGTCCCTCTCCTCTCTGAGAGCACCTACTCTCTCCCTCTAGAGTGTCCCCTTTCCCTCTTCCTATCTCTTCAATAGACTCATCCCGTCACTGTGAGCCAGGTCTGGAGTCTTTCTGACTTGATGGCAAGAATCGGGGTTTGAAGAGGGGGTCTTTGTGCTGCTTCAGTCTCTCTGCATGCCCCAGCCCTGTGACACTGTCCCCGGGGACAGAAGTTCCCCACTCACTGAAGATACTTGAGTAGAGACTGAAGACTCAGCCACAGGATTTGCAGGGTCAACCGCTGTGTGGACACTCGGGCCAGATGGTCCCCAGCAGCCCCACTGACTCCAGGGCTCTGCCCAATGCTGTGATTTTGAATTTCTTTCCAGGGGACAAGGTGTGCACCAAGGATGGGGTCCGCTTAAATGGCATAGGAGAAATTGTCACAGCAGAATTGGTGACATGCTTATAGAGAAAATTAAAAATTGGCATCACCATATAAAAATAGTATTAATTATGGCCATGTATATAAACTGTTTCTGTGCTATTTTTACTTAACTTCTAGCACAAGCCATGATGGTCATGGTGTGCACAATGCAAGCCTATGTTCTGCTGTGGGTCTTGCTCAGCCTGGCCGTGGGGTTGGTAGTGTCTGAGTCTGACCCCGGGCCCGTGGAAGCACCTTCTGAATCACAGGAGAGCTGCAGGCTTCTCATAGTGGGTGCCTCCAGGCAAGGTTAGAATGAGGCAGTCACAGGACCAGGGTTGGGGTTTGCACAGCTGCCACATCAGGTGGACTTGAGTGGCTGCCTTCCGTCCACCACAGCTCAGGATGGCTCAGGCCGGGCTTATCAGACTGTTGCTATTGCCTTGGGGCAGGGGTAGCTCCAACTCACCACGAGATGCTTATCCTTTAGACCTGATGTTCCTAGAATCCACTCTACTTTGGCCTGCAAGTGTCCGATGGGTGGCTCAACCTCCATTTTGCATCCATCTCCTTTGATCTGTGTCACCTTGGATTCTAGGAACATCAGGTCTAAAAGATAAGCATCACCTGGTGAGTTGGAGCTACCGGTGCCCCCAAGGCAATAGCAACAGTCTGATAAGCCCGGTCTGAGCCATCCTGAGCTGTGGTGGATGGAAGGCAGCCACTCAAAACCACCTGATGTGGCGGCTGTGCAAACCCCAACCCTGCTCCTCATTGCCTTTTCTTTTCTTTTTTTTCCCAGTGGGGCGGGTGCTGGGGATTGAACTCCGGGGTTCTAGACCTCTGAGCCACATCCCGGCACTATTTTGTATTTTATTTACAGACAGGGTCTCACTGAGTTGCTTTAGTGCCTCACCATTGCTGAGGCTGACTTTGAACTCGCCATCCTCCTGCCTCAGGCTCCGGAGCCACTAGAATTATAGGCATGGCCACCACACCGGGCCCCTCATTCCCTTTTCTTTTTTTTTTATTGTTTGAAAATTTATTATTTTGCCAATTTTAAAAAAGGACAGATACTATAAAAACAAGAATTCAATTTAAAAAGGAACATTAAAAATGAGAAAATGTGACCACATTTTCTTTTGCAAAATTCTTTGTCTAAACCTCCTTCCCTTTTCTACAGGACCTTGAAGTCATTGTCAGCGCCTCAAAGACAGGGCTGAGGATGTAGGCCCCATTATCTTCTGGGGTAGCCAACGCTGTTCCTTTCCAACGATTTCCCATGACCTTTCCTGTCTGGTTTTTGGGGCAAGTGGCAGGACCTGATTTTTGGATCCCCAGGGTCACTAGGGCCCTGGTGACAGCTCAGGGATGGCCCGGGGGGGCCTTCCAGGGACTTCAGCTACCACTGGCATGTCATGGGGATCCGAACCAACCTCAGTGCTCCTCAGGTCTCCCTGAAATCTTTGGAGGCCCCTCCCCTGCCCCTCCCCAGAGCCGTGGCATGAAGTGCCTGGTAGCTCTGCGAACGCAGCCTCCTGCCCTTGTTCCTCATCCCAGCTGAAGCCTGGCAGCCCCTCCCTGCGGCCCACCACCTCCTTGGTGTGGACTTTCCTTACCAAGGTGGGTGGACGGCTTCATAGCCAAGACCGAGCGTGGCAGGTTCCAAAGCTGTGCTCTTGGCAAGGCCTGGCTTTCAACCCTGTCTGGCTGCAGGCACACAGCTCCCATTTGGGGTCTGAGAAGCTGGCTGTCAACAACTTTCTCTCTTTGCATTTCTGTACGAAACTAGTGCTCAGGTCTTCCTCTCAGCCTGTGCCCAAACTGGCTCAAGACGATGGGAGAAGACCATCCATGTTGCTAAATAAAATTCCATGAAGGCCATGTGCTGGACAAAGACCCTGCACAGGCCAGGCCAAAAGTCCAAATGGATCATTCATGCTCAAGTCCTAGAAGCAGTCTGAAGACCTTGCTGACCTTCCAGAATCAGGTCAAAGAGGCAAGTCACGTCTCCCAAAAGGCCAGTTTCAATGGGCATAATAACCATGTTACCCTGCCTTGATGCAGACACGTGAGCTCAGTGTGGCTCTTGCCTAGCACGTGGGAAGCCCCAGCTCAACCTCAACACCCCCAAATAATATAAATAAATGGTCAAGATCTTTAACTCGTCCTGTTGATAAGGCTCCCGCAAACATAGTGAACGTTCCTAAGATGTGCCGGACGTTCTGTAAGAAGTATGGTAAACACCAACCCCCAAAAGTGACCCAGAACAAGAAGAGCAAGGGTTCGCTGTGTGCACGGGAAGGCGGCATCATGACAGGAAACATTGGCTGTGGTGGGCAGACTAAGCCCGACTAAGAAAAATTCTAAATCTACAAAGAAGATGGTGCTGAGGCTTGAGCTGAGCCTCACTGCAGATGGAAGAGAACCCTGGCTATTTTAAGAGATGCAAGCGTTTCCAACTGGGAGGAGATAGAAGAGAAAGGGCCAAGTGATCTTGTTCTAAGCTTCATTGTTTTGTTACGAAGATAATAAAATGTTGACGTTATCTTAAAAAAAAGATCTTTAACTCGTAAGTTTGTCCTCAAAGTTAGAAAAGAAAAGTGCATCCTTACGTTCCAGCTCTATCCTGAGTGACACAAGAGAATCCTGGCTCCCAGACCTTTAGTTACCAGTCTCGGGCAGGAGATCAGGATGGATGACAAGAGGCAGGGGCTTCTCAATGTCCAAGGCAGCCAGGCCAGCTGGGGAGGTGGCCACACCTCAAGGGACATTGTGTCCTGGAGAAGAACCACCCCGCAGGGCCCAGAGAGAAACTGGTCCTGCCAGGATGCTGCAGAGGGCCCCCAGAGGTGCCTCCAGCTGCAGCTCCACCCGCAGGGCCTGGGACCCTGGAGCCGCTGTGCCTGCTTCCCAGTGCCCGGTGTCAGTGTTGGGGAACCCCAGTGAGATTCAGGTGAGTGCATCAAGAAAGGGAGCTTCTCAGGATGATTTTATGGCTTGCCATTCACAGGTGACCAATGTTTATCTTCCTTGGCCTCTGGCCAAACTCACCACCCAGCCACACCTGGAGGCTGAAAATCTCTGGAAGAGACTATTCTGTTACTCCAGAGTCTCTCCAGTGCCCCGCCCTCTGCCTCCTTGGAGGCCACCTCCTGGGGGCATCAAGCCCAGATCTGAACCTTTGAACCGCCTACCTGGGCCGCCTCCAACTGGCTGCCAGCGGTTTGTAGGAGGAAAAAGTTCATTTGACCAAAAAGCTCTCTTTTCTCCTGGGCTGTGGGTGTTCAAGGCCACAGGATCAGGAGAGCTCTGAGGAGGGTCAGGAAAGACCTTCAAACCAGGGGGAACAGAGCTCAGACACTGGAGCGTGACTTCCGGCCTGCCCCTGCCCCAGGTGACCACATGACCGTGAGTGGACTTTGCCCTGGAGCCTTGGAAGGGAAGGGAAGGGAAGGGACCTGACCCCCAGCTACCCCTTGCGGTTACAGCAGAGCCTCCCGTCCTGCCACAGCCACCGCCCAGGCCACGCGGAAAGGGAAGCAGAGCTCTCCCCAGGCCAGGAGGAAGAAGGCAGGGAGACCGGTGGGGCCTCCGGACCTGCAGGGGACGACCTCGGGCTCGGGAGTGAACAACCGTGGGAAACAGGTGAGCCCGTGTGGGGGCTTCTGCGTGCTTGGCAGTGTCTGTGTGTCTGTGTGTGCACGCGTCCTGGTGTGCATCACCAAAGGGACCAGAGCTGTCCTGGTTTGGATGCTGGCTGGCTCTCTGGAATGGATGCCCTGAAGGTGTGCAGTGAAAGACTTTGAGTGTGAACTGCTGTACGAGGCTGTCCCCTCCAAGAGATCTGTTTTGGTCACGTCAAGATGCTCAGCAATACAGACAGTCACGTCTCTGAGCTCGCCAGATTTTCTCATTAGGACTCTCTTTTTAACGGGGTCTTGCTTTTACTTTTCTGTATTAAGTGGCCACATTGTTCTGATCACGAGGGAATCGAGGCGTAGACAGCTATGCAGGGTTCTTCTCCAGCCTGGGGAGGAGGACGCAGGAGGAGCACCCCCGCAGCCTGAAACCAGGCCCCCCCCCCCCCCCCCCCCCCCCCCCCCCCCCGTGAAGACCAGTTGGGGTTGGCCTCCTGCTTTCTCCTTTGGTGGAAGGCAGGTGTGCTCCTGAGAAGCAGCACCCCAGTAGGGACCGGAAGAGGAACCCCGACTCCTGGCCTCCGGTAAATTCCAGAGCCAGGTCAGAGGTCAGACTCCCAGTTTTCTCTTTGAACTGAGAGCTCCAGCCTCCCATTGTTGAAAGCTTACCACACACCGTCAACTTGAACACGCTTACTGCAGTCTTACTTATTCCAGAGAAAAGAGATTAAGTCAAGTGAAAATCCAGTGAGAGGCTGTAGGGAGCTGTGTAGACATCTCACACATGGCCTTGAAGCACAGGTAGCTCGTGGACCACTGCCTTTGATGTTATGTTAAGGTTCTGGGTTTTTTTTTTTTAAGGCAGGATGTATGCTTGATGTTAAAACCGTGAAGGTGCATGGGAAATCGAATGGGCAAACTTTCCTTGGTGGTTGTACTGAGGGTGTGGGACTATAGGTAGTTTCCTTTTTTACATATTGACAATATGTTTATATTTAAAGACACACATACACCCACACTGGGTTCAGTCCCCAGCACCAAATATATATAGAGAGAAGGGGGTGCCCTACCACTGAGCCATAATGCGAGCTGTTTTATTTTATTTTTTATTTTGTTTTTGAGAGAGGGTCTTGTTAATTTTCCCAGGATGGCCTTGAACTTGAGATCCTCCTGCCTCAGCCTCCTGAGTCACTGGGATTATAGGTGTGTGCCACTGTGCCTGGTGAAGAGTATTTTTTTCAAGCACAGAGATGTCTTTTATCCAAGAAATCCAAACCTGGTGTCCCAGTAGTGGGGCATTCATTCATATTCCACCTATCCAGGATAATCCACACATGTTTGGGCCAAAGATTTTCTTGAATTTTAAGATGAATTTTATTACTCTGTGGGAATAATAGCAAAGAAACCTGGAGGAGCACCTTTGGGTACTTGGGAATGTGCTCCCGTGGATGTTAGGACTCCCTATAGAGATCCCAGTGCAGATCAATGAGGTGTTTTCTCCTCAGAGAGTGGCTTATGTACCTTTATCAAGAACAAGCATTAAATCAGGTGCAGTGGCACACACCTGTAATCTTGGTGGCTCAAGGTGCTGAGGCAGGAGGATCACAAGTTCAAAGTCAGCCTCAGCAACTTAAAGAGACCGTGTCTCACAATAAAAAATAAAAAGGTTGGGGATGTGGCTCAGTAGTTAAGTGCCTCTGGGTTCAATCCCTGGTATAAAAAAAATAAAAGAAATAAGTATTGGTGGGGTGAGGGTGCTCCCATGATCCCAGTGATAAGTTAAGGCCAGCCTGGGCAACTTAGTGAGACCTTGCCTCAAAATTGAAAAAAAAAAAAATTGAGGATGTAGCTCAGTGGTAGAGAGCCCTGAGCTCATCCCAGTTAATACACACAGAAGAAAAAACAAACGACAAACCAACAAGGGTGAGCTGGAAAGTTAAAAGATTTCATTCTTAAAAGTGGTATCTTGCCACTTTTAAAATCCCCAGTACAGGAAGAAAGAAGAAGCAGTTTCTCAGTAGGACTGGCTGCTGAGCCTCTCTTGGCCGGGAGTCTGGCGGTCTCCCTGGGAGGCTGACCACTACTGCACTTACTGCTCCTCTCTGCCAGTGGCTGGAGGACTCTGGTGCCCAGTGAGGGGGCAGAGCTGGAACAGTGTGCTGGGCTTTGCTTTCTGCGTCCTTGTCCTGGGAGAGCTGCTGGGCTCTAGGATGGGGTGACGCGGGTCCCACAGGTTTCTTGCTCAGCCTCGTGGGCTCTGTGCAGATGGCCAGGTGGGGCTAGAGGGCATGGCTGCCCTGCTCCTCTTGGTGGAGGGTCTGTCGGCTGCACCCTGCAGCCCTATCTGAGCTTGGTGTGCAGGGTGGCCTGTGTGTGGTCCCTGGGATGCTCCTGCAGTGCCTGCTGGTGGCCTTTGTTCTCCCTCTGCAGTTGCCCCAGCCACTCCTTGACAAGTTCCAGGTGTGACTGTCATAAAAGCCACAGGGCAGAAATGTCCATTTACGGCTCCTGGCTACATGCTGAACACCCACTGTATGTTCAATGGGCACAGTCCTGGCCCTTGTTAGCAGTTATAGCCAGTGAGAGAGGAGTCACGTATAATTTACAAATCCACGCAGATCAAACCAGGTCTTTCAACCAAGAACAGAACTGGGAAGTGCAGGCTCCACCTGGCAGGCACTTTGTCTCTTCCGGTGACCAGTATGCGTGGGGGCTGGACACAGTGGACAGCAGCTGAGAGACCAGAGGAGACTGTTGCAGAGAGAGGTTTGCACCTGCTTGAGGGAAGGCAAGGAGACCCAGAGCCCTGCAGAGGTGACCTCCCGGGTTTGTTTGACAGTGGACTTGATGAACTTTGAGGCCTTCTTATCTTTCCTGGGGCCTGCTCAGGCTCTGGACTGTGGTCTGCACTTTGGCTGGCCGGGTGACTTGTGTTCCTGAGGCCAGCTGATTTCTGGGAGGCTTTCCACTGGCTCATCGTGGGTGTTTGACTTTGACCTTGGAGTTGAATCTAGAGTGGGTCAGACGTATGCAGAAGGAGCTGCTTAGAGCCTCCTTGGTGGGCGCTGGTGAGCAGAGTGGGCCTTTCCAGGACCCTCACTGGGCTGTGGTGGGTCTGAAAAATGAGGAAATTCCAGGGTGGCCAGGCAGGTCTGGACCACTGTGTCAATCAGGTGGCTCCCACAGCTGCCTTCCTCAGGCAGAGCTGGTCCCGCCCTCCCTCAGCCACTCTGACCCCTTGTAGGCCCTGAGCAATGGCCTCAGTTCAGGCAAAGGTTTCAAATCACAGGTGCTGGGTAACGCGGTCTTCCTCTGCGCTCCACCCAGCCCTTAGGTATTTACTGAGCACCTATCATGCTATTACCAGACCTGAAGAAAACAAGGTTCTGTGTTTCTCAGCCATGGCTGCATGCTGGGAATACCTACGTAGCTTTTTTTTTTTTTAAAGAATGAATGAAAAATTTAAACAATTAGTTTATATTTCTGATTTTTCTCTGAAACTCTGAAACATCGCAGTGCATGGTGAATCCCACAAGGATGATGTTGAGGGCCACAGCCGAGTCGGAATGACGCATGGCATTTTTGCCAGAAGTAGTGGTTGAGAGGTGACACCAGCGAGTTCCAGTTGAGCTCTCGCGGGGATTCCCAGAGAGTTCCCATTGGTTGGGGAAGTGCCGGAGGAGGGATATTTCTCATTGCTGGTTCCTGGACGAGCCGTGTGGCGTTGGGGAGAGTTCCCGGGGAGCGTGTGTGGAGTGTGCTGGTGGAGTTCAGAAATAAAGTTTGTTCCTGCTTCAGTGGCTCGTGATTTGTGCCCAGCCGGACTGCGGCAGAATCCCCCTGAGATGGGCCTTGGGACTTCTCCCCGGGCCCTTTCCCTGTCCAGGCATTTTCTGCCTGGGACAGGCCTGTGGGCATGGGGATTCGGGCCTGTCTGGGTTGAGCCTTTGCTCCCTGCCTGTCACATCCGGCCCTTCCCGGTCATGGAGGGAGAGGAGGTCACAGACTGGCCCAGCTGCCCCATGGTGGTGTGGACATGAATTAGGGGGTGTCTCTCTTTCTAGAAGTGGCCCAGATCAGAGACAGACATTAGAATGTCACCGTGTCGCCACCCCCTGGAGACACCGCAGTGGTCTTCAATGACTGAACAGTGCAGAAATGAACAGACACAGTGCGTCTTTCAGGGGTGTGCTGACCACACTCACCAGGCATTTTTACCAACGGATAGTGTGTGCCTGACCCTGTCTCACTGTGCAGGGTCCAGGCAAGGTGTTCAGTGGCCACACGGTGCATCAGGAAACCTGGGGGGAATGCTGCCAGACACCTGGTTCCCCTTGCAAGGAAGGCAAAGGGCAAGAGAACTCCATCCTACGGAGACTGCTTCAGCCTGACGGGGAGGGTGGCGGTGTGGGTGGCCCACCCTGGGCCAGACCTGGTCACTGCAGGAGTGGGTGTGGGTACACGCCGGGACCCTTCTCTGCTGGGGTGTGTGGGCAGAAGTTTCTACAGATGACAAATGTGCAGGTTCACATGCACCTATTTGGACTGTGGAGCTGGCTTTCTGCAGGGCCTGGCGCTGGGTTCCGAGGTCCTAGAGAACCAGAAAGACTGAAATGTGTGAGGCGCGAGCACAGCACTTTTTAGGGAGAGGTTTTGGAAAGTAGGAAGTGTGCCAGCAAATAGCTGCACAGGGTCCTTGCCGATCAGGTCTGTGCCCTTTGTCTGCAGGGGCACTCTCCAGGCACGGCTCCTTTTGCTCCTCACAATGGATACAAAGTAGATCCTGCTGGCCAGCTTACACGGGGGAGGTGGGTCTGGGTGCAGAGTGGGCAGGTGCCTGCCCAGGGTGCCGCTGACTGGCTCTGTTCGAGGCGTCTGTGCTCCCCAGGAGCAGCCCAGTGAGCCTGCTGACGGGATCTGGCCTCAGACACCCAGCCTGCCTCAGTCTGTGGCTCTTTGCAGGGGATGGCGCAGACTGACGGACTCACCCCGCCCAGGGATGCCCCTGGCCAGCCCCGAGTGTCCAAGCTGGTCCTCCTGGGAAGTGGCTCCGTGGGCAAGTCCAGCCTGGTGCTCCGGTACGTGAAGGACGACTTCAAGAGTGTCCTGCCGACTGTGGGATGTGAGTGCAGGGCAGAGCGGGAAGCCCACAGGGGCAGGCTGGGTGGGCACCCTGGAGCCCCACGGTTCTGGGCCCCAGCTGAGTGTGCTCAGCTGAGGTGCCATCAAGGTCAGGCATGCGGAACAGAATCCAGCAGGGCAGGTACACGCCCTGCCTCTGAGACGGGCGCCAGCCCAGCTGGGTCTGCATGGGGTGGAGGTTCAGGGTCAGCTCTGGGGAAAGATGGTCTGGTAAAGGGCGACCCAGAGAAAGGACTTGCCTGGATCTGCCCACTGAGCCACCCGACTGGCCTGCAAACCCCACTCCCTAGTTAATTTATCCCCAAAGAGGCTCCGTTTCTACCTGGATTTGGTTTCCTAGCCTGGCCTGGATTGGGGAGGGACTGTGGGCCACGAGGGTGGGGGCCTGGAGGGAAGACCTTCTCCTGGGCGTCTTAGGAGGCTGGCCCCTCACCGTCTCAGAGGTGAGTGTCTCAGGGCAGCTGCAGGCTGCTGGCCCCTTTACTTCCTCTGGGTGCATCCTGCCTGGCTGCCATGCCCAGTTCCCAACTGAAATAGGGAATCCAGTGTGCTCTTTATGCCTGTCCTCTCCAAAGGCGGCTTAGGGTGGGGACAGTGTGTTCAGCAGCAGGGCTTCGGTTCAGACGGGCACTCGGCCACAGGGAAGCACCGGCTTCTCTCACTCCTGTGTTCAGTCACTTGATGAGTGTCTGAGCGTGGACGCCGTCTCTGGCCTGCATTAGGCATGGAGAGTTCCACGGCAGGATGAAGACGTACCAAACACGAGCGGCTACGAAACGCAGCACAGGGCACTGGCAGAGGGGCGCCCTTCCCTGTCCCTAGGGCATGGCTCCTGGAGGACGCAGGGCCATGAGTGGGGTGAAGGGTGGGAAGTGACCAGCAAGGGACTGCTCTAGAGGGAGCTGAGGAGAGCCTCAGGGGTCCACTCAGGCCAGCTGTGCAGGCTGCACCCCTCTCTGTTAGCAAGAACATCCACGCCCCCGCGCCATTCGCCCAAGATATTGGACTCGGACTTCCTTTCAGAATACAGCAGCGTGGCCTGAGTTGAGATGGGAGACCACAGGACTAAACCCAGACGGTGAGGGCCATGTCCCTGGGTGGTCAGGGACGTGATGTGGGAGGGAGGAAGTAGGTGCTAGCCCCTGCCAGCTTGATTGGCTCTGATTTCGAGGTCTGCGATGATGGCTCATGGCCAGACGGGCCCAGCCTGCCCGTGGGAACCTGTGGGAACAGCTGTGCCTGCTGGTTACTGTGCTCTGTGAACAACAGGCTTCCTTCTGTGTTCATCCTAAAGCAGCAGCAGCAGCACTAAGTAGTCGCAGCAGTGACCTTGTGGCCCACAAAGGCTGAAATACCTGCTTCCGCGCCGTTGACAGGCTTTGTGACCTGGCCTAGCGGTCTGCAGGGCCAGCACCCAGGAGACAGCAGGCCCCACGGAGGGCGCACGCAGACCGGGCGGAGTGCAGGGAGTGGAGGGTGGGGCTGCCTGATGGGGGCCATCTCCCTGCGTCGGGAGGGTCCCGCACGCACTGCTCACTGAGCCTCGGGGTGACCGAGAGGGAGCAGAGCCCCGACAGTGGGGTGAGGCCTTGCCGTCAGGGAAACGGAGGGTCCAGAGCAGCCAGCAGCACTCACCCCCGCGCCCTGGAGAAACAAGACTCCAGACTGAGCCCTGACCCACAGCTTCCCACAACATTGTAGGTTGTTTGGTGTCCTCTTAGACCCGTCCTCTTGGGGACTTTTTCCTTTTTTAAGGAAAAACTCCTGATCTGAAGGCCTTGTGTATGGGGGTCGCAGGCCTGGTTCAGCCATCACCTTACCACCCTGCTCCTGGGCAGCCCGGGCCAGGAGTCTGCCTCTGCTGGCCCTCCCTGTCCCTGGCTCACCTTCTCTTTAGGGGGACACCCAGCGTCAGCAGGGTGGACACAGGCTGGGCCCTTTGAGAGGTCTTGGCTCACGGTCCAGGCCTGAGCTGCAGGGGGCAGGCCTGGGTGGCCCCTATTTCTAGTACCCTCCCCAGCCCTTGGGGCCATCCTCCAGTGGACTGTACCCTCCCCAGCCCTTGGGGCCATCCTCCAGTGGACTGTCCCCTCCCCCAGGCCTGGGTTTGTCTCTCTGGAGGGAAGGACCTCTTATCTGGGCAGGACTGTGCCTGTGATGCTGTGGCCTTTGTCACACTGTTGTCCCTGTGGGATATCGTCTAGAAGGGAGCAGAGGACATCCAGATTAGGTCAACCTGGGACCACCCTGCTCGCTGGGCATGGCAGTTCCTTGTTCACCTTTATACACCAAGTGGAGCCCTGTCTCTAGGACGCAAGAACAGTGTTCCTATGGGGACAGTGGCCTGGATTCTGTCCTAGTGTCTGAGTCATGCAAGTCTCCACAGGCTTTAGACTGGGATAGATACTGCACATGCTCCGGCTGTCCTTGGAAATTGCCACATTATTATAATGGTCACATTATAATGTAAACAGATGTTGTATCCTTTGTATGTTATGTTTGTCTTACTCTGCGAGGTTTGGTATTGTTCCTGTTATTTTATTATTGCTGAGTGTTTTCCCGCTTCTCAGGGGAGGAGATGGAGTGACGTGACCCCTGTAGCCTCTGATTTGGGGAGGGGTCCTGTGCTGGGCAGAGCCTTCTGCACTGTTCCGTTCTTTGTTCACGTGTGGCTTTTATCAGTGAGGGTGAGGACTGCAGAGCCAGGCAGTGTGTCTCTATGGTGACCGTGGGTGCTGTCCTCGTCCCCAGAGCAAGCATGGGTCCAGGGCCTGTGGTGTCCCAGGTGGGGCCGCTTCAGGGCAGGGCCGGCTCCAGGGTCCTTTGGGAGATTGACATGTCCCTGGGTCCCTCACTGAGTGGTTCTGCAGAGCTTCAGGACGGGGCTCCCTGGCCATCCCTGGGAAAGACATGGCCCATCCCAAGGAAAAGGAGGAGAGGTGACAGGCAAACTGAGTCCCCAAAGCTGAGAAGCCAAAGGGCTGTCCAGAGGAGCAGCGCCAGAGCGGGGTCTCCCAGGGGCCACCAGCCCATCTCCCCTTTGTCTCCTGCTACCCCAGCCACAGAGGATCAGTCCCGCCATAGGAGAGGGCGTGACGGAGGGGGCAGGCTGCCCTGGGCAGGAGCAGCCATTGGCCAGGATGGGCTGGGACCACCCAGCGCTCCCCGGCGACCACCCCATCCCAAGTCCCATTGGCCCAGGCGGGGGGCATTCTGGCCTACTTCCCTGGCTGCAGGGGCTGAACTGGAGGTGCCTCAAGCTTCCGCCAGGCCCACTGGGCTTTATACACCAAGGGGACAGTGACGAATGGGTGCAGAACACACCTGATGTGACCAGCTCACTTCCCTGTGGAACTCAGCACTCTGCAGATGTGCTTGGACCCTGATGTGCGTTTCATGCTTCACCTTCTACGCAGGTGATAATTTCTACTAACTGGCGAGCACCACAGAGAGCATTCAAATGAGCAGATTCTGTAACAAAGCCAAAGCACTTTAATGCTATTAAAATTGAGTTCAGGCACAGTCCAGTTTGGGGCGATGGAACACAAGTTAGAGCGCATCCCCTCTCTGTACTCTGAATTCCTGTCCTGTTGTTCAGTGTCCACAGGGGGCTTATAGAAGCAGGCAGAGGAGGAGGAAGCTGGCTTGTACCTCTATGGGCCATGGTGAGACATGGCCCCAGGTGGCCCCAGGTCACATTACAGCTCATTAATACCATGCCACCGTGTTATCTGGACGAGCAGATTCTAGACTCCAAAAAAAAAAAAAAGATTCCCGGCTCTTGGCTCCTTCTGGCCCCACATGACCTGCCTTACACCTAATATCATTTCAGGTAAAACCTCCAAGAATGTCTGGGTTTCCTAGAAATTTACTCATTTATTTTTGTGGTGCTAGGGACGGAACCCAGGGCCCCTCGCAGGCTAGGCCAGTGCTCTGCCACTGGGCCACACCTACAGTCTTTTTATTTTATTTTGAAACAGCATCTGGCTAAGTTGCCCAGGCCGGCCTTGAACTTGTGCTCCTCCTGCCTCAGCCTACCCATGGCTGGGCTTACGGGTGTGCGCCACCACACCTGTGCAGGAATGTGTTTTTCAATCACGTTTGGCTTTAGCTGTGCAGATGTAGAAAACGGAGTCGATGGCAATTTGAAAGCAGAAGGTGGTACCTCTGTGCTCTCTCCTGGGCTGCAGCAAGCCCCCAAGGCCCAGGTGGCCTCAGACACCTGCAATGGGACCCGCCTGACAGGCCTCTGAAGGGAGGGAGAACCTCACTAGGCCCTGTAGCTTCACCTGCTTTTGGTGGCTTCCCTTCTTCAGTTGACTTTAAAAATCACAGATTTTGGAGGCCACACGACATCTTGAGTCTCCCACTAGCTTTGCTGTGGAGCACCGCTTGGGCCTGGGGGTCGTGACGGTAATGGCTGCCTAGGTTCAGGGACTCCAAGGTGACTTTTGTCAAAAACACCAACTCTTCACTTGGGCCAGCTCCGGTGTCTGACAGGGACTTGATGTCAGGAGGCCCCAAGCTCTACCTGCAGGTCATGCAGACACTGCCATGTTTAGAAAACACGTTCTCCAAGAGCCAAGGAGCTGGCTCACACCAGGAGACCACTGCTTCCCCCCATCGCCTTCCCCCACCTTCATCACCCCTCAGTCCCACGGACGTGCCCGAACTCTAGGCTCAGAGGCAGGTTTGAGATCGGGTGTCCCCTCCACACTTGGCCAGCTTGCACGTGCCTTGGCTGGTGCCTGGCCTGGGGTGTGAGGGCAAAGCAGGGCTGGAGTGACAGCGCTTTCCTCCCGTCTCCAGGGAAGACGTCATTCTGGGCTCAGTGAGCATCCAAACACCCACCTGGTGCCACCACTGCTTAGATTGCACTCCTTGGAAATTTGTCCGGGTTTTGCACCCATCTAAACACAACTCTTGGGCACCATTTTCAAAGTGGGAAAGAAGAAGCTGAGCAGCTAAGGCTGGTAAATGGAAGACGTGAACCTGAGCTTTGTGTCCACTTGTGCCTGGCTGTGACAACTTCTAAATGCAGCAAGTTCAAAATCAGATATGTGATCTGACCTGGTGGTGCACAGACAGACAGGGTGTGGGTGAAAGGTGAGGATGCTGGGTGATGACTCCAGGGAGAGCCAAGAAGACAGGAAGAGGAAGTAGAAGTCGATGCAACAGAACCGGTGCCCCCCGTCTTCTCATGCAGTTCTGTAGCCACCTGGGTAGTGGGTACCGTTTGCTTGCCTTTGAGAAGAGCAAACTGAGACGTGGGGAGTTGGAGCAAGTTGCCTCGGTCCTCACAGCTGTGGATCACACCCAGGGCCCACGAGTGGGAGCCTGCTGTGCCGGCGGTTCGTGTTCAGGCATGATAGTGGCCTGTGTGAGCTTCAGCTGTCCAGACGAGGGCCGCTGCTTGACTGAACTCGTTAGTCGAATCTCAAGTCCATGGCCTGCAGGAAAACGTGGACGAGTGGGCGGAAGAGCTTAGAGCTGCTTCTCTGGAGGACCTACCCCAGCTCCATTCTCCAGGAGAGAATCAGGATCTTCCTGCTCCACACTGGAAGTCTCTGTTTAGCCCTGGGCTCTGTCTGTGTGGAACTGCGTCCCCTAGAGATATCACCAAGTCCTAACCCCACAGCCTGGGAGTGTGACCTTACTGGACTTAGGGTCTTTGAGACGTTATGAGTTGAGATGAGCTTTTCCCAGACTTAGAATGGTCCCTGAGTCCAGTGCCTGGTGTCCTTGTAGAAAGAGGAGAGAACCCAGGGACACAGAGGGAAGGCCACGTGTACTGGAGACAGGTTGGGGTGACGTGTCTAGAAGTCAGGGAGCACCGAGGAAGGCTGGCCACCCCCACAGCTGAAGACAGGCAGGGAATGGCTTCAGCCCCAATTCCCCAGAAGATGCAGACCCTGCCCCCCAGAACTGTAAGAATAAATCGGCTTTGTTTAAAGCCATGCAGTTTGTGGCCATTGGTTGCTGCAGCCCCAGGACACTCACACGCTGTCCTTGGAGTGGAAGTTTTGATTTTGAACATGTGGCTGCCAGAATCTCTCCATGGGCTCCACTCCCACCCTGGATCTGGGTGGGTGGCCAGGGTGCTGGCAGGAGCCTGTTGGTCTCTGCTGACCCCTTCATGCCCTGACATCTCCCCTCCTCACTCTTCCCCTCTAGATCCCCCCACAAGCCACACACTATGGCACAAAACATTTGGCTGCTATTAAATGACTATTTTAAAATCACATCACCTTGGAAAGCTTGGGAAAAAAGTCTTCAGCTGAAACACAGAGTGCCCAGTATGTGCCAGTAGGTCTTCATGCCATGATTAAGTAGGTGCGGGAATAAGATAGTCCTGCCTCCACGGCCTCCCTGTTCCCTTGGGAGCAGAGAACACCAGGCTCCGTGGGCCTCTGGGTGTGTGCAGGGTTCCCAGAGGCTGCAGCAGGACCTCCCTAGCTCCCCTGAGGACTGGTGACCTCTGCAGACTTGGAGAGTTTTCTAGGTGAAGTGAAGGGACACCAAGTAGGGGCAGCAGGGGGGCGGCTGGTACCCAGTGGTGATGGGAAGGCTGGCGAGGCCAGCTGATGGTGGGATCTGAGGGCCTCCCTGCAGGACAGGCAGGGGAGCAGAGTGGCCCTAGGTGCAGGGGCTCCAGGGTCCCCACAGCTCCACTGCAAACCTGGGAGCGGAGCTGTGTGGGGTTCTTGGTCATGGGACACCTCTTTCAAATTGCGCCATTCAGAGCCTTGAGTTGGGTCCTTGAGCGGGCACCCTCGGCCCAGAGCACCCTCTACCAAGCACTGGGTGCACTGACAGATGGCTCTGGGCTTGGTCGGGAGCTCCTGCATAGCACGTGGCCAGCCTTGCTGACTGGTCACTGACAGAGCTGTCTGGATCCCACTGAGAGCCTCCTCCTCTCAGGGAGCACCCGCCTGCCCTGTTCCAGGTGCGTTCTTCACAAAGGTGGTGGATTTGGGAGCCTCGTCTCTGAAGCTTGAGATCTGGGACACGGCTGGCCAGGAGAAGTACCACAGCGTCTGCCACCTCTACTTCAGGGGCGCCAATGCCGCGCTGCTGGTGTATGACATCACCAGGAAGGTAGGGCTGCCCGAGGCACGCCCCAGGCTCTCCGGGTCCACCCTGGTCCACCCTGGTCTCCCAGGCAGTGCAGTGTCTTCTGAAGGACTCGTGCTGGGCTGGCCCCACAGTCTCTGGTACAGTCACGACTACAGAGGCCACGTCCACGCGCCCTCGCCACCTGACTCCCCTGACCCTGCGCTTGCCTCTGCTCTTCCGTGATTGGCCCAGCAGGCCCCACGCAGGGCAGTGTCTTCCACACTCACTAGAGACCGTGGAGATGGGAGGGAGAGGCTGGCTTCATGGGGCCTGCAGGCCCAGCCTGGGAGGGAGGAACTGGCCATGCTGGGGGGCAGTGGGCCTGGGGGAAGGTGAGAGGGCCTGGGTGAGAGAGCAGGGTGGCATCCAGAGAGGGTGGGCAGTGCAGTGGCCCCGCAGTGAGGAAAGCAGGGCCTCCACCCTCCTTGCGGGGGGCAGGAGGGGCTACAGGGGCCAGGTGGAGACTCCTTACCTGGTCTTTGGGATATTGCAGTTAGGAGCAGGGTTTGAGTGGTGGACGCCCCCTACTCTCCTGCACAAAATGTTCCAGGGGTGGAGGCCACTGGCACAAACACCCTGTGTCCCCGTCCCGGGGCCCCTGCAGCTGGCTGCTGGCTGCAGACACCAGCCAGGGTGGGAGCAGGCCGGCCACCCACCTTGGAGGAACTGAGAAGCCCTGCAGGGTGGGATTGCCCACGGCATCCTGGGACATCCGCAGCCTGTGCCAGGCCTGCTCTGCCGCCCTGGACCAGAGGCCGCCACAGGCCCACCGACAGCCCTCTCTCCTCCAGGACTCCTTCCACAAGGCCCGGCAGTGGCTGGCAGACCTGGAGAAGGAGCTCCACCCAGGGGAGGGCGTGGTGATGCTGGTCGGCAACAAGACGGACCTCGGCGAGCAGCGGGAGGTGACTTTCCAGGTGCCACTCGGGCCAGCGGGAGGAAGCCCCCACCCCGAAGCCCTGGGTTGTCACATGGGCTCACACGCACACCCCCACACCACACCCTGAGGCACACCAATGCACACACCCACATGCCCGCACCTCGCACACATAGGTACACACACCTGTAGGGACATTGCCCACTCACACCCCACACTCACATCCCTACACTCACACCCCCAAACTCACACCCCCACACTCACATACACACACTCACACCCACACACTCACACCTCCACACTCACATACCCACACTCACACCCACACTCATACCCCTACACTCACACCCACACACTCACACCCACACACTCACACCTCCACACTCACACACCCACACTCACACCTCTACACTCACCCCACACACACCCACACACTCACACCTCCACACTCACACACCCACACTCACACCTCTACACTCACACCCACACACTCACACCTCCACACTCACACACCCACACTCACACCTCTACACTCACCCCACACACACCCACACACTCACACCTCCACACTCACACACCCACACTCACACCTCTACACTCACACCCACACACTCACACCCACACACTCACACCTCCACACTCACACACCCACACTCACACCTCTACACTCACACACCCACACTCACCCCACACACTCACACCCACACACTCACACCTCCACACTCACACACCCACACTCACACCTCTACACTCACCCACACTCACACACCCACACTCACACCCCCATACTCACACACACCCACACCTGTGCATGCTTGTGCCCCCCCACATACTTTCCACCTTAGTTTCCCTTTTGGCCAAAGAAGTCTGGAATCTCTGGAGGGTGCAGGGGACCCATGCCCCTCTGGGGAGCTGGCTGCAGGGTCCCGCCTGCTGGGAGTGGGGCCTCCCCGCCAGCCTCAAGGCCTGTCCTGGTCACCTGGCGCCCTTCCCACCCCTCCGCCCCTCCTTGCGACTTGTGGGTTCTCACTTATTTTCTTTGTATTCAATATATTGTTGAAGAAGGGTCAAGAGAAGAAATCCAAACTTCTTTGGTAGGAACTGCACAAGGGACAGAAAATTTAAAAAGCCGTAGTTTTTCTATGAAACGATGCACAGCAGAATACATGCTGCAGAGACGTGTGTGAGGCACTGTGGGGCTGAGAGGAGGGCCAGACTGCCCGTGGCCTCGAGCCCGCCTGCGAGGTGGACGGTCTGGGACATGTGTGTGCGTGTGTAGGACGTGTGCACCCCTGTGTGTGTGGGTGTGTTCATCTGGGTGGTCTGTGGTGTGCAGCTGTTGTGTGTATAGGTATGTGTGGGCACCCACATGTGTGTTGTGGGAGCTGTGTGTGTATACAGTTGGCCCTCTGCATCTGTGAGTTCTGCATCCACAGCTTCAACCTACCATGAATAAAAAAAAAATGTGTGTGCATTAAATGTGTACAGATGGTTCTCTCCTCATTAGTCCCTTAAATAACTCAACGTGACAACTATTTAGACAGCATGGAATCGGCCGTTCGCCGAGGAGCCTGGTTCTTAGTTTGGGGGATTCATTGAGAAACAACGTCCAGGTGTGGGGTGTGCTCAGGGCCAGGGGTGGGGGGCGGGGGAGAAGACCGTGGGCTTCACCTGGAGACCTCAGGACAGGAACTGGCAGGGTGGGCTGACTCAGGGCACAGGAGGGGCGGGCCTCTCATGAGAGGGAACTGGCTTCTTGGAGGTGACAGGGGAAAGGGAACAGGTTGGAGCTTCCAGGGAGTCCAGGAGAAGGCAGAGAGCAAGAGCAGGTGGCATCAGTTAGCCTGGGAGGGGCACCCAAGCTGGAGCGGCTGTGGAGGAGGTGGCTTGGCAGGCGCCTGGCCTGCAGGGCTGCCCCTCTTGGAGTGGCTGCCAGGGAGGCTGGAGAGCTCGGGCGGCCATGAGAACCAGGAGCAGAAGCTGCAGAACGGGGAGTGAGAGGAGAGGGAAGTTTTGGAGACTCTGAGGACCTGGCTGAGAAGCCAAGGAGAGGGGAACGCAGAGCTGACCCACAGGCTGTGGGCGGAGACCTGGCTGCCAGCTCCGTGTGAGGCGGCATGGGGAGGGGTCCCCAGCTGAGTGGTCTGGGACCGCCGGGTGCTCCTCCTTGTTGGGAGGGGCCGGGGGCTTGGGGAGAGTGGGCGTGGGAGAGCCCATCCTGGGCCACCCTGACTCCTAGGCCTGGCCCTGGCCTCTCTCCTTCCTGGTCACGGTTTCCTGCTGTCTCTGCCCTGGTTTCTCCACTTAGCCTGACCCTGTGGGGAGCAGGGCCCCTGCCATGCCTCCCCCGCTTTCTCTGTCCCCTGGTTTGGGCATCTTGCCTCTGTCTGCTGGACAGTCACAGCAGGAGGGCCCCTCCCTGTCCAGCTCCAGGAGCCTCTTCTAGTGTGACCTGTCCCCTCCCTGTGTCTCTCCCTCTTGGTCCTGGGCCTGCTGCTCCAGGTGGCCAAGGGCTGGGGCTGGGGACTGGAAGAACGTGGGGTGGGGTTTTCCAAGGGCCTGCAGCTGCCCTTGGGCGTGGGTTGGAGGTCATTAGTGTCCTCGGGGAACTCATAAACCGGTCCTTTTCCCTCAGGAAGGGAAGGAGTTTGCCGAGAGCAACAAGTTGCTGTTCATGGAAACCTCCGCCAAGCTGAACCTCCAGGTGTCCGAGGTCTTCAGCACCGTGGGTGAGTGAGGGCAGCCCACGGCCGGACGAGGGCCGGGCTCCCACGGGACCTGTCCACTGGGTCTTCTTTTCTGGTGTCTTGGGACCAAGAGTCTGTCTGTTGGGGACAGGGGGTGAGCAGGAGGGACATGGAGTCCTGGTTCCAGGCTCTGAGCGGCTGTCAGGAGGGCGGGCTGTGTGGCCCCGGGGGACTCTCCCCAGTCACCTCTCCCCTCTTCCTTCACAGCGCAAGAGCTACTGCAGAGGGAGGCCAGGCAGAGCCACAGCGCACAGGGGGAAGCAGCCGTGGTTCTGAATGCGAGTCCTGCCCCGCAGGCCAAATGCTGTGCCCGTTAGAAGTGCCACTCCAGGGGGCCATGGCAGGACGTCCAAGGCCAGGCCGGGGGTCTCCAGGGTGAGCCACTCTCGGCTTGGCTCTTCATCAGTTGTACTTCGTGGCTGGTGCTGGACTGTGCCTGAGGGCTGGCAGCTTCCAGAAGTTGGCGTCCTTTGTAATACCCAGTTCCCAAAGCTGGGGGTGATGGTCAGGGGAGGATATGGTGTCAGATGGCTCCCAGAAGACTGTTGCCCACCGTGGCAGATCCTGTCTGGTTCCTGGACACCCCAGTCACCTGATTGCTTTGTCACCAAACGTGGAGGGTTCGTATGAGGCAGAGAGGAAGCAGAGATCAGGACTCTGCTGATAGCCATGGTGGACAGACACCTCCATCTGGCTTGGCGGGGATGCTGGGCTAGGGCTGGGCCCACCTGGTTCTGGGAGGTGGGAGAGAAGGAAGAGGCCCACCGGGAGGTGGCGGTGATGAAGAAATGGAGTGATGGATCTGGGTGCCAGTGTCAGGCTGCTGAGGTGGAGTAGGCAGCCACCGTCCTGCTGGGGCCACAGAGGCTCCGACTTGTACCCTGACGTGGAAGTTGTGCTGTCGAAGCACCTTTTTCTCTTAAGATTAAACTGCTTTGAAGCATCTGGCTCTGGGCGAGTTTGGAAGGGTGAGCTGGGCACAGCCGGGTGGACTGCAGTGCGTGGGGCATTCCAGGGGCTCCTGAGCCACGCGGAAGGAGGCTGAGATGTGCAGGCGTGACTGGGGCGGGCGAGGATCGTCATTCTGATGCCACGTGACACATGGCCCCCACTGAGGCTGCCTGGCTCAATGGAGGCGCCTGGCCCGCTTTCGGGGAGGTTAGCTTGGTGACTTTTCTGTTGGATCTCTCCTGACACCTGACGCAGCAAGGGGAAGGTATTCCAAAGGGGGACGTGTTGGGGAGATGTTGTCCTCATCTCTGGCTCCCCGGTAAGCAGATGCGAAGTCTAAGTATCACCACGTGGTGCCAACTGAGGAAGACGGCCTTGCTGTGGGGCTCTAAGGCTCTGAGGAGGGGCCATGCACAGTGCCCTCCCACGTGACCCTGGACTTCTCATCCCTGTAGGGCCTCACCTGTTGAGGGTGCTCTCTGCTCTGCCCACTTTGCCTGGACAGTACCTCCCAGTCCAGGGACTTGGCCTTGGGGTGGGGGTGATGGGAGCCTGGGGAGGGACATGGGCACCAGGTATTGGCCAGGACGCGCCTAGGGAGGTCACTCAGCAGGGCCTGTCCTGGTAGGAGGCCCGCCCAGCCTGGGCCCCAGCACTCCAGCCACACTTGGTACTGCTAGTCCCAGGGCGGGCCCTGCGGGCGTGGTTGCCCTGATTGGAGGAAGCCACTGGAGTCCACAGGACCCTGGGCATCCTACTTCTGTTCTGGGGAGGTGGGAAAGGTCAGAGTGTCCTGGTGCTGATGTGATCCCAATGGGCCCTGAAGAAACTTGTTGAGGAAGGGCTCTTACTGGACAAGGGCAGAACCGAGTGCACAGAGAAAAGGGTAAAGAAGGAGAACCAAGGGGGCCTTGATTTTTTACCAATACTCTTAGACAACTTCATAGGGGGAGCCTCAAGACAGTGCTGTGTAATTGCTGTCATCTGACTGCTAGTGACATTGGGCAATGTGTCCTCGCGTCCCTGCCATCACAGGGGGCCTGAGCAGCACTGGGGCACCCTGGAGGTGGCAGGAGGCCCAGGTTGCCCATGGCCACCAGGGGGCGTTCCAGCACCACTGAAGGAGTTCCCTGCTGTTGGCTGTCCTGCAGACTGAGCAGTCAGGGCTCTGCTAAAGAGCAGACCCAGCCCACTGATAGAAGAGACCCTGGGAAATAAGTGGGAAAATTCTAGGGTGTCCTCTATCTGCTAGCCTGCTTCCCTGTGGTTGGTCTCGCAGTGCTAGGATTTATCGCATCTTTGACTCATTCCCATCCAGAATCCTTCCATGGTCTCTCCAGGCTGGGATGGATCTGCATGCAATCCAGCCCCCTTTTCTCCTCCCCCACTGGGCAGATGAGGCTCAGCGCTGCCCTAAAATCACCTGGGGAGCAACAGGAGGAACACTTGCACCTGCATCTTGCCCAATCTTTGAAAGAGATGAGCCTGTGCTGGGATTTTAAACCATCCCAGGTGAGCTTAGATACCATGTGAGGACAGGGCTGCCTCACAGGCCTCTGTAGGATCCCCCGGGCTGGTACAATGCCTGGCACAGGCAAGTGCTAACCACGGGACAGGAACTCTTGTTCTCCCCACAGTCCTAAAGGAACTTGTTATGGTTTGGATGTGATGTGTCCCCCAAAAGCTCACATGTGAGACAATGCAAGAGGTCTGCAGGAGAAATCACTGGGGTATAGCCTTAATCTACTCAGTGGATCAGTCCCTGGTGGGAGACTGAGTGGTAACTGGAGGCAGGTGGGTGTGGCTGGAGGGAGTGGTTCATTGGGGACGTGGCTTTGGGTATATATTTTGTATCTGGAGAGTGGAGTCTCTCTCACTGCTTTCTGATCACCATGTGAGCTACTTCCCTGTGTCACACTCTTCCTCCGTGTTCAACCTCACCTTGAGCCCTGAGGAATGGAGCTGGCCTCTGTGGACCGAGACCTCTGAAACCATGAGCCCTAAAATAAACCTTTCCTCCTCTACAGTCGCTCTGGTTGGGTCTTTCCTTCGCAGCAGGGAAAAGCCTGACTCCAACAGAACAGCTGGCTTTCCTCAGGACAGCCCCCTACAGTGGGCAGGTGTGATGGCAGGCTTGCCCAGGGCCCTGCCAGCGCCCCACCCTCCTGCCCCGCCCACCCAGAATCTGGGGTGCTGGGGATGAACCCAGAGGGGTGGGGGACGTTCCCAGCAGAGGTGCATGCTCTCGGGAGGCCAGCTCTAGGGTGCCTGCAGTCCTGGCCACGGCCTGGGCAGGTGCCACGGTTGTCCTAGGCTGGACTTGGACCTGGGACTTTCCCCAGCGGCTGTGTGTCGAGGTGTGGAGGCAGGAGGCAGAGAGGGCTGCAAGTGGCCCTCCACAGCTCCTCGCCATCCTGTCCACTCCCAGTCATGACCCTTCTACTTGGCAGGGTTGTTATGATGGAGTCATAAAACAAAATGGAGACACATTTGCTCCTACTACCACACTGTCCTCCTCACTCCTGGGCACAGCTCCGTGGGCCCTGGCTGCCCTCCTAAGCAGAGCCCCTGTTCTCTTTGCCTCAGAGGCCCCGGCTCCTGTGGAATCCAGAGCCCAGTCACCAGGGGGTCATTGGCGCTGAGTTCCGGGTCTGTGCCCACCCTGGGCTGTGGCCTCCTTGTGGGAGTCCAGCGCAGGGTCTTCAGTGTGCTGGTCCTTTTGTTCCACCCCCATCCAGCTCCAAGTCATTTCATAACTGGGAAGGAGCCCGCCTGGCCGCCAGGAACCTGCTTCTCCTCTCTGGGACTTCACTCTGGGAGCGCACGGTGGCTGTGGACAGTGCTGGCTTCTTTCCTGCAGTGTCTCATTTTCAAGCCTGTCCTGTTGCAGCATGCACCAGCCCCCGGTCCAGTCAGTTCCTGATGAGCTATGGGGTATTTATACCCCCCAGTCCCACCCCTCTGTGGTGCTGTCAGGAGCTGGCCTTCAGGAGGGGACCCTGCTGTGAAGACACAGCCTCAGGGACGGGACTGTGCGGTTGGAGAAGAAGCTTCAAAGAGGTATCCCCTCTCCACCATGTGAGGACAAGTGGCTTCACAGATGGCCGGTGTGCTGGCCCCTGGAACCGGGAGAGTTAACAGTTGGCTGTCCAAGGCTCCGAGTCTGTGGCACCTGGTTAGAGCAGCCAGCCCTGACCAAGGCAGTGGGCATGCTGAGCGGTGCTGCTGTGGACCCCTGTGAGATCCATCTCCACCTGGGTTCATGTGCTGTGTCCCAGGTGAGATTGCGGGCAGGGGTCCTGTTGATCTGGTTCAGCTGTCTGGGGAGCTGTGGTACTGCTAGCTTTCTGGGCCCTGAGCCGTCCAAGCCTGACCCAGCACCTGCCTTCCCGGGGAGCAGGCCCACAGGCACACTCCACCTGGGGGGCACCAGGGTGGGGGGCTCCCCTGTGGCTGGGAGGTCAGTGTCTGTGTTAACCCCAGGTGGGAGGTCCGGGCTAGAGGAGCTGGGGTCCTGCCTCATGGCCCTCTGAGCCTAGGTGGACAGGAGTCCTGTGGCCAGGGAGACCCCTCTGAACAGGTCCAGGCTGTCCAGACAGGCCCAAGGCTGGGGGAGGGCCTATGCCACCCAGGCAGGTGCCCTTCCCTCTGAGCTCAGGAATGAGGGAGGGTGCTGTGCCTGCTTCAGATGTGGAACTGAGCCTCAGAGAAGCCCAGGAATGGGTCAGTTGACCAGTAGTGTGGTGTGTCCCTGACACCAGAGCAGTTATGCCTGAGCATGGTGACGTCTCTGTGTCATCGAAAGGGACGCAGTGTGGTGCTGGAGTCTCCCAGGGCTGAGTGGGGACAGCACATAGTGCCTCTCTGAGCAGCAAGGGAGGCCAGGAGGACGCAGGTAGGAGGATCGTGGTTGCCAGGGTTGCCAGGGAGAGGAGAGGGATGGCTTTGATGGTGCAGGAGTCTGCTCTGTGTACAGGACACTGGCGACCCTGTCATTCCACATGGGCTCAGACCCCTGGGACGCACAGCACCCAGAGCAAACCCCAGTGTAGGTGGCTCTGGGTGACAATGGTGTGTCACCAAATGTGTGAGATATTGGGGGCAGGGGGCAGTGTATATGGAGGCAGCAGGAAGCAGGATGCTCTGAACCTTCTGCTCATTTTTGCTGTGAAACTAAAACTGCTATGAAAATTAAAGTAAAAAAAGAGAGAGAGAGAGAGAGAGAGAGAGAGAGAGAGAGAGAGAGAGAGAGAAGGATTGAGACTGGGGGAGGGACAGCTCCAGGCTGAGGGGCTGTGCTGCCTCCTCTGGGGACAGTGGTGCATGGTGCCCAGGGTCTGGTGCAGTGTGCTCCTGAGCAGCTGTTCAGGTGTGGGGGGCTGTGGGCTGCAGGTGACCAAGGACAGTCCCAGCTCCGGACTCGGGCCCCTCCCACTTTGTCACCACACAGTTGCAGACAGCAATAAGCCAGGCCAGAGCCTTTATTATCATGGGAGGAAGAGGGTGGGTGGGAAGGCTCATGGGGTCCGTGTCTTCAGGGTCTTCATCAGCGGGCCGTCAGCCATCCTGAGGGTACTTGGCACCACCCTCCAGGGGGAGGCAGGTGGACCAGCATTGCAGCCCAGGCCTGGGGACGTCCCGAAGGGCTGCCCTCCTCCTGCCGAAGCGGCCCACAGGCCTGATCCCCCGGCCTCTGTACCAGGCAGGATTGATGTCAGGAGCTACAAAGGGAAGAGCACAGCACCGCGTGGGACCCCCACCCCAGGGGGTCATCCCACAGGCTCATCCCCACATGGCCCCTCAGCTGATGGCTGCCTGGTCACCAGGCTGTGTTGGAGCCCACCTGAGATAAGGGCACCCAGAGGGTCAAGGCCATGTCGAGACAGTCATGTGGCTTTGGAAATAAGAACTCAGACTTATGCCGGGTCCACTTGCCCTTCTTGACCCCCCTCCCAGGTTCACGAGAGACCAGGCCCAGCTGGGCAGAAGTGGGCATGGAGGGAGGGGACAGGGCTATCCTGGGAAGAGGGCTGGTCCCCAGGATGTCCTAGCAGGAGGTTGGCCCCCAGAGCTGCAGCGTATGGCTTAGGAGGTGGCCAGCCCTCTACCCCTGGGTACTGAGCACCCACGGTCCCAGCACTCACTGCGGATTTCCATGGAGTGCTGCGGGGCTCGGCTTGCAGCCCCCTGGAGGACAAGGCCCAGCAGCAGCAGACACAGGAAGCAGCCACTCAGAGACTTCATGCCCCTGGCTTCTTGAACAAGGCCCCTCCGAGGGATGCCACACCAGGAGGGCACAGCCTGGGGACAGGGGAGGGCCAGGTTAGATAGGCATGAGATGTGTGCATGCCAAGCCCAGGAACTCAGGTCACAAGAGCATGAGAGAGTCATGCAAGTGTCTGCGTGTGTGCACATGTGTAGGAGTGGGCTGTGCTGCACGGGTGTGTGTGTGTGTGTGTGTGTGCGCACGCACACACACGCAGCCCCAGCAGGGAAGTGTGTGAACAACACGTGTGAACGTGGCTGTCTTGGAGCAGCCTCGGGTCTGTCTGTCCTCCTGTGTCAGGGACCAGGAGGAGCCCTCCAGGCCCTGGGGGGTGGGGAGGTGGCCCCACGGAGCCCAGGGAGCCCTGGGGTGGAGGAGCACCTCGCCAACCTCAGAGGGTGGGGTTTGGGTCTGCGACCTCAGTGCTCAGTCCTTTACCACTCTTGGCCCAAGTCCTGCTGACGCTGAGGCCCACCCGCTGCCCTGCCCTGTCAGAGGACAGCAGCCGGTAGTCGGGTGTGACAGGACACTCAGCATCCTGGGTCCTTTCTGAGCATGCTCACCCCACCCAGTCTTCGATCCAGTCTGCTGAAGCTCTGAGGTGCAGGCAGCCCCCGAACCTCTTCTCTCACACAGGACACCCCTACAGATGACGGGAGCAGGCTGCTGTGGATGAGAGCAGGGACCCCCAAACCCCCTGTGCCATGCTGGAGTAGAGTTGCCCACCTACATACGCAGTGTCCAGCTGAAGAGCCTGGTGACCCGTCCTCCCTGCTCCCACCTGGGCATTTCTGTTACCACTGGAAGGTGCCCGAGAGCCCTGTCTGTTTCAGAGGAGGACCCCTCAGCTGACCCAGCCCCTCCCTGAGCTCCACAGAAAGAGCTGTCCATCAGCACTGAATGAAATGTCCACCTCTTTCTTGGGGAGTCCCACACAGGGCAAGGGATCCCCAACCTAGAGGATGAGGTGCTACCTTGAAGAGGAATAAACACATGCACCCACTTGGGCTGGCCCCCTTGCCTGTCCCCTGGAATAGGACCCAGGCCAGGTGAAGGGCAACCTGGAACGTCAGCAGTTCGGGGGTCCTGACCCCAAGGACCTGTGTCCTGGAGCTGGGGACTTCCCTGCCCACCGGGGTTCCCAAGTAGAGCCCCGTGGACACCTGGGCTCACCTCTCCACCACGAGAGCACTGGAGTGCCGGGGCTCCAGGTGGCTGGACGCACAGACCTGAGGGCAGCTGCCACTGCCCGTCCTGCTCAGCCCCAGCCTGGCGGCCAGGAGAAGAGGCCAGTCTCAGGTAAACCCGGTCTACGCCTGACGAAGGACAGATCTCACGGAGCGGCCGAGCCGCGCCAGCCTCTCCAGCACCTGATGCTACTCACCGATCGATCTCCCTCCGTGTGCGGAGCTGCCCTGGCTGCGCAGTGAGGCCCGGTGGCCGCCCGCTCACCTTTATAATCCATGAGGGAGCGGCTGACGCCCCCAGATGCCCTCCCCAAGCCGGCGCCTTTGCCTGCCGTCCCTAAATGCGCCGTCTCCCTGAAGGGCGATACCAGAAGAGGACCTGTCTTTTTTCTTTTCTTTCTTCTATTTTTTTTTAAACTCTCATCAGCGAGGTGATTTGTTCCTTCCTGAATGATATAATTTCATTTGGGCCGAGTGGTTTTAAAGCACATTAACCTCCCTCTTCGCGCTCGCCTCTGGCCAGGCTCCAAAGTCAAGTGCCACGAGACATCGGCTCCAGAGCCGCAGCCCTCACCAGGAGACACCCCCGCCCAGGGCTCCTCGGTGCACCTCTCTCCCTCTTCTCTGAGTCAGAATCTTGGCTGAAGGCAGGACGGAGGTCACCATCGCCCAGTGCGGCCACTCCCATCCTGCCTGGCCTCTCAGCCCTGCTGACCAGCAGCCCTTCCTCGGCGGGTGCACTGGCTCCGAGCAGACCACGTCCGTCCAACTCCACCACGAAAAGTCCGTCTTCTAGGCTCCCACAGTCTTCACAGCTAATGTTCAACACAAGTTGATCCTGCCCTAAAGCCAGCAGCTTGATCTTTATCGCAAAACACAAGTTTATTTTATTCCAAATGCAACTCATACACACTGGGAAAAATTTAGTGCACACACACGCACACACATACACACACACACAAAGAGAAAGCACAGACAACCTCACAGAAGCTGCCCCCTTTTGGGTCTGGTGCTTTTTCTCCAGGTGAGCCTCCCGTGCACTTTCTTGTCAGTTGGACAGATGTGGGGCTCTTTCTTCCCACCTCATGCTGTAACCATGGCATCCTTAGTTGTGGAAATATCTACATATTTATGTCACAATAGCCATAGGACATTCTGCCATTTAATGTGGGCCTCAGAACCTAAATCATCGTGTTCTGAGTAATTGTAGATTACGTTAAAGGTCTTTTGAGTGCAACTGAATCCCGTCTTCTTGAGGAAGCTGAGCTGGAGGAGACGCAGCAGGTTGCCCCTCTTGGGTCTGTGCAGCGGGTGGTTGATGGGCCACTGTCTGGGCCTCCTTCACACTTCGCACCATGGCGCCCTCTGGGAACCCGCCTTCTCCTTCTTCCAGACCTGGCTGTCTCTTCCAGGTCAGGAGGGTTTCTGGCTGGTGGGCTCCCTGAGAGATCTGGTAAGGACTGGGTGGGGTAAGGGACTCTGGAAGGATCAGATGGGTCACAGTGTTCCCCTGCAGATTGGAGTCACAGAGAAGCGTTAAAAACTTTCCTCATGCCTGGCTCCACTTCTGAGAAATTCCACCTGAATTCCTGGGTGGGAATCGTGTGGTGGAGTGTGGACCTTTCTTGAAGGTAGGTGGTCCCCATGGGTGTGTGCCAGCCCGAGGGCCACCTGGGGCAATGGAGACTGAGACTTCAGGAGCTGGAGTGAGACTCCAACGTCACCCTGGGAGTGTGAGTGTGTGCAGGTGTGAGAGTGTGTGTGTGCAGGTGTGTGAGTGTATATGCAGGTGTGAGTGTGTGCAGGTGTGAGAGTGTGTGCAGGTGTGTGTGTGTATGCAGGTGTGAGAGTGTGTACAGGTGTGAGTGTGTGCAGGTGTGAGTGTGTGTGCAGGTGTGTGAGTGTGTGTGTGCAGGTATGAGAGTGAGTGTGTGCAGGTGTGAGAGTGTGTGTGTGCAGGCGTGAGAGTGTGTGCAGGTGTGTGTGAGTGTATGTAGGTGTGAGAGTGTGTACAGGTGAGTGTGTGCAAGTGTGAGAGTGTGTGTGCAGGTGTGTGAGTGTGTGTGTGCAGGTGTGAGAGTGTGTGCAGGTGTGTGTGAGTGTATGCAGGTGTGAGAGTGTGTACAGGTGTGTGTGCAGGTGTGTGAGTGTGTGTAGGTGTGAGTGTGTACAGGTGTGAGTGTCTGCAGGTGCGAGCATGAATCCTCCGTTCAGCACAGCACATTAGTTGCAGTGAGTTGTGGCACCTTGCTGCTTTGGGAGGCAGTAGGTGGCACAGAACAAAGGCCAGGGGTGAGCTGTGGCTGCTCTTTGTAGCTGCCCAGAGCCCCAGGGCCACAAGCCTGGCCAAGCCATGTCAGGCTGCACCCAGCTTCTTGGGGAAGTGATCCCACAAGGGCTTTGCACGCAGTCTGGAGGGGCAAGCTCTTCCCCCACCTCTGTACCTGGGCCATGGATCTGGGGCAGGGAGGGCCGAGTACTCCAGGTCCAGCATGGCCTGGTCAGGATTTCATCCAGGCCTCTTGAGTTGTGCATATGAACTTGAACCTGTGCATGTGAGTCCTCTCCTGGAGGAGGTATAACCCCACCTCCCTCCCAGAGCTGTGGCACCTGGGACTAAGCTGTTTGTAATGGCATCTTTTCCCTATTGATTGAAGTGGACTTAGGGGTTTTCTCATTTACTTTGTTACTACAATAATAGATTTTTCCCCAACATTAGAAACTCCTGACTCTCCTGGAATGACTACTCGTTGAGGTTTTAAATACTGGGTTTCACTCCCTGATATTTTATTTAGAATGTGTGTATCGTTATCTACTGCCTTTAACTTCCTTCCTCACAGTTTCTGTTTTGGGATCCAGGTTTCCTAGCCTCACACAGGAGCAGAGCAGGGAGTCCCCACGGGGAGACACACGGGCAGGGCTTGGGGCAGAAGGGAGGGCATGGGAGGGTGGTGAGGTCCTGGGTCGGGGGTCTCTGGACCCAGAGCCAGGGGCTGAGAGAGGAGCTTTCGGGACACGGTCATGATGCCCCAGGTGAGGTCAGGTGTCTGGGGCCTGAGGGACAGCCGTGGGCCACTCTGTGGGTCTAAAGCTCTTTACGGAGGTCTCGGCCATGGACTGGGACAGCCTGGACGCAGGCGAGGAGAGGACTGGGACAGAGGGAGGATCTGTGAAGGACCCAGAGGAGGAATGCGGGAGGCAAGGGAGGAGCCCTGGGGGCAGGACTGCGGGGTCAGAGGGCAAGGCGGCCTTGCAGAGGACAGACCCTCCAGAGCCCCTGCAGCTCCTTCCTTGGCTGGTCTGGGCGACTCTCCCACCACCTGTAAGGTTTCTTGGCACCTCCATTAGGGGTGGGCGAGCTTCCCGTGCCATGGGCCAGGGAGACGTTGTACCTGTACTGTGGCCTCTGGTCTCAGGGGCAGTGTACCAGGGACTGGCGTGGCAGGACTGAGAGCTGGATGTGGCCCCTGGGCGCATCTCTTGCTGGCAAGTTCTTCGTAACAGGTGTGTGTACTACCTGGCAGGACCTCATGCCCCACAGAGGGCCCGTAGTCCTGCTTCTGAAACCCCTTTGGTGAAATGGGAGAAGAGCAGAACTCAATGTGGGGTCATCAGAACACCCAAGTAGGCCAACATGGCCTGCTGCCCCTGCTGGGCCCAGCAGAGTCCCTTCGTCTGGCATGGGCCACCTCTAGGTTGGCCACACCAAGGATGAAGCTGGCCCTGTGCATTTTCTTTTTCTTTTCTTTTTTTTTTTTTTAAGAAAGTGAGAGAGAGTGAGAAAGAAGGAGAGAATTTTTTTAAAATATTTATTTTTCAGTATTTGGCGGACACAACATCTTTGTATGAGGTGCTGAGGATCGAACCCGGGCTACACGCATGCCAGGCGAGTGCGCTACCACTTGAGCCACATCCCCAGCCCCGCCCTGTGCATTTTCTGGGGTGTCGGGAACAGGGGGCTGTGGCTGCAGGGCTGGGGCAGTCGCAGAGAGCTGGGACGGAGGAGCGGGGGGCCCTGCTGCAAGTCTGAGGGGTGGCTGCCGTCAAGAGGGAAAGAGAGGGCACAGCGAGGGTGGAGGCATGTGAGGGCATGGCCAGGCCCCTGCGCTTCCCGAGGCCGGAGGAAGCTCTGTGCCTCCACCCTCTATGTCACCTGGGCTCCTTGCCATGCAGAGCCCCAGGTGGGAGGGGCTCCGGGAGGGGCCCCGGCCAGTTCTTGAGGTTCTCCTCCCAGCGTGGTGCTCAGCCTTGAGATCTTTGAGCTCTCACCCTCCTTGTGGTACATGGTGGCAATAATGGTGCCCTGCAGAGGTCACCCCCTCCAGTTGGTGTTCACATGGGACCTCAGGATATGACCTTATGTGGAAATAGGGTCTTGCAAATGTGACTCGTTAAGGAAGGCATCCTGGATTAAGGTGGGCCCTGCAGCCCAGGACTGGTGGCCTTCTAAGAAGGGGGTGGACAGACAGACACAGGAAAAGGGGGTGTGAGGGTGGAGGTGAGGCTGAGGGCTGCGGCCCGGCTGGGACCCCCAGAAGTCGGAAGGAGCCGGAATGGATCATGCTGGGAACTTGGGAGGGAGCCAACCCCGCCCACACTGTGCTGGGACTTCCGGCCTCCTGACCTAGGGAACAACTGAGTATACTCTGCCCAGCAGGACGTGCTCTGTCGTGGTGACCACGGCAAGTGGACGTGGGCCCCGTGAGCATGTTTCTGAGTGGACCGAGCACCCTTGTTCCTGGGGGAAACCGGTGTTCCTGGCTTTGGCTCATGTGTGTCCTAAACATGGGGTTCTTCTGGGCCCCTAGAAGGGTGCTCTACCATCTGATGGGGAAGAAGAAACTGGGCACCTGACCCTGGCCAGGTGTAGTGGTGGAAGGGCCAGGCGCGAGGGACACTGTTAGCACAGGCCATCTCTGACGCAGATGTTGCAGAAATCTGAGTTCTTGAGGAAAGTGACAAGGCTCACGTTGGGAGTGGAAGCTGGGTTTGAAGGGTGAGTTGTCTAGAAAGGGAAGTCCCCCCAAAGCCCGGGGTGATGCCTGAGGGCAGCAACTTCAGGACAGCGTCCTGTGGCGAGCAGCCTAACGGCTTCTGTCTGTGGACCACAGGGACCTGCAGACGGGCCTGTGGGTGGGGGTCACCTCGACATTCAGTGGGTGGCATTCGGTCACTCGTCCTGACGCCTGGTTTTCAGGCACCATGCAGACACGTGTCCTCTGTCCTTGCTCCATGCACTCAGGAACACACGTCTGGCTGCGCCCTCACCGGATGGCCTGTCCCCTGCTCCATTCACGAAAGCAGCACCATAACCCAAGAGGGAAACGGACAGGGTGGCGTGGAAAAGGGCTTCCGGGTGTCCTTCCAGGTGGACGACCTTGTCCTGGAGGACAGTCACATCCTCTCTGCTGTGAATCACGGGTCAGAGGCTGCCTTGACCCATGTTTCTTCTCATTTCTCTCTCTGGGTGGGACTGTGTGCAGCGGGAAGCCCAGAGCCCGTGGAGGACACAGCGGCTGTGTGGAGGCCCAGGGGCCTTGCCTTGTGGCTCTGTCCTGGGCCCAGGGCCCTTCCTGTCAGGGCTGGTGGGCCATCACGGGTTTCTGAAGAGCACAAACACACATGCACACCTGAGTGTGTACGCAGACCCCAGGCACTAGTACGCACCCAGCAGCACACAGGCACATGCACAGGCAAGTGGCAGGTCCGCAGGCAAGTGACAGGTCCTCAGGCACACGCACAGGCAAGTGGCAGGTCCTCAGGCACACGCACAGGCAAGTGACAGGTTCTCAGGCACGCGCACAGGCAAGTGGCAGGTCCTCAGGCACGCGCACAGGCAAGTGACAGGTCCGCAGGCACACGCACAGGCAAGTGGCAGGTCCGCAGGCATGTGCAGAGAAACATGAATACAGTGCACTGTTTCGGACGTTCAGGGATGTGCACGGGCATGTTCCTGGGCGTGCCTACAGGTGCCCACACTGGGTATGCGCACACATTCAGGCTACACATGAGCATGCTCACCCAGGGAGGGTCATACTGTCCTGCCTCATCAGGCTGCCCTTGGCCAGCTTGGCCCCTCTCTGCTGTTTGTGGTTTCTGCCTCTGTCCCCTCCTGCCATCACTTTGGGAAAGGGATTTGAAATATGCCCTGAAAGTATCCTCACTGGGTGGCATTTTATGCAGAAGTCTGCAGAACTCAAGCTGAAGGCCCGAGCAGAGCTCTCTGGAGAAGCAGAGAAAAGCCTGGGCTGCGGCAGGCACGCCTGAGCCCCTCCGGGCACACTGGTTAGGAATGGAGCAGGCGTAGGAGCTACAATGGTGGCATTCAGCTAAGTGCCCACTGGGTAGGCTCTGAGTCCAGTCCACGGGCCGGCCTCAGGGCAGCTCTGACTGGCACACTGAGACCAGCCATGGAGCACAGCACCTGCCACGGGCCGCTGTGGGAAGGGACGGGGCCGCAGGCAGAGGACCTCCCAGGCAGGACACCTCCCCCTGCAGACACGGCAGGTTCAGCCTCATTTTCAAGAACTGCTCTGAGAATTCCCAGGCAGCTTTTTGAAAGAAGAGCAACGGGAGCTCCATCTTCCCTGGATGGCTCCTTCCTCCTGCCCCTTCCTCTCCCCTTCCTTCCTTGGGTGCTGGGGACCGGACCCAGGGCCTCGAGCATCACTAGGCAAGGGCTCTGCCTTTGAGCTGCTTCCCCAGTCCCCTTGGGCACTTCTGGAAAGACCGGGTCAGGGGACCCTCTCTCAAGCCCTTGTAACTGGTGTCAAGTTGAAGTGGCTGTGGGGGGTGAGTGGTGGCCAGCAGGCTGAGCTGGTGAGACGTGGGCGGGAGCTGAGGGCAGCCGGGTGCCGAGGCCTGGACCTGACGTGTCCCCAGGTTTACACACTGGAGCATGGTCCCATGGGGCAGTGGTGAGTGGTGCCTTTAGGAGGTGGGGCCTGGTGGGAGCTCCTTAGGTCATTAAGGGGGTTCCTGGGGCCCTGCTCAGTTCTCAAGGCCTGAGCCCGACTCTCGAGGGTTCCTGGGTGTCATCTGGTGAGCCCTCTTCCTGACATGTGCACATCTGGGGTTCAGGAGGAGCCCAGGAAGCGAACACCCCAAAAGTCTGGGAATAGCCTTCGACCCCAACACCTCACGCCTGATGCAGCTGAGGAGGCCCCGTGGCACTGGGTGGGCCCCAGGGTCCCCCAGGAGGGACCCCACCACCTCATAGCGGGCCTTCCTGAAGTAGAGCCCGCCCCTTTCTCTCCCTCTGTCTTTCCCCCTCCCCCCTCCCTCCCCCAGGGACACAGTGGTCACTCGGTGACACTGCCTGTTTGAGCGTTTCTTCCTCTCAGGACACTGCATCTTTAAGAAATGTCTCCAATTTCCTTTTGCAGATTTTACCTTTTGTTCTGGTTCTCTTCTTTTAATACTGGGGATTGAACCCCGGGGTGCTCTGCCGCAGAGCTGCACCCCCAGCCTTTTTATTTTTTGAGACAGGGTCTTGCTACATTGCTGAGGCTGACCTTGAACTTGTGATCCTCCTGCCTCAGCCTCCTGCGTGGCTGGGATCACAGGTGGGCACCCTGCTCTCTGTTTTGAATTTTATCAGTTCCTTCCAATTTCCCTCTCTCTGAAGACTTCATACTAACGTGTCAATCTGGCAAGACTTTTAAATCTCCTCAGAGAGTGAGAGAAGAACTTACCGCGAAGAGGTGGTTGGCCGTGCCTTTCCTCCCGTTGGGGTTTCTCTGGGTCAGAGAGCCGCGGTACGTGGATTTCCGATCAAAAGACTCATCGTCCTTGCCTTTGGGGAAAACAGAAAAGGGAAGCATTTGGTGAATCACAACCCCACCCTGAACAAGGGCTCTGCCACCTGAGAAAATTCAAAAGCACCCAAAGTGGACACAGCTCCTTCTGGGAAGTTCCACGGCGTGAAACATTTTTAATGAAGCATTTTGGCAGTTGTGCAAATCAACAGTCGGGATGTTTCCTCTCTGCTCTGGAGCCAGCACTGACCCCAACCCGGCTGTGGCCCCAGGAGTGCTTGTATGGGTCCTGGTCCTCCTTTCCCTTTTTATCTGTGACGGGCAGCAGGCCTGTGAGGTCCTGGGACTCTGGCCTCAGGGCAGGGGTCTCTGCTCAGGGCCACAGTGTGGAGCTGGGCCCTGGCCTCAATCCCAGCCAGCATTTGCTTTGGGCGGGGGCAGAGCCAGCCCCGTGAACTCCTGCATGTCAGGGGGCACCTGCTGACCCGAGCAGGTGTCCATGAGGAGCAGAGCAGGCCAGGACACAGGGCTCCCTGGAGCCAAGGGGCGTCTCTTCTGGACGCCGTGTTCAGGGACATGCCACAGCAGGCCCTCTCTGTCTCCTGCCTAGAGCTGGTGTCCCAGCACCGCTGTGTGCTCTGGAAGCCGCTGAGCCCTACGAGAGGCCTTAACAGACCACGGTTGTCCCCGCACAAAGCCAGTCACAGAGACTCCAGGGGAGTCCCTGCTCTCTGGCGGCAAGCATGAGCCTCCATCTGGATGCCCGTCCATGGGACAGGCTGGACACTCACCTCGAAGGTCAGCCTACAGCACTCCAGGGGCCCCAGTGGTAGCTCCTTGGAGTCACCTCCCTGCCAAAGTCCCCCTGGCTGGTGGCCCTGAGACAGGGGGCCTCAGGCCCTCTCTGGATGAGCTAGCTGTGCTAGGAGCTCAGACAGAGGGAGCTGTGCCGAGGCCATGTGACCACGGCGAGGGTGGGACGCGGCGGATGTGCCAGTGCTGGGGGGGGGGCAGGGGCGGGGTGGAGGCCATGCTCTCAGGGGCCCTGTGGACTCCAGGACACTGTCCCCTGTGAAGGAGAGAGTATCACGGCCCCACAGGAGGCTGGCTGGGCTCCCAAGTGTGGGCAGACCCCTCAGGGCTGCGCTGGGCAGTCCAAGGGCTGTTCGGGAGCTGAGGAGGGGCGTGGGGAGCCCTGTGTGCGAGGAGCAGGGCTGTGGCCGAGGGTAGCCTCCAACCTCGGGGGAGCCGCCTGCTTCTGTGAGCTGTGGCTAGGCTTTGAGGTGAGTGGAGCGCACGCCTGGCCGGAACAGAGGGCCCCGGGCCCCACCCACCCATCCAGGACAAAGCCAATGTCCTTGGCTCCACGAGAGTTCAAGGAGGGCCAAATGCCGCCCGCACGGAAGCACCAGAGGCTCTGTCACCACCCACGGCACCTCCGCCAGCTCCTGGCAGTGGTTCCAACCACCTGGGACACCAGGGCCGTGGGCCCGAGTGGCAGAGCAGCATCGGGCGCAAGACTGAGCCACAGGTTTCAGAGAAGCACACCCAGCCCGACTGGCCACTTCCCTCCCCTGAGCCGGTCCCAGGCCACGAGAGGCCACGGTGAGGCACTCTTACCTGGAGATCTGAGGGAAGAGGCCCTCCTGGGAAGGCAGGACACCCCTGTCACCTGGAAGAAAGAGAGCGGCTGTGGGCGTCACCAGGTGTGATGGGCAGGGGCTCTGCCAGCTAGTCTGGGATTTAATGCTCTCTGGACTGTGACTTCACCAAGTCAGCTGTCTTCTGTGCCGTGGCGGTATCTGAACTTCTGTCATATCAGAGAGCATGTCCCGTAGGTCAAGCACCGAATGCCCGACTCCAGGAGACACTCAGTTCTCAGCAGTGGTGGAAAGAGCACAGGGTCCAGCCCGAGGACTGGGCTCAAATCTCAGTGTGACCTTACCGCATGTGACCTGGACTCAACCTCTGTGAACCTCAGTCTCCTCCTCTGTAAAGTGGAGCCGTGGATATTTAACTGTGCCTGACACATCTCCCGGCTCCCCGTGGCTGCTGGTCCCACACCCTCTCTCCCTCTTTCCAGAGGGCCGCCTCTGTTCAATGTGCTAAGAAATCCAGTCTCCACCTCCCTAGGGGTGAAGAGAGAGCCCTGTGGCCTCCTTCCCCAGGGTCCAGGCCCCCACATCCCGGGGACACTTCCTGGGTGTCCAGGAAGAAGGTCATGAGGCCCCTGAACCCTCAGAGCCTGGGCAGGGAGGGGCACGGGGGCCTGGGTGTGGGCTGCCCCGGGCACCCCTGGCTCATGGCTGGTGGGTATGGAGGGACCCAGGCTCCTGTTATCCCACTCAGGATACCTGCAGGGGAGGCCTGTGTCCATGAAGCTCCTTGAAGGACTGAGCCAAAGAGTCCACATGGGGTTTGCCAGATGTCAAAGGCTGGACTCTGTCCCTCTGTGGCCTCTTCTCCACTGCCCAACTGGGTGTCCCCAACAGACACTCCTACACAAATCCTGCCCGTGGCGCCTGGGAGGAGCCGCCCGCGGAGCTGTTCTCGGGTGCGTAGGAGCCCCTCACCCCACACTCTGCAGCGGTTCCCGAGCTCTTGCCCTGTCCAGCCTGGGTGGGGGTCAGAGACGCACCTTGCCCTGGTTCCCAGGGTCTGCACTCGGGTCCTCTGGACTCCTGCCAAGTTTCCCAGCAACTCGAGGAAGAAATATCTGAAGGGCAAGGAAGAAACTTCAGGCTGTTACGGCCCCGCTGAGCAGCAGGCCACGGGCAAGAGTCGGGGCGGCCAGTCGGACGCAGGCTGGATGCTCTCTGTGCTTGGTCAAGAATGTGGGGCGAGCCCTTCTGTCCCCACACATACTGCTCCATGTTTCTGGGGTGAGTGCTGCTGGACTTAGTAGTTAAAATCAGGACGCCCAGCTAACTCGCAATTCAAGATCAGCAGTGAATGCTCTCGGTAAGAAGCGTGTCCCGAGTTGCGTGGGATATGCTGCACGTAAACATTTCTTGCAGAGCTCCCTGGGCATCCTGCATGGACCTGGAAACCCCCTTGGGAGTTCCTTTAAAAGCATCTTTCATCCTTGTGCCAAATTTTCTCCCCAGCAGAGTTCTGCAGGAAGCCTCCTAACTGGGCTGGGAGGAGGGTGCCGGGTTCAGATCCTGATAGAGGGCAGGTCCCTTCACCCCCATCTCCCCCCCATCTTAAAATGGGCATTCATCACACTCTCCAACTCAAGGTTTTGTCATCGAGGCTTCTAGTTTTTTTTTCCAGGGGAACTGGGGATTGAGCTCAGGGGCACTCGACCACTGAGCCCCGTCCCCAGCCCTATTTTGTATTTTATTTAGAGACAGGGTCTCTCTGAGTTGCTTAGCATCTGGCTTTTGCTGAGACTGGATTTGAACCTGTGATCCTCCTGCCTCAGCCTCCCAAGCTGCTGGGGTCCCTGCATAAGGGAGAATAACAGAAAATGTGAAAACAGCCTCAGATGGAGGCCAACACGGGGCCTGGCTGTTGAGACATAGACTGGCTGGAGGAGGAGGCGGCACTGTGCTCCCGGGAGGCCCGGACCCTCCACTCACCGGCAGGTTTGACCTCCTCCGGGGCTTTCCCGAGGGTTTCACCGTGAGCCCCGCGGCCCTCAGGGCTGCGATCCTGGCCTCGATGTCTGACACCTGGACAAGAGCAGACAGACGACTAGACGGCCAGACAGGCACCACTGCGATGCCCCCTCCCAGAGTCACGGTCAGGGAGAGCAGCTGTCCCCAGCTCATAAGTAGAACCAACCACAGTGGCCTCCCCTGGAGACTGGCGCCCAGTCAAACGCACGGCCTGAGGGCCCCTCGAGGGTGTGGGAGGCGTGCTCTTGTGGGGCGCCCAGGCCGGTGGAGAGGCTCTGTGGATTTCCTGGGGTGTTGCAGGAGGCCTGGCTCCTGCAGGCACGGGCACACTCGGGTACGGGCAGCTCTGGCCAATGCAGACGTGACGCTAGACCGCCCCTGCCCTCCTGGGCCTCCCCTCTGACAGACAGCAAGCTGTCACCCCGCGCCATTCAGAGCCCCCCAGTGTCCCCCCAGGTGTAACTTTCTTGCCTCTTTTCCTTTTTAGGGGTGGGGTCAAACCCAGGGCCTTGTGAGAGTGACCTTGGGCTCTGGCCCGAGCTACGCCCAGCCCCTCCCTGCAGTCTGCTCTGTGGCCTCCAGGCCTCTGCTGTCCACCTTCCTCCAGACCTGCCTCCCTGCCCCTCATTGCTGCTTTGGTTTGGGTTTTTGGGCTGATCCCTGAACGTACCCCTCTCAACCCCGGCTGGGCCCTGGCACACGCTATCCCTGGCACACGCCGTCCCTGGCACACGCCGTTCCCGCTGCCTGGACTCCCCCTCCTCCGGGCGTCCCTCTCTGGCCTCCACTCACAGCCCCGCTCCAGGCACCCTGTGGGCTCAGCCTTGCTTGATGTCTTCGTAGCTCTATGTCCCCCCACCAGAGACACGGGTTCCACGAAGGCCCGGCTGGCTGTGTCCCCGGGCCTGTCCCACACCTGCCACATTCTAGGAGGGACTTAATGGCCGCACAGTCCTGACCCCACCCGGTCCCTGCCCCGTGATTGGGCTGGGGGACAGCCTGTCTTCCTCAGGTGCTTGCTGAAGGGCCAGGGCCACAGGCTGTCCCTGAGGTCTGGGTGGAGGGCTCCGGGGGAGGGGAGGGCAGTGCCCACCTGCCCAGGACTGTCCCTGGGGGCTCTTGTGTTGGTTCTGGCCTTTGGTATGTCCCTCACCTCAAGCTCCGCAGCCACAGTTCAGCCCCAGGTGGCCCTGGGCTGAGGCCCATCCTGCGCCCGGCTGTCCTAACTTCTCAGCTTGTGTCCAGCCCACGTGCAGGAAGGGAGCTGTGGGCATCCACATGGTTCCTCGGGGCTGAAAGTCCCCCTGCCCATCCCCCAGGCCTAGGCCAGGGACAGGGGTGGGTGGGAGACCTCATTCTGCCCTCCCCAGCGGGCAGGGTCTCCAGTAGCCTCTGGGTGGACTGCCGGGGTCTCCGAGCCCACAGGCTGGCCCAGCCCTGGGTCCCTGTCTGTCTGGGAGCTGCCCTCCCCGCAGGTGGACTACCTCGCTCTCCGTGTGCTGAACTTGGGCAGCTGCCACGGCCACTCTGTCCTCCAGCTCCGACAGCTCCTCATCCGTCGTCCAGCCGGGCTGCACGGGGCCCCCGGGGCCCTTTTCCTGGGCATCGGTGGCTGTGCACACCTAGGAAGAGAAGGGCTGGCCTCCGTCAGGAGGGACCACAGGACCCTGTTTCCTCTGAACTCCCCGGGTGCGGCGGTCTCCAGGTCCCCAGAATGGGTCACTCCATTCTGCTCTTATCAAGGGCCTCTGGTGACCCTCCATGGTTGGCTGCCTGACCTGGGGAGAGCCCATGGCTTAGTCACACACCACTGGCCAGCAGGGACTGTCCACCATGCTCCTGCCTCTGCTGTACCCTACAGAGACTGCTGGGGAGGCCTCACCTCTGGGCCCGGCCTGGGGAGGGCCCTGCTGGGGGGGGCCACATCCGGCTGGGTCTCTTCTTCCCTGACCTGCTCCTCCTCGGACGAGGTGCCCTGGTCACTGATGTTTCTGGTCAGGTCCTCCAGCTTCCTCCTCAGGGCCTCCTCCTCTCTGTCGGCGTCTGCGCCTGCTCCGGCAGCCGGACCCTGACGGAACAGGCGAGTGGCGCTCAGCGGCCTGGGAGCTGGGCTGGCCCAACACGCCCAGGCCCCTGTTGGAGCTGAGGTCCCTTCTCTAGGGAACCTGTCCCCAGGCCTGAGGTGACACCATGACCCATGGCCATTCAGGACTTGCCATTTCCTCTTCCCTCCCTTCCCTTAAACGCTGTTTTTAATTGAGGCAAAACATTTATGAAATTTACCATCTTCACCATTTTAAGTCTATGGCTCTGTGTCACCAATACCTTCCTACCACTGTGCAGCCATCTCCGTCACCTGCCCACAGGTCCCTAATCTTCCCTGAGACTGTCCCCATCAACACGAGCTCCGCAGCCCTCCCCAGCCCTCCCCCGGCCCCAGCAGCCACCACTGCCCTCCCTGTGCCTGAGGACTTGGCCCCGCAGCGCCTCCTGGAGGTCCTCATGAGCGGCCTGACCTCGAGGCTGGCGGAGCCCACTTGCACCGCGTCCTGCAGGCGCTCCCTGGTGGAGCTGTGCCTTCTTGTTTGGGGCTGACCTGCTCGGGCAAGATGGGAGCTTTCCCCTCTGCCTCCCCAAAGGGCCCAGGCCTGCCATTTCCCCAGCCCTGGAGCTGAGCCACTAGCCATCACCACCGCCCTGGGCTGTTCACACCTTGCAGCGGGGCTGAGGCTGGGGAGGGACCCAGGCCCGGGGTTCTCCCCGTCTCCAGTGTTGACTGAGACACGCAGGCCGTGAATCCCAGGGCCCTCATCCTGGGCTGCTGGGCTCTGTCCTGGACTTGCTTGTCCACAAGAACATTCAGGTCTCCCATATGGTGAGTCTGCGAGGTCCAGGGACAGGCGGAGGCGCTGTGCCACACTCCCATGTCACCTCTCAGTAGAAAACAGGCTCCCAGACTCCCCAAGGGCTGCCGCGGACAGTGAGGCTGTGAGTTTCAGGAGACTGGGGGGCTGTGGTTGGAGACCCGGCAGTGGGGCGTCCTTTCAGGGCAGGCCCCGTCCTTCACAAGGGACCCTGCTTGAATTCAGAGGCAGGGAGGCTGGCCAGCCTAGGGAACCTGTTTCCTCAACTTAGGTGTCATTTCTAGAATCCAGAATGTCTCTGAATGCTGGGTGGGTTAGCGAGAAGCTCGGAGCTGGCCCAAGCACCGTGGGCCAGTCTGAATCTAGACTTCAGTTATTCTCTGCAGCCTGAAATGCTTTTCAACGCTGGCAATTTCAGCCTTGACTTTTATAAGTGGCATTAGGACTGTAACTGGAGTTGGCCCATAAAGAGGTTGGAAGGGAGAACTAACACTGACTGTGCTCCTGCCCAGGGCTGCCTGGCGCTCACTTGGTGGATCCGAGCTTTTTCCGTGGGTGGGAGGCAGGGGCTAGGAGTCCTGAGTATCTTTCCCCGCTGACTCTCAGGGAAGAGTCCAGTCCAGGGCCTGCGCTCTCTTCACGCCGGCTATTTGTGGAACGTCACCTCTGTGACGTCTCCTCCCCGTTGCTCCTGGTCACACAAAGGCAGTGTGATGTGTGAGCGTGAAGGAGTGTGTGCTCCGCTGGTGCCTCACCTGGGGCAGTGGGGGCCTAGGGCAGGTTCTGCTGCTGCTGAGGGTGAGCTTTCCAGGGAGGGGTCCACGTGTCCGTTCCAAGAAGGTATCAGAGTTACGTGATAAAGGCACAAAAATGGCAAAACTGTCTCAATGACCTTTGACAGTGAACATGACCCCACACTCGGTGAGGTGACTGGAATGTGCCTCCGTCTTCATAGAGGGCCACTGCGTCCTTTAAGGTTTGCTCAGGCGGAAGCTCCGGGAGTCACCCTGGACCCCCCTTGTTCTCATCCAACACCCATTTCTGTTGGCTCTGCCGGCCCGAGGGATCCGCTGCCCTGCACGAGGGATCCGCTGCCCTGCACGAGGGATCCGCTGCCCTGCATGAGGGATCCGCTGCCCTGCACGAGGGATCCGTGGCCCTTCACGAGGGATCCGTTGCCATGTATGAGGCATCCGCTGCCCTGCACAGGGGATCCGTTTCCCTGCACGAGGCATCCGCTGCCCTGCACGGGGGATCCGCTGCCCTGCATGGGGGACCGTTGCCCTGCTGGGTTCCACTGCACCTTCTCTTGCCTGTTAATCCCAGCCTCCTACCTGGCCTGCCTGTTTCCACCTGGCACCCCAGTCTGTTCACAGACCTGGCGAGATCCCTCAGCTGGCTCTCCTGCGCCCAACCTCCCCTCTCTCCAGAGTCACAGGCAGAGGCTGGAAGATGGCCTTGGAGCCCAAACCGTCCTTTACCTCAGCTCTCGTGGTCTGCTCTGTGATGGCTTCAGAGCTTACATCCTAGGAATTCAGTCCCAGCTGGTGTTGGAGGTGGGGCCTCTGGGAGGGAATTAGGATCAAAGAGGTCATGGGGGCTCCCAAGACGGCACTGGTGGCTTAGTAAGAAGAGCCTGAGCTGGCATGTTTCTCTGCCCAGCTGTGAGAGCCACCTGCCATGATGGGAGGAGGTGAGGAGGCCGTCCCCAGTGCCAGCGCCTTGCTCTGGGGTACTCCAGCCCAGGACCTTGGGGAACACATCTCTTTTATCACCAGTTTTGAGTCTGTTGTGAGAGCAACAGAAAATGGACCAAGAGGCCTCTCTGCCCAGCCTCACCCCATCCCAGTCCCCTGCCTTGGGCTGCTCTCTGTGGCCAGAGCACTCTGTGCCCATGGCCGCCCAGCAGCCTCGAGCCTCCTCTGACGGGGGCAGCCCCACCTCTTGGCGGGGTGCCTCCACACTCCACTCAGGATGGCACCCTGCTCCAGCCTCTCTGGCCTCGCTCTGCTTCTCTCTGGCCTCCTTGGCATCTGGCCCTCGGCTCCCCGTTGGGTTGCTTATTTCCTCCTCCCTGACGGGAGCCTCACTCCAGAAGGGTGCACACTGGGCAGGAGCCAGGGCCGGCCTACAGCAGCTCCCCAAAGTCGCGGCTCTCTCTAGGCCTCAGGTTCACACACCCCGTCAGTAGCAGGGCCGCCGAGTGCCTTCCTCCCCTGGCTCACTCCCCACCCCACCCGCCCACCCACATTTCCACCGCTTTGCCCCCAGGAGAATCTCGGCACTTCCTCCTCACTGCCTCCCTCCTTCAGGAGTGAGTCACTGAGCGCCCCAAGGAGGGACAGGCCTCTCCACCAGGAAGCCGTCCCGGCGCCCGTGCCCCAGGCGGCATCGATCCCTCCTGGCCCACTCTCCTGGGCAGCGGAGGATGTTGCTCACGACATTTGATTTTCTGTTTGAACGAAGCCTATTAAGACAGATGGAGAAGCCTCACTGCCGGGGCCTCACAGGGACACCAGGAGGCTGAGTAGATGGCACTGTGGCGGGTCTTGTCTGGGTCTCTTCCATGATTCCCTGTTCTGAGGAGGCTCAGGAGCCCAGTCTCCTCAGAGAACATGTGGGACAGGACCTGGGTGACAGGTGGCCTGCAAGCTCTGCTGGGTCCTCTCAGAACAAGACTTTTTTCAGGCTACAGGGAATGAGCAGCTTCAGGCCCATGAGCAACGGCAGGCCGCTGGTGGAGGGGGACATCCATGGATACCCGAGAGAGGCAGGTATCGCCTCCACCTTGTCTCCACAGAGCCGAGGTACACACGGGCCTCCGACCTCCGCACACACCCATGCGCACAGTGCACTGCCTGACGCACCTGACAGGATATGGTCAGGGTGACCGTCACATCCTCGTCAGCTAGGGATTTCCAGGTGTGAGCACCAGAAGTCCCTTGTCCCCCTCAGGTCCTCTGCAAGCCAGGACGTCAGTCACCTGCATCCAGCACCCTCATGATGCTCAGGGGCCTGCTCCCCCAGTGTCAGGCACCTCACTGGCTGTCAGGGGCCCAGCAGGGAGGTCCTGTGAGCCATGGGGCAGGCCCCTCTGCAGCCCTGGGCTCATCCACAACATCAGGTCCACCTGACCCTGCCCAGGGATTTGTGTGAGGAGGAGGACAAAGTGAGGAGGCACCTACCAGAGTGGAGCAAGAGAGGCCTCCTGCAGGCCACGGGAATGGGTGGACCGAGGGACCACAGTCCTGGGTCAGCAGGAGGAGGAAGGAGTTGAGCAGGAAGAGGGCAGAGGAGGTGAGGGACAGATGGACAGTGTCCACCAGGAGACAGAGCTGGAGCCTGAGGGTACCTGGGCCAGCATCCAACAGGAGCCTGTGGGCAGGTGGGGGCTGGGGGGCTGGGGTGGGCCCTGTGGCTCTGGGGGCCACGGAGCCTTCGTGGAAGCTTCCTGAGGGAGGAGCAGCTCTGCCCCAAACCCATGCCGTCCCTGGGCTCCGTGGCCAGTGGGGGTGAGTGCTTCCTGAGAGCCCGGCTTGGCTCCTCATCTCTAAACTAGGGAGGGAAACGTCTGTCCTGACGGGACGCCTGGAGAGCCCAGCCCATGACAGGTGTCCAGCTGCAACGTGGGGTGCTGCCAGGGGGGCACCGAGGCCTGAAGGGCAGCTGAGCCCACCGGCTCTGCACCTGCGCCGCCCCCTCAGACACGGGATCCCAGGCTCTCCTGCACGCCTGCCTTAGGCAAGGCTGCGCTCGGTTACTGCTGTACGGTTGCCTAGGGGTCAAAGGTGTCCCCGAAAGCCCATGTGCACTGCAGGATACATAGAGGTGTCCCTGTCAGACTTCCCAGTCCCAGAACCGAGAGCTGACAAGTGTCTGCCCAGTTTACCTCACAGTCTGCTGTGTTCTGTCAGAGGGGCACAGACAAGCTGCTGCGTGTGCACGCTGAGACGCGCCCCTGCTTGTGGCCTGGCCCCAGGGGCTGCGGAAACGAGGGAGTCCAGGGCAGTTCTCCCCTGGCTCTGCCTCCCAGCTGCCCTCTGAGAAGGCTGGGGGTCTTCTGAGCCCTCTCACAGCTGAGTGCAGGGCACGGGGAGTGGGCCTGGACAGGGCAGGTGACCTCACATGGGTAGTCTGTGCACACGTGGGTTCAAGGCTATGAGTTGTAGACCTCAGGCAGAGCCAGTGTGGACAGCTCAGGCCCCCTCAACCTGGGGGCTGCGGGCTGTCCTGCTGGCCCAGCCCCACACTGTGCCCTGGGCTGGGAGAGGCACAACCGTGTTCTCCAGGTGCCCAGCAGGTGCTCCATGGCCAACACTCACTCAGCTGGAGGATCGGGGCCGGCCAGCCCACTCCCAGCAGCAGGACCCTGTGCCCACCACCTCCGAGCCCTGAACTCCCAGGAGAGGGAGGGAAAGCCGAGGCTGCCCACCCCAAGGCCTGGGAAGGTCACCAGAGACGCAGGGAAGTGACCAAGCCCGGCAAACGAGGAAGCCACATTGAGGGCTCTGACAGGTCATTACTGTCCACAGCTATCGTCACCACTGACACTGAGCGGCACAGGAAGGTGTGAATCAAGCAGGACACAGTGACCAAACCAAAGCCATTAGCTAGCAAGAGCCCTGGGTCACTCGCTGGCCAGCAGTGACTCCAGGTGACATGGCAAAATGACCAAAAGCCCCACTTCCTCATCCTTGAGTCACCAGACCCTGAGTCACCCGAAGTCTATTAGCTCCCAGATGGAGAAGGGAAAATCAATTTTCTTTGGCTGCCGCAGGCAGAGGCGCCGCCCCTGCATTATCTTCACTCGAGCCCAGCTTTCAAAGGGAAGTGGCACAGGACACGCGCATTGCTGGGAGGTGATGAGTCTCATCTCCACGGCACCGAGGGCTTTGAGTGGGAGAGGCGCAGACGCTGGAAACGTCCAGGCCGGGTGTGCGCTGGCCGTGGCCCTCGCCTGCCTGAGTGCCGCTGCACGCAGAGACCAGCGCGGCCGCTGTCAGCGTCTGCAGGGCGGCGATCAATACCCGCAGGAGCGGCTGGGTAGATGGCCTTGTCTCCACCCGGAGCGCGCCTGCTGAGCACCCTGGAGGAGGGCGGGTGGCTGGACTGGGGAGGTGACTAGCTGGGGAGGCCAGTGCCGGAAGGTCAGCGGGGGTGAGGGGCTTGGTGCTGCCTTCCGACAGGACCCTGGCTGCGGCAGACTCTCCCAGCTAGGAGGGGGCTTCCCTCTGGTATCCAAAGCCTCTGGCTGCCTTCTAGATAATCCCAGGGCACGGAGGCTTCTTGGGCTCTCACAAGGAACTTCAACACATCTCCTTTTGCCTTTTGCCAAAATGGCAGAAGGAAGAATAAGCAGCTTAATTCTCCATGTTGATAATAAGGGAAGAGCTGGGGGTGGTGGGCACACTTGTAATCCTAGGGACTTAGGAGGCCGAGGCAGGAGGATCTCAAGTTGGAGGCTAGCGGGACCCCTCCCAGCCTCCCTCCCATTGCCTGGGTGTCACTGGATTCTGGTTTTATATTTATTCAATAATAAACCTTTTCTTTTTCTTGTGGAGAGGTATTCTGGGAAAATATTTTTGGGTTTTAAAAAATTGTGCGGTGACAGCATCCCACGGGGTGGGGCTCCAGACCCTGCCTGGGCTGCAGGTGTGGGTCTGCCTGGTGCCTAGATGTGGATGCACGGGAGTCCTAGCAGGAACCCCTGGGGCTCCAACTTGCATGCGACAGAACCCACAGATGCAGTTTAGACATGCACCACAGACAGACCTGGGGTCAAGGGGAGCCCTGGTGGCCCCGCTGACGCTTTCATGGAGAAACTGAGTCAGTGTCTGCAACAGGGCGGGCAGGGCACGGATGGCGCTCCATGTCCTCTCCCCTCCCCCTGCAGCCCTCTGGGGGCTCCTCCGCGGAGCCTCTTGTGCTCTCCTGATTGTGTCCCCCAGAAAGTGGCAACCATGAATGCAGAAGCCCAGGCGGCCGCGGCCAAGTGGACCACTGAAACACCCTTGGTGGCTCTGGGCCAGTGCATGTCTGCGAGTCCTGGTTCAGGAACCCTGTCTGAGGGTGGGTGGGCTCAGAGGGCTTTCTCTGGGGTCCTGCAGAGACCGCCCCAAGGCAGGCTGGGGGCTCCCCACTGCAGGGCACGCTGCTGGCCAGCAGGGGTTTAGGCCAACCCCTTCATGCGCAGACTGAGGGACATCAGGGAGGGCAAGTGCTGCAGCAACAGTAAGTACGAGGAATAGATACGGAGAAGGGTTCCAGAGATACCGCCGCAAACAAGGAGCAGCGGAGCACTCCCCAGGAGGGATCCTTCGACCGCAGAGCTGCCAGACCCCCTTCCTCACAGGCTGAATGGCAGGGCACCCGTGGACCCGCTTGTGGTCCAGCTGAGGGTGGACACGTGGGCTGCTCCCCAGTTCAGCCACGCATCACGGTCCACACTCGGGGGCACAGATGCCTTTGAGTCCCTGTTTTCCATTATTTGGGGGCACACCCGGAACTGGAGTGCTGACCTCAGGACAGCGATCTCTTTACTTTATTATTTCAGGAACTGCCAATAATAACACGGTTAGCTTTATCTTATGTGAATTCACTGAATAAAAAAGGCATTTGATGCTGTATCTGCACGAAACAGGTGATTTCGCTTTGCAAGTAAGTACTGAAGGGTCAGTTCCTCTAAAACGGTGCGTGTGAAGCGCACGCTTCTACAATCGAAAGCCTGGATTCTGTCAAGCCCCGGTACCTGGCCCTGAGCTGCCGTCTGCCCTGTCCGTCTGCTGTGCTGGGCGGCTGCCGCGGTGGCCCAGATGCTGTTCTCGTCAGAACTGTCCACGCTGGCCAGGTACAGCGAGGGCGGCTGCTCGTTCCGGCTGGGCCTCATCCCTTAGAGAGAGAGAGGGTTTGGACTACTCGGAGGGAAAGCTCAGAGTCGACACACGTGCTCTGTCCAGATGAAGAAGAACCAGAGACCAAAGAGAAGCCATGACTAGGCTCCTCTGCTGCCCTGGGTGGGGACTCTGACGTCACAGGGAGAAGGGGCGGAATCCGTAGCCCCCCCGCCAGGTCCTCAGGGAACAAGAGCCCCTGCCCAGAGCTTAGGGGGCAGAGCTTCCAGGTCTGAAAGCAAATTTAACATGACCCCCAATCCTAAACCACACCCCACCCCACCTGTGTGGAGGGCAGCGGGCTGGGAGGTGTCCACAGTGGGGGTGACTTTAGGATGCCTGCCCAGCGACATGGCCCTGTGCTGTTTTCCGTCAGACCCAGGATCCACAGGCCTTCCCGGTCCTGCCCCACAGTGTGGCTGCAGATGCCTATTTCTGGGCTCCAGGGGGAGGTAACGTTGCTATCACCACGTCCTGACCAGAATGTGCCCTCCACGCCCCCAGCTGGCACCACACACAGCAACACGGGCAAGTCACACGGAGGGTACTGTGCACCTGTTCAGCTGGCACCACACACAGCAACACCGGCGTTCATACGGAGGGTGCTGTGCACCCGCTCACTCCCCAGAGCCCAGGACACCTGCCCGGCTCTGCCCCTGACCATGCTGCACTGTGGGTTCTGCCCACCCCCGAGCAGGCATGGAGACCCTGTGCAGAGGCACACAGCTAACCGGGCCTGCCCGCCTGGCCCTGGGGTTGAGATCACCGAGTGTGGTTCAAGCTGCTACATTTGTGGCAACCTGTTATGCAGCAGGGGTCGACAGAGACGGCCATCTCATTCGCTCTGTGGGGCTAGACTAGTGTCTTTTCTCTAATGAGGACGCGGAGGCCGGAGGGTGGACGTTCATGGCAGAGCACACCGGGCCCATCTCTCCGCAGCCCTCCAGCCTGTGCTGCTCCACTAAGAGACAGCAGGCAGAGCTCCGGGGCGCCCCCTCTGCCAGCTCCCTGGAAGACACCCCTCCTCGTCTGAGAGACGCTGGAAAGCACAAAGCGTGGGCGCCTGGTGAAGGGCTGGCTGTGTCCCACCTCGGCCCCTCGCCTGCCTGCCTGCCTCCTCCATGTGCCAGGAGACCTGAGGTCACAGGAGGGAATGAAAAGCCGCCAGGGCTCACCTGGGCTGCCTGTGGGGTTCATTCGTTCATTGTTTGGGGACAGGGAGTGCAGCCCCACCTTCCAAAGCCCCCGATGCTAGTCGGTGTGAGGACCACGAGGCTGTGGTCTCAGAACAATGAGAGGGAACGGGACAGGCTTCGTGCTCCCAGCTGCTCGCAGTCCGGGGCGCTGCCTCTGATCTCATTTGAACTCCTGAACCCGGCATGCTCCCTGGGGCCCAGGAAGGCAGAGATTTCATTTAGAAGCCACACTGTCTTGACAAAATTAAACGGAACAAATTCAGGTTGTCTTATTCCAGGGTCCCTGATTGTAACCAGGGGCACCCAGACAGGTACCCACTCCATCCATAGCCAAGTGCAGCCTCAGGCCTGGTGGAGCTGGCCTGGCAACCGGGTGACCGTGGCCACTCTGTGAAACCTGCATGTCCCTACCCCAGCCAGCAGCGTGAGTCAGGCATGGTCAGCCCCTCTGCCGGTGTTTTAGGTGCCACAGGGAAGCACCCAGCCCAGGGAGAGCCGGGGTCCTCGGTGCTTGCCAGGCAGCACACGCGGGTCAATCGAGTGGGAGAAGGGGCTCTTTTGAATCACCCAGTGTGTGTGCACTCATCCAGTGGACAGGGGAGGTGCTCAGCCACCCCTGGCCCACCCAGAGCCCATCTGGAAGACCCTGGACAACAGCACCCACCGGGCACAGCAGCAGGCCCCAGGGCCATCTTGCAGGAGTCCCCAGGCAGGCACGGTTCAGCAAGGGCATCCTGTCCAGTAGGTGGGGGGCTGTCTGGATGCTCTTCTGCAGGGGGGTGGCACCTGGAGGTCCTAGCATGAGCCTCTTCCAGGATGGCATCCTCCTGGGAAGTGGCACCCTCGGAGCAGGGCTCTCCTGAGAGGAACTGAGGACAGGGGCCGTCAGCCTCCGCAGCTCCTGGGAACTGCGTCCTTCCAGCCCAAGTCCTGAGGGGCCCAGGCCTCACGTGACCCACGGACCCTAGACATCCACCTGCTCTGCTGACTGTCAAGGACCCTGCCCGTTTGCTGTCTGTTCTGGACTGTGTGCCTGCAGAGCTGGGGTTCCCAGTGGTACCCGGGAAGCCCACAGGTCTGGTGCTGCCCGGGGGTGGGGCTCACTCCGAGGCCACCATGCGGGAATCTCGGCTTATTTTGGGGGTGTGTGTTGCTACTGCCTCTACTTTGATAATCCTTCAAGGGTCATGCTTGGATGGGGACAGAACTTCCTGAGCTTTCCAACAGAGGGGTCTCTGTACTGGGCCACTGTCCCCAGGGAGACAAGGTGTCAAGGGCCTCTGGAAGCGACATACCACAGCTCCTCTGTGGCCTGAGTGTTGGTGGGTGGGCAGGAAGGAAGCAGTGGCCAGGCCCTGGAGGCCCCTGGAAGTACCAACACCAGGCCCAACCTGCAGCAGGAGTGGACCCTGGGCCCAAAGTCCAAATGGGCACTTGCATCTGGGGCCCTGCCCAGGTGTCCTCTCCTCCCAACAGTGGGCAGACGGTCCTGCCCAGTCCTGGCTGGCACTGCTGAGTCTGGAGGACACTGGCAGCTGGAGTTTGGGCCTCTGGGAAGCTGGACTCGTCTCTGGGCCTTGTCCTGGCTCTTGTGCCCACAGATACCCTCACTGCTAATGGGGCATCTCACGAGTGCCATCCACAGTCTCCAGCCCTGGAAATGCCCTGTAAGGCAGAAATGGTCACCCCTCTTCCTGAGGAGGGGACAAGGCCTCAGAGTGGTGTCCAGGGTCAAGGCCTCACAGCTGATGAGCAGAGTGACCCTGAATCCTGGTTCACCTGGTGGCCTCTGTGTGTACCGGGTGTCCGGGGGTCATTATTAACAGCACCCTTTTCATTCCCAAGACTGGCCCTCCTTGGGCAATGAAGTCTATGGTCCCCTACTGTGAGATGGAGACTCCAGCACAATTTCAGGCCCTGCCTGGCTCCAGGCAGATGCCACTCTGTCCTGCGCTCCTGAGATCCTGGGCACTGACCCCCATGACCTGACCTGCCTGGCCCACCTCTCCAGGCTCTCCAGAGAGCCCAGTCCTGGGAGGGCCTGAAGTATCTTTATCTCCTGTCCCCACTGTTCCCTGGATCGAGACCCTGGTATGACCCATGGCTATTCAACACTTCCCAGAGCACCCCTCCACCTGGAGCCCAAGCAAATGCTGCCCAGTTCCCAGGAGGGGCAGAGCCTGCTGACCTGCAGGGCTGCTGTGGCCACAGGGACCGAGGGCGGGCTCGGGGGCTGACAGCAGGCCTGGGAGGCAGGATCCAGGTCCGAGTCCTGGGAGGCAGGGTCCAAGTCTTCCTCAAAGTCCACGTCACGGAAGGAGAGGAGGCGCTTTTTCTTTGCAGGTGTGAAATGAGCAAGACTCAACTGCGGTTAGCTTGACAGAAGGACCAGACCCAGCCCTCTCTGCCTTGGGGCAGTGGAGCTCCTCAGTGGGCACATCTATCTCTTGTGCTAGGAACAAACCTGCGGAGCCCCATGTGGCTGGGGGCCCATACTAGCCCCACAGCACCACCCTTAGACACCTGGGGCTGTAAGTCCAACCCCAGCCTGCCTGCCCAGCCCCCTCCTCCAACCCGAGCCCAGGGCCTAATTGCTGTGTCTACCACCAAAAATAAGTTAAGAAATAGGTAAAACCAGAAGCAAACGCCAACAAAGACAAGGCTCAGGTTGGTGATAAAAGCCAAAATGTCCCGGAGGAGAACCTGCCCGGTCTTCTCTGAGACAGGAAGGCAGCCTGCTGGCAACCCCTGTGCCCACCACTGTCCCCGCTCCGGCCCCACTCTGGGGCTGCCTTCAGGCTCTCCCAGCCCACAGCTATCTGGGGTCCTGGATGCCCTTGGCAGGAATGGATTCTTCATGCTCAGCTGTAGGAGCTGGGGAACCAGAAGGTACCACGACTTTCAGGAATCGCAGCCTGGGGTTAGGGAGGGGGGCGGCAGAGTGCCTGGGGAGGGTGGGTGCTGGGAGGACTCACTCTGTTGCCAAGGGGCTGGGCCTGGGCCCCTGGGCCGGGTTCTCCATCCTCATCTGTCTGCTCGCTGTCTCCACTCCTCTCTCCCACGCTGGGCTCAGGCCCACCTGCAACAGAGCCCTGCGTGACTCCACTGGAGGAGCCGGCTAGAGGGGCACACATGTCCAGCCCCCACCCACCTACCACCCATCCCCTCCCCCCCTCCCTCCTCTCCCTCCTCTTTTCCTCCCTCCTTCCCTCCCTCTCCCCTTCTCCTCCCCCACCAATCCATTCATTCACTGGGAAATGCCCAGGCAGGGCCTTCTGCTTCCTTCCAAGACCCATTCAGACCTCAGCTAGGAGCTGGCCTGCCTCACAGCAGACGGCCCCACTCTGCATCAGCTTCACCAGTGGCTTCTGGCCACCTCTTCAGGCGTTCACCCTTCACTACCGACCCCTTCTTGGTCAGTCTGAAGTCCCTGGGGTTGTGATGGGTGAACAAGGCTGATGACACCTCTGCATCTAGTCTCATCACTGCGTATCAGCGCAGCTGGGGGAGGTAAGGCTCCGCCTCAGCATGCCCCTCTTCACCCTGAGCACCCAGGCCTGGCCTCCCCGGCTCAGCCTCCGTCTTCTCCTGTTTCCAGTTCACACCAGCCTGGTCGCGGTGCTCCATTGCCTTAGACCACGGCAGAGAGCTATGCAGTGAGTGAATCCCCGGGCACTGGAGCTGGAAAGCCTGGTGGGTCACCACCTTCCAGTTTCTGGGGCCACAGGGGGCACAGCTGGCCTCATGTAGCTTGTGGCCTCTGGGCCCCAGCCAGGTCTTGCTGTCCCTGGACACCCTGCCCGATTACCCTCCCCTTGGTCTCTGTGTCTGAGGGGTCTCAGGTGTGAGAAAGCAGGGGTCTCAGGTTTGTGTAAGCAGGAAATTTTGGTGCACTGGAGGGTCCCTGTCAGCTGAAAAGGGGAAGAACCCCTCCGTTCTGCTCTGCGACGCAGGACTGGCTCCCGCAAACCTCAGTGGTCTCTGCGGCAGATGAAGAGGGAGCAGGCACGTGCCGCTTCCTGTGGCTTCCCCTTCACCCTGACGGCGGGTCCAGCTTCATGGCCCCTGAGACAGGAGCACTGGCCTGCAGTGTCCCCTCCTCGGGGGACTGGCTGCCACCTCTGTGGCCTCCTCTGAGCTCTTGTTTCTATTCATCAGTGTCTGCCCTTTGCTCCCCAGCCTAGGGAGGGCTGATGGTGTTCCGCATGGGCGCCCTGTCGCGCACCCACCTGTCCACCCACCTGTCCACCCAGCTACGAGTGCTGCTCATGCTCCTTGATAAGGGACACAGCAGTTGAAAGCTCTGACCTGAGCCTTGGCCTGCTCTGGCTTCTCAGCTGTGTCCCGACCCTACAGTGACCCTGTCTATGGGTTTGTGAAGTCAGTCCAGGTGCCTGGTCCTGTCGAGGCCAGTGGTGCCCTGCTGCCTATGGAGGGACATCAGGGAAGATACTAGCGGGGGACAGGGAAGCCCCCACCTGTCCGCCTCAGTGGACCGTGAGACACAGGCCTAGTGGGAGGAGGGGTGGGGCGGCAGCCTGGCTCACTCTTTGCTGAAATCTTTTAATCTACAGATTAGAACTGCCGAGTTTCAAAGGGGCCTGCTGCCCGTGCCTGGGCTCTGACAGCCTGCGCTCACGAGTGCAGCAGAGGCCCAGTCCTTGTTTCTGTTCTAGGTCACTGACTTGACGGAGACTCACCCAAGCCTCCAGGAGCAGACACAGAGTCAGGGGGTCCCCGCAGTGGGGGGTGTGGGCAAGGCCCACACAGGCTTGGAGGGGGAGCCGGCTGCCGCCCACCTCAGTGACGCACCGGGCCTTCAGGACCTGTTTAGTTATGGCTCCCATGTCTCTGCACTAGGGGCGAACGATCTGAGCACCACGCTGAAGCAACCCGAGCGTTTCCCGTTCCCGACAGAGCAGGCAGCCGAGGTCCTTTTCTTTCCCACATTCAGACTTTTCCCACGCACAGCCCACCGCTCCCGTGTGGAAGACCAGGAAACAGGCCTTACCCTGAAGGTGGACAAGACACCACAGCCCACCCACCTGCCGGACAAGGCCTGAGCCATGCTCTGCGGGGCCAGACTCCAAAATTCTAACTTTTTTTTTAAAGTTCAATACTTTTTTTTTTTAAAGGCACAACTCCTCCAGCCACCCCTCTTCCTTGTGTGGTCTTAATGTGATGCATTTACAGGGGCCCAGCAGGTAAACGCAGCCCAGGTGGGCACCACTCTGGGAGGAGTGTGAGGAGGCCTGAGACCTGCATCTGCAGGGCAGAGGGCAACCCCGGGAATCCCGCTGCAGGAGCCTGCTGTTTCTTGCTGCCCCACAGCGCCACCTCCTGGCCCCTGGAAATCAGCATTCTAGGTCTCGGGGTTCTCTGGAGGCTGTGGTCCCTTTGGCACAGAGATCTCGGGGGCTATGTAGCAAGGCTTCTCTGCTGTTAGGTGCGTCACCTTTGTCCTCGAGCCTGTGCAGGGGCTGCCCTGCTGGAGAGAACACCTCACTGGGCACAGGATGAGGGATTTGCTGTGTGCTAGCCTGAGACTGAGATGGCAACAGCCACCAAGGACAGGTGACAGCCTCTCCTTGTGACATAAGAGCTGTCCTAGCCCCAACTGTTGTTTCGGCATGGTCATCCACAGGGTGACTCACCACACCTCTGTGTCCCGCCATCACCCGCCTGCACTCCAGGGCTGACCACTCTCACAGGAGAGCTTTCCCTGGGTGGCCTCTCTGTCCCAGATGAAAGGACAGGCCTCAGCTAGGAGCTGGCCTGCCTCACAGCAGACGACCCCACTCTGCATCTGCCTCAGAGACACTGGTGCCAGGCCCAGCCTGAGCTCAGATCTGCTGAGGGCTGGATGTGTGGCTTCTGTTTCTCCCTGTCAATGGGGGCTTTAGGGGACAGGCGCAGACAAGGCACGTCTGCAGAGGGAGGCCTACAGGAAATGCCTGGGCGGGGGCCAAGTAAGGACACCCCGACCGAGAAGCCCAGCCTCTACTCTGGATGTGCAGAGCTGCTGGACCTCACCTGCCGCATGCCCCAGGGGTCTCCCCCCGGTCCTGCAGGGTGCTGAGAGCCCACACCAGGCTTCGTGGTATACCTAGGACTCAGGTGACAGGGACAAAGCAAGACCCTCCCTCAAACCCTGCTCAATTTCCACCTTCAGTTCACGTTCAGGCATCCTTCCCTCCTGCCCCTGTTCTGTTCTCTCTTTCCAATTGCCTCGCGGGGCATGACGGGGTCATCACGTTCTTAGCTCAAGTTCATCATGGAATAGACACTTGTATTCAAAAACACTAAAATAAATGATGAATTACAATAAATTTCTCTGTCTTGGTTTGCATCAGAAGCCTTGGGATGCCCAGGTCTCCAAAACCAGATGTCCAGGGTGGCCAGGCCTGGAAGAGGTGTCACGTTGACACGTGCCTAGACCAGAACGGAGACCTGGCCGTGTGTTCTCAGTGTGGTATGAAGCTCTGGAAAGAAACACCATTTCAAATGGTGGGGATATCGACAGCATGTGGGCTTCCCGTGACCAGGGAGGCAGAGGGCTGCAGCTCCGGCTGAAAGCAGCCAGCATCACCCAGGACACCAGAGGCAGGAGTCAACGGAAAGGTCAGTGCACACACACTCTCTCTCCCTCTCTCCGTCTAAAGGCCCTAAAACATGAAATCACTCCTGGCGATGGAAAGAGCGCCCTCTCCTTACCTCCTCCCTGCAGCCGCCCGTAGAGGGACCGGATCACTTTGGCACTCCCGAACCGCTTGAAGCGGGCTCTCACGTGTGCGTGGTACCACTCCAGCGAGCCCACCTTCAGGACTCTGCAGGGAGAGGAGCACAGGCCGTGTTACACAGGCACATGCAAATGCCACTCGCCAGTGGGGCCACCCCCTTCAGCCCACCCAGGGAAAACCCCAGCCCAGAAACCATCAGGCCGCTTGGGCGGAGGCCCCGGCTCACCTGGCCAGGTGGCAAGGGTCGCAGAGCCAGCCCTGCTCCTCCGGGTGGATGTGGCTGCAGCTTTTGCAGGTGAAAAGGCCACAGTCCAGGCACTGCCTTCTGCTGGCCAGGAGCCTGTAAGGCTGCAGGCAGCGGGCGCAGTGGGTGTCCTTCAGATGGGCCGTGTCCGCCAGCAGCTCCCTCTTGGAGCTTTCCTTCTTGATCCTGCCCTTCAACTCCCTTGAGAAAAGACGGAGACAAAAACACATCAGGTGTCTTCTTTTTACAATAGGCTGAAATGCATGCACAGGTATGTGTGCACACAAACTCTCCCATGTGCAGGAGAAGGAGACCCAAAGTCAGGCAAAAGTGGCCTCGGGCATCCTTAGCCACCACAGTGCCAGCCCTGCCCTTACCATGTCCCTGGGGAGAAGCATATGATCTTCAGAGAAATGACACTGCATTTAAGCATTTCTGTGGCTTTTACAATTGTACCAGTGCTCGGATGGCAGGGCCACAGAGTCCTGAGGGCAAAGCTAGGTGACATTATCTCAGCGAGAAGTTTTGGGGCTCCTCCGGCAGGGGAGCAGGCATTGAGCGGAGGCCACAGGCATGTTCCTGTGAGCAAAGCGGAAATGGCTTGGCTTGGCGGGTTTCCAGGTGGGACCATCCAGCACCTGGAAGTCCCAGGAAAACTGCATCTTCTAGCCCACCTCCTTGGCTGAGTTTAGACGATTAGCTTCCTGGTGAACCTGCCAGATTGCACGCGCTGGAAAACACACTCCCCGTCATGGTGAATGCATTCTCTTTGTTCTGGGTTTCAGAGAATGTCTGCCAAACATAATATTTTTAGTTTTAGGTGAGGTAAAATGAATCTGTTCTGAGTGGCAATAATTAATGAGAGACTGGGTGCCATTGTCCCCTGAGGACTCTGAAGGTCTCAGAATTTTGATGGGGACGGCCCAGCATGTGGCAAAGGTGAAGAGGTGTTCAGAGGCTACTTCTGCTTTGAAGTGGCTTTGGCTGAGGTTCGCAGTCGTCCCCCTCATCCCCAGCTTCAGCTACCCATGGTCCACGAAAAAGAGGGGTGAGTATGGTGTCCTAAGAGAGCGGTGACACACGTTCCCATGACTTTGATTTCAGTGGGTTGTTATAATTATTCCATTTTGTTCTAGTTATTACTGTTGGTCTCTTACTGTGCTGGCCTATAGATTAAGTCTCCCCAAAGGTCATGTATGCACACAAGTAAGCAGAGTGTGCACAGGCTCAGTAGTACCCGTGGTTTCAGGCATGCCCTGTGTGACCTGAAATTGTCCTCTGAGAGTAAGAAGGGACACTGTGCTGCTCATGGGGATGAAAATGAGACTCTTGTCCTGGTTTTGCAAACCAAGGGGAAAATGTACCAGTAGTTGCAAGACTCTGGGGGGATACCGTCACCTACTGACTGCAGTGCAGATGGAGTTGGGTCGACAGCACAGTCTTCACCTGATAGAGGCTCACGAGGTGCATGGAGCCAGTGGGAAGGCCCAGTCTCCTGCAATTCCACTCCTGCCAAATCCCCACGAAGCCCCCCCTTCCCCAGGCAGGGCTGGCCCAGGCTCCGTCTCAGGGAGTGCTCCCTGATCCCCATCCCAGCAGAACCAGGGACAAGGACAAGGATCTGCAGGAGGTGAAGTCCTTTTAAACATCACCCAGGCTCCTGGGGGTGTAGCTGGGAACTGGTGTAGTTCAGGTGCTGGGTTTGGGGGAAGCATAATTCTACTCTGCTTCAGGTTCTTGAAAACCTAACTTCCTTCACAGCAGAGCAGAAAGGGAGGGTGGAGGGGTCCCATGTGGGGACACCAGGAGACAGCTGTCAACCTCAGGGCACGACTCCCAAGCTGGAGCTTCAGGTGGGGACAGGCTTGTGGGGCCAGAGCAACCTCCAGCTGTGCTTCCTGCAGTCACCAGGCGGGCCAGGTGTCACCCCACCACAGGGACACCAGCAGGCAGAAGCCCAGCACGCAGCCACAAGTTAAGGTCACCTTTGGGGGTAAAGGACTCCCCAGCATGTGACTTACATCAGACAGGAGAAGACCTGAAGCCCTTCTGCTGTTTGAGCTAAAGAGGGTGAGAGAGGGCAGAGCAGGGAGGAAGCCAGACGGGGAAGGGGGCCACCGGCCCATGTGCAGGCCGATGAGGGCGGGGAGCTGGCCATAGTAGGCAGCAAGGGGTCCCGGGACTCTCTCCTGCAGAAAATGAAATCCAGAGATTCAGAGGAGGGTCCTCAAAGTGTGGCCAGGGACCCCAGGAGGTCCTCAGGTCCTGCAGGAGAGTTCCCGCGGTCAGAGCAGTTTTCACAACAGCCCTGGGACGCATCTGCTCTTTCCCTTTCTGTTGCCCGGCGGGACCAGGTGCGAAAGCAGCCGGGACAGAACCGCCAGGGCTTCAGCCCTGAGAGAGGCTGGGCGGTAAGTTAGGACTCCCTCTGAACACTGACCCCGACACCCCATTTGGGTTCTGTGGGACAGCGGGCGGCACACTTCCTGACGTGGAAGCTTGCTCGCACAGTGGTGTTCAGAGGTGAGAACAGGGCGACTGTCTAGAAACTCTCACCACAGAACTCCATGTTCACCCGGATGAACCACTGAGAGGAGCGGCTCTGAAGAGGGTCCCTCCTCCCAAGGGACACAGTGAGCCTGCCTCTTCAAGGAGGAGGTCTGCAGGGACAGAACCGAAAGTTTCCAATGACAAAGCAGGATTTGGGGAAATGCCATCATGAACTCGACAGCCTCCCACACCCAGAGGTTTCTTCGAGATCAGTGGCCACGTGACACACATGGTCTCCTCTGGGCCGCAGGAAGGCCATCTGCAAGACACCGGGAGTGGCATTTTCTGACGACAGGTCACAACATATGGGTGGAAGGCTCTTTTGTGCAGATGGACCCACGGGTGGATGTAATAGGAAAGGAAAGGGCGGCAGGTCTGTTTCAGAGTCCACATGGAAGCCAAACTATGAATCTACTAAGCACCAGCTTCTCAGCAGGTAACGCAACCCACAGTCGCAACCCTGTGATGAGGCCCGTGAGTTTCTCTTTCCAGCCCCGGATGTGGAGGCTAGACTCCAAGGCTGCTGCTCAGAGGACACGTCCCAGCAAACTGAACCCGAGGCCACAGGAGAGCTGAGCTGTCTTCCACGAGGACAGGCTTTGAAGGGATTTTGGAAAACAGGTCGATGCTGCTCTTCTTACTCATCATGCTTTTGCTTTGGAGAAAGAATGGATGCCTTTCAACTGACCAGCTTTAGGTTCTAACATGGTCAGTACTGGTGTGCGTGACCTACGGAAACAACACGTTTTCGCATTCTGGATAGTGACTGTGAAGGGATCCTGAGGTCAAAAAGTTTGGGACCCTCTGATTTTGCAGTCAAGTTAGCTCTGTCCAGAGAAAATGATGGGGACAGGAGCAGGAGAGAGGAGGAGAGGAGGGTGGGACAGGAGAGAGCGACGCCCTGGGGCCGCAGAGCCTGGGCAGCAGGGCCCAGGGAGCAGGAGAGGAGCACTTTGAGAGCTGTGGGTGGTGGTCACAGGAGAGCTGTGGGTGAAGTCCAGGGAGAACTCTGCTCTCGGGGACGTGTGGAGTCCCTAGGAAATTCAGACAGAAATGATGGGAGGAGATTTTCCTAAGACAGGCCAGAGCCTTCAGCCAGGAGGGGAGGAGGGGAGGAGGGCCAGACCTCAGGAGGACTGAAGCAATCAGACCTGTGTGTCCTGCTCTGCGGCTCTTGGGATGCAGTCCAGGTGACAGCCAGGTGGCAATGTGCAAGAGTAAGGGGACAGGAGCGGGGGTGGGGATCCCCCTCCAGGCACAGCCTGGGATGTGCCCTGCTGTGACCACAGCTACCAGGGCCCTACAGTGGAGGTGAGGGAGGAAGTGGGGTATTGGGTTAGGGTCTCTCAGTCCTTAGATGGAGCTAGCAGGATGGGAGAGGTGCTTGCAGCCAGGGGACGGGCAGAGCTGTTGGGTTGGTCTGAAGAAGCCACAGCCTGTGGGTGCCTGGCTGGAGTCAGGGTCTCAGTGGTGGGTGTCATCTACTGAGACCCCATGCCCATCCAGGACCACCAGCACAAGAGCTAGCAGACAGCACGTGGTGTTAGGACCCCTCAACCGTGTCATCCTGAGGGCCACAAGACCCTCCCCCGAGGCTAACAGGTGGCCTAGCCAAGCCAAAGGAGGGGGCCTGGGTGCAGACAGAAGCAGAGGCCAGGTAAGTGCTGGAGTCTGGTGATCAGAAGCCATGAGTTTCTGCTTCCTTCCCCAAGGGGAGACTCACGAGTAAGTAAGGAAACAGAAGAACTGCGTCTCCTCCGCACCCTGTGGAGCGTGAGCGAGTTCCCCGCCAAGCTGCAGCAGCAGCGACCACCCGAAGGATACAGGAACATGCTCCTGACCAGAAAAGGAGCAGGGCACTCACACAGGAGGACAGCTAGATGCACCTGGACCGGCCCTCACACAGGAGGACAGCTAGATGCACCTGGACCGGCCCTCACACAGGAGGACAGCTAGATGCACCTGGACTGGCACTCACACAGGAGGACAGCTAGATGGACCTGGACGGACAAAGCCCCTCTGTGTGAGGGCAGAGACCTCCTGCTGGCAGGAGCAGGCGAAGCAGCCCACCTCCCAGGGCAAAGGGCAGGAGGTGGCTGCTTCTCTGCAGGCTGGGAGGCAGCAGCCTTGGTGGGGGCTTCATTTCCCGCCGCTGTTGCATAAAATTTAATCAAATGTCCTGTCTTGAAACAACACACATTTATTCTTGTAGTTCTGGAGGGCCTAAGCCCCACACAGAGACTTCTCTGAGCTGAAAGGAAGGTATCATGGGGACCCTAGGTGACAATCAGACCCTGGCCTGCCAGCTTCCATAGGGCACTCCCTGGCTCACAGCCCTTCCTCTATCCCCAAAGCCAGAGGTGGGCTGAGTCTTCACACAGCAAATCTCACTGATCCTCCTCTCCTCTCCCTTTCACTTTGATGACACTGGGCCCACCCAGGAAATCCAGGACAGTCTCCACGTCCCGCTCAGCTGATCAGCGTCCTTAACTGCACCTGTGAGCTCCGTTCCTTCTGCAGAGAGCCCAGCACCTCCCAGGTTCCAGGCATTAGGACGTGGGCATCTTCTGGAGGTGGTGGTTGCCAGCCCCGGGAGCACCCCGAGCCCTGGGAGGAGTGTGCAGCTGAGGTCTCCCCCCAGGTGAGCAGAGCAGGGTCTCACACAAATGCACACTCCATGCCACTCCTGAGGAAATGACTGGAGAGTGAGTCCCGGGGAGGCCCTTCGTTGCTGACCGCAGCACCACGGAGGAGGGCTGACCAGGCTAGAGGGAGCACCCACGGAAGAGCGAGTGTGTGGACAAGCGTCAGAGCTGACATGAGCCAGACCTGGAGGCCCTGCAGAGGGGAGGTCGAGATGGCGATAAGGACATACAAAGGAAGTCGCGGTGGCCTGTGAGCGGTGGGCTGCAGAGCCCCTCCCAGCATCTTGTCCGTGATCTCAGACGAGAGCTGCCATCCCCGCCCGTGCTGGCAGCTGATTTCCTGCCTGGCCCTGTGCTTTGCAGCCCTGGGAGTGGCCTGTCTGCGGTGACAAGTGGCCCAGCTAAGGTCGACTTCAAATTTCTTCTCCTTCTTCTTTTTAAATGAGCCACAGTGTGCCTCATGTCTCACACTGAGAGGGCTTTCACAGATTATCTTCAGAATTTCCATCTGTTTGTGGAGATTGAAAACCCACGTCGCCACCTGTTTGTCTTTCTGGGTTGGTGAGCAGGCCTGATGTTTGATTTGTGGGCTGTGCCCTTTCAAACAGGGTGTTCCGTTTAGGTACAGTCCTACCCCAGGGCATGAGTCACCTCGTCACTCTGCCTGGTTTTAGAAACATCCAGTAATTTCTACCAAAACTACAGCTGGGTGGCCACCCCAACAACGAGGAGGCAGCAAGAGAGGGGACTTTAAATTAGCACCACGTGGGCAGGCCTGACCCAGTATGCGACTCTCCAGCAGTGTCCAGGCTGGGCTTCATTGCTTTCTGCCCAGTGCCGGCTCCTTCAGATCCAGGACAGGGGATCGAGGCATCCTGGGCACTTCCCCAGAGCCGTGGCTCAGCAAGCTGGGTGCTCCCTCCCAGAAGTTTACTCTGGCATGCTTTGTGACAATACTCCAAAGTCATAAGACATGATGATGACCTCGCTGCACTGAAAACCTCTGCAACACCCAAGCCACAGGAACGGACGCAGCCCGCCAGGAAGATGGGAGGTTCCCAAAGCCATCCTGTGCAACGAACCCAGAGGGAGAGGGGGACGGAGGAACCTCAATACCACGCCACGGACCAGCAGCAAGCGCCAGACTGCAGAGTTCGACAGCCGCTTCCTCCACAGCGGGAAGATTTAAAGACGGAAAGAGGCTTGAAAGATTCTGCGGTGGACAGCAGCCTGGCGAGGGGAGGAGTTCCAAGGCAGAGTGGGCATTCTGCCCAGAGGAGCCACTAGTTTAGGTGTAATAAAATTTTTGTAGGAAAAAAAGATGAGAATAAGAATACAAAACAGCACACAGCAGACGTGCCCGCCCCGAGGTCCCACCCCTGGGTATCTTCACCGCCGGGAGCCTGCCTCTGCTCCCTCGTCTGTCTCTGGGGGGGACGGCAGTAGCCATGTTAGGGGCTATTTGGGAATTAAATGAGATAGCACAGATGTGGATTCAAAGGCAGCCACTGAGCCTGTCTGTGGCCAGGAACTGTGGGGTGCTGGTGACAAAGCAGTGGAACATGGAGCAGGAGAAGAGGGGGAGAACTGCGCTCCTGGGAGCTTGACCAGAGCCACCAGGCAGAGCTGGAGAAGGAGGGCCTTGGTGGAGAAGGGGGAGCTGAGACGCAGGTCAGATGCGCTCGCCCAGGGCTGAGCAGGCATCTGTCTGCTGGGTCTGTTCAGAGGCGAGGTCTCAGCTGGTGGGACTGGGGGGGCCATTGGCCATACCGCACAGTCTGGCCACCATGGTAGGCACACATGGCTACTTAAGTTTAAATTGAAAGAAAATTAAAACTTTGGCTGCTTGGTTGCCTTAGCCACACTTAAGGTGCTCTGTCACCCTGGGTGTTGCCCGGCTGCCTTACCAGGAAGGGCGGACACAGCTTCCCCTCTGCAGGTCTGGGCCATCTGGACCTGAGGCTGTAGCTGGGGGAGCACTTCCTGAGCACGGCAGCATGCCCGAGGCCCTGGGTGCCACCCCAGCACTGCTGACGACAGGCAAAAACAGAAACCGAAGACCGACCCGGGCTGGAGGAGGTGACTGGGCTGGGGCGGTGCACCCAGAGCAGAGAAGGGGGTGGGGCCACAGGTCTCCCTCCACCTGCCGGAGTCTCTCCTGGCCGACTCTCCGTGGAGGACTTGCGGCTCGCTTTTGAGGAGCTGAATTCTTACTTTACTTTCAATTAGTTCAAACAGCCACACGGGGCTAGTGGTTCTTGTCACGGAAGGTGTGGCCTTCGGGATATTAATATGGTGGCTTAACTGGGCTATCTGTTTCTGTTTGTCTCTTTACTAAGAGGAGGTGTCAGGGCAAGGCTAGGGGACACTCTGGGAGGAGACTGAAGAGGAAGAGCCACTGTGGTGAGCAGGAGTGGGGCTGGCCAGGGCACAGATCAGGAGGCCGTGCAGCATGGGGGCAGGTGAGACCGGAGACCTGCAGGCTGCAAGGCTGGGACGCGCCGCTCCAACTGAGGGCCTTGTGCAGGGCAGTGGTCAGTCAGAGAAGTCCTGGCTGGAAGGGCGGCTGCCCGAGCCACAGCCAGAGCATCTGCAGTGGCCACGAGCCCAGGGAGAGAGCCTCGAGGACCAGGGGCCATGGGAAGGCTGCCAATGGACTGGGACACAGTGCAGCCAGGGGGTCTGCCAGTCGTGGTGAGGACAGAGCTGACTAAGCAGGGTGTGGGGGCTGGGAGGAGGGCAGTCAGAGACCCCCTTGGGATGCGGTGGGACGATATGAATCAGCAAAGGGGCAGATCTGAGGAGCCCAGGAATGGGGGACCTCAATGAGCAGGGTCAGGATGGAGGTCTCGGAGCGTGCCATGCATGTGCTCTCCCAGGGTACCCTGGGGTGGGCTGGCCCTTGACCCACTGCTCTCTGTACTGGTCCCAGGGTGGGCCGGGCAGGTAGGAGGCAATGTGGGAAGAGCTTTTGGGGAGGGTCTGGGATGGTGGGGACAAAGGGTGTGGGTGCATTCTCCCTTCTCAGTGGAGCCCTGCTTCTTGGGGAATCTGTGATGAGTCCGATGACACTAGGATATAAGTACCTGTGTGGTTCAGCACGGTCCCTGTGGAGGGTCCCTTCATCCTGAAAGAGGACCTGTTACACCAAAGCTCTGCCCAGAGGCAAGGGCCGCATAGCACTGTGGCAACAGTGTGGGCAGGAATGGGGCCTTTCCTGACTCCACAAAGTGTCCCCTCTGCAGAGCTGGCTGGACTCTCAGGGGACACAGTCCTGCAGAGGGCAGGCCCCGTCCTTGGCCCTGTACTCTGGTCCTCCATGGGGAGGCTGCACCTAAAACCCTCTCACCTTCATGCTGTCCCCAGGGGATGCCTGTGACATGAGACCCGAACTAAATGCAAAAAAGGAGAAGGACTAAAGAGTCGTTTTCCAACAGCGCAGAGTCCCCTTTCCAAGGAGCATTTCTGGCGCCGGCTCCAGAAGTGGGTGTGGCCTGCTCCAGAAGTGGGTGCGGCCTACCACCAGCCTTCCTGGTGTCCTCCACCTGGCTCTCCTCCCTGCCATTGTCACCGTGGTCAAGCCCACTCCCCAGGGCTGGGTCTTTGGATGCAGCTGGTCCCTCCCCTGGGTGAACCGGGGACATTTCCTGGTTTGCAGGAGAGCATAGGCTGAGACTGTCAGAGAGAGGAGCTGCCTCTTTGAACTGGGTCTCTTCCCCCCACCCCACTGGAGCCTTCTCCCCAGGTGAGCCACAGGTGCCAGTCAGCACATTCGGCAGGAGGCCCGGGACTGGAGGGCCAGGAGAGGGGACAAAGTTGATTCTGCCCTCAATCATTCTCCTGATGCCAGTGGCCTGAACATCCCAGCTTTGTGCCTTTGAGATCATTCTGAGTCTTTGGCCCACAGTCCTGTGTGCTGGAGGGGAGCAGGAATACTGGGGCACCCAGTGCAGCAAGCAGGGCTCCCAGGTCCCCAGTCACTTAGGATGGTGCCTGCCTGGGTCTGCTCTGAAGCAAGATGGCCGGCCCTGCCGGCTGCAGGCAGAGCTCTTCCCAGGGCTCAGCCAGCAGCATCCAGCACCCAGGAGCTGCAGCCCAGAGAATCCCTGCCCGTCCTGCAGAAGAAGGCTGCCCAGGTTGCCCGGGGAGCCACAAGACTGGCTGTGCATGGGTTTCTAGGAGAGCACTGCCAGACTGGCCTTCCACTCCTGGGCGTGACCTCTGCCTGCTGGTGGCCACAGGTCCTCCCTGGGGGCTTTACTGGGGGATGGGTCAAACAGTCTGGAGAGAGCACAGGCCTCACCAAGGGGATAGGATGCTGGGTACCAGGTCTCACACCACAAGGCCTTGGCTCCTCTGGCACATTAGGGATCTGGACAAGCTCATTTGTCACTGGCTTTGACAGAGGAGACGATCAGAGGTGCGCTGCCCGACACCATGGGGACAGGTGTGGGCATCACTGCCAGAGCCTACCCGACACCCATCCCTGCAGCTGGACACTCACATGAAGGGGAGGGAGGGACACTGAGCAGCCACCTGACTGACTCATCTCTGCTCAATTTGTAAATATGAAAATCAACATTTTTTCCTGGTTGATTGCTTTTGAATTGGTCTGGCAAAGGGGCTTCTTGGCGTACTGACTCCCTGGCAGACTGTCCCTGGGCCCTCACAGTGAGTCTCTATGATGTCACAGCCCTTAGGCTCTTTCCCGGAGGCAGATGGTTTGTTGTGCGACCAAATCGGACGTCACAACTTTCCACCATCTCTGTTCTGCCAACAGCCATGGCAGGTTCTTTGGGCAGGTCCAGGAGTTCATTGTCCCTTCTAGAGAATGTCAAATACATCAAAAGCTCAGCTGGACATTTCCTGAGTCGCTAAGTTTCTTCCTGCCACTTACTCGGGGTCCTCTGAGGACCGGGGTCCTCACTCAGTCCTCTGTGATTCAGAGATGAAGGAATCAGGAACCGGGGAGCACCGCAGAGGCCCCAGGGGACCCGGGGAAGAGCCGCAGAGCATGGGACACCTGGCAGCGAGACACGGATGACAGTGTTGAGCCCGGTGAGGTGGCAGGTTAACCCTGGTGACAGATTGCGGGAGGGGCTTGTTATTTTAAAATGATCTTCAGTGTCATTAGAGACTTGGCAGCTCTAGCCAGCTGGTCTGCAGACCCAGTTTGGGTGGTGAGAAGCCGGTCTTGCTCCTGTCCGAGTGTCAGCATGACCCAGACTGGGCAGAACTGAAGCCACACGGTCTGACTCGGTGGTGCCCATCTGCCCGCCTTGTGAACATGGTTCTGGGCCTGCCACTCCTGGGGTCAGCTGGAAAGTGTCAGGGGGCTTCTCGGGGGCAGAGGCTGCTCTACTTTTGTGGCACACTTCAGACAAAACCAAGAGGAAGAAAGGCGGGCGGTCCAGCACCACACCCTCCACTGCTGGTGTGATTCTCACCCACCAAGGGTGTCACCCGCTGGGTCTGGATCTGAATGGCAAGGGCCGCGGGAGCTTCAGTGTTCTTGACCTTGAGGCTGACCTTCCCTATGTGGCCTCCCTGCACACTTACACTCTAACACGAGCTCTGGGGTGTGACAGCATTTGGGCTGGCTGACAAGCCCATTCCCTAATCACATGGCCTCCAGAAGACAGCAGTCAGCCAACTGCACTGCCCTGACCTGCTCATTCTGAGCCAATGGCAAAGAGACCCCTCTGCGGCCGGCTCAGCAGGAGACGGGTCCTCAGGCCCTTCCCTGGGAGCACCGACAGGTTACCTGGGTGGCTCTGCTCTGCAGTGTGAAATGACCCATGGAGCATGGGATCAGGAAAGACTGATGTCAGACAGAGTGCCCTGCATGAGAGAGTGTGGGACCTCTGCAAAACCACTTTGCATGACCCACCACTGAAGGAGGGGAGGGCCTCACCAGGGTCCCTGGGGACACAGCGCCTGCCTGGGACGACTCTGGTTCCCTCCTTCTGCTCCCTGGAGAGCGGGGAGCCCCTTCCCCTGCATTCTACCAGCTGCCATTTAAAATAAAGGCCAACAAGAGCCAGGCCTGCGCTCAGATGGGGTGAGAGCCATCCCCTGGGAAGGCAGCTCCTCCCATGAGGAAAGGCCAGGGTGTCCGTGGGCGGAGATGACAGTCAGTCCTCCCTTGGGCACAGCCTGCAGACTGAGGCAGAGAGCCAGTGCTCCGGTTAAAACATCCAGAGGACATCTGAGCTTTCTATAGACCAAATAGAAAAGACAGGAAGGGCTTCGGACTGTGGGCAGTGGGCCAGCAGAGGCTGGCGGGAGGAGGCAAAAGGGAAGGCCCCAAGACCCAGTTCTGCCCTTGGAGAGAGGGCAGGGCCTGCAGCTCTGGGTCTCTTGGCTGTTGGAGGAGTGGGGTCAGGCCTGCAGCGCACCAGGCTTGGGCTGGCCTGTGGCTGCACAGCAAGATGGGCCCTCCCCAGAGGCCAGCCCTGGGAGCTGGACAACTATGCAAACCCAGAGAGGACAAGCAGCAGGATCGCTCTGAGGGGCGGCACTGACCAGGTCGCTCCCCATAAAGGCCTGCGTGGGTGGGGCTAAGCTCTGCTGTCTTCCTTTGGTGATTCTGGACCAGATTCCCCTCCTGGCAGCTCCTTCCCAGTCTGTCTCTTAGCCTTGTGCTGAGGTCAAGTGCCCTGGCCTCACTCCCCCTGAAGCCCTCCCTCCTGGTGGCTTCCTGCAGCACCCCTCCCCCACCCCAGCTTTCAGTACTGAAGTAGGTTGAGCAATGGCCCCCACCACAGCATCCACATCTGGGTCCCCAGAAGCTGCAGATGCCATTCTGCAAGGTGACAGGGACTCTGCAGGTATGATTAAATTAAGGCTCTTGAGATGTGAAGATCTTCTTGGATGTCTGCATGGGAAACCCTAAGTGGGAATCACATGTGTCCTTAGAGGAAAGAGGGAGGAGAGAGGGAGGGCAGGTGGGGAGGGAGAGAGAGAGGGGAGGGAGAGGGAGAGGGGAGGGAGAGAACAGTGGGGTGGGGGGCATGCCATGCTGGAGGACTTGGAGAGGAGGAAGGGCAGCCGGGCAAGGAATCCAGGCCCTTCCAGACCCTGGAGCAGGCCGGGAAGTGGCTTTTCAGACAGAACCACTTCTGTGGACATCCTGCTTTTAGGCTTCTGACCTCCAGAAAATACCGAGTCCTTCTCTGGCAGCCCCAGGGAGCGACGGCGCCATCCGCACGGCAGAGCTCTCCAGCTCCCCAGGGTGTGTGCCCAGTCACCGCCCACTCCTCCACTTGGTACCTGGTAGGCACCCGACTTCAGCTCGTCCGAAAGCCCTTCCTGGTTTTCCAGAACCTGCTCCATCTGTGCCCTCCCAGCTGAGTCGGCCTCAGCTCCGTGCCCTCGGGGAAGCCCGCACAACCTGGGAGCTGCCCTGGACTCCTCCCCGAGGACACCGAAAAGCCAGATGCCCTCATGGTAATGACGAGGATCCTGAGGCCCCAGAGTGAAGCCATGTCCCACCTCCCAGCTTCCGTGCAATGCCACTCACCCTGCACCTCTGGCCTTGCACCCACCCAGGAGTGGCCAGGTGACAGCGCCCAGGGCCGTCAGAGGACCAGGGCTCGTGGCCCGACACCGACACTCACTCTAGTCTCTCTTCTTCTCTCCTCCGCAGGTCCAAGTCCCGCTGCACCACCGCCCAGATGTGCGCCGCCTCCTCATCGGTGAGCTGGGAAAGGTCCAGCTTTCGCCCCATCTCTGCCTCTGGTCTGAGTCACACCTGGAACGTCACAGGGTCACAACTGGTCAGCCCCAGGAAGCCCACAGATGCCACCCGAGTCCTAGAGTAAGAGGAGGGACAGCAACGGTTCCTCCGAGTGTCTCGCAGTTTCCTGCCTGGAAATTGGTGTCACCTAATAAATCCTGCACAGTTCACCAAATCTAAGTGAGTCCCTGTTTACAGTGTCCACACAGGACACATGCAGGGCCACTGACATTCTCTTCCCACAGGGAGACAACTTCACGCTTCTCCATCCCGGGGCACGGCTCCCCTGCTGGGTGAGGGCCTTGCAATGCGGCCCCCAGGCTTCCCAGGGAGAGGGTCCCTTCTCCACATCCTCCCAGGCTCTGGGGGTGGGGGCTGGGGGCTGATGGCCAGGCTGGAAGCGTAAGGAGACACACAGCATCTGTGAGGGTCGCTGTCCTCTGACGTGGGGGGTTCTATGGCTGGATTAGAGGTTGCTTAGACTGTGAGCCCTGGCCCCATCAGTCCATCCTAGTCTGAGCGGACTGACTGGGTGGTAGCTGTGGGTGCGGCTGGAGGAGGTGGTTCTGTGGGAGCTGCCCTGCAAGTGGGCACCTTCCCTGCAGCCCGTGCCCTCTCTGTTTCCTGACTGAGCTGAGCAGATTCCCCCCACGGGGCCCTTCTGCCAGGACGTGCTGCCCCGCCTCAGGCCCCGAGCAGTGGGGTCGCTGTCTGAGGTCCCAACTGTCCCAATGCACTCTCCCTCCTCTAAGCTATTCTAGTCAGTGTTTTGATCCCAGTGACAAAGCTGATAAAAGCTTGCTCCCCAAGGCTTGTCACTTGGTAGGGAGGTTCCTGGGGTCACCCAGCATGATGCCCGCATGAGGGCGTTGTGCTGGAGTTGGGGACATTGACAGGCACTCCGTGGTGAGGCAGAAGTGGCTCAGGTAAGGGAGAGGCAGACCCGTGGGCAGGTGGCCAGGGCAGCCAGCGTTGCCTGCTGACAGAGGTCAGCTGAGGGAGGCCGCCCCACAGGAACTCCGGCCCTGGTGTACGTGAGGATGACCTACACGTACCCATGGCCAACTGCTGCCCTCAGGGGCCTGAAAACCCAGTCCCCCTCACTGTGCTGGGGCTCTGTGTCTAGATGACCCACAAACTGGAAAGTCAAACTTGAGACTTTGAAATTTGCCACACCTGATCCCCATCCACGTCAAAAAGACACAGAAAAGAAAATACAAATGTCAGAAACCAAGATAAGAAGAACATTAGAAACTCGTTTGCAATTCAAAGTGTGGTCAGCAGCCTGCAGCATCCCCTGGGAGCGTGTTAGGAATGCAGGTTTCCGGGCCCACCCAGCCAGACTGGCTCAGAATCTGTATTTTGACAAGGTCCCTGGGCAGTTTGCACAATAGAGCTGGCCAATGCTGCTGGTCCTCAGGCCCCTCCGGGTGGCAAAGCTCCAGGGGAGACCTACGCACTCAAGCCACAGAGGACCTTGGTCTGTGGACTCAGGGGTGGGCCATGGGCACGGGACAGGCCAGGGGTGGCAGTGGTGGTGGCTGAGCAGAGGACAGTGCTCTTGCTGGCTTTTCAGACCACACTGCTACTGGGTAGAACACAGGAGGCGTCCCGGTGGAGGGAGGAGGGAGGACCCTCCTGGGGACACTGCAAGGCTCCTCCCACTCCCCTACAGAGGCTTCCCAGCCCTCTCCACTCCTTCCCTGTCCCCTGCCCCATGCACCCTGTCTCTCCCTTTCTTTATACCTCCTAACGTGGTGCCAGACAAGTTACTGTTAAACTCGGTGGGGACAGTGTCTGTCTGTGCTGGGCACACAGTGGGTGCTTTCCAAGCCCCCAGCACAGAACTCCGCTGCAGACCTGCAGAGGAGCCCTGTGACCCGAGGTCCTGCTGTGACAATCAGACCAACTGGGCTCCAGGCACTGGGAGTCCCAGGGAAGATCACATTAGGATGACCCCAAAAGCCTGTGGTGGATGACCAGAGTCCAGAAACCCAGCATGTGACTCAGCAAGCCTTTCTTGAGGACATCAAAGAAGGCGCGTAGTCAGTGCCCTTCCAGCGGGAGCTGGGGACCCACAGAGACCAGCTCTTGCTTTGAATCTCGCCCAGCATCCGGCTCCTGCACCACCGCACGCGTACCAAACGTTCTGAGAAAACCTTAAAAGCATTTGCCTCGCCCCAGAAATGTACTTGGATTTGGTCACACAAGAGGTCGATCATGAAAAGCGACATTGTCCAGCATATATTATTTAAAATGAAAATTTTCAGAGGTCCATGGCTGCCAACCAAAATATTTTAGAAAAAAAAATGTGTCTTAAAACTGGTGGAAAATAATTTCTTAAAACTGTTGCCACCACACCACAAAGTTTCTAAGCTCCATGCCGACGGTGAGAAACTCACCGTGGTCGGGAGCAAACTGCACATTGCCAGGGGACCTCAGATTCTAGACAGGAAAGTGTGCAGTGGAAAGCCAGCATTCCTGATGCTCCCAGAACACATGGCGTCTGGCTTCCAGAAGTGAACAAACAGTTCTTATCTGATGCATGACTGGGGCTTATTCATTTTGGGAAAAAAAAAGTATCATAAGGAGAGCATTCATTGAGATTCTATTTTCAGAACGGAGGAGCAGCGTGACCCTCAGATGAGGAGTCCTTATTCTCTCTCCTCCTAAAGTAGAAGTCAAAATTCCAGGCCTTGATACAAGAAGCTTATGTCCTCAGGTGTGAGGAAGAAAAGAAAAAAAACCAAAACCACCAGAAAGTGCATGTTTCTTGTCCTGCAAACTCGCCTTTTCCAGAGGGAGGCCAAGGTCACAGCTCCTCAGAACTGACCCCCAGGGCTGCCCACTGCACACTGAGGAGGTCCGTCCTCTCTGTCCCCGTGCAGCCTGTTTCTTCTCCTCTGACGCCTGTTCCTCATAGGATGACCCCAGAGGCCTGTTCTGGATGACCAGAGGCCAGAAACCCAGCGTATGACCTCAGCAAGTCTTTCTTGAGGACTGAAACCCATTTCTCAGCCAAATAGCAAAGATCCATGAAGCCAGGAACTGCGACAGAGGGGTCAGGGAGCCTGCAGGCTAGGGAGGGACTGGACACCTGTGTTGAGTGGGCCCTGCCAGAATGGGGCAGGGGAAGGGTCCAGGCCGGTGCTAGGACATCAGAGTTGGCCTAGAGCGAGGCTGGGGGCGGCATCCTGTTGGGACGTGGGTGTGAACCAGCGTGGCCTGGGGGGCAGCAGCCTCTATGACTGGTGGCAAAGCATGTCCTGGAGGCTTCAGCAGTGGCCCTGAGTTCAAGGACACATACACACTGTGCTGTTTACACCAAACCCGTGCGGTTTCCATTCAGAATTTGAAAAGCACGCACCCCACACGGCTAAGCCAAGAGCAGTGTGTTGGCGCCTCTCAGGCAGGGAGTCCCCTGGAGGGTTCTGCTCGAGTGCTAATTCTTAGCTCCGGCCTCGTGCCCTGGTGAGGGGAGCTGCAGGCCGGGAGGCCAGGGAGCCTCTGCAAGCTTCTTTGATGGCTGTGCCTGCTCCAGGGGCCCTGCTGGTTCAAGCACAGTTCCCGGACAGAGAGTGGTCGAGAGCCAGTGTTCCCAGCAGAAGTCCTCCCCTTGATGAACTGGGGCCATGCAGCAGCTGGACACTTTAAAAAGTCAATCTCTAGATAGAGAGCAACCTCAAATCAGATGGACAAGAGGTTCCACTGTAGCATTTAAAATGCACAACCAAGTCGGTGGCATCTGGGGGACATATTGCTAGCCCCCTCTGCCTGTCCCAGGCCAGCTCAGGTTGAGGTCACTCAAGTGTGGTAGGGGCATCCCCCACCCCCACAGTCAGGCTTACCAGAGCCTCAGCAGGTCGTGCTCCCCTGTGGCCCCGAGGCCTGGGTCTGTATCCGGCACCTGTCCACCCACAACTGTCAAGGGGCACTGGCCAGAAAGGTGCTAGGCCTGTGTGGTGCAGAGCTGCTCTGAGCCGTCCTGCAGGGAGGGCTGATGGGCGGGTGCTGGCGCAGCGGGACGCCGCCGGGCTGTTTCGTTCTGCTTCTGTGCAGATAACCCCTAGTCACGAGGTTCCTGAACCAAGACTCTTTCAATGTGTGTGTGCTGCACTCATCAGAGTTAACCCTATTTCCAATCTTGGAGACTTCCGTCTTCTCCAATGGTTTAGTGGTCAGAGTGGAGAAGAGGGAGGTGACCTGGGGACAGACCAGCAGGAAGGAGAGAGCGGAGCTGGAACGCACAGCCTCAACTCAGACCACTGAATGTCCAGGGCTTGTCATGTCCATCCACTAAAGGCTGCAATTCATATTTTGGTCGAATCGAAGGGAAATCTCTAATGGTGTTTCTCCTAGCAAAGACCTGGCTTGGTCAAGTCTGGGGCTTGCCGCCTCCAGGAACTGGAGGACACTGACTTTGAGTGGGCACCCACCCAAGCAAACAGAAACTAGAAAGTCAAAGTCCCTCATTAAATGCCGGGCTAACAATGGCAGGGCATTTGCCAGCCGGTGGCAAGGTGTATGGTGTGGCTGTGTTCTTGCTGACACAGGTGTGGGCAGAGGTACCATCTGTGGTGCCCTCTGCCTTTATCCTTTGTAGCTTTCCCAAATTATGTCCTCACAGCTGGCCTCTGTGGTCACTTCTGTGGGCAGGGCCTGATGCCCACTGCTAAAATGAAAGCCCAGCCTTCCTCAGCAGCAAAACGAGCGTGTTTCCACCCAGAGGGCTGCTCCCTGCCCTGCAGGGCACCAGGCTCCAACTCTGGAATGGCTCATGCAGGTGGCTGTCCTGCAGCTCAGCTGCCCACCCACCCTGTCCATTCTCTCTGTTCCCCAGCTCTCTGAGAGTTTCTCACTTGTCCACAGACATAGGTTCTGCACCTCTAAAGCCTTTGCTCCCATCTCTGCAGTGAGTCCAGACCCAGGCAGCCTTCCCTGCCACTGCGGACAGATTCCTTCTCCTTCCAGGGTCTCAGTTTCCTCAACTGTTCTGTGGACAATGGTCAGGCTCCATGACCTCTCTGCCCTCTAGCCCAGTGTGCTGCTAGGATGTCAAAATTAAGAGAAATCATGATGGGGTGGGGGCAGCAGGTGGGTAGGTGGGCTCTTCTTCAGAAGTCAGCCATCCCTGAAGCCTCCCCAGCCTCCCAGACCAGGGCACATCTGGGCCACCCCTGCATCATCCTTGAAGGGCACCAAGGTCACTTTTCCCATTAGCCTACAGCTCCTGGACCTCTTCACCACCCCCACCCCACTAGGCACACACTTGGCTGCTTTTAAGTTTTCAGTCACTAGTGCCTTAATGCAGCCATGGACTCCCTGTGGGTGTGCCTGGCACTGTGCCCAGGTCCTGAGGGGCACCTGCCATTGTCGCATTGTTTGGATGGACACCGAGGCTGGGCGAGGTTGGAATTAGCCACATATGCCTCCTGGATAGGTCCCGAGGAGCCTGGAGCCATGGGCAGGGTCAGGGCTCTTGTCCAGGAAAGGCTTGGCTTTGCTGAGGTCCCGTGACCCCATGGAGGGATGGGCACCCCGGCAGTGATGGGCCTCAGAACTGAGAGGCCGCACGACTGCCCAGCTGCCTGTGGTCCGCAGCTCTGGTGGTGCCAGCCTCTGCACCTACTGTGCCAGTGGGGGTCTTGACCCCATTACCATTCCAGCCCCTCAGAAGGAAATCTGTGAGCCAGGTAACAATCCCTCCACAAGAGAAACAGCAGGTCTGCAGAAATGGTGCCAGTGAAACCTCTGGGGTTTGTGAGATTCTCATCCCGAGGGTCTTGGGGCCAGTGGGGACAGTGCCCGCAGCGCTCACTGCCCACAGATCCTCGTCATCTCTCCAAAACGAGGGGTAAGAGGGGCCAGGGAGCCTGTCAGCCAGCAAAAGATGATTCCATAATGCTGCGGCTCTGAGTCCAGAAGAGGGCCAGGAGGCCTCCTCCCATGCAGGGTCCTTGGCCTCCCTTCCCCAAACTGAGCTGGGCAGCCCCAAAGGAAGTCTGTCCCCAGGTGGCCCTGGACCTTGGGTGACCAGCTTGAGTCTCTTGGGGGACAGTAGCCTGAGCCAGCCTGCACTGCACTGTAAGGGTTACAACCAACTGTTTTTCTCCCCAGAATGGGCTTCCCCAGAGGTTCAGGGCAGTCTGATCAAGGAATCCCGCAGAAGCCTGGGGTGTGGGTTCCCTGGCTGGGCTGGCACTCCTCATGGGTTTGGACCAGGGCCTGGAGGGAAGCGGTGGAGCTGCAGGCTAGTGGACTCTCCCTAAGCCTGGGCTCCCAGTCCTGGAGCCGACCACGTCCAACTTTCCCTCTCTCCGTGCACTCACCAGCCTCTTTCCCCGGGACGCTCAGCCCCTGGCGGAGCGGGTCCTCCTCCGAATCCTGAGAGTGAGAATGAGGATCTGTCAGCCAGGATGTCGGCCAGGGCGCACTGCCGCCAGGAGGGTGCACGGGGCCAGGCCGCTGCGCTCCAGACCTGCCCCCAGACCTGCCCCGAGCCGCCCGCCTAGGTCACGTGCTCCGCGCCCCGCCCCGCCCCGCCCCGCCCCGCCCAGCTCCCGGATCTCTGGCCACCTGGGACGCCGGCTAAGACCCAGCCCAGACACCCTGGGGCTGCTTACAAGCTAGTTTTGGGGGGAAAAACGATGACAGGGAGACGAAGAGTGAGCCACACCCGCGAGTCGCGCACAACTGCAACAACATTGCCTGGGTGCTGGCACCAGCTTGCTGAGTACCCAGGGAGTGCGTGGTACCTCCTTGAATTAATTCCCTTTCTATTGCTGCAGGGAGAAAGGCTCCGAAAAGCGCCTTGCCCAGACTCACCAGTTAGTAAGTGGCATCTTGCACTTGAAGGTTTCCTGCCACAGACCCGGCCCCAACCGCGGGGGCCAGTAGGCCTGTCCCAGCCCAGTCAAGATCCGAAGAGGACTGAGGGAGCCGGGACGTCCTGGAGCTGGACTCTAGGGTCAGCGATTGGATGCTCAGGGGCACTTCAAACCCAGTCAGTCCCTAGCCAAATTGGCATCTCCAGCCCACTTGGCCAGCTTATCCTCCTGAACTGCCCTGGACTTTAGGGGAGTTTCACCCTCTTCCTCCAGGTCTGGGCTTCAGAGAATCCTAACCTCCCTCCCTCACTTGTCCTCTAAAAATGATCTTTTCCTAGGAACTGCTTTGGCAACTCAGTTTCCACATCTGCAAAATAGGATGGAGTATAAATAAATGGACAGGTTCTGGGTGAGGGAATCACTGTCTCCACTTGGCAGAGCAGGAACCAGCCTCAGGGAGCCTCTGATAGCACTGGACAAATCCAAAGCTTTCAGAAGCCACCAAGCCCTTCCAGTTGAGCATCAGTTGCCTGCTGAGCCCGCCACACTGGAGGTGAACTGGTCACTTCAGACCCTGGGAGGTGAGGACAGGACACTCCCTGCCACCGCCCACCCAGCTGTGTGAACCTGTAAACAGGTGGAACATGCTTAAATCGCCATGCCACAGCCCATGGGGATCCGGTTTTCACTTCCTTACCCTATACTACTATTGGTTGTAAAATTAACCCTTAAAAGTTGGTATTGAAAATGTAAGTTTCTTAAGGGCAAATTTTTTTTTAATACTGTAGTGCCCATTCATTTGAACTATTTATACCTATCTCGATCTAGATCCAATTCAACTTTCTAACAATTGCAGAGAAGCCATTGCATGGGTTGCCATGATTACTTACCAGTCTTCTATTGGTTTTCATTTTTTTGTTCTTTTAAAATAATTCTGCCACAAATATCACTACAGGCAATTCTGAGTATCATGAACACATAGATATTGATGGTGTAGAAATAGTGTACAGATACAGACATCATTGTTCATGCACGCATCTATCATTATAAAATCCTAAAATTGGAATTGCTGAGTTGAAGGTCGTATGTGATTTTTAAGGGGAATTCTAAAATTGAAGCCACTTTGAACTGTTGAAACAATATCCCCGCTGTCGGACCACCTGTTTGTCTCGGTCTTGCAGAGCCTCGCCCTCAGTTCCATGTCTGTGTGGTTCCCTGGTTAACACCTGCAGTTCTCTGCTCTGAGGACAGGGCGGCAGGGGCTGTGATGTTGTCCTGGCTGTCCCTTTGCACAGTGCTTGAGGCATAGTGCAAGTGCCAGTAAATATTTGCTGAAAACACGTTCGGTAATCGCGATCACATGGTAGTGTATTTTGATATTGCTGCTCATTCTGACTTTGCCTGATGGTCATTTTCCAAACAGAACTCTGCCCTTCCCCACCCAGGTGGACTGAGCTCATAGCACTTTCCTGGTTCCGTGGGGAAGAGACTGGGGGGAAGGTGGGACTCAGGGAGGAAGGGCTGAGACCTGAGCCGTCTCCACAGCCATCATTTTTTCTTTGCTCTTATGCTTTGTTGGCACTGTGTTTTGAGACAGCGACCCCAACTCAGCTCAGCCTCTGGCTCTTCCTTGGGTTGATCCAAGACCATCTCTCTTGCTGTCCAGGAGGGGTGTGCTGGCGCCAGGACACTCCCCCTTCTGCTTGAAGCTTTGCTGAATTTTATTTCAAATGTCTGTGCCCTGATGTTCCCGGGGCAGAACACCTACTTGTTGGCAGTATGCCGTCTCTTTGGTTGAATACACAGGGAGATGCCTTCTATAATGGGTTGGAAGGACCCCGGTCACCCAGGGTCACCAGAGAAGGTGAAGCCCTCAAGTCTGAAACCACCAGGACACGCAGGCTTGTGGCCTGTGTGAGACATGGCCAGTGAGCAGGGCGCTCTCTGAAATGGTTTAATTAACTTAATTGTAATCAAGGGCTCAGGAATGGGCGGACAATACAGATTCGTGCACCAGTCCGGGAGGCCTGCCTCCAGAAATCTCAGTTGTGTGTCCATACAGGAGAAGAGCAGGGGATGGGTCCTCAGGGAAGACCTACTGTGTGCTGAGCAAGTGCTACGTGAGTGTGAGGGCCTGATTTCATGGTATCAGCAGGCTGGGGGCCCGAGCCACACGGTCGCAATCAGCTGGTGCTTACCCTCTGTGGATCGGCTGGGTTGGGGCTTTCAGGAAGCTGAAGCACACAGCTGAGCTCCAACTCACACCCAGGGCTGAGCCTCTGTGCCTGGACCTCCACTATGCCCGGGCCTTGCACTGGTGACCAGCTCGTCAGTCAGGGGCACAGAAGCTGTTGCAGGCAGACCTGGAAACACACAGGCAGAGCCCTCCAGTGGTTCTCTGCCAGTCAGCCTCAGTCTGTGCTGCCCTGTGGCAAGTGGCCGGCAGCTTCCTACCCCAAGTCCCAATGGATAGTGTAGGCATTACGGGAACAATTCTTTCCACCCCTCCACTTCCATAATTCACAGAAATGACCTAATTTCAATTTCAACCGTGTAAATTGCACTTCATATTTCACATTAATGTCTTGTTTGAACTTTCCAGAATGTTTGCAGTTTGATAATGACTCTCCCCACAGTGAAATATGTCACAAGACTCTCTCAGCTCAGTCTGATGCCAGCCCAGGGCGTGGTGGTCAGCATCAACTGGAGCCCAACCCAGAAGCAGGAGCGAGATTCCAGCAGCACCTCACCCTGCCCACCCCTCACTAGGGCCAGATCCCAAGGCACCTTACCAACCCAGAGACACAGCTGTGGCCCCTGCCCAGACCCCTCGCTCAAGCTGGCCCTCAGGGTCAGTTCCCTCCCCGTCACCACCACTGAAGCCCAAACCCAATCAACTTCCTGTGCCACCATCTGCAGTTGCCTGACCCCACAAACCCGATCCAGTGTGATGGCTTCCTGGAACACAGTATGTGCCTCCATACTGAGTGGAAAGTTACTTTTCTCCTCCAGCCTTCCAAAGTCGACCTTTAAAATTGGCTAAAACCCTATCTGCAACTCATTATCAAATTGCAAATTGTATTTCAGGGCTTTGGAAACACTTGATGACAATTTTTAAAATTTAAAATCGCTCACTCACATAATAAGAACTTCACACAGGCGTGGGAAGTGGGATGAGGGGCTCAGGCAGGTCTGTCTCCTCAGTGTGGGCCACAAGCCAGGGGGCCTCCAGAATAGTTATTAAGACATCCTCATCTCCTGCCAGGAGTGGAGGCACATGCCTGTAATCCCGTGGCTCAGGAGGCTGAGGCAGGAGGATTGTAAGTTAAGAGTCAGCCTCAGCAACTTAGCAGGGCCCTGTCTCAAAATAAAATGTAAGAAGGTCTGGGAATGTGGCGTGGTGGGCAAGCACCCCTGGGTTCAATCCCCAGTACGGGGGAAAAAGAAATCCCCATCTCCTGACCCCTGGGGAACAGACTGTGTGGAGCACCAGACCCCAAATATCAACCCAATCAAATTTGAATTTCAGATAAATCATGAATGTCACAATAAATATTGCATGGGCATGCTTGTGCTAAAATATTATTTGTCTGCCTGAAATTCAAGTTTAACTGGGTATCATGTATGGACATCTTACAAATCTATGCCACTGTTACAAGGCACACCCCAAGCAGGGTTCTCTGCTAAACTCGGCCTCCACAGCGGGTATGTCTTCTGACCTGGGTAGGGGATATTTGGGCAGATGGTTTAAGCTTGAATGTCTCGGGCCTCTGGGCCGTGGAGAAGCAGCCCTTCCCTTTGTCAGAGATGCTCTGGGGGATTCTTACGGCACGTTGCCTGCTTTACCTGAGGGTCCACCCCATCTCCTCTCCTTTCTGTGAGGCCAATTTCTAGGGCCAGGTCCCAGCCTAGACCAAGAGGGAAAATAAAGTTCCCGCTCTGGAAATACATGGCCTCTCATGGACCTACCGTAGTTGGAGCTCACATTTGTCACCAAGCATCAGGGGGAAATGTGGGGACTGGGCTTGAACTAACTGAACTGAGTTTATGGATCTGGGACAAGGCTCCCACCTCTCAGGATCTGACTTCCTGACAAGGACACTAGGGAGCCACGCGCACTGTGGAGACGGCTCTGCACAGCCGGTGGGGTGAGCCAGGGCAAGATGCTGCCCCTGCCTCTGCAGAGGATCATGAGAGCCAGGAAGACCCCGTGAGGCGGAGTGTGAGAGGGGGTTGTACGTGGGATGGGAGCCTCTACCACTTGACCGTGCTGCCGGCCAGGCCCAGAGGACGCTCTTCACCAAGGCAACAAGGGACGCGCCAACAGGGTGTGTGTGGGGTGCTGGCTGTCCTCTGTAGTGACGTTGAGGTAGGAGACTGGGCCGTGGACCTGCACTCCCCAAGGCCCGAGGAGATGTCAAGACTCGGACCAGCAGAGCTCAGGTGGTGATGCTTGCTGTCAGGGGATTCAGGACTCGGACCAGCAGAGCTCAGGTGGTGATGCTTGCTGTCAGGAGATTCAGGACTCAGACTAGCAGAGCTCAGGTGGTGATGCTTGCTGTCAGGAGATTCAGGACTTGGACCAGCAGAGCTCAGGTGGTGATGCTTGGCTGTCAGGGGATTCAGGACTTGGACCAGCAGAGCTCAGGTGGTGATGCTTGGCTGTCAGGAGATTCAGGACTTGGATCAGCAGAGCTCAGGTGGTGATGCTTGGCTGTCAGGGGCAGGTGCACAAAACCTTCACACTGGACAATACCCAGAAAGGCAACCAGGATCCCTTTGCCACCGTGTCTGCGGGGACGGTTAATGAACATGGGCTTCCTTGGGACTGAAAAGATCAGCAGTGAACTAGGGGACTTCTTAATGGGTGTGTGCAAGTAATTGAAGACTCTGTCAGAGAGTGCAAGGAGGCTCGGAGGGGAAACGATTGGGTCACAGCCCTCACCTAATCAGCGACTTACTCCCTGATGGGTTTAACTGAGTGTAGCTGGAGGCCGTGGGGCGGCTGGAGGAGGTGGCCATTGGGGGTGTGGCTATGGGTATAATTTTGTATCTGGAGAGTGGAGTCTCTGCTCTCTGATCACCATGTGAGAGGCTTCCCTCCACCACACTCTTCCACACCACCTGAGCCCCGAGGGTGGAGCCAGCATCCTATGGACTGAGACCTCTGAAACCAGGTCCCTAAATAGTCCTTTAGTCCTCTGTGGTTGTTCTGGTTGGATATTTTTGTCACAGCATCAGAAAAGCCAACCAAAACAGCTACTTATTGTCCTTGGGGGAAAGGAAATGAACTTTGAGAGTTCCTGGGTGTAGATTCTGGGCTGACACCGATCCGGGGAGGCACCACACCGTCACCAGGAGAGAGGGTCTGAAAAGGCTTTTCCGTGGGAGGGACCGTGGTACATCTTCTCCCTGTGATCCCGGTGGTGCCCACTCTGACGCTCACCAGATTCCGCAGACACTCTGAGCTCACTGGTCCAAAGTCGTGATGATATTTTCCCATTTGGACCCTGGGGACAGGAAATTCGAAAGCATGCTGGGTGCCTGGTAAGACACATTTGCATCAGAATTTGTGTGGCAAATCCTACAAAGATTCAGAGGGATGGACTTTGGTGATTTTCAGAGAACTAAAGCTGGAGGCATGCTGGGAAATGTCCCTGAAAGTGAAGGACAAGTCACATCTGCCTTCTCTGCCTGGAGGCCAGAGCCACAGCCTGCTGAGACTCTCTGGACTTTGGAGGCGGCACATGCCTCACTTGGGAATGGTGTACCGATTTATTTGGCAGGTGACGTGGAAGGCTGACAGGTGGAGTGGAGCTTGGAGCATGAGACAGTTCTCCAGCAGGCCCAGGCATTCATGTCAAGTGCTCTGGCCCCGCAGGATCAGGGAAGGTTAAGAGAGGAAGATTGGGGAAGACAAGCATCGCATGGGTCACGGGACTAGGTGCCAGGTGTGAACCTTGGGTTATGTCATTGCTCAACAGAGGCCATCCACTACAAGAGGACACTGAAGGAATAGCAATGCTGGGGGATTCCCACTGTGGAGGTCAGCTTCTGTCCTCGGTCACCTTGGTGTTTCACCTAGTGTCCATAGGGAGGCCCTGTGAGCCCCGGTGCAGAGGCTCCACCTCACCAAGGTGAGCGTCTGACTGGCGCTGAGCCCTTGTGCAGGACCCTCCCGTGTGTGGACCAGCCGGCCCTTGGCACTGGTGCAGACTTTTGGCATTTGGTGGGTGCTGGTGGGAGACGGGTTGGGAGGTGCCATCAGGAAGGACTTTGGATTTCCGAGCTGGAGCAGCAGGCACAGACTCACTGCCTGCCCCTCCCTTCAAACCAACTACGTATTCAACAGGCAACGACAAAGGAGCCTGGGTAGATGAGGTGGGACCGGAGAGACCTCAGCATGACAGCCTGGTCACTCGGCGAGGTTCCTGCTTTCTCTTCATCTTCTACAAAGCCCTGAACTGGATGCCGAGAGACCCGCAGCTAGAACCTCCAACAGGCCCTGGTCAAAATGAATCCAGACAAGCCTCTCTCTCCGGCCCAGGGCTGGGAAAGGGGACCTGGGAGAGACCCAGAAGAGGCTTAGTGCCACCCCACAACCCTGTGGGCCTCAGAGGGCAGCGCGTCCTGCTGGCAGCAGGGTCCGCACTAAGAGCCTGGGCCATCCCAGCCCTGCTCTGTGATGGGACACCAGGGGGCAGTTGAGCCTGCTCACAGAGGCAGCAGGGAAGCTGGGGGTCCCCTGCCCCCTGCCTGGTGACATAGGGACAGTCAGACCTAGTGCTTTGGACCCCACCCCAAGTTCCCTAATATTTCGTGGCCCAGCAAGGCACCTTGTGCCCCTACAGACAGCGAGGCAGAGTGGAGCTGGGGGTGATGGGGCCAACCCTAAGAACATGGCGAGGTACAGAAAAGGAGCTGTCCCCGGAAGGGAAGCCCACAGATGCCCGTCGGAACATTAGACTCCAGCCCCAACTTTAACCCCAAAGGGCGACGGTTTGCTAAAATACGAGACTTAGCTAGGATAGCCCAAATGACCAGGACACAGTGCAAAGTCACTGTCACATCCAGACCTGGAAAAACCACACGGAAGACAACCCGTGGGGACACCCCTTAGGTGGATCAATGCAGGGACTGTCTGTGAGGATCCTGAAGCAGTTGTCATAAACATGCCTCAAGTCAAGGTCATAAAGCACATCACTGATCAGTCTCAAGTTATTGATTAATGCAACATTAAGACTTAGGAGACCAGAATGCCACCCACTGGCTGTGCCATCTTCAGAAGGATTTCGACCTTATGGTGCCTTGATGTCTCTGTCTACAAGGTGGAAATCAGGTGTTCGGCTGGAAGGTCAGGCAGGGCACACACAGGTGCTTGTCCACCAACAACAGTGTCCCTTCTGAGGGACAGAGTCTTGGAGTGTGCAGGTGTCCTGGCTCCCTCGTAGGGAGGGTGCACACTTCTGCACCATGGCGGTGACGGGAGAGGTTTCTGGGGAGCGGGTCCCTTCCAGAACAAACAGAGAGTCCTCACTAGAAGAAAGCCCTTTGCCACCCATGCTTCCCCTTCTTCCTGCCCAGAACTCAGATGTAAGGTGTAGAGCTGCAGCAACTATTTGGCAACCAAGAGGAGACGAGATGGAGGTTTGGGGTGCTTGTTCCCAGAGGAGAGAGTGCCCAGGTGGAAGTCAACATGGAAGGGACCCTGAGGTGCACAGACAAGCCTCAGGCTCCAATAGCATCACTAAGCTGTGTTCCCAGACTGACAGTGACCCTCTGAACTGTTGTATGGCAGTTCATCTCGGGTGTGTTCTCAAGTGGTTTTTTGAGCTTTAAATGCAAATGGTTTAGTGAAGAAGATGCCCGGTGGAGGCGGGGGGGTGGGTGCTAGCTACAGGTGTTTGACGCCAGGTTCTGTTCTGAGAGTCTACACCTCCCACCTCATTTAATCTTCACAACTACCAAAGGAGATGGGCGCCAGGACTGTCCCCATTTCAGAGGCCCATAGGGAGCACCGGCTTAAGGTGCACATAAATGGTGGCATAGGGTGATAGGCACCCCTCCCTAGTGCCTGGCTTAGCCAACGTTATCAATATTTTCTGTTGCTATGGTTACATTAGAGCATTTGTGTGTGTTTATGTGCAAACCTCTAGGACAGCTCTTATCACATTGAAACTCCTCCCTCTCTTACCCTCTTCCTGCCCTTTCTGCGCCCTTCCCAAGAGTCTCCCTTTGCCAGGTGCTAGGGAGGCAGGAAGGGAAGCAGGTCAGGGGCATCTCCAGCCAGCACGGCTGCAGGTCCTGCAGACCTGTGCCGGTCCCCCCAACACCTTCCCTGCTAAGGTGCTCCTGGGAATGGGGGGCGTGCACAAGACCTCAGGGGCAGTTTCCTGCAGTGAGTCCTCAGAAGGAGGGGGCCTCTGGGCTGTCGCCTGCGGCAGTTGGCGGGCTCAATGGCAATTTCTGCCCTGGTTTCCAGGTGTCTGGCCCTGGACCCCCCTCTCCCAGGCCTGGGCCCTGCTGCACCCTCTGAGCTCAGCTAGGAGCGCCTGGCAGCAGGACCCCTGCTGTGGACCCACAAGCCACCATCTGCTCCCGGAGGATGTGTGGCCTCGGGTCCTTTGCCAGGATACATTCTTTTGGAAACACTGCAGGTCCCCACCCTGGGGTGCCCTGTCCCTTCCTTCCCTGTGACTTAATCAGACCACACTGCAGCAGCCACAAGGGAGCAGTCATGGGGATCCAGCACTGGACCCCTTCTGACCGTTTTCTCCACACTAGTCATTGTTGGGTGGGCAGTGACGTGTGGCCCAGTACCACGGCAGGTCACGGGCTTCTCTGGATTCCTTTGATGAACAATCCAGTACCTGGAACACGGCAGCAGGTGGGCCTGCCCCGGGGTTAACAGGCGGAAGCAAGGGAGCCAAGTAGGAAACCCGCCAAGAGGAGTGGCCAAGGGAGCTGGCTCCTGGTGGGGTCTGCCGAGGGCACCCTGAGGTCAGGACCTAGGCCACAGGTTTCTGGGAACTTCAGAAGGGACAGTTCGCCCCCGCAGGAGCACTAAGTTAATCTCCCCGTCGTCGACGGCAGCACGGTCATTAACCTGGGACTGGCTTGTGGAAGCAGCCGCCTGAGCAGGATGTCCCCAAGCAGGACGTCCTCGTGATAGTGAGGAGGGGACCTGCGAGGCTCAAGACCTCCTGGGGCCTGGGGAGGAGAGAGCCGTGACTGGGGAAGCCTGGACAGTGGGGCCAGTTCTCCCGGCAGACACCAAACAGCGGCAGTCTTGGCCGCAGCGCTGCCCCCTGTGGCCTCCGCAGGAGAAGGGCCCGCCCCAGGCGCTCTGTGCCGGGGCCTCACTCCCCCCCCCCCCCCCCCCCGACTGTGGCAAAGCTCTGCTGTCTGGTTTTGGGGTCCGATGGGGATTTTCTGTGGACATTTGGGGTTTCAGTTCCCGCTCTCCCGTAACAGTTATTTGAGTGCTTTTACAGAATTGTTTTTAATATTAAATTAAAAAAATAAGTTAATTAACTCTCCCCTGGTGCTGGTGCCTGATTTGTGGGTGGCCCGAGCTGTGGTCTGGCCACCCATGAGACCCTTCTGGCCGCCATCACCACTTGGCTCTGCTCGTCCTGCTTAGGCAGCCTCTGGGTGGGGTGCCTTCCCACCGCCCCCAAATTCAGGGTCAAGACCCAGGGCCCACCCAGGCCTCAGGGCCTCTAGGCCTGCAGAGGCCTCCAGGGACCTACCCACAGCCCCCCAGGGCTCTCCCCTTACCCCAACCTCAACCAGCAGCTGGGACCCCAGCGCCTCCTTTTCTGGACCTGGGGCCCGGCCCCGCCCCCACCCCACCAGTCAAGGGGCATCACTCTGCCCAGCTGTGGGAGCTGGGGCAGCGACCTGAGGGCTGGTGGCCTGGGAAGGGGCCAGGCACAGTTTCTGGCTTGGAGGAGGGGCAGAGGGGTGGGGCCTGCATTTCCTGGGAAACAATGGGACACTGTGGGTGACTGTCATGAGTTGTGTGGTTTCTGGAGTTGCCTGGGAGCCTGGCCAACTCAGCCACCGGCTCTGGGGACTCACAGAAGAGCCTCCTAGAGACTAGAGACGGGGAGGTGCTCCCCCCCTCCAGCCACACCCAACACTCCACCTGGGCCTGTGGGTGCCAGGCCTGAGGACTGGGAAACTCAACCTGATGCCCTCGGTTTGCCCCTTTCCTGGTGCCAGCCCCCACTCAGAGGGACAGGGCTGGCCCCTCGAGGAGGTGAGGGTGCTGGGAACGCAGCCCAGTCCCTCGTCCTGGCCCTGGGGGCTCTGGGCCAGAGTCTGGATGGGAGACAGAGAGCAGAGTTGCTGCCCAGGGACCCCTGATGAGGTGGGAGAGCTAAGCCAGCAAGGGGTGAGACGTCACCTCCCTGCCGGCTGGTCACAGCAGAAACCACCTTATGACTGGTAAAGCAAACGAGGGTGTGGCCTCCAGAACTGGAGAGTCCGCAGCTCCTGCCACAGCCCTCATGGAGGCGTGACCTGCAGTCGGCACCATGTCCCCAACCGTCCTGAGTACGGGAGGCGAGGTTTCATGGAGTGGCTCTACAAAAGTCACTAGGCAGTGCTGGTGCAGCTGGGTCCTGCACAGGCCTGTCTGAGAGCAAGGGTGACTTCAGTGCTTCCCTGCTGCCCGGCTTCTAGGTCACCAGGCCTCTGGGATCTCTGCAGTAGCCCTGGGGATGCCATGGTGAGGGCCAACTCTGGTGGCCACTGACTTGGTGATGGCTGAGTGGGGCCTACTGGCGGAGTGCCCTGGGCCCCTTCAGTCACCACGACCTGTCTTTGAAAGGACCTCTACACTTCCCTGCCCTTCAAGTCACCTTCACAGAGCTGGGGCCCCAGTACCACTGTCTGGGCTGTGCCCCTACCTGTCCCTTGGCTGCTCTCCCTGCAGCCACATGCCCACCTCACTCTGCAGACCCTGCTCAGCCCCCTCTGCCTCGCTGACCCCTGTGCCAGGTGCTTTGCTGTAACCCTCAGGGCCTGTGTGGCCCTGGAGTGTGATCCACCAAGCTCCGAGCATGCCTCAGGGCAGCGGCCACAGCTGGAGGAGCAAGCCTGCCTTGTGTGTCCAGAGCAGGAGGAGAAAGGCCAGTGCTGCAAGAGCTGACGACCTGCTGGCCCCTGCCTGTCTCCTGGGAGCAGCAGAGCCTGGGTGCAGGCCTAGGTGACAGGCCACTCCAAGCCAGCTGGAGTGGTGACTTGGTGTGCTTGCGGGGCCCCTTGTCCCTCTGCTGCCCTCTACTGGCCAACATGGGTTACTGGGTGAGGACCTGGGATCACATACACTTGGGAAGAGCAGCCAGACTCACCAGCTGCCCACAGCTGACCTCCATCTGCTAACTGCACCCATCTGCCCAGCTCTGATCTGGAGCCCTGCCCATCCTCACTGAGGGGCGCTCAAGTGGACACCGGGCTGTCTTGCCTGACGTCCATCATGTCTGAGGTCACATTCCACAGAGTTCTTGCAGACAGACCCGTGTCTTGGGTGCTTTCATGTTCATAAACTTTTCTTAAATGGCTTGCCACCTCTTTGGGTGTCTGGTTTCAGGGTGACAGTTGTTGGAAGCTGTGACATCTCTGCTTGATTCTCGGGCAGTGATTTCAGACGTCTGCACTCTGGAGTCAGCCATGGTCCTGCCAGGACCTCCCTGGTGCAATGCAGGGGATCAGGCCTCCCTCGTCAGGTAGCAGTGGCCTTTAGGGACACCCTACCCAGTGCAGAGCCCCCTCCTGCCCCTTGGCCAGCCGGGTGGGCATCCCCGAGGGCCAGCTCTGCCTCCAGAGCAGCTTGACGGGGCACCTGCCTCCCCTCTGCCACTCCCCTGGAATGAAGATGACAAAACCCAGGCGTGGTTTTCCTGCCTCAGAGACTCACCCTAGAAGACCCCGGAAGGAGACAGAGCCCACAGCTCCATCCACACGGGGCAGCCTTCAGGGAGCGTTTCTAGTCGGCGGGCGGAGCGCTCTTTAATTGGATTCTTTTCCTTTGCTCTCTGGGTATTGATCCGAGCTGAAGATCCCCTCCTCTTGCCTTCCCAGGGACTCCACCACTGTCTGGGTTTAAGGAGACTCGTCACTCTGAGGCCTTTCTTCCTCCTGCTTCCCACTCCTCGTTTTTATGGCATAAACGGCACCTGACCATCGCTCCCCTCCCAACCGTTCAGACAGTGAAGTGCCAGAGCTTCAGCAGCTCTGCAGAGCAGGATCCTCCACTTTCTGGATGGTCAGGGAGCAGCAGGTGCCCGGGCCCAGACTCGTGCAGCCAGGGCAACCTGGGTGCCCACGCCCAGTGCAGGAAAGGCCCAGTGGGAAGGGCCACGGGCTCTCCCTGTGCCTTCAGCTCGCTGCCCAGTTTCTTTCTACCTCGCCCAGGTTTCCTTGGCACCATCAAGCCAGTTCCCATCGTGGGCTGTGGAGCTCCGCCCGCTGTGGGTCAGTGCTTCAGAGGATGTGCTTCAGAGCTATCCAGCTGTGGGTTGAGGACGCTGGGATTTTTATCCCCCAGTTCCCTGCCTGTCATTCATGGTGGCTGAGGGAGCTCCTCTGAGGCCGCGGTCTGGGCATCACGACTAGGTGACCCTGGGCAACAGATCATCAGCCGAAGCTCTGGTCAGATTATCAGGTAGCTCATGCATCCTAGGTCCCCAGAGCCTGTCCAGCTGGCCAGGGCCTCTAATGAAACTTCCAGTCGGGTGTGTCAGATGTCCAGCCACCTGTGACGAGAGCCCTCTCTGGGCCCCACTCGGAACCCTGTGGGCCTTTCCGTTCCCCTCCCCTGCCCAGGACTGTGCCCCCACTTCCTCTCCTGGGCATGCCTGGATCTAGCTCCGTCTGTGGCAGTGTTAACTGGTGCTGAAGCTCTCACAGCATCTTCAAAGGTCGTGAGAGAAGCCAGATAGGAATTATTTTGTTTTTTGAGTTACAAATGAGTTACAATGTCAGGTGTTATGATAGAGGTATGGCAATCAGCCGTGGTGCTGCTGGAGGGACAGGCCCGGAGGCCACTTAACACAGCAGGACCCAGAGACAGACGCACAGGAGCATGCCCCGGGAGCCTGACAGGTGCAAGGGTGAGCTGAGGGAAGAACCGTCTTTCCACAAATAGTCGTGGAGCAGTTAGACATTCACGGGCAAAACGAGTGTGAACCTTATCTAGACCTCAGGCTTACACAGAAATCGACTCCAAATGGATCACAGGCCCACATTGAAAACATAAAACCACTAAACTTCTAGGAAAAAGCAAAGGAGGGGGTTCTGTTTTGGACCAATATTCAACGAAGAGCTATGGCTTGATTTGCTGTGAAAGGGCTGTGACCCTGACAAAGGCACACTCCGAAAATGGATGCATCACACCACAGCAAAACTGGACTCGCACGAGAGAAATACCGTTAAGAGGAAGGGAGAAAAGCTACACCCCAGGGAACACATCCAAGAAGGGATTAGTATCTAGAACATGAAGAGACCCCAAACTCATCACTAAAAGGAGAAATGGGCTAAGGACACGAGCAGATGCCGCACCAAAGAAGGCAATTCAGCTCCTAAAGGAGATGCTCAGCACCACGGGGACTCACCACGACACCATCACCACGCTCCTCTGAAGACGGTAAAATGAAAAAATAACAGTGTCAATACCAAATGCTGGAGCGGGTGCAGAGAAACTGGATAGCTTACCCCTTGCTGATGGAAATGGAAACGACATCGCTCCTCTGGACAAGAATACGGTAGCTTCTTGCAGAACCTACCAACGCCCTTACCTCACGGCCCAGGGATTGCACCGTGGGGCATTTCTTTCAGAAATTCAAAACCCATGCTCACATGAAAACCTGCTCATCCGAGCTTTACTCTCGATAGCAACAACCTGCATTCGACTCATGTCCTGTAGTGGGTGAACAGTGGAGCAAACTGTTCACCCATGGCTTGAAATGCTGCTCAGCAGTACAAAGGAACCAGCTATCGGCACCTGAGACTTTGATGAATTCCAAGGGAGTTGTGCCAAATTAAAAGTGTCGATCTTGAAAGCTCATGCACTACATGGTTTCATCCTCAAAGAGAAAAACGCGGAGGTGGAGAACACAGCAGTGGTTGCTATGGGCTGACGGGAAGGAGGGAGGGAGGGGCTGCAGCTCAGTGATGTTTGTGATTGTTTATTCCAGATGTCAACTGTGGCGGTGGGCACTCCAGACTAGGTAAACCAACTGTGGTGTGCTCATGCGGTGGAATGCTCTCTGCAACAAGCAGAGCTGACTGGTGACTCACAAGCGGCTGGAGTGGACTCAGATGTTCCCCGCATGAAGAAAGCCAGACACTGACTGGTGCGTAGGGTGCGAGGGTATCCCAGGGAGCCCAAGTCTATCGTACAGAATGGAGACGGCGCTGTGTGGGCTGGGAGTGGACAGCCAGCTGGGGCAGGGTGCCAGGGTCTTCGTCTGTATCCTCCAGGGGGTAGTGGGCTCATGTTTGTGTGCATTTGATGAAACTCTTCAAAGTGTGTACTTACCATATCTAGGTGTGCATATTTGTCAAATTCACATTTAAGATGAGTGCATGTTTTTGTATATAATTGTGTCCTATCAACAAGAACAGGTTATCCAAAATCCACGTGGGAGGCTTTGGCCCTCTGGAGTCGGTGGCTCAGTTTTAGAGCATATTCCATGGAAACTGCGTGGGAGTTATCTCTGCACTTGGTAGGTATTTTAACTCACCCCAGCTGGGCCCTAGTGAGCGGGTCCTCTGTGACTCATGTGGTTCATCCACTACTTGAAGTTTTGGGGGAAGGGAGATGGGATTATATACATCAGCTCCTGTGGTCACTTCTAACCATTCCTCCGGGATGGGATCAAGATGTAGCTTAGACATTTTTTCCGAAGATTAGCTTGCTGTGGCAGATATGGTGTGACCACGGACTTCCCTTCCAGAAAGAACATGCTGGAGAGCTGGAGGAGCAAGTCAGCTAGCAGCTGTCCACTCGGTCTGTGAGCATGGGCCCCAGCGTGCAAGCCGAGGCCTTCTCTGTGGGTAGCTGCAGACTAGTGCTGGCCGCTCTCCCTCAGGGCTGCCCTACCTAACCCTAACCCTAACCCTAACCCTAACCTCCCCCCCCCCCCAGCATTGTCCCCCGAGCCTCTGAGTCCCTGGACGGCCCTCCCCTCCCTGCCCTCTGCAGTGACATCAGACTCCAACACAGTCTGAAGCTTCCTGCTCCATCCTGGCTCCCTCTCCCCTTTTCAGAGGCACGAGATGCACAGGAGTGTGGAAAGAGGTAGGAAGCTAAAAGCGAAGTGGAGAGGCCTTGCAGACAAACGGGAGAGCCAGCAGCCATCTCCTCTGAGGCCCAGGGGACAAAGGGAGAAGGAGCTTCCGGGGCCCAGGATGTGTGCCCTGGTGGGAGCCGGGCATGGGGAAGAGAGTGGGGCCTCAGATGTGACCTCAAGTGGCAGAGGGGCTTCTCTCCCACCTCTCGGCTCCCCTTCAGCCCTCCCCCAGGGCCTGTTCTTGTCAGCCATCCAGGGAGGAGCCCGGGAAGTGTCCCTCAGAGCAGAGCAGAGCAGAGGAAAGAACGTGCAGAATGTGCATCTGAAGGCACTCAGGCCAGTGACCAGGACACCTTCCAAAGCCACATCCCTGCTCATTTCCTAAACCTCCTTAGGATCCAACACCTGTGGCTGGAGAGCGGGCTGGAGGGGCAGACACTGTGACCAGCAGGGACGCGCAGGGCAAGGGCTGACCCCGGCGGGGGAGCTGCAGCTGCTCCCCCAAGACCCTGGTGACCTGGCAGTGCAGGGTTTGGACATTTTCATAATAAAATATTGTTTAAAATCCCTCTGCAGTGGAACACTGGCCTTCCGGCGGGCAGAGGTGCAGTGGAACACTGGCCTTCCGGAGGGCAGAGGCTGGCAGGTTTCCTGCAAGTCCGCGTCTCACTGCAGCGTGGTTTGGTTTCCTCTTTCTCCTTGCTGAGAGATAGTGCAGGGTGGCGGGACCCCAGGAGGAAGCGTTCCCAGTTCTGACTGCCCTCTGGTGGTCTATAGGCGCATGCCCGCAGCAGGCTGCTGTCCGAGTCAATCATGCTCTGCGTAGCTCGTCCATCCATTTGCAAATTCTGAGTTAGCTAGTCACATTTTAAAATCCAAAGCTGGGCCTGATGGCTCATGCCTGTATTCCCAGAAGGATTGACTGAGATTGATTGAGCCAGGAGTTTGAGGCCAGCCTGGGTCACATAGCCAGACCTGTCTCAGAAGAAAAAAAAAGTCCGAAAAATTCTCAAAAGTATAGAAGGATCTGTCTATGTGGCTTCGTAGCAGCTGTTGGCCATGCCATCCTGCTGCGGCCTCTGTGGCCTTCTGCTGTATCACACCTGTCAATCTACTCCTCTCTGGACCTCAGGGCCCTGGATTCACCAGAACTTCTCCATTTAAACCAATACAACAACTTTAAGGCTATGTTCCTTAAATTGCATTAATCTATGACCCGTCTTCTGTGACTGGCCTTAGCCATGTGTCAAACCTATTTGCTTAAAACTTTAAGAGGGATTCTTTCGAAGGTCTATTTGGAGTGTGTCCTAAATAGTAGTGCCTGTAAAGTCAAGAGTGCTGTGCTCAGCAGGTCATTGTGTGGTACCAAACAGCAACGCTGTGGCTGAAGCCTCCAGGTCATCTCCTGCACCCTAATAACAGGTGCATCTCCTCGCAGGAAATACAACTGCATCAGCTCAGGTGCGTTGCCAGAAACACCAATCCTGCCTCATGACCTTGGTCCCCTCCCCACGGTGCCCGTGGGGGTCACACCAACAATGATCCTGGGCATTCATTCTCTGCGGAGCCAGTCTGTCTTCCATCTGAGCACACGCCTCCAAGTGCCCATTTCTCCAAGAGCTGCTGGCTCTGGCCCTTCTTGAGTCCTGGTCTTCTGTGTTCCTTGGATTCAGCACATCCCTAGTTGCTGGGGTTTGCCCAGGTTCACTGCTGTTGCTTGCACTCCCAAGGCTCGGACTGGGCCAAACCAAAGGCATGCATCTCGGAGAGGTATGCAGTGTCAGGTAGGAGTGCGGCTGGGGAGAGGGAAGCTGGCTGAGGCTCAGAGGTCCTGTGGTGGCACACCAGGGTTTGACTGTCAGCGTGGCTGGCTGTCGATTTCTCCTCTCAGTTGACCTAATAACTTGTAGGAACCGTGTTCTTCCCACATAGATGGGACAGGAGTGACTACCGTGGCAACACCCACGTTGACCTGGCACACAGGAGCCTGGCACACACGTAACCCACGTGAACGGCCACCAGGAAGCTGCCACAACTGGCTGTTTTAGACACGACAAGAGTGACATTCAGAGAGGTTAGGTCATGTGACATGGCTGGCAAGTGACAGAGCCAATGCCCCAGCCCAGCCTGTTGGATCCTGTGTCCACACTCTTGATGGCTCGCCATTTGCAGGCATTTGATACTGAGTCATTTCCTGTTCTTTGGTGCGTTAATCCCTGTCCCTTCCGGCTTCACTTATAGGTCAAGTGCTTTGTTGTTCTTGGATTTCCCCTGGCGTCTCCGCCTTTGCTCTAACATGGCACCCTGAACTGGGCACAGTGTTGGGACCTGCCCAGTGTGGCTACTTCTGCCTCCCACAATGTGCTGTGTGTTCTCCTTCACTAGGTGGGAACCAGCCTTCCCATGAGCAGCCTCCACCCTTGGGAGGAATGAATTCCTTCCGTTTCAGCCAATACCACAGAATACTTTGGAAAGAAGATGGAGGTTGGTGTTCTGGTGTTACTAAGCCCTCATTTTCTAGGGCTTAGTAATGCCCACTGAATCTTAGAGCCAGAAGGGCCCTGGGCATGGCACGGTCTCCACACCCAGCCTCCAGCAAGTGATGTGAGGAGGCCATGTTGTCCTCCAGGAGAGGTTGGGCCAGTACCCGCTCCCACCAGCCGCGAGTGGAGTGTCCACCCACCCACGCTGGGTGACCTCCTCAGGAAATAGGAGATGGGGCAGAGGCAGGTAGGGCTGGTGCAGTTACCATGCACCTGTCTCACTCCAAGTCCTCTGCAGTCAAGCTGGTGGTCGAGCCATCAATCCTGGCCAATGGTGAGCAAGGGGGAGTGAAGGTCCATTGCCTGCAGAGGCAGTCACAGGCCACTGTCGTTCCCGTAGCTCTCTCTCCTATTTCCTGTGACTCTCATGATGACTTTGGAGATCACAAGCTGCAAATGACGTTGGCTGTAGGTGGAAGAGGCCATCGGCGGCCCCCACAGTGGGTAGCCATCTGAGCAGAGGGCCGGGTAAGTCTCGTCTCTGGGTACTCACACCCAGTGGAATGGCCTCCCATCCTGACCTGGGCCCACCCTTGGACTCTCCTGAGATGCAGAGGTGATATGGATCCAAGCTCTAAGAGGCCTGCTGACCGGTGCCTTTCCAGCTACTCTGCTGGACTGAGCAACTGGAGAAGGAGAAGACCCGAGGTTACACAGAGGGAGAAGGACACTCAGCTGTCTTGGTGTCCAGCTGAGCCCAGTGCTCCGGCCGTCTCTGCAAAGGTGCCATCTTGGGCATTCTGGTCCAGCTGAAGCCCTGTCCCCTGACAACCCAGTGGAACCCGGTCAACCTCAGAATCACGAGAGGCGACAGGTTGGTGGTTGCTCTGAGCCATTGGATCTTGAAATGGTTTGCACACAATGACAGGTGGCTCACTCAGTGACAGAGTAGCTGGTGACAGTCGGCCACTGTGACGGGGAGTTTGTCTGTTGGCACGGTCAGTGTTTTTTCTCCTGACATAACAAATGACCAGTGCAACAGGCCTGTCCGGCAAAGGCAGAAAGTCGGGGGTGTGTGTAGACATGCTGTGCCACCCTCATTTCCTGCTGATGAGATGGGGGATGGGAGGAGAGGAGAGAGTGACCGTGACTCTGAGACTCCAAGCCTGTGACATGAGGAATTGAAGTTCCTCAGGAGGGGAGCAGATCTACTTGAGGAAGAAAACAAGAGAGAGAGGGCATCTGGGGCTGGCGGGATCCCCCAGGAACATAGCACCAGGCCCGGGGAGCCTGACCCGGCTGGGCGTGGCGGGGGACGGAGCTGGCTCCACTGGAGAACGGCAGTGAGGGGGGCAGAGGAAAGGGAAGGCGGGGCGGAAGGTGGCCATGGAGATTCCTCATGGACATGGCCTCGGGGACCAGCCGTGAGGGAAGGACCCAGGGAAGAGATAAGGCAGGAAGGTCCCTCTGAGCCCAGGGTTAGGGGGTCTCCACTGTGGGTGAGAGGCAACTGCGGCCGAGTCTGGGGCAGGACTGAGGGGGGCCTGGGGTAGGGCTCAGACTGTGGCCAGAGGCAATGGTGGGCAGAGCACACAGAGGTACTTAACGTTCGTCCATGTGTCTGTCCCTCCATCCTTCCCTCCACCCGTCCACCCATCCATCCGTCCGTCCATCCAACATCCTGTCTGCCCACCCATCGTTAAGTCCTGCTAGGGTCTGCATGGACCAGGCATAGGAACCAAGCAGACGTGGTCCTGCCCTGTGCTGGGGAAAGTTCCTGGCTCCTCAAGCCCTCTTCATTTCTGCCTTTCCGTTTTACGGCTGCCTTTCTGGACACGGCAATAGTAAGCAGAACAGCTGCCATTTTTTTTTTTTGAGCACTTTTTCTGGGGCCAAGCACTGTACATTGCCTGCTGCATCATTCCTACCTCTCTATCCTCCCAGGAACAACAGCATAAGGCAGGGACGGTGCGGAGGCCAGGCGACTGAGGCCCAGAGAGGTTGGAATCCTGAGGCGGTCTGGAGATTCAGCCTCCGTTTGTCTGTCCCCACCCACCAGTGGTCCTGTGGATGCTCTAACGCGGCGCTAGGGCACCCTGACCTGATCTGAGCACAGAGCTGAATTCCTCGCAGGAGCAGCGCTGCAAGATGCTGTGGAAGAGACGGGAGAGTGGCCGGCAGCCCTTTGAACAGCAGGATACTGGAGACATCAGTGGGTTAACTTCACAACCAACGGACATAGTTTCTATGGGAAAACACACTGTAAACCCCAAACCACGGACTTGGAAACAGACCTGGAACTCAGCCTGCGTATAAATCAGGGGCTGAGCTGTGAGTGTTGTTTGTTTTGAACGTGACCCCCCTGGACTCTCCTCTCCTTAGCCTTGTTCTTTCTCTCGCTCACTCTTTTCTTTCCTTCATGCTGTGTGAAGACCCCAGGCATCCTTGTAGTTCATTGGCAAAGCCACACTGTCCCTGAGCTGGGTATACATCTTACTGACTGTCCCCTAGAGACGTGTTTCATCACTATGGAAAACGAAATTCTGTTTTCCTAGGTGACGGGATGTGTTTACCCAGGGACTCCAAGTGGGCTCCAGAGCCTGGGCCAGATGGTTCCGGATGTGTAACGTGAGGAGCTGGGCCCGGGGCCCCCCGTGGCCATGTGACTCACAGGGCCGGTGTGGACGGACGTGCGCTGTGTGTTCTCTACCCACAGGGCTGCGTACACGGTACACAGGCTCCCTGGACAGCCTAGGTGGCGCTCAGGCGGGGGAGGGCTTGCTCTTGCTGGCACTGGGCTGGGCCCTCCCGGCCTCTCTGAGTCACCACTATTTTTAGCACAGCCTCGTCCAGGTGGGCCAGGCTCCGCGCAGGCTTCTTCAGTGTCCTGTGCCTCCGTTCCTACCTTGGGTGGTTGGGCCAGATGCAGCGGTTGGCAGTTCCAGCTTCTCCCTCTACACCCGTGACCCTCAGCAAGCTGGCCAGCAGGGGCGGAATCCGCCATTTCAGGACCTGAGCACATTCTGACAGTGACATTTGCTGGGTGGCTTTATGGGCTCGTGAGCCCACAGGCTGGGGACAGGGAAGGCAGACGGTGGGTAATGTACTTGTAACGTTGCAGTTTATTCTGCCAGGGACAGATGTGACTGCCCGTCCATGAGGCTGTGCCCCTGTGCGTGGACGCGGCTTCAGAGAGGGCCATGGCCAGGTGGCCGCATCTGTATCTGAGAGGGTGGGGCGGGCAGTGCCGCTGGCTGTGCCCCACTCTCTGCTGTCCTGGGATGGTGGCGCTGACGTCCAGCTGACCAGGAGGATTTACCAGATCTCCTTCCCTGGCTGCGGTTTATTAGTGCGTCTGGAATACTCTGGTTGGGTTCTTCAGGGGCAGACCTGAAACAAAAATCTGAGTTTAAATCATTTTTGGGGTGATTCCAGGATGGACTGGTAGCAGGGTGGTGAGAAAGGGTGTGTGAAGAAGCAGGTGACCACTGTGTGGGTGCTTCAGAGTTGTCCCTCCCAAGGGGTGACACACTGGGGTCTTTCCCATCGCAGCCTGTCCTGGATGGAAGGCAGGGCCCAGCCCTGGAGTCCTGCCTACGTGGGGGCCATGCGAGCTGTGTCCCTAGAGAACCCCCAGGCTGAGAGCTGCCGGGGCTGGTGGAGAGCTGTGAGGGAGCAGGGAGCTGGACGTCCACGGTGTCGCCCAGTGGGGAGGGCCGAGGAGCTGGGTCCTGCTTTGCTGGGTTGCACTGGACAGCCGCCCATCTGTTCCGATGGCTGGGGTCCTTGCCCTGCTCCCTCCTGGGCTGCTGTGACGATGTCCTGTGAGAGGTGGGTGGGCTGCGGGTCTCTGGAGGTCTGCCCAGTGTGCGTTCTGGCCGCTTCCCCTTCCTCCAGGGTCCCCTCCTCCATGCGACTGGAGAAAGGCGGTGACCCCTCACCTCTCATCCAGCTGCACCATGGCTCGAGTCCAGTCTGGACCAAGCGAGTGTTCCCTCTTCCTGGTGACAGGGACACACGATCCCAGCAGGGCCAGTCCGTCTTGTGTGAACCCCAGGAGACAGAAGGCCGAGCAGCTGTGGGTGTGGGGCTGCTGGTGGCCACTGAGCTGGGCTGCAGGAGGCCTGCTGCAGAATGCCGCAGGGAGCAGGCAGAGCCCAGGCAGAGGCGGGGGAGAGAGGAGCTTGAGGTCCTCAGAGCATCCCTGTCCAGCTGTCACTGAAGCCACTGCTGTCCTGGGACTCTCCTTAGGAGAATGGCTTTGCTTTAGCTGTTGGGACCGGGCTCCGGGGCTCTGTGCTGGGAACGTCAGGAACTTGGGAGAGACCTTTGGAGGGAAGAGGAGCCCGATGGGGGGTGCTGGGCTTGTTTTCTGCCCCTGAAGGATCTCAAAGCAGCCACTGCCTGGCCAGCGGGCGTGATGGGGTGTGGCTCTGCCTCTGCTGAGGGTGCCCTGGAGCCCTGGGCAGCCCCTCTGCCAGGTCGAGCCCCCCGGGGCCACCCCCACTGGCCCCACCCCTGGGGGAGTCCTGGGCCTCCCTGTCTCTCTCCACCCCACAGGCTCTCAGGGCTGCCGGTGTCCCTTCATCCAGGCAGCCTCCCCGGGGTCACAGCAGCTCCTAGGGCAATCTCCCCAAGGTGACGTCACCCTGCTTGTCCTTGTTCCTTGGGGGTATGTACAAGGACATTAATGCCACACCAGGACCTGTGTCAAGAAAGGGTTGCGAACTCGGGGTGGCCCTCCCCTAACACGGGGCCCCGCCCCTCCTCTGCAGCCTGGATCCTCCCTCTCTCTCCTCCTTCCCTCTCTTAGCAGAGAACTGGTGGAGCTGCCCCAGGCCCCAGCTTCTCTCCTGTCACCTTCCACATTGCCCTCAGGCCACTGTCACCGGTGCTGCCCAGTGGCTTGTCCTCCTTTGGGGTTGAAGGGGAGACACACGTTGAACACACTCTGTCCCTGGAGTGTGCCCTGCACACAGTAGGTGCTCACTCCCTGGCCTGGGCCTCGCTGTTTCCTGGGTGACTCAGGAGGCAGTTTGAAAGGCTGGCAGTGCAGGGAATTGGGGGTGAGCAGCAAACCTGCCCCTGGGCCAGCAGGAGCCGCTGCTGGGGAAGAGGGAACCTCCCTGCAGCTCCCGAGCTCTGGGGGAGGACGGGGCGCAGCCAAGTCTCCAAGAGCGCTCACTGCTGCAGATGTTTCCCAGCTGCTTCTCATTTCCGCAGGGGACTGAAGAGGAAATGGGCCTCAGCTGCCGCAGGAGGGCCTCCCATTCAAAAGGGGGAGGCCCTGCTCTCCCAGAGACAGACCGGGAGGAGCCCCCTGGGACAGGAGGATTCCGCTCTGGAGAGAGGGACGGGAGACATCAGAGCCCACGGTGGGGTGGGCAGGGGGAGTCCAGTGCCTGGCCCTCCAGTGCAGAGAGGTGAGGCTGTGTCTCTGCAGCCACCAGACCAGCATGGGGTCCTGCAGGGTGCAGGGGGACGGCTGGGATGTTTTGTTGGGTGGCTTTGACGGATCCCTTTGGGGTTATTGTGGGCTTTGTGTGTCCCAAGGGGACACAGTGGGGCTGGATGGAGGAAGAAATGGCCTTGGCGCTGCTAGGGGTCAGCCCTGGCCTAAGAGGGACTTGGTTTCCTTCTGTGTCCCCTGTTCCATGTCACACCTTGAGCTTTCTCCACCTCGCCTCGGCTCGAAGAGCTAACCATGAACGACCCCAGCACACCCCACACGCCCCGCACTCCCCACACACCTCGCATGCCCAGCTGAATCGACAAACGAGCGAGGGCCGTCACAGAGGACGGTCTTTGCAACAAACAGAGCTGGAGCAGGGGACATCTGTGGGCATGAAACAAAAGTAGAAAGATCTCAGCTGACACCTCACCCCTCCAGATGCACTCCACGCTGGAACCAGCCACCAAACCACAGAACTCTCAGGCAATCAGTGGGGAAAGTCCTCTGGACCTGGGACTGTCACCACTGAGGGTCCCAGAGGTCTCTCCAGGGGCAGAGGAGACTTCCACTGGGTCCTTCCAGGCTCTTGACACACCACAGAGAAGAATTTAGGGACACATGAAGAGGATCTTGGTTAGGAAATGAAGGTGAAGATCCGCCCTCTTGAGTGGATAGGGGCTCTGGAGCGGGGGAAGCACCCCAGGGCTCAAGGCCCAAATTCTGACGAGGGTACACAGTTAGTGGCACATGTGTGCTCCGGGGGCGGACTTCCCGGAGGGCTGGGAAATGCCATGTTCCCTGTCGGGGTCTCGCCTGGCCGGGAGGTTTGCGCTCAATGGACGTCCCCTGCTATCGGGTGGGTGAGGGGTGGCTGGGCCCGGGGTCGGGGTCCCACGGGGGGCTCTGGCTTCACGAGGTCAGCCTTCTCCTTCTGTTGGGTCTCTTCCTGCTTTTCTGCATTCCAGCAGGCTCAGCGGGCACTGCGCACCCTGGGTGCCTTCACCCCGAGGCTCTCTGTCCCCAGGAGTTGTTCACAGACACTGTTGCACATCCCAGCAGGGACGCTGGGAGACTCCATCTTCTCTCTGTATTTCTAATTTCTATTCGGGACTAGGTGACGAGTCCTGGGGCTTGGTGTCAAACGGTCCATGAGGTGCATCCTGGCTCTGGAGGACTTCCTGTCCTGGGCGTGACTCGCTTTTCCCTTGTGAGTGGACCCTCCAGCGGGTCGGGGTCTCCCAGGACCCACGAGAACAGCCCGCACCTCAGCACGAGGTACAAACCCACCAGCTGGGTGTGGCGCCCGCCCCGCAATGCCGCCACCTGGGCGTGAGGAGAAGGGACTGAGCAGCACCAAGAGGAGCCAGGTCAGGGACCGAGGAAGGCACCCGAGCTGTGAGGACCACTGGGCCCTCAAGGGTGAGCCTGGACGGCAGTGTCATGGAGACAGAGATGGCCGCAGAGCCGTGAGACCAGGGCCCGCCCTTCAGAACCTCAAAGCCCTGGGGGCACCCCCTCCCGACTTCCAGCTCATTCTCTCCCTGGTCTCTGCTCAGTGTTCAGTGGCTCCCGCCAAGAAGGAAACAGGTTTCTTGAACATGAAACTGCTTTTCTTAATCTTTGACAAAAGTGACAGTTTAGGGGACACTGGGAACCTGGAGATGTACAGGTCCCAAGGGAGCCACCTGCACAGGGACTTTTCCCAGGCTCTGCAGGAGGGGGCAGGGAGCTTGCTCAGCACACAGTGAAGAGGAGTGGGGACGGGAGGAGGGGAGGAGGGGAGCAGGGGAGGAGGGGAGGAGGGGAGGAGTGGGGAGGGGAGGAGTGGAGAAGGGGAGGAAGGGAGGAATAGGGAGGGGAGGAGGGGAGGAGGGGATGGGTGGAGGGGAGGAGGGGAGGAGTGGGGAGGGGAGGAGGGGAGCAGGGGATGGGAGGACGGGAGGAGGGGAGGAGGGGAGGAGGGGAGAGAGGAGGAGGGGAGGGGAGGAGGGGAGCAGGGGAGGAGGGGAGGAGGGGAGGAGGGGAGAGAGGAGGAGGGGAGGGGAGGAGGGGAGCAGGGGAGGAGGGGAGGAGGGGAGGAGGGGAGGGGAGGAAAGGAGGAGTGGGGAGGGGAGGAGGGGAGGAGGGGAGGAGGGGAGGGGAAGAGGGGAGCAGGGGAGGAGAGGAGGAGGGGAGGAAGGGAGGGGAGGAGGGGAGCTGGGGAGGAGGGGAGGAGGGGAGGGGAGGAGGGGATGGGAGGAAAGGTGGAGTGAGGAGTGGAGGAGGGGAGGAGTGGGATGGGAGGAAGGAATGGGAGGAGGGGAGGAGGGGAGGAGGGGAGGAGGGGAGAGAGGAGGAGGGGAGGAGTGGGGAGGGGAGGAGGGGAGGGAGGCCAAGCCAGGTGCCCTGGTGGAGGGGACTGGAGAGAAGGGAAGGGAGGGGAGAGGGGAGGGGAGGAGAGGGAGAGAAGGGGAAAGAAGGGGGAGGGGAAAGAAGGGGGAGGGGAGGAGAGCGGGGGGGGGGGGGGGGAGGGGTGTACTCTGAGGCGAGGAGGCACCTTGAGGAGGCTGGCTGTGCGGAGTCCTTGGCCGCCCTCTCCCCAGCCCAGCTCCCTCGAGGGTCCCACAGAGCAGACTTGCTCCGCACTCTGGTGGTGGAGGGAAATAACCAGGAGCAGATGAGTAAGTGGAGCTGCCCACTGGAGCTGGGCTGCAGATGTACCGTGTTTCTTCTTTCCCCTCCGTGGCATTCTAAAGGGAAGTCTTATTTCCTTCTCCCTGTGTTCTCTTGCTGTCGGCTGAAATCTGCTCAGGTCAGGAAACGTCGAGGGACCAGAAGGACCACCGTGTCCAGATGTGTCCAGGTATGGGGAGGACCGGGCCCTCTTCCTCTTTCTTCACTTCTCTGGGCCTGGTTGGCCTGGCTGTCACCGTCCTGGGAGTCCCGTGGGTGACGCTGACGTGCTGCACACGTGTCACGGAGGTCCAGGCCCTGCTCTTCAGTCCAGTGGGCTGGTGAGTGGTGGGATCCAGTCATGTGACTGTTATCAGCTTTCCACTGCTTTAATGAAATCCCTGAGACAATCTACTTACAAGGAGGAAAGTGATCTTGGCTCACAGGTGGAGGTGTGGTCCACGACCTGGTGGCCCTATTGCTTTCGGGCTTCTCCTGGAACTTCTGCCAGATGAGAGTGGAAGGGCACTCATCGCTGGACAATGCTCACTTCATGGCCAGCGGAGGAAGAGGAAGAGACTGAGGTCCCATGATCCCCTTTGAGAGCATGCCCTCAGTGACCGAAGGACGTTCTACCAGGTCCCACCTCCGGAAGGTTCTGCCCTCTCCCAACAGCACCGTGGGTTGGGGACCAAGCCCTCGACACACGGGCCTCTGGGGACCATTTATCCAGCCCACAGCCCTGATGTAGCTGGGTCTTCCGATCCCCCATGGGACTTCCAATGCCCTGGGGGCGGGGGACATTGACAGGGTGCTGTGACTGGGGCCCTGGCACCTTCCGGGCTCCCCTCATTTTCTCAGGTGTCCCTCAGACCTCCTGTGCTGGAGCTGCGGCCCCAAGGCCCAGGTCCGAGGAGAGGCCTGGGGAAGTGCTTGGGCTGTGAGGCTCTGGCCCTCAGTGGGTGGGGCCATCCTGGGCCGAGCAGGGGGCCTCGCTGCAGGAGGTGGGCCTTCCTCTCTCCCTCTGCCCTGTCACAAACACCTCCCTGAGGCCAGTGACCGGCACCTGTGACACTGAGCCCCAGGGAATCCTTCCCCTTCTCGGTGGATCTTTCTCAGCGATTTTGTCACTGATGGAAAGCTGTCAATCACACCCCTCCCCAGAGACTGGAATGAAATGGGTTCTCCACCAGGTCAGAGAATGCTCTGGGGCACCTTGCCTGGGGAATCGGGAGGGTGGTGTGGGTCCTGTGTCCCTTGTCCCAGCTCCTCCGCTCACGGCCACAGCCTCATGACCTGCTCCTGAGGTCCTCCCCTTGGTCAGGGCGCTCCACAGGCCTTGAAGCGGGTCCCGCTCCAGCCTGGGCTGCTCGCTCAGCTTTGTCACCTGCCCAGGAACAACTGTGACGGGAAGGGACAACTGGCTGTCCTCAGGTAGCGCTGACCCCTTGGAGGGGAGAGTAGGACTTCCCTTGAAGACAGGATGAAGAGGAAGACAGGTCACCCCCGTGCTCCAGCTGGGAGAGTGTGGAGGGGGCTCCTCCAGGGTGGGGGTCTTGACGGGGTCTGTCCATGGCTGTGTCCGCAGGGCTGGGGGCCACGCAAGACTCACGGGCAGGATGAAGAAGAGGCAAACGGCCATCGGCCCAGCCTCTCTGCCTGCCTTCACAGAAAGAAAGAAATGTATTACAGAGAAATCCTTGGGAACTTCCAGATGTGGCTCGGACTGGGGCTCCGCTTCCTGCCGGGTGCTGGAGTCAGGCCTGCGTTGGGCCAGGGCCTCTGTGGCCTTATGGGGACAGGGATGGAGGGCGTCAGCCTGGCCGCGGAGGCTGGTCAGGGTGGGCAGGGAGTGAGCCGGGGGTCCTGGCTATTTGCATCTGACCAGGGAAGCCCTAGCAGGGGAGTGGAGAGAAGGGCAGGTTCCTGGCCCTCCATCACCAGATGACCCAGGGCTGCCGCGTTTCCGTTTCTGTGGAGCAAGCTCGTGTCTTGGTGGATCAGAGGACATGTGTGCAGAACGCTCTGGGGAATCTGCAGGGCTGTGAAGCCAGAGGGGCAAGAGCAGAGGGCCAGAGAGGCCTGGGAGGAGAGCAGTGGGGTCCCGGGGACCCACCACCACTGCTGTGCTGGCCTGCCATTCACCAGTCCCCCGGCCCTCCAGGATGGCAGCCTAGTCCTCTCTCCGTGCACTTTGAATTCCGAAGGCTGTTTCTCTCTGGAGTGACTCAGGCATGAAGTGTCGCGAGGACGACTTTGGACTTTGTCAGTTATTAGTTGGTAACATACATTTGGATTTTCCCCATCAGTCTGCTTCAGATGTTTGTCTTGTAGTTTGCCTAGTGGCTGCTATGGCCTGTGTCCCCAAATCTCTATGTTGAAACCTTAACCCAGGTGATGCTACAGGAGGTGGGGGTTTTTGGTCACAGGGGTGGAGGCCTCACAGAGGCATTAGTGCCCTTGTCAAATGGTCCCAAGGGGGCTCAGTCACCCCTTCCACCACGTGAGGACAGGGGAGAGGGCTGTGAGCAGAACGGGGCAGACTCGACGCCAGATCTGTGTGCTTGCAGCTCCCGGATGAGGACCAGCAAGCACTCCTGTTTACAGACCACCTAGTTACCAGTGTTCTGAAGCCGCCTGAGCAGCTGAGGTAAGGCTCTGTTTGTGTAACTCCATGTTGAGGTCTGTCTACTCCTCGGCAACTTGGCGATTAATGAGTGCGGATGCTAACATTTCATCTACTGTAACTGAATTCTATGTTGTTAGCCAAAACCAAAACTGTATGACTTGATACCAAATATCTTTTTCCTCTCCTGATTAAGGAATGTTTTTATTTGGAAAGCCTCTCAGAGACATGGAAATAATAGTTGTTTTCTGTATTGCAAATCCTCTGGTGAGAAAATCATGCCACAATAAGATTGACAGTGTCCCCCAGCCTGGGTCACAATAGCATCGCCAACCATGAGTGCATATGACGGTTTTATTGTTTTAATACAAATAAATGATTTGTGATATCAATCAAGCAAAAGTATGAATATTTCCTATTCTAATAAATTGAAATTGCTGTTTTGGTAGAATAAATTGACAAGACCTCTCTGCTTCTCACTCCGTTCATTCTTTTCTTTTTTTTTTTGGTGGTGGTGCTGGGTAGGGAAGCAGGGCCGCACGCGTGCGAGGCAGACCCCACCTCTGAGCCCATTCCTATTTCATCCCTTCAGTACCTCTGTGTGTCTGGCCACGTGCTAGGAGCTGGAGGTGGACACAGCAGCCATGGTCTGGACCTGTGGGGCGTTTGTATTGGTGGAAGAGAGAGCTGGCCAGCCAGGGAGTGAGTCAGGAAGGCCATTTCTGACAGAAGTGCCATGGAGCGGTGCAGAGGCTACTGGGGTGGGACCACTGCCCCTGGGTTTGCAAGGAGGGGCTGTTGGAGCCACAGTGTGGAGGTGTTGAGCCAGGACAGGGTGCAGGGAGAGGCAAGCGGGAAGCAGGCAGGCCATCAGGGCCATGAGTCCCGAGACCCTAACCATTAGTTATTACCAACCAGTAACTAACAGGGGGCTGTGGTACAGACCGCTGCCCGGGACAGGGACACTGCGTACTGACTGCTGCCACGGGATGCCTGCTGGCTCTCTCTAGGGTTCCCAGGGCTGTCCCGGCCAGCAACTGAGCCAGTTCCTATGAGCCGTGGGAACCCCAAAAGGAGACTTGGGCTCACGGCCTCTTCTTCTGGGGTCTGTGCTGAGTCCCAGGCTCCTGCCGCCCAGCCCTGCTCTGCTCCTTCCTTCTCTCTCTCCACTTCTGCAGATGGCGGCTCACCGCGTTGCCTGGGCTGGTCTTGACCTTATGGTCTCAAGCATCCTCTCACCCTGGCCTCCGAGCCGCTGCACTAGAGGCGTGTCACGCTCTCGCACCTGCAGGCTCTCCCGCCCCCTGCACCTCGTCTCTTCCTGGCCTCGGCTTCTCGGAAGGACTGAAGTGAGGAGCCTGTTAGGAGACACAGGATGTTTGCCACATGTCTCGTGCAGGACACGAGGGAGACCCAGGCTGCAGAACACCTCCCTTTGTCCACTTCAGCTTGGAAGGGGCCAGGCCAGCGCCCTCACTGAGTTCTCGCCTCCCTGTGTCCCTCTCTCCTCTTCCTCTTCCTCTCCCTCCTCCCTCCTTTCCTCCCTCGTCTGTCTTCCAGCAGAGACTCTTCTCCAATGCCCCGCCCAGGTGTGTCCTCTGGGAGCCTTGCTCCCCAGCTGCCGTGCCCCTTCTCAGTTGCCCTTGCAACACTGTAACAACCAAGCTCAAAGGAACATCTGTGGAAATTTCAGCCTGGGAATCAGGGCTGGGTATTGCTCAATAAGTGGAAAAAAATGCAGTGTTTTCTTCTCCAAAGGATGCAGTCCACATGGCTGTGGGGGTCGGTCCCTGGCATCCACCAAGCCTCTGGTGGGCTCTGGGCCCGGCTGGCATCTGTCTGTTTTGTCCTCTAACTCTTCCCACTGGGTTCCCCTCAAAAGCCTCCTAGTGCGCCCACTTCGAAACCTTTGCCTGTGTGAGGATCATCGTCACTGCCATTTATCATGGCAGGGTAGGGTGGGATGGTCCAGGGCTTTGCAGGAGGGGTTAGGCAGGGTCACATTTGGCAAGACACCTGATGCCCGGGGCGCTGCCTGGCATGCGGGGCAGTGGAGGCTGCAGCAGCCTGTGGGACCACAGATCCAAGTCCAGGGTGAGCCCCATCCAGTTCCCTGACCTGCCTTCCCCCGGGGGCCCAGGCCCACCGGGGTCAAAGGCTTTGATTGCCTTCCCACCTCTCAATAGCTCTTCCCATCCTACCTAAGTCGGCTGCCCACCAAGCCCTGGTGGGAGTGCCGGGATGTGGCATCTGTGGCTTTTATGGCTGGCCAGAGTTCCGAGGGTCTCTTCATAGCTACCTGTGATTTTGCAATGAGCTGCATTGATGCACCCACCCTCAAGTCTGCTGGGCAGGGGTGCACTGTTGGGGCACAGAGCTTCTGCCCAGCACCGGGCGTCTGTGCCTCTTCAGGTCTGAATCCTCCCCCTTCTTGCTCACACGGCGATTGTGATGATCTGGAGGTCACCTCCGAATGAGGAGGTGCAACCCCTGGCTGGTGCTGGTGTGTGCCAGGAATGATGTAAGCAGGGACAAGACCCTCTTCTGGAGACCTTTGGCTATTCAGTGTCATTCTGAGGGTGCCCCTCAATGTCTGCTTGTGCCCGGGGACCAGGGCAGTAGATGCTGCACCACATTAGGTTGCAGCCCTTGGATGCAGAGGGTCTAATGGATCCATGGTTGCAGACAGAGGGTCTAATGGATCCAGCTTTCGATGGTGGCTGTGGCTTCCTGAGGGAAGGGGAGCCTTCTGCATCTCTGTACCTTACACTCTGCCTGTCCCCAGGCCAAGTATTCAGTAGGTGCTTGATAAATGCTTATTGAGTGGTTCATTCAGCTGCTACAGCCTTGGTTTTGGCTCCACTTTTTGTAGTCTAATGGAGTGTTGATGGACATTCTCACCCCAGGGAACACCCTGGGAACATCTTGGAAACAGCTGCATTTGGTGAAATAACACTCCATCTCCCCAGGCAACGGTGGGACCCCAGCGACAGCGATTCTCCTCCACCCCCGCACTAGTTCCTCCCCAACTTTCTCCCCAGAGGCCCCCCGCCCCCATGCCTCCATGGCTGCTGCACAATTTGGGATGCATGGGTGGAGCCTGAGCAGACTTCCCCTGGGCCCTACGGTCTGTTCTCCAGGTGGGCACAGAGGCCTCCAGGGGACACTGTCTCCTCACTCAGAGGCAGTCACTTTCTGGTCATGTCAGGAGTCTCAGATGCCCTGAGTTCGCCGCCTCTCTAGAGGCACAGGGACCAAGGCTCCTCTTTGGTTTTGGCCATGAATGGCCAGCTGGTGGTGGGGTGTGGGCGGCCCAGCTGGAGGCAGGAGGAGTGCAGCCACGTGGTGAGGGGAGCTGCAGAGGGGGAGGAAGAGCAGGGCACTGGAGCAGGGGCAGGGGTGTGGGCGGAGCTGCAGGAGGAGCCAGGCTGTGGGCTGGGTGTCTCCCAGGCTGCTTTTGACACATAGTGATGGTGGCTCTCCTGCTTCTCAGTGTCTCTTAGCCGGGCCGTTTCTTTGGGGACTGTGTAGTGCAGAGCCCCCTGGGCTCCCAGTCCTGTGTCAGAGTCGGGGCACCTCTGACTGTGAGGATGGGGTGTCCAGGGGCCGGCTTCAGGATGAAGCCAAGGGATGGGTGGAGAGTAAAGAGGTAGGACATGGTGGGGACAGAGCCCTTGTGGGGTCACCATTGCACGGGAGGCAGATAAACCACGTGCTCATTCACTTCCAAGCCCAGTGTAGGGCGGCTGATGACAGCCAGGCTTCACGTGTGCCGAGGACTTACGGGTCAACAGGGTGGGGCCACTGGCCTTTGTCCCCTCACAGTCTCCAGCCCCATTCAGCAGCAGTAAAAGTTACTAACCCAGAGACAGAGAGAGAATGGAGGGGATCCGAGGGAGACTGAGGGGCTTCAACAGATTTGAGGAATAGGAAAGTGGAACGGGGGTGTCTGGCGGAGGAGCCTCCTATGGACGTCTGTAAAGCTGCAGAGCCCAAGAGTAGGGCCAGCCTCATGGGGCCTGGAGACCCCGGGACTAAGAAAGCAACAGGTGTGGAGACGGGGGGACCTGACACGGGGCCCTCAGCAGAAGAGCTCGCCCCAATGCCTTTTCCTCTCCGGTGCCCTGGCATTTACCCATTCTTCTCCCTCAGACTATCCTGCCTCCCCTGCAGTCCACAAGCCAACCCACCCCCCAACCCACCCACCAACCCACCCCCCAACCAACCCACCCCCCCACCAACCCACCAAGCACACACCCAACCCACCAATCACCCACCCCCCAACCAACCCACCAACCACCCACCCAACCCACCAAGCACCCACCCCCCAACCCACCCACCAACCCACCCCCCAACCAACCCACCCACCAACCCACCCCCCAACCAACCCACCAAGCACACACCCAACCCACCAATCACCCACCCCCCAACCAACCCACCAAGCACCCACCCAACCCACCAAGCACCCACCCCCCAACCCACCCCCCAACCAACCCACCCACCAACCCACCCCCCAACCAACCCACCAAGCACACACCCAACCCACCAATCACCCACCCCCCAACCAACCCACCAAGCACCCACCCAACCCACCAATCACCCACCCCCCAACCAACCCACCAACCACCCACCCAACCCACCAATCACCCACCCCCCAACCAACCCACCAACCCACCCCCCAACCAACCCACCAACCACCCACCCAACCCACCAAGCACCCACCCCCCAACCCACCCACCAACCCACCCCCCAACCAACCCACCCACCAACCCACCCCCCAACCAACCCACCAAGCACACACCCAACCCACCAATCACTCACCCCCCAACCAACCCACCAAGCACCCACCCAACCCACCAATCACCCACCCCCCAACCAACCCACCAACCACCCACCTAACCCACCAAGCACCCACCCCCCAACCCACCCACCAACCCACCCCCCAACCAACCCACCCACCAACCCACCCCCCAACCAACCCACCAAGCACACACCCAACCCACCAATCACCCACCCCCCAACCAACCCACCAAGCACCCACCCAACCCACCAAGCACCCACCCCCCAACCAACCCACCAACCACCCACCTAACCCACCAAGCACCCACCCCCCAACCAACCCACCAACCACCCACCCAACTAGGGCTTGGCTTTAAGGGAACATAAGGAGTTATTTTGTGATGCCTAGACATTAGCATGGCCTCGACTGGGCACCCAGAGCCAAGCCTATGCAGGATGACATTTACTGACCATGTCCCACCTAGGACCTGAGTTCCAGTTTACCCCAACTCCATCACGCCAGTGAGGCCTGCCAGTCCCCGGCCCCTGTCCTGAGCAGCTTCTGCTGTCTGGCTCTAGGAACGAGTGGACATGCAGGGACGGCCAGGCCCTCACAGAGAGCTGTCAAGGTAAGGGAAGAACAGAGAGGAACGCTCCAAAAAACGGCAGAGGGAGAAAGCCCAGAGGTGGGCAGGCAGACGGGGGCAGGCCACCAGGTCTCCCCACTCCCAGGAGGAGCAGCACCAGAACAGCCCAGTGGGGAGGGGGGACTGAGACCCTGCCTTTCTCCCAAGCTGAGGCCAAGTGTTCCACCCACAGCCCCAACCAGTGGCAGGGAACTGTGTCGGTACCTCAGCTGCGTTTCCTGGGCAGAAAGAATGGGGCGGCTTCTGCAGCAGAGCTCCCTGATTGGCGGGCAGAACGAGGCTCCCCTCCCCCTCTGCCTCCCTCTCACCTGCAGGGTGGCCTGATGTCCTCCCTTCTCCGTCCAGTTGTTGTCACAGGAGTTTTGCCAGCTACATCTCTGCAGGCCTGGCGTTGCTTCTACGTCCCAGGGGACTGAAGGACTGGGCTCAGGGGCTAGATTGCCACCCCCTGGCCAGCAGGGGGTCCTACCTACCTGGTATGTGGGCTACAGATGGTCTCTGGCCCTAGATGCTAACAACTGGAAGAGTGGTGACTCAGAAGAATGTCCCTGAAGGGAAAGCCATGACTAGTGTGACAATTCAACCACGGAGACACACAGAGGGGCCTGGGTACCCAGGATGGCGGAAATGACTGGTCATCACGTAGAGCATTGGAACCTGTGGGTGTTCGGTACAGGACGGGGGTCAGAGCATTTGGCTGGATTCGTGGAGTGTGCAGCCAGGGTCAGAGTGACCACTGAGAGGAGACCTCTGAAAATGCCCTCCTGCCCCCCTGGTAGATAGAGCACTCTCAAAGGGTGGGGGACACTGACCGAGCTGTGCTTGCAGAGTTTGGAAACATGGGCTAGTGATCCTTCTCACATCTCCTTATGACCTGGGAAGTCACGGGTCCATTCCCACACGGAAGTGGCACCCCCAGGGTGCAGCTGAGCAGGAGCGAGCACATGAGCAAGCTGCAGGAACACGTGCCCCAGCGCCAGCCATACCACCCCGTAGTGGGCCAGTGCCCCACCCCTGCAGCTTGCCTGAGTGGCCTTGCAGATGTGTCTCACCAGGGCTCTGAAGGAGGAGGGAAGAGCCCAGATTGGTCTGCAGAGGGGGCCACTCAGAATCTGGAGGCCAGCTGCGGAGGCTCCTCTGCCTCTGATTCCAGTGATCACAGGGTCCACTGCCAACATATCTCAGTCACCGCTCAAACGCCTGGGCATCGGCTTCACAGATGTCCCCCTCCTCTTTCTTTCTCTTTCTCAGACATGAAACCAGCAAGAGGAACAAAAAACTCAAACCCAGACCCAGATTAGCATCTTAGGTTAATTTTTAAAAAGATACGAAATAGGAACATAGGACTATGAGACTAGAACAGTAATAAGAGGAATGTGCTGTGAAATTAAAAATATATGGAAAGCTCCAATTCAAGAGCTGGAAGATGAGTAGAGAAGTCTTGCAGAAATATCTCAAAAAGACAGAAACAGAGAACATGGAGGAAAAGCCGGAGGGTGAATCAGGGGCGTGGCGCCGTCGGCAGCAGGTTCAGAGACTGCGGTCAGGTCAGCCCCCCAGTGGACCCCTCGGGGGGGGGGACACTCCTACTCCTCTTGTTGTTCTTTCTCCCGGGGGACAGTGACTGCTTGGCCAACTGGAGGAGGTGACTGGCAGGGGAAGCCCTGTCTTCCTCTTGGAAGGGCGCTGTCTGCTGGGAGCATTTTCTGCTTTCTTCCCACACCAGGAGGTCTGTATGGCCCCAGGGCCACTGACCCTGGGTGTCAGGCCTTGCTGGCTATGGAGCTGTCCTTTCTGGCCTGTCCCCCCATGGCGTCTGGGGCTCCCACATTTCTAGAGTTCCTCATTTGGTTTTCCCTGTGAGCCGGCCTTCCACTTAGCTCCCAGTAGAAGACGACTTTGTCTCCCCTACGGCATTTCTTGTCTTATTTCTCAATTTATTCCTAACTCGTCCTCCATGTCTCAGGATACAACAGTCAAGAACAGAGAAATGGAGGGAAGGCTGCTCAGTGACAGGGAGACAACGAGAAGACAGACCATCGGCAAAGACAGCACCCCTAGGCTGGCTCCAGACTTGGCACTGAACCAGGGTGGCGAGCTCTGAGGGAAAGCGACGTCCATCTGCCCCCTGCACCCGGCAGCCTGCACCCACAGGCTATTGCTCGAGCTGTAAGACACTTCACACAGGGAAGGCTCTGGAAGTTGACCCCTAGTGCACAGAGAAGTGCTTGAGGACATTCCCTCAAAGGAGAGAGACTCCAGAGAGAGCCTGCCTGGATTCCACAGGACCCTGTGCCCAACAGCAGGAGCACGAGGCCCTCCGTGGGGGCTGCTGGCGGGACAGGACTCGGCAAGGCTGGGGACAAGGACAGGGGGAAGCAGAAGGAGCCATGGGAATCTGGAGAATGTCAGATGCTAAGGCACTTGGTGTAGTTGTAAAGGACCCTTGTCCAGAGGCAGTTTCTTTCTAGTTGGACTCTTGGCTCTCAGAGCAGTATGACACTCCCAGTCCCGCCTGGGCTGTGCAGTGTGGCAGAGCAGTATGACACTCCTAGTCCCCCTGGGCTGTGCAGTGTGGCAGAGCAGTATGACACTCCTAGTCCCCCCTGGGCTGTGCAGTGTGGCAGAGCAGTATGGCACTCCTAGTCCCCCCTGGGCTGTGCAGTGTGGCAGAGCACTATGACACTCTAAGTCCCCCTGGGCTGTGCAGTGTGGCAGAGCAGTATGGCACTCCCAGTCCCCCCTGGGCTGCGAGTGTGGCAGAGCAGTATGACACTCCTAGTCCCCCCTGGGCTGCGAGTGTGGCAGAGCAGTATGACACTCCTAGTGCCCCCTGGGCTGTGCAGTGTGGCAGAGCAGTATGACACTCCTAGTCACCCCTGGGCTGTGCAGTGTGGAAGAGCAGTATGACACTCCTAGTCCCCCTGGGCTGTGCAGTGTGGGAGAGCAGTACGACACTCCTAGTCCCCCTGGGCTGTGCAGTGTGGCAGAGCAGTATGACACTCCTAGCCCCCCCTGGGCTGTGCAGTGTGGCAGAGCAGTATGACACTCCTAGTCCCCCCTGGGCTGTGCAGTGTGGGAGAGCAGTACGACACTCCTAGTCCCCCTGGGCTGTGCAGTGTGGCAGAGCAGTATGGCACTCCTAGTCCCCCTGGGCTGTGCAGTGTGGCAGAGCAGTACGACACTCCCAGTCCCCCTGGGCTGTGCAGTGAGGCAGAGCAGTACGACACTCCTAGTGCCCCCTGGGCTGTGCAGTGTGGCAGAGCAGTATGACACTCCTAGTCCCCCCTGGGCTGTGCAGTGTGGCAGAGCAGTATGACACTCCCAGTTCCCCCTGGGCTGTGCAGTGTGGCAGAGCAGTATGACACTCCCAGTCCCCCCTGGGCTGTGCAGTGTGGCAGAGCAGTATGACACTCCTAGTCCCCCCTGGGCTGTGCAGTGTGGGAGAGCAGTATGACACTCCCAGTCCCCCCTGGGCTGTGCAGTGTGGCAGAGCAGTACGACACTCCCAGTCCCCCCTGGGCTGTGCAGTGTGGGAGAGCAGTATGACACTCCTAGTCCCCCCTGGGCTGTGCAGTGTGGCAGAGCAGTATGACACTCCTAGTCCCCCCGGGGCTGTGCAGTGTGGCAGAGCAGTATGACACTCCCAGTCCGCCCTGGGCTGTGCAGTGTGGCAGAGCAGTATGACACTCCTAGTCCCCCCTGGGCTGCGCAGTGTGGCAGAGCAGTATGGCACTCCTAGTCCCCCCTGGGCTGTGCAGTGTGGCAGAGCAGTATGGCACTCCTAGTCCCCCCTGGGCTGTGCAGTGTGGCAGAGCAGTATGACACTCCTAGTCCCCCCGGGGCTGTGCAGTGTGGCAGAGCAGTATGACACTCCTAGTCCCCCCTGGGCTGTGCAGTGTGGCAGAGCAGTACGACACTCCTAGTCCCCCCTGGGCTGTGCAGTGTGGCAGAGCAGTATGACACTCCTAGTCCCTCCTGGGCTGTGCAGTGTGGCAGAGCAGTATGACACTCCTAGTCCCCCCTGGGCTGTGCAGTGTGGCAGAGCAGTACGACACTCCTAGTCCCCCCTGGGCTGTGCAGTGTGGCAGAGCAGTATGACACTCCTAGTCCCCCTGGGCTGTGCAGTGTGGCAGAGCAGTATGACACTCCTAGTCCCCCCTGGGCTGTGCAGTGTGGCAGAGCAGTATGACACTCCTAGTCCCCATGGGCTGTGCAGTGTGGCAGAGCAGTATGACACTCCCAGTCCCCCCTGGGCTGTGCAGTGTGGCAGAGCAGTACGGCACTCCTAGTCCCCCCTGGGCTGTGCAGTGTGGCAGAGCAGTATGACACTCCCAGTCCCTCCTGGGCTGTGCAGTGTGGCAGAGCAGTACAGCACTCCTAGTCCCCCCTGGGCTGTGCAGTGTGGCAGAGCAGTACGACACTCCTAGTCCCCTCCTGGGCTGTGCAGTGTGGCAGAGCAGTACGACACTCCTAGTCCCCCTGGGCTGTGCAGTGTGGCAGAGCAGTATGACACTCCTAGTCCCCCTGGGCTGTGCAGTGTGGCAGAGCAGTATGACACTCCCAGTCCCCCCTGGGCTGTGCAGTGTGGCAGAGCAGTACGACACTCCTAGTCCCCCCTGGGCTGTGCAGTGTGGCAGAGCAGTATGACACACCTAGTCCCCCCTGGGCTGTGCAGTGTGGCAGAGCAGTATGACACTCCTAGTCCCCCTGGGCTGTGCAGTGTGGCAGAGCAGTATGACACTCCTAGTCCCCCTGGGCTGTGCAGTGTGGCAGAGCAGTATGACACTCCTAGTCCCCCCTGGGCTGTGCAGTGTGGCAGAGCAGTATGACACTCCCAGTCCCCCTGGGCTGTGCAGTGTGGCAGAGCAGTATGACACTCCTAGTCCCCCCTGGGCTGTGCAGTGTGGCAGAGCAGTACGACACTCCTAGTCCCCCCTGGGCTGTGCAGTGTGGCAGAGCAGTATGGCACTCCTAGTGCCCCCTGGGCTGTGCAGTGTGGCAGAGCAGTATGACACTCCTAGTCCCCCCTGGGCTGTGCAGTGTGGCAGAGCAGTACGACACTCCTAGTCCCCCCTGGGCTGTGCAGTGTGGCAGAGCAGTACGACACTCCTAGTCCCCCTGGGCTGTGCAGTGTGGGAGAGCAGTACGACACTCCTAGTCCCCCTGGGCTGTGCAGTGTGGCAGAGCAGTATGACACTCTTAGTCCCCCCTGGGCTGTGCAGTGTGGCAGAGCAGTATGACACTCCCAGTCCCCCTGGGCTGTGCAGTGTGGCAGAGCAGTACGACACTCCCAGTCCCCCTGGGCTGTGCAGTGAGGCAGAGCAGTACGACACTCCTAGTGCCCCCTGGGCTGTGCAGTGTGGCAGAGCAGTATGACACTCCTAGTCCCCCCTGGGCTGTGCAGTGTGGCAGAGTAGTATGGCACTCCTAGTCCCCCCTGGGCTGTGCAGTGTGGCAGAGCAGTATGACACTCCCAGTTCCCCCTGGGCTGTGCAGTGTGGCAGAGCAGTATGACACTCCCAGTCCCCCCTGGGCTGTGCAGTGTGGCAGAGCAGTATGACACTCCTAGTCCCCCCTGGGCTGTGCAGTGTGGGAGAGCAGTATGACACTCCCAGTCCCCCCTGGGCTGTGCAGTGTGGCAGAGCAGTACGACACTCCCAGTCCCCCCTGGGCTGTGCAGTGTGGGAGAGCAGTATGACACTCCTAGTCCCCCCTGGGCTGTGCAGTGTGGCAGAGCAGTATGACACTCCTAGTCCCCCCGGGGCTGTGCAGTGTGGCAGAGCAGTATGACACTCCCAGTCCCCCCTGGACTGTGCAGTGTGGCAGAGCAGTATGACACTCCTAGTCCCCCCTGGGCTGCGCAGTGTGGCAGAGCAGTATGGCACTCCTAGTCCCCCCTGGGCTGTGCAGTGTGGCAGAGCAGTATGGCACTCCTAGTCCCCCCTGGGCTGTGCAGTGTGGCAGAGCAGTATGACACTCCTAGTCCCCCCTGGGCTGCGCAGTGTGGCAGAGCAGTATGGCACTCCTAGTCCCCCCTGGGCTGTGCAGTGTGGCAGAGCAGTATGGCACTCCTAGTCCCCCCTGGGCTGTGCAGTGTGGCAGAGCACTATGACACTCTAAGTCCCCCTGGGCTGTGCAGTGTGGCAGAGCAGTATGACACTCCTAGTCCCCCCTGGGCTGTGCAGTGTGGCAGAGCAGTATGACACTCCTAGTCCCCCCTGGGCTGTGCAGTGTGGGAGAGCAGTACGACACTCCTAGTCCCCCTGGGCTGTGCAGTGTGGCAGAGCAGTACGGCACTCCTAGTCCCCCTGGGCTGTGCAGTGTGGCAGAGCAGTACGACACTCCCAGTCTCCCTGGGCTGTGCAGTGAGGCAGAGCAGTACGACACTCCTAGTGCCCCCTGGGCTGTGCAGTGTGGCAGAGCAGTATGACACTCCTAGTCCCCCCTGGGCTGTGCAGTGTGGCAGAGCAGTACGACACTCCTAGTCCCCCCTGGGCTGTGCAGTGTGGCAGAGCAGTACGACACACCTAGTCCCCCCTGGGCTGTGCAGTGTGGCAGAGCAGTATGACACTCCTAGTCCCCCTGGGCTGTGCAGTGTGGCAGAGCAGTATGACACTCCTAGTCCCCCTGGGCTGTGCAGTGTGGCAGAGCAGTATGACACTCCTAGTCCCCCCTGGGCTGTGCAGTGTGGCAGAGCAGTATGACACTCCCAGTCCCCCTGGGCTGTGCAGTGTGGCAGAGCAGTATGACACTCCTAGTCCCCCTGGGCTGTGCAGTGTGGCAGAGCAGTACGACACTCCTAGTCCCCCCTGGGCTGTGCAGTGTGGCAGAGCAGTACGGCACTCCTAGTCCCCCCTGGGCTGTGCAGTGTGGCAGAGCAGTACGACACTCCTAGTCCCCCCTGGGCTGTGCAGTGTGGCAGAGCAGTACGACACTCCTAGTCCCCCCTGGGCTGTGCAGTGTGGCAGAGCAGTACGACACTCCTAGTCCCCCCTGGGCTGTGCAGTGTGGCAGAGCAGTACGACACTCCTAGTCCCCCCTGGGCTGTGCAGTGTGGCAGAGCAGTACGACACTCCTAGTCCCCCCTGGGCTGTGCAGTGTGGCAGAGCAGTATGACACTCCTAGTCCCCCCTGGGCTGTGCAGTGTGGCAGAGCAGTATGACACTCCTAGTCCCCCCTGGGCTGTGCAGTGTGGCAGAGCAGTATGACACTCCCAGTCCCCCTGGGCTGTGCAGTGTGGCAGAGCAGTACGGCACTCCTAGTCCTCCCTGGGCTGTGCAGTGTGGCAGAGCAGTATGGCACTCCTAGTCCCCCCTGGGCTGTGCAGTGTGGCAGAGCAGTATGACACTCCCAGTCCCCCTGGGCTGTGCAGTGTGGCAGAGCAGTATGACACTCCTAGTCCTCCCTGGGCTGTGCAGTGTGGCAGAGCAGTACCGCACTCCTAGTCCCCCCTGGGCTGTGCAGTGTGGCAGAGCAGTATGACACTCCTAGTCCCCCCTGGGCTGTGCAGTGTGGCAGAGCAGTATGACACTCCTAGTCCCCCTGGGCTGTGCAGTGTGGCAGAGCAGTATGACACTCCTAGTCCCCCTGGGCTGTGCAGTGTGGCAGAGCAGTACGACACTCCTAGTCCCCCTGGGCTGTGCAGTGTGGGAGAGCAGTATGACACTCCTAGTCCCCCCTGGGCTGTGCAGTGTGGCAGAGCAGTACGGCACTCCTAGTCCCCCCTGGGCTGTGCAGTGTGGCAGAGCAGTATGACACTCCCAGTCCCCCTGGGCTGTGGAGTGTGGCAGAGCAGTATGACACTCCTAGTCCCCCCTGGGCTGTGCAGTGTGGCAGAGCAGTACCGCACTCCTAGTCCCCCCTGGGCTGTGCAGTGTGGCAGAGCAGTATGACACTCCTAGTCCCCCCTGGGCTGTGCAGTGTGGCAGAGCAGTATGACACTCCTAGTCCCCCCTGGGCTGTGCAGTGTGGCAGAGCAGTACGACACTCCCAGTCCCCCCATGGGCTGTGCAGTGTGGCAGAGCAGTATGGCACTCCTAGTCCCCCTGGGCTGTGGAGTGTGGCAGAGCAGTACGACACTCCTAGTCCCCCTGGGCTGTGCAGTGTGGCAGAGCAGTATGACACTCCCAGTCCCCCCTGGACTGTGCAGTGTGGCAGAGCAGTATGACACTCCTAGTCCCCCCTGGGCTGCGCAGTGTGGCAGAGCAGTATGGCACTCCTAGTCCCCCCTGGGCTGTGCAGTGTGGCAGAGCAGTACAGCACTCCTAGTCCCCCCTGGGCTGTGCAGTGTGGCAGAGCAGTACGACACTCCTAGTCCCCTCCTGGGCTGTGCAGTGTGGCAGAGCAGTACGACACTCCTAGTCCCCCTGGGCTGTGCAGTGTGGCAGAGCAGTATGACACTCCTAGTCCCCCTGGGCTGTGCAGTGTGGCAGAGCAGTATGACACTCCCAGTCCCCCCTGGGCTGTGCAGTGTGGCAGAGCAGTACGACACTCCTAGTCCCCCCTGGGCTGTGCAGTGTGGCAGAGCAGTACGACACACCTAGTCCCCCCTGGGCTGTGCAGTGTGGCAGAGCAGTATGACACTCCTAGTCCCCCTGGGCTGTGCAGTGTGGCAGAGCAGTATGACACTCCTAGTCCCCCTGGGCTGTGCAGTGTGGCAGAGCAGTATGACACTCCTAGTCCCCCCTGGGCTGTGCAGTGTGGCAGAGCAGTATGACACTCCCAGTCCCCCTGGGCTGTGCAGTGTGGCAGAGCAGTATGACACTCCTAGTCCCCCCTGGGCTGTGCAGTGTGGCAGAGCAGTACGACACTCCTAGTCCCCCCTGGGCTGTGCAGTGTGGCAGAGCAGTATGGCACTCCTAGTCCCCCCTGGGCTGTGCAGTGTGGCAGAGCAGTACGACACTCCTAGTCCCCCCTGGGCTGTGCAGTGTGGCAGAGCAGTACGACACTCCTAGTCCCCCCTGGGCTGTGCAGTGTGGCAGAGCAGTATGACACTCCTAGTCCCCCCTGGGCTGTGCAGTGTGGCAGAGCAGTACGACACTCCTAGTCCCCCCTGGGCTGTGCAGTGTGGCAGAGCAGTACGACACTCCTAGTCCCCCCTGGGCTGTGCAGTGTGGCAGAGCAGTATGACACTCCTAGTCCCCCCTGGGCTGTGCAGTGTGGCAGAGCAGTATGACACTCCTAGTCCCCATGGGCTGTGCAGTGTGGCAGAGCAGTATGACACTCCCAGTCCCCCTGGGCTGTGCAGTGTGGCAGAGCAGTACGGCACTCCTAGTCCTCCCTGGGCTGTGCAGTGTGGCAGAGCAGTATGGCACTCCTAGTCCCCCCTGGGCTGTGCAGTGTGGCAGAGCAGTATGACACTCCCAGTCCCCCTGGGCTGTGCAGTGTGGCAGAGCAGTATGACACTCCTAGTCCTCCCTGGGCTGTGCAGTGTGGCAGAGCAGTACCGCACTCCTAGTCCCCCCTGGGCTGTGCAGTGTGGCAGAGCAGTATGACACTCCTAGTCCCCCCTGGGCTGTGCAGTGTGGCAGAGCAGTATGACACTCCCAGTCCCCCTGGGCTGTGCAGTGTGGCAGAGCAGTACGGCACTCCTAGTCCTCCCTGGGCTGTGCAGTGTGGCAGAGCAGTATGGCACTCCTAGTCCCCCCTGGGCTGTGCAGTGTGGCAGAGCAGTATGACACTCCCAGTCCCCCTGGGCTGTGCAGTGTGGCAGAGCAGTATGACACTCCTAGTCCCCCCTGGGCTGTGCAGTGTGGCAGAGCAGTACCGCACTCCTAGTCCCCCCTGGGCTGTGCAGTGTGGCAGAGCAGTATGACACTCCTAGTCCCCCCTGGGCTGTGCAGTGTGGCAGAGCAGTATGACACTCCTAGTCCCCCTGGGCTGTGCAGTGTGGCAGAGCAGTATGACACTCCTAGTCCCCCTGGGCTGTGCAGTGTGGCAGAGCAGTACGACACTCCTAGTCCCCCTGGGCTGTGCAGTGTGGCAGAGCAGTATGACACTCCTAGTCCCCCCTGGGCTGTGCAGTGTGGCAGAGCAGTACGGCACTCCTAGTCCCCCCTGGGCTGTGCAGTGTGGCAGAGCAGTATGACACTCCCAGTCCCCCTGGGCTGTGGAGTGTGGCAGAGCAGTATGACACTCCTAGTCCCCCCTGGGCTGTGCAGTGTGGCAGAGCAGTACCGCACTCCTAGTCCCCCCTGGGCTGTGCAGTGTGGCAGAGCAGTATGACACTCCTAGTCCCCCCTGGGCTGTGCAGTGTGGCAGAGCAGTATGACACTCCTAGTCCCCCCTGGGCTGTGCAGTGTGGCAGAGCAGTACGACACTCCCAGTCCCCCCATGGGCTGTGCAGTGTGGCAGAGCAGTATGGCACTCCTAGTCCCCCTGGGCTGTGGAGTGTGGCAGAGCAGTACGACACTCCTAGTCCCCCTGGGCTGTGCAGTGTGGCAGAGCAGTATGACACTCCTAGTCCCCCCTGGGCTGTGCAGTGTGGCAGAGCAGTACGGCACTCCTAGTCCCCCCTGGGCTGTGCAGTGTGGCAGAGCAGTATGACACTCCTAGTCCCCCCTGGGCTGTGCAGTGTGGCAGAGCAGTATGACACTCCCAGTCCCCCCTGGGCTGTGCAGTGTGGCAGAGCAGTATGACACTCCTAGTCCCCCCTGGGCTGTGCAGTGTGGCAGAGCAGTACGACACTCCTAGTCCCCCCTGGGCTGTGCAGTGTGGCAGAGCAGTATGACACTCCTAGTCCCCCCTGGGCTGTGCAGTGTGGCAGAGCAGTACGGCACTCCTAGTCCCCCCTGGGCTGTGCAGTGTGGCAGAGCAGTACGACACTCCTAGTCCCCCCTGGGCTGTGCAGTGTGGCAGAGCAGTATGACTCTCCTAGTCCCCCTGGGCTGTGCAGTGTGGCAGAGCAGTACGACACTCCCAGTCCCCCCATGGGCTGTGCAGTGTGGCAGAGCAGTATGGCACTCCTAGTCCCCCTGGGCTGTGCAGTGTGGCAGAGCAGTATGACACTCCTAGTCCCCCTGGGCTGTGCAGTGTGGCAGAGCAGTACGACACTCCCAGTCCCCCCCTGGGCTGTGCAGTGTGGCAGAGCAGTATGGCACTCCTAGTCCCCCATGGGCTGCGCAGTGTGGCAGAGCAGTATGACACTCCTAGTCCCCCCTGGGCTGTGCAGTGTGGCAGAGCAGTATGACACTCCTAGTCCCCCTGGGCTGTGCAGTGTGGCAGAGCAGTATGACACTCCCAGTCCCCCCTGGGCTGTGCAGTGTGGCAGAGCAGTACGACACTCCTAGTCCCCCTGGGCTGTGCAGTGTGGCAGAGCAGTATGACACTCCCAGTCCCCCCTGGGCTGTGCAGTGTGGCAGAGCAGTACCACACTCCTAGTCCCCCTGGGCTGTGCAGTGTGGCAGAGCAGTATGACACTCCTAGTCCCCCCTGGGCTGTGCAGTGTGGGAGAGCAGTATGACACTCCTAGTCCCCCCTGGGCTGTGCAGTGTGGCAGAGCAGTACGACACTCCTAGTCCCCCCTGGGCTGTGCAGTGTGGCAGAGCAGTACGACACTCCTAGTCCCCCCTGGGCTGTGCAGTGTGGCAGAGCAGTACGACACTCCTAGTCCCCCCTGGGCTGTGCAGTGTGGCAGAGCAGTACGACACTCCTAGTCCCCCCTGGGCTGTGCAGTGTGGCAGAGCAGTATGACACTCCCAGTCCCCCTGGGCTGTGCAGTGTGGCAGAGCAGTATGACACTCCCAGTCCCCCCTGGGCTGTGCAGTGTGGCAGAGCAGTACGACACTACTAGTCCCCTCCTGGGCTGTGCAGTGTGGCAGAGCAGTACGACACTCCTAGTCTCCCTGGGCTGTGCAGTGTGGCAGAGCAGTATGACACTCCCAGTCCCCCCTGGGCTGTGCAGTGTGGCAGAGCAGTACGACACTCCTAGTCCCCCTGGGCTGTGCAGTGTGGCAGAGCAGTATGACACTCCTAGTCCCCCCTGGGCTGTGCAGTGTGGCAGAGCAGTATGACACTCCTAGTCCCCCCTGGGCTGTGCAGTGTGGCAGAGCAGTACGACACTCCTAGTCTCCCTGGGCTGTGCAGTGTGGCAGAGCAGTATGACACTCCTAGTCCCCCCTGGGCTGTGCAGTGTGGCAGAGCAGTACGACACTCCTAGTCCCCCCTGGGCTGTGCAGTGTGGCAGAGCAGTACGATACTCCTAGTCCCCCCTGGGCTGTGCAGTGTGGCAGAGCAGTATGACACTCCTAGTCCCCCTGGGCTGTGCAGTGTGGCAGAGCAGTATGACACTCCTAGTCCCCCTGGGCTGTGCAGTGTGGCAGAGCAGTATGACACTCCTAGTCCCCCCTGGGCTGTGCAGTGTGGCAGAGCAGTACGACACTCCTAGTCCCCCTGGGCTGTGCAGTGTGGCAGAGCAGTATGACACTCCTAGTCCCCCTGGGCTGTGCAGTGTGGCAGAGCAGTACGACACTCCTAGTCCCCCTGGGCTGTGCAGTGTGTCAGAGCAGTATGACACTCCTAGTCCCCCCTGGGCTGTGCAGTGTGGCAGAGCAGTACGGCACTCCTAGTCCCCCCTGGGCTGTGCAGTGTGGCAGAGCAGTACGACACTCCTAGTCCCCCCTGGGCTGTGCAGTGTGGCAGAGCAGTACGACACTCCTAGTCCCCCCTGGGCTGTGCAGTGTGGCAGAGCAGTATGACACTCCTAGTCCCCCCTGGGCTGTGCAGTGTGGCAGAGCAGTATGACACTCCTAGTCCCCCCTGTGCTGTGCAGTGTGGCAGAGCAGTATGACACTCCCAGTCCCCCTGGGCTGTGCAGTGTGGCAGAGCAGTACGGCACTCCTAGTCCTCCCTGGGCTGTGCAGTGTGGCAGAGCAGTATGGCACTCCTAGTCCCCCCTGGGCTGTGCAGTGTGGCAGAGCAGTATGACACTCCCAGTCCCCCTGGGCTGTGCAGTGTGGCAGAGCAGTATGACACTCCTAGTCCCCCCTGGGCTGTGCAGTGTGGCAGAGCAGTACCGCACTCCTAGTCCCCCCTGGGCTGTGCAGTGTGGCAGAGCAGTATGACACTCCTAGTCCCCCCTGGGCTGTGCAGTGTGGCAGAGCAGTATGACACTCCTAGTCCCCCTGGGCTGTGCAGTGTGGCAGAGCAGTATGACACTCCTAGTCCCCCTGGGCTGTGCAGTGTGGCAGAGCAGTACGACACTCCTAGTCCCCCTGGGCTGTGCAGTGTGGCAGAGCAGTATGACACTCCTAGTCCCCCCTGGGCTGTGCAGTGTGGCAGAGCAGTACGGCACTCCTAGTCCCCCCTGGGCTGTGCAGTGTGGCAGAGCAGTATGACACTCCCAGTCCCCCTGGGCTGTGCAGTGTGGCAGAGCAGTATGACACTCCTAGTCCCCCCTGGGCTGTGCAGTGTGGCAGAGCAGTACCGCACTCCTAGTCCCCCCTGGGCTGTGCAGTGTGGCAGAGCAGTATGACACTCCTAGTCCCCCCTGGGCTGTGCAGTGTGGCAGAGCAGTACGACACTCCTAGTCCCCCCTGGGCTGTGCAGTGTGGCAGAGCAGTATGACACTCCTAGTCCCCCTGGGCTGTGCAGTTTGGTAGAGCAGTATGACACTCCTAGTCCCCCTGGGCTGTGCAGTGTGGCAGAGCAGTATGACACTCCCAGTCCGCCCTGGGCTGTGCAGTGTGGCAGAGCAGTATGACACTCCCAGTCCCCCCTGGGCTGTGCAGTGTGGCAGAGCAGTACGACACTCCTAGTCCCCCTGGGCTGTGCAGTGTGGCAGAGCAGTATGACACTCCTAGTCCCCCCTGGGCTGTGCAGTGTGGCAGAGCAGTACGACACTCCTAGTCCCCCTGGGCTGTGCAGTGTGGCAGAGCAGTATGACACTCCTAGTCCCCCCTGGGCTGTGCAGTGTGGCAGAGCAGTTCGGCACTCCTAGTCCCCCCTGGGCTGTGCAGTGTGGCAGAGCAGTATGACACTCCTAGTCCCCCCTGGGCTGTGCAGTGTGGCAGAGCAGTATGACACTCCCAGTCCCCCCTGGGCTGTGCAGTGTGGCAGAGCAGTATGACACTCCTAGTCCCCCCTGGGCTGTGCAGTGTGGCAGAGCAGTATGACACTCCCAGTCCCCCCTGGGCTGTGCAGTGTGGCAGAGCAGTATGACACTCCCAGTCCCCCCTGGGCTGTGCAGTGTGGCAGAGCAGTATGACACTCCCAGTCCCCCCTGGGCTGTGCAGTGTGGCAGAGCAGTATGACACTCCTAGTCCCCCCTGGGCTGTGCAGTGTGGCAGAGCAGTATGACACTCCTAGTCCCCCCTGGGCTGTGCAGTGTGGCAGAGCAGTATGACACTCCCAGTCCCCCCTGGGCTGTGCAGTGTGGCAGAGCAGTATGACACTCCCAGTCCCCCTGGGCTGTGCAGTGTGGCCGAGCAGTATGACACTCCTAGTCCCCCCTGGGCTGTGCAGTGTGGCAGAGCAGTACCGCACTCCTAGTCCCCCCTGGGCTGTGCAGTGTGGCAGAGCAGTATGACACTCCTAGTCCCCCCTGGGCTGTGCAGTGTGGCAGAGCAGTATGACACTCCTAGTCCCCCCTGGGCTGTGCAGTGTGGCAGAGCAGTATGACACTCCCAGTCCCCCTGGGCTGTGCAGTGTGGCAGAGCAGTATGACACTCCTAGTCCCCCCTGGGCTGTGCAGTGTGGCAGAGCAGTACGACACTACTAGTCCCCTCCTGGGCTGTGCAGTGTGGCAGAGCAGTACGACACTCCTAGTCTCCCTGGGCTGTGCAGTGTGGCAGAGCAGTATGACACTCCCAGTTCCCCCTGGGCTGTGCAGTGTGGCAGAGCAGTACGACACTCCTAGTCCCCCTGGGCTGTGCAGTGTGGCAGAGCAGTATGACACTCCTAGTCCCCCCTGGGCTGTGCAGTGTGGCAGAGCAGTATGACACTCCTAGTCCCCCCTGGGCTGTGCAGTGTGGCAGAGCAGTACGACACTCCTAGTCTCCCTGGGCTGTGCAGTGTGGCAGAGCAGTATGACACTCCTAGTCCCCCCCTGGCTGTGCAGTGTGGCAGAGCAGTATGACACTCCCAGTCCCCCCTGGGCTGTGCAGTGTGGCAGAGCAGTATGACACTCCCAGTCCCCCTGGGCTGTGCAGTGTGGCAGAGCAGTATGACACTCCTAGTCCCCCCTGGGCTGTGCAGTGTGGCAGAGCAGTACGACACTCCTAGTCCCCCCTGGGCTGTGCAGTGTGGCAGAGCAGTACGACACTCCTAGTCCCCCCTGGGCTGTGCAGTGTGGCAGAGCAGTACGACACTCCTAGTCCCCCCTGGGCTGTGCAGTGTGGCAGAGCAGTACGACACTCCTAGTCCCCCCTGGGCTGTGCAGTGTGCAGAGCAGTATGACACTCCTAGTCCCCCTGGGCTGTGCAGTGTGGCAGAGCAGTATGACACTCCTAGTCCCCCCTGGGCTGTGCAGTGTGGCAGAGCAGTACGGCACTCCTAGTCCCCCCTGGGCTGTGCAGTGTGGCAGAGCAGTACGACACTCCTAGTCTCCCTGGGCTGTGCAGTGTGGCAGAGCAGTATGACACTCCCAGTCCCCCCTGGGCTGTGCAGTGTGGCAGAGCAGTACGACACTCCTAGTCCCCCTGGGCTGTGCAGTGTGGCAGAGCAGTACGACACTCCCAGTCCCCCCTGGGCTGTGCAGTGTGGCAGAGCAGTATGACACTCCTAGTCCCCCCTGGGCTGTGCAGTGTGGCAGAGCAGTATGACACTCCTAGTCCCCCCTGGGCTGTGCAGTGTGGCAGAGCAGTACGGCACTCCTAGTCCCCCCTGGGCTGTGCAGTGTGGCAGAGCAGTACCGCACTCCTAGTCCCCCTGGGCTGTGCAGTGTGGCAGAGCAGTATGACACTCCTAGTCCCCCCTGGGCTGTGCAGTGTGGCAGAGCAGTATGACACTCCTAGTCCCCCTGGGCTGTGCAGTGTGGCAGAGCAGTATGACACTCCTAGTCCCCCCTGGGCTGTGCAGTGTGGCAGAGCAGTACGACACTCCTATTCCCCTGGGCTGTGCAGTGTGGCAGAGCAGTATGACACTCCTAGTCCCCCCTGGGCTGTGCAGTGTGGCAGAGCAGTATGACACTCCTAGTCCCCCCTGGGCTGTGCAGTGTGGCAGAGCAGTATGACACTCCTAGTCCCCCTGGGCTGTGCAGTGTGGCAGAGCAGTATGACACTCCTAGTCCCCCCTGGGCTGTGCAGTGTGGGAGAGCAGTATGACACTCCTAGTGCCCCCTGGGCTGTGCAGTGTGGCAGAGCAGTATGACACTCCCAGTCCCCCCTGGGCTGTGCTGTGTTGCAGAGCTATATGACACTCCTAGTCCCCCTGGGCTGTGCAGTGTGGCAGAGCAGTATGACACTCCTAGTCCCTCCTGGGCTGTGCAGTGTGGCAGAGCAGTATGACACTCCTAGTCCCCCCTGGGCTGTGCAGTGTGGCAGAGCAGTACGACACTCCTAGTCCCCCCTGGGCTGTGCAGTGTGGCAGAGCAGTATGACACTCCCAGTCCCCCCTGGGCTGTGCAGTGTGGCAGAGCAGTATGACACTCCTAGTCCCCCCTGGGCTGTGCAGTGTGGCAGAGCAGTATGACACTCCCAGTCCCCCCTGGGCTGTGCAGTGTGGCAGAGCAGTATGACACTCCCAGTCCCCCCTGGGCTGTGCAGTGTGGCAGAGCAGTATGACACTCCCAGTCCCCCCTGGGCTGTGCAGTGTGGCAGAGCAGTATGACACTCCTAGTGCCCCTGGGCTGTGCAGTGTGGCAGAGCAGTATGACACTCCCAGTCCCCCCTGGGCTGTGCAGTGTGGCAGAGCAGTATGACACTCCCAGTCCCCCCTGGGCTGTGCAGTGTGGCAGAGCAGTACGACACTCCTAGTCCCCCTGGGCTGTGCAGTGTGGCAGAGCAGTATGACACTCCTAGTCCCCCCCTGGCTGTGCAGTGTGGCAGAGCAGTATGGCACTCCTAGTCCCCCCTGGGCTGTGCAGTGTGGCAGAGCAGTATGACACTCCTAGTCCCCCCTGGGCTGTGCAGTGTGGCAGAGCAGTATGGCACTCCCAGTCCCCCCTGGGCTGTGCAGTGTGGCAGAGCAGTATGACACTCCTAGTCCCCCTGGGCTGTGCAGTGTGGCAGAGCAGTATGGCACTCCTAGTCCCCCCTGGGCTGTGCAGTGTGGCAGAGCAGTATGACACTCCCAGTCCCCCCTGGGCTGTGCAGTGTGGCAGAGCAGTACAACACTCCTAGTCCCCCCTGGGCTGTGCAGTGTGGCAGAGCAATACGGCACTCCTAGTCCCCCTGGGCTGTGCAGTGTGGCAGAGCAGTATGACACTCCTAGTCCCCCTGGGCTGTGCAGTGTGGCAGAGCAGTATGACACTCCTAGTCCCCCCTGGGCTCTGCAGTGTGGCAGAGCAATACGGCACTTCTAGTCCCCCCTGAGACACATACTTGCACTGAGTGGGTGGTGGGGGTGCATCTCTGGTTAGTGACTGTGGGCTTCTAACCCTTAGATTCAACTTTTGGATGTTTTACTCAATGTGGGAACAGCACCAGATGTCAATATTACCAAATCTTTCAAAACCATGAGACAAGAATGCCAATTTTATCAACAGAGGGAGGGAGGTGGTTGGGAACATGAGGGTGTCCTCTCCCAAAATGGGCATTAGGGTGGCCTGGCGAGGGGACATGGGCTAAAGGCAGTAGCTGAGTTGTTTTCAGTCCCTTTCAATTTGCTAACTCAAGCCCTTTGATTCCAGGAAGCTGACCTGCGTTACTGATTTCTTAATGTCTCCTCTCGGCTTCAAGGCTTCTGGGGCTGACTGGTGCTTTGATGGTGAGACCTTTATTTTCCATTGTCAATTCCTTTTAGTTCTGTTCTTTCTTGGAGATTTTGTTGGCTTTACTGTCTATTCCCTTTGCTACATTTTTGCTGTTGTTATGACTATATTTTTAACAACCAAGTTACAATTAAATATCTTGCTTTAAAAATCTTTGAAATGTCTCTGGCTCTTGCATCTCTGAAGGTGGATTGTGCTGTCTTCATTGTTGGCTTTAGTTCACAGTCCTCCCCGCGATTTGGGCTTCGACTTTTACATTATGTGCACATCTAAACTGGGGCCTCAGGATGGTGGCGGGAGAGTTCCTACAGGCAGCTGACTTGGGTTCTACTGAGGGGTGACCTGGAAGCCAGCTGCTGTGTTCCTCGGAATCCCCAGCTGGTGGTCTCTGAGGCCACGTCCTCCAGGGCAGGTTGGTCTCTCTAGAGAAGGGACATGCCCTGCCTCCTTGGCTGGGGTGGGTGCTGCTGGCATTTGGGGCAAAAGGGCAGGACTGGAGAGTCTCCCTGTCCAGTGCACCGAGGCCTTACTGGCTGGCTTCAGTCTGGCCTCTGTTGTATCTCTCTCTGCCCATGTCCTTGCAGCTTTGGATCCTCTGGTCTATTTCCCATCTCCCAGGGTGGGTGGGTGTGCAGCCTGGCGGGGGGCTCCGTGTGCAGGTTTGGAACCGTGCCCCAGTGGCAGGTACCCCAGCCCCGGCCTGGTGCAGGACCCACAGTCTTTGGCCCCGCACCTCCAGTTCTGTGGCCTCCCTGAGTCCTGCAGCAGCCAGCCCTCCACTCCTGGGCCTCCCTCCTGGGCCTCCCTCCCACAGGGCCTCCAGTTCCAGCTTCTCTTACCCCACCTTCCTCGCTCTCCCTGCTTCCTGCCTTCATCTTGTGATCTGGTTAGAAATCTTCCCTGGCTTCCCTGGAGGTACGTTTTGGGTCCCTATAGCCCTGCTCTCCTTGCTGAAAGGCGGTTTTGGGGAGAAGATGGAAATGGAAAGTTTCTGCTCAGGAGCTTAAAACTGAAGCACTTCTTCTTCTTCATCTTCTTCTTCATCATCTTCTTCTTTTTCTTCTTTTTTTTTAGTTTAAAATTTAAACTAGGATTCCCCTGGAATCCTCCCTGCTTGGAGGGGGTCTACCGTGTTCCAGTCTGGTCTTGAAGTTCAAGTACAGCGGCTCCTTTCTTCCTGGATCTGGGCAGGTGACCGCCTGCCATGTGGGGCCACCCCCAGGGCTGGCTGAATGTCTGCTCCGTGCGGACTCAGAGCACGAGGCCCTGATCGGCTCCTGGTGGCTGCACAGTTGGCAGACGACGTCTGGGGCTGGCAGGCTGCCGTCCACTCCCATGATGACCCAAGACCCAGCAAGCCAGTCTGGGTCATGGGCATTGTCCACCAGGGTCCTAGGTCCTCAAAAACTGCTCTGGGTAGGGGCCCTTTTCTGATTCACCCACTTTGATTCTGGGGATGCTTCCAGGGATGGGCTCAGGGGTCTAAATCGCCCCCAGCCAAAAGTCCCTCCTCTGGCCCTCCGTACCCCACTCTCTGAGTGTCCTGTGGCCGTCAGAACCAACCACTGCAAACTTGGCAAAGTTCAGGTCCTCCAGAGTTCAGGGTCCAGAAGGCTCAAGTTCAGGTACGGGCAGGGCTTGCTCCTTCCAGGGGTTCCGGGAGAGAATCTTTCCTGACTATTTCAACTTCTTATGGACCCAGTGCTCCTGGACCTCTGGCCACAGCACTCCAATCTCGCTTCCATTTCCACATGATTGCTCTCTTCCAGTGCCAGTGTGATCACTCTTTGTTTTCTCTTTCTTTTTTGGTATTGGGAATTGAACCCTTGGGCGCTTTACCACTGAACCACATTCCCAGCACATTTTGTTTTTTGTCTGAGACAGGGTCTTGCTAAATTGCTGAGGTCTTTGCTAAATTGCTGAATCTGGCCTCACTCTCAGTCCTCCTGCCTCAGCCTCCTGAGTAGCTGGAATTATAGGTGTGCACCACCACACTCTCAGGCTCTTTGATCTCTTATGAGGACAATGCTTATTGCATTTACGATCTTCCTAGGTAATCCAGGAGAATCTTGCCTCAAGATTTGCAAAAGCCCCTTTTCCAAGTGAGGTCACATTCTGAGGTGAGGGGATCAGAATATGGACATATATTTGTGGGGTGCTCTTGTTTGGCCCACCACACTCCCTAAGCTCCTGGAAAATCTCCTCTTCCCACCTAAATCCCCGTGGAGTGGTGTTCCACAGAGCCTTGTGGATGAAGATGAGGGGAGACATCCACCATGTTGGGTCTCCAGGGACTTCCACGCTCCATGACACTAAAAGGAGGGGTAATAAACTGCGAAGGAGGGACCATCTCTCACTCTGTATTCATTTAGTAGGCACAGAGGGTCCCTGATGATAAGTTTTTTTAACTTTATGATGATGAAGAGACACACGCTCAGACGCATGCTGAAAGTGATACAGACTTTGAATTCTGACGCTGTCTTCTCCAGGCTAGCAGTATGTGGTCTGATTCTCCTGTGATGCCAGGCAGTGGCTGCAAGCACAGCTCCCAGGCAGCCCTGCCACCACGAGGGGTTCAACCACAGAGCACTGTGTGGCTAGGCCAGGGCCTTCTGCAGAGGAGGTGTATTAGATGCGCTTTCTGCATGCCGTGTTTCCGACTTGAACTGGCTGCCTGCGACCCTGCCGTCAGTCGGGGAACTCACTCTGTGCCACGTGGAGTGTCGTGGTAATGGGGAAGCTTCTTTTGGACACACGTCTCCACCTCCCTTTGGGTGATGGTGTTCGAAACCATCTCCAGGCTCTGGAGATGGACCCTTGGCTGGACCCTGATGCTGACCTTGATCCCTCCTGGGTCAGTCTTATGGGGTTGACCTGTTGTCTGGCCACCATTGCTATTGTTTCTGACCTCCTGCTACAGCTGACCCAGGGGCTGTCCCTTGACTGCCCAGACCCTGGTGAAGAAGCAGGATGCTTGCTCCTTTAAGGTGGACATTTCTATAGGGCACAGCCCTATGCCAAAGAAGGGCCCAGCATGCTGACATCAGGCAAAGGGGTTGGGATGCTATAGTAATAAAACGCACAGGACTATCTCAAAGCAGTAGTAAAACTAAAGCAGCAAAGACAGTGGCTGAGGAAAGGGGTGTGGGCAGCGGCAGCTCTGCCTTGGTCTTCAGGAGCGCTAGCGTTTTCTGTTTGGGGCCTGTTGCCTAGGGAAATTCCACAACCGGGGCGTCATTCCTACTGGATTCAGACTTTTCCAAAAATCTCATGAGACCAAAGCCTTCTACTATTTTAATATATGGGTCAATGGAAAACAGTTGGAAATCTGGTAGTTGGTTAAAATTTCACTGGCCCGGCCCTTGTTTGAATAGACACGTTTATAATTTAGTTAATGCTCTAATACATTTACACTGTAAGGAGTTCATGAAATTTAACTCAGGATTTTTTGGGGGTGGGTTGGGTGGGGAGTGAGGAGAAGCAGCGAGATCAGAAACACAGAGCCAGGAGGAAACTTAGACCCTCGGGCCCTTCCATGCCGGCAAGCAGGTGACGGGATTGAGCCTTCCCCTTCCCCAGTGGAGGTTACAAGGCCCATGAAACGTGTTTTGTTTCAAACGGAATTTTCTCCAACATCTTAAAATTCATTTTTCACACAACGAGTGAGGTTTTTGGCTCCTTCTGAAGTGCCTGTTCTCTGCAGGGTGACAGGGTGTTCTCTCTAGGTCCTCAGAGTTCTTCCCGCACCATAGCCACGGGGGAGGGGACCTGGAGGGGGAGGCCAGCTGAGGAGCCCCAGACCTGCCCTGGGAGACATGGGTATGCACCCCGCCCCCGACACACACCAGTGTGGATGCCGAAGACTGGGACGTGAAGCGTGTGACCCATCAGCCCAGCTGCCTGGGCTTGGATGCCGTGTGGACCCTCAGGGGCCAGGAGAGCAGGAGCGGGCCTCCTTGGCTCCCAGCTCTGCCACATGTCCGAGCTGTGGGGAAGGGAGTTAGGACCTGGCCAGCTCTGAAGGTCAGGCCTTAGACGCGCCCCTGAACTCCTCCGGGTTCCAGAAAGCTAAGAGATGCCGACCTCAGTCGCTGAGGGAGGAAACGGCCCAGCGGAGACAGTTGAGAGCTGGAATCTGAAGGTCCCCATACTGTGCTAATCAGATGGCTAATTGATTAAGACGTATTTCATGGCGGACTTCCTTTTCTAAAGGGACCCGGGCCTCCTCACTCTGCACATACACACTTCCTCCAAACCGTCATCGGAATAAGGGGAGATGAGACACCCGCTGGGCAGCATGTCACATGATGGGGCCCTGAACGGAGAGGTGACATCTTGAAAGTTGGTTATAGGAAGAATTCTTACAGGGCATCTGAGACCAAGCTGTGGTTTGGACGTGTCTGTAGACAGTGGCCTTCCTTCCCCACTTGCCACTTGGCCCTGAGCTGGAGGCTGAGAACTTGGCAAGGAGCACACTCCAGGGCGAAGCCAGGGAGTCCCTTTGTTTGAGGGGCCTGGGGGGCCACAGGCGTGCAGCTGCCCTGAGGGGTACCTCTGAAAGCCCCCATCCTGAAGAATTGGAAGACAGGAGCTTATACGATATTTTAAAATTCTCCTATCAGTTTGGGATATTAAAAGTAAATTTTAAAAAAAGGTGCGTTTGTTTTACACAGGTGCATCCTCGAGGGCAGACCTAACGGTTCCGTGCTCTTCCGGATACTTTTTGGTGAACTACCCATTAAAGCACCTTCCCCTGATAGGATTGTCAGGTGGGGCAGAGTGGACGGTCTGGGCAGCTTGCTGTCCGGGGAAGCTGGGTCTGTGTGTGTCCCAGCAATAGAGGAGAGGAAATCTTCAGGTGCCTGGTCAGCCAGGCTGAGAGTGACTAAAGTCTGCAGGCGTTGTCCCTCCATCTTTTAACACTAAGCCACCCTGGCAGGGGCAGCCTTGGCTGACGGCACAGAGAGCAGTCCCCGAATGAGGACTGCAGCCCGCCCCATCTGCCTCCTCCCTTTCTAAGGGTGGCTTTGCATTCCTATGGATTCTGCTGTGCATGTCGCTTCCAGTCATTGTGCATGTGGATGTAGGGGAAAAGGCCCAAGGTCCACGCCGCACCTCCTTTGTCCATCCTGGGTTTGGTTCTGAGTTCCACCAGCGCGGGGGCCACGTGTGTGGTTCCCTTGTGCTGTGGGCTCCTGGCCTGTGCTGGTTAATGGTAAATGCTCAGGGAATGTTCAAGAACTCATGGGGGCAGCTCCTTCCCAGCTGGAGAGCCCTCTGGAGCCTGTGAGGGCTGCCCCTCTGGGGACGCCCAGCTGTCATCACTGCCCGGGTTGCATCCCCCAGAGGTGGAGGCACATGCCACTCCATCTGGGGGGCCAGGGAAGAGAGGCCTGCAGCACTGTCCCCCAGGGTGGGCCCCACTGCCCTGTGGCATGGGACAGCCCGGAACCTGCCCTGGGGACCTAGGGACGTGAGTCCCACGACCATACAGGAAAGCAGCCCTCTCTTTGTCAATCTGCATTTTATCCCACAGACAGGTTAGGTTGGACAGAGGGCAGTGAGGGAAGCTTCTAGAAGGCACTCTGAGTCTTGGGAAGACTTGTGAAGTCCCAGTGGCCCCATGCTACGTGGAGGGCTTCACTCATTATCTCCCAGGGTGGTGCAGGGGGATCCCAGGCAGAGGAAAGACCCCTGGAGAGCTGGGGACCGCTCAGAGGCCCTCTAGAACCTACCAGTGTGGCTGTGTAGCAGATGCCCATCGTGGGCATCCACTCACCTTCCACCCGTTTTGTCTCAATAAGGACCTGCCACCAGCCTCCTGTCCCAGCTGCCCCCAAGAGTGTGGGGTTCTCCATACCCACCACATGGCTCCGGGGCCCTCCTGCCCCAGGGCCACGTCTTCACTCACACAGTCTCCTCTGCCGAGGCCCCAGAACTGCCTCTCCACGTGGAGGACTCCTAGGCGTCTCCTCCCCAGGAAGCCTTTCAGGGCCCACCAGACCTGCCTGGCTGAACTGGGGTGGGGAGGTGGGCTGGGACGGCGGGGAGCAGGGTTTCAGTAGGTCCCTGGGTGGTGCACGGGGAGGCCCGGGCTTGTGGCCCTTGCTCTGCTCAGAGCCTTTTGCAAAGGCTGCTTCGCTATCCCTTGAATTTTGCAGGCTCCTTCAGTTCTTCCGCTGTTCTTCCTACTGGGACCCTTCAGCCCCAGATCCTGGAGAAGGCACCCCACAGTGAACCTGCACTCCTGCCCCCCAGGTAAGAGAGCAGGAGCTTGGCGCCATCTGACTACAGTGGCCTCTGGAAGGAGGAGTGTGGGGAGTGCATGTCTGATGGCAGCTCAGGGCCGACCACCTGTGATCACTGGCATCTTCAGGCACTTTGATGCCCGTCCCCTGTGCCCTGGGAGACATTGGTAAGGCAGTGAGGGCCTCAGGCAAGGAAAGGGCAGGACCAGGACGGCGGCCAGGGGTTCAGGGGGAGAGCAGCCACGAGGGCTTGCACGTGGCTCAGAGCCTTGTAGCGCTCTGCCCTCTGCCTCTGCCAGCCTTTGCCTTGGGCCTCCCCTCTGCAGGGGACATAACTTCCTGGCTCTTCTGGGGAGGTGGCTCTTATTGCTCCGGAGCATCCCCCAAGGTGAGGCTGCAGATGTGAGCCTTTACCACTAGCAGCTGGGAGATGGGCTCTCCTGACCTGAAATGGACCCCCAGGTCTGGGTGGCCCAGTGGTGTGCTAACCACAGTTCAGCTCTGAGCCTAGCCTAGGCAGCCCTCCCAGGGGCGGCTTCTGGGTTTTGTTCTGTGTTGCCGACTCTGGACAGGTAGGCATGGGCGGCACGATTACAGGCACGTTTCTGTGAGGGTACTCCTTGGGACTTTGAAGGTGATAAAGGGGGCAAGGGATCCTGAGGCTCCAAAAGCCCCTCTTCCACATCGAGGACCACGTGCAGTTGTGCGGGTTTGTATCCTTTGCCCTGCAAGTCCGCACGCGGTGCCCTCAGGGAGGACTCAGGTGTCTGAGCAAGTGAGTGATGAATGGAGGAAACCCAGCAGCCGCCAGGCCCCCAGCCATGCTGCTGCCCAGAAGTCCTGCGGGGGGACCAGGCTCCCTACCTGCTCCTCCTCAGTCTGTCTGGGAGACAGGCTGCAGACAGGGGTGTGTGGCAGGTTCACTGCACGTCTGTGTGTCTTTCCAGGTGATCCTGTTTGCTTCCTGGGGGTGGGAACTGCAGGTGAGAAGTCAGAGGGGGTGCCTGCCCAGGGCGGGAGAGGGGCGCCAAGGAGATGCTGAGGTGGGGATGCTCGCTCATGGTTACGGTCACTGTTTACAGCATTGTGGCCATTCGTGACTGTGGCCAGTGGAAAAAGAACTTCACCGTTGCTTATAAATCCTGACTCAGTGGCCGCCCTTGCTGGCGCCTCTCCCGTGGTCATCATTCACCTCGCGGCTGGGGGCGGGGCTGCGGGAGCAGCTGGAACAAGGTGCATCTGTGCCAGTTCCTCCGAGTGCTCACTTCACCATGCCCGCTCGCCTCCGCCCTGCGCTCCTGCCCCTCCTGTCTGGCTGTGGTGGCCGGGTGGGACGGAACCTGGCCCTCCTCGGCTTGCTTCCCGGGCAGTTACTCAGTGCTGTGTCATCTACCCGGGCTTGTCCCCACCCACCTGTGGATGGACTCCCTGTCCCTGCAGTCACTGCAGAGAGCCCACATTCCTGTCTGCAGCCTCCAGGAGCCGGCTCTGTCTGTCCCTGGCATTCCCCCTCAGCGTCCTCTCCCCACCTCAGCGTCCCCTCCCCTGTTCTGCACGAGGTTGCAGGAGCTACTGTCCTGTCCACGAGGGGCTCAGAGTCACCCCACAGTGCACAGAGGGGGCCACGCATGAGCAGAGAGCCCAGACCTGCTGGCTGGCGGAGGTCTGCTCTGTCCCGGACACCAGGGAGGCGACTGTGCAGAGAGCTCCAGGCAAAGAAGGCAGGACTCGGAGAAATGCCAAGGCTCCCTACGTGTGGCACCTGCTTGAACGTTCTGTGGCCTCCAGAACTCTTCTGCTTACGCCTTTGAACCCATCTCTGTGACAACCTGAGTCCAGAAAGGTGGGGTGTTATTTCATTGTAGAGAAAATTGGGCCTCAGATGGAGTAACCAACCCAAAGTCCCAGGGCTAGTCTCTGAAGAGCCGTGTGTACAATCCAGTCCCCTCCTCAGGCCAGGGACAACCCCCGCCTTGCACCTGCCCTGTGCTTCTCTGCTGTCTGGTGGATAGACAAGATCTGCGTCACGTTGTCACCTTCTCTCTCCTCCCTTCCCATCCGTCCCACCTCGTTCTCCCACCCCCTGCCCCAGCTCTGAGCCGTCACTAGTCTTTCTGCCTCGGTCGAGTGGCCTTCTCAGCCAGGCGTGTAGCGAGCACTCACCGTATGTGGTGGTTTCGGGGTTCATCGTGCTGTTCCGTGTCACCGTCCTGTGACCCTCTGCGCAGCCATCCCATGCCCTGTGCCTCCTCAGGGCTCGACGGGCATTGGCTGTTCCACTCTTGGGCTATGAACATGTGCGTAGAAGCTTTGGTGTGAACACGTATTTCCAATTCTCTTGGGAATGTGTCTTCCTAGGAAAGGCCGAGGCACTCAGTAAGTCTCTGTTTGACCTTGGGAGGAACTCACTGTTTGGAGAGGTGCGCTACTGCTTCCTGTTCCCCAGCAGAGTGTGAGGATCTTAGCTCCTCTTCCCGCCGGTACTCACCGTGTGATTGTCCCAGTGCAGGTTCCGTGGTGTCCCTGTGGCTTTGATCTGCCTTTCCCTGGGGCTGGTGATGCTCAGGGTCTGTTCATGCACTTATTGGCCATCTGCATATCTTCTGGCACTCCTCCCATGTCTTAAGTCAGGTTATCTTTTTATTGTTGAATTGTAAAAGCCAGTTGTATAGGCTAGCTACAAACCCTTTATCAGATCTATGATTTGCAAATATTTTCTCCTGTTATGTGTTTCTCCTCACTTTTCTGAAAATGGCTTGTGAAACATGACTTTTAAATTTGATGGAATTCAGTTTATCTATTTTTTTCTTCAGTTGTCTCATCTAAGGTTGTGACGATCACCCCTTATTTTTCCCCTCAGCATATTATAGTTTTAACTTTTTCACTTAGGTCTTTGGTCCATTTTGAGTTGATTTCTATTTGGCTTCCATTTGCCTTTGGATGTCTAGTTGTCTCGGCAATATTGATTGGAAAGACATCTTTCATTTTGGGATGGTTTGGAGCCCTTGCCAAACACAATGTAAGGGTTTTTTCCTAGACCCCGTTGGAGTCCATTGATCCAAGTGTCCCTTAAAAGGCAAGCCCCTCACTGCCTCGACGGCTACTGATCACTGTAAGTTTGGAAACCAGGGAGACCTTGTTCTGCTTTTTCAAGATATCTGGGTCCCTGAATTCTTATGGGTTTTGGAATCAGCTCGTCAATTTCTGCCCTGAAGTCAGTCTTCCTTCTTGGTGCGGGTCCGGGTTTCTGGTATCCTGGTCTTCTCCAGCCTGGGGGATAAGTGGGGGCTGGCAGTGGAGGAAGCACCAAGAATGTCAGATGCTGTGGAGACAGAGTGGGGAGCGAGGGCCGGGCGGGGGAGCGACGGGGCGACGGGCTGCGGTGGTGCCCAGGGGCAGGCTGGCTTGGGTTGGGCACGTCCGTCCTGTGATGGGGTGGATTAGGGCATCAGCGCCCCAGAGTCTAGCAGGGACACTCAACTTTCTATGCTGGAAGTTGCCACTAAGCTGGGACAACATGCTTTGGGGACTAGTGGGGAAGAAAATTTTGTGGCCAACCCTGTGCAGAGAGCCGTGGGGGCACCGCTGCCCTGGACACGCCCCCCGTCAGCAGGGCACCTCCTGTCTCTGCGGTTTGTGCAGGGTTGGAGATTGGCTGGACGGAGGTGTCCTGAGACCAGCACACGGCACCTTCTTTGGGGCTGTTTGATGGGTGTCAGCTCCAGTATTTGAAGACACCAAAGCTGCAGTGGGTTTCCTTGAAAAAAATAGACATACATTTTGGAGCAACTCTTAAAATGATCTTTTGGACTATTGTAAACAGAAAGAATTCCAGAGAACATAAAATGGCAGTTCATTTAGAACTGATCAAGCAGGTATTTACTGTGATATTTAGAAGTTTCTGGAACCTTTCCTTCATTAAGGCCCCTGTCTCGGAATGCTTGAAACAGCTCTGAAGGCGTTGTGGCGTGGCACAGGCCACCCTGAGGTATGACGGGTCTCCGTGGTGAACACCCGCGTGTATGCTGTGCAGCACCCCATGCCAGCCCCCAGCATGCGCAAGTCACCGAGGGCCAGGCTCACCTACCTGTTTGTGAAATCCGTTCGGCAAAACACAGTCTGTGTGTTCCCACGGCGCCACTCAGCTGTGGAATAAAGAAGAAAGTTTTCCATGAGGGCTCTTCCCGCAGCAGGCTTCCTCAGGGCAAGCCCTGGGGACCCACAGCCAGACAGGGACTCTGCCTGGCCACCCACACCGTCCCCTCTGTGGCGGCTTTGAAGGGTGCTGTGGATTTGGAGAACATGCCGGGCTTTTCCTTTCTCCTTCAAAGGATGAAACTGGAGCAGGCATGCATATACAAATTGATCCCTGAAAAATTTTAAGCCAAAAAAAAATCTATTTCTCCAAAGTGAAAGTAGGACTTTGGGACAGATAAGCTTGGTGCCATCACTGGAACCCCCTTTTCAATTTCCACCCTTTAATCATCTTCAGAAAATTGAAAATGAACAGTGAAACCAGGAGCTACATTATTTGATTTTAGTGAGTTTGGCTTTCTCCCTTTTCAGAAAGGGATACTCTGTTTCATACATGCAAACCCACATCCAGCAATTCCACCCGCCTTCCCAGGCCACTTCCAGGCTTCTAGCTCCTTCTGACTCTATCTCGTGGGATGCGCGCCTCTTCCATTCTGCCTGTTATGAGCATGTTCTGACATTCTTCTGTGGACATGGGGGCTTCTGACTTAGGCCAGCCCCTCCCGCTCCCTCATAACCGAGCCACGAGTTTTGGTTAAATAACCTTCTGTGTTCACCATCGTGAGTGTGCATCCGTGCTCTGCATGATCCCCAGACGCCTTTCCCTCAGCATCAAGCACAGCTGTAACCTGTTTCCTGAACTCCCCAGCCTCCCTTTGGAAACCCTGCCCGGCCTGCTGACCTGGACTTTGACCTTGAACTTGACATTCCTGAAGGTGCTGTGGTCTTACCATCTGCCCGGAAGCCTCTTTCTGCACTTCCTGTGGAGCCCAGCTCCTGGACTGGTTTCCCCCTCCCTGGTTTCTCCCTCAGTTTGGCGGGATGCATCCTTTAGTGGACTCCTGGAATGTGGCGGCTAGGAACTCTCTGGGCCACTCACCAACAGTGTCTTCATTGCACCTCTGCGTCCAGTTGGGGATACCACCCGGCTCTCAAGGCACTGTCCGCTCATCCCTTGCCTCTGGTGCTGCCTCTGGCTCCTAGGCTGTCTCACTTCTCATCCTGTAGGTGCCCCTGCCATGAACGAGGGGTGCCAGTGAGGGAGGCCACACACTTCCTGCCCTTCCACCATGTCAGAATTGATCAGGTGACAATAAACGGACAGGCTCAGCCACTTCAGCAGCTACAACTACTGAGTACTCACGGGGCATCGGAGAGCCATAAACCCGGCAAACACAAGATTTTTTATTCCAATCTTAATTTCTAATATCCACAACACTCAAGTAACACATCGTCCTGCACACAAGGGTATGTTAAGAGGCTACTGACAAACTAAGGGAAATTTAAAGTGGCCGCAGGGTCACAGGATGCTGACCAAGAGCACGGGCAGAGAGAGCCGAAGGCAGAGTCAGCGCCACGGCAGGGGATCAGACGGGGCTTTAACCCATCAGTTCTGCAGAGTGGCCAAGGCAGGAGTCCAGATGGACACTAGCTTCAGTGTCAGCTCAGGTGTCAGCTTGTAATGGGCCACATGAGGTCTCCAGGAACAGGAGAGACCACACTCTGTGGAAGCCCAGAAGGACAGGGAGCAGGAGGGCTTTTGCTGGGTGATTTTCCTGGGCAAGGCTCGTGATGAGGGTCCAGATGACGGGGTAAGAGGGTCGCTGTGTCCTGTTTTGGGGGCTCTTCTTTTTATGGGTCTCTAGTGAGGAGGTTGAACTGGTGAGGTTGATGAGCTCCAGTGTTGGTGTTCCCCATGTGGCTGACCAGGTGCTCCTTGATTTAGTTTGAAAAGGTGGTACATAGAAGTTAATTACCCATTCATGCCTGCAGTGGTGTGGGGCAGAGGGTGGTTGTTCACTTGGACAAACAAGGTGTGGTGTCATCTACCTCAGCACCTGGACTCGAAGTAGCTCTTGACAAACTATTGCTTTATGAGATGGAGGAGCTCAGGATTACACCCAGCCTGAGGACTGCTGTTCCACACACCATGGAGTCACTAGGGCAGGCGCAGCCTGAGGACTGCTGTCCTACACACCATGGAGTCACCAGGGCAGGCACAGCCTGAGGACTGCTGTTATACACACCATGGAGTCACTAGGGCAGGTGCAGCCTGAGGACTGCTGTTCCATACACCATGGAGTCACCAGGGCAGGCACAACCTGAGGACTGCTGTTCTACACACCATGGAGTCACCAGGGCAGGCACAGCCTGAGGACTGCTGTTCTACACACCATGGAGTCACTCAGGGCAGGCACAGCCTGAGGACTGCTGTTCTACACACCATGGAGTCACCAGGGCAGGCACAACCTGAGGACTGCTGTCCTACACACCATGGAGTCACCAGGGCAGGCACAGCCTGAGGACTGCTGTTCTACACACCATGGAGTCACCAGGGCAGGCACAGCCTGAGGACTACTGTTCTACACACCATGGAGTCACCAGGGCAGGCACAGCCTGAGGACTGCTGTTCTACACACCGTGGAGTCACTAGGGCAGGCACAGCCTGAGGACTGCTGTTCTACACACCATGGAGTCACTAGGGCAGGCACAGCCTGAGGACTGCTGTTCTCTACACCATGGAGTCACTAGGGCAGGCACAGCCTGAGGACTGCTGTTCCACACCATGGAGTCACCAGGGCAGGCACAGCCTGAGGACTGCTGTTCTACACACCATGGTGTCACCAGGGCAGGCACAGCCTGAGGACTGCTGTTCTACACACCATGGAGTCACTCAGGGCAGGCACAGCCTGAGGACTGCTGTTCTACACACCATGGAGTCACCAGGGCAGGCACAACCTGAGGACTGCTGTCCTACACACCATGGAGTCACCAGGGCAGGCACAGCCTGAGGACTGCTGTCCTACACACCATGGAGTCACCAGGGCAGGCACAGCCTGAGGACTGCTGTTCTACACACCATGGAGTCACCAGGGCAGGCGCAGCCTGAGGATTGCTGTTCTACACACCATGGAGTCACCAGGGCAGGCACAACCTGAGGACTGCTGTTCTACACACCATGGAGTCACCAGGGCAGGCGCAGCCTGAGGACTGCTGTTCTACACACCATGGAGTCACCAGGGCAGGCACAACCTGAGGACTGCTGTCCTACACACCATGGAGTCACCAGGGCAGGCACAGCCTGAGGACTGCTGTTCTACACACCATGGAGTCACCAGGGCAGGCACAGCCTGAGGACTACTGTTCTACACACCATGGAGTCACCAGGGCAGGCACAGCCTGAGGACTACTGTTCTACACACCATGGAGTCACCAGGGCAGGCACAGCCTGAGGACTGCTGTTCTACACACCGTGGAGTCACTAGGGCAGGCACAGCCTGAGGACTGCTGTTCTACACACCATGGAGTCACCAGGGCAGGCACAGCCTGAGGACTGCTGTCCTACACACCATGGAGTCACTAGGGCAGGCACAGCCTAAGAGCTGCTGTTCTACACACCATGAAGTCACCAGGGCAGGCGCAGCCTGAGGACTGCTGTTCTACATACCATGGAGTCAGTAGGGCAGGCACAGCCTGAGGACTGCTGTCCTACACACCATGGAGTCACTAGGGCAGGCACAGCCTGAGGACTGCTGTTCTCTACACCATGGAGTCACTAGGGCAGGCACAGCCTGAGGACTGCTGTTCCACACCATGGAGTCACCAGGGCAGGCACAGCCTGAGGACTGCTGTCCTACACACCATGGAGTCACCAGGGCAGGCACAGCCTGAGGACTGCTGTTACACACACCATGGAGTCACTAGGGCAGGCACAGCCTGAGGACTGCTGTTCCACACACCATGGAGTCACTAGGACAGGTGCAGCCTGAGGACTGCTGTTCTACACACCATGGAGTCACCAGGGCAGGCACAGCCTGAGGACTGCTGTCCTACACACCATGGAGTCACCAGGTCAGGCACAGCCTGAGGACTGCTGTTCCACACACCATGGAGTCACCAGGGCAGGCGCAGCCTGAGGACTGCTGTTCTACACACCATGGAGTCACCAGGGCAGGCACAGCCTGAGGACTGCTGTTCTACACACCATGGAGTCACCAGGGCAGGCACAGCCTGAGGACTGCTGTTCTACACACCATGAAGTCACCAGGGCAGGCGCAGCCTGAGGACTGCTGTTCTACATACCATGGAGTCACCAGGGCAGGCACAGCCTGAGGACTGCTGTTCTACACACCATGGAGTCACCAGGGCAGGCACAGCCTGAGGACTGCTGTTCCACACCATGAAGTCACCAGGGCAGGCGCAGCCTGAGGACTGCTGTTCTACACACCATGGAGTCACCAGGGCAGGCGCAGCCTGAGGACTGCTGTTCTACACACCATGGAGTCACCAGGGCAGGCACAGCCTGAGGACTGCTGTCCTACACACCATGGAGTCACCAGGGCAGGCGCAGCCTGAGGACTGCTGTTCTGCACACCATGGAGTCACCAGGGCAGGCACAGCCTGAGGACTGCTGTTCCACTCACCATGGAGTCACTAGGGCAGGCACAGCCTGAGGACTGCTGTTCCACACACCATGGAGTCACTAGGGCAGGCACAGCCTGAAGACTGCTGTTCTACACACCATGGAGTCACCAGGGCAGGCACAGCCTGAGGACTGCTATTCTATACTCCATGGAGTCACTAGGGCAGGCACAGCCTGAGGACTGCTGTTCCACTCACCATGGAGTCACCAGGGCAGGCACAGCCTGAGGACTGCTGTTCCACACTGTGGAGTCACCAGGGCAGGTGCAGCCTGAGGACTGCTGTTCTACACACCATGGAGTCACTAGGGCAGGCACAGCCTGAGGACTGCTGTTCCATACACCATGGAGTCACCAGGGCAGGCACAACCTGAGGACTGCTGTTCTACACACCATGAAGTCACTCAGGACAGGCGCAGCCTGAGGACTGCTGTTCTACACACCATGGAGTCACTAGGGCAGGCACAACCTGAGGACTGCTGTTCTACACACCATGGAGTCACTAGGGCAGGCACAGCCTGAGAGCTGCTGTTCTGTACACCATGGAGTCACTAGGGCAGGCACAACCTGAGGACTGCTATTCTATACTCCATGGAGTCACTAGGGCAGGCACAGCCTGAGGACTGCTGTTCCACACACCATGGAGTCACTCAGGACAGGCGCAGCCTGAGGACTGCTGTTCTACACACCATGGAGTCACTAGGGCAGGCACAACCTGAGGACTGCTATTCTATACTCCATGGAGTCACTAGGGCAGGCACAGCCTGAGGACTGCTGTCCTACACACCATGGAGTCACCAGGGCAGGCACAGCCTGAGGACTGCTGCTCTACACACCATGGAGTCACCAGGGCAGGCACAGCCTGAGGACTGCTGTTCTACACACCATGGAGTCACCAGGGCAGGCACAGCCTGAGGACTGCTGTCCTACACACCATGGAGTCACTCAGGACAGGCGCAGCCTGAGGACTGCTGTTCTGCACACCATGGAGTCACTAGGGCAGGCACAGCCTGAGGACTGCTGTTCCACACACCATGGAGTCACCAGGGCAGGCACAGCCTGAGGACTGCTGTTCTATACTCCATGGAGTCACTAGGGCAGGCACAGCCTGAGAGCTGCTGTTCTACACCATGGAGTCACTAGGGCAGGCACAACCTGAGGACTGCTATTCTATACTCCATGGAGTCACTAGGGCAGGCACAGCCTGAGAGCTGCTGTTCTACACCATGGAGTCACCAGGGCAGGCGCAGCCTGAGGACTGCTATTCTATACTCCATGGAGTCACTAGGGCAGGCACAGCCTGAGAGCTGCTGTTCTACACCATGGAGTCACTAGGGCAGGCACAGCCTGAGGACTGCTATTCTATACTCCATGGAGTCACTAGGGCAGGCACAACCTGAGGACTGCTATTCTATACTCCATGGAGTCACCAGGGCAGGCACAGCCTGAGGACTGCTGTTCTACACACCATGGAGTCACTCAGGACAGGCACAGCCTGAGGACTCTGTTCCACTCTCTATGGTGTATCTCAGGATGAGCCTATTCCTCATACCCAAGGTTGTTTGTCTTTCTTGTGAACATTGAGTAGAATTTCAGGGTCCTCTCTTGCTCTCAGTATTGTAACGTGCCACAGTGGTGTGTCCTGTTGGGGGTTCTCCTCTCTGCGTTCCGCTGTTTGGTTGGAAACTCATGCCCTCCTCTCAAGTCCTGCTATTTCTTTTCATATTATTTGCCCGTGATTTCCGCGGTGTGTTTTCTGTTCTCCTCTCTGTCTCTCCTGGTTCTCAAGCGCTCACCTCCTGATGCAGTTTCCTCTGTTTCCTGCTTTATTATTTCTCTTTGACTTCTTACTATTCTTTCTTAGGGAATTTTTTTTGTTTGTTTTAGTGAATCTTGCATAAACTTCTATTGATTTCACCTTTTGCTGTGGCGAGTTTAATATGTAAAATTTCTCATTCTTGTTAAAGTCCCTTCTCTTGTTCCTGTGTGCAGTACCTTCTTTGGGTCCCTGGTGAGTGTCCCTCGATTCACCTTGCGTTTCCTCTGAGTTCTCCTCTCCCTTCCTCCCTCCCTTCTTTTCTTGCTTTTCCTTCTCTCTTGTTTAGGGATTTAAGGATTTTATTGAATGAATTGATTGGCTTCTCATATTTAGGAACGAGGCACCAATGTGATCACTGGAGGCTCGTCATTTGTGGAATCATCTGTTGGTGAGCAGGTTTGCAGTCAGGTGAGGACATGCCTAGATTTTTCTGGTAGACTATCTATTAGCACCTTCTGTCTTTTCTTCAGGCCCAGTCTGTTTCCTATGCTGGACAACTCTTCCATTTCTGCTAGAAGGGTGTTCTGGATGGAGTTGTGTCCTCCCAAACATGTGTCAAAGTCCTGACCTCCCAGTACCTTGGAATGTGACCTAACTTGGAGATGGGTCCTTGTAGATGCAATTACTTAGATGGTGAGTGGGGTGGGCCCTCATCACATATGACTGGCTTCCTAATGAGAAGAGCAGGGACAGACACAGAGGGGAACACCACGTGACACAGGCACATGGGAGAGGCCCGGCAGCAAGGAAGACAGAGACGGGCAAGAGGGAGCACAAGCTGAGAATGGCTGGAGCCCCGGGTGGAGGGGCTGGAAGCACCCTCATGTGCAGATTTAGGGGGTGTGGGGCCTGCTAGTCCCTGATGTCAGACTCCCAGCCTGCAGAACAGTGAGAGCACAGGTCTCACCCGTGGGTGGTGCTCTGTTGCGGCAGCCCTGCACACAGTGTGTTTGCTGCTTGTGGATGTTCCTGTGGGCAAGGGGCCTGCGGCAACGTGACCTAGCCCTTCCTCCACTGCCCTGGTCAGGGTAGGATCTCACCCTGGTCCTTCTGTGGTTGGAACATCTCTGGGTTAATTTCTCTTGAAATTATGGGGTGCAGATCTAGGGTCCTGTTCTGCCTACTTAGACTCCCAACTACTTGAAGTTTTGGCCTCAGGTCACTCTTGAAAAATAATCAGAATCTCCAGTGCCGAGCATCTGCCTCTTGTCTCTGCATTTTAAATTTCTATTTTCAAGGCCTTCAGCCAAAGAAGCCCCTTAATTCAGGGAGCCCCTTAATTCTCCCAGTGGAGGTGGCCCCCTGAGCACATGCACTGCCTTTGCCCAGGCCTCCTTAGCCCCGTCTCCCAGGATCGCAGCAGACCCTGGAGAAGAGTCTCCATGCCCATCTTCTCGGCATCACCTCCTCCTCCTAGGCCGCTCTTCCCCACACAATGGCCCCTCAGTGCACATTTGGTGAATAAATGGAGGGATGAAGGAACCGAGATGACTTTGAAGCTAAAATGAGTAGATGTCTGAGTTGATGCTAAAGGAAATCAATCCCAAGGCTAAATTATTACAGAAAGAACCGGTCCACCCATCCTTTACAAATGGAAATTTATATTTCAAACAGAAAAAAAAGAAGATGGAGTTGGAGCTTCAGCGTAGTCCTATAATTATATATTCAAACATCTTGTTCACATTTTTGAATTCCAATCAACTACAAAAAGTTGCTTGGCTCTTCTTACATTTGGGTTCCACATCCTTAAAATTAATCAGCTGAGCACCATTTATAGCTCACAAAATTCTAGGAAGAAGGCTGTATTTTTAACCAGGCAAATTTACACCAATTTTCCTAGGGCCAGCTCAGTGCTGACGTATTTCTTCTAGCTTAGTGTAGTCATCTCATTCCACCCCCATGCGGGGAGGGGTTAATATGTCCCCCAGTGTTACTGATTCAGGATAAATGCAGAATTCCGCGTTAGGCTCTTCTCTGCAGAATACATGTTGTTTTACATGAAGTCACAGGTCCACCTCACCACTCCCAAGTCCTTACTCTGTCTCGCTGTTTGATGCTTTGGGGAAAGCATCTGACCTCTGGTTTACATTTCAGGTTTTCATGTCCTTGGCAAAAAAGACTTCACTTCCTGTCTGTTTTGATTAGAAAAATAGCTTTAAGGAAAATCACCGTCGGGGGGCGGGGGACATATTTACTATGGCAGAATTAGTCACAGGATTTCAGTGGGGACTATGGTGATGGCCTGGTTGGTCTGCCAGCTCAGGACTTACTTCAAAGTGTGGCCTGTACACGCTTCTGTGAGTGTGTCCACCAGCACTCTGCTCCAGGTGTCAGGAGCCAGACTTGAATCATGAAGACAATGCATGGTTTTTGGCTCACAGGACTGGAGGCAGAGTTGGATGGAACCATAGGCCAGTCTCTGGGGCCGGTCACCAGGGGGTTGGGACTGGGGAGGTAAGAGACCTTCTCTCTGTCTCCAAGAGGGGGCAAATATGGCAGTTCCTGGTACCACAGTGGAGAGGGCCCAAGGCTGGCCCAGGGTGCAAGTGGAAACTGGGGGAGGGCTCTGACTGGGTCACTCCTGTCACATGTCCATCCCTGGACCACCCAGTGGCCCCGTGGAAGGGTGCTGGAAGGATCTGCTGGAAGATGGCAGCTCTCTTTGAGCCCTTGATGAAAGTAGGTGGAGCATGTTTCTCAAGTTGAGGGAAGTAGGTCTGGGCACGTGACCCAACCCACACCCACTCACTGCTGGCACCTGGGGTCCCTTCCTAGCCTGCTGGGCTCCAGGAGCTTGAGGTGAAATGCCATTTGATGGTCCTCCCCAAAGTGGGAAAGTCCAGCATGACTTGTGCAGCAGAGTAGAGAAAGATTTGCACCAACACGAATGTGCCAAGTGCTTAGGGAGCCGGAGCGGGCAGCTGACCCACGGTATCTGTGTCCTTGTCCCTCAGCCAGGTACAGCTCAGTCCAGAGGTGGAGAGAGAAGGGAGGGGTGAGGAATGGTGGAGGAAGCCCAGACCTCGGGGTGGGAGAGGGTGATGCCAGGCTGTCCGGGTCACAGGGAGCCCAGCTTCCTCTCACTCTGTGCATGGGCACACTGCGTCACAAGCTGTCACTGGCATGCCTGAGACCTGGGCTGGTCAGCAGTAAGGCAGGCATGGGGGCCTCATTTCCAGACAGCCCGTCAGTGTTCCACCTGCTACTTGGGGAGGCTCAGAGCACCAAGCAGATCCGTTTGGATCACTGTGCGTGCGGACCTGCTAGGAAACGGCATGTGGTGGCCTCAGTGCTGGGGATTGAACCCGGGACTTTGCACATGCTCAGCAGGTGCTCCACCGCTGAGCTGCATCCCCAGCCCAAACTGGGTCCTTCTTGACCCTCCTGTTCTGCTGTGGTCTCCACATCTGCTCGTTCTTTGCCAAACCTGTTGAAGGACAGGGAGGTCCTTCAGGTGCCAAGCCACATCCCCAGGCTGAGGTTCCGTGTGGCTGTGGCTGGAGAAGGCCTTTTGAATACCAGAGGAGTCCTCTTGTATTCAGGAAGGGACCATGAGCTCAGAGCTTCAGGTCCCCAAGTCACATATCCCTGACCTGGGGACAAAGGTCACAATAGTGGTATTTGTCTCCCATCGATTCTGTTAGTGTTATCAGTGCTTATTATGGGATTTGGGTTATTATGGCAACGGTGCTGGTGGTAGTGGTGAAGAATGACCTGGGGCAGCATTATTAAAGATGTGAAGTGGAAAAGGGCCTCGATCATGTGGACTTCCGGAAGCTTCTTCTCATGAGCTGGTGATTCATTCAATTCCTTACTCCCAAGGTGTCTGCCAATAACATTTCCCAAGGCTCTCACAAGGTCATGGTCTCCATTCAACCCAGATGCCATTTACAACTTTGTAGTCACAAAGAGGACTGAAGGGCACAGCCCGCCTCCCCTCTCCATCAACGTAGGCTCATTATGCCGAGAACATTAACGGATGATATGCTGGGAGAAATCAGTCCGCATCTCTTTGAAGAATGGATTCAAATTCCGTTTTGGTGCATTCTTCCACGTTATCTCCTGGCAGAGATGAAATGCTGCCATTCACCTAACGAGTCTGCATCTGTGTGGGTCGACTGTGCGTCTGCTAGTTTGATTCAGACCGAAAACAAAGCCACACAATAGAAGAACAGCGATAGCAGCTGGCTTTTTAGGAGAAGCTCAAAGGTGAGAGGCTGGGCTGAGGCTGGGGCTCAGGGATCAAGCGCTTGCTGAGCAGGTATGAGGCTGGATCTGGGTCTGATCCTCCGTACCACACAAATAGGCAAGATAAAGGTATCGTGTCCATCTACAACTAAAACAGTGTATTTTTTGGGGGGCGGGGGGAAGGTGAGAGTCATCTGGGCGCAGAGAACCCTTCACACGATGGACCCAGATCTGATGAAGCGCAGTGTCTACAGGCCATTAGGGACCTCTCGTCCCTCTTGGTCAGCTCTGTGGGAGTTTTAAGCATGGGCTGGTAGAACTGAGGCAACTGCAGCGCAGAGGTGACATGCCTGTGTAGCCAGGGCTCCCAGGAAAGAGACACACTCTGCTATTGTGAGCACCCGGCTTCATCACGGGAGCTGGCTGGGAGCCTGGAGGCGTGGGCTTGAGCTGGGCCTCCAGGGACAATTCCCAGGACACCACAGCACTGCCCGATTCTGGAAGGTGGGCCAAGGATTTGCCTGGCTTAGCCGGGTCCTCCACTTGGGCTCTAAAGTGTGAAACCCGTGCGCTGGTTGGGACTACTCTCCTTTCTGGAAGTTGGGGGTCTTCACAAGGCTCCTGGAGCTGTTAGCAGACTCCAATGTCTCTGCCTCCCCGGGTGTTGGCTAGGGGCTGCGCTCAGCTCCTGGGGGCCCGTATTTCCTTCCTCTCACAAGCTGTCAGTGGACCTCTTCAAGGGCAGCCTATCTGGACTGCTAGAGCAGACCTCCGCAAACGGGGAGGCGCAGGATCAACAGGATCCTCTCAATCTCTTGCAGTTCCAGGGACTGCAAGTCTGTGATTGACACCGGCAGACTGGGCATCCGGTGAGGCCTGCTCCCTGGTTCATAGACGGTGCCACCTCCCTGTGTCCTCAGGTGGCGAAAGGGGGGAGGGACCTTCCTCTTTTTTAAGGATATAATTCTCCACCCTAATGATCCAATCACCTCCCAGAGGCCCCACATCCCAACACCACCTTGTGGGGAGTTAGGATTTCAACACATGAATTTTGGGAGGATGCAAACATTTGGACCGGAGCAGCCCGCAAGAGAACCGCTCTCCCCAGTGCTGTCTCGGGGGACATCAAACGTCACTGGAGTGCCTCTCCCCCTACTTTTGCCGTGTGGGGTGTGGGGGAGCCAAGTCAAGAGAGGAGCACCCGCTGCCTGTGCCGTACCCCATGGGCCAGGCCAAGCTCAGGTCCCACCTGCACGTGGGGGCCAGACAGGGGCTCCCTCAGGCTGCCACGCTGGGCTCTGCTGTCCACACCCCGCATCTCCCAGCGTCCACAGGCAGGACCCCAGGGAAGGCACGGGGTGCGCCACTGTGAAGGGACACTGGGAAAGGTGCCTAGGCTCGCACACTCTGCCTGCCCCCAACAAAGGCCAGGCACAGCGGAGAGACATGACCAGGGCCTCCCGTCCACCTTTCAGACACCACGGCAGTGCACCAGAGTGGGGAGACCCGATCCCTGTCGGTTCTCCGGCTCCAGGGAGCCTGGGAAAAGGGCTTCTTAACTGTCTAACTCTGCAGCTCAGGACGGGACCCGGGGCAAGGGGACGACGACCAAGGGCCAGTTCAACGCAGCATGAAGGGACACTGCGCTCAGAGGCTCTGTGCCCCACGAGGTCCTTCAGGAAGAATTTGAGAGCCCAGTGGCCCATGAAGTCCCAAGGGTGGCCAGTTAGGTGCCAGAGGTGGCCTGTGATCTCCCTCAGTGTCCTGTGATCTCCCTCAGTGTCCTATGAGCTCCCTCAGTGTCCTGTGACCTCCCTCAGTGTCCTGTGATCTCCCCCAGTGTCCCGTGACCTCCCTCAGTGTCCTGTGGTCTCCCTCAGTGTCCTGTGGTCTCCCCCAGTGTCCCGTGGTCTCCCCCAGTGTCCCGTGGTCTCCCCCAGTGTCCCGTGGTCTCCCTCAGTGTCCCGTGGTCTCCCTCAGTGTCCTGTGACCTCCCTCAGTGTCCCGTGATCTCCCTCAGTGTCCCGTGGTCTCCCTCAGTGTCCCGTGGTCTCCCTCAGTGTCCCGTGGTCTCCCTCAGTGTCCCGTGGTCTCCCTCAGTGTCCCGTGGTCTCCCTCAGTGTCCCGTGGTCTTCCTCAGTGTCCCGTGGTCTCCCTCAGTGTCCCGTGGTCTCCCTCAGTGTCCCGTGAGCTCCCTCGGGTGTCCCGTGAGCTCCCTCGGGTGTCCTGTGAGCTCCCTCGGGTGTCCTGTGCGCTCCCTCGGGTGGCCAGGCGCAGACCCAGGGGTTCTTGACGTCTAGGCCAGAGCTGACTTTTGAGATGCTTCCTCCTGGGACGAGGTGGCCGACAGAACCTGGAAATTTCAGTGAGAATCTCAGATGCTGGTGACTGAGTGAGAACACCATAGGAGCCAACGTTCTCGCCAGCACAGGAAGATTGGCCACCACTTTCCGCAGTTTGGAGAGGGCCTGGATTGTGTTATGAATGTTAAGAGCTCAGCTCCTCAGGGGCAGGGGGGCCTGTCTTTACGTCTTGTTCTCAATGGCTTTCCACCCTCGCCATTTAAATAACAGTGACTTCCAGGACCATGTCCAGGCGCTCCTGAGGGGCCCATCCCACACCTGCGCGGTGGAGGGAGGACTTGGTGGGGGCACTGCTGAGCCCCTTGCAGGGAATGCTGTCCCACCACGGTCACAGACAGTGCCTTTCTACCCTGGGACCTGGAGGTGGTGGGCAAGGCAACCCCACCATCCAGGTCTCCATTTCCGCTGCCCACCCCGACATCCTAACTGGACAGACAGCCTCCGGGAAGGAGGGATGACTTCTTCTCTCTTCAAACTTGACTTTGGAAGGATTTCAAAAATGTCAAAAATGTCCTTTGGATATTTTAGCAGACTTTTCACGCGGTGAAGTGAGAAGTTTGGGGCTGTCCAAGGCTCTAGTCTGAGCTCTGCTGCTAACCCCAGGGACCATGACGATGTCACTCACCCAGTCTGCAGATGGCTTTTCTCTTCTGTAGAACGGGACCACAGTTCCACCTATGGAAAAGGCATGTGCCCATCAAGGAGGGTTAGGATTGCTGAGGTTCATGATGTGCTAGCTAGGAGAAGGTTGGTTCCTATGGTTTTCCCACTTAATCACCAGTATTTGAAAGGGCTGCCGACGTCTATTACTGTGGTTTGAAAGGTGGCAAGCTTTGCAGGAACTCCAGTTGTCCTTCAAGAGCTGCGTTTCCCTGATATGTGCCCAAGTGAGACCCAGCTCACAGCTTTTTTAAAAATGTAGTTTCCTTTTTTGGCAAACAGAGCTTTGGTCAGCAGAAAACTGAGGCCGTTTTAGTCGCCAGTTTTTATATTTGAAAGGGGAGATTATTAGGAGAAGTCTCAATTCAGAAACTTCAAGAAGAAACAGGAGGGTGTGGTGAGGGTGGGGGGTTGCATTTCCTGTTTTCCTTTCAGATGGTGTTGGAAAACACGGCAGGAAAACCATGGAGACCTACAAAAAAAATTCCAAAATTCATTCTTTTTGCCACCAGGGGCTGGGCCCAAAAGGTGATGGGTAGAAGTGGTCATTTTTTTTTTTAAAGAGCTGGGGTTTGCAGGAGTCCAACTAAACGCTTGTCAGGCGAGCGCCCCGTTCAGGGGGTGACGTCAGCTCGCAAGAGAGGCCAGAAGCAACAGAGCCTGGAGTCTGGTTTTCATTTACAGTTGGGCCAGTTCTGCAGTGAGGAGGGGGAGAGGAGGGGTCTGGAGGAAGGAGGAGGAGGAGGAGGAGGAGGAGCTGAGGAAGCCTGACTGTACCCCTGGACCCCGTCCAGTGTGGAGCTCAGTCTTCTACCAAAGGCCGTTCAGCTCACAGGCTCAGCCTCCACAGGCACCGCCAGGAGAAGCGGCCTCCTCTGCTCCCGGAGCCCCCTCGGGTGGAGAAAGGCCGGGAAGAGGCCGCAGAGCGTGGACTATGCATCTGGCCAGACAGAACTGACTCGGGAAGCGCAGGGACGTGAGGCCAGGTTTGCTCAGGGTAAGTGCGATTTCCCCGCGTCCAGGGGCAAGAGGGAGAAGGCTCTGTAAGCAGGAGGTGGCTGCTTCTCGGTGGTCCGTGGCTGACACTCACTCTGCTCACCCGTGTTCCATATGTGTGTCAGGTCTCTGGAAGATTCCGAAGATCTCTCTTTTTCACTGTGGCCACTGGGTTTTCCTAACGTGGTGAAGGTCGTGGGTTGCCTGGGAGAACACGGTTTCCTTTCCAGCTGGGTGTCTGCAGCTGTCCACGCACCCTGCTTGTCCCTCACAGAGGGCTTCGGCTCACGGTTGATTTGGAGTGACTCCTCCTTCAAGCCCAGCTGGAATCTGCTTTGTTTGCAGAAGTGTCTTGCTGGGGATCCAGAGCTACCTGTTGAGCAGACCCATCCATCGGGGTATTTTCTCTGGCTCTCTGAGGAGGACACCAGGTCAGGGTGTGCCCAGGGACCTTCTGCTCTGGGCCACCATGCAAAGGATCTTGCATGGGGTGACCCTGATGCCTGGGCTCAGAGCCAGTCCACAGTTCCTCAGCCACGATCAGGGATTCTTCTTTTTAGGAGATTTTGTCCTCTGGGGTTGCTTGAGGGGCTGCTGGGGTCAGAGGAGGAGAAGGAATTTGGCCGAGTGGATAAGGCAGGGCTCCTGGGGCCGAGGCCGCCTGTGTTGTCCAGATTTCGAGGTCAGGGCCAAGCTGGGAGGCCCCAGGGCTATTCCCTGGGTGGGAAGATGCCGGGTGGGGTGACCCTCTTTCATTGAGGATGGCAACTATCCACTGATGGTGGCCAGCCTGTCTGGGGACCCAGTTCAAGCCAACTATGTTAGAAAATCCACTTAGGCAGGGGTGGGGTCACCGAGAGGGCCCTGTGGAGTGTTGGGGTGTGGTCAAAGGAAAACCAGAATTTCACTCTGAAAAATCAGCAAGCTTGGGGGCAGATTCACAGGCTGGCCTGGACCCCAGGAACAAAGTGCTCTGAGTCTGGGGGAGTACCTGCACCCCACACCAGCCAGCCTCCCTCCCTAACCACGGGGACACTGATGAGAACCACAGGGACTCAGAGCCTTAAGGGGGCTCAGGGCACATGTGGATGGACAGTCTCCAACTTCCAGAGGACCTATTCTTAATGCTGCAAAAAGCTGAACAGAAACGGCTTTGAAATCAAAGTTCTATTGCTCCCAAACACAGTGGTCTTGAGAACGGGTTGGTGGGCTGTTGCTGGTGTGATCAGACCTTCCAAGTTCTCTGCGGGGCGGAAGGTAACGGAGAGATCCGAGGCTGGAAGCCTCTGGGGCACCGCTCGCTGGCTTCAGAGAAGAGGAGGCAGAGGCTCCTGGATGCTGGGTGGCTCGTGAGCCCCGAGGGCACCGCTCACCCAGAAAGCCCAGCGCACGGGGGGGCCCCACCTGGTGTGTGTCGAGATTTGGAAGGCGCTGCCTGACTGGTCCCCATGGGAATTCCTCCTGTCACGTTCTATCAGAAATAGCAGGGACACTGGTTTAGGCTCCCTAAGGGTCTGCCGGCTAAGAGAAGTGCAGTGGACGGCAGGGGGGTGGTGGCCCTGCCTGGACCACCCTGGCGGTCCTCCTTCAGGCCATCTCTAGGTGTGGAGGCCTTGGAGGCCCGAGTTTGCTCCGTTCTGGGAGGGGCCGACTGTGGGGCTGAAGGCGTGGGGCTCCAGGTGCGGCGCTTCTTTCACAGAAGAGAGACTGTGTCTGGGCGTCTTTGTTTAGACAAGGCGTTTTGTGGCTGTGTGTCTTTCTCTCTCCCTCACTCATGACACTGAGCAGCCACTGAGTGGCCTTTGGGTGGGGAGGAGAGCTGGGGGGGACACCACGCCTGCTTGGGTGCTGTCGGTGGCTCTCGGGGATTTTTCCTCTCTGGGAATTGGGGGGTGTGGCCAAGATACCTTCCTGCGGGGGCAGGGCATGCCCTAGTGAGGCGCCAGGGGCCAGCACCCACCTGGAGTCTTCATGATACTTTTGAGAAGAGGCAAGTACCTGAGTAGGAGCTGGCCTTACGTCTACATTTTGCTTCATTCCCGTGCATCTCCCTGACTTATGCTCTGTGCCTTTTTTTAGTTCTGACGTTAGAACTTAACAATCACTTATGGTAAAGAGGAAGAAGGTCCTCTGCTCTCTTGCCTAGTGATCATTGATTTCGGTTCAGACAAATCATCTTGATCTTGGTTCTGGTTGTGGAGCTTAGAGCCAGTTTGAAATGAGATTTCCTTCATCTCTGGAAGCTGGTGGAGGGCTTTTGCCACGGGGCCTTGGCTCGTTTCCTTGTCGCTTCTGAGCATTTAGTCACGGGGTGAAGTGCAGCTGTAATAGTGGACAGTGCCTCCCCCCACCCAGTTTTGTTGTGAAATTCCACATTTACGATTTAAAATGCTCCAGCAAGTCATGGATTCTGTTGTGTGAGACTTTCTTGCAGGCATACTAACAACTTCCGTAATAATTTTACTCGAAAATTAGTTGTCACTTCTCTGTAGAAGAAGCTGGGGAAGAATGGCAGGTGGTGTCCCTGTCTGAATGGGACATTGTGTCCCAGGCGGGCTTTCCCGTACTGACCTTCGGGGGAGCGAACTTTACACAGTGTCCTGTCTGCGGAAAGCAGGCAGTAAAAACACACCGCTGTGGCACAAACAGTTGATGATTTGGGGAGTGACCTGACATTTAGAAATTCTATTATTAGCTAAGGAAATCAAAGCCCTAAAAGATTCAAATTTTAAAGCAAGGGAGCTTCACAAGGTTTCCATCAATTCGGACAGCTGTACCCTAAAGGAAGGTTATTTCTATTCCCCGGTTTGTAGATGAAGTTTTCCTCTTTCCACTGTAAAAATCCTAAGAGACAAATCTACACTTTAAATACAAGACGTGCTTGCCCCGTCAAGCCCATAGTAATGAATGGCTTATTCTGAGTGGGGACAAAAATTTTGTAAAGAGAAATTCATTATTTTTTTTTTTTTTTTTTTAATGTGATTTGCAAAACATTCTGGTCTCACAGTCTGTTCTCGGGAGAAGATGAAGTTTTGAGTAGGCACAGGGACAGCAGGGCCTGAAGGTGTAGTTTGATATCTTTCCTCTAGAGGGCGGTGCACTCCTCTACAGGCCAGAAAAATCTGCTGGTGTATGGCGTTTCTTAGGGTGGGGTTGTGCAGGGAGTCAGTTGATTCACACCCCTGCAGAGCTGTGGGCAAGCTTAGGAAAGGCATAGAACCTGTTTCAATATGTTATTACTGTTATCAATGTGACTGTTCATACTACCTGAGGTGGACATAAGTTTAGAATTTTATTTTTCACCTATGCACATGTGTGAATGTATAGCGATGAAATGGTCTTGGAAGGAGGTGCTCTGTGCTCAGAAGCCACTGTGCTACCAGAGCACTGAGCAAAGGAGAGCTTTTGAAGGAAGCATTTCACTCGCATCTCATTACAGAAGTTTAAGTGAACGCAGGTGCTTGGGAACCAAAGTGTATTTGCATATTTACATCAGATGCTGTTCCCACATAGAGCTATTACAAAGTTTAACACTGAAAGAGATATTTAAATTAGCCAATCTTGTAAAAATTCCTAAAACATTCCTTTCCTGCCTTTTACCATTTTCTCCAAATGGGCAACGAGTTTTAACATTTTTAAGGAAGTCACACAAGCTGTAATTATGAATGTTCCCATTTAAAGTCTTTGCTAATTCAAAGATGTATCACTGAAACTCAGACTTAAGACTTTAGCCTGAGTTAACTGCTTTAGGAACCCGAGGTACAGAATTCCAGCTTGGAGCAAAGCAACGTGCCTGGCGTTGGTCTGTGTGTTCTCATAGTTATTTGGCTTAGTAAGATCCATCGGCTCTTAGGGCACTAGTTTCAAGATCAGGGGAGGGGGAAAAGTGACTGAGACGTAGCCCTTGCTCCTCAGGTTGCTTGATTTCTGCTTGGTTATTTGAAATACTGAAAATGATGGTCTTGGTGGGTGTTTCCTCCTTACATTTATACTCCAGGCGAGAACTTGGGCTCAAGGAGGCACATGGCTGGTCTCAGACCCAGTAAGTAGCAGAAGCAAACCTAGCATTTCCTGAGTGTTCTGCGCTGTCTGACGTTGCAGATATCTGGAGCTGGTACCCTGATTAAGAGTATGTTTTTGAGTATCTGGTGGAGAAAGGTACTCTTTGCGCTTACTAGTGGAGCAACATCTTTTAAATTGATTGAGCAGAGGAGTAACTGTTGTTTAAAAAAAATATGGAAAGAAAAAAGAAAAAATTGAAACAAATACAAAAAGTTCTGCCAAACCCTCTCCCACAGGCAAATAGTCTTGAAGGGGTCTGGCTGCATTTAGCAGAGTGTAATCCGCGGTTCTCTGAAGTTTCCGACGCAAGGAATACAGAGAAACGCTGGAGAATTGGGAAGGGCAGGGAAAACTTCAATAGGAAGTACTTCTGTGAGATCCGCTGGTGTGTGCCACACAACCGATTGCCGTCGGCCCGGTGTATCAGGAATTGGCCGCTGGACAGAAGACCCATGGGTCAGTTTAACTTCAGAATTAAAACTTGAACAGCAGCTGGAGATGACTCAGTGCTCAAGGGAAACCATTCCAGGAAACCGGTTTTTTACTTCTGGAATGTTCATTAGTTGATTCAGCAGTCCAGCATCCCCAGAGCTGCAGCCAGCTTAGCTGAACCCACAGATGGCCCTGAGCGGGCACCAGGTGGGGGGTGGTGCTGGTGGTGAGCTGGGCAGAACACCCCAGGGCCTGAGCCCCTGGCTACAGAAGGAAGGTAGAAAGCTCAGGCCCTCTGCCCGATCCAGTGATGGGGCTTAACGGACACATGAAAGTCAGGCTGGGAGAGATCAACGGGCTGTTACCTGCCGAGACAATAAGGAAGTAGAATTTTGCAAGGTCTCTATTTTAGAGACGAATTTTCTCTTTTGCACTTGATTATGAATCAGAGAACAAAAATGTAACTTTCTCATATGATGCGGGAGACTTTTAGCTACTTCACTTTAGTAATTTATAAAAAAACACCATGGTTTCCAAGAGGCCACTGCCCCCTAAATTCTTGGTCAAGAAAGGCAGAGGTGGGGGTCAGTAGGAAAGCGCCAATCTGAATCCACAGCCGGGGGTGTCCAGGTGGGAAGGCAATGGGTGTTTGTGCCGTTGCTTTTGAATGGCTGGTGCTCTCTCTTACGGATTGAGGTCTGCCTCGTGGTTATCGATAGCAGGATAAATGGAGAGCGAGTCTTGTGTGGCTGCTACGTATTTAAGAATGCAGAATGCTTTCGACATCAGCTGGTGTCTAGCTTCTCAAGCAAAGCAGCCATGGGCTTTCTGTTTCGTGGTCATTATCTTGGGTGCTGGGAAAGTGTTTTTAAGCAAATTTTTGAATATCTGGGCAATTAATCTGAAGCCTCTTGGGCTGCCTCTGTAGAGAGAAGGACACTCACTGTGCAGGACCTGTGTCAAGGCACAGCCATCTCCCCCATGGGGAGGCTCCTCTTTCTGCGTGGCTCTGTGGTGACACTGAGTTGCTTCACGTATCACTGTATGGGATTTTACCAGAAAGAGTGGAAGGTCTGGAGTCAGCTACTCAGTGTTTAACAAGAATGCCAGTAGGGGACAGGGTGGTGAGACCACCCTGCATGATCAGAAGAACTTTTAAGTTTTGCTGTCACAGGACATGCACTCAGAGCTGGAGTCTGTTTCTTTTCTTTATTTTTTCCCCCTAGAGTGATTCCATAGGAGAGAAATGCAAGACCCTAGCTTTAAAATAGAAGGTAGAAAACCAGCTTCTGACGAGTTTCTTTGGAGAGGTTTTCCTCAAGTCCTTCCACATCACTTGCTTTCGAGGATTCCCCAAAGGTCTGTCAAAGGGCGAGCCGTATTGAATTCCATCCTTCTCCTCCCTGCTCTGGGAGAACTCATGTTCTCCTCTGTCCTTGTTGGGACTCAGGCAAGAGAGAATGGGAAAGAGAGAGAACCAGGGGATTGCCTTCCCACAGCAGAGAAAGGCATGTGGCAGAGACGAAGGTTCTGGGCGTCCCAATGAACGAAACCCGAGTTCTCATTTGCAGTGGGGGTGTGTGTCTGGTGTGGTCTTTGTTTCTGCGGCCCCCATGTACACAGGGCAGGCAGGAGTTAACCCCACGTCTAGAGAGTTGGACAGCCTGGTTTTAAAAATCGGTGCTGGGAGGAAACCAAATAAAAGTCTTCAGAATGGGAGCTCTGGATGCATTTAAGCCTTTGTTTTAAAATGACTTCCTCATGTGCATGTGTGGGTCTCCTTCTTTAAAAAGATTTCCAGACGGGGAAAATGGCAAGCTTTTGAGTAGGCTTAATGAAAACTAATTTCACAGAATTGCAGAATGGCCTGGGAAAGTCTTTGGAATATGATTGAATGTGATTTCAGGGCTAAGGGTGACCTTCATAATAAGAGATGGCTTTCACGTTCCAGTGGATAGCAGCTAAGTGGAAAGAGCTGCCCCGAGTCTTTCTGAGAACGAGGCAGGGTGAAGATGGAGGAGTCAGGGGGCCCACTGGGAAGACGGGTCGTCATGAGCTTCTCTTCCTGAATCTGCTGCCTGGGGACAAGGTCTCCTCCTCCTCCTCCATCTCTGTAAGAAGAGCTCAGACATTCGCCACCACCAAGGAGTCTCTTTCCCCTGGAGACCCCGGGAGCCTGTGGGTTTCCTGGCTTCTTCGCTTGGGCTTTGGAAGTGCAGCTCTGGGTCCGGGTTCTGCTTCTGTCTGAGCTCTGAATCATTTTGCCTCATCTGGTTTTACAACTGGGTCTTGGGGGGAGGCACGGAACCCCCCTTGGGGACAGAAGCCCAGGCTGTGTGGTATGTTCTCTGTCCTTCCGGGGGGGGGGCGATGGGGGAAGGACATGGGAAGGGGAAGGAGGGGGATGGCTGATTCATTCCCCCTTATTAACTGGGTGAGCTTAGTGATCATTGGGAGGGTGGTTTTTGACATCTTTTACTAATCTAAAGGAAAAAATTCTCCACCATTTGTTGCCAGGAAGTTTGGTTTTAAAAACTGAGGTTCCAGGACATGATAAACAATAGAATAGATTTAATTGCAAACAAAAGCATTGACAAATATGCCTCAGCTGGGCAAGAGCCCAGGAACCGCTCGGGGGGGCTACTCAGACGGTGGTGGGCGTTTCTCCCACCTGGGAGCTCAGCAGCAGCAGACCAAGTGGCTTGGTCATCAGTGGGCCGATGACTCAGAGCCACAGGGGCCTTGGACCTGCCTCTCAGCTGGAGCTGCTGCACCCTGTCCTCCTTACCCTACCCCCCTTTCTCCCAGGACCTGGGTGGATTCCAGAACAACGATTCCTGTGTGTTGAGTATTCGTCTCATTGCTTTGGGTCCAGTGGGAAGCCCTTGGCTCAGGGAGCTGGCTACTCTTCTAGAGATCAACTTGGGGCAAGAAGCATCTTCACACGTGAATACAGACCCACGTGAAATTCACTCTCCTTAGAGAACAGTTGAAGTAGGTCGTGGCTTAGCAGGATTTTACAGATCTCATCCTGTTACCGGTTGATTTTATTGAGCACCGTTGAAGACTAGGAGAGTCTGTACAGAGCCACGCAAGTCTAACCTATGACAGAACTGGTGGATTCAGCACGTGAGGTACAGGGAGGGCTAAAAACCCAGGAGTGGAGACTGCTCTGTGCATGCTTCACCCACATGCTGTCCACACTGCCTGCAGAGGCTGTGCTGTGCTCCCGTCCTGCACCCAGGTCCAGGGTGATGGCCCAGGGCCAGGGTGGTCGCCCAGGCCCAGTGTGGTCGCCTAGCCCTAGACCCAGGGTGGTTGCCTAGAGTCAGGGTGATGGCCCAGGCCCAGCATGGGCACCCCGACCTCATGTTCTGTTTTCTCCCACACGGATTATTATATAGCACAGTGCTTTGTAATGAGACCCTATAATATTCTTGTGTCCTAATTCTTGAACAAAAATGCTACTTAAAATCTTGCATCTCCTGCATGGGTGAAATATTTTAAAATAATTGAACAGGATCTCCCAAAAGATTTGCATTAAAATCTTCAGATGATTCTAAATTTTATTTTATTTTTCTATTTTTCTTTGCTTTCTTTTTGGTGCTGGGGCCTGAACCCGGGGCCTTAGGTTTGCTAAGCCCATATTCTACCACTGAGCTGCACCCCTAGATCCTTGCCTTAAAATTTTTGACTGGAGTTATGATGCTTAAACTTTGGGGTAGGTGGGCAGATAGTAGCATAGTTGCCTTTTAGAGTCACAAATAACATGGATCCTATGCCCGGGAAACCCCTCATTCACAGATAACAGTTTTGTACACAATTGTGGGAGAGTCACAGATGCTTTGAATCTGTGGGTACTATATTAAAACATTGGTCTAGACCAATTACAATGTCACAAGCAATTTTGGAAAGAATAGACTATATTCCTGGGAAGATCTCAGCAAGATGCTTATTCATGACCAAAAGTCAGCAACTTAGCGAGGCCCTGTTTCTAAAAGAAAACCTGATGATCATTTTTTTTTGGGGGGGGGGTATTGGGGATTGAACCTGGTGCACTTAACCACGGAACCACAACCCCAGCCCTTTATACGTTTTATTTTGAGACAGAGTCTCTCTAAGTTGCTGAGGCTGACTTTGAATTTGCCATCCTCTTGTCTCAGCCTCTCAAATTGCTGGGATTACAGGCATGAGCCATGGCGCCCGGCCTGATGATCAGTTTTAACAGAAAGAATCAAGACTAGCACAGAGTGCAGTGTGCTTTCATGTTATTTAAAAGTGTACATCATTCATTAATTGAGGGCTCACAAAAAGCACAGACATTCTACTTTCTTTGGGTTTTTGAAGAAACTCTCAGGAATGGTGTCTAACAGAGTGTGGGGAGAGCGGCAGAGCCTGAGGGAAAGGTCCAGAGGTTCCCAGGCCAGAGCGTGGGTATGAAGGGTGTCCAGAGTGAAGGGGCACAGACGGGCTGTGGGCATGGTCATTGGTGGTGGAGGGAGAAGTCCGCCAGCCATGCAGTGGGCTCTGGGCTGTGTGTGGGGAGTGCCTTGGGCCCACGGTGGCTGGGACATCGCTGGAACTCAGGATGGCTGCCCCGCCAATGTACTGACCTCCGGAGATGGGGCCGCTGCTCCTCTGTGTCCTACGCATCTGTGCCTGACAGGCCTCGACCGTTTCAAGCCAAGGGTTAGGCTGAGCCTTCCCGTTATCACCACTCACTGCTGTCACTAACTGCAGGAAGAAGCATGCTCCGTGGGTGACTGCTTCTGAGCTTGTCGGACAGCTTTCCCTTCTCCTCACCGATTCGGTTCCAAGAGGAGGGTGCCTTGAAGGGGCTCTATTTCGGCTGCTGAGAGGCTGAGATCTTGCTTTCCAATTCCCGAGTTGCAGCACAGGGAAGGGTGGTTTCACCCCAGGGGTTGCCTCTCCTGGGAAACCCAGAGTCGCAGCGCGTCTTGGAATTCATTCGCTGTTCAAGGTTCATTCTCCGTCCCACCAACTCTGGCAGGTGGGGCCCAGGCCTGCTCCCTCCACACGCTCTTCCCTGGGGGGCCTGACTGCACTCAGGAGGGGTCGATGGCAAGTCCGTGGCTGAGCTTCAGGATTCCTCTGTGCCTGCTTTGCCCCTGTCCCTGGGTGGCAGCCTCCCTAAGGGGCTTGGCCCTCCCTAAACCTCCCTGCCATCCTGGTAGCAACCCATCTGGACCCCAGACTCCTGCCTTGCTCATGGCAAGCCACATGGTCATCCACCAGTCACCCATCCACCTGCCATTTCTAGATGGCCAGACGAGGACACGAGACTCGCTACCTTTGGCCTCAGTAACTGTGTGGGGAAATGGCACTCTTGACCACTGGGATCACAGGCCCCAGGGACCTGTGGTGGGAGGAAGTAGCTGCTTGGGCTTGGCTGGAGCTGTTCCCTAGCTCAGGGCTGCTGGTCAGGGCAGGCGCGGCCCTGGCAGCGGGTCTGAGTCTCCCCTTCCTAAGGCTCAAGCCTTGACCAGGCCTCTCCTCTCCCTCCCCCAGGGTTACTTAGAGCAAGAACAAAAGTGGAATCAGAATCCTGTTTTCTCCTTTTAGTTCTTAAACTAAAAACTAAGCTCCCAACACCCATTCCTGCTAACTCGGTGGCGGCATGCTAGGGTCCATACTTACCAAGCTTTTGAAAACTGGCAGGTGGTTTCCTGGGCCTTATCTTTTCATTTACTCCTTTCATTGTAAAAGCACACAGCATAAAATCTGCCATTTAACTGCTTTTCAGTGTACAGTACAGTAGCATTAGCTGCATGGACCACAGATCTCTGGGCTTTCTGATTTTGCAAGATAGTTCTATGTGCAGAGTAGCAGCTCCTTTGCCCCAGGCCTGGGCAGCCACCATGCCTTCTGCCCCTAGGAGTCTGGCTACGTCTCAATACTCTTATGAGGGACCATGCAGTGTATGACTTTTGTGACTGATGGATTAGCACAATGTCCTCAAGTTTCTCTGGTGTTCTAGCCTATGACAGGATATCCCTAAGGCCGGGTGTGTCCATTGTGCGCTCACCATACTCTGTCTATCTGTTGACGGGCAGTTAGGTCATTTCTACCTCTTGGATATTACAAATAACACCACGGTGGACACGCATGTGGGAGCTGCTCTTTGAGATTCGGTTTCCTTTGGGCATATACTCATAAAAGGAAATGGCTGGACCATATTTTTAGTTTTTAAGGAACTTGCCAACATTTTGCATAGCAGCCACACCATGTTGCATTCTTGCCGACTACACCAGACTTCCGGCTTCTCCCCGTCCTCATGGAGATATATTTTATGTTTTCTTCTTTTGATGGTGGCCATCTTAATGGGAGTAATATCTCCATGTGGCTTTGATCTGCCTTTCCTGATGACTGATGTGTGGAACATCTTTTCATACACTGGTTATCCATCTGCAAGTCTTACCCATTTACAAACTCTAGTTGTTACTCCTGTTGTTGTTGAGTTCTTTATATATTCTGGATATTAAGCCCTTAGTAGATATATGGCTTGCAGATATTTTCTCTCCTGCTCTAAATTGTGTTTTCAGTCTGTTGATTCTTTACTGGGCAGAAGATTTTCAGTTTGATATAGTCCCACTTTCCATTTTCTGCTTTGTTGAACTGCTTTTGGTATTATGTCCAAGAGCTGGTGGCCAACCCAGTGTCATGAAGACACCCCATGTGTCCTTCTAGGAGTAGTATAGTCTCATTTGGGCCTTTCATCCATTTTGAGTTTACTTTTGTGTGTGGTGGGAGGCAAGAGTCCAGCTTCATTCTTGTGGGTGTGGACACTCGCTCCTCACGGCTCTGTTGGTTACAGAGACTGTCCCTTTCTCCTGCATCGCCTTGGTGCTCCATCAAAGACCCTTTGACCCTTTGTGGGAGTTTCTGTTTCTGGGCTTCTGTTCTGTTCCATTGGTCTTTATTCCAGTGCCATATTATTTAGATCCCTTGAGCTCTGTAGTATGTTTTAAAATCAGGAAGCGTGAGTCTCCATCTTTGCTTCTCTCTCTTTATTGCATTGGCTATTTGAGATCCTTTGCAATTCCCATTTTAGTATTTTTTACTGTTTCTGAAAAGTTCCTTTGACACTTTGATAGGGATCATGCCGAGTCTGATTACCTTTGACTTTGCCTGGGGTTTTATGGACATTTCCACATCATTGTGACTGAACATGGGGATGCCATTTATTTATATGTTTTTAAATTTCTATCAGCACTGTTTTGTGGGTTTCAGGATACAATCTTTTGCCTCCTTGGTTAAATTGATTTCCATGTATTTTATTCCTTTTGATGCTGTCATAAATGGGATTGTTCATTTTCTTTTTGTATATTTTGTTGTTAGTGTATAGAAATGCAAATGATTTTTGTGAATTGGCTTCATATTCAGCAACTTTGCTGCATTCTATTACTAGTTCTAGCAATCTCTCTCTCTCTCTCTCTCTCTCTCTCTCTCTCTCAATCTGTGTGTGCATGTGTTTTTGCAATCTTTAGGGTTTTCTGCATATAAGGTCATGTCATCTGTGAACAGAGATAATTTTACTTCTTCCTTTCCAATTTGGACGCATTTAATTTTATTTTCTTGTCTAGAGCAGGATTTCTCATATTATGTTAATAGAAGTTGTGAGAAAGGGTATAATTGCCTCTTTCCTGATTTTAGAAAGATTCCAGCTTTTCACCATTGAGTATGATGCTAGCTGTGGGTTTTTCCTACATGGACTTTATCATGCTGATGCAATTTCCTTTTATTTTGTTGAGGGTTTTGTTAAATTATTAAAGGTTGCTCAATTTTGTCAAATGCATTTCTGCATTAATTGAGATGATCATGTGATTTACACCCTTAATTCTATCAATGTGATGTATCACCTTGATTTTTATGTGTTGAACCATCCTTGCATTCCTGGAGTACAGCTTGCTTTGTTATGATATATAATCCTTCTAACACATCCTTGAATTTGTTTTGCTAGTATTTGAGAATTTTTCATCAATATTCTTTTAAGGATGTGGGTCTATAATTTTCTTTTCTTATAGTATCTTTGCTTAATTTTGTTTTCAGGGTAATGCTGGCTTCATAAAATAAGTTTGGAAGTATTCACTCCTCTTTAATTTTTTTGGAGGAGTTTGAGAGGGTTGGTGTTAATATTTCTTTAAACGTTTGGTTGAATTCTCCAGTGAAGCCTTCTGCTCTTGGGCTTTTCTTTGTAGGAGGCTTTTGATAACTGATTCAAACTCCACCATAGTTATAAGTCTGTTCAGATTGTTAAACAAGTTTTTCATGATTCAGTTTGATGGAGAGTATATTTCTGGAAATGATTTCATTTTTCTAGGTTACCCATCTTGTGGGTGCATTTCTGTCCTCACTTCTTCCAGTTACTGTTGAGTCTTGCTCATCTTACAACTTCTCAACAGTGGGAATGCTGTGCCAGCCAGTTCCCAGGCCTGATTTACTCTCATCTCTCAGCCTGCTCAGGAATAGTCACAGCATCTTCCAGATGGGGATGTTAAACAAGGGTGCAGGCATTTGGGATTTGGGGATACCACAATTTTAAAAAGTGCAATTGAAAATCCAACAGGTATTTGCAAACCAGAGAGAAAGAATTCAGCATCAGCATTCACATTGATGCTGAGTGTCTTTATATATTGTAATTCACTACAAGACCTTCTTTAAACCTTCATACTGTAACAATGAAATATAAATTGTGATGGTAACCCAATCTCCTTAGAGTAAATGCATTTCAGTTTCTTCAACCAAATGGAACTTCTTATGTAACTGTGATCTACCTCATATCATTTGCAGTATCAGTGTGCCCAGTATGGGAAAAAAGTGCTCAGTATGAGAAAAAAAGAAATGAGAGTTTTAATGGATGCATGATGCTGATGATGAGATTGGCTCTGGCCTCTCCTCTGGGACTCTTTGGAGAAACTATGGCCATCTTCAAATTCCAGCCCCCTGGCTTGGTCACTGGGAGGTGGTGAGCTCTGCCATCAAGGGACATGGGTCCACACTTGCAGTTAATGGAGTCCAAGAAACCAGCATGGCCCAGGTGCAGTAGATGCCAGGGCGGATGGGGAGGACTTCAGCTGGTGCTTCACAGAAGCAAGGACTCAGAAAGACCACACTCAGTCATGAAGAGACCGCTGCTCCCAAGCTGTGCACCTGGTTGCCTGGGATAAAGCACGTGTTTGGTCAATTCTGAGTTTAGTGAGTGTGGATTTCTTTATGTTGTCTCTTACTTCTCAGAGCTGTTGTGTGTTCAGAGTATTGTATTCAGGGCATTCCAAACTCTGTTGCCTTTCCCCCTAGAACATTTCATGGATTGAGGTTCCATGGCATCTCCTTTTGGAAATGCTGAAAGAACCTGCCTTGGAAGAGAATGGTTCTTACTACTCTTCTGCATCAGGCATTTAGTAAGCAGGTGGCTGTATACTCCTCACAGGAGCGGTGTTAGCCTCGTTCCTGAGTTACAGATGGAAGATGGAAGTTAAGATGGAAGTTAAGATGCGAGCAATTAAGTGACCTTTCCAAGGAAGAGTGTGGTAGATCCAACGTCCAGATTTATCTGATTCCAGGCACCTGTCTTCCCCATACCATTGGCTCCTTATCTGAATCCTAAAAACCAAAATGGAGGCTATTAAACTAGACTGACAGCTGTCATGTAATCATGGAGTTGCCATGGAGAAAAAAAGAACCACTTTTTTCTTATCTCCATCTCATTAATCTTCAGATGCCATTTACCAGGTGGCTCATTAGTTGTGTGACTTTGGTCATTTAGGCTCTGAACCCCAGTTCTTCACGGTAAGCTCGGGGGTAGGCATCTACATAGAAGGATCAGGCGAAGATAATGAGGTCAATGAGGACAAGTTGGCATGTGGTGGCTGAACGACTTTGATAACATTCAAAACAGTGGCTTGATGACATTCCAGACTGTGGGTGTTGCCAATGCCCTTCTCCCTCAGCACTGTCACCTCAACTCCTGACCAGGGAAGCCCTGACCAGTCTGGGAAAGACGTCTCTGTCATGCAGGCTGCAGGCAGGATCAGCTTCACAGCTTCTGGGACCAGTGCCCAGTGGGAAGGAGGGTCTCCTCTGAAAGTTCTTAAGAATTTCAAGACAGACACAGCCAGGTGTGAGGCCAGGTCCTGGGGCCTCTGAGCACAGGTCGACAGGAGACACCAGAGCCTTGAGCTGAGAGGAGGAGAAAAGATGTGCCGACCTGGCCAGGGCACTTGAGCCTTGGCAGAAAGAGCAGGCAGCTCTCTGGAGGGGAAGTTCTCGGCCCCCTGGACGTTCTCTGGACTGGGGAGAGGAGGACGAGGGCACCCATGCGAGGCCTTGAGGTAGGCGGGAGGATGTGGGCAGGGGGTTCTGATGACACGGCTCCCGAGGCCACATGATCCCGAACGTCGCTGCCTGGGAGTCACAGAGCAGCCACCAGCTGGTGCGCGGTGTAGGAGACTGTGGCAAGCAGCTGGCCCCCGGGTCTGGCTCTGCAGCCTGGTTAATTGAACCTCGCTGGCTTGTTCCACTGTGCGGTGGCTGTTGGCGTCCAGCGGGGCAAGTGCTGGATAGCCTCAGGGAGAGGGCAAGGTTTGAGACCATCCCGGGCCATGCTGGGCCTTGCTCACGCTCTGACTTGGACAGAGCCCCTGCTCTCCTGAGCTGCAGCGTTCCTCAGTGACTCCTTTATACATAGTTTATAAGCAGAAGCTGCCGTCACACCCTGCCACCTTTCTGTGAGTACCTGTGCTCCTGACCAGGTAGGAGCCTTTTCTTCCCACCGTTTGCTCAGGAATATGCTCTTTCCAAATTCTGCCTGCCTCGGTTTGGGAGGAAGAAGGCAGACTCCTTAACACAGTCAAAATAATGTCATCACTAGGTTCAAAGACGCCCATTCATATGTGTAAATAAAACTGCTTTTCACAGTGGGAACAGTCTGGGTTCAGTGTTACTGATGAGTATAAAGAGGGTGTGCTTTCAGCTTGTGGTGAAACCACTGTCGGCGTCCATCAGAAAATGGGGCCGTGCACCTCACCCTCTGTAAGAACGTCCAGGCAGGAAGTCAGCAGCTCATTCCAGGGGGATCCGTGACCCGTCTGCAAAAGGCATGAGGTCTCCTGGGACAGAGCTCCACCTGGTCACCTCTACACGCACTGCCCTCCCTGCCTCCCTCCTCTCTTAAGGCTTCCAAGACAGAGATGGCAAAGCGTCCAGCTCTGGTCCCTCCCTGTGTGTGCCTGCAGCTGTATGTCCCTGAGCCACGAGGTGCATGACTGTGTATCTGTTTTTGTCCATCCGTCCGTCCATCCAGCCATCTACTCACCTACCTACCTATTTATCATCTGTCTATTCTTTGCTGGTTAAAAAAAATGGATCAGATACAAAGCCCCCCTGGGAGGTCTAAAAGGACCTAAAAAGTACCATATTTTGGGAATTTTTAAGCATGAGAATTAGAAAACTCAACCATTCTCTTCTGCCCTATTTTCTCTTTTAGGTTCAGACTTGGTGCTTAGACAAATCCACAATGAGGAAGCATCGGCATTTGCCCGTAGTGGCCATCCTTTGCCTCTTTCTCTCAGGCTTTTCCATGACCTATGCCCAACAGCAACAAGCAGGTAAGGTGCAGAAGTGCCCTTCACTTTATAAAAAGGAGTATCCTGTTCGGATTTTAGATCTCAGCCATCACAAGCTCCACAGAGAGCTCAGGCCTGTTTGTAGACCAGCCATTTGTCGTAGGAGGTGGATTCAGCTTACAGACCCCTTGGATGCTCTTCACCCTTTCCTAAAACTTGAGTTTGATACCGTGGAGGTGGCTTGAAAGAGGCCTGCTCTTCCTGAGCGTGAGCGGAGGTTGGCGTCTCAGAAGTCCCACCTCCGGGGGAGCACATAGGCAGGGAGGGGACAGACACTGAGGGGGAGAGGCTGTCCCTGGGGGAGAGGCAGAGCCCTCCCGGTATCCCTGGGCACAGAGGGAATTTGCCTCTGGCATCACGGGATCTTTACACATCTGTTTCCTAGAGCCGTTTCTTATGAGGTCCATCCTAGAGATCCTATTCAGAGTTTGCTTTAGAGTCTTAGAAAAGTGAGGAAAGCGTCCTGCATTGCCAGTTGTGAGGCACGGACTGGGTCCCCTTCCTTTGCCTGGAGAGCAGGCCTCTGACGGGCCTCTCCCCCGGGGCCAGCTGCTCTAGATGGGCAGGTGAGTGCCCCTCCATGGGAGGGGAGTGGCTGGGGCCTCTGATCAGCCCCAGATCAGCAGAGTCCAGGAGCCTGCCTGGTGTGTGGGCCAGTCTCTGGGCCACTGATGGCCGGCTGCCCCGAGTCCCTACCCTCGAGGAAGAGCCAGATCCCCCTGTGAACAAGATCAGTGCCCTTCCGTGTCTGTGAAGCCTTTTGCACAGTAACTAGTTAGAGAAGCTTTCTCCCTGCTCAGAAATCTGAGAAAAAGGAGCCTTTTCCCTCTCTACATTTACACAGTTCTTCGCTACTTAAAAAAAGATGTACTTGTTTATTTTTTGCAAATTAACCACAACATTAGGGGTCAGTTCAGGTAAAACAGTGTAGTAGTCACATCACCTCCTTGTCAAGGCCCGATTTTATGCCCCAGACGGAGGAATGAGCCTATAAGGCCACAGCTGGTCACCATGGTAAGAGGTCCCTTTGGTCTGGTCAAGAGGGTCTTGGGGGTCCAACTGTGGCGAAGCTTGTGCTTGAGTTCCAAGACACCTAGGAGGTCTCTCCCACTCTGGAGCAAGCTGCTGGCCCTGAATGTGGTCACTCAGTGTGGAACTCGGGCTGTGACCGGGCACCACAGCTGTTGATTCCATGGGGCTGGGGCCCTGCTCCCCAGGTAAGTCCACCTGCCTGAATGGCACCAAGTGTGAGTCCTTCAGTAACAGCAGAGCATCAGCTGGATTGTTGAGGAAGTTTTGCACTGATAGGAAGTGATTTAATTGCTTGAACAGTAGAAAAATCTAAACCAATGTCTTTTTTTAAAGATGTCAAAAATGGTGCCGCTGCTGATATAATATTTCTAGTGGATTCCTCTTGGAGCATTGGAAAGGAACATTTCCAACTTGTTCGAGAGTTTCTATATGATGTTATAGAATCTTTAGCTGTGGGAGAGAATGATTTCCATTTTGCTCTGGTCCAGTTCAACGGAAACCCTCATACCGAGTTCCTGTTAAACACATACCGCACTAAACAAGAAGTGCTTTCCCATATTTCCAACATGTCTTATTCTGGGGGAAGCAATCAGACTGGAAAAGGATTAGAATACGTAATTCAAAACCACCTCTCTGAGGCTGCTGGAAGCCGGGCTGGTGACGGAGTCCCCCAGGTTATTGTAGTGGTGACCAATGGACACTCAGAGGACGGCCTTGTTCTCCCCTCAGCGGAACTTAAGTCTGCTGACGTAAACGTGTTTGCCATTGGAGTTGAGGATGCAGATGAAGGAGCGTTAAAAGAAATAGCAAGTGAACCAGTCAATATGCATGTTTTCAACCTAGAGAACTTGACCTCACTTCATGACATAGTAGGAAACTTAGTGGCCTGTGTGCATTCATCCGTGCGTCCAGAAAGGGCTGGGGACACGGAAACCTTTAAAGACGTCACAGGTAACGGCAACATCGCCGAGCTGCTCCTGTCCTGCTGTCCTTTGCAGCTGAGCTTGGCAACCGCTGGCCTTAAAGCAATGCCCTGGCTAAGAGACGGTGGGGAGTAGGAGAGATGACTGTTGATGGGCTTAAAAACAAAGGTTTGCGTACCTTCTGGAGCCGCTTTCTCAAACACGGCACTTGGCCACATCCAGAGGAGGCCTTTGTTTTTGAAACAGCTGATATTTTAGCTAAAAGCCGAATTCCAATAGATCACAAAAGAGACCTCAGCTTCCTTAGAAAAGCATCTGGTGAATAGCACCCCCAAAACTGCTCTGGGCACAGTGACCTGTGTCCCCAGAGGCAGCTCCATGCCAGGAGGGGCATGAACAGAGAGGGAAAGAACGTCCACCTTCTGGTCCAGTGGAGAGCAGAGAGCTCCTCTGTTCTGCCCTTTTTCTGAATTCATTTCAGAGAATTGATAGAATCCGAGTGGGAATAACCCTAGAAGGGATGGAGTATGAATATGTTTGGAAGAAATTGAGTCCTAAAGGGCAGGGGGCATGCTGGGGAAGTCCAGCCGGGGCAGCCTCGGGCTCTGGCCCTGCCTGGAGGGTGTCTGTGTCCACCATGCCGTACCTGTGGCCAGGCCCAGAGACGCTGTTTGGGTTCTAGTGGCCCTCACTGGCCATCCTGGAAGAATCCATAATGCATGGATATCACCTTGCTGTGCTGTTCACAGTGACGTGGCAGAGCTCATTGCCACCAGGTCGTTGAGCCCATTAACTATCCTTCCAGTGCTAAGTGCCCTGAAGAAGGAATTTGATAAGTGAAATTCCAGAAGGTACCACAGCAGCCCTGATGAGTGAGTGGGACTAGGTGTCTGCAGTGGGGACAGCAGGGTGGAGGGACACCCTGCATTAGAGCAGAGTCCAGAGTCCATGTGGCCCTTTGACAGCCGAGAGCTGAGCGTTCTGGATGGAGCAGACGGGGGTTAGCGGGGAAGGAGGGAGACATGCAGCTCCACACGGAGGGCAGGGAAGAGGAGGGGGCTGTGTCCTAACATTCTGAAGTGGCAGCGAGTGCCAGCAGGGCTGTCGTGGATCACCCCCATGAAGGAGAGGGTGCAGAGGGTGGCCTTGGGCTTGGGTGCTGGGAGGGCTCAGGGGTGAGATGGGCCCACACGATGCTCAGGAAACAGGTGCGGACTTGAAGTGTGGCCGAGTTGCCGTCAGAATTGCTGGCTGAGGGACCCTCCGTGTGCACCCCGTTAGCATGGACCCCTCGGCGGGGTACCTGACTTGCTGCAGATGCCGCAGGCCCTCTCAGAATCAAAGGGGTTCCCAGGTTTGGAGCTGGCAAAGAGGGAAAGGCAGAGAGGAGGGGAGAACACTCTCTGGGGGAGGAAGTGCAGGGATGGCTTGTGAGCTCCTGCAACAGCCGGCATGGCGTCCTGGAGAGCAGGAGCAGCCAGCAGGAGTGCGGAGAGCCACCTGTAGAGAGGGGACTTCTGGGGCAGACAGTGGGACTGGTGGGGTTTCAGGTGATGCGCACAGTGTGGCCACACATGCAGAGACGTGTAGACAAGCCCACTGGGGAGAGGAGGCTGAGAGACTGGGGCTTAGTGGGGTCACCCACACGGACTTCAGAGTCTCTGGAGATGACCTGAGAGCAGAGTGGACACTGGTGGAGCCTGATGGATCCGCGGTCATTTAGGAAGATGGGGAAACTCTTGAGTGTGCCTAGCTACAGAGCGAGGGGAGCATTCTCGAATAAAGAAGGAGTGAAGGGACAGCGGGGAGCAGGTAGGCACAGCATGGAGAAGGTGGCTGGAGGAAGGGAGACCAAGGGGCAGATTCCTGCTCAGCCTTGGAAAGTGGTCACCGCAGGAGGGCTGCAGGACAGGGACAGGGCCGGGGGAGGTGACCAGGGGCAAAGTCAGTCTCCTGTCCACCAGGGTCCTGGAAGCAGCAGGAAAAAGAGAGATGAGGCTTTAAGGCACACGTCATACCTCCGGGGGCCACGGGGGGAACTAGGGCAGGGCAGACGGAGCAGAAGAAACCTGGAGAAACGCAGTGCTGTCTTTACTGTGGTCAGAATCACGGGGCAGCTCTAGGGAAACATCCCAGACACGGCTTTTCATAGCAGACTGGGAGAGAGATGGAGGTGAGCAAGCAGGAGAGCTTGGGTGACCGGGGGCTTCAGAGCCAGCCAGCCCTCAGCCTTCCAGAAGGCTCTTCTCACACGGCCTGCCCTGTGGTCCCCAGATTTGGACTTGGTAGGGGGGAAGAGGAGCTTCCTGGCGGTGGGTGGGTCTGCTTCCCAGGAGAAGGGATAAGAGAGTTGGAAGGTCCTCCCTGCCTCCGCCCTGGTGGTGGTCCCAACAGTGGTCCTGCTCGGTGGCAGGAAAAGAGGGTGGTGTCCTCAAGACGACCCCAGCGGAACGTCGGATTCCAGGGGCATGGCAAGGGCACCTTGAGCGACCTTCGCTGCCGCAGCAGTCAATGTACACTCACGCATCTCGCGAGGCGTACAGGGACGCAGCAGCCATGTCCAGGGCAGGCGGGGATCAGTGGAGAAAGGGGCACTTTTTAAACTGATGCTTTGGCAAGCTCACGAGAAGGCATAGCTGAGTTTGCCGGCATGCGTAGCTGTTCCGTAGATGGACAAAACCCAGGTCACCACAGCAGAGGCCGAGTGGGCCCCTCACACGGTGCATTTCCACACAGAAGAGAAAACCTTTGTTTTTACGCCAAGCAAGCATCTCTGCCGTCTAGTGTCTTAGCCCCTAGCGGCCCAGGTGGACTCTGGATCTGTTTACGTCGTCTTTTCTAATTAACTGCACTCTGCCACGCCTCTGGCATCACGCCCACCGCATGCTCCACAGCAAAAAGTAGTAAAAATTAGAGACCTACAGCGTGGGACTGTCTCCGCTTACCGAGCTGGGAAAAGGCCCGAGGAGGGCCTTCTAGGCCTGCTAGCAAGCAAGGGCTTTTCCCTCATTTCTGGTCTATTTGGGAGCTTTTCCTACTACGGTGTTCTTGATCATGAAATAAGAATATTTTATAGGTAAAATGTTAATGGTTGCCACTTTCTAGATGAATTCTACTCAGTTAATCGATCTTCACTGGTTATGTTTTAAAAAATCCCTTCACCAATCTTTTTAGAGCCCGACTAAAACAAAAGCTGAAGGCAGCAGTGAGGATTTCAGCATAGAATTCTTTTTTTTTCTGCAAAATATGAATATTTCAAAACTTCATGAAACTGAGCTACAATTTCATGTTTGCTTTATAGGAAATAAAAACGTGGCTTTTTTCTTAGAAAGGGGAGCATCACATGAGCTAAGAGAGGCACTCTGCCTGCAACACAGTGCTCAGGAAAACTGTGTCTCCAGTTGGGCAGAAGGAGCCAGGGATTTTTCCTTGGAGACTGTGAAACTTTTCCAGAGAAAATGCCATCAGGGGTGGGGATCCATGAGCCATAAAGACGAAAAACCAGACATGCTTGAATTTTCAAATTGTCGATAGGTCTGACTTCTCCTGGAGTTACTGTTGGTTGTTGGTATACCTTACTCTCCGTAGTGCCCAGGGCTCCTGGGTCTGCCTGAGGCTTTGGCTCTCCAGATAACAAAGCATGCTCTGTGTGTCCCGTTACCATGTGTGTAAGAGTATGGGGTTTTATTCAGTGATGACAAATTATCCAACGTTTTTATGACCTGCTTTTGCAGACGTTCAGTCTCTAGGAGAGAAATTTTCACTTACTTTCCCCCAGGGATCATTTCTCTTATTAAACTATTATGAGTGGCAACCCAACTAAGTAATAAATGAAGAAGGAAAAGTGTCATGCTATGACTTAGGTGTCATTTTTTTTTTATTTGCCATACCGATCACAGGTACGTTTCTTTCAAATGCCACCATGTGCTGAGTAAGTGGCAATTCTTTTGGTGTCCTGCAGGGCCATGGGTTTCAACCTGGAAACGTTGAGGAAGCTTGTGAGGTGATGTGCAGAGCATCTGCTTTTTGCAACCACCCGGCCATTTCTGTGGCCCGCTAGGTGGTTCATACTCCCTGGCTCTGCCCCTGCCCAGGGGCCTTCAGGAAGCTTTTGCTCGACGGCCCAGTCTTATTTGATGATTTTGTGCAACAATTTTGGAAAGCACGAGATCTTCATACATAGCAAAACAGCTCTCCTCTCCTTGTATCTTAGGAGTATTTCCAAGTTACCACAGTCACCTGTGCAGAGGATAAACTTGCAGGGTGCTATCAGGCCCTCGTGAATGTAGGGAAGAGGAGCAGTTCCAGGTTGGGCACTTCTGCTTTGGTATGGCCCGTGGGCAAGCTTGGGTAGAGCATCGTTTCTTTAGAGCAGAACACTTCAGTTCTATGAGACAGGATTTGCATCCTTTTCCACAGTGAGGATAAAAACAATTCCACTGCACAAGGAAAAAAAAATTAAGCGTACAGTGTTCATTGGCATTAAAATGATCAGAACAAATGGTCTTCTATATAATATTACAATTATATCCCTAATATAGCTTTCTAGAACTCCAGAATGTAAACATTTATGCACACATAAAGTCTCTTCCAAGTTATAGAAAACATTTGCTAGAACAATTTTGCTTTTCCTCTAGTTTAAAGCAGCCTGATTATATGTTTTAAATGAGATCTTGCAGTATTTAGCTCTGATTGGAAGGCCCATTGGTAGCCAGTTTTTGCTCAGTGCTTCTGTGTAACCCCCATTCTCCACAGCAGAATGGAAGGCTCACGGCCGCCGTGGTGGGGAGAGGAGGAGGTCTTGGTCAGTCCTTTTTACATCCTTTAAATGATTCCAGAGCTAATTCTGAGTAAGGTTTAGCAGATGCTTGTGGTCCTGCTAGAAATCAGTTTAGGATGTCATAAAAATAAGGTTGGATAATTATGTCATGGCTGGTTTCATATCACTCTGCTTAACATTATTCTGCATTATATGACTGAATACAGAGGCAATGGCAAGAATAAATGAGTAAAAATCCAGCCCAATTCCAGGTCTGCATTTGAGTTTCATACAGATAAATGGCTTCAGGGCAAGAAAATCAAGCCCCCAATCTATCAGAGTATTTTAAAATTAAAACTCTAAAAGCAGTTTGAATTCTGACCCACAAGGTTGCAGGTGCTCCGCCATTTTGATTTTAAGGGAAGAATGATCAGTAGCTATTCAAGGAATCACTTAACATTCCAGAAGTTTGATTCACAAATTTGTGAAACTGGGATTCTGTTTACGGCTGTGGATTCGCATAAAAATCCTTATCCCTAGAGGAGGCAGGAGAAATAACCAAAAATTGAGAAGTCATCTTTGGATTCGTGACTCAGCTCATTAATTTTCTCCTGCAGGGATGGCAATCACAATCCCATGCTATTACATTTCCCTCCAAATTTAGTAGAAATTTCCAGAAGATATAAATGAGATTTCTTCCTCCAAAAAGTACATAGGATGTTTTGAAATTTAATTACAAAGATGTCACAAATGAGAATTTGTGCATGTTCTACACTACTAGTTCCAAGAAGTTGCCTCTTATCCATTCAGAATGCAGAACTCAATTGGAATTTCACGTTCCTTAATTGACATGTGGTTTGTTTGTCTGTATTTCGTGTTTCTTATTGGTTTCCAAAGAAACATGTGAGAACACCGAATGATGCATGTGTCACTTGTTCTAACGCTTTCACGTTTTTTTTGCATTTCTTTCTTTTAAAGCACAAGACTCTGCTGACATTATTTTCCTTATTGATGGATCAAACAACACCGGAAGTGTCCATTTCGCAGTCATTCGAGACTTCCTTATAAATCTCCTTGAGAGACTCTCAATTGGACCCCAGCAGATCCGAGTGGGGGTGGTCCAGTATAGCGATGAGCCCAGAACCATGTTCTCCTTGGACACCTACTCCTCCAAGGCTCAGGTTCTGGAGGCAGTGAAGGCCCTGGTGTTCGCGGGCGGGGAGCTGGCCAACATTGGCCAGGCCCTTGACTTCCTGGTGGAGAGCCACTTCACCAGGGCAGGGGGCAGCCGAGTGGAGGAAGGGGTCCCTCAGGTGCTGGTTCTCATAAGTGCCGGGCCCTCTAGTGACGAGATTGGTGACGGGGTGGTAGCGCTGAAGCAGGCTAGCGTGTTCTCGTTCGGCCTCGGAGCCCAGGCCGCCTCCAGGGCAGAGCTGCAGCACATAGCTACCGAGGAAAACTTGGTGTTTACTGTCCCGGAATTCCGTAGCTTTGGGGACCTCCAGGAGCAATTACTGCCCTACATTGTTGGCGTGGCCCAAAGGCACATAGTGCTGCAACCGCCAACCATTGTCACACAAGGTACGTATGCTCTTCTGGCCCTCTGTGCGGGGTGGGAGGTGCTGTGGGTCGGTTTGATAGAAGTAAGGTGGGCACCAGTGACTCCCCGGAGGAGAGCTGTAAGTACCCACGTCCTGTCCTGCCCCGCAGTGAGTGGGAAGGTCTTCCTAGAGTGGGAGGCACGGCGACAGTGCTTGGAGAGCTGGGAGCTCATGGTACTCTCCACTCTCAGCCTGGTCATCCTGAGATTGGATCTGAGGTTTCACCCGACTCTGAGAAAGCGTTGACCCCTAAGTCAGCTTTAGAAGTGTGTGCATAGGCAGTCTTTTTCCACAAAGTGACAAAGGAGCGCCATGTCCCTGAAGTCCTTCTGTACCAGGGCATTGAGAAGCGCACTTACGAAGGTAAGGGACAGCACAGTGTCCATCCTGTGGACTGTTTCTCAGACATTTTCCCCTGCGCTCATCAAGATTATGATATGTACTCAAATGGAAGGCGTTTGGCAAGACAGCCACCTGGAGTCATTTTAAACAAAATCCAAATCATTTAGGAAATGTACATTCAGTCACCATGGGAGACACCTCAGAGGCCAGACTTCCCCGTGTCAGCCCCTTGTTAGACGAATCTACTTCATGACCTTGGCCAGGCCAACCGGATGCCGTTCAGCAAACTGGGGCACGCTGGCCCCCAGTGCCTTCTAGAAACCCCCAGGCCCTTTCCAGCGTCACCCACACACTGGGAGGCTCTCATAAGAAGAGTCTTTGGATAAAAGACCTGCCCTCATTCCCCTGCAGCGCCTCAGCAGAGGACAGGCTAAGGGAGAGTGGGCTTGGGTGGCCGTCCCAGTCAGGGACGGAGACGCTCCTGTGTGGCTAAGTGAAGGCACAGGTCTGAGGCTGCAAGATGACCGTGGTGATAAAACCCTGCTTACCTGTGTCGCTGGGGCACGAGGTGGGTTTTCCTGGGGAAAGGAGTGGCTTCTGGGGCGCAGGAAGGAAAGGAGGCCGGGAGGGGAGGGCGTGCGGGTGGAAGCACCAGGCAGCCTGACCCTGCCACAGAGGAGCGTGGCCCCTTCCCAGGACCTCCCACGAGCCGCGTGCCTGGAGGAGAGCCGCGGCCTCACTGTGGGCATCCCAAGGGTGGGGCGAACGCCAGGCAGTAGGGGATGACACATATCTGGGTTCAGATGACACATATCTGAGAGGGAGGAGGCTTTGGGGTGGGCGTGGCTGCAGAAGGAAGGCCTGGGGACCAGCCGCCAATCACAGCTGGACAGCTGGGTGACAGAGGGGCCTGGGAGGCCTAGTCAGCACCCGGGAGACACAGGGGTGTGGGTGACAGGTCAAGGAAGGGGTGTGGGCGTGGGGAGGGAGACGCTGACAGTGATCCAGGGGACCAGGATTAGCCATTGGACGGTCCTGGTGGAGGGCAGTGTCCTGGAGGTATTCTGGAGGTGGAGACGGGGTGCTGGGAGCAATGGCAGTGTGGTGGTGGGGCGGGAGGAGACCCAGCGAGGATGGGGTGGCCTGCTAGGAGGTGGAGACGAGGTGCTGGGGGCCGAGGGGCTCCCTCCCCTTCAGTGGTGGTTGAGGTGACATCTCACAAGGCAGTCGCAGAGGACTGAGCAGAGAGAGGGGTCGGAGATGACCTCTGGGGAATGGGAAGCGTTGGAAGGTGCAGGCTGGCACCGGCTGCCCGTGTGCCTTCGGGGCACCGGGTGTGGAGTGCAAGCTTCCCTGTGGGGGGATTTTTCCAGGAGCGCCATCTTGCTTGGGTGATGCCTGGAGAAGAGAGGGGGACAGGGTGGAGTCTTTCTCAGGGAGATGGGAAAATGTGGATCAGAGAGCCCGCAGAGATGGGCGCAGGGAGAGGTGTGAGTTAGCAAGGGCTGGATGACAGGGTGAGCATCAGAGACCTGAGAGCTCGCACGGTAGGAGACGTGTGCAGCACTGGTGGGCTGGAAGGACGGGGGCTGGGCAGTGTGGGTGTGTGAGATTGCAGAGGTGGTGTGATCTCTGGTGGCCCTAGAAGCAGTGCTGTGTGGACAGGAGGACACACTGTGTGGGAAGTCCTGAGGTGTTCAGGTGACTGGTGTCTCCGAGTCGCTGAGGTTGTCAGGGTAGCACGGACAGGAAGGCAGCTGGAGGAAGGGTGGTCTGGTAGGATGCTTCAGGAGGGCTGTTGGACACAGTAGCCTGGAAGAGTGAGGACACCCCAACTCCTGGGCTCTTGGGGTACAGGGGAGGAGGCCTCCTGGGGGTGTCGGGCTCAGTGTTGGAGATGAGGGCTGAACAGTATCCAGCAGCAGAGCTGACTGATTAACAGGACCTTCAAGTGCACCTCCCTAGGAGGCACGAGACCAGCAGAACCGTGCCATAGAGCAAGGACGGCTCTGAAGAGCTGGCATTTCAGGTCAGGCACAAGGAGACACTGAGGCATCCATGACGTGGCTTCCCATGAGGCAGGCGTGAGAATCCCGGTTTGTATGATGGGCTGAGGAAGTCCATGAACAGCCCTTTCATCTCACAGAAAAGCAAGCACCCGACCAACCTGGAGGAGCTACCTGATTCTGTGGGGGCTGGGGGCTCGTGGTGGAGCCAGGAAACCCAGGCAGGAATGCAGCCAGTCTTGGAGCCATGGTATTTTTCTGTGTGGCTGCCCAGGCAGAGGTCCAGGCGTTTGAGTTCCCAGGGCCTCAGACACAAGTCGAACCTCAGTGGCCTCTTGCTCAGGGAAGGGGACTTTTGGCACAGAATCAAGAGTCCCCGCGTACATTTGAGTTCCCAAAGACAATTCCCAGCTCTCTGGGTTCCTTGTCTGCCACGTCCGGACATCTGTCCTTCCCACAGGCCCGTTGGTGGGATGTCGAGTGACACTGTGGAAGGAGGTGTTCAAATTCGTACCACACTTAAAATGAGGGTGAGACATCACTCCCCCATTCTGCATGCTGTGCCACTGCTGTCACTTATGAAGAATAACAGTAACTGGGGCCACTAGCTGCAGGGAGGCACCTCCTGGCTGACGGCTGTCATGAAGACTTGTCCATTTACCTGCTGTATGTGATAGACGTGATCAGTGCATGTGACCACAGATGTGGGGCATCCCATGTGGACTACGTATGTATGTGTGTGTCACCCACAGCACCCCCGATGGTACCAGGGCATGAGAACTCCACTAGATAGCTACCCATCCAGGTTTATCCGCAAAGATATTTCAAGCCAGAACCAGAGGAGCAGCTCAGGGAGCTAGCAAGTTCTAACCTGAAGGAAAAAAAGCAGGCCCGAGTGGCTCTCATGACCATGACCAGGTCAGTGAGGAGAGGTGACATGTTGTCCCGCACATTTATGCCTGAGGGCAGCTGAGTAACTGCATAAGTCATTGGTGCCCCAAGTGTGCCCCTTTCTGGGGCCAATGAGGTGTGGCTGTCCTAAAACCATTCCTTAACATGTGCCAACCGTTCTGACTCTCGCCATCACGGTCCTGGCATCCAGTCCACACACCCGGGAATGAGCTGTGTTCCACACACAGCGTCACCTTCATCCCAAACCTTTCCTCCGCTGGGTGTCACAAAATCCACCTCCCACACAAGCTGTCTGATGGAAGGAGTGACGGGGGCCCTTTTGCCCCCCCCATCAGGTCCCACCAATGGCACCCTTACCCATCTTGGACACCCACCAGGCTCCTGGCGTGGTCCCTGAGGTCTAAGAGAGTTCTTTGCCAGGGGAGCAGGTTGCACTCCTTCTGAAACAGCAGCTGGACCAGAGTTCACAGGCAGGGGTCCCGTGGAGGTGTTTTGATTTGTGGTTGGTCTTTGAGTCACCATCGTCTTAAGATGTGACTCCAGACCTCTGCCACCCAGGTCTCCTGAGTGAAAACTTGTGTGGCACTTGCTGGTATTGATTTCCCTTTTTAGGTTTTATGATGTCAAGTCATTTTTTTCCCCTGAAAAAGGACTCCTGGAGTAGAGAGCTAGAGGGACTGAAGATGTTTATTTTCATAGAGCCTTCACAGTTGGTGACGTGTGATTTTGAAATTAAGACTGTGATCCAGAGGGCTCTCTGAGCAGACGCAAGTTGTTTCTTCAAGCTCTGGCTTTATTCTGGCCAAATTAGTGACAGAATGCTAAGCAGGTGGTTGCTGAACCTAAATTTGTTTTTGTGCAATTATTTTGTAAAATGATTAGGAGTAGCAGGGTGGGAGGGGAGCCAGCCTGCTCCCCGGTAGGAAGCTGATGTAGCTAACGTGTGTGTGTGTGTGTGTGTGTGTGTGTGTGTGTGTGTGTGTGTGGACACATTCCTCCTGAGGTGTTCTCTGACATCACATTGGCCAGAGCCAATGGGGAGCGTCCTTTGTAGGCGGAGGTGTTTGCAGAGAGTCGTTGTAAGGTGTGCTTGGTGAGGCTGTTCCACTCACCTCTCCATGTTGCTACCTACAGTCATCGAGGTCAACAAGAGGGACATAGTCTTCCTGTTGGATGGCTCTTCCAAGCTGGGCCTGGCCAACTTCAATGCCATCCGAGACTTCATTGCCAAGATCCTCCAGAGGCTGGAAATCGGACAGGATCTCGTCCAAGTGGCAGTGGCTCAGTACGCAGACACTGTGAGGCCCGAGTTTTACTTCAATAGCCACCCCACCAAAAGGGAAGTCATTGCGGCCGTGAGGAAGATGAAGCCCCTGGACGGCCCGGCCCTGAACACGGGCTCTGCTCTGGACTTTGTTCGCAACAACCTGTTCGTCAGCTCGGCCGGCTACCGGGCCACAGAGGGGGTTCCCAAGCTCCTGGTGCTGATCACAGGTGGTAAGTCCCTAGATGAGGTCAGCCAGCCCGCCCAGGAGCTGAAGAGGAGCAGCATCATGGCGTTCGCCATCGGGAACCAGGCTGCCGACCCAGCAGAGCTGGAAGAGATCGCCTTCGACTCCTCCCTGGTGTTCAAGCCCGCTGAGTTCCGGGTAACCTCTCTGCAGGGTGTGCTGCCAAGCCTGCTGGCGCCTCTGCGGACCCTCTCTGGAACCACTGAAGGTATGGTGGCCGCGCTCAGACGTGTCGCAGGGTCGCTGCAGGCAGAGCCCTTGAGAGAAATGGCGTTGTTGGAGTTTAGTTGAGAGACGCTTGTTCAGTGGTGAAAACAGCTGTAGCCCATGAGATTTATTTAGACTTCCTTTTCCCCTGGGTTGAGAACGGTGGGGTTTACGATGTTGAACAATCCGCTTGAGTAACCTGAACTTCAGAGCCAGGGCCACCTGTTTGTGCGGCTTCTGGCCAAGGAAGTCACGTCTCAGGTCTGGGGCCTAGTGTCCTTCCCTTCCTACTGGTGACCAGCCTCCTGTCCCCCTCCACCAAGGGGGAGCCTGGGTCCCTCCTTTCCTGACTGACCGTGCTGACCCTAGGGGATGCAGCGGCCTCACCTTTTCACCCTGTCTCCTCTCTCCCCTCAGGACCCCCTCTGCTGGGAAAGCATGCTGAGTGGGTGGGTGGGAAGACCAAACCCCACGGGTCCTCGAATCTCCCAATTAACATGATCCCCAGTGCAGATGTTGCTAAAGACAACATCAAGGCCTTGGAGCCCATGGGTTGGGCCTATGCAGTCCTCTGATTTAACAGAGAAGATGAACATCTTGGAAGCCAGCTCTCCCACCTCCCAGCCTTTCCACGACAGGGGTGCTGGGTGCATGACCCCTGCTGCATGGTGCCTACTTCTCCTCCAGACTCTCCAGCTCCGGAAGTCCTAAACACCTCTCTCTTCTGTATTCCCAGCACTCCTGATCCCCTCTTTCATAGCCAACGTTCAGCTTGATGAACATGGAATAATATTAGTTTAGATTATAGTGAGGCTTTGGGGGTAAATGGGAAAATATACCTGTGAAGTCTGTTGGAGAAGAGCAATCATCTCTCAGTATCCACGAGGGCTGGGCGGATACCCAAATCCTCAGATGTCAAATGTGCAGTGTTTGCATATAATCTATGCCACACTCCCTGTACTTTGTGTTCTCTCTAGATTACTTATAGCACTGCACATAATGTAAATGCTGTGTGAATACCTGTTCTACTTTATTGTTCAGGAAAGAATGGCAGGAAAAACAATCCATACTTTGCCCAATACAGACATAATTGTTTCCAAATATTTTTGATCTGAGATTGGTTGAATCCACAGATGTGGGACTCACAGATTTGGTGGGTCTATGGGGCTCTCATTTAAGAATGTGGCTTTTAATTGATCATGTGTATAACTTCAGACAAGTATTTTCCTGGTTGCCCATGATCCTGTTGTTTTTTTTGGAGGAACTACCTGGGGGCATGTGGCTGGATTGCTGTCCCGTGCCACTGGGACTCCCTGGCAGGAGAGGAGCTCAGTGGAGAATGACAAATCATGAGAAAGGCTTTGGTTGTTTGCTAGCTTAGGAACCCACCTCCTCAGGTTACGTGAGCTTCCTGCTCCTGAGCTTCCATGGGGATCTCCCTGTAGGAGCCAGAGGTGAGCTCCGAGGACCCAGGCCTGCACACATAAGATGAGACACGCAGCAGCCAGCCCCTTGTAGAACTCATGTCCAGGGAAGAAACGTTCTGTTTCTGGGATTCTGATGACTTTGTGGTTGCCAGCACTCTACTCTGGCCCTGTGTCTGTGAGTCCACTTGGTTTTGTACACTTGGCTGTCAGTGTGTCTCACCAACTCCAGCCTCCGCTAGAGGGAAGTACACAGCCACCTGCCGTCTTCTCTGAGAGGGGCACGCTTCGCCACGCTGACGTCCTCTGTGTGCTAAACGTTGGCATGTGTGTACTCGGCAGGCACACATGGAGAGCCTTCGTGTTGTGTATGTCTCACTTTGTTTTCTGTGCTTCACCGCAGTTCGCGTAAACAAAAGGGATCTCATCTTCCTTTTGGATGGATCGGTCAACGTTGGAAAAGCCAATTTCCCTTATGTGCGCGACTTTGTCATGAACCTAGTTAACAGCCTTGATGTTGGAAGTGACAATATTCGCGTGGGTGTAGTGCAATATAGTGACACTCCCGTGACCGAGTTCTCACTAGACACATACCAGACCAAGTCAGATTTGCTTGCTCACCTGGGGCAGCTGCAGCTCAAGGGGGGCTCGGGCCTGAACACAGGCTCGGCCCTGAGCTATGTGCATGCCAACCACTTCACCGAGGCTGGCGGCAGCAGGATCCGTGAACACGTGCCGCAGCTCCTGCTCCTGCTCACGGCTGGGCAGTCTGATGACTCTTATTTGCAAGCTGCCAACGCCCTGGCGCGCGCAGGCGTCCTGACCTTTTGTGTGGGGGTCAGCCAGGCGGATAAGGCCCAGCTTGAGCACATTGCTTTTAACCCCAGCCTGGTGTACCTCATGGACGATTTCAGCTCCCTGCCAGCTTTGCCTCAGCAGCTGATCCAACCCCTTACCACATATGTTAGCGGAGGTGTGGAGGAAGTCCCCCTCGCGCAACCAGGTAAACCCCTTCCCCACCGGCGCGGCCCCGCCCTCCTCACATGCCTCCCTGGCCGGGCAAGGCCATGGACAATCTGAACTCGGAGCGCTGTGAGCTCCAGAAAGACACTGGCCCACTTTGGTTGAAATGTTTGGAATGGGGTTTAGGACACTGTACCAGCCAGTTTAGGAGGACAGTTAATGAAGGTTCTGTCCATGCCTTTCAGCCTTAATTCAGAAGCACCCCCCCCCCCAAAAGCCTCGGAAGATTCTGGAGTGAAAACCCAGGTGGCAGACTGGGAGGGAGGGTAGCAGGGAGGGAGGGGAGAGAGAAAAGAGAGAGACCCTACATGAGCATGGGGCATGCCTTGACATTTAAAAATTGAAATTGTTTTCTCCATATGGTATCTGTGTGTTCAGACTCTGCTAGATCCAAAAAGTCATCCACGCACCTTGGCTCACTAGAAGGCTTCCCAGAGGAAATCTGCATCATTGTGTATTATTGCAAATTGTCGTGGCAGTGAGACTGCACATGTTTGATCCGCCAGCCTGCTGACGTCACAGAGCTGCGTGCAAAATCAAACCACTGGAGACCCAGTCTAAACAGAACCAAGGGCTGTTTGAACTGGACACAGTATTTATGTGATGTGGAGTAGCCTCCTGTGGGCTGTCACTCATATTTCCCAAGGCCCAGGGATAGCGCTTGGAAAGCACTGGCAGAGACCTGACCCACTCAGGAACGACCAGCGCTATTTAGCTATTAACTATCCCATAAACCCAAAGACACTGAAAAGACAATCCAGTTAGAGCAGGTACATGGCCACCCAGGGACCTGAGGTGCCAACAGGGGATCCTCTGTCACAGACAGGGCAAGTTGTAGCAAAAGTACAGTGAGGACCACCTTTCCCGTAGTAACAGTGTGAAATGGTTCTGTTCTCCTGCAGGGGCCCTCTGAGGCAGAAGAGGGTTTTTCAGGGCTTTGATGAGGAAGCTATGCGGGGTTGAGTAGACCAGCCTAGTTTTTTTCTTTTGCGAATGTGCAAAAGAGTCGCACCTTTCTGGACAAGTGGTGCAGGTGTTCTCTTCTCCTGCGGGTACGGTGACCCTCAGGGGAGTCTCACGGGCCCACAGGTAAACGCTGGCGGTGTGACACTGCCAGGATTGCTTTCCTCACTGCATCCCGATCTACTTCCCTTGCAGAGAGCAAGAGAGACGTTCTGTTCCTCTTTGATGGCTCAGCCAACCTCGTGGGTCAGTTCCCTGTTGTCCGCGACCTTCTCTACAAGATCATCGAGGAGCTTGACGTGAAGCCAGAGGGGACCCGGATTGCAGTGGCTCAGTTCAGTGACGACGTCAAGGTGGAGTCCCGCTTCAATGAGCATCCAAACAAGCCCGACATCCTGAATGTCGTGAAGAGGATGAAGATCAAGACAGGCAGAGCCCTCAACCTGGGCTACGCCCTGGACTATGCCCAGAGGTACATCTTCGTCAAGTCCGCGGGCAGCCGCATCGAGGATGGGGTGCTGCAGTTCCTCGTGCTGCTGGTGGCTGGGCGGTCCTCGGACTCCGTGGATGGGCCAGCAAGTAACCTGAAGCAGAGTGGGGTGGTGCCTTTCATCTTACAAGCCAAGAACGCAGACCCTGCCGAGCTGGAGCGCATAGTGCCATCCCCTGCCTTCATCCTGGCTGCCGAGTCCCTCCCCAAGATCGGAGATCTTCAGCCACAGATTGTCCATCTCTTGAAATCTGTGCACAGTGGAGCCCCACAACCAGGTAGGGCAGAGCATTGGGGGTGGCTTCTGCAGCTGGACTCTCCAGTGCCCAGCCCAGGGTCCTCAGATAGCCTGGAGCCCTCCTGGGGCCACGGGAAAATGGGAAACCACAGGTGGCCTCTGCAGGAGCCAAAGAATATGAGTCTTCTTTCCACACTTTACTCTTTTATCTGTTTCGTAGGGGAAGACAAGAGAATTCAGGTGATTATTTTAAAGGGCATCAGAATATCTCATAATAAGATGCATTATGAAGCTTCAGATATCAATAGTTAAAATCCCCCTGCTTGAAATTTTTTTACTATCCGCAGAATAGAAGCCATATGACATGGTTATATCAGAGCTAAAACTGTCTTTGTCTTCCTGTTCCTCCAATGCCGGTGTCTAATTCCTTCACTGTTTTAATCCCTTGACTTCATTCATTCAAAATTGAAAGTATTGGAAGAGGCAGATAAACTCCCCCTGTGAAGGCTGCATTTGAATTTTCAACTGCTGATTTACATTACCATGGCTTTGCATTCAGCCACTTTTTTATTTGATGATAAAAATGCAGCAAGAAAGAGTGAGTAATTGCAAAAGTATCCCTTTGGTTAAAAACTGAGTTTTTGGAGCATATGCACTGGTGGTCGGGTCCTGCCCACAGTGGATTTGGGTGGCTGCTGACTCCTGGGCTGTGTTTCTTCCATGATCCACCTGTACCTGGGCCCAACCACCTGCCTTCCCTCCTGCACGTGCTCCGGTGATGTGGCCCTGCAACCCCCATCCCTGTTCCTCCTCTGCACCCAATCCTCTCCTCGAGTTCACCTGTGAAATTAGGAGCTCTGCCCGGGTGGAAGGGCTCTGTACAGTGGTGTGTCCCTCTCACTGCTAGCATGGCAAATCAGCTCGTGTTTAGTGGCTTCTGATAAAATGAATTTATTATCTGACAATTTGGAGGTCAGGAATCGGAAACCAGCATCCCTGGGCTCAGCCAAGATGTGTATTCCTTCTGGAGGAACTTGGAGGTCATTTACTACCTCACCGTCTCCAGCTGCCAGACGCCACCTGTGTCCCCTGGCCCATGGCCACGTCTCCATCCTGGGAGCTGGCGGGGGGTGTCTTCCCTTCTCTCTGACCTCTGCTCCATCCTCTCCTCCCTCACTCTCACCTCCTTCCTGGTTCTGTGCAGAACCAATCCTTCACTGAATCCCATGGCAAAGTTCTGTTGCCCTCTCAGGACTTTGGAGTTGACCCTTCTTGGGGGCAATGTGCAGTGCCACATGGGTGTGAAGCTGCTGCTCCCGTCCCCGGTGAGCCATCAGATGTCTCCCTCCCAGTTTTAGGTGAAAAGGACGTGGTGTTTCTGATCGACAGCTCTGAGGGCGTCAGGAGCGGCTTCACCCTGATGAAGGAGTTTGTGCAGAGAGTGGTGGAGAGCCTGGATGTGGGCCCTGATCGCGTCCGCGTGGCCCTGGTGCAGTACAGTGACCGGACCAGGCCTGAGTTCTACCTGAATTCCTACATGGACCAGCAGAGTGTCATCAGTGCTGTCCGCAGGCTGACCCTGCTGGGCGGGCCGGTCCCCAACACCGGGGCCGCCCTGGACTTTGTGCTGAGGAACATCCTGATCAGCTCTGCAGGAAGCAGGATAGAAGACGGTGTCCCCCAGCTTCTGATCGTGCTCACGGCCGAGAGGTCTGGTGATGACGTGAGGGGCCCCTCGGTGGTCCTGAAGAGGGGCGGGGCAGTGCCCATCGGCATTGGCATTGGCAACGCTGACATCTCAGAGATGCAGACCATCTCCTTCATCCCAGACTTCGCTGTGGCCATCCCTACCTTCCGGGAGCTGGGCACTGTCCAGCAGGTCATCTCTGAGAGGGTGACCCAGCTGAGCCGTGAGGAGCTGAGCAGGTTGCAGCCGATTTTCCCGCAACCACCGAGCCCAGGTTAGTGGAGAATTCTGTGGGCCCTTTTTCCTTGAAATCATCAGGGATCCGTGTTTAGACTGTGGGCCACAGGGTACTTTCAATCTTCCTTCCACCACCTCATAGAGTGACAACTAGAGTCACGTGAAAAATGAGAAGCCATGTGCCTTTTTAGGTCTCATGGGAGAAGCCAAGATTCATGTTTTTGGCCAAATAAAAGTCTGCAGGAGGACGTATCCTGGCTGAGGCTCAGACTCCCTCATCTGCAGGCCGCCCCTCTGCAGCTGTCTGAAGGGGCTACGGCCACACCAGCTCAGCCTCGTTCTGCGTGGTCCCCAGGAGCCTGGGGGCAGCCCTCCACTCTCAGAAGACAGTCTGGTCACAAGCACTCTGCTGTCAAGTGTGGGCAGAGCCTCTGCCCTATTGGCCTCTCCTGGGCCAGAGTGCAGACATTAGTTTTGAATTTTTCTTAAAAACGAGAAGCGTCTGGACTGGAGGGAAGGCCCCCTGGCCCCTGGGCCAAGGGGTGTTCTATTTCTTCCTCGCCAGACCTGGTACAATAAGCCTGAGAATGGCGGGAGCCCTGGGGGCCGAGAGGAAGGGGACTAAGAAGAATCCTCCCTCAACACAAGCCCGCCCAGTGCCTGCTGTCCCTGCTCCTGGGCAGGGGCAGTCACAGTGCTGAGGGAGCAGAGTGTCCCTGAAGGAAGGTGGGGTGAGAAAGAGACAAGGGAGCTGGTGGCAGGGTGCCTCGTCCTGCGGGGAAGGAGGGAGGGAAGGGAGGCTGGTGGGCACGGGGTCAGCTTCTGTAGGACAGCAGAGATGCAATAAGATAAATTTGGGAGACAGTGGGACAAAGTGAGATGGTTTCCTCTCTCCGACTGGAGCACCTGTGCATCTCCGATGCAGCAGGCGATGCACATTCCAAACCTTGACTGCAGGAGTCTCTGTTAGGGTGCCCCCGAGGTGCCTGGTGTGGGCGAGGATGCACCTTGGAAGCTTGTGTGTTCAGCTTCTTACTTACTCCACACACAGATGCTGTTTCTGCAGCCTTTGGTTCCTGGTCCACTCCCTCTCCCACTCCTCAGAATGGCCACGCCCCTTCCTCTCCTTTCTTCCTACCCTGTTTCTTCCCCCCTCTCCTTTCTCAGCTTGCTCTCGGCTGGTGGCCTAAGTCCTGTTGCACCAAGAAAATACAAGTAAATCCAAGAGAAGTTCCAGAGGCTCCCCTGACTCTCACTGGCCGTGATGTCCGTGTCTCAGTGGTGGCCTGTCTGGGATGGTCCGTTTCTGTCTCTGTGGCCACTTTCTCCTCCCCTGCCCAGGGCGTCCTCTGCAGTTCTCTCTCCTACGCCACCCTGTACCACCATACGGCACGATTCCTCTCGTGGTACCAGTGTACTGCTTCCTTCTCTCTTCAACACTCTCTCTGTGCCCCTGTGTCCCTCCAGCTGCACTGGACATCTCCCCTCAATCCTCTCTGACCACCCCCAGTCTGTGGTTCACCCTCACCCTCCACAGGAAACACTCCTATCTGTCCCTCCATCTGCTGAAGCCGGATGCCCACTCTGGTGCCATCTTACCCAGTCTGTGAGAAGCACCTGCCGCAGCTGAGATTTCCTCCTTCTGGAAACGTCCTTGTCACAGCTTCTGCTCCCTGGGGGCACTCGTCCTGACCTTGCCTGCTCCTCCTCTTGCCTCTCATGTACAGACACTGAGGGGCGCAGGGCTTGCTCCTTAGACTGATATTCTAATGTGCTTCGTTAATGCTAAAGATCACGTTTGGTTCACAGGAACTGGGAGCAAGAAGGACGTGGTCTTCCTCATTGATGGGTCTCAAGGTGCTGGCCCCGAGTTCCAGCACATACGCTCCCTCCTCGAGAGGCTGGTGGAGTACCTGGACGTGGGCTTCGACACCACCCGGGTGGCAGTCATCCAGTTCAGCGAGGACCCCAAGGTGGAGTTTCTGCTGAATGCCCACGCCAGCAAGGACGAGGTGCTGAACGCGGTAAGGCGGCTGCGGCCCAAGGGCGGGAGGCAGGTCAACGTTGGAAATGCGCTGGAGTACGTGTCCAGGAACATCTTCAAGAGGCCGCTGGGGAGCCGGATAGAAGAGGGTGTCCCGCAGTTCCTGGTCCTTATCTCGTCGGGCAAGTCTGACGACGAGGTGGAGGACGGTGCTGTGGAGCTCAAGCAGTTTGGGGTGGCCCCTTTCACCGTGGCCAGGAACGCAGACCGGGAGGAGCTGGTGAAGATCTCTCTGAGTCCTGAGTACGTGTTCTCCGTGAGCACCTTCAGGGAGCTGCCCAGCCTGGAGCAGAAACTGCTGACCCCCATCACCACGCTGACCTCTGAGCAGATACAGCAGATCCTGGCAAACACCCGCTACCCTCCCCCGGGTAAGACTGGTGGGTGGTGGTCTCCCTCCGGGTGTTTCTGATGGGGAAGGGAGCAGGCTCGAAGGCCTGGCTAAAGGTGACAATTTACAATAAAGGGTGCTCTTCCACCTTGACACCTCCAGCCAGGCGCCCCCAGGATGGCCAGCGACTGGACAGGTTGACACTGTCCCTTGATGTCCCATGGGAGGATGGGCGTCTCAGTCATAGGGCCCTGGGTTTGAGCTTGTGCCGGGCCATTTTGTGGAAGGCCTCAGGAAGTGGGACTTTGGTGTGGACTGGGTGTGGCCACGCGGTGGAGGTAGTTCTTCAGTGGGCTACCTTAGGAAGACAGGGTAAAGATGGAAAAGAAGCAGGTCACCCCTGCCCACCCGGACAGCAGTGTGGTCACCTTTGTGGTTTGGACAGTTCCCAGGTTTTTGTCTGTGTTCACATACGATTACAGCAGCCTCATTTCTGCCTTCTCTATGGTGACCAGAGTGGCCTTGTCTGATGCTGATGTTCTGTGGGGTCCTTTGGGCCTGGCAGGGGACCCCCAGGTTGTGTGTGCTGGGCCTGCTTCCCAGCATGAGAGGTACTTTCTCTCTCCCAGTAAATGGCTCGGTGACGGTCATCTCAGTTTCACTGTGCAGCTCTTCCAGGTTGGATGAGACCAAGCCAGGTGGACATCTGTCGAGTGGCAACCTATTAGTTCACTTACATGACATCTGAGAAACATCAAGGTTCTAATAGGAAACTGTAGCTCATCTTTCCCAAGACGTTTTTGTTAATTTTGTACCAGCTGAGTGTCCCTAATCCAAAATGCTGGGGACTAGTCGTATTTCAGATTTTGGATTTATTTGGGTTTTGGAATATTTGCATGTATGTAATGAGATACCTCGGGGAGGAGACCAAGTCTGAACATAAAATTCACTGATGTTTCTTATACACCTTATGTGCATCGTCTGAAACTGATTTTATTCAGTTAAAAAATAATGTTGTACATGAAACAAAGTTTCAGTGTGAAATTTTCTGTGTCCAAACAAACAAACAAACAAACAAACAAATTTCTGTTCAAAAAATTTCAAATTTTAGATTTCTGATCTTTGGTTAAGGGGTGTTCAATCTGTAGTTAAGAACCAATTCATGTAAAGAATTGGGGCAATAATCATGAAAATAAAGACTTTGTATAAATCCTAGGGATACGTGGCCAAAAGAGATGAGGGTGTCTCAGTTGGTGGGGGTTGTTAATGTGACAAGTGGCACTCAGGGGACTGGTGGTCCCTCACAGAGACCCGCCCCGAGGGCTGAGTCAGCAGCAGTGCAGGCCGGGGTCAGGGGTGGACCTGGGCCTCTCAGGACTGTCACAGTGATGTCACAGTGACCTCTGTCTTTCTCCTCTCCAAGGACGCTGTTCTGCGGCTCTGTTTCCGACTCTGTAGAGGGTGCTCTTCCAGGATCTGTTTCCAAATGCTGCTTACGTTTTTAAAACTAGTAGGAACTCAGACCACAAAGCCAAGATGAGAAAAGGGTCAACCCGGGGAGGTTTGGGGGAACTTGAGGTATCTTAAGAGAGGAAATTTAAAAGGCCCGAGAGGCAGTGGCCGCAGTGGCTGGGCGGAGCCCCAGTGCCGCCATCGTGCCCAGCCCAAGGAGTGGGGCCGAAGCAGAGGCCGGAGGAGCTGGGCAAGGGCAGCAGGGCACTGACCTCCCTCTCCTCCCTGTGCCCTCAGCTGTGGAGAGCGACGCCGCGGACATCGTCTTCCTGGTCGACGGCTCCGAGGGCGTGCAGACGGATGGCTTTGCCAACATCCGGGATTTCATTACCAGGATCGTCCGGAGACTCAACATCGGCCCCAGCAGAGTGAGAGTCGGGGTGGTGCAGTTCAGCAACGAGGTCTTCCCTGAGTTCTACCTCAAGACCTACAAGTCCCAGGCGCCCATGCTGGAGGCCCTCCGGCGCCTGAGGCTCCGCGGCGGCTCTCCGCGGAACACGGGCAAAGCGCTGGAGTTCGTGGCGAGAAACCTCTTCGTCAAGTCTGCGGGGAGCCGGATAGAGGACGGCGTGCCCCAGCACCTGGTCCTGGTTCTGGGCGGAAGGTCTCAGGATGACGTTTCCAGGTTCTCCAAGGTCATCAGTTCCTCGGGGATCATGACCTTGGGAATAGGAGACCAGAACGTGGACAGGGCCGAGCTGCAGACCATCGCCAGCAACTCAAGGCTGGTCTTCCCGGTGCGGGAGTTCAGAGATCTCCCCAACATAGAAGTGAGGGTCATGAACTCCTTCGGACCCTCTGGGGCTACTCCTGGGCCTTCCGTGGAGACACCGCCTCCTTCAAGGCCAGGTAGGAGCTCTCTGGCCCTCTACTACAAGTGCACCATCAATGACTTTTAAGTAAAATATCATCGGCATTCTTTGTAATGATTTTCTTTCAGGGCCTTTTCTGCAGATAATATTAGAAACTAAACACTGGAAAAAAGTTGAAATAGAGGGAAACATATCCCCCAAAGCACATGGTCACTCAGCCTTGGTCACTCCCACGGTTAGAGGCAGCCCACGGCGGGCTCTGTAGGGGTGCACTGGGGGCTAATCTAACCGCTGGCCCTCAGGAGAGACAGCGTCTCGGAGTCAGACACACCATGCCCCACTGGCTGCCACTTTGAAATCAGGGCCTTCCCAGAGATGGGACGCTCAGCACAGTCCGCCCGGGCCTCCTTCCTTGGCCTTCAGGTGTGTCCACCACCATCTTCTTCCTCGTGCTCCTGGCCCTCTCCTGTGGAGATGCCAAGAGCACGTTGGATGCCTCCACTACCCACCCTTTCCTTGCCCTCCTCTGGGCAAATGGACATTCAGATCCCTGGTGCATGAGCAGGACTGGGCTTCTAGAAGGATCTGCATTCCATTTGACTCTCCCTGCCTCTTAGCTTGGCTGTGCCACATCTGTACCTCTCACATGGCCTCCAGCTTCCTCTCCTTTTCAGTGGACTCTCTGCTGCTTGATTAGGACCAGAACCACTGGTTTCAGCAGACTCTCGCGAGGCTCTGCATCGTGAATGGATGGGCCCCCTAATCCTCCCCAGGGTCTACTTTCCACTTTCCAGTCTGTCTCTCTAGCCCTTCCTTGCCCTGCCCTCCACCTGTCTCCCCCGACTCCTGACAGAGACTTACTTTTGACCCGAATTAGAAGGTTTCATGGCATTTCCTAGACATCGAGAACCAGACCCCTGTGGAATTCCTGGCACAGTGCCCTCTTTTGCATGTCTTTTTTTGATTGATGTTTTGTGCCTTTATGTTCCGGGTACTGAGAACAATCTCTCCCCATGTTGGTTGTGACCCCTATAGAGAAGAAGAAAGCGGACATTGTGTTCCTGTTGGACGGGTCCATCAATTTCAGGAGGGACAGTTTCCAGGAGGTGCTCCGGTTCGTGTCTGAAATTGTGGACACGGTTTATGAAGACGGCGACTCCATCCAAGTGGGGCTAGTCCAGTACAACTCCGACCCCACGGATGAGTTCTACCTGCGGGACTTTTCCACCAAGAGGCAGATCATTGACGCCATCAACAAGGTGGTCTACAAAGGGGGTAGACACGCCAACACCAGGGTGGGCCTGGAGCACCTGAGAATGAATCACTTTGTGCCTGAGGCGGGCAGCCGCCTGGATCAGAGGGTCCCTCAGATCGCCTTTGTGATCACCGGCGGGAAGTCGGTGGAGGACGCTCAGGATGTGAGCATGGCGCTTACCCAGAAAGGCGTCAAAGTGTTTGCAGTCGGTGTAAGGAACATCGACTCGGAGGAGGTGGGGAAAATTGCGTCCAACAGTGCCACGGCCTTCCGCGTGGGCAATGTCCAGGAGCTGTCGGAACTGAGTGAGCAGGTCCTGGAAACACTGCACGATGCGATGCATGAGACCTTGTGTCCTGGTGTGACCGACGTCTCCAAAGGTAACCCCGTGGGCACATTGATCCCTGGTGTGTATGTTTTCAACCTTTTCCCTTTGAAGTTTGCAGGTTTTTTTCAGCGATCTGGATTACCCAGATCCCAGTGCTGGCTATGGTGGCAATTGGTGGCTCTGAGTATTTACTTATGTCAACATGTGTGGGTGGGCCCTGGTACTCCTCTGACCACTGTGGTCTGGTGTCTCCTCCCAGGATAATAGATGAAGTCAACCTTCTTTGCCCTTATAAAAGATTTACTTTTTCTCTTATTTATTTATTTATTGTGGTGCTGGGGATTGAACCCAGGGCCTTGAGCGTGTAAGGCAAGAGCTGTACCAATTGAGCTATACCCTCAGCTCCACTCCTATTATTTAAATTCCACAAATAATTCAGATGTGTTCATCTTTGGTTTTGATTGCAGGTTGATTGGATCAATTGTTTAAGATCAGTGGATTTGCTTTCTGAAGTGCTCCTAGTTTCGTGCACAATCTTGGTGCACAAATGCCAGCTGTATATCATCACACCCAAAATAGCACCTTCAGAAGTGCGAACTTTTATTAAATGGCCCCAGACTTGGGTTTCTTGCAGCCACTCTCTTGTTTCCCTGTGTGAGGCAGGCCTCTTGCTTCTCAGAGCTCTTACACAGAGGATCTTTGGCTCGTGAGCCAGTGTCCCGGTTCCCTGGGCCAGGACTAGGCCTATCACAGGTAGAAGTAGAATTCTTGGCAGCTTCAACTTAGAACTGTGCATTTCTCCTTTTCAGCCTGTAACCTGGATGTGATTCTGGGGTTTGATGGATCAAGAGATCAGAATGTGTTTGTGACTCAGAAGGGCCTGGAGGCCAAGATGGACGTCATCTTGAACAGGATCAGCCAGATGCAAAGAATCAGCTGCAGTGGTGGCCAGCTGCCCACTGTGCGGGTATCGGTGGTAGCCAACACACCCTCGGGGCCCGTGGAGGCCTTTGAGTTCCAGGAGTACCAGCCAGAGCTGTTTGAGACCTTCCGCAACATGCGCAACGAGCACCCCTACATCCTCACCGCCGACACGCTCAAGGTCTATCAGAACAGGTTCCAGAAGTCCTCGCCAGACATCGTGAAGGTGAGCGGGCCACACTCCCTGTGCAGCCTCTGGAGTCTCTGGGAGCAGGGGCCCCAGTTCTTCTCACATTCACACTCTGCACAGGACTGGGTTTTTCGTGCCCAGGTGGAAAAATTCTTCATTGATTGACTGGTCATAATTTCATGTCAAATTCTGCTAGCTTTACTTAAGCTCTAAAAAATACCCTTGGTATCGGTAGTGAAGCTTGAGTGAGTTGGATTTCGGATTCATTCATGTTTTTTTTTGTGGTGCTGGGGATTGAACCCAGGGCCTTGTGCATGCCGGGGAAAGTGCTCTACCCACTGAACTACACCCCAGCCCTCATTCATGTTCAATGACAGTCCTGCCCATTAAATAAGGCACGTTCTCAGCTTGTGTCTCTCCGTGTGTACGTGTTCCTACATATGTACATACACAGGCACGAGATGTGCACACACCATTTGTTTGTCAGGGATCTCATTACAAAGTACTGCAGGCTGGGTGGCTTGAGTAACAGAAATTTATTGTTCCCTCTTAGCGAGGAAGGCTGCAGTCTGACCTCGCTGTCAGCAGAGTGGGTTTTCTCTGAGCCTGGCTCCTGTTGGTGCACTTGGCTGCCCTCTGTGTTACTGTGCCCTAAACTGGAAAGGACACCAGTCATTGTGGACTAGAGGCCACCTGAGACCTCGCGTCACTTTCTCGCCCCTCACCTCCTTCTGAGCATAGCACATTCTGGGCACTGGGGTTAGGACCTCGGTGTGTGGGTTTTGAGGAGAGCACAGTTCAGCCCCGGACAGAAAGACAGACACACACCGTTGGTAGATACCACATCTGAGAAATAGGAGATGAGAATGAGGTGAGCTGATTGATTGTCATTACTATTTGTGTTTTTAAAAATTAACGAAGCACTAAACTGTGCTCATTTATTTCAGACCTCTTATTGTACCACATCCTAGACCACGGCCCCAATTTCCTCAACTGTAAAATGAGGAGTTTGATTTAGACAAGACCCTTTTAGGCCCCTTCCCCAGCCTGGAGTCTCTCTCCTGCTCAGGTGGGGCCTGACTCCTCTCTGGCCTGCAGGTGGTCATTCACTTCACTGATGGCGCAGACGGAGATCTGGCCGACCTGCACAGAGCTTCCGAGGCTCTCCGGCAAGAAGGTAGGTTCAGGGGCTTCCTTCCCGCGAGAACCAGCCCCGGCCAGGCAGGGCTTGCTGCTCTGCTGAGAGAAACCGCTGGTGGGAGTCTTCGGGGCGCGGGCAGCTTTAGTTGGAGGACTCTCCCTGGCATCTTGGCCTTTCCGTGCCGGCCTGGGGCTGTGGGATGAGGCTGACAGGAAATCTTTCTGAGCCAGGGATGGCTTTATCCCCAACCCCTGGGGCAGGCCCTCAGGCTCTGAGACCCATGCAGACGGCAGAACACCTAGAAGGGGGATGGTTTGAATCAAGTGTTGGGTTGTCCCAGCCCGTTACATCAGCTAGAAATGCTTGTGCTGCAAAAACTCCACAGCTCAAGGACACTGCAAGATTTAAGTTAAAAAAACACTGGAATAAGACAAGATAAATGATATATGTGAACTTAGCAAGTCTCAGGGGCAGGTGAGCAGACAGGTGAACGCCAGGGCCAGGTGAGCAGACACACCTGCAGTCAGGTGCTCATCTGCTTTGAGTTTGGCAGCGCTGACTCTCAGAGCAGTGGCTGTGAGGGAGGGCTCAGGGAGCGTTGGCGGAAGCAGGATTTATCTTAACAACCTTCTACTAATGAGCTTACTTCCCCAGCTTTGAGAGGAGACTGTGCTACCTGACCGGGGGCCGTGGTGGTTTCCCCACGGCACACCCCTGCTCGTAGGAGGGGCTTGAGAACCTGTGAAGACCCTTCAGGTTGCCATTTCCTGTCTTGAAAGTAAAAAGTTTAGCTAATGACACCTTGGAAACAGCAGCTCAGAGGAGTCTGCAGGGTCGGTTTGATCAGGCATGTTAAAGCCAAATTTATGCTGAATTTGCTTAAAACAACCACCACCACCCAGCCAGGAAAACCATGTGGCGGCTCTGACAGGCCTGGGTGAGCTGGGTGCCCGTCTCTCTCCAGGAGTCCACGCCCTGATCCTGGTGGGCCTGGAGCGGGTGGCCAACCTGGAGCAGCTGACGCAGCTGGAGTTCGGGCGAGGGTTCATGTATGACAGGCCCCTGCGGCTCAACCTGCTGGACTTAGATTATGAACTGGCGGAGCAGCTCGTGAGTTTCATTTCCAGGTCTTTGCTGTGATCTAGGTACGGTGGTCTTGGCATCTCAGCACCAGGAAGCCAGTTGTGGCCTGGGGAGCGGGGACAGGGCTCTGGGTGGATGGTTCAGTTTGTTCAGTCCACTTGGGACCGGCCTTGTGGCCCTGTGTGTGGACCCTTGAGGAGGCAGCTTGGAGCTGGAGCATCAGCAGCTGCAAGGTGGGTCGGTGGGTCTGCAGACCCGCGGCCGGGAAGTCCCCTGTGCCCAGGAACAGTGGCTTTTTTGCACCATCCCCAGCCACCCCCGGCCACCCTTCCCCCCCCCCCCCAGGGCTGAGGACCAACTCAGGGCCGCGAGCTCCTCAGGCAAGTGTCCTGCCACTGAGCTAAATACCCAACCCCCCCTTTTTTATTTTTAATTTTTGAGACAGGGTCTCACTAGGTTGTTTGTAGACTTGTGAAGCTGTGGGGCTGGCTCTGAACCTGTGATCCTCCTGCCTCAGCCTCCCAAGCTGCTGGGATTCCAGGCGTGTGCCACGGTTCCTGGAGAATCGTAGCTTCTTATAATGACTTTCATTCGTGAGATTGCTGGGAAGGCAGAAGCTTGCCACCGACCAGCCCGGGACAGGCAGCAGCCCCCACAGTATCTGAGAATTTACGTGATGAAAACTAGATGTCACCTGAAAAGGAAGGCCAAGGCCCCTGGGGGGGGAGAAGAGCTTTCACTGCCTTTCCCTGAGGCTTCTCTTCTCCGAGCGAGCCCAGCCTCTCTCAGCAGGCCGAGTTGCCTCGTGGCCTGGGAGACGCGGGAGGCAGGCCCCAGTGGAGAACTAGGGTTCTTTGGTGGTGGCAATGGAGAACCAAGTGGCTGGGATGAGCTGCCTCGGCCCCTCCTTCCCTCCTACCCTCTTCCGGGCTGGAGTTAGAAGTTTTTACTGGGTCGAGTCAGTTGACGAATCTGGGACGGGGAGAAAGTGAGAGCTCCAAGAAGCTCATTGCAAGAACACGCGTGTGGCCTCCGCTGGCTCAGCAGATGGAAACGCATCTGGGTTGCGCCCTTGCCTCTTCAGGTCAGGCGGGCGGTAGGGTGCACAGAAGTGTGAAGTGTGTGTGTGGGGTGTTCCAGGCCCTGGTGACCTGGAGTTGGCTTGTGGCCTTTGTGGCTCAGCGGCTGGGGCCACTTGTGTCTGCTCCAACCCACGGTGGCTCCAGGGTCCCCTCCAGGCTGGTGCCGTTTTCTCAGAGGACAGCTCTGCAGAAGCCATGCCTTGCCTCTCTGTTTTGGAACCATCTTCAGTCCTGGCCAGATGCAGTCTGTTGGTTAGGTTTGCACTGGACTCTAAACGTGGGGTAGTTATACTTCAGATTTGAAGCTTGGCTGTCTGTGTTGGAAGCTTTTAGAAACGTGGCCACTCTGGGGACCTAGTGGAGGAAATCCACCTTTTCTTTCCTCTTGGTGACTCCCTCCCCCCGTTCGTGGAGCTGAACCCTCGGCCAGGCCTGTCTTTGCGGGGGGGACTGCCCCTTGGGTGACCACGTCTCACACTGCGAAGCCCACATGTGTCAGCGTATTCATGACTTTCTGCTCGACGCTTCTTGCTGTCTGAACCCTGTGCTCTCCTTCACTTTGGCAGGACAACATTGCTGAGAAGGCTTGCTGTGGGGTTCCCTGCAAGTGCTCTGGAGAAAGGGGAGACCGCGGGCCCATCGGCACCATCGGGCCAAAGGTGTGTGGCCCACTTGACCCTTCCTTAGACTTGGGCCTACAGCTGCCTCAAGGCCGACCATGACTCAGCTGGGCCACTTCTCTGATATCGTGGCAAGGAGGGGGCACTGCTTAGGGCCTGCTGGAGCAGGTGCGGGGAGGTCCACGCGTCTGCCAGTCTCCTCTTCCAGGGGATGGGGGACTCTCTTCTTTAATAGACTGGTTCCTCATTTCCTAAACTACTGCGGACGCTGTGGCACTGCGCCTGGTGGCCTCCCTGTGCTGGGCAGCCGGGTTCTTAGCTCGGGCTTCCTTGTCAAGGGACAGCCCGGAGGCGTTAAAGTCTAGGCAACACCCGAAGCCCTGCTGGGTTTCAGCTCCACCCCGCCCAGCCAAGGGCTCCCAGGGAGGGGTGCAGAAGGAGGAGCCGGGGTTAACAGGGACCGTGTGCTGTGTTTCAGGGCATTCCTGGAGAAGACGGCTACCGAGGTTACCCTGGTGATGAGGGCGGACCCGTAAGTGCACGCTGCCCTGTCCCTTAAGCTCTTGTCTCCTGTCCCCTCTGTGCGGGGTGAGTTGTGTCCATCAGCTGAGCCCCCAGCAGGGCCTTTGGGGGCAGGGCCTGGGCCAGATGTGGGCCTGGGCCAGATGTGGTCCTGGGAGGCTTTGGGGCCCTAGAACAAGGTCCAGCCCTGGAGTAGGGGACAAGAGGTCGTGGGGAGTAGGTGGGTTCTCTAGGACCCCTGCAGAGATGCCGGCCTGGCCCCACTGGACAGCTGGGGACTAAGACCATGCAGAGGAGTGGCGAGAGGACAGATCCTCTGTGAGAGTCCAGCACCTTCCCTGGGCCACCTGGGGGCCAGTAGTGCCCTTTGGAGCTGCATCCCTCCCATAGCCTGTTCTCTCTAGGGCAGCTACAGGTCCCTCCAGGCCTGGCTCTGGCTGCTGAGGTCCTCTGGCTCCCCGAACTGCCCAAGCATCGTTGCCGGGAAACCCGTCCCTGGCCTCTGTTTGCAGGGCTGGGGGACAGGACGAGGGCTCAGCTGGCCTGACGCCTTCCTTTCTCGCAACAGGGCGAGCGAGGTCCCCCTGGTGTGAACGGCACTCAAGGCTTCCAGGGCTGCCCGGGCCAGAGAGGAGTGAAGGTACAGTGCGGGTCAGGTTGGTGCTTGTGGGGTGACACACATTCACAGGGTGACCGTGCTCAGGCTGACGCGCCGGCAGGAGGACACCAGCCCCTCCATCTCAGTGCTGGCAGCCGGGGCCTCATCAGAAGGCAGCCTGATGGGTGGGTCAGGAGCGTGGAGCTGGCCCCAGCTGGAAGGGAGCCTGGGAACTGAGGAGCCGTGGAAATACACAGCAGTCAGGAGACAGTCACGAGGGCGGTGGGAGGCCAGGGCCAGGTGGCCTGGCGCCCTGGGCCTGGGAGAGCCAGGAAGCCCAGGATGAGCCGGTGCTGCCGGAGTCTCTCCTCTGTGCTGAGCTCCCGGCAGGTGCTGAGGGAGGCCCTTCGCCCCGCAGTCTCTGAGTCGGCCTTGGCCTTGAGAGTACTGTCTCTGCTCTCGGGGCCACTCCGCCTGCCAGGGAGCCAAGACCAGCAGTGTCAGCCCCAGGCACATCAGTTCATGGCCCCCACATGACGGAGAGAGGAAGCCGAAGCAGCAGTTTTCAGACACTAGGGGTTCAAGGGTGGGGGGGGGCCTCGGGCCTCCTCTGCCCCAGCCTCCCAGCCGGGCAGGAAGAACTCACCTCCCCGTCCCTTGCCTTCCAGGGCTCTCGAGGATTCCCAGGAGAGAAGGTATTTGTGCTCGTTTTGTTTTGGGGAAACTCCTCCCCCGCCGCCCCCGTCTGTCTCCCGATCTCCCCCGACACTCACCCGTCTGCCTTGCTCCCTCTCAGGGCGAATTGGGAGAGATCGGCCTGGACGGTCTCGATGGGGAAGAGGTGAGTGATTTTACTTGTTGACTCAAACCACTCCGGGTCCCAAAGGTTCTAGGAACGAACCCCCTGGTCCACAGTGGAAGCTGTGCACCAGGTGATTTTCCTGTTGTCTTTGGCAGGGAGACAAGGGGCTGCCGGGGTCTTCTGGAGAGAAGGGGAGCCCGGGGAGACGGGTAGGTGAACTTCCATGGTGCTGCGCTTGTGGAGAGAACACGAATTCCCCTCTAGGGCCTAGGTATTTCCTTTATTCATCTGCGATAAGCCCACTTCCTCCAGGCAGCCTTCCCTGACCTCCTCCCTGCAGGTGCGCCCCGGATGTCCCTCAAGTCCCCAGCCATCTCTGACACAACACACAGCATCTCCTGGCTTGGAGAGCACGTCCCACAGGGCAGGGACTGAGTTTCTTTTGTTATAGATAAGTCCCCGGTGCCTGGCTCCCCAGTAGATTTTTGTGGGTTCACTAAGTAATTCAGAAACATGTAGAAGGGGTTTGCACTCATGTCAAGTGAGCACATGGTGACGCCGTCCCAGTCGAGGGGCAGGAATCGGAGCCTGGGATATTCAGGGCGAGACAGAAACCCGGCGAGGAGTGTGGGGACCTGGTGTTCAGCACCACTGTGGCTGGTGGAGTAGGACAGTGCTGGGGATCCGGGCTGAGTAAGCGGATTTCTTCTGCTCTTGTCACGAAAACAAAGTAACTGTGAGTGACAAGAAATGTCCGTTTTCTTCACTGTGGACCTCGTTTTGCTGGCTACGTATATCCCATAGCATCGTGCTGTGAACCTCGAATACACTCAATAAAATTCTTTTAAAAACCTCCAAGACACTAAGTTTTTAGCTTCCACTTCTGCGTTAATTTAGGGTGACAAAGGACCTAAGGGAGACAAAGGAGAGAGAGGGGACGTGGGGATCCGCGGCGACCCGGTAAGGTTTCTCATCTGTCCTGAGCTGCGGGGAAGTGGCGGGGCCTGGGGAGGAGGGACCTCACTGGAACCCTGTGACGTGTCCCTGTGCCTGCTGTGCTCCTCCTGCCACCCGGGGTTGCTGGGTGACGTTTGTCCCCAGCCACAGAGAGGAGTCACAGGGAGACCTCAGAGGCTTTCCACAGTGCTGTCTCAGGACACTTCAAATCTGCTTTTGGAAACCATTTCCCGCTTTCCTTGTTTTATGGCTCTGTAAAAGGGTCCACTTCTGACCCGCCTGTCCCCTGGGACCCCAGCCTCTGTGGCGAAGGACAGGTTCCAGGGACCTGGGCATTCTCCTCCCAGAGCGGCTTGCTGACGCCCTGCTCGGCTCCGTCACAGTGGATGGATGCCATCTGGGTGGGATGTGGCCCTGTGCTGCAGAGCCTTGTGCTCACGTCACCGCTGACACTTCTGGGCCCTAGGGCCGTGGCTTTCCTGATGCACAGACTCATTCCCTGGCTCATGTTGTTCTCAGGGTGAATCAGGACGGGACAGCCAGCAGAGAGGACCCAAAGGAGAGACTGGCGACATCGGCCCCATGGTACCGTGCTCTGTTCCTGTCCCCCTGAGCTCGGGGCTGAAGAGATGACTCTCACGCTGGCTCAGCAGCAGCTGCAGAGGCCATGCTGTGGCCTTTGACGTGAGGGTCATGTGGACCCCACAGAGGCCCCGTGAGGCTGGCGAGTGTGTGCCGGCCCTGAGGGATCTCCAGGGCCAGAGCAGCCGGTGCCCGGCGGGCTGTGCCTTGGCAGAACGCATGCCCCTTAGGTATTTGTGGAAGTGTGGGTCAAGCCAAAGGCTCGCGGAAGTGGGGACAGACCTGGGCTGACACTTCCTCCTCCTGCAGACGGGCTCTTCCCCGGGACTGACCCTTCCTGACCCCTTCGGGCACTGTGCCAGGGTTAGAAGCTCATCTCTGAGGGTCAGCATCTCACGCCATTCTTTCCCCCACACCAGGGTCTCCCAGGGAGAGACGGCGTATCAGGAAGTCCAGGAGAAACTGGGAAGGACGTGAGTACCTTCGGGCTTTGGGGACCCTGTGGTGATTCTCAGCAAGTGCCACTGATCTGCCCAGCACTGCCTGGTACCCGGGCACTCAGCGGCGCTTCATTGAGGAACCCAACAGGGATTTCTGAGGCCATCTTGACCTGCCCGTCCTGGGCTGTGCTGCTAGAAGACCACAGACCGGGGCATTTACGATGGCCTAGGACAGGTCTCTGCTCTGACAGGAACCGAGGATGAAAGCTGGGCCTGGGCAGCTGGGAATGGGTCCCCAGCCACCGTGGGAGTAGCAGAAGCACATTCAGGTCCCAGTGGCCGACTGTGAGGGGCTTTCTCAGGGACAGGCTCCCTTGTAATCAACTGAACACTCGTCATGCTTCCCAAATCCACAGGCCCGCAAATATCGAAAATGTTACCTTAAAGATTTGAACATTATAATGCTGTAGAGTTTCACAATGAAAAACAAACGTGGAAATGTTCATTTCTGGTGGCCATAAGCTCTCACGACTCAGTTTGTAAGTAGTTTCCTGAAATGACTTAAAGCGCAGGGTGCAGACAGTTGGTTTCAATTCTTTGCACGAGGCAGAAGATGGATTGTGTCCCCCCAGCCACTGGGCGATGTGACTCTTCACACACCTGCCTCTGGCCTGGCTGACGAGTCACTGGGCACTAGGGCCTCACACCAAACTCTAGGGTGTCCCCTTTGGGAGGGGGCCTTGCACAGATGATCCAGGACATTCCCGAGCTCCCGTCTTGAACCTCCGAGTTACCATGGGCGAGGGCACGTGTCTGAACCAGAGCCACCTCTGGCGTGTCCAGGAACAGGTGTCCCAGGGACAAGCCTGATCTCAGTGCCCAGGACGCCCAGGTTCAGGGATGGGTCGGACCTGGACGCAGCGAGTGTCGTCCTTGTCCCTGCTGCTCGCTGTGGCTGAGGAAGGGCAGGAAGCGAGGCAGGTCGCTGTCCCGCCGTCCTCACTGCACTTGGCTGGGGACTCTTGTGCTGCTTGGCGGGTCGGAAGTGATTCGAAACTCCCCTTTGATTTTAAGAGTGACCAGGAAGCAGGGCTCTCTGTGGTGCGGGTCCCCCCGATGCCTGGGCATAGTTTCTGACCCTGGGGCCAGCAGTGGGGATACCCGGGCTGGGCTCAGGGGCCCCGGGTCCATGCCAGAGTCCCCGTCTCCTCTCACAGTGTGTGACTTTCCACAGGGCGGCTTTGGCCGAAGGGGACCCGCAGGAGCTAAGGTGAGTCCAGGCTGGGCATCTCTCCTGGAGGCACGCTGCCCCTCACTGCTGGATGATCCAGCCCAGTGGTCAGATGCCCTCCTGGGCTGTCACGGCCACTGTTTCTGCCAGCCCCTCGAACTCAGCCCCTTCAATAGGGGAAAGGTCCCCAGGGGAGCGTGGGGGTGGAATGAAGGGGACATGACTGATCAGGGGATGTCCCTGACGTGTCCCTCAGCTGGTCCTCTGGCCTGTGAGGGACAGGCGTGGGACAGGCATGGGTCTAAAGCGTCCTCATTTCACAAAGCCCTCCTGAGGATCAGGTGAGGCAGGGTGAGAGACGTTGTAATGTGCAGAGGTGGCTGCCGTGTGTGTGGTGTCTCGTCCTGGGGTGACCCTGTCTGTCATCTGGGCTGTGGCCCTGTGAGCCAGGCTGACTCCTCTTCTCTTGTCCCAAAGGGCAACAGGGGCGGTCCAGGCCAGCTGGGCTTCGAGGGAGAGCAGGGCACCAGAGGCGCACAGGTGGGTGCTCCTGCGGTCACAGGCTTGTGACTCTGCCCAGGTTCCCTGGTGTTTCGTGGCTTTAAGATCAAGGTGGTATGCACACAGGATTGGCTTTTTGACAATGTGTAGTTGGGGGCACGATGTGCCTTTGGTCTTGTGCAGTGGTCTCAAGCATTTTTATTAGCCCCCAAAGTGACTTTGTACAAAGTCACCCCCTAAGCCCCTGGTCACCATCAGTCCTTGTTTTTATGTATTTGTCTATTTTGGACATTTCTTATTAATGCAATCATTTCATGGGTGACTTTTGAGTGTGGTACCTTTCACTTAGTAAAAGATTTTTGAGTTTTATCCATGTGTGGCATGTGCCAGAATCTCATTCCTTTTCATGGCTGAGTAATGTTCCACTGCGTGGACATGACACAGTGGTTCTATTTGTCAACTGTTGAGTGATTGGGTTGTCTCCACCTTTGGTGACTGTGGGTAAAGGTCACATGGGTCCCCTCAGCAGGACTTACAATGGTCTTTCACTCCTCAGGGCCCGCCTGGTCCCATTGGTCCTCCAGGCCTGATGGGGGAGCAAGGTATTTCTGGACCTCGGGTAAGTGTCTCCATCTGACCTCCCCTCTGTAGCTAAACAGATGGCCCAGAACCTGGCCAGGCTGGGACTTCCTGGGTGATGGGACTGCAGGTGGGCCTGTCTCTCAACTCTAGACTGCAACACAAACCCTGGGTCTATCTTTGGCCCTCTCAGTGGGAGAAAACGAGACCCCATTTCTTAGTGATCCAGTGACCTCTGCGTCCTGATCTGTTTCTCCCAAATGTGAGCCCTGGGTGGCAAACAGGAGAGGAAGTGCCTCTTCTCGGGAGTTTCAGGATGGAACTGGATAAAATCTAATTAAATCTACTAAAATCGGTAGAAACGCCAATGTTAGCAGACACCTCACGCTGGGCCCCCAGAGAGAGCCCCTCTAATTCAGCTCTTAGTGTGGGGTCCCTCCACCTGCAGTTCAGAGCAGAAGGTGTGAGCTTGCTGTGACCGCAGGGTTAGCATGTGTCGCAGCTGTGGAAGAGCAGAAGCAGGGTGCCATTGTTGGGTGGGCTCCAGTGCTAGGACCCCACCCCATTCAGGTTTCTCTCATGTCCAAGATGATAGGCAGGGAGCCATGTCGTCACTGGCTGCAGGACGTGGCCGTGGCTGGTCAGCTGGTGGCCCTGCTCGTGTACCTACCAGGTGTGCAGGAGTGTGTGGTGTGGAGGCCACTCGGTGACAGCTGTCAGTCATTGCTTAGAAAGTCCTTTATCTCTTGAGAATGGATAAATAACTAGTTTTTAAGTTTCTGGGTTGTATTTTTTTAACATTTGTTGAACTTCTGGTTAACCAAGAATTCAAGGGCACAGGTGCAAAATTGCTGTTACCAACAGCCCAGAAGCATCCATGAGACTGTGCTTCCCATCAGCTCCTCCAGGGCTGTTGCTGGGTTGTGTAGGCTGCACCCATTGTAAGGTTTACTCTCATTCACTGATTTACCCATTCACTCAGCAGACACTTAAGTACCTCTGGATACCAGCTGCCCATGGTGGGGTGGAGCGTAGAAGGGGAAACACAGTCCCATAACGTCAGGGGCTTGTTGGGAACCTAACATTTGCATGTGAATCAGCTGCAACATGCAGAGTCCTGACCCAGGGCTCTGGGCGGTCATGCTGATATCTGAGACTGGCACCAGCCATTTCTGTGCACATCAACCTTTGAAGGTCAAGTGCCTAGGATCCGTAGGCAGCATAGTTCACCTGCCCTTGGGCTTGACCTCCACACAGGGAGGAGCTGGAGTTCAGGGCCCGTGGGCTTGGATGGTGAGCCCTTTGTGACACACCCCTTTTCTTGTGCCACAGGGAAGTGGAGGTCCTGCTGGGGCTCCTGGAGAACGTGGCAGAACCGGTCCCCTGGGAAGAAAGGTTTGTCTGGAGCAAGGAAGAGCTTTTCCGAGGGCGGGGACTTGGGTGGAGGCACATGTCCCCTCGGCCTCACGAAGACTCTGCTTAGTTTTCACATGCCTCCTCCTCCCTGCTGCCCTGCGGACAGCACTCACCAGCCCCCTCACGGCGCTCACCACAACCCGCCCAGTGGGCTGCTCTCTCCTGACCAAGGCCCCCCCCCGCTGGCTGGTAATCTGGTCCATTCTTGCCTGACGCAAGCTGAGGGAGCAGTGTCCTCCGATTCCCCAGAGCAGCTGGGCACAGCTCCGCGTGGTCTCAATACCACAGGGTGCCAGGATTTTTACATCTGGGCAGAGCACACGCAGCAGCTCTGTGCACTGTGAAGTCATAGAGACCTAGACCCCAGGGACTTGTGCCACAAAGGCCGAGCACCTGCCTCTGTCGGCTTTGAGAAAAAGGACTCTTTCTTCCCCAGAAGCCTGTTCCCGTGCCCTGGGGGAATAAGCGCCAGCCCTCTGCCTTCTTTCTCATGCTCCACATGAAGGCTGCAGTTTTAAACAAGACGTGTGACTTTTTAGATTGACGTATGATAACGATGTGTCCGGGGTACGGTGTGATCTTGGATGTGGGTATACAGTGCACCGTGTGTCTTCGTGGTGGGAACCTCGGGACTGACTCCTCCAGTGTTCTGGAGATGTCCGATGAGGTCGAAGCTGGACACCTGTGCCACACGACAGGACGCACTCCCCTTCCCAGTCGCGTGGGTTGCTGTGGCTCAGCCTCTCCGTCCCCTGCACCTTCCCAGCCTCCTGACCACGGCCTGCTCTCCTCTCAGTTGTTCTCCTGGCTTCTGCACTTCAGGGAGGACCCTGGGCGCTGTCTTTCTGCGCCTGCCTCATTGCAATCATAAATGACCTCATAGAACCTGAGCTTTCAGAGGCCCTGGGGGACAGTGGCCGAGCAGCAGCAGGGCTGGAGCCACTGCGCCCCAGCCTCACTCACCATGTCCCCCCGTCCTCTCGTGTCCAGGGTGAGCCTGGAGAGCCAGGGCCAAAGGGAGGAGTCGGGAACCGCGGCCCTCGCGGGGAGACGGTAAGGCCCGGGCACTCTGTGCGCTGCTGATGCTGGGACCTCGGTTCCCCCGGGAGGCGGCTGGGCATTGCTTTTTGTATTACTGGGGATAAGACGGAAAATCCTGGAATCTGCTGCTTGTAACCAGCCAGTAGGTTTCAAAATGTCTCACTTAATTGGCGACGAGGGAGGGAGTGCGGGAGCCTCTCTGCTAGGTGAAGGCGGGGTTTTCCAGAGCTTGAAGCAGCTCTAGACTCCACACCCTTGACCTGCTTTCCTTCAAACAAGTTCAGGTGCTTGGGTTAACGTGGGATTGGATTAGGTGAGTCTCAGTCCGAGGGAGACGTTTCTTCTGAATGAGACATCCTAGGAACAGAAATCATCATTACTCATTTTTGAGACGGTTATCTAAACTCATCCAAGTCTCGCTAACAGTGGTTTTGTCATGTATGTTTCTGTGTAGGAAAAGGAGACCTATGATTCACTGGGAATTTTCTAAAATGAGTCACTACACCTGAAAACTCTGTAAAGACCGTGCTCATCAGACGTTATGAACCCCAAGTTCTAAAATATTTCTCTGTATTTCTTGTCTTCGGCTAATTGAAGTTAAAAAAATCCTATTTCTATTACTTTTAGTCTCAGAAGCAGAGGGAAAAATCAGACTTTAAGATCTATTCAGATCACTGAAAGCAACCTCTCCCTGAGTCTGCTTCCGGACATTTGGGGTGATTGCTCTTTAGCTCTTGGTGTCTATTTAAAATTGTAAATTATTGGAGTGTTGATTTTAGATGTATCAATGTAGATTTCATGTAAATTGTTCTGATGCTTTTCGAGGAGTTGACGGTGCCCGTTCTGAATGTCCCACAGGAGAGGCCTGGGGACAGGTGCTGGGCATGGAGAGGAGGCGTTTGGAAGGAGAGTCATCTGGACATGGTGCCTTGGGAGGACAGGAAGGGGCTCAGAGAGGGGGAGTGAGCTCTGGGCCCAGGGGAGCCAAGAGAGCCCGAGAGTTGGGTTCATTGTCCCTGTTTTTAGTAGCCTCGAAGACTCCTGGAGGATGTTCGTGAGCTGGCCCCAAGATTCCTTCCAACTCTAGGATTCCCTGGTTTGCCGAGCTCTGCGTCCAGCAGTGCTTGATGTTCGCAGGCTGCACTTCTCGAGGGCGAGCCGCTCATTCAGAGCACTGGTCCTTCTCCATATTCGCAGTCCTCTGCCCGGGGTTGCTAAGGGGTCCTTTGTGCCCTCCGCCTCTGGACACGGCTTTGTTCACCCACCTGTAGGATGGGGGAGGGCGGGACGCATTCCTTCTCCTGGTCCTGCTCTGGGGACATTTCAGGGCCTCAGGGACTGTCTGCGCAGGACAGCAGCAGGGCAGCCAAGGTGGCCTTCAGTGGCCACGGGGGCACCGGCAGTGATGTTCCCTTTTCCTTCTAGGGAGATGACGGGCGAGATGGAGTTGGCAGTGAAGGACGCAGAGGCAAAAAAGTATGTCCTGTGAGGCTCTGGGAAAGTCCCTGTTGTCTCATGACTTAGAGAATTCTCTGTTTAAATCTTATTGTATTTTAGTGATAGATGTTTATGTTTGATGATTCTACAGACCTTTTTTTCCTTTCAAGGTCAATTTATTTTAGGTGATTTTAAGTTGGTACCCAATATTGAGTCACTTATTTGTGTTTTACAGGGAGAAAGAGGATTCCCTGGGTACCCAGGACCAAAGGTAAATCTTCCCTGGAAATGGAGCCTCAGCACGGGGTTTGCAGGAGTCCGTGTGTCTGTGAACCAAAAAGCACATCATCCTGGCTTCAGTCGCCACATACTCACTCCACCTCCCTGGGAAAGACCCCACCCTCTCCGGGGTACTCCCTCTTCTAAGAGCAAAAGGAGGTGACAGCACAGCGCTTGTGCGGTTCCCTGGAGTGAGAGTGCAACCAGAGGACTTCAGAAGCTGTAAGATGCGTAGCTTCCGGGATTCTCTCACTGCTGATTCAATAACCCAGGCTGTCAGCAAGTGCCACCTGGACACTGGCAGCCCTGGAGAAGCCAGTCCGTCACCACCTGGCTGTCCTGGAGAGTGTGGTCGAGACGCCTCACGGCAGTCCTGCCCGCGGTCCCCAGCTGGACCTTCTGTTCCAGAGCTTGATGTGCTATTTTTTGGTTCTCTTCCAGGGAGTCCCTGGTGAGCCGGGGGGAGCTGGAACACCTGGGCCCAAAGGCATCCGAGGCCGAAGGGTGAGCTCGCCTGGGCCTGGGCCGTGGGTTGGGAATGGCTCCGTGCAGAACAGCATCACCAACTGCCGAGGCCCGGGAAATCGCCCTTCCCTGGGCCTGGCCAGTGCCACCACAGGGTGAAAGAGCAGGAGCCCCAGGTCCTAGGCCAGTGTCTCATGGCCCCCTGTGGCTGTGGTCTGCGGCCTTCCTCCTTGCCCTCCTGCCCACTGGGCAGTCCTCAGAGCCCCCTCCCCTAGGATGCCTCAAGGTGCCCAGCCCCCAGGTACCCCCAGTGGGGCGTGAGGGAGGCTCAAGTCGGGGGACTTTGGGAGTCCGTGCAGTCACATTTGGCCAGGGCCCTGGACAGTGGCAGCAGGGCTTGCTAGGTGTCGGGGCCATTACGAGGGCTCCTGGTTGGGCCACAGGCTCTGCGGCTCTGGCCATGAGCCTCCTCTTCTGTTAGCTGCTCCCGGATCTGGATTTCTCTCTTCAGTGGACTTTCCTTGCCCTCCTAAGACTGCCCCGGGTCTGGAATTAGGGACCCATGCTCTAGGTGGAGGCGAACATGGCCAAGACTAATCTGCAGCCTGCAGTGCAGTTGGGCAGTGAGGGTGATGGCGCTGTACACGTGGTCAGCGAAGGCAGTCAGTGAGGCATTTTTACTCAGGGTGGAGTTGGAAGCACCATCAGTCATCCACACGAGAGATCCTCTACTCGTTTGCGGTTACCGAATCTCTTGGGCATTCGAGCTAACCCTTTGGTTGGTTGGTGGGCAAGCCTTTGTCCCACCTGAACCTGCCAGAGAACACAGTCATGTGAAGTGACACCAGAGTCCAGGTCCCCTGTTCTGCACTTGACTTGTGGGGCGTTTGCATCCCTTGAGTGGGGACTCAGTGGGGGTGTGGGACGTTGGGTCGATCGCCTTCACCATCCTTCCCGGCTGCAGGAGCTGGGAATGAACAGGGTCTGTTCTACCCACTCTAGGGAAATTCAGGACTTCCGGGGGCCGTCGGACAGAAGGGAGACCCTGGCTACCCGGGACCATCCGTAAGTACCCATCTAGCTCCACCTGAGCCCAGGGGTGGGTAGGGCTGAGGGCTTCCATGGGTCCCTAGAGACTCCCCATGTTTTCCTCACAAGAATGGGCTGGGTTTGGTTATTTTTTGAAAAAACACTGCCCTTCTGATATTATAATGGGGAAAAAAAACCTTTGAATTTTGGAATAACAAGGAACTTTAGACAACCTGTTTCCTGGGAGCTGGGTGTGGCTAGGTGCAGAGCCTATGCTGAGGAGGCACCGGGTCCTGATCTGATCCCCAGCCTGTAAACCAAAAGCAAGCGTTTCCTGAGGTTCTCTGCAGTCCAGGGAACGCTGTGGTTTGCCTTATAATCTCCTGATATCGGCCTGAGAGGGGAAACAAGAGCACACTCAGTGCGTCTTGTTTGCATCTCATGGAGTGGTCTACCTGTGTCAGGTCCTGGTGTGGGGAGTCTCCCTCTGCCCACTGAATCTCCATGGGATCCCCAGAGGAGTGGCTGAGAAGCCACTAGCCGTGCTTCCACCAGGAGCCAGGAGGACTCTTACTAATATCGCTGTGTCCTTATTTTACTTTGTTTCTGATTGAAATTGATGAGGTTCACAGGTGACTTTGGATTGTACAAGTGACTCCTGGAGGGACAGATGAAGGTCTTGTTTGGGTGGAGCAGGGTGGCCGTCAGGGTGTGGGGCCTTGGGGTGAGCTGCTGAGGCAGCCTAGCTCTGTCCTTAGAGCCGGGGGTAGGTGGGGTCAGTCCAGTGGAGACGGGAGGCTGTGGACGCCGAGGGCCTGGGATGGCTTAGTGAAGCCTCCCCCCAGCTCCTGTGTGCCAGCTCTCCTCTCGGGGGAGAAGGTATCCAGGCTCAGGCTCCGGTGTGCACTGGCCATTCATGGGTGACAGGCCCCTAGGATGAGGGTCTGCAGCTACTCTGCAAGCCGGCTGCCCCCCAAGGACGCACTGCTGTTCTGGGTCTTCTCTGCTGTGCGGTCCGAGCAATCGAGGCGAGTTTAGAGCGAGCGGCTGGAGTGGCCAAGGTTACCAAGGGTCTGCCTCGCTCCGTCACGTTAGCGTGGGCCAAAGGCAGTTCCTCTGAACGCCACATCCGCACAACAGCTGCGCCCCTCAGCCTGTCCTCCCTTGGTTTTACAGGGTCACAAAGGCAATCGAGGCGACTCCATTGACGTAAGTTGCATGCGTCCAGAGCAAACCGTTGTCCTGCCGGCCTTGCTCCCGCTCTCCTCACACGCTCTTCCGTTTTCTTTTAAAGCAATGTGCCCTGGTCCAGAGCATCAAAGACAAATGCCGTAAGTGCAGACCTCCTTGGCCCTGACACGGCTATCTTTACCTTTGAACCCTCAAGCCGCAGAGCCGCCCTTCACCATTTCTCCTCCTTCTCCTTCTAGCTTGCTGCTATGGTAAGTGACTGCGGTGGCCGCTCTCTTCTGAGGAGACAAGACCCTTCCCGTGAGTACTGTCTGCCAACCCGCCACTCTCCACAGGGCCCCTGGAGTGCCCCGTCTTCCCGACGGAGCTAGCCTTTGCTTTGGACACCTCTGAGGGGGTCACCCAGGACACGTTCAGCCGCATGCGAGACGTTCTTCTGAAGGTGGTGGACGGCTTGACCATTGCGGAGAGCAACTGCCCCAGGGGGGCCCGTGTGGCTGTGGTCACCTACAACAGCGAGGTGACCACAGAGATCAGGTTTGCCGACTCCAGGAAGAAGTCCGCCCTCCTGGAGAGCATCAGGAACCTCCAGGTGCCACTGACGTCCAAGCAGCAGAGCCTGGAGACAGCCATGTCCTTCGTGGCCAGAAACACGTTTAAGCGTGTGAGGAGTGGGTTCCTGATGCGGAAGGTGGCCGTCTTCTTCAGCAACAAGCCCACCAGGGCCTCCCCGCAGCTCCGGGAGGCCGTGCTCAAGCTCTCGGACGCGGGCATCACCCCGCTGTTCCTCACGAGCCAGGAGGACCGGCAGCTTGTCAGCGCCCTGCAGGTCTGGGCTCCGCGGCCGCTGCGGCCCCCCTCCTCCCGCCCCGGGGAACTTCTCAGCACACCCCGCTCGCTCTCCAGGGTGGACTCGCGTCCTGGTGAGGCCGAGCTGAGGACCTCTGGAGGTGTCCGAGGCTCTGGCACCGGTGCAGCGCCAGCCACCCCTCCAGGTCCCTCCTCACGGTCTGCAGCTCTGACCCGCTAGTGAGGCTCTGGGCCTCGTCACCGAGTCCAGCATCAGCGTTGGTGGATTCCCTCTGCCTCCCAAGAGGGTGGTGTGGCTGTGTCCCTTCTGGTCCCAATGTGCACGGCCAGGCCAACCTTCCCTGGGCCTCTGGGACATGTGCCCTTCCCAGCTGATACTAACGTTGACTTGCTGTAATTGATGGGTTAATGTTTATCCAGGGCCACTTCTGCTGGGTCTGTCCAAAGCATGTGGTCAAGGGGTGCGAAAGGCAGGACCCCCTGACCTGGGTCCCCTCCTGGCCTGCTTGCCCTCACAGGGCCCTAGGTCTCTCTCCTGTAAGGGGAGGCTGGGGTGATGGTGTCCAGTGTCCTCCCTTCAACATGGTGTTCTGGTGCCCTCTGCCTGCATGGGCAGGGGACAGTGGCCATGGCCACCGTCCCTCAGTGCCTTATCCTGCGGGACTGTGTGGTCCAGTGTGAGCACAGGACCCTGGGCCTGGGGTCCAGTTGGAACTGTGTTTGTGTGAGGGTTCCCTCTTCACGCCTCCTCCCTACGTGGGCGGAGTGACCTGGCGCACCTGTGATTCTTGACAGTGGGGTTTCTGGAAAGAAGAAAGGATTCTTTTTTTGTCCTTCACTCTCTCACTCGAGTTGACGAGTAGTGACAGCCTGCACGCCAGCCACTGTGATGGGCAGAGCTCTTCCCTCTGCGAGTGATGTCCTGTGGGCTTGGTCACTATCGAAGCCTCAAAGGGTGGGGACCGGATGGGGCTCACATTTGCCAGCTGCTGCTGTTGCTAAAAGTGATCCAATATCTAAGTCCCCGGTATCTGTTAGAGGACACACCAGACGTTTGACTTACATGATCTCATTTAATCCACCAAATAACTCCTTTAACGGGAAGGTACCACTGACCCTGTAATATGGCGGAAGAAACAGAACCCCAGAGAGGTTGAGTAATTTCACATGAGGCCCAGCGGAAGGTGCAGGAGGAGGACCTGAACTCGGCCCATCCCTTAGAACAAGCCCTGGGCCTTGCTCTTGGACAGCGCCGCTCCCCTCCCCCGGCCCAGGCGGGAAGGTTCTGAGCCCCTGGGAAGTCGGTCCACTGATGTGACCTGGATTTGTTCCTCTACGTTCAAATAGTTCCCTGTCGCCAGCCCTCCCAGACCAGGCTTCTCCTTTTGTTTAAACAGATCAACAACACAGCAGTGGGGCACGCCCTCGTCCTGCCGGCAAGGAGGGACCTCACGGACTTCCTGAAGAGCGTGCTCACTTGCCACGTTTGCCTGGGTAAGGTCTTCTCCAGGCGAAAGTCCATCCACTGCGATTCAGGACCACGGCCACGGGGGGGGGGGCACCCCAGTGAGACTGTGAGCTGTCTGAAGCGCTGGAGTTGAGCTAAGAGGCTCCTGGGGCCAGTGGAATGCCGACGAGGGGCCTCCGTATTTAAAGTGGACCTCCCCACCAGGGCCTCTCTTCTGGAGGGAGTCGGAGGAGAAGTGGCCCCATTCCAGTTACAGCCTTAAAATCTGGCATTAAAATGCTTGGCCAAAGTGACCTTTTAGAACCTATTTCTTCAAAGAGTGGCACAGAATGGAGATAACGTTCCCTTTTCGTTTGAAATGATGGTCTGGTGATGACAGAGGGAGTGCTTTACTGATTGGTTCTTCTCATGAGTTTTAGGGGGTGAGTGCTGATGTCTGGCCACAATCAAGTTGAGAGATCATAGGTCTCCGTCTTGGGTGGCAGTTCTGAGTGCCCAGACTCCCAGCAGAGAGGCCCACAGGGCTGCTGCGGGAGCCCCAGGATAAGTGGGCTGCCGTGCTTCTTTGCAGACATCTGCAACATCGACCCGTCCTGCGGATTTGGCAGCTGGAGGCCAGCCTTCAGGGACAGGAGAGCAGCAGGCAGCGATGAGGACATTGACCTGGCTTTCATCCTGGACAGCTCGGAGGCCACCACTCTGTTCCAGTTCAACGAGATGAAGAAGTACATAGGCTACCTGGTCAGGCAGCTGGACCTGAGCCCAGACCCCAAGGCCTCGCAGCACTTTGCCAGGGTGGCCGTGGTGCAGCAAGCCCCCTTCGAGTCTGTGAGCAACGCCAGTGTGCCGCCTGTGCGGGTGGAGTTCTCCCTGACGGACTACGGCTCCAAGGAGAAGCTGCTGGACTTCCTGAGCCGGGGCATGACGCAGCTGCAGGGGACCCAGGCCTTGGGTAGTGCCATCGAGTACACCATAGAGAACGTCTTTGAAAGCGCCCCCAATCCCCGGGACCTGAAGATCGTGGTGCTGATGCTGACGGGCAAGATGCAGCAGCAGCAGCTGGAGGAGGCCCAGAGAGCCGTCCTCCAGGCCAAGTGCAAGGGCTACTTCTTTGTGGTCCTAGGCATTGGCAGGAAGGTGAACGTCAAGGAGGTGTATGGCTTTGCCAGCGAGCCCAACGACGTCTTTTTCAAACTAGTGGACAAGTCGACTGAGCTCAACGAGGAGCCTTTGATGCGCTTTGGGAGGTTGCTGCCATCCTTTGTCAGCAGTAAGTCCTGCGGAGCCCTGCACTTGTCTGGCCATGCTCTTTGCTGGCCCCAGAGTCCAGGCCACTGGGGCAGGCAGGGAGCCACAGGAGAGATACCAGTGAGCAGACATGCACGTGTCCCTTTGCTCAACAAGTAGATGTGATGCCTGTCATATGCTAGAGATGCTCTTAGGAGCCAGCGTCATCAGGGGACACACAGACAACAGTCCTGGTCCTCTTTTACTCATTTTTAATCCCAAATTTGATGGGGACCTCCTTGCCATAAGATGCTATTGGTGTTCCAGAGGTTTGCTGGGTGGGCACGGGGGTCAAGCAGACATTCGTTATTCATGCCCCAATAAGCTGATGCCTTACAGAAGTGTATCCTGTGGGGGCATTGATCTGGGATTAGTCACCAAGCCCACGCTTGCTTCCCCTGCATCTTTGCCACTGGGGATCTTCCTCCCAGGAATATTCCCCCACCTTCTTCTCAAATGCATCAAAACTCACCCTGTCTGCCCCAGATCACTGTGGGTAACCCTCTCCCAAGGCCTGTGCTTGGTGAACCTGGATGCCAAACTTGGGCCATGTGTTATCTGGACCACTGGTCATTTTTTTGGTGGGTCTGGTACCATGCATAGTCAAACAAGCAGAGGCTGTGTATCAGCCCAAGGGGGGCTCTACAAAGTGTGAACACACAGGGCCCCGCTGAATATTTATGGTCCAAGGGAAAGTCTGTGAAGGCCTTTTCCCCAGAACATACCAGGGAAACGAGAAGCAAAGGAAAGCCACAATTCACCCAGGGATCGCTGTTCCTGTCTTCAGAAGGTTAAAAACAAAAGTGTATCGAGCAACGCTCTGAGAAAATGTTAACTGTAATTGGACTGTAATTTGATGTTTGGAGTTTGGAACTTGCTAAGCTCTCCTCATGAGTTTTCTTCTATTCCCGTCTTCTTCCTCACATTGAGTGAATACCATCCTTAACCCACTCACTCAAATACCAAAAAGAACCTACTGGCCTGAGATGTGGTCTGAATCTTGTACCATCACCCTTAATGGATAGCATCACTGGGCTTAGCTTGTCTGGAAGAACCAGTCAATTTGATAAATATTTATGGCCAACTAAGCATTATCTCTAGTCATATCAGACTGATTTTAATTTTCATGTGACTCATGTGCAGTTAAAATATTTTTTCTTGTTTTTCTCTAGGTGAAAATGCTTTTTACTTGTCCCCAGATATTAGGAAACAGTGTGATTGGTTCCAAGGGGACCAACCAGTAACTGCTATGAAGTTTGGTCACAAACAAGTGTAAGTGATTATAATTATTTTTGAAAAACTTGTGGTGCTATAGGTGGAATGCAGAGGTCATCCTCTAACTTTATGGAGGAGGACATTAAAATTCAGATAGTATGATGTCTCAAAGGTAATGTAGGATGTTCTTAAAGAATTTGTTATATTGGTTAGCTTTTGCTGCATAACAAACTACCTAAAACTCAGTGGAATGGCTTACAGCAATGATTATTTATTTCACTTAGAATTCTGGCTGGGCTCAGCTGGGTGGTTCTTCTGATCTCTTGAATGTGCTGTGGTCAGCCATTTGTAGATATGAACTGGCAGGTCCAGAATGGTCTCCACTGGATTGGTTCACCTCTATTCCATGGGTCTCTCATCCTCCAGCAGGCTAGCCTGTTTCTTTATAAGGTGACCAGGCTGGTACCATGGAAAGACGGTGGCAGTGTGCCAAGAATCTTGAAACCTAAGAGACCTGGCACACTGCTGACTTCTACCACATCTGTTAGCCAAAACCCATGTCCAAAACCTGGCTTAGATTTAAAGGTGGAAAACTAGGACAAGAGAGTACCTGGCGTGTCACATTATTCAGAGTATGGACACAGAGAAGGTAGATGTTTGAGGCCGTATGTCCAAATAGTGTATCGTACCTAGTGTGGCAGGATTTCTTTTCTTTTTTTTTTTTTAAAATAGTTTTTAGTTGTTGATAGACATTTACTTTATTTGTTTTTATTTCTATGTGGTGCTGAGAATTGAACCCAGTGCTTCATGCATACTAGGCAAGCACTCTACCACTGAGCCACAACCCCAGCCCTGTGTGATAGGATTTTGTAAGAACTGAATACAAAAAAGGATTAAGCAAAGCATTAATAATTGTAATAATCTTACAGTTATTAATGCTGCAGTAGCGTGTGGAGGTGGCAGCCCTGGGAGGCAACATGTATGCCTTCCAGGAAGAGGGACGAGAGCGGGGAGACTGGAGGACCACGGTACCGTGGTGCTGCGGCTTGTGGACCTGCTCCATGGCCCATGCCCTGCTCCATTTCTGGTGCCAACTCTAGGAACAGAGAGGAGGAGAATGTGGCCACATGAGAGGGCTAGGTGGGGTGGAGGGGGACATGGCTGCAGGAGCTGAGCTCATGTGGGTGTCAGCCGTTTGTGCTCCTTAAGGGACTGCCACAGTATGTCACACTTAAGTGGGGGTGGAGGTTCTTTGCACCAGATGAGAAGTGAAACCATCCTTGGAAAATGAAAGTCAGTTCCCCAGCTGACCTGGGGGTGCGGGAGAGCCACCTCTCTCTGTTGCAGACCCTCTCTCTATCACCCTGTAAGTCCTTCAGCTCCTGCCCCCATCGTCAGAGGGAGTGGTGCCAGATCCCTGCCTAGTGAGCTCAAAGTCATGACCAAGGCAGCTACGACCCTCCCCAGGCACTGGGATGCCCGCCCAGCCGGATCCAGGGTCACAGGCTCTATGGACTCTTCCAGCCTTCCATGGACCCCATTTTTTTCTGAAATATTCTCTAAAGTTGGCTCAACTGTCTCATCTTTAGGAGAACTGAATGAACAAAGTAACAGTATTTGTACTTTTATGATATCAGCTTGAAAATGTCCTGCATATGATTTGTAGCATGATACAGCTGTAAAGTAGTTGAATTTTCATCTAAAAGCAAGAATGAAGCATGGATCTGTGCTGCTGCATTGTTTGATGCTGTTGTAGATTTTTTAAAATTTATTTTTTAGTTGTAGTTGGACACGATAACTTTATTTTATTTATTTATTCTTTTTGTGGTGCTGAGGATCAAACCCAGGGCCTCGCATGTGCTAGGCGAATGCTCTACCGCCGAGCCACGACTCCAGCCCACTGTTGCTTTGTACATATACACAAAAATTGACACAGACAAAAGATACACACATTTTCAGCCAACAATGAGCCATAGGAGCAAAATGTTATATGCTGACTTAACTTTCTAGTTCAACATGGCATTTTGATGAGTGGACACCTTTTTACAGTGAAAATAACTAATTACTAATTTTATTTAATTTGAATGTATGTTTCAGTTTGTTAAGTGTTATAATTAGAACACTATTAATATTATTTATTCTCTTATATCTTGTTTCTATCTTTTAAAAATAAATTGAAAATAAGATGTCAGATGTTCTTATAGTACCATGTAAGCTTTATTTTTAAGGATTCTAGTTTTAGATGCCATTCAATATCTTTAATTAGTGTTACAGATTCTAAAATTAAGAAACTTTGAACATGTGCAATACTATGCCTAATCTCTAAAAAAAATATAGGGCAAGCATTTTTGCTAAAACAGCACATTTCCCATAGATCCTTGGGTTGATGTCGTCGCCTACTTAGATAACATGCAAAGTTGCAGGCGGAGGTAACCTTTAATCTGTTTTAACAGAAACATTCCAAATAATGTTACATCAAGTCCAACATCCAAACCAGTGACCACAACGAAGCCAGTGACCACAACAAAGCCGGTGACCACCACAACAAAACCAGCCACCATTGTGAACTTGCCGCCTGCTAAGCCAGCTGCCGCACGACCTGTCCCTGCTAAGCCTGCGGCTGCCAAGCCTGTGGCCACCAAGCCGGCCACGGCACGACCTGCAGTGGTGGCTAAGGCAGCGGCAGCGGCAGCGGCAAAACCTGCAGCTGTGAGACCCCCTGCCCCTCCTGCAAAGCCAGCAGCCACCAAGCCCGAGGCTCCTAGGTCCCAGGCCAAGCCAGCTGCCACCAAGCCAGTTGCTGCCAAGCCCCTGGGTAAGAAGCCCAGCTGGGGCTGCCTTGCTACACGCTCCCAGGCCCCTCTGGGGGTGCCCTTGGAGGCCGGTTTGCAGTCGGAATGTGGTTGGTGGTCGCCCTTGGTGATCGTGAACTTTGTCCCTGCGGTGAGGCATATGGTCACAGAATAGGGTCTCAGGCTGTGCACTGTGGCAACATTACGTATTGATTACGATCTGGGTGATCATCCCCGCCCAAAGACTACCCTGCAGGCTCCTCCTGAACGTAGGAGAGATGCGTGTCCGACTCTGACAGGTACGAGAGGTAGCTGGGTTGGAGGCGCCCAGCGTGTATGGGTCATCTTCCTCCAAGTGGATACTAAAAGATGCTAAGAAAGTCACCCTGTAGAGGAACATCAGGCAGAATATGTGTGCTCAGGAAAGGTGGGAATTGCTTTCTGTTCATGAGCAGAGTGGAAGCAGAAATCCCTTTAACAGAGTTTCATGCTGTGCCCTGAAGTTTCGTGACTTAGATTTTAAATGGCAAGGCTCATTTGGTCCTGAGCGTCTTCCTGTAGCTCTCCAGATCTCGCCTTTTCAAAGTATCCCCTTAACAATGGAGATTTTCAAAAGGAGGTCATGTACCTTGCTGGTGAGTAATGAGGCTTTTAATTATTCTTAATTAGTGAACTTCATGTTTCACGCCTGCTGAGGGTGACAGTATTTCTCAGGAGCTTGAAGGAGAAATTAGTTCAACTTCCGGATCCATTGTGCTGACTCATGGCTTTCAGGTGTCCTCCTGGCTGGGTGGCACAGTCCCACGGGCCCTATTCTTTACCTCCGCGCTCTGCTCTGGTCTGTCTTTCAGCTAAGGCGTCCCGAGAAGTCCAGGTATCTGAGATCACCGAGAACAGTGCCAGACTCCACTGGGAGAAGCCTGAGCCTCCTAGTTCGTATTTTTATGACCTTGCTGTCACCTTGGCCCACGACCGGTCCCTGGTTCTGAGGCAGAACCTCACAGTCACCAGCCGCGTCATTGGGGGCCTGCTGGCCGGGCAGACCTACCATGTGGTGGTGGTCTGCTACCTGCGGTCACAGGTCAAAGCCATCTACCAAGGAAGCTTCAGTACCAGTGAGTACAGGTGGCCTCACGGGCAGCTGGGGCCTGCTTTCTACATGGGATACCCAGAGGGACAGGAGGGAGCAATTGTGATGGCATCTATCCTGAAGTACCAGCCACGTTTAAATGGAAAAATAAGAATCCCGGGTGCTTTGGTCACACCCTGAGTTTATAGAGCAACAGAATAAAAGAGGGTTCCATGTGAATGTGCTCTGGCTCTTGGGTTCTGGCTGCTGCACGCAGGAAACCAGGTTCTCTGTGCCTGAGAGCAGCCTGCTAAGGTGGGGGTCTCTGCTGCCCCACCTGGCCCTGGAGAGTAGCCGCGAGTCACCACCTTCTTAGGGAGCAATGGAGAGACTATGAGGACTCGCTCCCAGGGCAGCGAGGCCAGCAGCCTCTGCCTCCCTGGCCCCCCAGTCTCATGCTCTGCCAGCTCGGCCCAACGCTGAAGACTGCCTTCCCAGCCGCAACCCAGGGGCCCTCTCTCTCTTTCTGAGTTCCTTCCTCTTGACCCCCACTGCTCCAGGGAGGTGGGGGCAGGCAAGGTCCCTCTTCTTTTCAGGCCAGTGTGACTCAGATGGGGGATCACAGGGGAGGGGGGGAATCACAGGGCGAGGGGGGTGATCCCCTTGGCAGCCACTGGTCAGGCTCAGCATCCCCAGGAGTCAGAGACCTGCCCAACCCTGGCCTTCGGTTTTCTTGGATGCTGTGGAAGAGGTGAGTGGAGGTGAAAGGGTTTCCTCCACCTGCTTGGTAACCCATGTCACCTGGCAGACCACAGCCTAAGCAGCACATGGGGACTTCGGAATCCCGTTTCCGTGGCCCACCCTGAAGGCCGCTGTGCCTGGATTGCTGAGGCGTTCTCGGCGGCTGGTTTCTGGTCTGCCTAGGTTTGCACGCATTTTTCTTTTACAGAGAAAACTCAGCTTCCACTTCCGCCTCCACAACCAGCAAGGTCAGCTTCTAGTGCGACCATCAATCTAATGGTGAACACAGAACCCTTGGCTCTTACTGAGACAGGTAAGCTAAAAAATGAGGTGCTCTGGGGGCACTCGGGGGATTCTTCCAAGAATTTTAAAGTTTTCAAAGTCTTGATTCTAGCTCCTCCCCTGGGTCTAGTTCCCATGACCTCTATGGGCAAAGTTCCAAGTTGGCTCCGAGAGGCCCGATGGTGTCAGTCTGCATGTTCCCAGCTGTAAATGAAGCTGTACCTTGCCTGCCACCAGATTTGCAGAGGAAATTGAGTGGGAGTTGCTTCTCTGGCTCCAGGCCGAATCCTCTGTGCCTTGTTGGAGACTCAAGTTGATGGTGGTCTATGGTGGTGTGAAGAGCAGGCTTTGTCCCCTCTACGATTCACTCCCATAAATGAAACTGCTTGGGAGAAAACAGGATGGTCCAGATTGGAGCCATGAGATGCCTGGGTTTGAATGTGACCCCTGGGGTGCTGTGGTCCCAGGTCCTGAGCACACAGCCTGGCTTGCTCTCGTGTCCTGCTCTCTCGGGTGCTGAGCCCAGGTGTGCGCTCAGCTAACATTTATCGGCGACGGGGCAGCCATGATTTGGGTACACACAGCTGTTGCTGGCCTTGTTCGTCCTTGAGAGATGATCACTAAAGAGGTCCCTGTTTTGCCTAAGTGTATGCAGCAAAAGATTTGGTAGTAACATAAAAACAGTGCCAAACTCCACTGGGAGAAGCCTGAGCCCCCTAGTTCTTATTTTTATGACCTTGCTGTCACCTTGGCCCACGACCAGTCCCTGGTTCTGAGGCAGAACCTTACGGTCACTGACCGTATCATTGGGGGCCTGCTGGCCCGGCAGACCTACCCCGTGGTCTTCCATGGGATTTTAGGTATGACATTGTTTTACAGACCCCAAAGCATAAGTTTCTGCTACATATGAGAACAGATGAGAACAATTCAATCACCTTTGCTGTGTCACCCCATTCAGGAGGAGGACCATCTTGGGTTACAATGGGTACTTCTGTAATGAATTCTGATGGAGGGTGTTTGTGGCTGGTTTCATGCTGTGCTAGATTTAGGAGCAGCTGAGGCTGTGTGACAAGTCAGCAGGTGGCATAGATTTACTATGCATCGAGAGAAGCAACAGCACTTTATTATTCTGAACTATCTTGTGTGGCTCTTGGATCTGTCTTGTATATTCCTCATTTTACTCTTTTCCACTGTAAGTCTCTGAAATGATGCTCATTTCTCTACCTCATGCTTCTGTCGTGGATGCATCCCATTTCATCTATTCAAATCAAATTAGATGGTTCTGAGCATTTTGTAACTCCACACCCGCCTCTTTGGGGCTGCTGGGCAGTGGAGGCCTCCCGTCAGAGTGCTTTCTTCCACCGACAGACCTTCCCCGTGTCTGCACACACCAGCATGTTCACCATCCCCGCACACAGGACCGCCCATAGAGATGCCAAGCACAGAGTTACTAGGAGGGTCAGTGATTCACGTGGGAATTGTGGCTGTTACACACTGGAGTTTAATAAGGGCTGATGAGTGGCCTACTTTCAGAACTGAATTCTGTTGAATTATAGTTTGCCTTTGGAGACAAGTTGAGCAATCCGTCCGTCAGAATGGCCACGTGTCTTTTAAATTTCTTTCACCTTTTAAAAGGAAAGGCTGGTAGGAAACTAGGACAGTCTCTCCTCACTATTAACTTATGGAAATAAGCCAGGTGTTCTAGTAGATGGGGTAATAAAGTTTTAGCTTCTCAGAGATCGTATAAAAAGACTGGACAAAAGATTTTGATGCTGTGGTTTTCAGCTCAAGCGAAGAAGCTGGAGGTAGGCACACGTGATGTCGGTAGGGCTGGGAGAAGGCTCAAGTTTTGATTTCTGTTCATAAGCAGCTTCGTGAGTCCTGCAGCAAAGGACTGTCCTGCAGCCACTGCCCCTGTCCTGAAGCTCCAGTTTCTGAGCCCCACAAAGGCTTCCCAGACAAGAGGATTGACCTCAAAGGGAAGTTGCAAGGAATACACCAGATTCCTCCAAAACATGAACCAAACGGGCAGACCCAGTGCACTCTCCACCCCAAGCCCAGGGCTGACTCCATCCCTGGTAGTGGAGGTTGTAAAATGTCTCGCAGACTTGTGCTTCACGGAGAGAACATGACTTGGAGTGACCACAAGTCGGCAAGCCTGGGGAAGTTTCTGGTTCTCGTATGTGTGGTCCAGAAGGATAAGCATGGATAAACAGCGCTGAGCTAACATACACAACCTAATCTTGAAACACAATCTGAGGGGGCCGTTTTTGTTTTTTCTGGTGGAGTTGCAAGTCTCAGAACTAGGAGACTGTCTTCCAGCCAGACTCCCAACGCAGGCACCTCCTCCCCACATGACAGAGAGGGAGGAGGTATTGAGCTGGCAGCCTGGGCTTCTCTCGGGCTGCAGGGTGTCTGACACACTGCACCCTTGACACTGGTGGGTCCCGTCACTCAAGCGCGTGTTCTCTGACCTTGTCACATGTGTTGTGCACGTGCCTGCGTGTGGATTTCCCACTCAGGGATTCAGATAGCATGGAGACGCAAGCTCCCTGCCTTTCTCAAGAGCAAGGCCCTGCACCCTTGATCTCTGCAGCCCGCACAGAGGTAGAACAGCGCTCGGCCGGGAGAAGGGACTCAGTTCATGGCCATGACCATTGGGTGTGCCCCCACATGCATGCCACTCTTGGGAGCTTTTTTTGAATTAAAATAATTGGGTGTTTACTTCAAAATGATTGAAATCCAAAATGGACCGCAACAGCAAGGAAGGGGTAACTAGAATTAAAGAGGCGAAAGCTGGTCTTCCCTTCTCCCCAGCCTGGTCCCCTGCCCGGCTTATCCTCTTAGACACTTTCTTCAGCAGAAGTAAAATATTTAATAATATTTATATTTTTTAGAGTTGAAGAAGGGAGTGTCAACTAATCACTCCTTATTAAATAACTTTAAAAAATAGAGTAACTACACTCTATAGTTGCAGGTACAATTTGTATCCAATTATTAATGATCACAATATGCATTATTTCTTCAAGATGTATTTTCTAAACAACTCAGGCAAAATTAAGTTTTAAAACCAGCTTTTCCAAATGGACATGCATGCATTTTGATTCATTTTATCTTTTGGACCATTAACTTATTACAAACTCAGTTTAGATTCACAAATGTGTGTCTCTTTCTCAGTATGAAATGTTAGCAATTCTTTACTTCCATGAATAAAAGATTCCACCTGACAACCTGCATTTTTTGCCCTAGTTTACCAATTTGGACCCATGTTTGAGTCCATTTAGAAATTGGTGCAAGAACACAAGGAAATGAAAGGCCCTGGCCCTAGGCATCCAATTCAGGGGAAGGAGATGGCCAGCAGTGATATTTGAGCTTTCCATTGTGTATATTAACGTTTTCCTGTTTCAAAAGCCACATTTTAAGAGAATCTTGTTTTTGCTTTGATGCTAGGAGTTGAGTTCAAGCTAAACACAAGCTTTACATTGAGCTACACGCCCAACCCAAGAGATGCCTGCTTATGGAGAATTTGACAGACACGGGCACATATGTTGGACAGAGTGGCTACGGGATTCTTTGTCTCCCACATAAGTCCTGGCCCTGTTTGGTCTAGAGGGAAATGGCTTCCTGCAAGACCCTGAGTGTAAGACCCTGACTGGCGACAAGGGTTGGTTCCACTAGTGGGACTACAGCCTCATTACCTGCCATTTAGGATCCTAGGTTTCGCAGTACTACATGATTCTGTTTGAAATGGTTAAAGTTTTTTTTGCAGTACTAGGGATTGAATCTAGGTGCCCCACGGCTGAGCCACATCCCCGCCCTTTGTATTTTTTATTTTGGGACAGGTTCTTACTAAGTTGTTCAGACTGATCTCCAATTTGCCATCGCCTTGCCTCAGCCTCCCAACAAGTCGCTGGGATTATAGGTGCGTGCCACTGTGCCCAGCAAAACTTGTATTTTTTTTTTAAACAAAATAAAATTAACCCTCTTCCTCCATCCAACACACACACACACACAAAACCCTTTCTATCTTTGCTTTCTTCAGCACCTAAAAAGGTCACACCCCAGCCCTTTCCTGGGGTCCATGTGTTGCCTGCAGATATGGCCATTAGCTAGAGGTGATGGGAAGATCCCTCACTCGCATCACAGCCTAAGAGCCTCAGCCTGACAGTACCATGTGCTGTCAATTTTGGTTTTAGGGTTTGTTGCCACCTCTCCCCTCCCCCATCTAATTTTGGCTAAGGAGACTTTGTATAGAAATTTAGATGTTACCAAAGGCACCTCACTGAGGTGTCCAAACAAAATCAAAGCCAGGAGGTTAACATTATGCAATATTGCAAAAAGAGTCCTAAACTATTGGCTTACCCATATGAGTTAAGGAAGAGTCCAACGCAGAAACTCACCAAAATAATTAACATTCTGTATTACTTGTTCTAGACATTGGCAGTCTGTGAACTGGTCACGTTTTGTCCGAGCAGACGTCACCGGGCCAATCGTCCAGCTCTGGAGGAGCTCATTTTTGTGGTCACTCATCTTTTACTTATTTTATTGACTGTAAGGTGCACGTTTCCCCTCATTGTAACACTTCTGAAACTGAAACGTGACTTACAATTGACCACATATCCTGCCTGGCTGGTAGTATTCTGGGAACAGAAAATAGCATTGCATCTTAAAATTAAAATTTCTTAGTCCTGACGAAGCACAGTATTTGGTTAGCCAAGTTCCATTGTGGATATAGATCATTGTTTAGCACAAGATGAAGTAGTGGGGGAAAATCTGACTTTCAATAATAATTTAAAGAACTGAACCTCACAAGTTCAGATAAACAGCTATAAATATTTGCTCTGCTTGGTTGAAGAGAAGCTGCTGTCTTCAAGATGGTCTGTCCATCTCTGCTTCGGAGCGTGACCATCAGTTGCAGTGCTCAGGCCAGATGCACCCTGAGGATATTTGGTTTTCTTTCTTTCTTTTTAAAATTGTGAATAAATGTGTGCCATTTGGGGCGTCCTCAAGGAGGACAGAGAAAGCCCGGCAGACAGCTGGCCTGGCTAACAGGCCTGCGGGGCGCCACGGTGAGCGTGGAGCTTGCCCAGTGATCCACAGTGTCGCCTTGCTCAGTTCCCTGCACAGCACCCTGGAGGCCCCTGGCACATTCGAGAGGAAGAAGGTGGTGGTTGTAAACTGTTGCCATTTTATTCTGCGTCTTTGGGCCTTGAAAGCTCTTGGGTGGCCCCTGGCTCTCTCCACCTCTGAAGGGGTCTGCACCTAGGAGGTGTGGATGAAGCGCTGGCAGCCCCCAGTCTTGGGGGACAGCCTCCCCTCAGCAGCCAGGGTCATTGGAGACACTTCTGAGCCTCGGTGCTGTGTAGCTTAGAGTCTGCTGCATCACAGCTGACCCGAGATTTGATGGCAACCCCGAGACTTTGGCTTCTTTTCCCCCTGGTGCTGGTCACAGCTGCAGATGCCCACACTGCCCCCACCCCACAGCTGTGGATCAAGGACAGTGGGATGGCCGCTGTTCTGGGCAGAGCTGGGAGATTTAGGCTCATGAGCTACTCACACAAACACGCAGCCTCATCCACCCCAGGGAGTTTTGTCCCAAGGAGGTTGACATTTTTCAAACTTTCAGATAACAGTTGACATCTGTGTATCTCCTCTGGAGTTTGCCAGAGAACTCTGTAAACAGACATGGGGCGTGCCTGAGCTGCCAGCCCTCCTCTGCAGGCCCGGAGGGACGTGGCCGCTTGACTTCCTCAACAGGAGGAAGATGCTCCTCGGCCGCGTCTTCGCGGTGGTGGATTCTCCTCAGTGGTAGTTGTTTGAACTTGTTTGATTTGGCAGGTCTTGAAAAAGCTCAGCTGCACACGTGTGTGAGCACACGCACATTCTTACAGGTTCTTCATTCCCACTTTGCCTTTGATTTCCAGTCTACTTGGCTTGCAGCGAAGTGAGCAGCTTTAGTTTTGAGCTGTTATTTAAATGCCGTTTTCCCAAGGAATGGGGAGCTCCACGTGGTTTAAACCAGTTTCTTCTCTGAGGAATTAGCATAGAAGGAATCAGGGAGTCGGCGGTCTCGTGAGTGGGAAGAGGATGAGCCGTTCATCTTGTTTCCAGTTTCCGAGGAGGAGAGCTAACATTTGGGATTCCAGCGTCCTCCGTGAACCATGGGGAAGCTTTGTTCATTCCTTGCAAAGCTGGGTGATTATTCTGTCCCCATGTCAGCGAGGACACAGGCTCAGTCAGGGGAAGGGGCTTTTCCTCGTGGAAACTGACCTGTGTTCTGGTTAGACTGCAGCTGGCCGTGCTGCAGCCTAATGGAGCCTCATGGAGGCCCTTCTCCCCTGTCACTGCAGATATATGTAAGCTGCCCATGGAGATAGGCACCTGCAGGGACTTCACCCTCAAGTGGTACTACGACCCAGGCACCAAGAACTGCGCCAGGTTCTGGTTCGGAGGCTGTGGTGGAAACGAGAACAACTTTGAATCACAGGAACAATGTGAAAAAGTTTGCGGTCATGGTAAGTGATTCTCTGTGGTTGGCTGCCGCAAATAAGACACCAGGTCAATAACTGCCCTTGAGGAATATTTGAATTACAGTGATTATGATACAAATGAAAAAAGGTAAACTGTATCCTCAGATAAGGATACAGAATAAGCACAATTTAAAATTTTACAAACAAACCTCTGTGAATTTGATTTTTCAAATTACATTTTTTTTCTAGAAACATACTTTCTTTTTTTTTTTGGCCAGTGGAGAGACACATGGCCAACTACTTACCACTCTTCAGAAATGTTACCAAATCCCCTTTACTCAACATATTGCACCAAACATGATTATGAGAAAAATAATATCATGATCAATTAGAAACAACACCAAAGATAAATACCCCCATATGCTTATCTTTAAGTAATTTTGCTTTCTGTAAATAACAATGCTGACTCTGGGCCCACCCAATATATGTCCATCCCCTTGGGCAACGTACTTGGTATTTGAATTAAGCAGCCGGGCAGAGGCCTGGGGTCAGTGCACAGTGGGCAGAGTTCAGTTGGCATGAAGTCCAGGTAGATGACTTGGGGAGGGAGTGTGGACTCTGAGGGCACAGACAGCCCCAGGGTCCAGCCCAGCAGGTCACGGGGTACCAGGGACGTTCCTGAACAGGCAGCGTGAAGGGGTGAACAGCGTGGGGTCATGTCCCGGTGAGTGCACGTCCTTCTTGGTCAGTGATGTGCTTCCTCATCCTCTTCTCTCCCCCATGCTCAGTGCTCACCAAACCTGGAGTCATCGACGTGGTTGGCACCTAAGCGCGCTGGCGCGACGCATACCTCTGAGACGGAGCGGCCTTTCCAGCTGTCTCTGCAGAAGCTCCGGGGAGCCCGGCACTGTGCTATTTCATGCTTTGAGTGACACTCGAATCTGGAGGAACCTTCTGCCTTGCGACCTGTCTGTCAATATGGTGCTAAACGAGTCTGGGGACCCTCGCTCCTCGTCTCCTGCAGTGACGTCTGCACTTGGAACTTGTGACAGCTCTCCACCGTGGGCCACGTGTGAACATTCCTGGTGCAGCTGCCCTGGGGCTCCAGTGGCCTAGAGCGTCACACCCCACGCCACAGCTGCTCCACCTGCTTACGCTTGGTTCATCTCCTCCTTAGTTAAGCGCAACTTTAGATGCAGAGACAAGAGCCAACCTTTTCTTCCCCAGTTTCCTGGATTAGGCTTTGAGCTAATTTCTTCTTCTCAGCCCTCTAACAAGTGCTCTAGTTGGAAGAAAGCAGAATCCCCTGACCTGTGTGCACTGTTGGGACCAAAGCCTTAATTAAAGAATTAAAAGCAAGCCATGATAGGGAATATTTTTGGCATTCCTCTGATGTTGTTGTTTTTATTTTGAGTGAGGGGTGGGGTTTAATTTTAATTTTAAAATGTTTAGGAAATTTATACAAAGAAACTTTTTAATAAAGTATATTGAAAGTGTTGTGCTTTGGCCCTTGGCTGTCTTGTGTCCAGAGCAAGGATTGTCAGACTCACCCCAGGGTCATAAGGCACGGCCCTGCCTGGCCTCTGGTCCCAGGCACCACCCTTTGGTTCCAGGCTGTGCTGGGTGCTGGGCCAGGTGGGCAGCTGGCACAGGTGGATCCAGCCACAGGTGCACAGCCAGGGGCCCTGGAGCCTTCCCATCTCAGGAGCACAGGCCGCCATGCTCTCTGTCCTCCACCTTTGGGTTGACCAGAGCCTCAGCCTCCTACCCGTCCACATCTGCAGTGACTCTTCCCTGGGCTGGGCTTGCTCTGCCTCAATGGCTGAGAGAAGGAGGTTCCCCTGGGAATCTTTTCCTCCTACCTTCAGAAATAACCCACAAACGCACACACACATGCTCGCGACACCTGAGTCCCCCGAGGAAGAAAAGGGAATGTGTCCAGCAAAATGCCTGCAGCCCGAGGGTGCTACAGGTGGACTCCAGGACCTTGGCGAGCAGAAGGAAGGTGGCTTGAGGGTGGTTTTGCCTCGTGACCTGTGGGAGGGCAGACAGCAGGAGGGAGGGTGCGGCATGCGGAGCTGAGGGGTTGCAGGATCCCCAAGGCCCAGGATGCCCACCAGGATCCTTGAAGGAAAGTTCTAGACTCTTGGAGTGGGGGCACCTTTGTAGAAACTGGGGAGGGATTGAGCTCTGTGGCCACGTCAGTGGGTGAGAAGCCAAGGATGCTGTGGGCTGAGCTCTCCTGGAATTTGGGGGGACCTGGGAAGGACTCGAGGCTTTGTGGCCCGTGAGGTTGGGATTTGAGTGTGTCTCATTTCGTTGGGACTGGAGGGCCCAGAGGAACCCTGGGGTAGCTCCAGTGGAACGGAAGCTTTGGGGGCCCTTCAGGGGCCCTCATGGGCAGGTGGTCTCACCTGGTCTTTGAAGCATCCTAGGATGCCCTTCCCCAGCACCACTGAGTGCCCGCACCAAAGCTGCCCCTTTATTCCCATTGGCCCTTCCAGCTCTGGGTCAGCCCTGACCCCTTGTCTTTGAAGACCCCTATTTTAGCATCCATTGGACCCGCCAGGGCCCCTCAAAGGATTTTGGTGGTGGGCACGAAATGGGCGTTTGGGGACTTTCTCAGGCCACCCCCACAGTACCTGAGCCCCCAGGTGAACACGCCTGGAGCCTCCCTTGGGCTCTTGGCCCGAGCCAAGGTCTGAGTGAGCAGGTGGGGTGCAGGGCTCGAAGCTGTCTGCCTGGGTGGGCAAGGGCTGCCGTCACAAAGGGCCCCAACCTGGTGGTTTAAGACAAATTCCCTTCTCACTGTTGTCACGGATGGAGGTTCACAACCAAGGTAGGTGTGAGCTGGGCCCCTGAACCGCAGGGGGAGGGTCCTTCCTCGTCCTCCTTCCATCCCCGTCCCTTCCTTCTGGTGGTGGCTGTCCCCTTGGTGCCCCGGGGCTTGCGGTGGCAGCACACGGTCTGTGACTTTGAGGTCACGGGCTGCTCTTTGTGCCTCTGTCTCCACACGGCGTCTCCTGTGAGGATGCCAGTCAGGCTGGATTGCTCGCACCCCGGCTCAGCATGTCCCAGTCTCAGTTACCCCTGCACTGACCATGCTTCCAATAAGGTCCGATCCTGAGGAATTGTGGCTTAGGACTTTTCTCTAACCATGTCACTATTCGGCCTTTGGCACAGCCTCAGCATCCCCAATGTCAGCTCCCAGCTCTGCTGTGCCCATCTGTGGCTGGCAGGCTGGTAGCAGCCCCATGGTGAGCTCTTGGCCAGATCCTGCCACCCCTCGTCATCCTCAGTCCACAGAACTGTCACCACTGGACCTTCAGGCTGAGTCCTGTGCGTTTCTGACACCTCACATGCTGCTCCCAGCACAGGCGAGACGCGCCCTTCTCCTGCAGGTGGTGGAGTGCCACGCTGGGCCTCTGAGCTGCACTCCCAAGGCCAGGGCTGAGCTGGGCCACTGTTGCCGCTGCTCTCTTGCCCTGCTCTGCTCTGGTCCCACCTGCGGCAGGTGGCCGGAGCCGACGCCCTGGGGAGGTACATTCTAGTTCTCTGGGGAATCAGCAGGGGCCTAGCCTGGGGGAGCTGACTGCGGGTGAGTCCTCCCCCTCCTGTAGGTCGCTGCCAGGGAAGCCCCCACAGGCTCCGGGCACTGAGTTCCTTCCCCCAGTAGCCCAGCCTCCGGAGGCAGGGGCAGTGAGAAGCTGGCCTCCAGCTGCTTGTTGGCTCCCTGGGAAATAAACTTGTCTCGTGGCTCCAACCCTCTGCTTAGCCACTGCTCTCTTTCCACGGGGCCAGCGGTTGGGTGGGCACAGCGTAAGCTGGTGGTGGGAGGAAGGAGGCAGACCCTGTCCTGCCACGGGCCCTGAGTCTTTGAGGTGGTCTTAAGGCCTGGTAGGGTCTTGGCTTCAGGGAGAGCATCAGCTGAATGTCCGTCCCTTTCCACTGGAGGTGAAGGACGTGTGTGGCCTCTGCCATTTTGAGGCCACGGGACCTTTCCCTTGTCGTCGTCTGTCTCAGCAGTTACTGGGGAAGTGCCAGTTCAGGGCTCTGAGTTGTGGCCCTTGGGGATCCACAGAGAGAACAGGGTCCCCCAGGCCCCCAAGGTCAACCCTGTGGAACTTCAGGAGCAGAGAGCCACGGGCCGAGCCCTGTGCCCCTCGTGGTCTTCCCTGACGACTGATCTGCCTGGACGTAACGTGGCCCGCGTTATCAAAACCTGCTTCCCCCCAAAGCAGACTCTGATCTGGGGATTCAGCTTCCTGGGAGGCGCGAAGAAGCCACTGAGCGGCCAATTCAGGAGTGAGATGGGGACAGGGAGGCCACTGTCACAATGTGCGGGAGCTTGACTCTCTGTGGTGCCTTGGAGCTCAGCGGAGGGATGAGGGAGCCGCGGTCTTTTGCACCCACTGCCCCTGGTGGCTGGTGGCCCTGGAGTATGGCCATGGTTCCTCTGCTGTGCGGACACTGGCCCCAGGCCTCATGTGAGGAGAACGCCCGTGGCCCAGAGGCCCACATACGCAGCCTCCAGAGCCAGGGAAGTGGTCAGACCCGCTGACCTGTCTCCATGGCACTCTGAGACCTGTTCCAGGCGTGCCACAAATACGCTGGACTCACTTGAGGTGCTCCAGAGACAGGCCCTCTGCCACCAGCACGCCACCCCACCCCCGATTTCAGTTCACTTCGCCTGTGCTCTGCTCTGTCCCTGTCCCCGGGCAGCTCAAGGCTGCTGGAGTCTCAGTTGAGTCAGAGAGTAGGAGAAGACACACTCCAGGTAGATGGCTGGGTGAACTGGCTGTGGGGCAGATAGGGCACTGGGCGGTGGATGGGCAGGGGTTGTACAGACCCAAGAGCGTCCTTGGGGGCTGCTGTGCAGAAGGTCTCTGTCATGCCACATACCATGGGGCCAATACCCAGTGCAGGGCTGTGCCACTGGGAATGTCTGATGAGAGAGGGGAGACTCATGGGGTCAGGGCAGAGTGGCCCCCTGGAGACCCCCCTGCTGAACCTGAGGAGGGACGAGACGGAGCCACAAGTGAAGTTCCACCCTCAGAGCAGGCGAGGGAGAGAGAAGGTGGACAAAGGCCCTTTGTGGAACTGGGAGCGAGAATGTGACAAAGCTCTTCTTAGGGCTTGGAACTCTTCAGGGGAAAGAGGGACAGGCCAGAGACAGGGACAGCAGGGGTCTGGGGAGGGAGGGGCTCTCACAAGAGCTCTTGGCGGCGGGAAGTGGGGACTTGCTGGGAGGTGAGCTGGCGTGGAGGCGGACCCGCGGGGGCTGGTGGTCACAGGGCCTCTGGGCCTCCTGGGCTTTTTCTGTGGCGGCTCTGACGTAGACACAGGAGGGCAGGCAGCTGGCCTCCCCAGGGCTGGGGCTTCTCCAGGTGGATTTGATAAAGAGAAGGGCAGGTGTGGGGTCTTCCAGGGATGGTCACAGTGGTGGATCTTGGGATCTGGGAGGGGAACGTGCTGCAGTGGAGGGGTAGGGGGACTCTGGTTACCCGAGGGGACAGGCGACGGAGGTGGAGTGGAGGCTAAGAGGCCCCAGAACTGAGGAGCGAGGGTGAGTGGATTGTCCTTGTGAGTCCTGGGATCGGCTGGGATGGACTGGGGGGACCACGGTAGACAGGGGGACGGGCAGGTGGTGGCTGACGAGAAGTCGGTGGGGTTCACCCAATGGCAAGTTTCAAAGATCCTGAGGTCTGAAGAAGGGCAGGGGTGGGCTTGGAAGCAGGAGTGGACGCAGAGGACACGCATCCCTGTGGCTGGTCTTCCCAGGAGGTGTTGTGACCGAGCCTGGGGTTGCCGAAGAGGTCACAGAGCACTGCCTGTGGGTGGCGAGGGCTGTGAGGGGAGAGACGGGGCAGCGAGTTCCCGGGGAACTGCCCTCCGCCTGGTGGCTGGCTGGGCCCGAGACTGGAGCCCACTCTTCTCCCCTCGGACCCTCACGGCTGCCCTGCACCTGGCTCCACACCATTTCCTGCTGCTACCTGCATGTCCCCGACACCTTCTGCTGCCTCCTCCAGGCCCTGGCACCAAGGGTGCTCCTCCTGGGCCACCCCAGCAGCTGGGAGCACCCAGAGGGTGATGCCCCAGCCTTCAGGAGGGCTTTGGCCGCCATGGAAGGAGGCGGTCCTCCTGGCACTTCCCACCGGGAAGGACTTACTTCCGTCTCTGTCATGTTCTACCCTTGTCAACCAGGTGCTTTAAGCTAGAACATATTTTGATGCGAAAACCACACTCTTTGTCAATTTAAGCTACTTTACGGTCTGCACTGAGCCGTTCGGTCACTGGTCCCCAGCTCCACAGCGTTAGTCTCAGGGTCAGCACGTGGGGGCACTGGAGTGTCTCACGGGACTGAGCCAGGTGGGCCCCTGTGGGGCTGGGCGGGCGGCTGAGAAGGACGTCCACGCAGCCTCCCTGGTCCTCTCCCTCTTTGCACTTGGTGCCTGGTGGCCCTGAGGAGGGGAGCTCTTATGACCAGGACCAGACCCTCAGTCCTACCCAGGGAGGCTCAGACGTGAGAGCCGCAGGCTGCAGGAGAGAGACCTGAGCCCTGAGAAGCCCACTCACCCAGAGCGTCCTCCTGGCCGCCCTGGCCTGCCCGCGGGCAGCTGCAGTGTCTCCCGTCCCGGGCATCTAGCCCGCCACCCAACCTGCCTTGTACCCCAGCGTGAGTTCTCCCCCGAGTGGAGGGCAGTTGTGGGCCAGCCACTCCAAATCCACGTAATTCCATTTTGTTCAGTGATGTCTGGCAGCTCATGGGTGGCCTCAACCTGCGCAGCCGCGGCTGGCACGGGCTCTGTGCCGCTCTGGGCTTTGGGAGGAGCCCAGGCGGAAACCAGACCTGGACCCCACCCTGGGGCGGAGGAAGACAAAGCCCAGTGGACAAAGGGCAGGCAGCTGTGGAAGACGATGAATGAGGGCTGTGGGAACAGGCAGGTGACCAGGGAAGTGGTGGGCAACACTCACAACTGTGTCACCGGGTCTCAGCTGGGAACCACAGAGGCCTCACAGAGAAGGCAGCTTTGGCCAAGCAGAGGAAGGACCCAGGGAGCTCTGGGCAGAGGGGACCCCACAGTGAGGCACTCAGTGGGGCAGACGGAGGCTGGGGCTGGGGGTCGCAGGACAGGGAGCTGCACAGGGCCGTGAGCTGCAGAGCACCCTGGCTGCCGTGTGTGGACCAGGTGCCAGGGCAGCCCGGTCTGCTGCAGACACTCCTGGGAGACCAGAATGAGTGACGGCAGAGAAGTGTAGCCGGGGTGGGCCTGGCCGCGTTTAGGTCCCGTCCGTGCACTGGCTGGCATGATCTTTGCATTCAGATTTTCATATTTATTCCCACAAAGCAAATAAAGCCAAACCCTTTGTCAGTTCATCCGTCCAGCTTAGGGCTCAGCGGGTGCCATCTGAGCCCTGCAGTTCGCACCCCTGACAGCTGGCTGCTCTCTCCTTCCAAGTCCCCTCCTTGGCCAGACCACGTGGAGGACTCCATGTACTTCCTTGATCCTGACCCTAACGCTCACCCAGCACTCTCTGGGTCTGCCTCGGGCTTGCCGTGTAGAAGGAGACTGGCCAATCAGGAACGCTGCTTTGGGTCTTGAGATAAATTTCTACCAGGCTGAGGCCCTGAGGTGTTGGGCTGTTCTAGCAGCCAGTGTGACAGGGTGAGGTCACGCCGTCTTTATCTCGTAGCTCTGGGCGCCAGGCTCAGCACCAGGTGCTCACACATTGTCTCACACGCTGCTGTTGACCAGCAGTCATTGACCTAGTTTTACAGATGATGAAACAGAGGGTCAGAATGGTCCAGTTTGTGACCTGATGGGTGTGTTGTGACCCAACAACTCTCCCCAAGCTCCAAGGGCATACTCCTTTCCAAGGCGCCCTCAACGTCATTCTCTCGAGGTTTCTAGATGTCCCTCTGGAGGTTGAATCTGAGACGTAGTCTTCTGAAAGACCCTCCTCTGTCCCTTCCCAAGACCTTCCGTTCCTGCCTTGGGGACGGAGAGGGTCTTTCTGGCCCGTTCCCTCCTTGTAGCTTTCCATCCCTTTTTTGTTAGACTGAGTGCCTCTGCCTTGGGCCTTGGGGAGGAAGCTGAGAGCCCTGGCCCCTGTCCAGGCTGTCACAAGGGCTCTGCGGATGTCTGCTGCAGGCCCTCCCAGTCCTCCACGTCCATCTACATCCGACTGGACCATGGAGCAGCTGCGCTCTGCTTTCCATTCTTCTTTACAATTTTCTATAGAATTAAAAAGAAATCACAGCCATGGAGCGGGGCCAGGCTTTTTGTAGGAAGCTCGTGTTATGAACATTGAGATCCATCTTAAATTTCTTTCCCTGTGGTGACTCATTTTTAGGGGATGGTTCGTATTTCCCTGCCAAATTTCCCTTGTTGGACTTCCAGCTGGACCCTGCTGCTCCCCAGGAGCCAGTCTCAGGGCCCCACCTCGCTGGGTGCGGCTTCTGGGGAAGTGGGGAGCTGGCGGCGGTGCCGGGCGGCTGGGCCCAGGCCAGGCGCGGCCCTCTGGTTGCTCCTTGTTGGTTTCCTTTCTGGATGAGCCTCGAAGCTGCTGGTCTCCCCCCTCCCTTGGGCTGACTGCAGCTGGCGAGCAGCTCCAAGGCCCGCTGGACTCCCAGGGCCTCCCTGTGTGCCTGGAATCACATGCAAGTGTGGTCCCACCCTCCCACGTGGGGCCCATTCGGAGACCCCTCTGGTGGTACTCAGATTCCACAACTCACATCGTGGGCACGGTGTTGCCGAAGAGCAAAACACGGAAGGAGGAGTGTTTTAAGTCTAGTTCTTGTGGAAGAAGACGTGGTGGTGAGGGACAGGAAAAAGCAGGGCCCTGTGTGCACAGAGGATGCTCTCCAAGTGGCTCCTGCCCATCCAGGGGCCTCGGAGCCTCCACCTGCTGTTACAAAGTCAGCTGGGACAATGTGTCTGGACCTCCAGAGGAAGCTGGCCATGCACGTCTGCTTTCAAAAGATGATCCACCTCCACAGTTGCACGATTTTCCAGGAGATACTGGAAACAGAACCAGCACCAAGGAAGAAAGAGAAGCCCAGGCACCACTCAGGGTTGCCTGCTCCTGGAGACTGGAGTGAGAGCAGCTGCTAGCCGGCTTAGGTCGGGAGGCGGACTGGTCATGGTCCAGTGGTGGCCCAGTCTTAGTTTGGGTCCTCCAAAAGCAGGCCCTGGGCATGTTTGGGCAGCAGGTAGTTCTTTGGGGGAAGGTAAGAGAGACACACAAAGGGACCATTGAGAAGTAAGACAAAGAGTGAGAAAGTCAACAAAAGTGTATTAATTTAGAGAAAGTGACGACTGTGCATGCCCAGAGCTCAGTCACATTGGGGAGCCCTGGGGAGCTGGGGACATGTCACAGGGAACAGGAAGCTGGTGCTTATCTCTTGACTCTGTCTCTCCTTGTGTTAAGTTCCTGCATTTCTGGGCTGCCCTGTGCACACTGCGGTAGGGAAAGTCCCTGAGCGGAGAGATGTGGGTCACGGAGGCAGAGAGGTGTGGGCACACCTGGAACCGTCCCCTGGAAGTCCAGGTGACCCAGAGGTGGGATGAGGAGAAGCCACAGACAGCATTGATGACCAGGGACATGAGCCTCTAGAGCTGGAAGTGGAGACCAAATCAAGTGACGTGCGAGGGTCTTCCCAAGGACGGTGGCCAGACAGACTTTGTTGTCCACTCCTGGTTTCTCTAACAGAAAGAAGGAGGGACTCACAGACAGCGCAGATGTCCTGAGCTCTTCCTAGACGATACTGTAGCCCAGGACTGCACTGAGGGTGGTCCTTTGGTTGAGGACCCCACCTGATGTCCGGTGGTCCAGGGACAGCTACAGTGGCCACGAGCCTGGGACATGAGTGCACCTGGTGGTTCTGGGTGCCCAGTTCTCTGCCACTCTTCAGTTTGGGAGCTGAAACTGGCTTTGAGCCACTGTCACAGCTGTCAGCCATCAACCTCCTTCTGAGGAAACGGTCCTCCCGTCTGTGGCAGCTCACAACCTCACGCGTACGAGTTCATCGGAACCCTCATCCAGTAACCGCCTCACACATGCCCGGAGTTAGATCAGGCCCCTCCAGCGGGACACCAGCAGCTACCCCTGCTCCTGTGCAGCCCACGTGGCAGGGCAGATGGAAGGCAAACTGCAAACCCTCAGTACACAGGGACACGTCCCCTGCAGGGGACTCTGATGAGCCCTGGGGGTGAAGGCAAGGCCTCTTGAGTTGATTTATGGACTGAAATTCAAAAGGCAAGACGGTCCCGCCAGGTTCCCTGAATCTTCCCACTGGAGAAGGAGCTGCTGGTTCTACTCTATGGCATGATAGGAAGGCCCTGGAAACTTGAAGCAAGGGCGTGGCATTCCTGTGGTCAGAATCAGGTTACGTGGTCTTCCCCATGCCAGTCACCAGCAGGATGGATGGGCTTCTGCGTGGGTCAGCGGGGCTCTGGAAAGGAGGGCATGGCTCAGCCACTGTGGCACTGGGTGCCCCCGTGACACACAGCCATTTGTGTCATTTAACAGGGATGGCGTGGTTCATTCAGCAGTGTGTGCTCCATTCTTCTAAAGCAACTTTCTTGGTAGTTTACCAAGAAAAAGCAAAGCCACAGGAACAGAGCTTTGCAGTTTCGTCAGAAGCAGACACTTGAACTAATGGGATGGCATTGAGAGTTTACTGTGACTCCCTGTCTGCGATCCAGGAGAGCCAGCTCATTGTGTGACTGTCCACGGTGGCCTCAGCCTTGCTGAACCCCTGGAGTCAGGTGTTGGTGGCTGCAGCAGACACCCCAGGCCACACCGGGTCCCACCTTCTTCACTTCCTGGTGGTCTTCATTAATCCCTGGGCCAGATCGAAGGCTTGTGACCTATGGTGGGGACTGGAGGGCATATGGTTGGGCATTCGCTTAAGGCTGTGCAGGAAGACCTCAATCATGTCTCTATCTTTGTTTTTCTGGAAAGCAAAAGAGGACTTTGGCAACAGAGAGCCTGGTCTTCATCCACACACAATAAACAGTCTGTTGTATTTCCCCTTCGTCAAGGGAATCGATGCTACGCATGGAAAGACACAACTTCAGGGTAACAAAAATAAATACTCGCCCTTTCCAGAAACAGCAACAAATACATGATTTCTCTGATTCAGAATCAAGGTCCCAAATTACACTCTATTCTGCTCTGCTTCAGAATAAATTCAGAAACCTTCTTTCTGTGAGGCTGCCCTGGGAAAAGCCTGCATTCAAGACCGGGGCTGTTAGCATCAATGGCCACCAACTGGCCAAAGGCTTCGATTTGGCAAATGTCGGCAGGGAGTCTATGTGAGTGGCTCCAGGGTCCCTGACACAAATGAACCACACAGGACAGTCCTTCCCCAGTGCGTTCTAATTATCACTTAAATCCTTGTTTTTCTTGGAGTTTCAGATTCATCTATTTTTCCCGTAAGCACATTCATAGGCAGGTTCTTGCAAATTTGCTTGTCCCCAGAGATCTCCAGGATGGACACGCGTCCCCTGGCCTCCCTCAGCCATTCCGTCCACGTTCTCCTGCCTTCTAAGGAAGCTCGCTCTCCCTGGAAGCGCTTCAGGGGCTGCATTCCTCCCTGAGCACACGCAGCCCATCGCCTGCCACTTAGCAGGGCGCTTCTGCCAGCGTGGCAGAGAAGAGCGCTAAAAATAGCTGGTGCCCTCGGCAGCCTCTGCTGCAGCAGCCGGTTTTCATCGGCTGTGAAAATAGAGGAACCGTCTGCCGGGTCTCATGGGCTCTCAGAACTCCCTCGCTTGGCAGAAGCTGCTGCCTGAACCCCACCCAAACCCATTGTTTGGGGCCCCTTGGGTCTCCCTCTTGGAATCTCCCTGACCATGAGGCTCCTGCATCCTTGGGCTCCCAGGGCCAAGAATCCTCTCCAAGAGTCTCAAAAGAGCAAAGGGAGAAGGAAATGTGTTCGTCAAGGCAATGTCTCAGTAATACCCAGAGCCACTCTGCGGGTCTCAGGGACCACCTGGCCTCGGTCCCTGGGGCCCTCTGGGACCTCACAGGATGCTTGGTCTAGGTGGGGCTCAGAAGGCTTCGAGAGCTGAGCAGGCTCATGGATGAGCAGGGCTGGGGAGGGCGAGCCATCAGGGCAGCCAGGGCCTGAGGCAAAGAAGGAAGAAGTGCCCATCTTAAAGGCATCCGAGTTGGAAGATTTTAATGCAATACTTCCAAATAAATGCCTTCCTGGCAAATATGGCATTTGGGTTGCTGGTTTGCAATCTGTGGTTTATAGATATAAAGTTAGAAATATTTCCCAAGTAAACGTTTCTGTTTGATCTGCTGCAAGTGATTGTGTCAAGGTTTGCAGGCTGGGCCGGGGGATGGACTGCCCTGACCTGAGGATTACATACGGCCTAAGCAGAAGGACCACACAAAGGACAAGGCCTAGCATTTATTGTACATTTGTGACTGAGCACGAGAGACGCCAAGTTGTTTGAAGGTCTGGTTTGGTTTACAAAACTGTTTAACAACACATTGTGCCTAACCCAGAGCAGTGAGTGTCGGGTACACCAATGACTTCAAGGCCAACCAGGAGAGGAGACAACAAGCTGCGATATGACCCAAGAGCTAGAGAAGTTTTCATTTATGAAATGAATGACCAGCTTGAGAAAGAAGCTTCCAGAAATAACAATGCAGGCTGGTACTTCTTCTCACAGTGGCTGGGGGGATTTGGCTTCTGGTCATCCTCAGATCTGGTCACTGTCATCTGCAAGAAGACTAGGAGTCTTCCTGCCGGAACCTGGAGCCTAGCAGGAGTCTCCCTGTGAGACTTGCAGAGTGGCTCTCTGGCATGAACCCCGAGAGCCATCTGTGGTAGCTAACAGCTCTGTGTGTCATGTGGTGTCACGGTGCTCCGCCCCACATCAGCAAGAATGAGCACGTTCGTCCCTCTCTGGTCTGGTAGGGGAACACCTATAGACCATGACTTCAGTGCAGGGGACAGAGGCCCTGTGGAGCCAGCCTGCACAGGCCCCGGAGAAGGAAGATCTGGAAGCCTGGCCCGTGCTCGCTCTTCAGCAGCGTTTAGAGACTGGTGTGGGCTCATGAAGTCTTGTCCTGGTGGAGGGGAGTCTGCACAGGAGGCTCTGACCCAGCAGTTGAATGGCACAGCCTGGAAGGACCAGCCTTCTCCGCCTGGTGAACCCCTGAGCACCTGCAAAGGCCTTACGTGACCCCATGAGGCGGGTGAAGGAGGGACGAGCCTTCTCGGCCACAGGAGTCCGGGCTAAATGACTAGGTGCAAGGTGGAACCTTCCTGAGACCCGGGACAGGTGACAAGCTAGAGGATGAAGAGGGAATATGGACGTGGGCTGTGAGGTCCCTGTGGAGCATCAGCTCATTAGCGAGCAGTCACGGGTGCATCGGAGGCAGGAGAGGAAGCCCGTGGGGCCACCCCAGGTCCAGTGGCCCACTAGTGGAGCAAAGGAGCAGCCACAGCAGTGGTAGCTCCCTGGTGTGACACTGCATCTGTCCCCAGCCTTGCCCCTCTTGTGACAGGAAGCCTAGAGCATGGCCTTCCCTCCTCTCGTGGGTGTGGGGCAGGAGAGGAGTGGCTGCCAGGGTGACCTCTGTCTTTGCTCTTGGGGATTCTGACCCTCCAGAGTCTGGGTTCTCCCCCCTGAGGGTGTGGGAGAGGGCCTTACCTGGTGGAAGCACTCTGGGTTTAGGGGATTGAGAAAGGCTACCTGTGAGTTCTACCAGCAGCTCCAGAGCCATGCTGCCAGCCCTGGTCTGGTCAGCCCAAGGCTACTCCCAAGGCTTACCCAACAGAAGGATCCATCGCCCACCACTGCCCGGAATCTCTCCCGGCTCCTCCACACCCTCTGCACTCCCTCCTTCCACACCTTCCCAGTGCTCCTGACTGCCCTGGGTCTCTGCTAGATTTTTTAAAATGATCTTCCCTCTTGCTTGAAAGCTGGGTTTCTGCTCTGGCGAATGCCGTCTGCCGCAGCCCTGGCAGGATTTGAGGCTGAACCCCTGCAAGAGCGGGGCCACTGAGCTCCTTGGCGCCCCTCCCAGAGCTGCCCCCCACCCCCACCCCAGGACGCCGCTGCCTCCCCTTTGCCTGCGCACCTCTCCACCTCTGTTAGGAAATCACAGCCTCTGTCCCCACCCCTCCGTCATGCGGCAGAGGCTTGGATGGCATCCCGTGACCTGAGATCCCTTTATCAGCACGATGTCCCCCTGGGTTCCACTCTGTCAACCACAGGCACCACACACCTGCAGCACACTTACCTTCTAAGAACCCTCAATCACCCGGCACAGCACCCTCTCCCTCTTGGGTCCTGTTTTCTTGTTCCAGGGCCCCAGCAGAGACCCTCACACCTGGTGCTGCCTCCTGGGGCCACGGCCTCTCCCTTCCTTGTCACCCCTGCTGGCCCAACGCAGCTTCCTTGGTCCATTCCTCTATCATTCCCTCTGGGTATCTGTGAAGTTTGCAGGGGCACGTGCAGTACCCAGTCCCTCAAAACCCCCAGTCCCTCCCCAAGCCCACTCTGGCTGTCCCCGGGGGGCTGCACAGGGTGCTGTCTGGGACCCAGGCTGTGGGTGCTGCCTCCATCTGAGCCTTTTCTCTCAGGGAAGGGACCTATGTCCCTGCTGCCCGTGTCCTGTGGGCAGACGGAGCCTGGTGACAAGAAGACACTGAAGCACCACCCTCCACTAGACGGGCTGGGGGTATTCAGAAATAAGAAGGTGGTCTGCTGTGATGGGTCCTGGATTGTATTTGCCAGACTTCTTGTTCCCATGTCCCCTCCCTCGTGCAACCTACTTGGTGACACTGCCCCCATTTACCTGGAGACCTGCTCTGGCAGAATCCAGCCCCGGATACCTGCCTGACTCCTGCTGCCCCAGGATGGCTGGGGGTTGGTTCCTTGGCTCCCGCCCTGCCTGTGGGTCACCTGAGCCGTTTGGTGAAGACGTCAGCTCCTATCAGCCCTGGTGTGGCTGAGCCACTTCCCTGCTGCCCCGGTGGGTCTTCCATGGGTATCCTCACCCTCCTGCACATGTGGACGTGCCCCCTGGGTGGACAGCAGGCATGGGTCTCCCGGCTCCTCCAGCCTGGTCTGCCTCCTCCCGGCCCTGCAGCCTGTGTGGCGAAGCTCCCAGCCTCCTGAACGTCTTGGGCCCACGTCCTCCTGGTAGTAACCAGAAAGGAAATGGCAGTGGCTTGGCCCAGTGACATTTTCAGTGTAGGCAAGAAGTGGCAGAGGTGAGTCTGGGAGCGGCAGCAGCTCCTAACTGGGAAGAAGCCAGATCAGAGGGAGAAGATCTGGGCTCTCCAGAGAGCATCTCCGCCCAGTCCTGGGCCACAGCCTGGCACGGCCAGTCGACTCTGCCCCGAGACAGCCTGTGTCTAAGGAAGGCAGAAAGCGGGGAAAAGTATACAGAGAAGCATCTCTGGGGAGGGCCGGCCTCCTGTTCTTCCATCTGTATTGTAATTTTAAATGACATTTTATGTGGGGAATTTGTTCCTGCAAATCCAGACAAGTTCAGCTCACTGCACTGAAGTGCTCACACATTACACAGGGTTTTATTTTAAGGACAGGTAGCTCTGCTGGGGTAGCACCTCTGCGAGCTCTGACCCCAGGGTAAATGGTGGGCAGAGGGCAAAGGTCACCCTCAGCCATCCCCGGAGGCTGGTCTGGTGTGGCTTAGCTGGGGCTCATTTCATGGAAGACGTCCACCCTTGTGCTGGTCACGCAGTCCTGCAGCTGAGCCTGGCTTTGTCCTGCAATTTCATATGCACCATTTCATTCACCTGCCACCCTGTGCGGAGGGTGCAGTGCTGGGGGGGTGCACAGCGCCCACCTCCAGACGAAGGACTCAAGCTCTGAGCTTGGACTGGCGAGTCGCTGGGCACGTAAGAAGTGCTGGTCCCCGCACGTCACATTCCACACCCCTCCAGTGGCCATGGTGTGTGACAGAGGTCGAGGGGACACAACCATATGCTCTGTGCTGCTCATGTCTGGTTACTGACTGGCACCACCTAGTAGGTGTGACTGTTCAGGCACAAGATCTGTGACAGGCCTTATGAGACCGGGGGAGGGCTCAGCCTATCCTGCCTCTCCGAGTGCAGCTCGTGGTGAGGAAAGCAGCCCCACGGGTCTGTCCCGTGCCAGAGGCCAACTCCTTTCCTGGGGAGGACGTCCCAGAGATGCTGGGCCATGGCTTGAGAACTTTCCTGGAATGAGTTGTATTGTGAAGCATGAAACTTGTCCCACGGAAACCAGGCAGGGTTGACATTCTCCTGGATCAGTGCTGTTCTCGTTGTCAATCATACACGTTGTTCTTAACCTCCAAACCATCCGTGTGTAGTACACTTGTTTTCTTCTTTTTTGCAATTTGGGGAACCAAACCCGGGCTGTGCGTGTGTGTGTCAGGCGAGCACTCCACACAGACCACACGCCCAGGCCTGGAGGGCACGTTTTTAGGGAGCTACAGCAGCTGGAACTTCCCTGAGCTTTGCCGAGCTGGTGGAGGAGGTGGAGAGGGCCATGGAAGGTGAGCTGGGGACTCTGTGCCTACCTCACACTCGGTGTTGGCGGTACGCCCTGATCTACGTGGCACAGGTCCTTACGTCCAGCCACACGCTCTGTGCTGTACGTCACACAGGTAGAGTGGACACAGCGTTCATTTCATTGACAGGAAACTGAACCAGCTCCAGCCCACGCCCAAGGGTGTGTAAGGCAGACCCAGTCGTGTGACTGCTCTTCCTGTTCCTCGTCCTTCTGTGGCACAAGAAAGAGAGGTGTGACTTTGTGTAAGGCGACTAGTTGGAAATCTCACCGCTGTTCACCCTGGGAGAAGACGCTCTCTAAGGCCAGCAGGCACTGGTGCCCCCTCTGCCGTCCGGCAGGGCGTTGGACAGGCTTTTCGTGGTCTACTGAGGACACTGGGAATGTGGGTGGAGGCTGGTGCATTTAGGTGCATACTAAGTGGCTAGTGGTGTCCAGAGGGGTCAGCATTGTTGGCTCAGCAACCCACAGGGTTTAGTCCTGTACTGCTGAATTCTGTCCCCGATTCTAGACTGCTGGCCATTGTCATCAGTGCCATGGACCGAAGTAGGGAAGTCAGTATTATCACATTTACATCACGTCATGAAACCAGGAGAGAGTGGCGTGACCTTGATTGACGAGGACTCAATGTATAAAAACCAAACATAAGACGTGAGAGTGAGTCGTGCACGGTGACATACTGCTGTCATCCCAGCGACTTGGCAGGCCAAGTCAGGAGGATTGCAGGTTGGAGGCCTGCCTCAGCAACTTAGGAAAGTCCTAAACAACTTAGTGAAATCTCGTCTCAAAACAAAAAATATAAAGGTCTGGGGGGTAGCTCAGTGGTAAAGCGTCCCTGGGTTTGATCCCCAGGACAAAAAGAAAGATGTAAGTGTAAATACTTGTTTAGGTCTGCTGGCCCAGGCCCCGGGTAAACTACCTTCCACCTTAGGATAACCAGACAGTAGTTCAGCAGAGCATGCTGCAAACGTCTTGACGCACATCCATGTGGATCAGTGGTATCCCAGTAAACAGAGATTCCCTCGTCTGAGGAGCACCTCCCAGCAAGCTCAGAGGCCCAGGCGTTTAGAAGGCTGTGGTGCCCAGGACGAGGACCTGCTGGACGGCCCAGGGAGCTGCCACTCTTTCAGCTGAGCAAGGTAAACTGGAGCAGCCAGGGACTGTGTGCATGAGAGTCGGGAACTGCCCAGCTGCAGTCCTGCCCGGGCTGTGTAGACGCTCGGAGGAGAGACTGCAGATGGGGATTCTGACCACGTGAGCCTGGTGCTCACTAGGAGCGCTTACTCAGGACATGCTCCGTGGCAGAGATAAAGTCATGCTGAGCTTTGAAGAGCAGGGAGGCTCTGCAGGGACACTTGTGCCTCGGTCTCCAGAAGCCACTCGCAGGCTGGAGAGACTGCATGGCGACCAGGCAGAGGCTGGAGAATGCCAGGCCAAGGATGAGGTTTGCACTAACTTGTGCTCAAATACAAACTGCCACTCGCTGGCTTTGCAACCTTGATGTTGTGCGAAGAAAAATGGCCCCCTAGGATGTCCACAGCCTGCACTTGGAGCCTGCTTCGTTACACAGTGGAGGGCACCAAAGCTGCGGATGGAAATCAATTTGCCTCCAACAGATAAAGAGGTTATCTCTGACCATCTGGTGAGCCCAGTGTAATTGCAAGGGTCCTTAAAGCAGAAGATGAGGGAGAGGATCAGGTCAGGGTGAGATGGGAGACAGGAAGCAGGTCGGGGTGAGATGGGAGGCAGGAAGCAGGTCGGGGTGAGATGGGAGGCTCCTGGGCATGCAGAAGCCCCCATGGGAAGCAAAGGAGGGAAGCAGATTGTCCCCAGAGCTGTCAGGGACACAGCCCCATTCACGTCCTGATTTGCATCCGTTGGCACTAATTTTGGACTTCTGACTTGAAAAACTGCAAAATAATAGATTTTTGTATCATCTGAATTCATTAAGTCTGTAGTATTCCTTAAGCAACAATAAAAATCCAACACCTTTGTTTTAGTTTGGCCTCTCTGAGCCAGTTTTTTAAATATGAAAAAATAGAAATTTTAATATCTACTTCCCACAATTCTTGCAATAAAGTATCTAGTTCTCTATTTGATGTATGGTGCCGCAGTCTGGCTAGGCACAAAATAACCGGGCCGCCACACAGCCCTGTAGGTTCAAAACAGGAACTCCTTTATTCTCCTCACTCCCGCGAATGCCACGCACGCAGCCGTCTCCTGGGACACACCACACACCAACCGGAAAATCCTCCTTCGGGCTTCGCGCACACTCACTCTCGGAACCCCGCAAGAACTCAATGGGAACTCCAAAGTAGCGGGCGTCCGACGCAGCAAGAGCCATCCTATTATGGGACAGGAAAGGTCTAATATACAATTGAATCAATCCAGCATCATCTTAATGGCTCGCCTCTCAACCATTACTTCTGGCAAAATGCCACGTGTCATTCTGAAAAAGAAAATTTGCTTAAGCTCATTTCCCTCCTTTGGCACAACTTTCTTGGATGTCTGCTATGTCCTGGGCATTGTTCTGCATCACGAATATAACTGCAAACAAGAGAGACAGAGCTGCTATTTTCAAGCAGGACAGAGATCACAGGTCTTAGCAGGAGCCAGGCCCCTCGACCACAGTCACACACCCTAACTCTATTCCCAACTTTCCTTGAAGTTATGTCAAGTCCTTTCCAATCAAATGAGCAAAGTAAGACGTCCCACTGTAGCATGGAGGGTGGACAGGTAGCTCTGAGAGTCATGAATTTTAAGAATGAAAGTCACAGACACGAGGGTGAAAGCAAAGAAACAGGATTTACGAGGGCGACTGCAGCCAGGGCTCCTGGAGGGAGGGCTCCCAGGAGAGGGTGGCAATGGGTGTCTGACGCTTGTCTCTCTAGTCCTCTCTTCTTCCTTCTGTTTTCTCCACGACCCTTTTCCTGGCTACCTGTGGGTGGTCCATCCTTCTGTCTCGCCAATCCCAGGCTGGATCTGAAGCTTCGTGTGCATCTCTCCCTGTGGGATCATCTCCTGCTGACTGGCGTCAAGACGAGGGAGCCTCAGCAGGGAAGGAGGAGTGTGGATCCCCGAGTGACCACACGGAGGACAGCGGAATGGCCAACTGGAATCCCTGCCCTGGTCTGGTATTTGAGCATGAATCCAAACCTTTATCACCCTGAAACATGACCTGTTTCAGTCTGTTTGTTACTACATCAGTTAGCCCAGCCCAAGTAAGAGGCAGAGGTAGGCAAATGAGTATGCAGTGTGTTAAGTGGTGATAAGGGCCAAGTGGGAGAACTGAGCGTGGTGTGTGTGTGTGTGTGTGTGTGTGTGTGCGTGTGTGTGTGTGTGCGTGTGTGTGTGCGAGCTGCAGAGATGACTGGAGAAGTGGGGATGTGAGCCTGTTGGGAGGGAAGGAGCCACCACGTACACCGCGCTCAGAGGGCAGTTGTGTGTGGCTGGGACCTAAGTGGCCTGAGTCCCTGGCTCCTCTCCGGTTCCTCTTCCCACCTGGAGGACCTCCCGCTTGCCTTGACGGTGCTTCAGTTTTCACTGTGGACATGGAATCGTACCCAGTGGCCTCTTCTTCTGAAGCTCAGCGGCACCGCGGTGCTGGAAACAGGGAGGAAGAGCTTCCCTCAAGGTGGGAGCTGGCGGTCATCATCGCTGCTGTCTTCTTCAGGGGTCAGCAATGTTCTGCACTTGCCCTCGCCCAGCAGTGACCTCGGAGCGCAGCTTCACCCTTGCCCAGCTCCCCACTCGGGGCGCGAGGGGGTGTCAAACATCCTGACACCTGGGGCCAAATGTCCAGCCCACCACCCTCAGGAGGACGTGGGTGTGGTCAGCTTTCCCCCCAGAAGGCGGGGCACTTGGGGATAACAACCCCCGCAACCAGGTCCACAAGGTGGGGTCAGCTACTTGCAATGAATTTCCGATTTTTCTTCATGATACATCTTTTGTTCACAAATAACAGAGGCCACTAAACGGTAGGGGGCTCTGGGGGGATAATTAGTGAGCTGACGGGAATTCAGAGTCTGGTTCATGGTCCAGATGCCGTCTGGATAGTCCCAAACAGACAAACAGACAGATCCACATAATTCTGCTTTATCCTGTGGTTCCTTGTTTCATGAGGCTAGGTGCTTGCACCTGGAACACAGTAAATGTATCACAAATTATATTAAATAAACCAGACCAACAAAAGGGTGTTTGCAAAATAAGAGACTTGAGTGACTTGAGTCACTAGAGCCACTCTGTGGAGCCGAAGTCCCTCTGTCCTATAGGAGGTGTGAGTAAAGGCCACACCAGGAGGTACAGAGCTCCCCGGAACTTGGAGTTGTTGGTTATTGCAGGCTTCCCCAGCCTCCCGCCCAACTTGTCTACTTTTCTATGAGTAACAACGGACAAGAATCTCATTCCCATTTTTATGGCTTCTGCTCAGAGTCACTTTTTTGCAGAGAGAGAAATGATCTAATGTCTCTTTTTTCCAGCAACTGGCACAGTGTTTAGTATGTAATAAACATCAGAAATGGTCATTGTATATCCCTTGCTTTAATTATTCCCAAAGGTGTGACTTGAGAACTAGAACAAGACACAGTGGCCTCTACTTAATTCAAGCTTTTATTCTTAAATTTGAATTTCTGTAAAGCCTTTGATTTTATGACCATAGAAAAGATATCCGATTGGGTCAGCTTTCATGTAAAAATACTTGGACATTCGCTTACTGCTCCTAAGATAGAAGTCAGTTGAGGGAAGTCTGCACATCACATGCTTCTATAAAAAAACAAACCAAAAAAAAAGGAGCTTGTGATATTGTGATTTATCTACTTTGGTGTTCATCCAATGTTCCCGGCTCATAAATTAGAATTTTATAGCAGACCGTAAACTGGAATTGCTCTTCTGGGTTGGAGCGGGCCACAAGGAAACTCTGTGACCCCTGATTTGTCTGTGGTAGGTGCTAAGACTTCCATTTGGAAGGCCGTGCCCCCCGCCCACCCTTGAGGAGGAAATCCTGAGGAACAGACGGGCCAGCCCACCCACCAGCGTTAGGGCATCTCTTTTTGCCATGCCCACAGGATGACATCTCCAAAATGACCCCAAAGGGCAGGGCTTGGGATCCTCGGGTGGCTGAGCAGGTGGGGGATCCTGGTTGGTGGCCCAGCAGAGAGGGCATGGAAGCTGTGGTCCCCCACCCACTCCTCACCCCGTGTGCCTCTCCACCTGTGTCCTTTGTGACATCCTGGATAGTGAGCGGCTCAGCTTGTGTCCCCAAGTCCTGTGAGTTGCTCTCGCAAGTCACTGGACCTGAAGAGGGACATAGAAACCCTGGTCCATAGCGGGTCTACCAGGAGCAAGGACACCCCCCGGGAATTGGGATGGGTCTTCTGAAGGGGTGACATCAAACGATCTAGCCCTCAGCCTGGGGCAGCCAAAGCCACCTCTGGGAGAGTGTCAGAAAACAGCCATCACAGCTTCATTTGCTAACTCCTGTGCCTCAGTTTCCCCGTCTGTGAAACGGAGCGACTTTATAGTTAAATCTCGGGTGAGGCAGCAGAGACGCCAGCTCGTTTCCCAGGACTGTCCCCTTCCAGGTGTCCGGTCAGTGCCTCATCTCTGCTGGGCCTCAGGCTCCTCATTCACAGAACCGTAGTGTGGAATCAGCGTTTCTGCTGTCAGCTGGCATGTGGCTATGAGTATGTGTCAACCACCTCCACTTGGGAAAAGTTTACTTGAAACCTCAAGTGTTCTGCCCTCTCACTACCCTGCACACTGACCCCCAGGGCTCCTGCGGCTGATGGTACAGACTTTGGTGCTTCACCCCGCTGTTCCTTTGATGTAGTTAATGTAAGTGCCGGATCTAAGTGAATCCTCCTCTTGCCCAGTTTCAAAAATAAAATCTAAGAAAAGGATCTGCTTGGAAGATGGCAGCCCCTCTGGAGCCACGTGGAAGGGAAGCCATTCTTCTAAAAAAGGAGATATGCTGAATAAACACCGCGAGGAGCCCTGAGTGCGTTCCAGATGAGTAATGATTTATGAACGGGAAATCTGGGTCGGCCGGCTGCAGTGCGCCAGTGTGGGAGATGGAAAGCAGATGTCCGACCTCCATCCCAGAGGCCTCCAGTGAGCTGTGAGAGGAGGGGAGGGGAGAGGCCAGCGCCCTGGAGGGCCGCAGCACACAGGGGGGGGGGCGAGGGGGAGGAGGGCGCAGCGCGGCATGATGGGAGTCAGACACCCACCAGGGCCAACTCGTCAGACCTCTCATCAGCAGAAAGCCCTGCGCTGGCCTGAGATGTGCGTTTGTTTTCTCATATGTTCCCAAGGAAACTGGCTGAAAGGTCCAGACGTTTTCGTAGACCTCGACTGCATGGAGTGCAGAAATGTGCTGTGTGCGGCACTCGGCAGGTTTCAGAGTGCATTTGTTGAAATGCCTCCCCTCTTCCAATTAGATGGCTCCAAGAGTCCAGTTTCCTAAAAGCTGAAAACGAGGCTGACTTTGAGTGTAGCTCTAAGAAAAGAAAACAAGAGTGTGTTTTCTTCCTTACCGACAAACAAATGGAAAGACCGTCACGTGGAACGGGGGTGACGGACGATGGCCGTGGACCCATTCTGGCCCACAGACTGTTTTTGTGAAGTCTGCAGATGGGTGCAGCTCCTAAAGCCCAGTGAGTTTACCAGCGGGTGGACCTGGTCGTTTGCAGGACCTTTGCCCTGCTCTAGACTACGAGGCCACTGTGGGTGAAGGCAGCACATGATCACAGGCCAGCGTGACGATGACTTCTGTAGGAGAACAACTAGTAGAAATATGTGACGCACCCACAGAGGGCCAGGTGGGCCACAGAGTGTGTCCTATGTCTCCTGGCCAGGCACAGTGCATGTCGTGAGGAGTGGGGACCACCAGGAGCAGCCCTCGTCGGCAGAGGCGCTCTGCCTGGCTGCCCTGGTCTGGGGAAGCTGGGGCTGCGTCTATGTGCAGAGCTAGGCTGGTCTTTCAGGGCAATGGGCCGTGGAAAGTCACGGATGACCGTGTCTTGGCCTTGAGAGAGGCCACAGAATGAGGTGCACAGAGGAGGTCGTCAGTTAGCACACCTTGGCCCGAGAACAGGACTCCCCATCAGGGAATCAGAGTATGATTAACAAAAGCCACGATTAAGCTAACGGCAACCCAAGTGAATTGTGTGTCCGTAGAGTGCAGTCCTGGTGCTGAGTGCGTCCTGTGGACTATCCTGCTTAATCGCCCCCTGGCCTCCCGAGCATGGGGAGACTAGAGTCAGAGGGAGAGTGACGTTTACAGAGTCAGATAACCATGAAGAAGTAGGGTCAAGATCTGAGACCTGAGTCTTTTTATCTAAAAAAAAATTTTATACTGGGGATTGAAGCCAGAGGTGCTTCACTAATGAGCCACATCCCCAGATTTTTTGATTTTTTATTTTGAGACAGGGTCTGGCTACGTTGTTTAGGGCCTCGCTAAGTTGCTGAGGGTGTCCTTGAACTTGCATTTCTTCTGTCTCAGCCTCCTGAGTGGCTGGGATTGCAGGTGTGTGCCACCTTGCCCAGCCTGAGATCTGATTCTTAACTGTTGAATTTATTGCTCTCTAAAGGCAGGAAATCTCAATGTGAAGGGTATGGATGTAAATATGTAGGATACCGTGGAGTTGAAGAACTGACCTTGATCATTTATATTTTACCTGCCTTTTCTTTGAAAATCCACCATGATAAAACCAAGCATTGAGGCTTCCCAACACACTATTCTAGACTGTGTTTCCCGTGGAGCTGAGAGGGGCTGGTCAGGCCAACCTCAGCTTTCTGGACTCCATGAAGATGGCTCCTTCCCAGACCCTCTTTTCCTTGTGTGTTCCTTTGCGCTCAGGTCAGCTGACTACACAGTGTACCTTGACTTGACTTGGCTTGGAGATAACATCTGTTTGCCAACATATGCATTCTCTTCTGTGACTGCCTCAGAATTGTCAGTGGTCCCTTATCAAAGAGTCTGCAAACATCCAATATGCAGTGTAACAGAGGCCTTGCATAGGACATGCGGAGTGGGCTGGAGGAAGGGCAGATGTGCCCCTGCCACAGCCCAGAGCCAGCCGGATGCAGAGCTTTGCTCTAACAAGGAGGTTGGTGGCTAGCTGGGCTGGTCAGGAGTCTACCTCTCTGTCTCAGGAATTTAGTTTGCATAGTTTTAATTTTTTTAAAGGTCTTCTTTAATAGGTCTTCTTATCTTTGTTCTCATGTTGGTAATATGTCTGGGTCTTTTCAAGATTATTTTCTTTACTTTGCTTTTAAACAGTTCAAATATGATTGATTGGAGGATTATTTTTCCCCCTTGGGGGCATCTCCAAGTTCCTTGGATCTGTAGTCTTATGTCTTTCATTGCTTTGATAAATTCTTGTTTATTATCTCAAATATTTCAAGTATTTGATTTGGTTCTCTTTTATTTCTGGGATTTATGTTAGCCTTTTTTTTTTGCACTTACAAGGATCATATTTATTTCACATAAATGAGAGAGCATTGAACATAATTTTGAATCTGTTTTTCACTTAAAATAATACATACTAGTCCCTCCAAAAACATTTGTTTTATTATTTTTTTTTCCAAATAGTTTCAGATTTTTCCAGTGTGTAGGCCCATACTGATTTATTTAACCAGACTCCTTGTTTTTTAAAAAAACTGAGTCAGCATCTGTGTCTTAATAAGTCCAAGGAGAACAATTACAGAAGTACACAGGCTTAAGTCAGTCTGGTGGGCAGTAAGAATGAAAGAGATTTCTTTTGCATCATAAGAAAGTGAAGAAGCTCCAAAGAAGCAAGAGTTTAATATAAATAACTCATCTTTAGAGCCATGTAGTGTATGTAATTATTTGAATTTTAAGTAGTTTAACCAGACCATTTTTAACAGATGTTCATATACTAAGCCTATTTTTGACTTTTGAGAAAAGCAGAACTAAATATCTTTGAATATACAGTGATATACAGATGCTTTTATTTTTATGGGAAAGACTCTTGAAATAGGATGAGGGTCAAAGATACGTACATTTAAAAAAAAATTGGAATGGCCATTGAAATACCCTTTTGAAAAGAAGACAAAAATCAAATACCTGAGAGCAGCGACTTCCTTAGCCCCTGAAGTGCCTCTGGTTTGCATGTTGGCTGCTCTGCACTGTCATCACGTGGACCTTTCATGTACCTGCCCAGAGTTCTGGGCTGCATAAGAGATAGGGCTGGGCACGGGCCATTCTCTCAGGTCTGGATCCAGATGTCTGTCATTGCAGTTGCTCTCTTGAAGAACATCCTTTTATTCTTATTTTTGTGATCCATATTTTATCTCTTCAACAATTACCTACATTAGGCTTCTGATATCGTCCCATGGCTTGGGACCTTGTCCAGTCCAGTGCTTCCTCGGCTGACCTGGGTCTAGTGAGGATCCTGTCGAAGCCTTTCTTCGGCGTTTCCACGGGGTTTCTTCTATAGTCTCTCTGCTGGAGCTCTTTATTTGCTCTGGCTGGTTGTCCACCTTTTGCACTCAGGTTCATAGTTCTTTAAATTTTTGTTTCTGATAGATTTGATAGATAACAGGCAGAGGCCATGGTGGGCACGGGGGAGGGACGATGGTGTACACTGGTCCCACTGTGCGCCTCCCACGTGCTTTCTTTTTAAGAGCAGCCTACCTGCAGCCTTGCCTGGCGGAAGTCATGAGAACATGTCATGTTCCTTGGCCAGTAACCTGCTATCTGAGAAGTCCCTGTGCTGCATGGTTCCAACTGCGTGACGCCCTAGGAATGTCTGTCAGTATCAAGACCAGTGTTGCCGGGGCTGGGGGAGGCCGGGCGCAGAGGGCCTTCAGGGCGCTAACCAGCAGTGGAGACCTTACACCTGGGTCCGACTCCCAGAATGCACGGGGAAGCCCATGTAACTAAGGCCCCGTGGCGACGTGTCACTGCAGGCTCACTGATCTCAACCAACGGCCCCTCCTGGGGCAACCACAGGGGGATCTACAGGAAAGAAGGGGGAGCATGTGGGAAACCACTATATCTGGAGATCGATTTTAATATAAAGTTAAAACGACTCCGAAAAGTAAAGTTTAAAGAAGAAGGAGAACTGAAAGCCACGTGGACTGTTTGCCGTGGAGAGCGCTGTGGGGCGGGGGCCGGGATGGGGCTGGGGCAGGATCTGAGCACTAAGGATCGTGGCTGTGCCTGGAGAACGGGCCCCAAGGAAGGTTTCCACCCAGGGCCGTGACGTGGCCCGTGCCCGCTTCAGAAAGATGACAGATGTGAGGGCGAGAGGATTGAAGGGGCAGGGATGGCGGCTGGGAGGCCATGGCGGCGAGGGGACAATAATTCCAGGTTCACAGCACAAATGGAGCCGTCAGGATGTTCCCTCCATCGACGGCGTCTCAGGGCTCGCCGAGCAGAAGCTCCGCCTATAAATGCACAACTCCCACCTGGTTATACCAAGCACGGACCTTGGCCTCGGGAAGCTGTGGGACACAGGAGGGAAGTCCCGAAGGCAGTGCAGCAAAATGTGACCGCCGGCCAGCGCCTGCCCAAAGAACCCTCAAAACTCCCGGAAGAACTCACCAACGCGCCTGGTGACTCTAAATGCAAAGGGCTCTCGGTTTCAGTTCCTGTGAGATTGGTGGGACAGGGATGGCCACCAGGGGTGCTCAGAAAGACCCTCCCTCTGAGCCTCCACCTTGGGTCCACACCCACAGGGGAGTTTGGGGCTGGAACAGGGGACACCAGTCATCCTCAGAGGCTGTGCCACCTGTCCCACATGTGCCCCAGAGCAGAGGACGATTTCTCCTCCACCTACACAGCCCACCTGACTGCATGACACTGGCTGCCACCAGGAGGTGGCCCTTCTCTCTCCTCGCCGTTCCTGCTCCTCCATTTAGCTGAGGGTTAGACATCTTCCCCTCCCCCCAGTCACCCATTCCCTTATTGTCACAAACATGTGGACATTATATTGTACCCAGATGCCAGGGATATGCCAGTGGACAGATAAACATCTCTGTCCTCGATGGAATTCGCATTCGACTACAGGGGGAGGTGATTCAATAGGATCATCAGGTAAACTACCCCCAAGTGACTTTTGCCCTGTAGTGAAGCCTGGAGACCCCAGTTTGAAGCTTCAGGTCACTTTCTGGGTGATTGGTTTCGCGTCTCTGAGCCTGAGTTTGTAAATGCCCAGAGCCCTCCTCCTGGAGCTAGACCGGTCCAGGGCATGGCAACGGTGGCTGGGTCTCTCCACCCTCTCACCCTAGACCCTGTGTGTGGGCTCTTTGGTCTTGAGATGTGATGGGTGGTTTCCAAATTGAGGCCAAAAAACCCTGGAATGTGTTTCCTGGGCTCGCCCCCGGCCAGCCTGGCTTTAAGGAGCCTACCATTTAGCAGGGCTGCGGTCACAGGGCTGTGGTCACAGGGCCTCCAGTTCTGTGGCATTTGCTCTGCTGGGGACAGTGCCAAGACTCCACCGAGGCCTTATCATCCTCATCACTGCTCAAGTTCCCATGAGTCAGAGCCTCCAGGAGCCCAAGTGATCTTACATTTCACAGGGAACCTTTGTCAGCAAAAGGAAGTGTAAGTAGCTCGGAGGCCAAGGCAAGAGGCCAAGGCAGGAGGCCAAGGCGGGACTCCTCGGCCACAGCCTCCAGGGCAGGGCTCTTGTTGGGCTCTGGTTGACTCAAAGTGACGGTACGACTCTGGCCGCGTGACCTTAGCGGATGGAGGTAGTATTCTTCAGGGTTCTAGAACTGCTTGCGGACAGACCCTCCCTGGGCTTTTCTGGCCTTCACGTCTACCCCTCCCAGTCTTCCCAACAGCACCCAAGCCCACGAGCCTCGGGGTCTGCCACCATGCTGCCAGACATTTGGACTCACCACTTTAAAACTGTTCCTAATTAATTTCAGGCTTTGATTTCATGTAGATGGAGCAAGGGGCGTTCTCTGAAGATTGTGGTTTTCCATCTGAAAACAATTATTCTTGTGTGGAAATGATAAAACTCTAAATTATTCCAGTCAATGAAGATACCCATTGTATTAACTGTCCTCTATTTGGGAAGAAAAATAAATAAAAAAAAACGGGGTTAACATTGGGGACATTTTAACGTAGTGTATACTGTCATACTGGACACAGACTGGGGTGCTGAGGATCCTTCCCAGCATGTGACAGAGGTGGCTGGCCTGCAGGACCGACTTTGATCAGAAATGAGGTGAATGTTGAATGGGCCCCGTTCCCTTCGGGCCAGCTGTGACCTCGCATGCCTGACCCGATCCTCAGGTCCTCTCCACGGGGGCCGACACGGTGCCTCTCATGGTGTCACCAGGAACAGAGTCAAAAGTCCTTTAACATGGATCCAAACGTGTTTAGTTAACAGGAAACCCAGCCCCCAGTTATTCCAGCTAATTGAGGGGCCCCTCGGTCCTCGGAAGGGGACAGACACACCTTTGGAGGACTCCTGTGCCGGCAAGACGGCACATTTCCTCCTGAGGGTGACCTTGCTCGTGCCCTGGGAGCTCAGCAGAGCGGCAGTTACTGGTCCCACTTGATGGTGGGGTGGAAACATGGCTTTGAGAATTTGCTGTGTGCAGAGTTCTGTTCTAGTTGTGGGGCGGCGGGAATGGGGTGGGGAGTGGGGGTTAAAAATGAAGATTTGAAAGTGATGGATGGTAGATTGCTGAGCTGCAGAAGTCTCAGTGGATTCAGAGCACAGGATGTGGCTGTCCAGAGGCAGCTCCCAAGTGGGGCTTTTTGAGCTGCCTCCTCCAGCCGCTGTGGGCCAGTGGGTCTTCTGGGGCCGACTTTCCATCCCAGGTCACTGCTGTGGGTGACCGCGGAAATTCCTGCAGATACGGGCGATGGCCGATTCTCATGGTTTGAGTGACAGCCACTGAAGACATTTCCTTTCTGGGTGACTCACTGGGGGAGTTTAACAGACACGGGTGGGGGAACCGCTGGTGTCTTCACTGTTTGGACTTGTCCCCCAGATATTGTACGAGCTTCAAGTCCCCCTTACTCCAGAGGCACCCTGAGTCTGTGGGAAGCTCAGGGCAGCAGTCCATACCCAGCCCTTTAAGTTCCATCTGATCAGCTTTGGCTCACTTCCTGGTTTCACCCCATAAAACGAGCAGCCCAGTGCCGAGCGCCAAAGCCTTTTTTAGTTCTAAGCCCTGCGGCCTCGTGTTGCTGGGATCCCGCAGGCCGGTGGCCTGGGAAGTGCCCAAGAGCCCCGTAGAAGCCTCCATGGACCCACCATTGTGTGGGGACAACAGAAACCCCAGGGACTGGAATTACGTTTTGTTTTTTCTTTGAAGTGTGGTGAAGTTTCTGCCTCAGAGTGAGAGTGGGGCGGGGGTGCAGACCCCAAAGCTGGCCCTGGGAATGGGAGGCCACCCTGGAGTTCCCTCCTGACTCGGGACCCCAGTGAGTCCCCAGACCTCTTCACCCTCCTTCTACCCAGGCCTGGGGTCTCCTGGTGGCAAATGCGGGGCCCTCCTGTGTCCTGGTCCCCGTCCATGTTCCTTTTCAGGGCCTGGGCCCCGGGCGTCTGCCATCTGTGCCCACCCTCCACACCACGTCCACCAGCAGCCTGCAGCCTGGCACCTCCTGTCCCCTCACAAACACCAGCCAAGCAAGCCACACCGGCACCTTCTCTCACGCCAGGACTTCGTCACCGCCCACTCCTCAGGTGAATGGCGGCCACACCGCTCCTCCGGCCTCTCTTTAAAATGCAAGATCAGGCTCTGTCCCACTGAGATGGTCCCTTCTCTGATAATTGGTGTCCTCCACTTGCCAGATCCCAAGGCTGTGCCTCTGTCATGCCTATACCGCCATCGGCCTCTGTAGAGACCCTTCCCCTCTCAGCCCCTGTGACTCCTCTCCCAGTTCCCTGGATGTCGGAAGCCCCCTCCCAGTTCCTGGATGTCGGAAGCCCCCAGTGGGTTTGTGGAAAGGCCCCCTGTGCCTCTGGCCTTGTCTCACAGCCCCCCATGAGCTCCCACTCCTATGGAGCACACCTGGGGTTCAGGGGCCTGGGGAGGGCACCGAGGAGCCCACCATCTCCCACTGGAGAGGCAGCAAGAGGTCAAAGGAAGGCCCCCCCAGCCCCGTGTAGGTGGGATAGTCCAGCCAGGGGAGCAGGGTGCAGGGTGCAGGGAGCAGGGAGCAGGGTGCAGGGAGCAGGGAGCAAGCCGGATGACACTACTTGCTGTCGGTAAAGGCCCCCTGGTCACACCAACTCTGAAGCAGCGTCACGGTCGTGATCAAAGTGAACACACCTGCCGTTCCTTTCTTTAGATTTGTTTGCCTGACATGGGTCTTTGCACGAGTCCTTGGTCAGCAGTGGGGACTCACTCTGCTGCTGGTCAGCGAGAGGCACCAACCCTCCTCTGTGACTTCATTAGAGCCGAGCCAGGTGGCCTGTTGGCAGCCGCGGTGCAATACCTGGACTAAGGCGGCGTCCGTGTCCTGTTAGCAACCGTGGGGCGCACTCACGCGTCCTGTGGCACTGATGTCTTGTCCCCGGGGCCTCTGATTTATGCACCTGTTTAGGCCTCCTCTTCTGCTGGCCGGCTATGGCCACGTTCAAATCCACCTCAGGTGGGACCCTGTGGAGGCTGCTCTGCGGGAGCTCCTGGATCCCCTGTGTCACTCTTTTCCTGTCCCTCTTAGGCTCGGTGTTTTATGAGGCTGGTGTTCATCTTTGGAAAAAGGAATCAGGCTGGAAAGAGATGGCAGCACAGAAATGCTGGCAGATGATGAGAGAGCGAACAAGGTCACAACTGTCACCCAGACACAGGGCGCTCCGAAGCCTGTCCTTGGAGATCCCCGTCATTCAGTCCACATGCCCCCTCTCTGCAAGGGTTCTTCCTGGCAGACTTATCCATCATCCACACCTTGGCTCAAGAAAGCTGCCTGGTGGGCTCCCTACCCACTTATAAGTGGGGGTCGGGAGCTTCAAACACCTTGACCACACAGCTGTGTGCAGGGACTGTCCCTTCCTGGGCTGGCTCCTCGCTCCATACAGCTCTCGGTTGTCCTGAAGGTGGCCTGCTGCTCTCTGAGGGTCCTTCAGGGCACCTGAGAAGCAGCATTTGGACATCAGGGGACCTTTCACTGTCCCCGGGCAGGCGAGCTAGACGCTTAAGTTTGCAGAGAGGTAGGGAGGGCCCAGTACACGTGAGTTCCCTGAGTATCGGAGGAGTCTGCTATCGGGTGGCCACGGCCCAGCTCAGCAGGGGCCCCAGGCTTGGGTTGGCTGTCCATGTAGCTCTAGAGTGTGCCTTCCCCGCTACTGGGCTTCTACCCTAAGGTGAAGACAAGTCGAGTTTAGTTAGCAAAGTCGTCCCATCTCCCCCGATCTAGACCACTGTGGACCTGGGGTAGACGGTCAGGATCTCCGGACAGACAGCGGCCCCCTCCTTCTGCTGCTCACAGTCTGCCCAGGGTGAGCTCAGGGCTTCCCAAGACACTGCGAGGGACAGATGGAGGCCCCCGCCCTCCTGGACAGTAAAGGCCAGGTGACACTTGCTGGGGAACGGTGGGGACACATTGAGCCCCTACTTGTGCCGTGCCACTGTACCCGGCACAGACAGGCCGAGGGCCAGGGTTGGCTCCTGTTCCTCAGATCCGTGTTGGAGGCGAACAAGACGGGGTGTGGCGGCCAGGGAGAAACGTGGAGCTGGGTGGGCGTCCAGAGCCCTGCAGCCCACGGCCACTGGAGACCTTTGAAAGGAGCAGGGAATTATGTCAGAGTGGGGACAAAGGAAGATGTGGCGGCAGGTGGGTCCTGGAGATGGGGAGAGCTCCAGGGGGGCTGGGATCACACAGTCAGGGGAGTGGGCTCCTGGCCTGGGAGCACAGACTCCTGGGGTCCCCCGGGAGGCACAGCCGCCTCCCTCCCCAGGAGCCGAGAGCCAGGCCTTGTCTGAGGGTGGAGGGCCAGCAGCCCACCCCTCCCCTGCCAGACAGGACGCCGCTGCCTCCAGGGGCCCTGCCAGCAGGCAGGGGGACAGGGCTCTGGGCCCGTTCCTTCCCCACTTGGCAGTGAGCTCTGCCATGTGGAAAAGAATCCAGGCTCTGACTCGAGTTTTGCAACCAGCCTCTCGCTCACAAGGCAATGGGAAGTCCTGAGGGCGTCGGGAGCCTGTTCATATGGAGGACACTGATGGGTACTGGTCCCTCCAAACACAAAGCCGGGCTCCTTCCTGGTGGCTTCTTTACGTGTGCTTTCCTGGGGTTTTACACAGCTGCAGTCACTTACTAGGCAGGGACATGCAGCAGACTGTGACGCTGATCAGAGGCAGGGCCTCAGCCCAGTCGACGGCTGCTTTGAGTACTTGTGCCCAGCAGAAAGCTGGGGAGGACAGGTGCCATCTTTACTGCTGACTTGAAGGACCAGAGAAAGAGGAGAAGAGCAGCGCTTGCTGGGCTGCCCCGGTCTTGCCATTGGGAATGCAGGCGGGAGGCAGAGCCTCCGGTCATGTGGGATCTCAGAGCCTCCGTCTCAGAGGTCCCCTAAGAGCTGGGAACGCAGGGGCTGCCTACGCGCAGGCCCTCAGCACATGACGCCCGCTTCACTCCAGCCAGCCAGCGAGGGTCCGCACGGTCGCCTTCTCCCCTGAGCTCTGCCTGGGTCCTCCCCGTGCCCTTGTGCAGAGAAGGAAGTGGCTCCCCCTAGTCTGCGCCCTGCAGGGGCTGAGCTGGGATCCAAACCCTGGAGTGAAGCCCTCTGCTTCCTTGGGGGCACGTGCAAGCAGGGTCCTAGCGAGGGACAAGACCGTCTGTCCCCTACAGCCTCCCGGAAGGAAAGGGGCAGCGGAAGGCAGTGGGGCGTCCAGAGGGAGAGAGGGGGCAGGGGTGAGGACAGGGTGCCCGAGGAGAGAGGCCACCTGAGACCTGAGCGCCTGGGGAGAGGGAACCAGGGTGTGGGGACAGCACAGAGGCCTGGCAGAGGAGGAGATGGCGTCATCAGTGTCCCCCAGACTCACCCAGTGCATGCCACGAGGAGGCCTCACGAGCTCCGCACACCAGAGCGGCCTGCTGGCGGGAGCTGATCCCAGGTGTCCGCAGCGAAGCTCTGTGCAGAGCTGCCCCGAGGCTCTGGGGTGAGCCTGGGCACGGGGGTGAGCCTGGGCTCGGGGGTGAGCTCTGGAAACCCTCCGAGAGCCGGCTCACCCCGCGAGGCAGCCGCTCAGCTGTTTTCTTTGGCAGATGGCGCTTTGTCGGTGATCCAGACTCACCATCACTCGTTCCTACCATTGGAAGCAGGGCACCAAGCACAGAAGAGACATTGAACCCGGGCTGCCCAGAGACAGAAATAGACCCTGCCATAGAAACTGTGAGGTCACTTGAACGAGACAGAACTCATTTCAGAATGAAGTCACCGTCCGTTGTTAAGAGTAAGACTTCTGTTCTACGTATGGGGATAAAGCCCACGAAGCCTCACTACCCTGCGTCCCCAACCATCTTGCTGCAGAGGCATTGACCACGTTACTGCCCATGAATCATACCAGCCAAGAATCAAGGAAAACGGGGTTTGTGATTTACGGCCTGGAAAAGCAATGTAAAACTTGGTGAAGAGAAAACCTATAAACTTATGAGCAGTGGAAGCCCTTTCACATGATTATGGAAAGCCGGGTCCTCTCACTTTATTTCCATAAAGAATTTCAGACGAAAACCGTTCTTGACCATGTTTTTGTTGTCAGAGTGATAAACGGTGCTCAAGGAGGAACAGAGGGAAGTGTGAAGGGGAGAGGAGACCAGCCTGAGGTTGACCGAGATGTGATTTTGATGTCACTCTTTTTCTCATCTTATTTTTAAACAAAAGTACAATGTTCATGCAATTTCTCTACTTTTTCTTCTGTTAAGACTATACTTTTTTTTTTGCCTCCACCCCTTTATTGTGGGTTAGATTCCCTATATAAGAGAAAACATTCGATCTTTGTTTTGGGACTGGCTTATCTCACTTAGCAGGATAGCCTCTGATCCACCTATTCACTGACAAATGTTTGAAGTCACTCTTCTTTATGGCTGAGTGATATTCCAGTGTGTATATGAACCACATTTTCTTTATCCATTCATCTGTTGAGGGGCCCTAGATTGCCTCCAGAGCTTAGCTACTGAGAATTGTGCTGCTATCAACAACATCTGCAAGAAATTGATTAAAACAGTGGGTCAATGGCAGAAAGATCAGCAGAGTAGAGGGAAGAAACAGGAGTTGGGGGAGGGAAGGGGAAGGAATGGAATTAGAACAAGGTATATTCTACGTCAAAATGGATTCTACCATCCCACATAACCAAAGAGAACCAGTATGAGGAGAAGAGGTACAACAACAACAACAACAAAAAGACTGTTCTCTGCGAACACGGATATGTCTTTTGCTCTTGTTTTTTAAGCAAAACTATAATGCTCTAATTCTCAACACCATCAAGACACTACTGTGTGCAATGGTGTGGAGGTGCTCTGACCCTAGGGTTCCTGGCCTGGAAGCTCGGCCCCCAGGTGGCCGTGCTGGAGGTGGGCCTCTAAGACCTGGGTCTGCAGCACTCATCTGCTGCCTTCAGAAGGCAGTAAGGCAGTTCTCCTGGGACCCTGACCAGTGCTCTCAGCAGGGAGTGGTTATAAGAGAGCCGCCTGCTCTCTGGCTTCCCATCCCACCAGGAGACCTTCACCAGAGCTGAGCTGAGGCAAGTGCCATGCCCTGCACCTCCAGACTGTGAGCTAAATAAACCTCTATTCTTTGTAAAGTGACCCAGCCTCAAGTATTCCATTGTAGTAATAGAAAATAGCCTGATACATCACAATGCTTTGTAAACTTGGTGCTCTTCACATGACTTTAACATAGACATATCTTTCCATGTCATTAAACAGGCTACAGCCCATCACCCAACCACAGCCATCATTAACATTTGGTGTAAAATATTCAAGTATCTGTGCATCCGTGGTGGACATGGCAATGCACTGATTTTTATCTTGAAGTTAGAGAAACATGTTCTTGAGCCACAGGGTGCTCTTGCTGCTTGGCTCATTAATGGCACCCTGAATGGATGGTGACCCAGGACAGCAATACCTGGTACTTCAGGGCTTTTTTTATTTATGCTCATGTAGGTTTCTTCCAATTTTTTGTTCAACAGCAAAATGATGGACAGTTTTGTTTCATGAATTGGTGCCTTTTAGAGTGATTTTTTAGAAGCCATCCACCGTGCCAGGGAACTCGTGACTGGGTTGCTCTCTGGAAAGCTTAAACCCGACGCCTTGTCCAGCTGGACAGAGTTGGGCCTGGGCCCTCTACCTCTGCAGTGAGGAGTTCCACTAATGTTTTCATTTGCTTATCTGGTATCTTGAAAGTGACAATCTTTAAATTTGTTTTTGTAGTTGTAGATGGATAAGAAGCCTTTATTTTATTTGTTTATTTTAGGTGGTGCTGAGATGGAACCCAGCGCCTCACACATGCTAGAGAAGTGCTCTGCCACTGAGCCCCAGCCCCAGACCTGAAAATGATAATCTTAATAATTTTAAATTCCAATCCTTTTGATAAGTCACACTGTTATTTGTTTATTGATTGATTCTTTTTATTTTTATTTTTAATCTTTCAATCAAATAAATTATCTTTTTTCAATTTGTGTGTATCTTTTACTTAATGATTCATAAATGTTTTTTGATACATGAAGGACATTTAAGCCTTTCCCATTTATTTTGGAACAATCTTTTCTACTTAATTATTTGCCTTTGAGTTTGCTCATGGTGACTCTACGTATGCAAAACACTTTTTTTATTATATACAGCTGATTATTTGCTTGTTGGTTTTTGTATGAGGTTTTGCTTAGAAATATTTTGCCACCCTCAGAAAATATCAACTCAACTAGTCCTTCTGTAGTAATTTATTTTTTATCTTAATACATTGAATTACTTGATGCATTTTATTTAATTTATTTTACGTTAAATAAATAAAGACACGTGTGCAGGTCTGCCTGAAATTGGAACTCCTTGGGCAGCTGTGGGTGCTCTGACAGCATCCTTTACCATCCTGTTTGAAGTATCTCTCTTCTGTTTATGTGGGAAACAAATTCATGCAAACTCGCAGAGCTGGTGTGGACAAGAGCTGCTGAAGACGTGCATTGGGGTCCCAGCACCCTGTATGCACTTCTCTGGGGGGAGGAGAGGAGGTGAGGGAGGAGTTGGGAATCAGGGCTGGCTCTGGAATGGATGTGAGTCTACCTTACCTCCTGGGGAGCTACGTGGCTTTGGACAAGTGGTCCAGCTGTGCTCAGGGGCACCTCCTCACCCAGGGCAGGCCAGGACACGAAGGTAGCTCAGTTCCCTTCCATTTGCAAGACCCAGAGTGCTGGACCTGAGAGGCCACGTGGGGCCTGGAGGGTGGAGCTCAGTGGCGCATGCAGACAGAGTTGTTAACTCATCAGCTCCATGAGTCAGCGCCCTGGTGAGGCCCAGACCAGTAGCTTCAAGGACTGGTGTGAATTATGCCCAGAGGAGGCACCAGTGCAGGGGACAAGGTAGCACTGTGCGGCCCGGACCTGGCTGAGCATCGTGGTCTCCAGCAAAGCTCTTCGAGGGCAAGGTCTCAGGCATGGAGCTTGCCGGCCAGGGCCTGCTTCCCTGGTTCTGCAAATAAAAAGTGGGTCCACCCGCTGGGAATTGGTCTTTGGTTTATCATTAAATTAGTTAAAAGGTTTAAAAGCCACTACTATCTTGATTCTGTGTTTCCCTTTCAACTGGCAAAGTTCTGCAGCCCTGGAGGCACGGTCCGGCACAGCCATAGCTGTTGGTGAGCAGGAGTGAAAGAGGTTGGCTGGCCACTGTCCCCACCACCCTCTGCTGTCCCCACCACCCTCTGCTGTCCCCACCACCCTCTGCTGTCCCCACCACCCTCTGCTGTCCCCCAGCGCTGGGTGTTCTGCCACCACCATCGTCACCATGTGCTGTCGCCCTGGTTTAAGGGGAATAAAATGCTTCTCGAACCCTTTCTGTGCCCTATAATGTAAAAATAAAAGAACAGGAAAACTACAGTTTCAATAGAAAATGAGAGCAAACCAACTGGTGTGTGAAAGTAAAAAAAGTCTCACCTCTCTACTTGGCAAACAAGGTGGATGCGCTCAGGAAGAATTCAAACGGGGCCTGGGGCTGGGGCTCAGTGGTAGAACACTTGTCTAGCATATGTGAGGCCCTGGTTTGATCCTCAGCACCACATATAAATAAAGGTATTACACGCAACTACAACCAACATAAATAAATAATCTTTTTAAAAAATAATTCCAACGAGGACACCACGGTAGGATGGAGTAGTAAACTCCACGACCACCAGAAGGAAGAGATGCAGGGGACATTCAACAAACCATCAGAAAGAACAGCTTCGTCAGGCACCTGGAACTCCAGGGAAAAACAGCTGCCGAGGTGTGGGGCCAGTCTGTGAGTGTCCCCAGAAGTCGTGTGTCCTGAACACAGAAAGGTATTAGGGAGGGTAAGTCCAACTGGGAATCCTGGGCGGAGTCTGCTGTGCACAGGGTCGAGAACTCTCAGGACAAGGTGTGAGAGAAAGGGTCTCTTGTCCCCTTACTGTAACTGACGAGAGTCTGGATGTCAGTGACGCTCCCCAGGGAGCGGTGCCTTCTCCAGGTGTCAGAACCTTGGACCTATTGAACAAGAAAGCCCGGGGGATCAAGAAGGGACTTGAAATATTGAGAAAAACCTTCGGGCGGCACAGGGAGTCAGAAGCAGCACGAGAGGCCACAGGTTGGGCTCTCCAGTAGTTTCTGAGGAGCTGAATTTTTCTAGTCCAAGATGTTCCCACCAAAGGGCGACGCTTTCTCCACCAAGGACTCGAGTTTTCCAATGCAGCATTTCCAGGAAAGGTTTGTACTAGAAAGAGAACAGGCCACACTGTGTGGGGTGATTAGCTCAGCACATCTCAGGCAGCATGTGCTGGGTCTCCGGCCACTCTGACTGGGGACGTGCAGTGTCACCGCTGGTTGTCCTGTGGGAAGGCCACGCACTTTGGCCTTGGCCTGATGTCAGGAAGATGTTGTGAACTGAAGAGATAACCTCTCACACGAAGTATTCCTATCCCCAGGAGCAAATCTGGAATGGAGGCCCACATTTTTTATAAACCACACAATTTTACTTCACACTTGGGAGTTTTCCCTCTGCTGGGGCATCAGCAACTCCTTCACAGCTTGTGGTCCCTTCCCCGTGTTGGGAAGTTGTCTCTGGCAATCTCACTCTCAATGCGATGGCCCATTTTCCTTTGCTCCACTTGAACGACGGCTCCCAAATTGCAGTGTTGGGAGTGGAAACCCAGAAAAGGTCCTTGACTCGAGGCTTTGTGGAGCCGGCTGGACCTGGTCCTGTGTCCCCTGCTTTATTTACGGTGGGAATGAAGAGCCACGTGGAGAAGTGGTTGAACTGCCGTTGCACTCGCCCAAAAGCATGTTCCCCGCTAAAGGACGACCTGGAAGATGGGGTTCTACCACGTATCCGCAGAGTAACCGTTCTGTTCTGCAAAGGCCCCTTGTGTTTGAAATCACTCTCGGTCGTGAATAGCAATAGTAAATTCAAGGTCTGTTGCTGACGCCTCGTTACAGAAAAAATCTTGGTTTTGCTTCCATATCAAAAGCATATCGCATTTCAAATAAATAATTGATAAATGCATATTACCCTTTACTCATTTGTGTTTCTTCGATCCTGAATCTAAAACAAAATCTCCACCATCAGCTGGCATCAGTAAAACTGAAATGTGGTCTCTTCTTTGGCAATGGTGTTCCTAACCCACGGGCCCATTATGGTCCAGATAGGAGGAGTCCCCAAAAGCTCAAGTGTGAGACAATGCAAGGAGGTTCAGGGGTGAAATGATTTGAGTTAGGAGAGCTGTAACCTGATCAGTGGATGAATCCCCTGGTCGGGACTAACTGGGTGGTAAGGGTAGGCGGGTAGGGTGGGCTGGAGGAGGTGGGTCCCTCGGGTGGCCTTGGGTTTATATTTAGCTGCTGGCGAGTGGGGCTCTCTCTGCTTCCTGTGGTCCTGAGCTGCTTCCCCCTCCAAGCCCTTCCCCAGGATGTTCTATCTCACCTGTATCCACTGCGGTATGGATAGTGAGTGGATGAATAAATAAGCCAGGCAGAAGAGAGAGAGAGAGAGGCCTCCTACAGAAGACAATTTAAGGAGGTACTTCACCCTGAAGGAGGTAAAGCTTGCTCCCGCCTCTGGATGGGGGCTGCAGCATCAGCTCCTTCCAAAGGGGCAAGGAATAGCTTCCAGTAGAGAGACCTGGCAGACACCACCTTGGCCAGGAGGTCAAGGTCAAGGTCAGCCTCATCAGTGATGATCTGAGCAGATAGAATGTTCCACTGACTCAGTCTCCTTCCCCAAGCACACAAACCCCGTCTAATCCAGAGAAAAGCATCAGGCAAACTCCAACTGAGGAACCTTCCCCCAAATACCCCACAAGGTCACTCAGAACTGACAAGGTCATCCCCTGAAATCAAAGGAAACCAGACGAGGAAAATCTAAGAGACTAGCGTAGCCAAGGGAAGCCTAAGAGGACACGCTGACTCAGTGTCATGTGAGACCCTGGAAGGGATCCCGGGCAGAAAGCGGACACCAGGGAGAGACGGAGGACTTGTCGGTCGGGTGTGGACTCTCGTTCACAGCCATGTAGTGCCGTTAGTGCTTGTTCCCTCATTAACTGTAACATGTTCCCTACTAGTGCAGGGGAGCAGGGAGTGGGGAGCCCAGGAACTCCCGGGCCATCTTCACCACTTCTCTGTAAACTTGAGACTATTCCAAAAGTAGAGCGTGTCTTCTGAGGAGCAGAACCCCGGGTCTCATCAGCCAGGGGCTGCGGGACGGTGGCGGCTCTGTGTCTCGAGTTCCTGTGTGGTCAGGAAATCGGCTATTTCCCTGTGAAGCCCCCCCCAAGGGAGATCAAGACTCGGGCTCGGCTCCTTGGTGCACCTGGGCCTGTCCAAACCCCAGGCAGAGAGCCCCGAGAAGGCCATGTGGGCCCAGGACACACCCCTGCCCTGGGATCCCAGGTGGAAGCACCTGTGGGGGGTGCTTGTCCGGTGGGCTCTCGCCCATCCCTCTGCGGCCAGGACACTGGGATCCTGGCTTGGGCCCCAGAACCAACTGCTGGTTCACGCTCATCCCCCTGCCGTTGTTTCCAACAGAGGGGTCCCCGGGCTTCTGCTGCAGCCCGTCCGACAGGAAGCAGCCTGCTCGGGGGCCCTCACCAAGGGGCTACCGCTGCAGTCGCCCCTGGGCAGGTGCAAAGTCAGTAAGTAAAGGGCTTCTTTTCTTCCATTCCTGTCACCAAAATTCCTGACAAGAGCGATTTTAGAGGGGAAAAAGTTTATCTGGCTCTGGTCTCAGAGGTCTCAGCCTAGAGAGCAGGCTCCGTTCCTCAGGGAATATTTACTGAGTCACTCACTATCGATACGACAATGGACACAGGGGTTTATTTTAAACATTGGGCTCCATCCCATGGCACCTTGTTGGGTCAAATAGTTGGCGCCTGTGTCCCTTTGTTTCTCCTTTTTAGACTTTTTGAACACTTCCTTGCTTTCTGACACCACAAGATTCCAGGCCCTTTTCGCATGTTTCTGTCTGGGTCCTGGGATCGGCCAGTTCTCCAAGAAGCCTGCTTCGCTTTGTTGGAGAATGGTGTTAGAAACCAAGATCTGGGCACTCCTGGGACAGTTACGCTTCTCAATTTTGGTTTCAAATTTCTGCCTAGTATTTGTTACTGGGGTGTCATTATTCAGTTAAGGCTGGTGAGTCTCTTCCATTTTTTTTTACTCTTAAGAACCTGCAATCCAGGAATCACATGAGTAGATATAATAGAGGAATTTTAGAAGAATCGACTCCAGTCCTTTATTTCACAATAATATCATCTAAAAGAAGCCGTCTTCAAGAAACAAGTGTGTGCAGGTGGGCGTTGAATCCCCCCAGCCCGGGCGGAGTTCCGTGCCTCTTCCCACCACATCAGGACGGGCGGGTCTGCAGCCCTGCAGGGCACCCCCTTCCTTTGTTCTTTCTCCCTGAAACCCAGGGTGCTCATATTTGCCCACGGGAAGTGAGGGAAGCCTGCGTTGTCCAGAGGTGGCCACATTTCAAAGGACCCTCCCACAGGGCAGGAGAAGGTGGGTCCAGCTGACGGATGTGTGAAGTGCAGGGAGAAGTCCATGGACGTAGGACGGCCTGAGCAGGACGCTGGGGACTCCTCGTCCTCCTGAGGTTTGGCTAGCATGTGAGTTTCCACCTCCACCACAGCTTCCTACCCTCCACCCTGATTACTGCTGAGTCTCTCTGACGGTGGTTTTTGGCTTATTCCTCTTTTTTCTTGCTCCCAAATCAACAGAGCATAAAACCAGAAATTATTTGGCCTATAAATTGTCAGTTTGCCTGCCTCCCAACTTCATCTATGTTCTTCTTAAAATATTTAAAGTTATCCTGAAAGACCCAATTGTGCAGACTTCTCTGCCTACACAGTCCATGCACAGAACAGAACCGGTGGCAGGGTGACAGGGTTCAACCAACCAACCATCTTACTCAAGTCAGTCATGGTCTCTGGGAGCCTGGAGTTTTGTACCACTCCGAGGAAGTACCCACTCTTCAGAGATGAGAATATTCAGCAGCTTGGGTTTTAGTCATCTTCTCACTACTGGGACCAAAAGACCCCACAGGAACAATTTTAGAGAAGTGAAAGTTTATTGGGGCTCACAGTTTCAGAGTCTCAGTCAATAGATGGCCGAGTTCTTTGCTCTGGGCTGGAGGTGAGGCAGAACACCATGCAGAAGAGTGTGTGGGGAGGCCCCCAGGACATGGTACCAGGAAGCAGAGAGAGTCCCCTCACCAGGACAAAATATGTACCCCAAAGGCTTGTCCCCAGGGACTCTCCTCCTGCAGCCACATGCTCCCTGCCTAAGTTACCACCCAGCTAATTAGTTAGGGGAGTAATGCATTGATTAGGTCAAGGCTCTCCTAACCCAATCCTCTCACCTCTAAACCTTCTTGCAATGACTCGCGCATGAGCTTTTAGGAAACACCTCATGTCTAAACCATGAAGAGTCCTTCACACGACTTCCTTTCCTTCTTTCTGTACTTCCTCAGCCTTTCCTGGCTCTCTGTCCTCTGCCTTTCAGAGGAGGTAGACTGGGAGTCCTCAGACTTCGGAGATAAGTTGCCTCCGGGGTCTGGCCAGGTCTGCCTGGCCTAATTATCTTTTACCAAATCCCTGTAATAAAATCGCTCCAGCCTAAGCTCCCAGGGACAGCTCTGGATGTGGTCATTACAAACATTGACCCAAATAATTTTTTAAAAATCTAGAAGTCTGGAGTTCCCCTAATTTTATTTTTCCAAGTTGTGACATAATTTATCTGCAGAAATGGTAAGTTAATCTTAGAACCTCTTGATCTTCTCTTGATCTTCTGCTATCTGCCAGGTGGGATCATGAGGACAAGAAGAGTAAACGCGGGCCAAACTCATGTACCCTGCTGCACAGGATTGTCCAACGTTCCTTTTCATAGGCAACAGTGTTTTAATGGATAAAATATGAGTTTTAAAATCTGAGAAATCAGCATTGAATAACAACAGTCTGGCTCACGTTTTTAACAGTAAGAAACATTCTTCATCGATCTGTATACTTATTTCCTGGGTGTCTTTTGTTTTATTTGCATTCCTAAAATAGTTTCATGACCTGCTTCTCAAATCAGGCCTCTGTCTTACAGGATGCATTAAATGTGTTGAGTCAGAAACCTCTGTCAACCAGGATGCTCGGATGCAAGGATCAGGTTGCCATCCTAGCTACCTGGAGATGGACGCTGCCCTCAGAGGCAAGAGCATGCCTGCTCACCTGGGCCTGAGACTTGGATGTGGCCGTGTGGGGTTCTGAGGCTCTGGATCCACAGCCAAAGGAGTGAGCCTCCCGGTGGAGTGATTGGCCTGGTCACCAGGGGAGACTGAGCAGCTGCCGTACCTGGGGCAGGGAGGACTGTGGGTGGGACAAGGGGATTCCCAAGTGCTCCTTAGAACTTCCATGGAAAAACTCACCAGTACTGACATTGTGGAAGAGTAGAGAAAACACAGAAAAACTGGAACCCTCGAGGGCTCTGTCCTAGCTCCTGGGAGAGTGGCTGCTCCTCACAGCTTCTGTCCATATTCTCTGGAGTCTACTTCTTACTAGTCAATCCCCTGTTCCTCCATTGTCGCACTTTACTTATGATTCTTTTTTGGGGAGTCTGGGAGGGATTAGAACCCAGGGTGTTTAACCAGCGAGTCACATCCCTAGCCCTTTTTTCTATTTTACTTTGAGACAGAGTCTCCTAGTTGCTGAGGCTGCCTTTGAACTTGCAATCCTCCTGCCTTAACCTCCCAAGCTGCTGGGATTATAGGTGTGCACCACCTTACCAGCCTACTTATGATTCTTTATATGCAATTTTAAATTGTAGCGTGGTCTCTGCATCTTGATTGAACTACAACTGATACAAGACCATAATCTTCTGAGGGGGGAAATATAAGCTTAGAAATTTAAATTTTTTAAAAAATTAAAAAATCAACACTGCCTTGATTACATAATATGCTTCTCATTTTTTATGGATTTATACATTTGGTTACTGTGTGTTTCTTATTCTGCTCCTATTTCTAAAATAGTTTCATAGAATATTACTTAAAGGGTGTTTAAAATATTATTTAAAAATGATGTTGATAAGCTTCATGCACAAAATACCTCTCTTTCAGGAAAAACACTGCGAGCCGCACCCCTCCAGAGCTGGCCAGCCTGAGCTCCATCAATCTGCAAACCATCTGGACTTAGGACGGTTGAACTGGGGTTGGGGGAAGGAATTCTTCCAGATCCATGTGTGCGTGCTTGTGGATTCCTTGTGTCTCGTTTTCTGACCTCAAACTGTAATCTGAAATGAAAAAAACAAAAAACCCAGAACTTCAAAGGAAAATTGCTTTTTCATTTCTCGACGGAATGGCAGTGAGAGCGGGGCTCTCGCAGCTGTCCCGGATGTCACTTTGGAAAACCCTCCTGCTTCACCCCGACCCCCGCCCTAGCATGGCAACCAGCCGTGGTGCATCTTCCTGCCCAGGGAAGCCAGGCGGGGCCGGCCGTCTGCTGGTCTCTGGAGCCCTTCTTTCCCCAGGAAAGCTGGCTTCATGTTCCTCTGTCTGCTAAATAAATATTATCTGCATCGGTTTTGTTCCTAAATGTTTAAGAGAGCTGTGCTGCTTGTAGAAGAAATAGAGTTGACCAGGCCTCCCCTCCCCTCACACCCTCCTGTTGGCCCCAGCCCCCTCTGCAACTGCCCACTGAAGGGAGCCCCAGGACACACCTATGCTGGGGTCCCATGTCGGCTCAGGGAACTCGCAGATGAGACGTGTGACTAGGGGACTCACGTCAATTAAGGAGACGTCTGAAGGCCACAGAGCTGCAAGTCCCTGAGCTTTTCTGCAGCTTGTCATTCTCCCCATGAGTCTGGAATTTGCGTGGAAAAAAGAGGTTATGCTTGCAGGGAGGAAAATTCTGATTTTCACTCAAGACTCACTCATCATATGATCCAGGGAAGCTGCTTCCCCAGCCTGGGCCCAGCTCCCACACCAGTGGAGGGCCGAGATTCCCTTCCGCTGAGGAATGTCCGCACCTGAATTTCCCCCCTAAGTATCCCCTATAGAACCCTCACTGGAGAGAATGCTCCGCCCCCCCTTGCCCAGAGCCTGTTGCTGCTGGATGTGTAAAACACTATGCTCTCCCCTCTGGCCTTGCAACAAGGATAACCATGGCTTCTCAAGGTGTTTTATAGAACACAAGACCCACAGAAGGGCTGGAGAACAGGGGTGGGAGTTGCCATCAAGGCTTGGGAGGATGTATTAGTTCAGGTTTTGCTGCTATAACAGAATACTGGAGACCAGGTAATTTAATTTTAAAAAGACATTTATTCCTTATTGTTCCAGAGGCTGGGAAGTCCAAGGTCAAGGGGCATCTAGTGAGGGTCTTCTTACTTGGGCTTCACATGGTGTAGGCATCACATGGGAGACATGTGTGACAGCTCAGCTCTCTCTTCTTGTTGTAAAGACACTAACGCCATCCTGAGGGCCCCATCCGCAGGACTTCATCCAGATCTAGCTACCTCCCAAAGGCTCACCACCCAGCGCCCTCAGCTAGGAGTTTGGGGTTAACTTCCCAGCACATGTGATGGGGAGCACATTTAAGCCCTGGCCGAGATTAAGAGGCAGAAGGTACCCAGCAGGTCAGGGAAAGATGGAAGGGGGGTCACGGTGGGGTCTTTGCCATTCCCCTGTGTTTGTCTGGCACGTGCAGCCTTGGCCAGGAGACCCTCCTGGGGCCCTTGGAAGGGCACCCACCTGAGGAGACAGAAAAACCCAGCCCCTGGGACCCTACTCAACCTGCACCCATCCTGCCATTTTCAAAAAAAATAAAAAAGAAAAACTAGAGAAGCTGTCTGAGGAATTGTGGCTCAATTCTGCATCCTGCCCTGGAGGCCTCCCCAGCCTGCCTCGAGTTCCCACTCCCTCTCACTCCACCCGTCACAGCTCTCTGCAAGCTCTAGAGCCTAAGGAACCGAAGGAACCAGTGGCTATGGGGGACAGGTGGGCCTGTGGGACAGTCAGCTCTTTCCGGCAAGCTGCCTGTCCCTGCCTGGGCCTCCAGCCGGCTGCCCGGGCGTCCAGGGCAGCTGCACCTCCATTTAGCTCTGTCTTTGTAAAATGGAGACGACGCTCACAGTCCAGAGTGCATCAAAGGTGACAGGAGAAGCCATGTGATGGTGGGTGGCTCAGCTGCTGAACCTGTGTACTGACTTAACCACTGTGTGTTAGCATTCACCTTGGGCCTGATGCTGCTCAGAGCTGGGGGCATAGCGGTAAACAGGGGGGACACATTACCTGTCCTCAGTGTCCTTGTAATATCGGGACACGAGGCGCAAAGCAAATATGTCCAAGTTCTGTGGTGATGGAGACGATTTGTGAAGGTTTTGCAGAGGCTGCATGTTTGGAACTGGCTCTCAGACTGAGCCTCAGTGTGACGAGGTGCTGGGGGCCCCCCTGTCCCTGTGCGTGGGGGCCAGCTTCATTTCCTAAAGATTCCTACCCCTGCCTCTCTGAAGGAATGCTAGGGGCCTCTGAAAGATGGAGAAGTTTCCAAACTCCTTGGTGCTCCCCACCTCTGTTACACTCCTGCTGGAGCCTGCTGAGTATTTGAACTTTGAGAAGCACAAACCAATTATCTCGGGTCCATTTCTATGCATCTGAAATCCAGGGTCTTTATTCTCATGCCTTCTGGAGCTCTGGGTGCGGTAGACAGGGTTGGGGTGGAAGGCAAAGGCAGCTGCCCAGAGTAACTGCAGGAAGAGCAGGGTGACTCATCCCTGTCCCGAGAAGGCTGTAGCAGCTGTGTCCCATCCTGCCTGAGGCTGTCAGCGGCTCTGACAATGCTCAGGGCTCTGGGATAACTTAATACACCAGTTAGTCTTTCCTTAAAAAGAGAAACGGACTTGTGTGTGCAGTTAGTTTGGAATTTCTTTGGAAGAAGAACACTGACGTGCTTCATTTGGCGCTAGAGCCTTGAACTGACAGCTATTTTTTGGCCTCACTGATAATTGGGGATCCTTTTTTGTGAAAATGATATAGCAACTGCTGCTTAAACTCTCCACATTTCTATGTTGTTAATCACCGACCACACCATGGCTTGGTTGGTTTAAAAATAGTAATAATGAATATGCTGGTGGGTACCTTGGAAACAAACAAACAGGACATTCAGTAAAAACCAGACTCAGTATAACAGAATGAATCGCTTCTGGTACATTTGGTACCTGGGAGGCAGAGTACTTGACTTTGATCTGTCTCAATGGCTATTCAGATCCATTCCAAGGACTGTTTCAGATGCCGTGTCCAGGGATTGCTTTTGGTGGCCAAAGTCCACTCTAGGTGTGGACTTCCCACGCAGCAGGCTCCAGGGCAGAAGGATTTCTTTGTGTGGTTGGTGAGCACTTTGGAGCTGTCTGTGGCCTGTGTGTCCTAGGAGATCGACCCCCGGAGTCCAGGGCTGCCTCTTCCCACGGCATCTTCCTGTCATCACGATCGGTTTATTATGTGGGGGAAATAAAGGCATTTCACTCTTGCCCGTCATTTTGCTGCTTGGGTTTCAGTCGGCTCCTTACTTGAGTGGAGAGACACGTGAGTGGTGGAAAGAACCCAGGGTGGGGGCCAGGGAGACGGTAGGTAACATCGTGGGCCACTGAACAAGGTGCCATAGTGTGCCCTCACGGAGCCCTCACAGCCCTGGACTCACTGTGCTCAGGGGACACAGGCCATGTCTGCTCTGCTTCACAACCTGATGTCCAACACGCAGCACTTCTCTGACCTGGAGATGTGTGAGGTTTCTCTGCACCAGAAGTAAGAAGGGAGCCACCAGTGGGCGCCAGCTGGGGTCCTCCACTCAGTTCTGACGCCACCTGGGGATGGGGTTGGATCCCAAGTTGAGGACTCAGTCCTGCGGAACCACCTGTGCCTTCCAGGGCCCACCACAAGCCCCACGTAGTTGTACCTGTGCCTCTCATGGGCCAGCTGTTGCCAGTGGTGGCATCCTGAGGTGCCCCAGCACACGACTGGGGAAGGAAGGCCTCGTGGGATTGGCCCTATCCTACAGATGGGCGACTGAGTTGGGGGATGGGCTATGCACCTGGTAAGCAGTTGGAAGCCAGGAGCCGAGGCTCTGGCGGGTGGTGCTAGGGTGCACCCCTGAGCCTCTGTGCTCCTCTCCTGCAGGCTCTGCACCGCAGGGAGAATTCTGGTGCAGCGGGCACCAAGTAGAAAGTAGGAATTGGGGTGCCTGTCAAGTGCGTCTGAGGCAGAGGGATGAGCTAGCACTTGTTCATTTATTTTCCTTCTACCTTTTTCCCACTCACCTGTTCATTCCATTCATTCATTCATTCAAAAAGCACATGTGGCGGGACTGGGCTGTGCCCCACGGGGCTCATGGTCCACTGAGAGGGAGAGTGAGGGAGGAGAGCTAGGATAGAGGTTCCTGGGGCTTGGGGAGCACAAAGCAGGCTACGTGTGGGGGGAAGTGGGGCGGGTGGGCCTTTCAGCAACAGGGACAGGGCCCATGTGCTGCCTGGAAGTGGCCACGCTTAACTTCACTGCCCAGCCAGCCCGCCCTGCTGGCACCCAGCGCTGTCCCGCCTTCCTCAGCTGCTGTAATCACGCATGAGCTGAGCTCAGGCCCAGGCTTGAAGCTGGGCATTGCCTGCTGTTAATGATGCTGCAATTCACACTTGGCACCCTGGGAAATTCAAAAACAGAAACTCAGTGCCTTAGCAACCTCATTGACATTGGTGTGTGTTTTCCTTTCTAACGCGGGTCAGTCACGTACTGTCCCACCCATTCGTCAGCTCCTGCAGGCCTTTCCTAACTGAAGGACCACTCTCTCCTTGGAGGAGGCTGAGGCTTATGGAAGCAGCAATTCAGCCCCTAGTTGTTGAGCATCTTCTCAGAAAGTGGCTCAGAAATCAAGGTCCTCCACAGGGCACAGTCTGTGGGGAGTTCTAGGAGGACCATGGTACAGGGCACATGCTAGGGGGGTGTGGGCTTCAGCAGAGTCCTAGGAGCAGATAAGAGCAGGGAGCAGAGATGGGGTACGTGGGCCAGGTCTGAGCCACCTCGTCACCAGGCTGACCATGGCCACCTGGTCACCCTGCACTAAGTGGCTGGGAAGGGTGGACAGGAGGCAGTGGCAAGGGAAAGTTTGAAGATGAGACCGAGGTGGGCAGCTGTGCGACCACTGGAGCCGGTCACCTTGCTGAGGCACTGTGCTCTCTGGATCCCACTGAGGACATTGAGCCCCAGGGCATCACAGGAGCGGCTCCCTGCGTGCGGTCAGACCTTGGTGTAAACTCTAACTCTGCAGCTCTATTGCTACAGCCCTGGAGACTTTCACCTCACGTTATAAGTACTGACTAAGTCTCAGCGGGGTGCTGGGTGCCTCGTGGGGCTGGCCAGCCCTTGAGCCAGTTAGATGAGCTCCGTCCTCCTGGGCCACCTCTCCCTCCCCGCCCATGCCCATTGCCCAGGGGAGAGGAAGACGGGGCACAGCCTCAGGGTGACATGGAGCAGCTCTAGGATTTAAGAGAGTTCTGTTCACCTCTATTGACAGGGTGACTCCTGAGTCACCTTGGCATAAGATTACATGTCCCTGTCTTTTGGCTTAAAAAAAGAAAGAAAAAAAGTCCGACTGCTGTGTGTATTTAAGACATTTAACAGGACATTCAGAGACGTTTCTTCTTCCCAAGAAGGGAACAAAAAGGGTTCTCCTTCTGCCGTGACTCAAGCAGGGTCGGCCCCGATCTGACCTCACTTCTCTGCACTTTCTCTTCAACTTTCCACTCTAACAAGTTGGGTGAAGCTCAAGAATCTCTTGCTTGCTGTGTGCCGAGGTGGAGGGGTGTGCACAGGCCTCCCCCTCCCAGGCCTCCCCCTCCCAGGCCTCCCCCTCCCAGGCCTCCCCCTCCCAGGCTCTGACCCAGGAGCTGAACTGCCTGGCCCACCCACAGGCCCCCTTGCCTCCGCCTCCTAGTGGAGTTTGGCCAACCTGGGCCACGTGCAGGAAGTTGCAAGGTGAGGGGGGAGGGAGGACTGGTCTCCTGGTTTGGCTTGTCCCTTGACCAGAGTCCATCAGACGGATTGACTCCAAACCCTCGCAGGTTCCTTCAGCCTGTACTGGTGATAGATCTTGGGGTCTTACATCCTCTGTCCCAACCGGCCCCAATTACCTTGTTGGGCATTCCATTGTCCCTGTTTTTTCTGGGCCCTCCCTGCTGCAAGCAGGGCTGACCGAGGTGACCTAAAAGAGCCACAAGCCACACAGCAGGTAGGCAGTTTGTACAGACGGGTCTTTTCTGAGAAATGAGAGAAGGCTGGGACACGTGGGCGGCTCGGAGCTGGAGAGTGGTCCCACTGCAGACGTAGACACCCCCCCTTCTTATGATGGACGTCTAATTCACATCAGGAAAGTTCATTCGTTGTAGGTACAGCTCTGGGAAACGTGGAAAGCGCACTCGGCCGTGAACGTGCTGCCATGGAGACGTGGAACACATCACCCTCATCGCCCGGCGGCGTTAGAGTCAACAGCTTTCTCCTCCCTCTCCTGACAACCTTGGTCCTTGGCCTAACCAATAGTTCCCCCCCAGAATGTCATGCAAATGGAGTCATAATGTTCATAGACTTTGGTCTGGCTGCTTTCACTTAATATCATGTATTTGAGATACACCCACGTCACTGTGTGCGACAACAGTCATTGTTTTTTTAATAGCCTTTGTTTTTCAGACCAGTTTTAGATTTTATAGAAAAAAATCTGAAACAGCATAGAGAAGCCCCATATTTCCCTACTATTAACTCTTATAATTCTGTGGTTCATTTGTCACAATTAATCAACCATTATTGTTCATTGGAGCCCATATATTCCTCATGTCCTTGGCTTTGACAATGCCTATTGACCTGTCCCAGGACCCCACCCAGGACACCAAGTGGCATTGGATGTCATGTCTCCTTAGGCTGCTCTGGTCTCCTGGTTCTCCTGACTTTGGCGGTTCTGAGGAGGTGTGGCCGGGCCCTTGCAGGAGCCTCGCTGTGGGTTTTTCTTATAGTCAGGCTGGGCTTGGAGTCACCTGGAGGGAGGCCACAGGAGGGGTCCCGTCCCCCACGTACCAGGTGTTGGAGCCCAGCTGGCTCCTGGCGGGGCTGCGAGCCGCTCACCAGCCTGCCCACTGTGCAGCTATGTTTCCCTCCTGCACATTCCTCCCCGGCAAGGGGGGCACTCTGTGGGCTCACGTTCTCCCCAGGGGTGGAAGGTCCACAGAAATCATCGGGAATCTTCTACATGGGAAATCTGTCCCTTCCTCTGCTCCACCTGTTAATCTCTGTGATTTATTCAGTATGAATCATGGATATTTTAAACTCTGGGTTACAACACCTCATGTGTCACACTGATTGTTCCAGTCTGGTCCCTGGGAGCTCCCGGGGTCGGCCTCTGTGTTCCTTTCGAGTACCCCACGGCTGGGTTCTCCACCCTGACTCCCGGTTCTGAGCATTTTTCTTATTTCTGGAACCCTGAGATGCTCCATGCTCATCCTGTCTATTTCTTTCCCTGAAACCAGTCATTTCCTAGCGTCCTGGTTCCTTTTGTCTTAGATTGACATTATACACAAGATCTGAGCATTAGGTGTGCGCATGTCTCCCTGGGGGATCCTGACCGTTAAAGCCCTCTCAGCTGAGAGCGGGAAACGTACGTGCATGCTAGCCCGTGTGTGTGTGTGTGTGTGTGTGTGTGTGTGTGTGTGTGTGTGTGTATTAGTGGACAGTTCTGTGTGTAAATATTTGTGGTATGAAGCTCAAACGAGTTCATACGATGTCTCCAACTCTGATTAGGACCACAGGAGCACGTGGCTCTTCCCCAGCTCACCTGTGAATTTCCACTCCAACGGCAGGAAACCTTGTTGCCAGCTGTTTTCTTATTGTTCCTTCCAGGTCACGTGGACGGCAGTGCTGGACTGTTACCCCGACTGCCCTGGGAAACAGCCTCCTCGCCAGAGCACAGCCTCACCAGCCTGTGGTCACACACTCCTTCCCTCCGTCAGCCCTGTGCCTATCCCTGCACCGAGGCAGAGTCATGCCCCAGTCTGGCTGGGCACTAATAACCGGGAGGTCACGAGCCACTTGTAGGTTCAAACAGGAACTACTTTATTGCAAGAACTCAACGGGAACTCAATGGGAACTCCGCGAGAACTCAAAAGTAGCGGGCACCCGAGGTAGCAGGAGCCGCCTTATTGCCGGACAGCAGAGGTCCATATACACAACTGAATACACAGCTTGTTTCAATGTAGCATCATCCAGTTACAGCAATCAGTCATTATCTTAATAATTATGCACAGCTTAACTTAATGATCATCATCTTAATGGCTCGCTGGCGTTACTTCTCAACCACTTCTTCTGGCAAAATGCCAGGCACCATCTTGACTCGGTTGTGGCTCTCAACAGAGCCACACGCTCATAATGCATCTAGACGTTGGGGTCTCAGTGTTCCTTCCTGGAACCCCCCCCATCTCCTAAGTGATTTTTAAAATCTTTCATATATTAAGACCACTCTTGGGCCGGGGCTGCGGCTCAGTGGCACAGCCCTTACCTAGCATGTGTGAGGCACTGGTTTGATCCTCAGCACCACATAAAAAAATAAATAAAATAAAGTAAAGGCACACTGTCCATCTACAACTATAAAAATAAATTCAAAAAAGACCCACTCTTCTGCTGTAAAGTTTGTTGATTTTCATGAGTACGCAATGCCCAAAACCTCCAATACTGAACAGTTTTCTGCCCTAAATCCCTTGTGCTTCACCCATTTATCCCTTCCTCCTCCTTCTTCTCCCCTGGGAACCACTGATCATTTTCTATAGTTTTTTCAGACTTTCCACTGTGATGGTTAAATCAAGATGATTAATTCTATATGTCTGCTTGACTGGTGCCCAGACGTTTGGTCACACATTATTCTGGGTGTGTCTGTGAGTGTGTTTGTGGATGAGAGTAACATTTGAAATCCCAGACTGAATAAACCAGAATGCCCTCCCTGGTGTGGGTGGGCCTCTTCCAATCAGTTGCAAACTTGGCTAGAACAAAATGGCTGAGTGTGAAGCCCTCTTTCTGCAGAGGGTCTTCTCAGGCTTTTGCGGTGAGACCGGAAACACACCATTGGCCCTCCTGCTTGCTAATGGTAGATCTTGGGACGTCTCACCCTCCACAATCGCGCAGATTAATATAGATTCTATAGGAGAAATCTAATCTAAGTGAGAGGCACGTTGTATGCACACTGACTAGTACAGATTTTGGTACTGAGAGTGGTTCTAGAGGAGCAGAACTTTGAGGATGAATTTTATGACTGGCTCTGGAGTTTTGGAAATTAACTCTTTAATCTGATGGGATTTAAAGTTGCTAATAACTCTGTCTGCAGTCGTGAGAAGAGCACTGATGGTCTGTAGAATCCTCTGGCAATTGAGATACACAGAAGAGCGCCGTTGGCCACTCCTTATAGCCACAGACACAGCAGGCCCACAGCAGGCCCACAGCAGGCCCACAGGTGACAGTGGACATACTTCACGCCATCTTTGGCAAGCTAACAGCTTAATGAGCAAGGCAGGGAAAGAAGAGGATGAACTCAGGCCTTTGAACTCCCAGCTCAAGGTCACATAAGTGGTCTGAAAGCTTCCACATGTGCCCTGAGTGTTGAGGGCCACAGCCAAGACGGGATGACGCATGGCGGTTTTGCCAGAAGTAGTGGTTGAGAGGTGACACCAGCGAGCCATTACGAGGATGACTTTTGAGTTCTCGGGGAGTTCCCGTTGAGTTCCGCTTGAGCTCTCGCGGGGATTCCTGAAGAGTTCCCATTGGTTGGGGAAGTGCTGGAGGAGGGATTTCCAGTTGGTGGTTCCTGGAGGAGCCGCGTGGCATTGGGGAGAGTTCCCGGGGAGCGTGTGTGGAGTGTGCTGGTGGAGTTCAGAAATAAAGTTCGTTCCTCTTGAGTGGCTCGTGATTTGTGCCCAGCCAGACTGCGGCACTGAAGGACTCTCTACTGTAGCTCGGGGCTGAGTGGGTTAGAACCAAACCCAGACTCTGGAGAGGTGACTGGCTGAATCACGACTGAAGTGAGGACCCTCAGGAAGCAGTGGGACCTGGAGGTTGGGAGCTGGGAACTCCTCTAGACTCCAGTGATTCTCCTGAGTGGAGGAGGCCTCCCCTTCCCGAGTGGGACTGGCTTTCTGCTCCCATCCGAGGGTCTAATCCTGAATTGCCTGAGAAATTGTGCTGGCCTTCCCCCAAACAACCATCATAAAAGACGATGCCGAGTTTCCCCAGGCCCACCGCTTTGCTCCAGACTTGAACTTAGGCTCACGTCCCAGCAGGCCACTGAAAGTCAGGCACAAAGTATGACCCACGAGGAGGTGAACTACACTCCCAAAGTTGACTTCAGTCTTCTGACTTATACGGACAGAAATTGGGGGGGTGTGTGGGAGGATACTAAGGGTGTGGGATGATTGTGGAACGGGTATGAAACGGGGGCAGGCTCAGTAAGCGGAGGGTCTGCATTTAACGTGGAGTTCAGGGGCTTTGGAAGGGCTTAATGGTCTGCTGTCACAAGGCAGGGCCAGCAACCCAGCTTCACTGGTACCTGGGTGCCACTCTGGAGCCTGGGTCATGTGTGGTTTGTAGGCATCCGCCTTTCCTTCCCAGAAGTGACCACACTGGTCCATTGCACAGGGGACATTACACTGACTGAACCTAGGGAGAGAGAAACAGCAACTACTTTCTGCTTATTGGTAAGACACTTGTGTGTCCAGGGTTGGTAAATAAATCTGATGAATGTTCGGGGCCTTTACCTTAGTGAAACTCCTAAGAGTCCAGCGATGCGGGGCATGTCGAAAGAGCTCTTCTAAGGGGAAAGGTGAGTGGTGGCCTCTGGCCTCTCCTGCAACCAAAACAGAGGAGCAGCCCCTGGTGGGCCTCAGTATGTGCTAAAATCTCCCATTTACTGGGTGGCCCAAGGGGTGCTGGTTCTGAATGGGACCCTGGCAGAAGAAGTCTCTCAAGGGGCCCAGGCAGTGCTGCCGGCTGTCCTCCAGGTTCTCGGAACATGCAGTCCAGCAACTAATGGGCCTGAAGAGTCCGTGGCAGGCGGGATGTCCTTTGGAGCCTCTGGCAGAAGGCTGCGGGTGGATCACATCCAGACCCTCAGGAGGGAGATGAGCCTGCCCCCTCCGTGGATAACTACTCTTCCTTAGAGAACAGCACTTGACCTGCTACTGGACCTTCACAGGCCACCAAGTCACCATGTGACCTGAACTTCCCATGGGAACCAGGTGTTGTGTGTCCCCAAGCCATGAAAATGAGCAAGTAGGGCACGATCATCACATGGAAGTGACATGCACAGCTCAGAGTTCCGCTCCCTGGAGAGATCCCTTCACCGCTGCCCTGAGGAAGGGCTCATGGACAAAGTGGCCCTGGTGGCCGGGAGAGAGGGCTCAACAAGAGGAACTCTCACTCACCAGGGCTGACCTGGCCACAGCCACTGTGGAGTGCCCAACCTGCCGGCAGCAGAGACGAGCAGAGACCAGGGCCAGCCTGTTCGGTGGCACGGTTCCCGGGATGGCAGCTGCCCGACTGTATCCCATCTTGGGGCCCGGGTCTTGTCTACACTGGATAAGCACTTACTCTAGGTGTGGATTCGCTTTTCCTGCGTGCAATGCTGTTAGAACTACCATCTGTGGACTTCCACGAGATCTTCTCAGCCCCGGGCACTGCACACAGCGTTGCCTCTGATGGGGAACGGACTTCAGGAGATGAAGCACAGCGTGTCCTAAAACTCACCTGGACGACTATGCTCCCAGTGTTCTGAAGAAACCAGCTTCACAGAGGGCGCAAAGACATTCTGAAGGCCCAGTTCCAGCACCAGCTAGGTGGCAGCACCATGCAGGGTTGGAGTAGGGTCTCCAGAAGGCTGTAGATATTCTGAATTAGTGTCCAGTACATGACAAGGCTTCTTCATAGTTAGAATCCATGGGTCCAGTTACCTAGGGACAGAAATGGGGGTGGAACAACTCACTCTTTCCCCTGGTGACCTGCTAGTGAAACTAGTGCTTCCTTTTCTCTCTGCTGGCCTGAGGTCTTAGCTCCAGTGGTCCCAGCAGAAGGCAGTGCGATGGGTCCACTGACCTGGAGGCCAAGGCTGCTGCTGGCCATTCTGGTCTCCACGTGCCTCTACATCAATAGGCAGTAAGGGAGTCACCGTGTTGGTGGATGATTGACCATGGACACAGGGGAACCTACCTACTGCCCCACATCGAGAACCAGGAGACCCCGTGTAGCCTCTCTCAGTGTAACTGGGCCCCAAGGTTAAGGTCCATGGGAAGCTATGAGAAACCAATCCAGGCTCAAACCCTTTGGGAATGGAGATTTATGTCCCCTCAGCAGGGAAAGAACCAGGCCCAGCTGAGGTGTGGCTGAAGGCAAAAGGAAACGGCCTGGTGGTGGGAAAGGTGGGTACCAGCTATGACCATCTCAGAAACAAGGACTGCGGTTTTCATGAGCACTTCCCCCTTATTTTCCAAGGGGTGTGGAGTGTGTGTGTGTGTGTTTGTGTGTGTGTGTGTGTGTGTGTTCTTCTCTCAGTTGTTCTCTTATTTGTAACATAAGATGCGTTGGCTTTGTATCACAGTATGTCAGGACCTTTAATTTTTCATCTTATGGGATATCTAGAGCAGTGAACATCAATCAAGGACCCAACCCCTCCTGAAAATGGGTCAGTGCATTTCCAGTTGTGAACAGGATGGTTGTATCAAGTTAAGTGGAATCATGGCTCTGTTAGTATCTGTATTTGGAAATTAAGTATGGTTAAAGAAGATGTGCATGAGTACTAGTTGATAAGGGCGGGACTTATGTTGATTTTATGTGTCAACTTGACTGGGCCATGGGGTGCCTAGATATTTGGGCCAACACTATTCTGGTGTACTGATGCAGAGTTCAGGTGTGATTAGTGTTTGGCTTGATAGACTGGGTTACACACGGTCCCTTCCTGGTGTAAGTGAGCCTCAGCTCGTCAACTGAAGACCTGAATAGAATAGAAAAAGTGGAGTGAGGGGTAGTTTCTCCTGTCTGACAGCCTGAGCTGGGATTTGAATCAGATCTATCATCTGTCACCCACCTAGCTACTACCTACCTGTCGTCTCTCATCTATGTATCCATCTGCCCACTTCCAAGCATGGAAACATCTCTGGAGAACCCAGACTAATGGAGTCACATAGTGCAATCCTACAGTCTGCAGCCTTTTCGGATTGGCTTCTTTTGCTTGGGTCTGTAGTTACAGCTACCATCTACTTCATCCACAGGAAACAAAAAAACCAACATGGGTCTGTAGTTACAGCTACCATCTACTTCATCCACAGGAAACAAAGAATAAACTGGCCATCACCACGTCCTCCACAGTTCAAAGTGACCACCACACTGGTCCTGCAGCCTATGACAGTAACTGTGCTGGCCTGGGTCTTGATGGTGCCATGCTGCGATGGCTCAGCTGCTCTGGGATTCCTTATTCCTGTTGCAATAATTCAGGGAGTCTCTCTCAATGCCAGATCTCTCCTTTCATCTTCACTTACAGAAGACGCTGAGGCAGGGTTTTCAAGGATCCCGATCCGCAGTTCCTTATTGAGTACCAAGTGTGCCCACCTGAGGCGATGCTCGGATTGAAATGAGTGGGCTCTACATAGTGAAGCCCCCTTCCCTGCCACTCGCTGCAGAAAGGCTGACATTCTGACCTCACGGAATGTAGGTCACCATGAAATCCAAGTTTCTGTCAATGCACAAGCCAGCTGGTAAAGTCATTGCAGCTGTGGAGGCTGGAACATTAATTACAAGTCTTGTGACAATTCCTACTGGCAAGCGGGCGTGATTCAGCCAGAATTCAGGCTCCTTGGTCCACTATCCTTAAAATTCACGTGTTCCTTGGGGTCCTGCCAACACGGATGATCGCAGCGATTTTAGTACATACGTCATTTCCTTCTGCCGAAGACTTTCCAGTTGTCCCCTGGGTTGTGCCAGGTTGGAGCTGAGAGGGAGGCTGAGCACAGGACCCGAGGAGCAGCAATGTTTCAGCAACTGCCCAGTGAAGCGATCCCAGGTCTTTCAATAAGAGAAGGGTGGTCTCCTCAGGCAGGGGACGGTCTCATTTTTTTTTTTCTAGAAAGGGGTACTCAATGGCATTTGCAGGTTCAAGGTCTGGAATCAATGTAAGCTTGCCCATCAGCCCTATTCCAAAGTGCCCAATTTCTTCCAAATAAGTGTCTTTTCCTTCACACTGGAGACTGGTCAAGGCCAAGCCAAGAACTTGGTTGGAATCCTATAACTCACGCAGTTAAATTCTGTAACCAAATTTCAGTTATGTCTGTTATGTAGACGCAAATAAATAAACAATTTTTTTAAGTCTCCATAGAATACTTCTGGTTCTCCGTGCATGCTGGAGTTGAGAGTTGAAAGCCTTGTGCATGGAATATTTTAGAAAAGTCTCTAGTACAGTGTTATGGCTTATATATGAGGTGTCCCCCAAAAGCTCATGTGTAAGACAATGCAAGAATGCTCGGAGGTGCAATGATTAGGCTCTAAGAGCTTTTACCCAATCAGTGGATTAATCCACTGATATGGATCAACTGGGGTGGTAACTGTAGGCAGGTAGAGTGTGGCTGAGAGGAAGTAGGTTACTGGGGGCGTACCTTTGGGGTTTATATTTTGGCCCTGGTGAGAAGAGCTCTCTCTACTTCTGGCTTTTCCCCACCATGCCCTCTGCCCTGATGTTCTACCTCACCTTGGGCCCAGAGCCATGGAGTTGGCCAGCAAAGGACTAGACCTCTGAAACCTGTGAGCCATCAACTTTACCTCCTCTCAATTGTTCTTGTCGGGTCTTTTGGTCATGGTGATGCAACAGTTGACTAACACACACAGGGAGAAGCCACCATCCTGCCTTATCCCTGGAGGGTGAAGTACGTGGGGGACCTAGTGGCCTCTTGGAAGAGTTCCAACACTTCCTCTGGCATCTCAAAAGGTCAGCGTCCACAGCAGGAGGTATCAGGGTGACCACACAAGAGGACTAGCCTCCTTGTTATCTCAGTGTAGGGTCAAGGCCGGGCTGATAAGTTCAGGGGTAAAGAAACAAGGAGACCTTGGTAGATTCAGATGACTGATTCCCTCAGAGAGGACAGAAGCAAGGGATGCCACCTCTCCTTGCCTCTTTCCTCACAGGAGGATAGCAAAACAGCACGAGTCAGTGTCACCTGTGGGGGCCCAGGGGTCTGTCTCCTGCTGCTGCGGCTGGGCAGTTTCATAGGCCGAAGCTTTGCCCTCGGAGTGGAGGTGGGGAATGGATTGTGCAGCGGGAGGTGGAGAGCTCGGCCTCACCAGATCCTAGGGGGTGGTGAGGAGCTGCTTCGTGCCTGGGGAGTGGCCTGGGCAGGGCCTGCCTCCCACAGCCACGTTCAGGCAGCCTTACGGGGTGTCCTGCCAAGGCCCGGGCAGCTGTGATTGAACATTGCCCGGCCCAGGTGGAGACGTGCAGGCCAGCAGGCACCATGCTCAAGTCCATTCTCTGCACGCAGTAGCTCCAGCCGCTGAAGACTAAAGGGGGATCCTTGGACCCCAGTGCATCCACCAGCGCAGCATCCACAATCTCCACCTTCCAGCGCAGCCACGTGCTGCCTTAGTAGTGCGTCCAAGTCCACCCTGAAAGCAACTGAACCTGGGAACCCAAGTGCGTCATGGGAGAATCCCCGGCTCCTGTTGCTGGGAGAAGGGCTGTCCCCTGGGCTCCCCGCGGGCTCCCCCTGGGCTTCCGTTATGTAAGTGTCTGCACAACTGCTCACGTCAGCATGGGCTCTGGGTGCCATCACTACTGTTGTTGGTGCATGCTCACAAGGTTCCAGGTCCCCCTGGGGTCCTTTGAGAGGGCTCTTGTGCCCGAGGAACACAGCCTGTCCTTGTTTTCTGTCATCACAAGAAGCTCCAGGCTCATCCTGTGTTTCCCCCAACCCAGGCCTGGAATCAGCCACTTCCCCAGGATCTCTGGCTCTTTTCTTTTGAGAATGGTATTTAGAATTCAAGATCTAGGTGCCAAAGGTGCTTGGTGACTCCGAGTGTCGTGGCCTTTATCTCCTCCCAGTGGGCAAGGGAAGCATGAATGTGTGGGCGTTCAAGCCAAGGTGATGGTCTGTGTTTCCATCTCTGTCCTCCCATCACCCCCTCGTTGTTCATCTGTCAGGTCCACGCTGCCTCCCAGGATGTTCCAACCTGTCACCGTCACCTGCCGTGGCTTCCTTCTCTATGGCAAGACACCGGGTTTCCTTTTCTACACTACATTGTCACGTTTGTCCCCCACGATAGGCATGATATGACTTCAGAACTACTTCCGCCCGCCCTTCTCTGAGAAGGACATTTCCCAACTAGCTTGCAGGAGGAGTGTGCGGCTCTCTGTGGCCCAGCACAGTTTTAGAGTTTAGGGTAATCTCTCCTCCCCTCCCACTCAGTGTGACCATGCTATTATTTATTAAAGTTGGGCACAGTTGTTGCTGCTTTTCCTCCAATTTTGGGGGTCCCCAAACACTGTAGCTTATTTTTAAAGATCATACATAGTAAAATCAACTCTTTGTGGTATCCGTTTCTATGGGTTTTGACAAACACTCAGGGTCATGCATTCACCATGACTGCGACAGCGGTGTCTTACCCCAGGGCTACCTTAACTCTCCAGTTCTCTGTCACAAGAAAGCAAGTGGGGCCTTTGATCCTCTTGGAATCCTTAATGTGACCTGCTGGTCCCCTACATCAGTGTCATAGTGACAGTTCCACTTGAGGAGAAGACAGTGAATTCAGAATGCCTTCAGAAGACGTTCGAGCCAGAGAGAGGAAAAGGAATTCTATAAAGAGTCAAGCACAGGGCCACAGGTGACATTCCCTGGGTTTCACAGTCTATGGCACACTCGGGTCTCACCCCAGTGGCAATCTGCCAGCAGGAGGGAGGCGGAAAGCCCTGCGGTTCTCTTTGGATCTGAAGCCTCTCATCTTCAACGTGGGAACGTTTTGACCCATGTATCGAGTTGATTGCAAGCTCCAGCTTGAAGTGAAGCCAGACCTCGAGTGGCTCTGGAGCTGACCACGTGCGGGCTGCTCCACCCTGGGGTCTGGCCCTGCAAAGCCAGAGGTTTGGGTGGTTAAAGGTGGGGTCATTGCAAGCCCAGCAGGCGAGCTGCAGTGTAGACCATGGGAGTCTCCCAAGCACAGTTGTGCCTTTCTGCTGTGACTCTCAGAGGGGTCCTCATTGGAAGAGCTGCTCTGGCATGTTGTTGGGCCTTCACAGAGCCGAGCGCCTGGCTCTGTGGTATCAAGTGACCACGTGGGCCAGCTGTCCATGATAAAGTGCGTCGTGTTGGACCCCCAGGTCACCAGATGGAGCAGGTGCACTTGCACCCACTGGGTGGCGGGAAGGGTGCATGTGGGTCAGGTCTGAGCAGGTCCAGGAGACACCAAAACGCCACAACGGGTGGCCCCCGCTCTCACGCCACCTGCTCTGTCACCCCAGGCTCCCCAGTGCCCTCACAGGCTCATGGCAGCCAGTGGGGTGGGGATCTTCTCATCAGCCGAGGGAGGAAGGTGCAGTGGTTCAGAGCTGGGGTGACTAGGAAGGGCGGCCCCCTCAGGTCGGCCCTAAGGAACGACAGTGGGAGGGACGCAGCCCAGTGGGTGAGCAGCCGCAGCGGACCTGCTCCTCCAGGGACAGAGTGGCCCCAAGAGAGGAGATGCATGGCTTCCTGGGCAGGGGCAGAGGGAAGGGCAGAGCAGAGAAGGGCAGAGAGAAGGGCAGAGAGAAGGGCAGAGGGAAGGGCAGGGCGGAGGGAAGGGCGGGTCGGCGGTTCAGGGCTTGGGATAAGCGAGACGGGAGGATTGGAAGCAGCGAGGGCAAGGCACAGATGGCCCTGTGACCGTGGGAAAGGCCACAGACCAGGCTAGTCACTGGTACCTGTCAATGTCCACCAGAGCAGTGGACAGAAGGGGCACCGAACAGCCCAGGATCTGGGTGACCTCTCCTCTGTCCTTCCAGGCCCTGTGCAGTGGGCCCTCTGAGCAGTGGCTGGTGACAGGGTGGAGGCGTAGCATGGCCCGAGGTGCAGGCTCACCCCTTCGAGGCTCGCCTCCTGCTGACCCCACCAGAGCTCCATGCTGAGCCCTCAGGGTGGCGTCCTCCCTGCAAGAGGAGAGTGGCTGCCGCCAGCAGCTGGTGACCCACACCCCTGCCTCCCCATAGGTCGGGGATCTTCCACAGGACAGTGACCCCTGTCACAGACACGGGTTCTTCTTCCCCACCTAGAAGTCCCCTGGCGACTTGGCCATCTGGAGTCCACTGCTGCCCGTTTGACTGGAATGCGACCCCTCCAGCCCTTGCTTCAGACCAAGCCCTCTTTTACGACTCCTGGCTTTATCCTTTGTCACTTCTCCAGGAAGCAGCAGGCCTGACTGGACGGGGGGGTGCTGTGGGTGTCAGACCCCTCCAGAAATGGCACTCGGGAGCTGGTGGTCCCAGAGGGGATCCGACTCCACATTCTGAGCCCTGCTCCCAGTTTCTCACAACATTTATTGAGTAATTGGTGCCACAAAATTTCTAGCCCGAAGTGTGTTTACAGAAGCAAAGAGTGATAACGGGAAGAACTGGCTCTTCTCGCAGCCTCTAGCCTTGGAGATAAATCTCTAGCCTTGGGTATTTACTCTTCCAAGGGGAGTAGTTGGATTCCTGGAGGTAGATATTTACAGTCAGAGGTCGGGGCTGTGGTCAATGGGGTTTCTGAAGAAGGAAGGGGTGGGTGGTGGACAGGACTCGCCCTTCCCAGGCACTGGCTTCCCAGGACAGTGGAAAATCCATTTAAACTGCATTTACACCCAGGCCTGGTTTGGGCAGCCATTGCACGGTGCAGCTCTTGAAGCTCCACCCTGGTGAGCTGGGGTGCTGCTCCCGGGACGCAGCACGTGGGCTAAGCCCTTTACCCACATCCCTAGTCCCACCTGCGTCCAGTGGATCCTGAACTCACTAATTTTGGAGGCCACTCGGCTGAGCAGCGAGTGCTCAGGGTCTCACAGCCTCCTGGAGCCCCTTCCCGAGTTCCAGCTGATCTGTGAAGAGCTGCGTCACGGCCTGGTCCCAACACAGTGGCTTTTCCATCCCACCCCAGCCCCACCCGCCCTGAGCGCTCTCTGACTTTCCCTGTTACCTGATGAAGGCTGCTTTTGAACCCTAGTGTTTGACTGCAGGGTGAGCTTTTCTGGGGAAAGAAACTGAAACAACACAAGTTGTAAGACTTTCTCATCAGTCACTTCCTTAAGATTTACAGAACCCAGGGGCTGGGACACAGCTCAGTCGGTAGAGTGTTTGCCTCGCAGGCACAAGGCCCTGGGTTCCATCACCAGCATGACACACCCACAACACACACACAATACACACATCCACACACCCACACACACACACGGTTTACAGAACCCAGAACCTCCGCTGACCTGCAGATAACAACATCCTGTGCATCCCGCCTATCTGATATGCCACCCCAGGACCCCTACAGAAGCCTTGTGCTGCAACCCCTGAGCAAGGTGGCTTTTTCAGGATAAGTGTCCCCATCGTCCAGCTGACCACCTTTCTCCCCCATCACGCTGCCTCTTGAATGTTCGCTTCATCTGGTGGCAGTGGAGCTGACCTTCTGGGCTACAAGTCCTTGCCCAGTGCTTGCTGGGGACAAGCTGGTATCCGTAGGCCAGACAGCTGGGGCGTGGCATGGACTGCCCCTCGCACTGTGGAGTCCAGCATCCACCGTGGAATCTGGCCACCTGGTCCCCGTAGCAGCAGCTCCGCTGCGGCCCAGTCTCTGATTCACAGGGAAGGAACTTCCTCCAGGGGCACAGGGTCCCCTGGATCAGAGGCTCTGAGTTCAGCTGAGCATTTGGACTGTTGAGCTGGTGGATCCGCGGGCAAGCAGGGAGGGGTTGCTGAGCCTTGTCACAGGGTCTCAGCTGCTCCTGGGGGAAGCATCTCCAGGGTCTGTGGGATTCCCCTGGACGTCCCATCACAGCTGTCCTGGCTGAAGAGGGCAAGGGAGCCAGTGTTCAGGGCCTCAGAGGGGAAGGTGGAGGTGGGGATCTAGAAGGGACACGAAGGAGGGAGGTGGGGGTAGCCCTGTAGCAGGGACTCTTCTTCCATAGCCTGAATATTGGGATCAGCCACCCCCCCAAAGAGCCCCTATTGGTTGGAGGATGAGACGTGGGGCAGGAGGGGCCTGAGGAGCGCGGGTCCAGGGGTCGGGTAGCTCTGGGGCTCCGTTGGCATCATCTCAGCTCCTCCCAGGCTGGCTGTGACTGGTGCAAAGCTCGCAGGGACTTTGTCTCAGTCTCTGGCACTCTGGCCTCCAGCGTGAGCCAGCACCCTTCACTCTCACCCTGGAGCTGCCCCAGTGCTGGGGACACCATAGGTCCCCCCTTGACGACTCAGGGACACCCCGGGGGCAGGGGCAGCCACACCTTGGTGGCTCCCAGGGTGGAACACAGGCTGAAGAATCCGTGCTGTCCTCTTGCTCTTCAGAGAGCCAATTCAAGGGACACTGTGTGCTCCTCCCCAGGCCCCTGGGGAACCAGGCCCCTGCTGCCCACTGCCGTGGCCCTCTCCATACCGTCATGGCCATCCCCCTTCTGTCCTCTCCCTGGACCCTGGCTTCTAATTTCTGAGACAGTGTCCCAAACAAATATCTGCACACCGGTCCTGGGGTCAACTCTGCTCTCAGGGCAGCGAGGGAGATCCATCCTCCGAGATTAATAAGCGGCTCAAGTCCTGAGGCTGGAGAGGACAGAAGCAGGGGGCAGCTTGGTGGCCACGGAGACCAGACAGTGAAGCTTTCCTGGTTCCTCACTGTGCCACACACCTCGTGGGAATGTGACTCCTGTAGCCCCCAGCACAGCCCCCAGCACAGCCCCCAGCACAACTCACGGTCCGGGACCCTCTCCTGGGCTCCGGCCGGGTGACCCACCGGGTGGGCACATGCTGTCTTCCAAACTTGTGTCCCCCGTGCGTCTCCCTTGCTGTTGATGTCCTCATGCTCAGCCTACCATGTTGGGGGTCTTGGGTCATTGTCTTCCTGCCTCGTGACCAGCCATCAGTTCAACCTCTTACGGTCTCTCCGACTCGCAGCCCCTTGATGCCACTTGTGCCTGTCCCACTACAGCCCTTCTTCATCTGTCTTCACGTTTAACCACCATTTCAGATCCAGGGTGTCCGCCGGGAGCACCGGCCGTCCCTGGTCTTGTCGCCGTTGCTGTTCATTATTACCAACATTTTTGTTCTAAAACATCTTATCTGCTCACCAATTCTTCAACAAACACTTGTGATTTCCCGTCTGTTCCAGCAGCAGTGCAAAGAGACAAAATCTACGTCTAAAACTCGAATCCTCGGTTAGTTTTCCAGAACACCCCCCCCAGTGACCCCACCTGTTTCTTTAGCAATCTTCTTCCCACCTTCATGCTCCACACCATTGACCCAGGGAGCCACACGATGTCCACGGGCTCTCGGACTCTCAAGTGCCGGGCTTTGAATTGGTCCTTGGCCCCATGTGAAGGACGCTGTGTCCTGACTCAGTGCTGCTCTCAGATACAGAATCAAAGGCTTCAGAGGGTTGAAACTTGGGCAAAGAAACTGACTGGGATGGAGAGTCAGGGCTGTCTGCTGACCCAGCGGGGTCTGGAGGAGCGCTGGACTAATGTCCCCGGCTCTCCAGAACAGCCTGCCTTGGCCTTGGCATGAGCAGGCATGAAGGCCCCAGGCGGTCAGAAGCCCGAGCCCACAGCCCCGGGGGTGGGGGGGGACTCACACCTGCCCTTCACTGCGTCAGGATGTGGTCCTGGAGCCACCTGTCAGTCACACCATCTCCTCTAAGGGGGCGTCTGCTCTCCCGGGTGACTCTGGCCTCAATCCCCGCTGCACTGTGGCTGGTTGGCCCTTCGCTGTGTCCCTCTGGTGTCTGGCCCCTCGAGCCAATGCCTCTGGGTTTCTCAGCTTAAGTGTCGACAGCCCATAGAAACTCACTTTATAATGGGACCAAAAGCCACAGCCCGGGGTCAAGTAGGACATGGGTGGTGGCACCAGTTAGATGAGACATGTCCTCCCTGCTCCAACGGTGTGTGCAGGGGAAGAGCCGCGGGACCTGGGAGGGAGCATCCAGGGGAGACCTGCCTCAACCTAGTGAAGAAGAAAAGGGTCCACGCTGGAGGGCATCAAGAGCAGGCCACACGGCCAAGGAGGGACAGTGGGTGACTCCTGGCCACCGGGGCATTCAGGTGGTACCCACGAGGCTGCAGCATCATGGGAACATTCAGAGCCGCGAATCGGGGAGTCTGAGTTTGGCTGCAACCTCATCAGCAATAAGCCCCGTAGCTTCCCCAAATGGAGGGCTGGGAGTAGACAGTTATCGTCTGGGCACCTAAGGATCTTTGGGGTTTCCTTGGGGGCATTGTGTCTTCCACACAGGACTTGATTCTTCCCCAGGAGGACAAGCAGATGAAACTGCTGCTCATCTTCTACCACCTGGGTCTGGGAGCCACTCCCTATTCATCTAGTAAATCCCCCTCCTTTTTTTTGAGGTGGTTAGATAGAGTCAATTTCAGTTGCTTTCAATTAAAGAATCCAAGACAAGATGACCCCTCCTTCCAGTCCTCTGGCATCTCCAGCCCAAGGCCATCCTGTGCATGGGGGAGACGGCAGGAAAGCTCTTCTGGGAAATGGTCCTGGAGAGAGGCCCCTGGCTGCCCCAGATCTCCGCTGTGTCCCACTGGAAGCCTCCATGGTTTCTAGGGAGACTGCCACAGTCTAGGGCAGTGGTTTCAGGTGTCCGGGCATCGGTTCATGGTGGCACCTCTGGGGTTGTTTGGCGAAGAGGTCAGGGGGCTGACGACCTGTCCACAGCTCTCTGCCACTTGGTCAGAATTGCTTTTCTTTTAGCAAATATTTTCTTTATAAAATTTTACTTGAAAAGTTTAGTCTCATACCAAACACGAAGTTTGAAAGTCGTTGCTTCCAGGGGGACTCAGTTAGGACTCACTTTTCTTGAGAATCTTCCCAGATGGAAATTCACAGAAAGTCTGGTTCTACTTTGTCCTGGTCACTGTTCTCTAGGGCTGACTCTCTGTTGGCATCTTCTTAGGCACGGAAGCTGCTCTCTGAAGAATCTGAACTGCAAGCTGGATGATCCTCCCTGGGCACCCCACGTGTTGAAGCACGACTCAGCTCATGGACTAAGTTAATGGAGCCGCAGTGTTTGCAAAGCTACTTCTGGGGCAGTTGGTGAGAGGAGCCGCTCGCTGGGGAGGCCAGCTGTCCCCAGGCTGCTGCCTGGTGCATGTGACCCAAGATCCCTCACAGAGCCCAGGGTGGCCTGCCTCCAGCACCACAGCAGCTCAGGGGGCTGCCCAAGTCACTGTTGCTGCCCAGCAAAGGCACACGTACCTTGGGCAGTAATTCCGGAATGGCCGGGTGAGGGTGAAACAGGAGGAAGGTGAGCAGGTGTTTCGGGTGTTGCCGGGATGGAGCACCTCAGTCAGTGCTCAGGAAGAGGAGGGGAGGTCAGCCTGTCTTGGGATCAGTGCACTTTGGTGGAGGAGATGAGAACCGTTGAGGATGTAGCTCCGAGAGGTCCCTCCAGGCAATTTGTTCTTTAATCACAACCGAGGTCCCTAAAGAGGTGACCAGGAGTGTCAGTTTTTAGGACAATAATATCGGGATAGGATTGTTTTGGTGAAACCACCTGACCGTAGATGAACTTTGCTTACAAGGTTATTTTATGCCAAGGTTTTTATTGTCTGGAGAATTACTGCACGTACAATGTTTAATCAATATCGCGTAGGGCCAGCTTTTCATCAGACAAAAATGCTGTGATAGTAATATTCTGTCTCTTAGTCTAATATCTTTCTTTGCTCAATGAGATTAAAAAAAAAATTGTTTTCCGCATGAGTGAAATGGCATCTCCCCAAGCGCGAGAGAAACAGGAAGCTCTGAGTGCTGCAGTCCTTCCTCCCGGTCATCAAGGCACCTGGAAGCCACGGGGGCAGCTTCTGCTCCACGTGCTGAGGGCGAGTCTGGCTCCCAGCAGGAATGTTTTCCTGAGAGATGACGGCACTCTTCTCAGGATGCCAATTTCAAAACTAAAGAGAAAAAAATGTGCATCTGCTGAAAGAAACAGAATCAATTGACTAGAGACCAAGGTTCAGCTGAGCCAGCTTATTAAGATCCAGCTTACAGGGGTTGATCAGGCCATGTTTGCCAGATGTTAGTTAGCTGTTGTTCTCCAGGTGGGGACTGGAGGCACAGAGGATTAGTGACCAGTGGGGACAGACTCGGTTCCCACAGAGCTTCCAGCCTCAAAGCCTGAGAGCTGGACGCTGGCCTCGATGGAAGGAGGAAGTGGCAGCCGGTTCTCCCACGCAGGGCACCACGTGGGCACTGCACAGGGTGGGCAGGGGTTCCAGAGCAGAGCCTGCGAAGCAGGCAAGACCATCCCAGCACCAGGGGTCTCGACTTCCCCTCTGAATGGAGGTTGTGGCTGTGATGGGGACAATGGGGACGGACAGAGTCACTTCTGGTGGAGAGGGTGCTATGGTCCCTGCCAGGAGACGGAGGAGGCCACTCACAGGCCCCACCCTCTACCAGCTGGTGGCCTGGGGCACAGGGTATACCTTTCTCTGGTCTTCATTTTCTTCCTCTGGTGGGCAATCAGACGTCCTGGTAAGTACAGGTGACGAAACCCACGGTGAGTCTGCCCACCGCGATGATGAAGCCAGCTCCGCTGTCAGTCAGGAAGTGACCCCAGTGGGCAGTGCTGGGCAGCCCAGAAGCCCTTTGGAAACAGATTAATTGAGTCCTTACCTCATATGGAACACTGCCGTCCACTGTCAAGGCTCTGAAGAGCTACCTGTAAAAGGAAAATAAAATCCCTAAGAAAACAGGAATTAAAAGCAAATCTTCACTTCAGAATGCAAAAAGACTTTACTCATAAAAACAAGGAAAAAAAGATAACAAAACAGAAGATTTACAGTAAAGTCTAAGTGGAAAGTTGAACCCGGGGATATTTGGGGACACATTTCACAGGAAGGCCGGCCGTTTCCTGCCTGCCTCTTACAACCCGGTCCTTTCTGCCACCTACTCACTGATTTGACGTGTGGCCCTGGGACGAAGCATGAGGCCACGCTTCAGTGTGGCGAGTCGGCTCCTGCCCAGGACCAGGCTCCTTCCCTGGTGTGACTCTTGGTAAATTAAAGAATGGGCTCTTATCTATCCCATCTCGCAAGGTCTTTTCCCTTAGCTGGTGGCGGGGAGGTGAGGTGCTAACGCCGAGTTCCCACTGGGCCCTTCTGTTTCGGTGAATGGTAAGCTGGTGCATTTGAATCCAGTTCTTTTCCTTTAGAATTCATTTTTTTTTTTAGCTTTGAAATCACTCTTCCTCAACATGAGTAAAAGTTTCACTCAAGTTATTCTTCATAACTTTATGATTTTGTATTTTGTTTTTAAATATTTTATCCATCTGGAATTAATTTTGATGTTGAGTGAGCCAAAAATCCAGCTTTATTTATTGATTTTTACAAATGCCTCAACAATGTTTATTGAATAATCCTTTTTCTTTACTCATTTTTATCAGAAATTATATTCCCATACACTTATTTCTATTTCTGGACTCTCATGCTATTCTACTGATCTACCCGTCTATTGCATTCTATAGCCCTTTACTCTTATTTAGCAGTGCCCGTGATTAGCTGATAGGCTAACTCTAGCTCTGACTTAATCCAGTGTCCTGTCTCCCTGCCCCTGAGTTCTTTCAGTCTTCACCCACGTCTGGGTTCCTGTCATGCCAACATGCTCAGTTCCTAGGAATTTTATTGCATTATTTTGAATTGGTAGATATATTGTTTTGAGATTACTGATATTCCTAATAGAGACTTCTATGTAAAAACAAGGCATTAATTTTATTTTCATTTAAAACAATTTTAAAATTTAAATAGCACATGCCCACAAGTTTTTAAAGTCCAATACTAGTCGTATAACATTTATAACAGAGACAATAGTCCCTCCATTAATTCACATGCTGCTATATTTTGGATATGAAGTGTCCTCTCAAAAAAACTCCTATGTTAATGTAGGAATATTCAGAGGTAAAATAAAAGTAGATCATGAGAGAGCTGTAACCTGATCAGTGGATTAATCCATTTGGTGGGCTAATAATCTGCATGATTAGTTGGAGGGTGACTGTGGGCAGGTGGGTAGTAACTGGATGGAGCAGGTTGCTGGGGTGTGACTTTGGGCTTATGTTCTCTCTCTCTCTCTCTCTCTCTCTCTCTCTCTCTCTCTCTCTCTCTCTCTCTCTCTCTCTCTCTCTCCTTCCCTGGCTGTCATGAGCTGAGTGGCTTTCTTCTACCACTCCCTTCTGCCATGCTGCCACACCTCAACTGAGGCCCAGGGCTGTGGAATTGTCTGATCATGGACTGAGCCTCTGAAACCACGAACCCTGCTCTGAGTTTTCTTGTCAGGTATTTTGGTCACAGTGACACGAAGTTGACCGACACCCATGCATGTTCTCCAACAGTGGTCGTGCCGCCATGTCTGTGTCTCCTTACTGTGGTGAGTAAGGAGTGAATTATTTCAATAGACTGAGAAAACCTCACAAAATTCAGCACTGGTCTATGATAAAACCAGCTAGTGAGGAACAGAGGGGACTTCTTAATACCATGAAGGATGTCCAAGAAAAAAACTCATTTAGCTGGACTGGTGAGAGAGAAAGAGAGATGGGGTGGAGAGGGAGAGAGGAAGGGAAGGAGATAGAGAAGACTTCCTTTACTAAAATTAATACTGCAATGGGGACTGTTACTACTGATCTCACCGAAATTTAAGAAGTATATAAAGGAATGCTATGACAAATCATATGCCAACAAATTAGATAAAGTGGACAAGTTCCTGGAAATATACAAACTACTAGGCCTGAATGAAGAAGAAATAGAACAGACATATAACAGGTAAAAAGATCAGATTAGCAATCCAGACTCTTCCTACCAAGAAGGCTCCAGGACTAGGTGACCTCATGCTGAACCATATCCAGTGTTCAATAGTCAACACCAATCCTTCACAAACTCTTCCAACAAAGAGAAGGAGTCATTACCCAACTCAGTCTGCAAAGCCCACATTACTCCAATATCAAAGTCCACATAGACATAAAAAGAAAACTATGGGGAAATATTCATTTCATAAATAATGATGCAAAACTCCTCAACAAAATATCCGTGGCATAACAGCAGGTAGAGAAGCTGATACAACAGGACCAAGCAGGATTTACTCCAGAAACAGGGTGCTGACTTAACTGTTCACATTTCCATTTGGGTCATTCTTCTATCTTCTGTCTTGGAGATACTTTCCATTTCTTGCTGAGGCCCTGAATCTTGCATTGGCGTCACATGTATTTGCGATTACACTTTGGAACACTGTCTGGGGACGCTCACACCTTTGCCAGGTGACCCTGGTCTCTGCCACCTTGGCATGGGGGTCCACTGTGTTTCTTCATGCGGCTTGAGATCTTCTGGTTTTCTTGTGACAGAGATTTTTTTAAGAAATCTGAACACTCGGGGCACTCTCTTATTATAAGACTGTCGATGTTATTTAAACTCGCTCTTGACACTGCTTTGGCAGAGGAAATGGGTAGAAGTACTGCTCCCCCGAGCCTCCGACTCGGTAAGAAGGGTTCCTGTAGCACTGGTGGCGGTGGGGACCCTGGCCGCCCACTGCGTCTCCAAACACCTCCTTGGCTGGGAGGAGGAAGAGCCATGCCACTGCTCTCCACCTGGTCTCCCCCGGCAAAGTGAGGGGAGGGTGTCTCGCCCCTCCAGGGCTGTTGAGTCCTGTCTCTTCCCACAGTGCTCCAGCAGAGAGGACCAGGGGTCATGTGACCACTGTGGGGGTGGAGAGCCCATGGGGGGCTGGGCTGCCTGGTCAGCCCACGGGGTGGCAGGCCTGGGGCCTCTCTCGTGGGGTTGAAGCGGAGCCACAGTCTCCTTCCCCCCACATTGGGCTAGAGTGGAGGGATTGCTTATCAATTTCCAGTCTTCTCAGGCTGCCTTTTCCTTAAGCTAGAAAGAGCAGATGTCTTCGGGTGGGGCTCTTTCTCTGTGCGGCTGGGGGACTCTGGATGCCCAGATTCTCCCCCACAAGGCTGGATATGAGACAAAGCAAAGGCCCCGGGGGGCCTCATAGCTCCAGGAGACCCCAGCAAATCTACAGTCTTCTCTCCTCCACGCAGGGGCTTCCTCCACCCATTTCATATAAAGCATCCAGGCTTTTGGTGGACCAGGGAAAAGTACATCTCCTTCCTCACCCTGGGCCCAGTCTCCCGATGCTCTTGGCTTAGCGTTCCAAGGTTCCGCAGCTAGGGTACCCTTTGTCTCTGCTTGTGGCTTACCATTCGCACTTTCTGTAAAATGTTTCAGCAGTTTCACTGGGGCTCACAGTATGTGTTTCTGAGGAACCTGTCCCGCACACTCCCTGCAGGGCACAGGGACCCTGTGGCTGAAACCCCTTTCCTCTATGAATGTCGTAAAGTCCCAGTGCCTTCGTTACTATCATCCCTTCAAGAAATTAATCACCTTTTAAAGAAATTGTGAATAAGAAATAGGAAAGCTGAAGATTTTATTTTGCTGTCATTTATTTCTTCGATTCTGCCACGCGACTAGCGCTGGCTTCACGAAAGAAGGTTCGATTCATGAGCCAATGCTAGGGAGTTTTGAATTAAAGAGACAAGACTCTTGTTACCTTTAATACCAGCTCCGGGACGGCTTCTCCTAGCTCCCGCCTCCAGCCACCTAATGTGGTAGCGAGGTTTAGAGAAGAGGCTAGCGAGAGAGACACAAGTGGGCTTTTATTGGGGAACAAAAACTTCCAGGGAAAATCCCATCCAATGAAGGTTAAAGGGGGCAGCATCCCAAGGTCAGGGGCGACGATTGGGTCTTCAGGGCAGTGGCCAGGCACGCCTCCACATGGAGAAGCCCTGGACCTGGAGAAGGGTGGGGAAAGCTCTGACACAGCTGTGTCTAGGCGCCTCGCCCAGCCAGGGAGGGAACGCAGATCATGGTGAGGATGCCTTCCCACATCCACGATCTTCCGTGCGTAAGTTTTTGGCCAGGAGTTAGCATTTCCTTCAGGGAAGAACTGCTGGCCACTGACTGGCCCCGTTTTCATTCATCTGGGAGTCTTTCTTTCTTCTTCACTTTTTAAGGATAAGTTTGCTGGGTATAGACTTATAGGATGCTGTTTTTCAAGACTTCACAGGTGGATCAAAAGGAGGACTGCGGAGCCATCTGCCCATCAGGAATGCTTACCTGCACCGCCACACAAAAACGTTGCACCAATTTACACTGGGACCAAATATGAGTTCTGCTCTTGCACACATCAAGAAGACTTGTTTAGAATTAATAATTTTTGCCATCTAATGAGTTAAAATTGCATCTGATTGACCTAATTAGCATGTCCCAATTAGTAGGAACTTTAGGAATATTTCCATGTACTTACTGAAAAGATTTCCTTTTCCCATGGGAAAAAATTCCCCCAGGGTTATCTTACATCAGTGTGGATCATGTTGGGTTTTTTCTTCTTGTCCATTTGTATGTTGTCTTCAGACATTTTACACATCAATCCATTGTCAGTCACTGGCACCAAGAGTACCCTTCTCCAGTTTGAAAACCCCCTTTCCCCTTGGCCTGGTGCAGTGTTACGCCCCTGGCATGTTGCACTCTCACACAGTGTTTCTGTTTTCATGAGTCTAATTTTGCATGCCTTTCTGTGATGGCTTGTGTTTTATAACTCACTTAAGAAATCATTCTCCCTGTAATGCATTCATTTTAACTTTTTGCCATTATTGATTCCATCAGCTTTCCCTGAGGGTAATTTGTTGTTTTGCTAAATTTTGAGTTTAATGCCTAGTTAACTTATGTTTATTCTTTCTTTAATTTTAGCAAAAGTTGCTTAGGAGGATTTTCATGGGGCAGGGTTTTCGATTCCACTTAGGTCATTACATTAATTTTATTGCATTATAGTCAGAGAATCTGAGCAGTCGACTTCAATAACGGGACTTGGCATGTTCTGCCACCCACGTGGTAGAAGACTCACACTCATACCCAACATGTGTGTGCCTGCCTGCGTGAGGAAGAGAGTGGGCATCTCCAGACCCTCAGGGGAGTCACATGCAGCTCGTGGTTTCTGATGTTTGGTGTGGAAAGGCTCGAGTATGTATTTGACCTTGGAATTCTCAGTAACCCTGTCTGGTTCAAATCAACCCAGCCTCTGTCTGGATCTCCCTCGTTGGTAATCGTCCTCAACGTCCCTTCCCGGGTCTTCATGTGTGTGCTGCCAGTCCCGCTCTTCCAGCTTGACCCCCAAGGAGCCTCCGGAGGGTTCACTGGGACCTAGCTCGATCGCCTTCCACTCTGTCCCAGCTCTCCTCCGCAGCTGGCTCGCTGGCCTGTCTTGCCCATGGATTGGCGCTAGGAGCACCCCATATGGCAGAGGCCAGAAATAGAAAGTGATCCAAGTTGCTCAATGTGGGCCTTCTCCAGGGGTACGCCTCCCTACAGACATCTGGTGTCCCTGCAAGTCCCCCCCCCCCGGGGCCTCAGAGGAGTGAGATCCCTCCCCACGTCACCTCTCCTCCATTTCCCTTGTCTGCCTCAAGCTTGGCCAGTGGCCAGGCGGCTGGGGTGTCTGGGGGGTCCTCAGCTGGGACGGGCCAAGTTAGCAGCCCAAGGGAGGGTGCAAAGACTCAGACCTGCCCTGAGCCACTCAGTGTGTTGCCACTGTCTCTGGGGGACCCTGTTCCCCAGGCCTGAGCCCACGGAGCTGTCGCCCATTGCTGCACGCCCACTGGCTGGACGCCCATGATGGTGAGCAGCTGCTTCCCAGTGACCGCCAACGGAGGCGTTCTCAGAGTTCTCTTCTGTTTGGAAAGCAGTTCTTCCTCTCTTCCTCCAAGGGAGACGTCCAAGGGTGAGCGTCCCCTCTTGGTGCCGAAGCCCGCTTTCCCACCCCTGACTTCTCCGCTTTACCCCGTCATGGCAGAGCCCAGGCCGCATCCTGGCCCTGCAGCCTGCGGCAGTAGGGAACCTTCCGGAGGTGGGGCTCCACTGCGCCTCTCAGGACAAGAGCCCCAGGTGGGCCCTTCCTGGGCAGCCACGTTCTCCTCTACTCCTGCTCCTACACACACGCACACACGCACACACACTGCCATTCACGTGCCACACACCCAGTTGCCACATGTACACATTACACACGTACCCCACATGCAAACACTTTACGCATCTGCCGTACTACAAACACCACAGCTCACAAGACACACCACACTCATGTATACACATACTTGCCACACCATATAACACACACATAGATCACAGTTTCCACACACAAACACCATACACATACGCCACATCACACACTCAACACACACACCACATACAGACCACAAAACATAGTTACACATGCCACACATGGACACACCACACCACTCACATCATCACACACACAACTCACATCACATATGTGCACCTACTATACACACATAACATACCAGATACCACCCCACAGACATCCAAACACACACACACACACACACACACACACACACACACACACACACCACACTTCTCCCAGCATTCAGCCGTCTGGCCCAGACCTGCCCCCACTATAGGCCACATCTTCTCTGCTCTCGGCTGTAGTCACAGTCTCTGGCAGGTGTCAGGTCCTTGATCCTGTGATCGTGTGGAGTCCGGTGCTGGGTGATGGACAGATGCTAATCACCTCACAGGAAGTCCCCAGGTACCGTGCCATGTGCTGCGTGCCTCCACGAGCCGGGCTTTCCCCAGAGGGCCCTTGGCATGGTCACCTGTCCTCCCAGGGGTGAGCACCAGACCCCGTGGTTAAAGGTACAAAAGGGCATGGAGGTTGGAAATGCCCCTGGAGGTGACTGACCCACTTAGCCCAGAGGGAGCTGCCAGTCCAAGACTGAGGGGGACCACTGAGGGAGGAGGGCTCGTGTGTCTGTCCCCCAGGAGCACGTGGCTCCCACACCGTCAGGTCCAGGGGCAGTGGGTGCACTTCTGCACTCCTTCTTCACCCACCTATTACCAGACAATCGCAAAGACTCCGTCTCAGCACACCTGGATCTGGCTCTGGCCTCCCCCCTCAGCTCAGGTAACGGAGAGCCTTTGGCCACTTCTCCACTCACCGAAAGTGCGCAGCCGGGAAAGGTGCTTGCCACTTGGTGTCCCTGCTGTGATACTAATAGAATGTGCTCACCGGATGGATAGAGGAAAATGTAGAGATATGCCCTCAGACTGCGTGGGGACCATGTCTGTGGGAGACAAATGAACTGGTTTTTGCCCCAAAAGATGCTCTGCTGAGGACAAGGTCTGCCCATTGGGCCAGTCTTCCTGGGTGTCAAGGATGGAGGCGGGTTTCCCCCATAGCACAGAGCAGGACTTAGTCCCTACTTGTGGCCCACGTGGGGTGGGGTGAAGGCCACATCTTACCACGGAACAGGAGGGGTGCCTGAGCAGAGACTCATGTTCTGGGAGACCTCATGTGTAATTCTGCTGAGGGAGACAAAAGAGACACAGAGTCTAGAGGGCACAGACGGGTATAAATGTGCACGTTCTACTTACCCAGGATGGCGACTTCAGGGGTGACTCTAGCTCGTTTTCAGTCTTGTTTTGCTGTGTGTGAACTCTGTGACCCCTGTAAGTGATGGAACTGTTTGTCCTCCCTTCTAGTATCTCCATCTTCTATTACGTCGCTTTCCTTATGTCTGTGGGGGTGTCTGGTATGTTATGTGTGTATGGCAGGGACTAGAACATATAATGCAATATTCCTTCCTAGTGAGAAGTGTCAATCTTCACTTGTTCCTCACTGTAGGAAATAAGGTAGCGATGGCCTCTCTCTTCTAAGCTCCGCTGCAGCTGTAGACAGTGCTCTGCGGGCTGCAGCCCTCTTCTCTTCTGTGGGCTGTCTCTCATGTGATGGAGCCCATTTACCCCTGTGCAGATCACACCCTGAAGAGTGGGGACCACCAGGAATAATCACGAATAGGGGATGACAGACCTCCCCGCGAACTCGTGGGACCATTCTGAGTAGACCATTCCACTTGTATGACTCACCTTTTCCTCCTCAATCTGTATACCCTTGTGTCAATTTTTCTTTTCTTATTACAGTGGCTGAGGTCTCCAATACAGTGTCCAATGGGAGTTGCAGACGGGAACCCTTGTCTGGTTCATCGGGGACCCTTTTTATGTTACTCCCTCTTTGAAGCCTTTTCCGACCTGCTTGTGTAGAATTCGTCCTTGTTAATCTCGGGTTCCACAGAGGACTGTGAAGGCCTCTGCCCCTCACTACTATGGGTTTCCTTTCCTTCTTATCGTGTATTTTGGAATTTATCTCTTCTTGCTGATCTGCAACCTTCCTCAGAGTAAGTGGAGGCTGGTGGATAGGAAAGGCAATGCACTGACCCACATGCAAACCCCTCCTTCACCACATAGTATTTATGCAAAATTTTAATCTATATGAACTTCTTGTGTTTTGTTTATAAAATAAGAATCACACATGCCTCACAGAACATACTTTACACTTTGTATCAAGGGAGTAGGGGCCAGGAGATGAGCCCAGAAGACATAAAAACGCTGAGGCTGGCAGCCTCCTTCCCCGCTGCTCTGGCCATGACTGGGCCTAACCCCAGAACCAGGGATGAGACCAACCCTTAGCACTCCGCCGATGTTTGTTGAAGGAAGGAGTGACAACTTGGGGCGGAGTCTGAACCGGGGAGGACCAGCATTGCTGGTGGCAGTAGATCGTTGACCTCGGCTGTCAGTGATGGCGTCTTGTCCCAGCACCATATTCACATGAGGATGGACTGTCTGGGCTTCATGGGTCTCTCCACTGGGCTTTGGCTCAAGCTTGAAGCCCTGTTGAACTGCTGAGTTTCAGGGAAATGAGAGGAGAGCAGGGCATGTCGCGGGTGAGGTGGAAAAGATGTGTTCTAAACGATTAATTGGAAACACAAAGGCATTAAGGGCAGCCTGCATGGGGGCTGGGGTGCCTGTGCGGTTGGCCCCCAGCTGGGTGCCTGAGCTGGCATGTGCCTTGCACATGGGGTGCCTCCCTGCTGCAGATGGGCTTATCTGGGACGCTCCGTGTGGAGGGACGGACACTGCCAGACCGCTGGGAAGTGCACTGCCCTGCACTTCCTCCAGTCGTCCACATCTGGATCTGGTCTCACTGAAACGCTGCAGAACTGAACCAGCACCCACTCAAATGACTCACGCCTTATGTGCCCACAGGTCAAGTTGTTCCTTAGCGACATCCTTGATTGACTCCACAGCTGACCCAGAGCCTGGTGTCAACATGCTTTAGCACAGAGGCCAGATTCTCTGTCCCCAGCTTGCCCTAGGTGTTACCCATGCCAAGAAACTTCTCTGCCTTTTCAACGCGGTCCCACGTCCAGGACTGTCTTTGTGAAGCAGAAATGTCCAGGGGCAAATGACCGTAGGGAGCTGTAACCCAGTGGGCCCTACTAACTGGAGTGGGCGAGGCGGGTGGCGACTGTAGACAGGTGGGACGTGGCTGGAGGAGCAGGTCTGGAGGTGGGTGTGCGCTTGGGGATTCTATCTCTCCCCCCACCCCCGACTCCTCCCTCTCCCTGCTTCCTGGCCGCCATAAGCCCAGCAGTTTTCTCCCGCCTTGCTGGTCCACTCCAATGATCTGCCTCCCAGAGCAACGGTGTCGGCCAGCCATGGATTACATCTCTGAAACCATGAACCCCAAATGGACTTTTCCTTCACTAAATTGTCCTTGTCAGGTATTTTGGTCACAGTGACAAAAAGCTAACACAACTGTATTTAATGACTTACAGAGAAAAGAGGGTCAAAAGTAGTATGAGGATCACTTACCCATCTCTGGAATTAATCATCTTAAAAACTCAGAGAGCCCTCTTTGGCTTGTGTTCTCCTGAGTATGCTATTCTGTGAGTCAGTTTTCCATTACTGTAGCAGACTGCCTGAGAAATAAGCTCATAAAAACAAAAGGCTTATTTTGCCTTAGATCTGGAGGTCTAGTTCATGACCCATCAGCCCCGCTGCTGCTTTTGGGCCTTGTCATGCGTGGCCGGAGCACATGGCAGAACAGAACCTCTCACCTTGTCACAAGCCAGGCTGTGAAAGAGAGGAAGAGGGGGGCTGAGGCCCTGCTGTTCCTTTCCAGAGCACATCTCTCAATGCAATCCCACGTCTAGGACTGTCTTTGTTGAATTATCCTATCCCAAAAATTGTTTTTAATATGACCTAAGACCTAAGACCTCCCACCAGGCCCTGCCTCCTAAAGGTTCTGCACCAAGCTGGGGACCTCCTATAGCACTGAGCCGGGGACCAGCCTTTAACCCAGGGTCCTTGAGGGACATTCTAGATCCACACCATAGGGACCTTCACAGGTCACCCACCCCTCCTGGTGATTCTCGAGGAGTGTACCAAACACCTGCTCCATCCAGCACCATCCTGGTGTGGAAGACTCTGGCCTCTGCGATTTGACTGTAGGAACGTTCTCCCTTGCATGAAGTACCTCCCTGGCATTGTGCCCTGTCCCTGTCCCTCCTGGGCCACCCAAGAGTTGAGCACATCAGTTCCTCAGCTGCAGGCACAGGGATTGCCCATGAGTGCTCTCTGTGAGGGCACCGTGCTTTTGAGATGCAGACGGCAGATGAGGACCTTTGCTAAAGAGAGATGGGGACCCAGAAGAGAAAGGGGCTGGAGCAGCCTGTTGTTCTGAGAACCAGCCGTGACAAGGTTGGTTTTTTTTTTTTTTTGCTATGGGCCCCAGGATAACAAGAGGCAGACCCTCTCTGGGCTGACACTAAGACTTTTCCAGTCCCATAGAGAGGGAGATAAACTCAAAAGCTGAAGATGACATTAGGTTTGGAGCATGTGTGTGACCACTAATCAAAACCATGTGCTCCTGGAGCCTCGTTACCGCTTAGAAAGACAAGGGCCTCCAGTCGGCTTGCAGAGACGCTCCGCAGCGTCGAAGCTGTCCGCTCCTTCCAAGGTGGCTGAAAGCTGGCATCACGGCTGGGGGCCGTGTGGGCACGCGTCTCCCCTCGGTCCTGTCTGCCAAACTTGCAATTTTCAGAGACATTTCCTTTTTTCTCAGAGAGTGGGTTTCACAAGAACTGCCTCTGAGGCCGCTCTGCCAGGGTCACATGGGAATCCTAGCAGAGGCTGAGACCAAAGCCGCGAGACCAGTCTGCAGATTTCCTGAAGGTGGAAAGCCGCCAAATGTGACACGGAGTTCCTGAGTGTCAGGGAGCAGGAGGGGCCTCGGTCCCTGCCAGGGGCGTTCTTTGATTGTGCATGTTCATGGTACTTGACATAAGAACGTAATAATTTTAAATGAACATTAAGACTCTTTTTTCAAATGTTAGTGGTGCAACGGGACCTCGGCTGTGTGTGCAGGGTGGGGACTGCCTGGTCTTCATGCCCAAAAGAGAGTCTGGAAGAGAGCGAGATGGAAGCCTTTTGTAAGGAGCGGCTTTACAAGCATTCTGCAAGGAGTCTTATGCAGTTGTGTCTGGACTCGAGGGGCTGGCCATTCCGGGGCTTGCTGAGCGCAGGTCTGGTTTGTGCACTGATCACCACCCGCTGAGCTGGCCTGCCCTCCGTGACAGTGACCTGCCCGCTCCTCCACCTCCTGCCCAGGCTGGGTTCTGCAGCTCTGGTGAGCACAAGGCACTGTGGCGGGAGTGAGCCCAGAGCTTCCTATAAAGGCGGATGGGATTCACAGCTGCTTTGTGACCCTCAGTTCCATTGGCTGCCTTGCAAACGCCTCCAGGTGCCAAGTGTGCGTCTGCAGCACCATGTCCAGGGACCCTGGCCTCCACCCTTCAGCCAGGCAGTGCCATCGGTCGAGTGCATTTGGTTTTGCAAGCAGCTCGAGAACCTGAAGGTCCGGCACCTTCTCAAGTCAGACTCCTTCTGTGTTTCTAACTTTAAGTTGCTTCTCTTTCAATAAGCCTCCCTGAAAGTGCACCAGCTTCACGCACCACACAGATCCCTCCCTCGCTCCCTCCTTCCCTCCTCCCTTTTTGAACTGGGGAGTGAATCCAGGGGTGCTCTACCACTGAGCCACAACCCCAGCCCTTTAGTTTTTCTTTTGAGACAGGGTCTTGCTAAGTTGCTGAGGCTGGACTTGAACTTGCGATCCTCCTGCCTCGGCCTCCCAGGTCACTGGGATTACAGGCCTGTGCCGCTGCACCTGGCTCCACATAATTTCTTTAAGGCCATTTTATATTTGTTTATCAGAACCACTCATTTCACTTTCATTCCTTTTCTTTCCCTCTGCCATCAGGAAGCAAGGGTGCCAGGCCCTGCCAATCTTGACAGGCTGCCAGGGTGCATCTTAGTCAAACTCTTCCTTATACAAAACCCATCACTCCTGCCACATGAACCAGCAGGGGCCCAGGGTGGCACAACGCCTGCTGACCATGGAGCTCCAAGGAAATACTGAGATGCCACATGCCCTGGTCTCAGGCAGGTAAGAGCTGTGGCGGCTCTGGTAGGAAAACCCGGGACGCAGAGGCCCAGGGTGGGTACACTTTCCCCTGGATCCACTTGAGTTGCCTGGGGGGGTTACAAATCCTGCCCTTACGTCCTGTCCAGACCAAGTGAACCAGAATCGCTGGGCCCAGGCGTGAGGCTGAGAGCATCTAAAGGAAACCCGGGAGCAGCCTGGTAGCTGGGAAGAATGGGGAGGCTGCGATTCCCACTGGGATCTTCGCACAGAGGAGCCCCGACTCTGTGTGGTTGCCAAGCTTAGGGTTTTCCTGGTTGTCCTCTCCGGCTCTTAACAGCAAGGCAGCTGTCCCACCCTTTGGAGCGCAAGGCTGCCAGCCTCAGAACACTCAGCCAGTTCAGACAGATTCCACTTCTAAATGGCACCAAAGCTGCTTCCCCACCCAGATTTATGGGTTTCTTCTTTAGGGTATAATTATCAAAATAGCTTCTGATGTGTTCTAGTCACCAAGGGCTGGAAGCTCCTGGACCGCAGCCTCCCTGGGCCTCTGCCCCTGATGGTCCTGAGCCACCATCTGGGCAAATTCCACCGGCCCTGCCCTTCCTTCCCTCTTGATTCAGTCTCCCGTGAGCTCCCGGACCAGGCCTGGCTGGAGGAGGGCCCTGCTCTGCAAATGAGAAGGGGTGCTCCACACGTGGATCTGTTTTGACTTTTAGGATCTTCAACAAAATAGAACAGATCTCCTCCAGGAAGTGCACCCCCCGCCCTGGCATGTGTTTGGGTTCTACTGTGGCCGTCTGCGGGGACCACTGCGGGTCTCGGCAATGCTGCTGGGCAGGGCAGTTTTACAAAGCTTCGAATTAAAAGGTTTTGGTGCTGTTGTCAGAAATAGGGGAGCAGGGAGGCCCCTCGGAGAGGGCGTGGGGTGCTGTGGGAAGCTCTAAATGAGAAGCACCGTGACGTGGGTGTCCCTCTGGCTCCGTGGCTTGTGGTTTTGCCCATGAGGGGCTGGCTAGCTCCTGGTGGGCTCTGTGAACCACCCCCACAGACCTAGAAACCAGGAGTAGAGGAAGTGTGGCAGCAAATGTTTGGCCAGGTTCATGAGAACTTTCAGGAACAATCAAGGTGAGGCTCCGGGCCAGAGCTTCCCGTTTCCTCCAGAGTCATCATTTGGTTCTTGTTGAACAAGAGGAAGCGCATCTGGGGCTGGCGGTGAAGCCGGCTTCCCTCGACGCTCATCTTGTAGGTTCAGAGGATTCCTGATGCCGTCCCACTCAGCTGTGGCTTCCCCAGGTGCAGCCCGGAAGTCTCAGCACATGCAAGCTTCTCTGCAGCCCTGAGACGGCTCCCACCCTGTCCACTGCCTCGGCCGCTCTTCCTGTAGGAGGAATGCTCCATCTCCCGGCACGTGGCCGAGCCGGCAGGCCCCGGGGCCAGGTGCTCCTCTGTTCTCACAAGAGTGACCTGCATCGCCCACACCTGTGCCGGGCTCCCTGGGCTCTGCGTGGATGCATTTTGGAGATGCACTGGTGACACGCCAGACTGGCTGGAGACGGATGCATGTGACACCTTCGAGTCCCCTCCTGACACCCGAGAGGCTCCACGCTGGCAGTGAGCCACTTTTCTACGGCTGTCTCAGATCTTTGGCTCCTGATGCCTTTGGTGGTGTCTGACATCCTGTGTCGCACCTGGGGAGGGCCCTTCCCTCCTGGATGTGGAGAGCAGGGACATGGTGCCGCTTGGGCCGCCCAGGGCTGCACAAGCCCACAGAAGGTCCCAGACACCTGAAGGAGGGCTGTGATGGACACGGCAAAGACAGAGCAAGGAGCAAGGGTCTGCGAGAAGAGCCAGCTCCCCAAACGCTCAGGATGCTGCCCCAAATGTTCCAGAGGTGCTCAGTGCCTCCCCATGAGCTGGACCTTACTGGTCCTCCCATAACACTGTGACATCAAGGGTGACACAGGGCCAGGGCTGGACACCAAGTGCCACGGTGGGTAGGGGGTGCTGTCTGCAGCAGGGCCAGACCATGCTCTCCTGACCAGGGAGTTGGTGGCTGGAGAAATCCGCTCTGCCGACAGTGTGCAGGCCGGGAGGGATGCCAGGGACCAGGGGACTGAGAACACTCCTGCAGCTCATCATCGCTGAGCCTGTGAATGTCACCTTAGTGGTCTCTCCCTCTCCTGGCCCTCTAAGAAAGGTCTCTGCCAATGTGACTAGATCAAGGGCCTTGAACTGAGAAGGCCACCCTGGACTCTGCAGGTGGGCCTGGGATGCCGTCACGGGTCTCCTGGAAGTCCAGAGAGCTTGGAGGCAGAGGTCGGAGTGTGCGCAGGAGCGCGGAGTCACCGGAAGCCAGTGGAGGTGGGAGGGACCCTGACCCTCACCCGGTCCTGGAACCTCCAGAGGAAGCACCTCAATGTTATCCTGTTGATAATCACGTCAGACTTCTCAAAACCTGTAAGAGAAAAGTGTCATTGTAACCACCTCGTATGTGGACTGTGTCATAGGAGATACGGGACGCTGACAGGGATGGTGCAGAATAAGCCCCAGGATGGTGCTCGGAAGTCACCTGTGTTTAAGGGGACGGTGCTTGGGACCTAGGACAAAAGAATAAAAAACAAAAAATAGATCAGCTCTGGGCGCTGAGAGGTCAGACAGACAGACAGACGGAAAACAAAAGTTGGATCAGCGTCTCCCCGGCCCCAGGGCTTCAGCCTGCTCCAGGCCCCAGGGTGGGATTCCCTTTCTGATAATCCCAGGAACCGAGTGGCACGGGCCCAGGGTGTGGCTGTGGGTGCCCACATCCCGAGTCCCCACCCGCGACTGGTGGGGGTGCAGAGTGCACTGACCTGCTCCTGAATGCTGCAGGCCAGCCGAGAGCCTGACTGTGGGGCCCGGCCCTCCTGCGACTTGTGACAGGGCTGCGAGAAGGACCCTCGGGTGGCGGGGCAGCTGGTGGAGCCTGCACCTCGGCCCTGAGGGCAGGAGCGATGGGGGAGACATGGCCTCAGCAAGGGGCAGGCGCTGGGGCCCCTCATTTAGAGCCCTGTCCAGAATATTCTATCCATTTCCTCCATGTCTCATCCCCTGGAGTTGGGGACGGAGTCCTCTGCTGACCCTCGGAAGATTGCCAGGGAGCCGGGCACTATGGCCCATGCCTGTAACCCCGGAGACTCCGGAGACTGAGGCAGGAGGATCGAGAGTTCAAAGCCAGCCTCAGCAATTTAATGGGGCACTAAGCAACTTAGGAGACCCTGCCTCAAAATAAAAATATAAAGGGCTGGGATGTGGCTCAGTGGTTAAGCACCCCTGGGTTCAATTCCCAGTACCGGGGATGGGGAGGGGGTGAAGAGGAAGAAAGGGGGAAATAAAAGATGGTTATAGACCATGCCACCCAGGATCTTGCCCCCAGGTCCCTGAACGTGGCCCTGGCTGGCGCTGCCCTCACAGGAACTGCTTAGGGCTGGTGCTTCTTCGGTTGCTCAGGCTTTTGCAGCAAGATGGCGTTGACCACAAGCCCCCTCCACGCCTTGTGAGGGAGGGTGGACGTGAGGGGAGACCCAGCTGGGGGCTTCAGGCAACCTGCAGAAAGGACAGAGCTGCGCTTTGGACATCTGAGCCGTGGGCCAGATCCTGTGGGATGGAGTGGGAGGGACGGAGGGGCTGGGAGTGGGGCTTCCTGTCTGAGCCTGTGAGCTGCAACAGGGCATCCCACCAAATCGCAGGCTGCCGCCCCAGACTCAGGAAGATCCCTTGTCCCTGCTCCAAGACAGAGCAGTCTGCACACACTGCCTGCCAGTTCCCCTCTTCCCCGAGTCGTGGACAGCTGCTCCCTGTCCCTTCTTCCCTGATGTTGAACAGAATGGCCAGCGAGCCTTCAGCAACAGAACCCGGAAAATATTATTTGATTCCCAGAGCTAATGGCATGACCCATCATGTCCCAGAAGGCTGCGCAGCCCTAAGTCCAATGCCAACAAGATAAACGCTTCCACTCTCCACTCTGAGAATCTTCAAAAGCAGAAATAGCTACTCCTTGCGGTTGCCACCCCCCGTGGGAGGTGCCCGTCACTTATGGAGTGGGAGGTGGTAAAAGATGAGGAACAAATGCTTTGGCTGTGTGGACTGTCAGCCCTGGGGGCACCGCAGCATCTGTGGGATTCAGAGGGTGACTCACTCCAGGGGCAGTGGCAATAGCCAAACGTCTGTGACCAAGAGGAGCAAATGGGGTGATTCAGCCTCCAGGCCCCCGCTGCCTGGAGTCCACCCACGTCTTCCTGGCCCCAGGCCTCACACACAGAGCTGGGCTCACCCTTCTCACAGTTCCAACCAGTACCCACAGTTCCAACAGAGCAGGCAAGCCTGGCGAGCGCTCTCTGGTCCTTCTTTCCCCGTGGAGTGCTCGGGCGTTCTGTCGTGGGCGTGGGCAAATCAGCCCGACCAGGAGGAACCAGGACAGTTGAAGTCCGCTGCAAGTTAATTTCACTCCTGTGGTTGCCACAGCCTTGGAGGCCTGTGTGGGAAAGCAGACCAGAGGACTTTGCTGAAACTCAAACAACAGCTGTCAAAGCTGCAATAAGGGCCACGCTTGCTCTGCAGCAGGCTGGGAGGGCCCTTCTAGCACATGCACTGTGCTCTTCTGCAGGGCGGGAGAGGGGCCAGGGATCTGGGAAGATGCTCCTGGAGTACTCAGCTTAGTCCTCCAAGTCTTGACAGGCTGCATCCTAGACCCAAGTGTGCACCTGTGTGGGAAAGAAGGGCGGAAGGACGGGAGGGAGGTGAGGGAGGAAGATCAGTCAACCCGTCCACCCCACCCCGCCTGTGTCTCTTGCCACATCACGCTGTGGAAGGGCATGTTCCTGTGCCAGGAGGAACATGCCAACCAGGGCACAAGCACAGGCCAGGAGTTTGGAAATGCTGGAATGGTAAAGGGGGCCTGAGGGCACGTCCCCGTGAGGCCCCACAGTGTCAGCTTTCGGCTTTGGAGCTGCTCCAGGCCCATTCTGGAAGAGAGCAGGGGACTCTGGGGAGGGCCACTCTAGAGGCCAGGGGTCTACAGTCTAGAGGCCAGGGCTTGACAGGACTCTCTGCTTGGGAACAGGCCTCCTGGTCAGGGTGGCAAATGCCTTTCTGCTCTCCTCTAGGTCCTGGGAGACTTGGGATGGCAAGAGGCTGGTCTCCTACCTTTCTCTGTTGTCGCCAACTGTCCCTGGAGTACCCACTGCAGGCCAGGTACCATTAGTCACCAGGGAAACAGCCCCAGAGAAGCTCAGAGTCCTGCGCAGCAGGGCTTCTGCTCAACGCAGAGAGACCAACATAAAGATAGCGTGGTGGACCGGCACCCTTCTCCCCAGCTGCAGGCCTTTGTAAAAAGTCACTCCCGTGGACACTCCCTCGTCTCACTGGCTGGGCCTCCAGGTCCCTTCCACCCTCAGCACGTGGAACTCCGGGATTAGTTCCTTTTCTAAATCCAACTCACACTGGGAAACCTCAACCAAGCTCTCCCGCCTCCTGAGGGAGGGGGCAGGAGTGTGGCTCCGTCAGCTGGGGGTGAGCTCTGTGCTGCCCGCGCTGGACGGGGAGCACCCTGAGGTCCGTATCCTCATGCTTGGAGTTTCCGCTGCGGTGGGGGACAGGTGGCAGAGAGGCAGCAATGGGCTGTGGTCCCTGTGGTGGTGAAATTTAATGGTGACTGAGTAGAGAAGGTAGGGCTGCTTGAGTGTGGTCCAGCGAGGCTGCTCTGAAAGGCACCATCTGAGCTGAGATGCGAGGGCTGGCAGGGGAGGTGGCTCGGGGCCACGCAGGGTCTTTGGAGCTTAGATTTTGTTCTGAATGCAAAGGAGTGACTCTCTGATTTCCTGTACACCAAGCTGTGAGGTCCCGAGACTGTCCGTTTGGACAACGCGCCCAGCTGAAAGTGACCAGCAAGACTATACCTGGACACTAGTGCAACCACAGGCAGGACAGGGTCCATCTTCCACATGGAACTGCACTGAACCGGCGTGGAAGGGCGAGTGCAGACAGGAGGCACCTTCTCACTGCCTCCTTGCATTTAGGTAGCGGGCACAGTCCCTGTTAGAACCCACTGTTCTGGAGTAGCTATCATCCACTCTCAGTTCACTAATGCCCCAAGGGGAAGGGACAGTGGCCTTAGCTATGGTGAGAAGTAAGAGAGACGGGATTTTGGGATTGACCCAGAGTGTACCAATGCACTGGAGGTCAAGGATGGGAAAAGATACTCCAGAATAATCCTTGGGGCTTTTGCTTGGATACTTGTAGATTCTAATTATATGACTAAGAAAACAGTGGTGTCAGAGTTGTTAGATAAAATGCCAAACTGTTCATTTTCAGTTTGGGTTGCTGGTCTTGGCCAAGTCATTAGTGAGTCACTGTTGCTGCTGTTGACATTGGCATCCTGCTGGGGACAGGGCATTATAGGAAATATCACATGTCCCTCTCAAGGCTGGAACAGTTCAGGTTAATCTTTAGAAGATGCCTTCATCATAATGTGGCTAATTCGTGAGTAACTCCCTTAATGAAAGGCAAGACTAGGAGGAAAAAATAGATCTCCAACCTTCCATGACTATGGCTGGATTTCCTAACCCATGTGTTTCCTCTCTCTACAACCAGTTTTCATTTGATTTCTTAGTAAAAGGAAAAAAAAGTGTCACAGGCAGCCCTCTGTTCCAAAGCTGAGGAGCAATGAAAGGGGCCCCAGCTGAGGACAAAGGGAGGCAGAGGCCACTGGGTGGGTCCTGAGGGGTGCTGCAGAGGGCCTGAGCACAGAGGCCCCACCCTGCAAGCTCTTTCTCCTTGCTGGAGGCTGGGGCCACCTGCAGAGGCCCCTTGCTGGGGGTCTTGGCTTCTCAGGAGCAAAGGGCATGGGGGAGGCCATCTGGAGGTGGGCAGCACCATGGGATTGGCCCAGACACCCTTGGGCCCATCCTGAGCTCCGCCACTTCTCAGTCATGTCCATGGCAAAGTGACCTAATGTCTAGGAGCATCACCTGCACATGCAGGTCAGACCAGGACCCGCCACAAGGGCTAGTGGGTGCATACCTCACATACCCAGCACAGCATTGTCACATGTGGATATCCGCCACCAGGCAGCGCCCTCTTCAGTCTCTTCAGAGAACTGCAACTCTATGGCAGAAATCTAAAGGTAGAGCCCAGGAAAGATTTTTAATTTCTTTTTCAGATGTGAAAACCCCTTTTTAAAAAAATTCACAGAATACATGAAAATATGTGCACATAGCACTCATTGCCCAATGGAACAAAAAAGAAGTCAAAGTAAAAGTTAAGGGACATCTGTTTCTCTGTCACAGAAATACAATAGATGTTTTCTAAATGTATATCATGAGCAGAGCACTTTACACAAAACAGGTAGAAATGCAAACCCAAGCTAGTTACTCCTGAACTTCAGCACAGGGAACTCTCTGACACTCACAGGTTCCCACACCGGTTCACGTTTTCCACTGCACACGCTTTGATCCACCTGACACAGGGCCAGTCGAATGTGACTCTGCAGCAGGATAGATAGACCTTACGTGGTGACAACCATGCTGGCAATTTCCAATTCTGCAAACATTACTGTTTTTACCCCGAGGCTTGTGGATTTTATTTACAATGTGGAAGACAGGTATTTCTGCCCCGTTTAAATACAAGAGGAGGTGCACATTGAAGAGTTTAGGTGCAGAAGAGAAGCCTGCGGTAGCATGGATGTCATTTCTTGAACTGAGCAGATTGAGTGGAAAAGCTCATGTGGAAAATCTCCTGGGAGCCTTAATCAGACGACATGTCAGCACACCCTTCTGCGCAATATCCTTTACGGCTTAGCTCTTCCCCCTTACCCACCTGCATGCCTCGGTGCCCAGCTGCACTGCAGAGGTTTCTATTACCCAGAGTTATCCTGATTTTCTATCACCATATGGTTTGCTCTATCCTGCATAAGACAAAAAATATGGGAATCAGTTACAGGCAAATTGGAATGCTCAGAATCAAGCTTGTCCTTGACTTTGGTAGATTTCTCTACTTTTCTGTATCAACTAGGAGCCCAGCTAACAAATCATCCCTTGGCCCTCGGGCTCGTGCGTCTCCATGCCACCTGGCCAGGCTGGGTAGCAGGATGCTGCTGCAGGCTATGGGTTAGCTGGACTTGCTGGAGCTGTGGGTTTGACTTACGTCTGTGACATACTTTGTTCTGAGGTCCAGGTTAAAGGGGTAGCAGCCACCCAGGGGAACTCTTTTAGGGTCAGATCTCAGTGCATGGGAGACGGTCAAATGCTCAAGCCCATTGACGGCTTGTGCTCACCACATCTGCTCGCACGTGGTCGCTGCAGCACGTCCCACAGAAGCCCACCATGTGTGCAGTGAGGAAGCCAGCCCCCGTGGAGCTGATGTGGGGGGTGGGTGAATACGTGTGAACAGCAGTGCAAACACTCAGGCTGCCAGATGCCTCCTGGAAGACTAGGGATGAAGCGTCCCCTCTGGGGCTGCCGTGTGGGTGTGTGGGTCCAACAGATGTGTCCATCCAGTACGGAGGTCAGCATCCCACGGCTGGGTCGTCCCAACGCAGGAACATGAATCAACGACACCTACACAGAGCTTCCATGGACACCGTCCCCAGGGCCGTCTGGAGGCGGGCAGCTGCGTCGGGGCTCCGGGTGCTCCCCAGGCTGAGGACCACCCTTTCCCCCCAGAACTCTCCCCCTGCCTCCCACCCGCCTGCCTGACCTTTGTGAGAGGAGGGTCACTGAAGCTGTGCGCTCATTTCCCTTTTGGATTGGCAAGACCAGGGAAGATGTGGCTTCCTTCCCGCACTCTTTCTTCCCCACAATCCTCCTCAAGAACATTTCTTATCCAAACATATCTGGTAATTTGATGTGAACTTGGCACCAACAGAGGACGCATGGGGAATTCACATCACCATGTGGCTCATGGAGCATTCCACGGCCGTTCCCCCGAGAATGTCTCATTTGATCAGTGGTTGGGAAACACAAGTGGACCAGCTCCTGGTCAGCAGCCATCACTGTGACCACAAGCCTTTAGCCAGAGAGTGTGTGCAGCCTGGCTTTGGAAGACATTTTCCTGCTCCAGGGACAGTGACTGACCATGGAATCGGGGCTGAGCCCACTCTGAGGCCTCTTGCTGAGCACTCTGGATCCGTGGCCATGAGGCTCACGAGAGGTTGGCTCCTGCCTTTGATGCGGCCTCTGTTCCGTGTGAAACCGTCTGACGAGGAGGCTCTGAAGTCCTCAGTGGAAGTCTCAAACCAAGCACCGGGAGCACGGAGAGCACTGTCCAGGGGAGGCACCTCTCTGCTCCACCCCAGAAAGGGTTCTAATGGTCATTTGGCAAAGAACAAGGTCATTGAGGCTTGCAAGCCATGAACCCTGTGTCCGTCCTCAGTGCTGTGTGGGGTCCGGCCACTTGATCACTCCAAATCTTACCCTCTTCTTCCTCTGAATACGCTAACCCCTCACTCACACGGTCGCTGTGGACGTTTGAAAAACACAACAAAGCCACCAGCAGAAGCTGCTGTCCCCAAAGGCCGTAAACCACAGGTGTTCCAGGTGTTCAAGTCCCAGATGGGGTGTCGCCAATCTGGGACTGTCACAGATCCATCTCTCACTGGCCGTGTGCTCAAGAATGTTGCTCTGCCTGTGTGCTCCTCAGCCCGTGAGTCCGCAGGGTGGGGATGGTGACAGCTGCTGCTGACAGGTGCCTGGAGCTGGGACGAGGAGGCAGTGCCTGGAAGGAAGTAGTGGTGGCTTCCATGTGACGCGTGCCGGGTGGAAAGGGGGCACGCACCGTGTGCCAGACCAGGAGGACGCCCTTCCAGACTCCCTGAAAGCCCCAGCATCCCGGGTGAGAGGTTAGCTCCACTCAACCTTGACAGGACAGCGGTGCAGAGAGAGGCCTCTCCAGGTGGCACTACCCGGGAGATGGTGAGCGGGTGGGCTCTGCCCTGTCAAGCCATCCTGGCTCTGAGTGCATGCTCGCTCTGAGGGATCTGGATCAGAGCCCGCGGCACAGAAGACAGGCCCGAGAGTGCAGGGCCCTGAGTTCATCTGCACACAGCTGCCCTGCAGCTCAGCTCTGGGGGCCCCTGGGAGCCAGGTCACCTAGAGCCAGAGTCCCCAGGTCCAGAGGAGGCACAGCAATGATTTCCATCGAGGCAGACTCTGGCCAGGTTCTACTAAGCCCCGAAGTCTTATTTTGGAGACGTTTTCCTGGTCTTCTACTTCTCTGTTGCTCTTGAAGAGAGACTGTTGTCTTTCCCTCTATTTATTATCTTTCCAGTCTTTGCACGCGGGCAGAGCACAGCCATGTGCCAGCAGCTCTGTCCCCGCGCTGTAGGCTGCCCCTTTGCTGTTGGGGGAGGCATGCCCAGAACTGCCAGCCCCCCAGGCTGGGGAGGAGAGCCAGCCTGGGACCCCGAGCCTGCAGCTGCAGCCCAGGAAGCCCACCCCAAGGGCTAGGGCAGGGTTCTCCAGAGGCCGTGTGCCGGAGCCTCCGTATCTCTCACTGGGACTCTGCTTTCTAAGGTGAGACTCTAGGGTGACGCTAACTCGGCCAGGACTGGGCTGTGGCTGGCGGACTCACTCACTCAACTAGTATTTTCTGAATATCCACCGTGTGCCAAGACAGACCTGCTTAGCCCCTGCCCTCATGGAGCTCATGGACTGGGACGACAATGAGAATCAAGAGTCCCACAAAGAGCAAAGCAGTCAGTGCTGGGAAGAAAGGCGTGGGGGCCACAAGTCCGTCTAACCGCGTGCGGGTTTATGCCCAGGAGACGGAAGAAAGCCTCGACACTGGGGTTTGCGCTGGTCCCCCCATTCATTCAGCATGTGCGGCTGGCCTCCCTGGAGACAGGCCTGAAGTCTCAGGTGCTGCAGAAGGTTTGTGGGCAGAGCTCCAGGAGACCTGTCCAGGCAGGCTGGACACAGGAGTATCTGGTCCACAAATGGCAGCAGGTAAGAGCCAGAAGGCCAGCAGGTAGCCCTGCAGTGGAATAGATCTTCGCAGCTATCCCAACTGAGAACAAGGGGTTGGGTCCCCATTCCCATGTCCCTGAGCCAGTCAGTCACTGGAGCATCTCTGGGGACAGTAGAACCCAGGGTCAGACAGTTCTCAGGGCCTGAGGGAAATGCAATTCATAGCAGCCGTCTGGCCAGCAGCCGGGTGCGCCCAGGGGGAAGCTCAGGGAGGGACCTTCATGCTCCACATGGTCTTTCCGAGTGCTCTGAGCTGGTCCTCAGGTCAACAGTGAGCCAGAGGGAACTCTCATACAGCCCCCTTCCAGGGCTGACCTGAAGTGAAGCAGCGATGAAGAGGAAAGCACACCTGAGGGAGGCTCACCTGGAGGAAGGTTCACCTGGAAGGAGGCTCACCTGGAGGGAGATGCTCCTGGAGGGAGGCTCACATATAGGGAGGCTCACCTGGAGGGAGGCTCACCTGGAGGGAGGCTCACCTGGAGGGAGGCTCACATAGAGGGAGGCTCACCTGGAGGGAGACTCACCTGGAGGGAGACTCACCTGGAGGGAGGCTCACCTGGAGGGAAATGTACCTGGAGGGAGGCTCACATATAGGGAGGCTCACCTGGAGGGAGGCTCACCTGGAGGGAGGCTCACATAGAGGGAGGCTCACCTGGAGGGAGGCTCACCTGGAGGGAGGCTCACCTGGAGGGAGACTCACCTGGAGGGAGGCTCACAAAGAGGGAGGCTCACCTGGAGGGAAATGTACCTGGAGGGAGGCTCACATATAGGGAGGCTCACCTGGAGGGAGGCTCACCTGGAGGGAGGCTCACCTGGAGGGAGGCTCACATAGAGGGAGACTCACCTGGAGGGAGGCTCACCTGGAGGGAGGCTCACCTGGAGGGAGGCTCACATAGAGGGAGGCTCACCTGGAGGGAGGCTCACCTGGAGGGAGGCTCACCTAAAAGAAGGCCATGTGCAAGCTGGGGCTTGGGGGCAGGGGCAGGGGAGCTGGAGCACTGAGGAGGAGGAGGGAGGATCACATGGGCTGGCCATGGTGGGACAGGTCACTCCTGGCACATCTTCAGGTCTATCAGCATTGAAGTGGCCCCGGGGTTGTCCTGAGCCCTCCTCTCTTTCCATGACCACAAACCCCTAGATGGCCCCAGGCAGCCTCGGGGCCTCGATAGCGTCAAGTGGCAGACTCCACCTTCGGCTGAATGGTCATTCCTTAGCCTTCCTGTCTCAGCTGAGGGAAAGCCGTTCCTCAGGGGGCAGGCCAGCACCTGCGTCCCCTGGTCCACTCTCCCCTCACGGCAAGCCCAGGCTGTGGCCATTGCTCCGTGTCCACTGCTTGTGCTGGCCCCACCCCACCTCTTACCTGCTCACCAGGTCCCCGTTCCCGCACTCGTCCTTCAGTTTGTCTCCACCCAGCCCTCACTGCGACCCCGTGGGCCTACCTGTCCACTCGGTGGTTTAGCAGCCATCTTCCCAACAGAAGATACGTGTAATAGGGGGAGGGGCTTTTCAAATGCTTTGATCACTATTTTATTCCTAGTATCAGCACTTGGCACACAGTAGGCTCTCATAAGAATGACTTGATTGCCTCAGTCTTCACCCGAGACATTTCTTTGGGGGATGGGGGCCTTTGGATGGGCCCTGGGCCAGCCCGTCCCCACCACCCGACAGGGAGTGCCCTTCCTGTCTTCCCCAGGCCGTGACTGACAGGAGCTGGCCGGGCTGCTGGCTGCTTTGGGTTGATTCTCTGAGTCGGCTCCTGCGGAGCCCAGATCCTGTTGGAGTCAAGGCACAAGAGGCACGTACAGGGCCCTGCCCTGCTCTTGCCACCCTCCTGCTGCCCGGTGTGGGAAGACCAGCAGGCAGGGTTCCCAAGTCTGCTGACCACTGACCTCAGGCCGCAGCCGCTGGGGGGAGAGGAGGTGCTCCCCCCCCCTCCCTGGGCTCCTTAGTCCCCTGGGGTGTCCCAGTGGACCCACGGGGCCAGTCTGCCTCTGGGTCCTGGAGTCCTCACGTCTATGAGGGCAGCTGATGTCCCATTTCTGTGGACAGTTTGCAAACATGACTTCCAGATCCACCCGCCCCAACGGGAGAGGAGGCTTCAGGGTGCGATTTGGCTTCTCTCAAAAGGCGAGAGTGAAGGCCAGAGAGCCTCGCCTACAACAATACGGCGAATAGCGGGAGAGGAAGGAACCCACCATCCTGGGCAAGCCCCGAGCTCTCAGCCCACGAGAATGTTCTCCTTTTCTTATTAAAAGAAAGGCTCAAATTAACAGCTGTCTCCATGATACCACAAAATCCACTGAGAATATTGCTCTTACAAAAGCAGGCAGGGGGCCGTCTGTAGAGAACGTGACTATTTAAAATATTACACAGTGAATTACACAGAGAACTTACACAGACTGGAGAGGCAGAAAAGGTCTCACGTACTCAAAGACTGCTTACAGTTTTTAAATGTATTTTCAACTCCTGTCACACACCAAATATCATATACATAAGTAAGCGTAACTTCTTTACTGAATTTTCTTTTTGTACTGGAGAATGAATCCAGAGGTGCTTCACCACTGAGCAACATCCCCAGCCCTTTTTAAATATTTTATTTGGAGACAGGGTCTTGCTGAGTTGCTTAGGGCCTCGCTAATTTGCTGAGGCTGGTTTTGAACTTGCAATGCTCCTGCCTCAGCCTCCTGAGCGGCTGGGATTACAGGTGTGCACCACCACGCCTGGCTCTTTCCTGAATTGTTAATATCGACCTTCTAAATGGAATTCATGTAAGAGAGAACACATGAACAAAATCATAAATGAAATGAGAAAATAACAGTTTAAGGAGCAAAAATTTCAAATCATAAGAGTATTTTGCACAATAAGCTGTGGTTACTATGAGGTTTTGACCTGAGGATATTTTTTTCTGTTTTGAATAAAAACAGAAATAAGAGGCCCAAGAGCACTGATGAATTTATTGGGAAATAGTTATTTTCAGTGAGTTTTATTAGACCAATTGTGATTCCTCGTCCAGTTCCCTATGTGTCAGAGCCCAGCACTCCTCCTGCCCCCTCTCCACTTGACTGCGATGCCTTCTCTCAGCCAGTTCTCTGTATGAAGAGCTCATGACGAAGTCCACGGTCTTCATCGCAATCTGAGCTGCCATTGCGCCTGCCCTTGTCAGCTCTTCCTTGTGGCCAATATTTATCATTTCTAGTCGGTCCTGTTTTCCCATTAAATTCAGAATATCTACATTTAGGAAGGAAGATTTGTTTCTATAAAATTTTAGTCAAAAGCAACTTTGATGCTGTACTAAACTGATAAGGCTTAGTCCATATCAGTCTAATTTTGTATTGATCTTGTTCTTCAAACACCATTGACTGGATAGGACTGCTGTGATTCCGAAGATCTGACAACACTTTGAGCAAGGCTTTTTTTCTTTTTTTTTTTTTTAAAGAAAGAAAAAGAGATAAAAAGAAAATGCAAAGATGAGATAGAAGAAGGGAGAGGGAGGGGCTGAACACAAGGGGCACAAAGTCGATCCGAGGAGGACGGGAGGCTGGCAGCAGAGTCTCCAGGGCTGGAAGGACCCAAAGGGAAGGTTCCAAGGCTCGGCGGAGCAGACCGGGAGGAGCAGTGCTTTCTGCCTCAGTTTCCCACGCCTCCTGTAGGTGGCCGTGATAACACGTTCCCCGGGTTTTGAGCCTGTCCTTAGGGTCACTTCTCACTTGCCTGTAGGCACAACTTCTGCCTAGATTATTTTGTTTATATTGGGGGCTCAGAATACCCGGTCCTAGTTTCTCTCCTCTTCAAAATACAGTTGACACGGCTGAGCTCATTCGCACCCATGACTGTGAAACCACTGGTGGACTTGCCGGCCGCACTCCCCATCTCTATCAGTGCGCCTGCTGTTCCTATAACAAACACCTGAGACAAATCAACTTACAGAGAAAGAAGGTCCATTCTGGCTCACAGTGTTGGAGATGGACCCCCAGCCACTTCCCACCTGGCTCCTGCCGTGTGTCTAATGCACCCACTTGCACCTATTTTTGCTCCTTGCTCCTTTTCCTGGCCCCATGCCAAGTCTTTCTCCATAGGAAACTAAAATGAGTTTTCCAAAGTTCACTTTGGAGATTCCAATTATAGTGAAAAAGTATTTGAAAAAATATACTTGAAAAATGTTGAAAGTGGACATTTTCAAAATGGATGAAAATTGAGGTCCAAGAAGTTTAATAACCCCCCCAAAATGAGAGTTGTGAAAAGAAGTACACCCCAAATGGCATCATCAGATTACGTTAAGCCAGTGATTCCAAGTGTCTCAATTCTCATTAGTCACACGATATCATGTCATTTTCCATCTCTTTCCCAGGATCTCAGTGAAAACTTACCCAATATAAACAGCACCTTTCCACCCAATATTAAATTGCCTCTTGAATAAATGGCAAAGTGTCTTAGAGAATCGGAACTGAGATTCTCTTTGTAAACAGCAGTCCCCTGGATGTGAGGACAGCTGGGTCACCTGGTAAGAAGTGCCAGTGGAGTCCTGGCTTGAGTCTGCGGGAGGCGGGAGCCCCCACCTGGGTGCTGACTCGTCCATCCCAGCCTGAGAAGCCGGAGGGGGACCTCTGTCCTCATTTCTTGGTGGTCAGAGATGACCCAGGCGCCGAGAGGATCCAGCATCAACCTGAGGCCAGTGTTTTGAGGAGCAAATTGACGCACAAGCCTCTATGTGAATCATGTTCAGTGTCAGAAACAATGTGGGGGGGAGGTGAACGCCCGCTGGACAGTGGTCAGGTGGACAGTGGTCAGGTGGACAGTGGTCAGGTGGACAGTGGTCAGATGGACAGTGGTCAGATGGACAGTGGTCAGGGGGCAGTGGTCAGGTGGAGCCTCGGCACGCTCGCGGACATCTGAAGGCAGCAGCCTGGGAGGCAGCTGCGTCTGGCTCCAGAGGCTCCACTCTGTGCCACTAACTCCGCTGGCACCGGTCACCCGGGTCTTGTGTTGATACACTTGCTAGGACACTGGAGAACTCACTGCCCTGGGGTACTTGGTTTAGTTTCATTTGAGTGACAAAATTTTATAGTACACATCCAAGTTCAGCCTCCAAGAAGAAAGGCCCAGAGAACTCAAGAGCGACTCCCTGTCCAGATGCATCCCCCTCCTTCCTTACACTTTGTTCTCTACTTTTCAGGTCTTGGATGTGGAATATTGAGTCCACGTCCTGGTCTCTGTGGGACTGGGCACCAGCAGCACTCCTGAGGAGGGGCCAGCTCATTTCCTGACTCGAAGCAAGCGTATCTTTCCCCTTCATTTCCGCACGGAGTGTGCAGAGAAGGAGAGTGATCCGTGTGGTGCAATCTCTTACAGAACTAAGGACCCAGAGCAGATGGAAGGGTTTGGTGCGCAGGCTGTGTGTCCCTGCGGGCAGCCCCAGGCCGTCCTTGGTGGGAGCATGTCTTTGGCATGTCCAGTATCTACCCCAGACCAGCCCACCCAGCTCCCCCAACCACACGGCTCCACCCCTCCAGCTCCTCTTAAAGCTCCTGTCTTATCAAAATTGGTCTCAGAAAATAATGTTGACTCATGTGAATCCAAGAAAAGATGTCCCTGTTTTCCTTCTTCTAATTTGGCTATGGGGTAAGTTTTGGGTCCCGTGTGGATGATCTAGCCTTGAGCTGGTTGGAGGGGCTCGGGGTGCTGATGGTGGCAGGCGCCTGCCTTTCATAAGAGTCCTCGCTCCACTCCTGTAGATATTGGAAGGAGAAGGCATCAGAGACCAGCGACAACTCACAATAGAGCTGTGTTCTAGGTCTTCATGTGCTTGACCTTGACCTCTCCAAGGGCAGGGAGCTGCGTCTCCCCAGCAGCACATCTCCAGAGCTGGACTGGGGCCCGGAGCGGGTGGAGCCCTAGGAGACCCTGGTCAGGGGAACCGAGCTCCCGGCCCTGAGAAGCCCTTCGAGTACCACAGGAGAGGCACAGGGGGAGGAAGCCGCTCCCTGGCAGCAGCGGGGCTGTGTGGGGGAGGCCAAGGTGCCCGCTGGCCCCACTGGGGTCTCTTCTCCGTGAGGGGAAATGTCATCTGGGACCCTTCACTGCCTGGATCCCAGCGGAGATGGGATCTGGGGCTGCAGCTGACCCCGAGGCTGCTGCCATGGCTCCCCCAGGCCACCCTGGACACTCACCGGAGGTTGGAGCTTGCAGAAGAAAGGAGGTGGGCGGTGGAGGGGATGTGACTTCTTTGGAGGCCATTCATTGTGTGTGAGTGACGCACACAGGCTTCAGCAGTGCAGGTGGGAAACGGCCCGGGCAGGTCCCACCACCCACTGCAGAAACCCAGCCAAGCGGCATCCAGGGATTGCTCCTGTTCCCTCCCACGTTCCCCTGCCGCTAGGTTGGATTGCCCAAGGGGACAAGGTGCTGTGCGTGCGGTGAGGGGATCCGGGCCATGTCCATCAGCTCATGGAGGTTTGATGGGGAAATGAGGGCCCAGAATGGTTAGCTGGCTTCCCAAGAACACAGAGCAAGTGAGGGAGGAGCTGGGACTGAGCCCAGGCGTCCTGGCCCCCCGGGCCCTCCATCCAGACGAGGCTCTTTCTGGACATTGGATCATCCCTCCTACTGCAGGGACTCACACCCTCCCTTCGCCCTCCAGGTCGCTTCCACCCTCTTCATCCACGTCAACCAAGAAAATATCGGGTTCCGTGCTCCTTTGCAGAGAGCCAGATGCTGCCTCGTGATTTATTTCCAGGCAGAGATTCAGAATAAGCAAGTCACACACAGTAACAGCTCCGAGTGCCGGTGACCCAGAGCTAATGAGCTGGCTCACAGCTGTACTGCCAGGGCAGGGCACCCGCCAGCAGGGCACTGCTTGTCCTGGGGGTCCTGCAGATGCAATCAGCTCAGCCTTGCCCTCTCAGCCCGCCTCGTCCCCTGCCATGCACGGCCTCCTACTGCAGGGACTCATACCATCCCACCAGCCAGCGACCACTGACCAGGAGCTGACCCCAGGAAGAAGCCCTCAGCCATGGCAAGTGGGAGTGAGGGTCCAACACTCCAGACTCCTCACCTCTAAGGGAACTGCACCGTTTCCCAGAGGGACTGAGCTTCAAGTGCCCGCGGTGGACACTGGCTCATTCACACGCCCCATGATTCCTCTCCCCCGTGTCTGGCCTGCAGCAGTTTGAAGTCCCGCCGGTGACGTGCCCTCCTTGCTCTGCTGGATGTCCCTGCTTGGTGGATGGGATTGGAGGATCTTGCTAAGGGCAGACATCCCCATGCAGATCATTCTAGAAGCTCGAAGGCTCAGCCTACTCAGAAGGGACCCCAAGAGCTCCACTGACCTCAGATCGTGGTCCCTCTGAAACCCTCATTCCCCGAGTTTGCATCTGGATGTTTTGTTCTTCAAAGAACCAGCTCTAGACTTCCCCAGAAGCTGCAAGGAAGCCTTCTCAGGCCACTCAAACTCCCGCCACACGGATAAGCAACTAAATTACAAGAAACAGACCACATCTGCCACGCCGCTCCCCACTCTGCCCCCGTCTCGCCCAGGCAGCAGCTGTGGGAGGTGACATTCCCAGGTGGAGATGAAAAGTCCTCCTGACGCTGGTGGCAGGCAGAGCGGGCACAGAGCTATCTTCTGCCCAGGATCAGGGGTTTTCCTGCATGAGCCTCATTGAGGCCGGGGCTTTCCCTCCTTTGAGAAGAAAATGAATCATGATAAAACCCGAGTAGCTCCAGGAACGACTCTAACTTCTTTCCACGTTTTTTGGCTCAAGGAGTGACCCAGTTGTCACTTCCTGACCTGGCCGTGAGAAAGAAGCACGCCTCCTGGAGGACACGAGGGGGGTTGGCTCCTGCGGCTGTCGCGGGGCCCTGCTCCTTCAGTGTGAGACAGGCCTGAGCCGTGAGTCATGGTGCGTATGCTAGGGATCCTCGCCCTGTGTTTCTGAAGCCTGTTGGGGGCTGAGCTCAAGCGCGGCTTGCAGGGCCCCTGTGGGTCTCCTCTCCCCCAAACTGCCTGGCCCCAACATCGCAGCCTGCTCGATGGAGACCAGAACCGGCAGCATCCAGAGGCTGGGTCTTCTAGTAGCAGAAGCAATCTGCCGCTCAGCAGTGTTGGAGTCCATATTACCTAATCTGAGTAATCAGTTGTCGACCTCCAAGTGTCATTGGAGCACCACGGAGAGCCACATCCAAATGTGACCCTTTCCTTTCCACCAAGGGCACTTCTTTTCCCCAGCGTTCATGGCAAGAGGGCCCAAGAAAGTGTTTTTGGAAGTCTGGGAGGATTCCATGAATTTCCTTTATCTGAAGATTTGGACTTTATGACTTTGTAGGTTGAAAACCCTCTGGCGGTAACATTTTTCCTTCCTCCTGTCCAGAGCGGACTGTTTCTTCACCCCTTGAAGCTTAGCTGGTCTTGCAGCTTGTTCTGGTCACTGTGCCACTAGCAAAGAGCACCCAAGCGGAAGCTTGGACAGTGCTTGTCCCTTAGAACGTGGTCTCCTGCTGCCCTTGGGACCAGTGGCCCTGAGAAGATGGGGGGCTGGTCAGGTAGATGCTGCACTCGCACAACTCACAGGCCACCACAGCCATGGCCAGACATGGGAGGGAGGCCATGTGGGGCCCAGTGACACCCAGTTCACCTGCCAGCCAAGCGCAGCTGCGTCCAAGCGCCTTGACCATCCAACTGCCCACTCACAGAATCATGAGCTCACAGATAACTGTGGCTTAAATTGTGGGGGTGGTTTGCTACTCAGTAAAACCTGAGACAATGGTAAACAATGCAACTGATGTAGGTGTGTCCTGGAACACACGAGTGACAACCTGATGCTGACACTGTCACGTGATCTCCTCTCTAGGCTGGCATCTGAGGTGGTGTTCACGGTCCTGTTCGTTGTGTTCAACTTATAAACAAATGAGAAAACAGCAGTGTCAACAGCACGTCTGCTTCAAGGGAAGGTTAACGGGCCCCAACCTTTCTACAAATGGAACACGGGGGATGTGGGGAAATCGGGAACGCTGGTGGGGAACTGTCCCGGGACACACATTCCTCCCCATCATCGTAAATCCGTCACCGCGACAGGCTTTTCTCAGGATGATTTCACGGAGGAACTGGAGCCATTCAACATGAAGAACTTACACCGATTCTTATGTTTCTGCATGCTAAGGTGCTTGACTAACATGATAGTAAATGCATGTTCAACTAACATTAAAGTATCAGTGACCTCGTTCTCCCTGGGAATCTGCAGACATTTTTCCTTTAAAACCAGTCCATGCACTAGTCAGGAGTGAAGAGCCCAGCTACGTGGTGTAGATTAACTCGGGGAGGCCGAGAGGCGCCTGGGGTCCGCCACCTGTCCCTTGTGTTCACCTGGAGTCTGACTTGGTTTCTCACTGGCCTGTGCGGTTTAAGATGCAAAATCCCTTGTGTTCAGCTCCTGATGAACCACCCTATCACTGCCTGAGTACACGGTCCTCTAGCCTCCCTCCCATTGAATCCAGCTCCTGATCCACCCACCTCACAGTCGGAGGCCGGATTTCCTTGCATGGGCACCACAGCTCTGGAGTGCCCACCTCCGAAGCTCCCACGAAGCCTCAGTCCCCCTGGCTGCCCACTCTGGTCAGCCCCATCCACCGCATGCAGATGGCTTCTCTCCTGCTGCTGCAGCTGCCTGGTGTTTGAGCCTCTGGAGCAGCTGGGGCCGGCCCATTCCATCAGTTCTGCTTCCCTTTGTGGATACAGGGTCCTGTCCACTCCGGGACTCCCAGGTCCTTCTCCTGGCCCTCCCCTGAGGCTGAGTGCTCCTCTCTGCTTGGGGGCTGCTCCTGGATGCCGTGGCCCCGCCTACTTTGCCTGGGTGCCTCCTCTTCTCACATCGGCCTGCTTCACACCTGGGCGTGGCGCCTCGCTGCCAATCTTCCCTTTCACTTTGTGCCAGTACATTGTTTTAGCATTCACTTCAGATTTCTTTGTGTGGGGGTGCCTAAGTTATGGATAGGAGACCAATGAGATCTGGGTCTTCCGAATTAATCATAGTTCAAATCATCATCTGGTTGACTCTTCTCCCTGAGTCAATCCAATCTCCAACTCTGACCTGGACTTGACCTCTTCAACTTCCACCTGGAGTATCTCACCTTCTCGGGACCCTACTGAGTACCTGCCCATCATGGGCAGGGTCACCATAGGATCTGTTGTAAAAATCAGGTCACTTTTGAGTGCAAAAGAGGATGCTATTGGTTATTATGCTGTGACAATAGGTATGGATGAAGAATACAGTCACCTGGGCAAATAGTATCAATGTCAAGGTCAGTACTTAGGGAAGGTTTGGGACCTCAATCATTTATTTTTTTTAGATTAGGATGTCGTCAGGATACCTGAGTTACAAGTCAATGACTCTTGACAAACATATAAACATCTGCGGAGCCAACACCCCATCAAGACAGAGACTACCTCCACTTCTGCTCCTCTCCGTCCCTCCCATCAGATCTCCATCCCGGGCACGACCACAGCTCTGGATCCCATCTGCACAGGATCGTTCTGCACGTTTGGGGGAATTCTGAAGATTTCTTTGGATCTCTCATCTTCATCAGACTCTCATTCGATTCTGTCGTGACCATCAAGCAGGCTCCGCGGCTTCACTCTTTAGAATTTATTCCGACATCTTCCATGGCGCAGCGTGGGCCTTTCCTGGTAAAAGTCCCACGGGTGCTAAGAGCCATGTGCTCTCCATTAAGCAAACCCCCACGATGGAGTCGCTGGACGGTGTTGAAATAATCTATAGCTCACTGCTGTTGAGTCTGTTTTCCCTTCCTGTCAAACTTGGCTCACAGTAGAGCAGCTGTGGCGAGCTACGGGCCCCCAGTGAGTCAACGGGCTCCACTCCTGTGCTTGTGTTTGCTAACCTCAGGATGGCGCCAGCCTGAGTCATGTCTGCTAATGAGTGCGCCAGACGGCCAGCAGTGAGAACCCCAGCTCGGGACCACCTGTTGATACAGACGGGCGTGTCCAACGACCTACACCCCCGTCCCCCTGTGCACCCGCCCTCCAGCCACCCTCCCGGGGTTGGTTCACACAGGACCATCTTCAGTGGGAGGATGACCATCTTCACCTCCTCCTGGCTGACCTGAGCTGGAGGATGTGACCCAGTGGAGGGTCCCCCGGTGGCCTCATCCCGGGTCTGCAGACGGGCTTGACATGCACCTCGCCAGCTGGCAGGTGGACCCAGCTGGGGTCACTGGTGCTTCCCTCACAAAGCAGGACAGCCTCAGGGGGAGCTGGACACAGCTCCAGGCTCGCATGCCCCCGGCCTGCCTGGGTCAGTGCAGTCTCCTACGACCACATCACCACAGACTGGGTGCCTGAAGGGCAGCGGTCACTCCTCGCCTGCTGGTGGGCCCTTCCCGACCTGCTTCTTGGTGGAGGTGTGGGGTGGTGAGCAGCTCTCTGGTGTCCCTCCTCTTAATAATCCTGCCACGGGAATTCCAGAACCTTCTGAAATAAGCCCAAGGGAGGTATGCTGGATTCTGTGTCCAAACTGTATCCCAAGCCCAGATGCCATCCCTCTTCCCTTTCCCTGCCATGTCGCCCCTCGTCCACTCTGTGCCCTGCCACCCCTCCCAGCCTGCCTTCTACTCGCCCCTCGGTGGGGGTGGGCCTGCTCAGGTGGAACTGTCTTCCTCGGGCCGCACCCCGCTCGCTTGGCTTTTGCCCAGGGCTTCTCTAGCCAACATGCAGGCGCCTTCATTTGCCTTTGCCTCGACCTGGGAGCGCACTGGCTTCTCGGGAGAGTGGGGTGAGGTCTAGTCCCACGTTCCCCTCGTGGTGACCAGCTCACTGATTGCTGCTGCCCTAGCTTCCCTCCTTTCCGTTCCTGCCACCTGGCCACTAGTCCTGCTCCCTGCACTCACGTCCCTTATGTGACTACCTGCCTGCAAGCGCTGGCCTTAGCTCTGCTTCCCAAGGAGGACCCAGGGAAGTCATGCAGTGGTGTCAAATAACCATGATACAATAGAGAACGTTCCAAATTGGAATAATAAAGGTCTCCCCTTGTTTCCATTCTCCACAGGGAAACCAAATCAGAATTTTTAATTGGATTAAAAAGCAAAGAAGTGAAAGTCTGAAATTCCCCTTCTCCCCTGTTGCGGAGGGAAGCGAGTGGAGTGCGCTTCTGTAAGCTCACCTGAACACCAGCCACAGCGATGGCCTCCTCGGCTGCGAGTTGGGTTGACCCCGCAGGTTGTTCCAGCTACGTCATCGTGCAGCAAACTGGATCACAAGAGACATAGCCATGGTGCACGCATTCCCTCCCTGCCTTCTCTCCAGGAGCCAGTTCCTGAGATTGTCATGTCTTATGTCACAAGCAAACACTTTATATTGAAAACATTCACAGGCCATCCAGGAAGGGTTCTTGCAGGGAGCAGAAGGGACACTATCGTGTGCCCTCTCTTTCTAAATTTCAGAGTCAAGAACAACAAATATGAAACCAATAGCGTTAATGCTGAATACTTAAATAGTACAAGTACTGAAATTCAATACGACTATTTAATATCCCACAACATGAAACCATGATTCAGAACCAAAATTAAACTGTGAATTTTCTCCAAGAAATTATATTCACCTATTGTTTTTCCAGCCATGAATAATAACAGAGATGTGTGATCATCAGAATAGGAGGGTGGAATCTGTATTCAAGGCCAGTGTTCACAGTCAGACTCTGCAAGAAGAGACAGCCCTGACAGGGTGGTTTTGGACACACTACCTCCCAAACACCATAGAGGGAGACAGCACCTTGCACTCTGCTTCCTCTTGAGCAAGTAGCACGTGGAGCGAATCTGAGACTGCTTCCTGCCAGCCCTTGGCTGTAGCCAAAACGTCCAGCCCTGGCCTTCTGTAGCCCTTTCAGTACTGAGGGGTCATTGCTATTTAACACTGATCTGCTCTCCAGGTAAAGAAACATCACAAAGGAAAAATGTCAGCAGGAACTATTTCACCCAGCACACCTGAGTAAGCCATACAGAAGCTTCTAGTTTTGTAAATGAGCCTTCACAGGAACTAAACAGTCACACACCAAGTGTGACCATGGAAGTAAGAGACCTTGCAAGACAGCCCCACTATGTCCCTGCATGCCTGACTAGAAGAAAGCAGGAGTGAATACACTCATATCAAACAAAATAACTTAAAGGAAAGGGTTGCAAGAGACGATGCAGCATGTTAATATTAACAAAATGCTCTGTACTGCCAGGAGATGCAACATGATAAACATTGATTTACCTAATGGCAGGTCATTGAAATACATGAAACAAGACCCAACAGTATCAAAGGGAGAGACGGTTCTTCAATAATAGTTGAAAACTATGGCACCTCACTCTCAATAGTGGGTAGAACAAGACAGAAGACAGGTGAGGAATCAGAAGATTTAACACACATGATAAATCAACTAGATCCTGCAGACGGACATGGGGCACTCGACCCAGCAACAGCATAGATATTCTTTTCAGGGGCACAGGGGGCATTTTTCAGGGTATGGCATATTTTAGGCCACAAATCAAGTTGTCGTAGATTTAAAAATATACATGAATACAAATTATCTTCTTTGCCCATAGATGGATGAACTTAGAAATCAGTAACAGAAGTAAAACAGTAAACTTCTCAAATTTGTGATTTTAAACAACACTCTTGGACAACCAGAATTAGAAAACATTTAGACTACCGGACATATCCATCACTCCAAAATTACCATTTCTTTGTGGTGAGAACATTAAAAATCTATTCTTTTGAAACATAGAATGTATTATTATGAACTATGGACAGCAGTAGAAATCATTCTTGTCTATTACTAATTTTCAACCAACAATAAAATAAAATTGAAATGTACATAGTGTTTATTGAAGATACAAATACAAAAGTTATGGAATATAGCAAAACCACCTCCAAGGGAGAGACATAGCTCTAAATACTTCCTCCCTCTGTTTTGGTTACCATTTGCATTGAATATCTTTTTTCTCGTGATACTTCATTTTAAATATCCACCCTCTCTTTCTGGGGGCAACCACAATGATAGCATGTTAATCCATTTGATGGTATCTCATAAGTGTGAAAAGTCTCTTTTCACTTTATTTAAATATTCTTTTGTTTTCTGTTCCTCAGACTCAGAATCCCCATTGTCCTATTTTCCTTTCTTCTGCCTATTCACATTTACCATTGAATCCCTACAGCAGAATTTTTATATCAGTTACTGTAGTTTTCAGCTCATTTTCTTTTTAGTTTTTCTCTTTACTGATATTTCCATTTTATTCATAAATGGTTTTCTTGATTTTCCCCATCTTTTTTTTTTTTTTTTTTTTTTTTTAGTTCTTTGAGAATCTTTAAGATGTTCTGGAGTTTTTGCTTATTAGATATCCCATCAAGTCTTTTCTCAGGAACAGTTTCTGCTGATCATTTTCCCCCTTTGAATGGGCCATATGATCCTATTTCTTCCATATGCCTTGATCTGGAATAATTAGGCAAGAAAATGAAATAAAACACAAATAAAAATAAATTAAAGTTGGAAAGGAAACATATAAAATTACATCTATTAAAAAATATATGATTTTAAATATACAAAAGAATCTAAAATTTAACACACTGTATTTATTAGTCAGGGTCCTCTAGAGGAACAGAATCAATAGGACATATAATTGTAAGTAGGGGATCATCAGGTTGGTTTATGCCACCAGAAGCTGTGTAGTCCTCAGTGGCCGTCTGCAGGCTGGAGAGTGGGAGAACCAATAGTCGCACAGTCGAAGAAGCTGAAGCCCCAGAACAAGAGAGATCAACAGTGCTATCCTAATCCCAGACCAATGGCAGAGTCTGCTTTGGAAGAGTGAAGAAGCAAAGTCCAATATCCTCAGATGACCACAGCAGCAATCAAGAACTCATTCAAGAAGAATCAAACCTGCAACTGGGGCTGCTTCCTTGTTCTTCCAATTTTTATTCCATCCAAGCCATCATCCTATTGGTCAGTGTTGCCCCCACTTGGGGAGGGTCTCCATTTCAATTGGCTATCCCACATGCCAATCAACTCTACACACACCCTCCTGGATACCCATAATCGTCTTAATCCATGACATCTCTTAATCCAGTTAAGTGGACAATTCATATTAACCATTACACACACAGAACTAATAACTGAATTCAGCAAAGTAGAAGGAGACCCAGTCAATGTCAAAATTCATAAACATTTTATACACTAATAATGAGTAATATGAAAGGATATTCTAAAAAGAATTCCATTTATAATAGCATCTAAAATACTAAGGAATTTATCAAAGAGGTAAAATAAGTGTACACTGAAAACCACAAGACATCGCTAAGGAAATGAAATAGATATTGAAATACATCCTATGGCCAGCAATTGAGAAACAGTATTATTTACATGTCAGCACACCCCAAAGTGATTTATAGATTCAAAGAAATCCCTATCAAAAGTATAATGACTCATTAAAATAAATAGAAAATCTCATCCTAAAATGAACATCCAATCTCAAGGGACCCCAAGTAACATAAACACTATTTCAAAAGAATACCGAAGGTAAAGCACTTGCACTTTCTGATTTCAAAACTCATTACAAATAAACATTGATCAAAACAGTGAGGTACTGGTTATGAAAATAAACATACAGGCCAACAGAGCTAAATAGAAGTCCTAGGAATAAATATTTGGAAATATGATCAAACAATTTTCCACAAGAATTCTAAAATTCTAAGTCATTCAATAGAAAAATAATAAGGTTTTTTTTTTCAACAAATATTGTTGGGAAACTATATACACATGGAAAAAAAGTTAGACCCTCATATAACACCATATACAAAAATTAACTCAAAATGGATCAAAGACCTAAATGTAGAATAAAACCCACCAAACTGTTAGAAGAAAATGTGTCAAAAACTTAATAACATTGGATTTTGGGGGCAATGATTTCTTGGATAGGATTGAAGCATAAGCAATAAGAAAATTATATCAACTAAACTTTATAAAAGTTTAAAAATTTTGTCTGTCAAAGACAATACCAGCAAAGTAAAAAGGCAAAGAGAATGGGAAGAAATAACTGCAAATCATACCTGATATGGGATTAATATCTAAAAAATATAAAGAATTCTTCAAACTCAACTACTTAATGGGTTTTATCCAAAAAGAAAAGACAAAACAAAACAATTTAAAAATAGTTTAAAATTAGGAAAGGACTTGAATCACCAAAGAAGACATAAAAAAAGTTAATTTAGGTCACTCTAGAACACTTTGTCAAGAGAAGGCCATACTCTAAAAAGGAACCACACATCAGAGTGAAAGAGAAGCTCATCCCAACAGATGTATAAAACCCAACATAGAAATATAAGAAATACAAAAAAACAAGGTATCATGATGCCACCAAAGTTTATAAATCACCAGAAACTGAATCCAAATATATTGAAGTGTATGAAATATCAGATAAGGAATTCAAAAGAATCATTATAAAAATAATTAATGAATTCCAAGAGAATACAGAATAGAGGCATGAGTTAAACAAGTCAGTACAAAATATGAATGAGAAATTCAACAAGGAGATACACACATTGAAAAGAATTCAAGCAAATCTCAGAAATAAAAAACACAATAAATCAAATAAAATGTTCAGTTGGAAGACTCTCTAACAGAGTAGACCATGCTGAGGACAGAATCGCAGAACTGGAAGACAAAGTGGCTGGTCTTGAACTTACAGACAATATTAAAGAAAAGGAAATAAGTAATCATGACCAGAATATATAAGAACTCTGAGACACAATTAAGACTCCAAATTTAAGAATCAATGGAATTGAAGAGGGTTGTAAAATGCAGGCTAATGGCATAAATAAACTCTTCAGGGAAATAATAACAGAAAAATGTCCAATCCTTGAGAACACAAGAGGCATTCAGAACCCCAAATAAAATATTCAGGATTACAGATCATGAAGAAAATAGGAATCAAAACTATAATTAGTTACTCTCTCACCCATTAGGCTGGCTATTGTCAAATCTTAAGTGTCAGCAAAAATGTAGAGACATTGGAACTCTAGCATCATGTTGATGGGAATGTAAATGGTGTGGCCACTGTGGAAAACAGTATGATAATTCCTCAAAATTAAAAATCAAATTACCATATGGTCCAGCAATTCCACTTCAGGGTACCTAGCCCAAAGAACTGAAAGCAGGATTTTAAAGAGATGTATGTTTACCCATGTTCACAGCAGCATTGTTCTCAATAACCAAAACTCAGAAACAACCTAAATGTCCCTTTGTGGGTGAATGGATAAGCAAAAAGTAGTATATGCACATGTTGGAATATTATGCACCCTCAGCAAGGAAGGGGATTTCAACATAAGCTACAACACGGAGGAACCAAAGTGTTCACGGAGGGGCTTGATGCTCAGTGAATCAGTCCAACCACAAAAAGAAAAACACCGTGAGATTCTTCCTGTACAAGAAGATGTTCTGACCTAGAGCAGTCGGAATCACAGTCAGAAAGCAGGAGGGTGACTTCCAGGGACTGTGTGAGGGGAGAAGGGAGAGCTCTTGTTTAATGGGGACCGCATTTCCACTTTACAAGAGGAGAAGAGTTCCAGAGAAGGATGGGGTGATGGTTGCACAACATTATGGATGTATTTAGCGTCACTGAACTGTAAACTTAAACAGAGTTAAGATGGCATATTTGGTGTATCTTTACCACAGCTATTTTGGAAAACAATTTGGCACTTCCTTAGAGCCAAAATAACTTACCAGAGGTTCCAATGAGGAGTAGTTTTTTATCACAGCTGCATTCATAATTGCCCCGAAGTGGAAATGACCAAAATGTCCCTCAACTGGTGACTGAATAAGTTTCTACACCTCCTTACCATTGAGTACTAGGCAGCCACAAAAACTAACGCAGTACCAATAATCGCAGCAACACGCATGGTCCAAAAGCATTGTGTTAATTGCAAGAAGCCAAAATGGAAAGGCGCAAACCTGATTCCATCTGTGTGAGGATCTGGAAAAGGCAGATCACAGGAAAAGACTGAACAGCAGTTGGTAGGACTCGGGGATGAGGAGGAGAGACTAGGGGGTCTCGAGGGGACCCGGCTAGTAAGAATGCTCCTCTCTTGATTATGGCTGGTCAATTCCATGTGTTGTTTAGAACTGTGCGACTGAATGGAAGGATCTACCTACCGTGTGTGAGCTAACCTCAGTAAGCCTGACTTCAGAAAAGCCAAAGGAGTCCTTATTTTTGTTTAATTGTTGTAGTGATGGAAACAATAATGTAAATATTACTGTTATAAATGTAAATAGTGAGCAGTCCTTCGTTTCTTACTTTAAGACATGAATCTACACGGGCTGCATGAAGAGAATTTGAACTGATAATTTTCCACAACAGTGAAAAGGAATAAACATGCCCAATGTAATTTTTATTCCACTTCCCGGAAAGGGGTCTATTATGAAATATTTCAACTACTGGCATGACGCCATCAAGATGTGAGGTTAATTTTCAGCAAAGTACAGTGACTTCTCATAAAAATAATAACTTTGAGAATCTGGGAAATAAACACAAAATGTTTCTTTAGGGTATTAAGTAGATACATTTGAAACTAATGGCAGAGAAGACTAAAGGCCAAGAGGTGTCATTCAAAGCTGCAGTCTTGTGGCCAAACAGATGCTGATTCCTCTCAGTTCCCAAGACTCTTAGGCCACCAGCCAAGAGATGCTGACATTTTGCTTAGAGAGGGGTGAAGTTTCATTTCCCAAGTCCTGTGCCCAGTGACACCCTCCGGTGTTGCATATCAATGGTGGGCACAAGTGAGGACTTCGCTTTACCATTCCAAGCCTGTGACTTGCGGCCATAGACTGGCTCTGGGCTGCTGTGTGGGACAGAGAAGTCCAGGAGGATCCATATCACTGAAACCTCAGGAGGTGCCAGCCCTGCTGTGGCCTGGAGATTACTGCGTGCCCTGTCTGTGGCAGGGGTGGTGCAGCTCACTGCTGCAGGAGGGGGTGCTGAGCCACAAGCTCCTGAGCTCATACTTAGTCCAGTGTTGGATGAGAAAGGGTGAAACTGGAAAAAAAAAATCCATGTCCTATCACCAAGCTCTTAGAGATGGGCAGAGAGCAGCGAGTCTGCTTTCTCAGTCTGAATTACAGGCCTCTTTGGAGAAGTCAGTTATTCACAGGATTTTTTTAATGAGAGATATTTAAAACTCTGCTTTCCTTGCCCTAGTGGAGCAGCTCTGGGCGTTCAGTGGTGTCAACTGGTTTGATCTTGATCAAGCAGCGTATTTCAGCCACACTTCCATGTCTGGATCAGCCACAGTCCAGCACCTAGGGCTAGTACTTAGAAAAGATAAGGTGTCAATGTTTGTGAAGGAAAGCAACAGGCAGATGGCGGACACTGATAGTTTGACTCTGCTCTTCATTTTCTTCACTGTCAGAATGAAGTCCGTGGGGAATCATTAAACATTTAAAACCACATCCAAATTCTCAACCAAAATGTAGCAACTTCCCAGAACTGAACGCAACTGCTGAGTGGCTGTGGAGTTATTATAATAATAATGCATGTTCTTTGGAAATGTTTTAAACAGAATGTAAAATAAAAATGAAGTCCCTCCCCAAAGTCCCTCGCTCTCCAGCATAACCATTCCTAAGGGTTTCAAATGTTCCATTCAAATTTTTCTTCCACACGTATGCAAATACTCTCACAGGCCCAAGTTCACACACATACAGACATGAAAACCAGATGTCAGATGAGGTAATTCGCCTTTGAAGATTCAAATAAAACTGGCTGGGACACACATGTGGTGGGAAGTCTGTGTTCTTCCCAACCAGTCTGAGAATTCATAAGTGAGGGGGAGGGATAACCCCCCCCCCGCCCCCGCTCGTGCCTCCTGCTTCTCAGCTTCAGTTTTCACCAAATTAGGTCACAGGATGACTGCTGGGGTGTTCCAAGTAGACTAATTTTTTCTTAATCTTTGGGTGCAAACAGTTTAGTTCAGGGATCATTATCATCAAGGACACACAGTAGGCCCCCATCTTTATATCTGTCTGTCTATCCATCCATCCATCCATCTATCCCTACTTCCCTCCTCCCTCCCTTTTTCTCACTACACATTTTCCTATTGCCCTTTCCTGTGGGTCGGATGACCGCTTTCGCCCTTAATCTGCTCTGTTAGTTTGCATGCATTATTATAGAATTGTATATTTAATATTGTGTGAGCATTTTAATTTGCATAAAAGATCTTATATTAAATATGCTACAGTTTTCCCCTGTGATTTCCACTCAACCTTGTCACTGAAAGCGCACCTTCCCAGGGCACCTGGAGATCAGCGAGCTTACTAACACACAGCACCTGGGCAATTACGCGTTCACCTGTTGTTACCTTTCCTACTGTTGAGGTCCCTGCCCCTGAGTTCACCTGCAAAGCTCTCTGACTGCCCATCTGCTGGACACACGTGGACTGTGAGGCTATGTGTGCAGTCAACATCCCCTTGTGCTCTGCCAAACACAGTCCACCCAGGTCCCACTCTGGACACCTGGAAGGTCCCCAACCTCTTGCTCCCTCTTGCAATCTCAGTGGAAGGGAAATAATTAGAGGTCTATGTCCCCACAGGTGTGGATGTTTCTGCTTTTATATGAATGAATAAGTGACTGTAGATAAATTTTCACATTAAATGATAATATTTTTGTTTTACCTAAACACAGTCATACATTTATTTCACAGAAGTGAAGAGTACAAGTGCACTCTGGTTTTGAACATATTTAGAACTGCAGAGAAGAGCCCCCAAGTCATGGCTTCCTGATGGGATGGAGGGAGCGGTTGAATAAGCAAAGCAGTATCATCCCAGACAAGAACCTCGTCGCCTACCAACAGAGCATCCTCAGATGAGACTGAGGGAGAGACACACAGACACAAGTACAATAACGTCACGTCAATACAGTAGATCTTTGTCACTGGCACAGTTAACCCTGAACACCACACACTTCCGGAGTCTTGAGACAGGTCATAGGTGGGGCTCCACCTCACCCCCCCACTCCCCCCACCCACCCTCCACCCCCACGGTCAGAGAGGGGCAGCCAATCAGGTGGCTTCACAGGGAGCCTGCTGTGAGCTGTTCAGGTGGCAGCAGGGCGAGGCCACCACAGCAATGCCAGGTGCCTGCTGTCCCCCAGCCACCTGCAGGCAGACAGCTCCTGGTGAGATGCTGGCTGTTTGCAGGGTCACAGGTTTCTGCCTGAGTCCAGTTGTGCAGGCTTTGTGGAACCCAGAGCTGCCTGACACCCACCCGTGGTGCCAGAGTGGGCTTCTCATGGGAATCCTGAGAACCCGAGACCTGGACAGGGGACCAGAGGACAAAAGGCATATGGCTACCCCGAGGAGAAGACGAGGAGGAGGAGGACAGAAGCAGAATCTGGAGGTCTGTGGGATCTGCACTCAGGGGCCCAGAGCCCGGCGGTGGCCTGTGAGCTTCAGGATTTAGCTTAGGGAGGTGAAGAGGGACCAATGAAGAGGGGCCAAGGGATGGACACGACCAGGTCCACAGAAGGAGACCATTGAAGGGGACGCAGGCAGCTGGATGTCAGCAATGGGGGTGTTGGAGGAGGCCATAGCTCAGGAGGGGACTTGGTGTGAACGAGGGAAAGGGGTTGTGAGTGCAGTGTGGACCTCCCCAGGCCCAGATGGAGGGTGAGGATGATTCCATCCTCGTGTAACCTCAGAATGACCAGGTGCAGTGGTGACAGGTGGGGAATGGCAGCTACCAGGGCTCTCTGGGACCCCAGGGGACAACGGTCCAAGTTCTGGTTTGGTTCCACTGAGCGACTGTTGTGACACACACATGGATGTCACCTCAGGTCCTGAAAGCTGGGAGCGGGAACTTGAAGAATTTGGTTTCAAAACTTCAGGGAAATAAATGATCTTCTTGGAGGAGAAATAAAAATGTTGGGTTTGATTATTTCCAGGTGCTAAATAGACACACTGATTTGAAAGGCTCAAGTGAGTCACTAAGCAGAACTTCATGTGGATGAGTGTTGGAGGTGAACATGCAGCTGTCACACAGAGACTGGGCGAGAAAAGAGCCACCTAAGCACCAGAGCGTGATGCTGGCTTTGCAGGCAGGCTGTGAACAGACCTGGCCATGTCCACACAGAATCTCCTGTCCCTTGCCCTGGGCTGGCAGGCCCCTGTCTCCTCCACCTTGTCCATCACCTTTACCCGCTGCAGGGGCCACAGTGTACACCTTAGTGACACTTCAGTACTGGGTACCGCTGTCACCAGGTTGAGAGCAGAAACAGGAGCTGGAGCGGAGCCTGGAGGGGGGGATTCAGGCGAGAGGAAGCAGCATCCGGAGGGAGAGGGGCCGGGAGAGGAGCCAAGCCCAGCAGCCTGGGCTCTGGTTTCCTGTCTGTGTTGCCCCCAATCCTCTCACGCCCCTCCCTCAGCACCAGTGGATGACCTTCAATGCCAATTCTTCTCCTCACCAGACCTGACCTAACCCACAGCTGGACGCCAGAGTCTTGTGCAGTTGAAAACGGGAAACCAGGGGTGCTATGGCGCCTCCGCGCATTCTTACTTCGAGTGGTCATTAGGAGGGTGGGTTTTAGGACTGGTCCTACCTCTGCTCTTGAAGGAGAATGTGAAGGAACGAAGTGCTTCGCTATTCGCTTCAGGAACTTACTGCCAGTCAGCTTGTCTGCCATAGCTGGGTGCTGGCCGGGGCGGGCACCGTCACGATGAGCCACAGTTCAGTTCTCCAGCGTAGCTTCAGGATCTCCTTCCTCCCTCAGCTGCAGGCAGGCAGACCAGCTGTCAAACACCCGAGCCCAGCCTGCCTCCAGGGGTCGGCCTCACTACCTGGTGCCGGGCCGCCCTCAGGGACCCCGCCTCCAATATCCCCCTCCAGCGCCTACCGGCTCCGTCACTGGCCTGTCCTCTCTTTCTGTGGAGAGTCCCAAACACCTTAGTTTTGCTGTTTCAGCAGGGTCTTAGCGATGTTTGGAGGAATTCAACAAAACTCAAAATTCGATCCCTAAGCCCTGTGTTCAGTGGAACTTCAGCCCTAAATGCTGCGTGACCTTTGGCAAATGCGTCAACCCTTCCTAACTACGCTCTTTCCCTCTGAGACGTGAGCTGGGGTTTGGAGGAGTGTCCCCTGAGGCCTGTGTCACCGGCCCTGATCTCCAAGACTCTGAGTCAATGTGAGCCTTTCCTTCAAACAGGCCGATCCCCTGGGTGTGGCCACAGTGGTGGACAGTGCCTGGCCAGGCCAGGTCAGCAATGGACACCATGCCTACCTGCTGTGACGGTTCTTCCAGGACTGACCTGCTCCCCGTCCATGGAACAAGAACTCCATGGAGGAGAAAAATTGCCTGTGTTTAACCTCCTGTGGCTGTTTAGGGAGTGACTGTCATTTGAGCTCAGAAACTTCTTGATTTTAAGACAGAATTAGAAGTTAAAATTACTTGGGAAGGTTTTTATTTGTGTGTGTATATGTATAGATCTCTCTCTCTCTCTCTCTCTCTCTCTGTCTGTATGTATACACACACACACACACACACACACACACACACACACACACACATATTTTTTTAACCAAACTGTAAGTAGGGTCATAGAAATATAACAAGCTGGTGCCTTTTTATGACAAGAGAATTCTGTTTGTGCAGATTTCTCCTGGAGGGAGGGGATGTCAGTTTAGCCAATGTCTACTTGCATACCCATGTCCAGATAAGACTTTGCTCCCATTGGATTATCTTGGAGTTATTTTCTTGAAAATGAATTTCTGTAAGCCAAATTTTAGCGTGCTATGCAAATACTTGAGAATTGCTAAATAAACCCCCCCCTGTCTTTAAGTATGCTTTTAATTTCGAAATTTGGAAGAAAGAATTCTTATTAGATAATAAATTCATGGAAAGAAAATAACAAGCAAAGGCTTTTGTTAATCATTTGCAACAAAATGTTAAATGCACCTTCTCTGGTTCCCTCAGCTTCCTCAAAACCCAAGGGCTGGGGAAGACAGGAGAGTCGTGTGCCCTGCACAGCCTGGCCCAGTGCTGGACCCATGCCCAGGGCCAGGTCCAAATCTGCTTCTCCAGCCTCAGCCTGTTTGGGGAGATAGTGTTCCACGGACTGGTCACGCTGCACCCTGTTCCCAGGGGAGGCTGCCACACCCTCACCCTCCTTCTCCTGAGTCACTGTGGGAGCCTTAGGTCTGGTCCTGGAGTTTGAGGGATGCTGAGGCTGGTGGTGTGCGATTAGTGAATGAGCAGTCAGCGAGCGAGTGGGTGACCACCCTGACCTGCCTGGTGGCAGAGCAGAGCCCTGGCATTGGCCGCATTTGGTGAACACTTCAGATCTGGTGGCCAAGGTGCCGCGTGTTTCTCTGAATCCGTAACGAAGAGGCCCCGGGCTGCTTCCCTGCCTGGCTCCTTTGCTGGAAGTGCCCAGCAGCTGTCAGAGGCAGAGCAGAGAGCAAAGAGCAAAAATGGCAGAAGGCCCATCGAGACTCACCCTGTGGCTCCCAAGTCACAGCTCTTGGTCTGAGAGAAAGGGACGTGTTCTACCTTGGACAAGCCTTTGTTTTGAGGCACTGAACTTTTTAAAGCTTGGAAAGAAGCTGTTTCTTTACTACCTGCAACAACTTGGAAAGGGATGAAGTTTTGCCCAAGTTTAATACAGAGGTAGAAAGAAAGAGATCAGGCTTCCAGGGTCGTAGAACTTGCGGGAGACATTTGGATCTCGTTTTCACTGCCCAGAATCGCCCTCTCCATACAGTGGTCTGCAAAGCTCAGAGAAAGAAGAGAGAAAACATTCTCCACGCACCTCCCCAACCTACGCTTTGTCCTTCTCCTTTGTTTCTGTAGGTGGGAATTCTAGGAGCCGTAAGCCCTGGCAGAGTCTAAGTTTGTGTCTGAAGATGATCCCACAATAAAATGGAGGCACTTTGGTGGCCCTTGGGCCACTTGTGTGCCATTCTGAAAACAAAAGGTGACATTCACTGTGATGCCGTCAGAACTGGAGGGACGGTGAGCTTTCAAGGGACTCTGAGCGTCCTGCCCTGGTTGGCAGGACGGAGGAGACCAGGTGGTGTCCTGGAGGGGTGTCCTGGATGCGGAGGTGTGGGATCCCCGCTGACTGGAGAAGGTCTGTGGAAGCCGGTGCTGGGAGTCACGGTGTGCTGGCTGCAGCCACCGAGGGGAGAGGGATGCAGGTGCTGGGATTTTGGAGGGTCAGCAGGGAAGCCTTGGAGAAGCGAGATGGGCTGGGTGGACGTGCTCTCCTCCCTAAAGTGCACACAGTCTTCTTTTGGATCAAGAGGAGACGATGCTCATAGTCCATGGGAAACCACGGGCACCCCCAACGTAAAGAGAACTCCAGGCTAAGATGGCCCCCACGCTGACTCCAGGGCACTGGACAGAGGGCGTGGCACCGGTGCTGGAGTTCTCATGCCCACACAAGACCAGAGCGAGGACCTTGGGCGCCCTCCAGTCAGGGAGACAAAACTGATAACCCCATGAAGCAGGGTCCTCAGGTGACTGTTGGTTTGTGAAGACGGAAGTTAAAAAATGTGACTCACTGGAGAAACTTCATGGAAGGTTTCTCTCTGGTCATAGAAAAGCTGTCCTCTGAGGAATAACCTCAAATCCTGAGCCTGGGAGTGACCAGAAAAATTCCCTTGGGTCCAGGGAGTCCTCTAAGCCCTGGGGCACGTAACCTGAGGCAGGGGAGCACCTCCCAGCTGAGGGCTGGGGAGGCTCAGAGAGGGAGCCATGGCCCCTGACCCTGGCTCAGCGCCAAATAAGGGCCGTGTGAGGGGATCGGCCACCAAGGAAGGTCAGCGTGTGCAATGAATAGCCACGTACTTAATCCAAGAAACCGAAACAGCAGGACGGTCTACTGAAGATGAGCGACACGGGCACACGGAGAAGGATTCCAGAGATGACGGACGTGGGGGCCAAGAGGGAAAAGCCAGGGGTCTTAAAAATGAGGCAACGTTAGAAGGACGGCTCCGTGGGAAGCCGATGGCAGATCAGGCAGAGCTGAGGGGTCAGTCAGAACATGGCATGGAGACAGAGAGGGGAGAACAGGACGGGGACTCGGGTGAGAAGGCTCTCACACCCGGAGGTGCAAGAACAGGCAGGGGAAGGAGAGCTTCCCCCAGCGTGATCACAGGAGGGACCAGAGAGAAGCACAGAGCGTGGCAGGAGAACTTATGTGATCAGCATCCCCAAAAGTGGACCCGACTCCCTTGTCGTGCAGCGTTTATCCACCGTGAAGAGGACAGGCCAGCCCAGCCTTCCACACCCTGCTGGGCACACGACGTGGGCGGCTTCCCAGCTCCTTCTGTCAGTGGGTCGCTGGAACGGCCTGAGGATGACACCCCACAGTGAGCTCACTAGGAACACAGATCCAGAAGTCCTAAATGGAGTCTTAGTAAACCCAACCCAGCAACATGCTGAAAGGTCTTTTAACTGTATGACAGTGTGACCTGTACCAAGAACACAAGGACCCATATCACTAGAAAGTAACTGACATGCTTTACGTTATCAGATTAAAAGAGAGGGTCAGCTGATCACTGCAATCTGTAGAAACAGACATTAATAAACCTCACCACCAGGAAAAGGTCTCCTTAAGTGGATCAGGATCTACCAAGAGCCACTGCAGACCGACATCCAATGGTGAAGTCATGGAAATATGCTCTTGAAGTCCCTTCAGTGTCAGAAGGAGGGGGAGGAGGCGCTCCTGCTGTCACAGTTTGTATCCGTCATCTTACCACAAGTCCCAGGCCTCAGAAGAGCAAACTCAGAAGTAAGGAAGAGGTGACAAATAGGAAAGAAAAGCCAGCTTGTCTTCAATGGCAGAAGTCAAGATCGTTGACACATGACATGAAAAGACCTGAGAAAGACAGAAGCAAGGAATTTAAAAAAAAAAGGACCTCAAGAAAATAAATGGGAGAAGTGGAGGAGAGGAAGGAGACGGAGGAGGGAGGAGAGCAGGAAAGGGGAGGGACAGTGCAATAACTGACCAAGTTACGTGCGAGTACGACTCTCCCACAGTGAATTCTGCTTCTGTAAGTGACCATGGGGTGCCGTGATGCGCCAACTAAAATGAATAAATACGCAGAAGGAAGGTCAGGACGGCAGAAGGGGACGAGGGACGGCCGAGGGGACATACCGGGCATTGAAGTGGAGCAAGTTCTGTGTGAACACGTGAGTGCATATAACTGTAATGCACTAACAACATCCAGTAAATAACACTGTTGGAGGGGCAGGGCGCGTGCGATTACTCCTAAGATGAATTCAAGCAAGCGCTCGGGCATCCTTTACTACACCAACAGCCGCGACTCTCCTGCGCGCTGGGGGACAACCACAAAATGTAGTCACATACCGCCCTCATTCCTGAGAGTGAAAAGTTCCTAGAAATAAGTACAAATAAAAGCTGCTTCAAGAGAAAATAGTAGAACTGAACTGGAGGAGATAAAATAAGCCTTCAGTGAATGGAGAGAGGGAAAGAACAAGAGAGGGGAGAAGACTCTCAAATTCATGTCAGATTTAATGTTGGGCCAATAAACTCTCAACAGGGTTTTTAAAGGATGTGGCAAACTAGTTCTAAAATCTGAGTTAGAGTAAATGATCCCAATGGCCAAGCTAGTTAACGAGGAAGAAAGTCTCCCCAACCCAACACTGAGAGCTGTCATAAAGCACGGACTTTCACAAGAGCGAGTCCCAACGAGGGCAGCCCCCCCAGGCCTGGGGCCAGATCCCAGAGCCAAGGTACCCTCACACACCCAGGAGCCTGGGCCACGGGCGAGGGGCATCAACAGGCCAGCACAGAGAGGGCAGCACACTTAGGAAATGGAGCAGGGACAATTAGAGGCTGAAGTGTGAAAACCCTGGAACCTTCCGGAAGATTCCATATGGACATTATTATTAAGACAAAGTGAAAGGAAGACATTTTCAGACAGACAAAAGCTGGAACAACTAGCTGTCCGTCGACACACAGTAAACTAGCTCCTGGAGGGGCGCAGTCCCACAGGGAGACCCCTGTCCTGGGTGACACCGGGGAGGATGAACTCACAGACACAAAACCAGCTCCCAAATTCTCGTGTGTTAAAAGACCTCCACCCCTTCCACAGCTCGCCCCCCTCGTCCTCAGGGGATCATCCTGTGGTTTCTGGTGTGAGCACATCTTGGGTCTGGCCTGGTGTCATTTCTTCTGAAGCCACGGCCCTTCTTCCCAAGCTGGTCTCTGACCCTGAGGCTGTCTGGAGGTGGCTGTCCTGAGCTGGACACTTGTTGGTCACTCCCATCTCAAAGGCCCCCAGCTGGGGTGCCAGGGCTCAGGAGCCACACACAGAGCACCGCTTCCCCTGATGGGAAACAACGTTCACTGCTGATGTACCAGGGAGTGAAATGCAAAGAGAGAGAAAATATAGTAACTTTAGGACAAAGGAGCCATTTCAAAATTAAAAAGTCCCCATATGGGGGGACAATTGAATAAATAGAAAATTGAATAAATAGAAATTGAAAATCTCTATGTAACAAAGAAATGCAAAAGTTAAGGCAAGTCACTGGCTGAGAGAAGCGATGCACAGCGTAGATAATCTGACAGCGGATGGGACTCAATTCTACAAAAGGATTCTTCGAAATAGAGAGGAGGGTGGGCTGACTGAAGATGAGCTCTCGCTACGAAACGAGGAGCATCCAACCCCACAGCACCCCTGGATGGCTGCTAACATTTGCAAAACTACTCAACCTCGCTAGTTTTGAGGGAAATACAAGTTCATATCAATTAACTGCTCATCTTCTCAAGCGCCCAAATTCTAAAATAAACACCGTGATCATCAAACAAAACAAGTTTTGCAGAAATTCTGAAACATCATTAGACCCACAGACACTGCATTTGGCCCTAGGTGTAACCCTGACCCTGGCCCCTGCCCCTGCTCCGCTCAGCACCTGCCCCTACATGCCCTTGCCCCTCACAGAAGCCCCCTGCCCATTCTTTCTCCAAAGGAAGCTTTTGTGAAAATATCACACACTGTTGGGACAGGAACTGGCGCATTGCATCCCATTCTTCTTCTCTGAATAGTGATGACGTCCCTCTAGGTAGCTTGCCAAGGTGAAGGGCCTCCCATGACAGCCACATTCAAAGCAGGGTCTAGCGCTGGTTTGAGACCCTGGCTGCTGCGAGGCCACCCTTGAAGGGCAGCCCCTCTGAGGAGCCTCTTCAGGCTCCACCCGTGAGCTGAGGCGTCTCCTCCTCCTGCAGCTGCCGGCAACCTGCAGGACACTCAGGCTCTGCGCCCGTCCCAGTCTCCACTGTTTACTCACCAAGACCCTCCTGGGACGTCCCGCCCACCCTTCCTTTCCAACCCAGCCCTGTGCCAGAGGAGAAACCAGCTCAGCTGCCTTTCCCCTTCCTGATCGCGCCCTGCCAAGTCCTCTGACCCCAGGGACTCGTCACTGCTGTCCTCCAGATCCCGGTCTTGGGGGAGGTATTCTTCATCATTCACACAAGCCAAAGAGGCTCCCAAGGGAGATAGGACCGGAGGCGGCATTTCCTGGTCCCTCCTTGGGACTCCTCACGAGACTCGGCTGCATGTTATGCCTTGTCTGTTCCAGGTGTCTGTTGGCCACCATCTAATACAGTTCCCAAGTGGGAAGGAGCAGGTACGCTGCACGTCTTTTCCCGTTTGGTAAAACCTAGGGATGAGCCACAGTGGGTGAGCCACAGTGAGTGTGGCAAGAAACCCTGAAGAGCTGCCTTTGTTCAGGGGTCTCCACCAGGAGTGCCCGGGGCCCCCATGCTTCCTCCCCCTCCCTGTGTGAGCCTATCTTGGTTGCGCACAAAACATCCCATTCAAGAAAATACACAAAGAAGGAACGAGGAGTCCCAAAACACAATTCAAAATAATCAAAGGAAAAGCGTTGTGAGGATCGTGTGTGTTTCTCTTTCTACGTGTGATTTCCGCAGTGTCACCATAGTGTAAAGCCTGCGTGTGACTTTCCCCACGACCACCACATTATTGAGCCTTTCCTACGCCAGGAAGTGGTCTTCAGGCATTCCCAGGTCTGGGGTTGGATGTGAGATTATGCTTTTGAGAAGTGCAGCTGCAGAGCTTTGGAGCAGGGGGGCCGGCCTGCCCCAGCAGGTGTGCTCCCAGGTTGCAGCCCCAGCCCTTTTCTTCACAGCGTCACTGGGTCTCGCTGCTGGCCTGGGCCCCTTGGTGCCACGGGTGAGGACTGGGTCAGGCCCTGTCCCTCCTCCTTGCTCCTTGCAGAGTTTGACCAGGGCCTCCTGACACACTCAGCGCCCTGCAGGGTCCTCTCCCTGGATGCCTTCACAGCTCTTCGATTCTCTCTAGTGTGGAAAGCTTGTCTCTCCTGTTGGAGGATCAGTGAAGGTCTGCACGTCATCAGAACTCAGCCCAAACCCTGTAATCCCTCCCACCTTAGGAGGCCCCTCCCATCTCAGGATGCCTCTCCCACCTCAGGAGGCCCCTCCCACCCCAGGAGGCCCCTCCCATCTTGGGAAGCCCCTCCCATCTCAGGAGGCCCCTCCCATCTCGGGAAGCCCCGCCCATCTCAGGAGGCCCCTCCCATCTCAGGATGCCTCTCCCACCTCAGGAGGCCCCTCCCATCTCGGTAAGCCCCTCCCATCTCAGGAGGTCCCTCCCACCTCAGGAGGCCCCTCCCATCTCAGGATGCCTCTCCCACCTCAGGAGGCCCCTCCCACCCCAGGAGGCCCCCTCCCATCTCAGGAAGCCCCTCCCATCTCAGAAGGGAGCCCCTCCCACCTCAGGAGGCCCCTCCCACCCACCTCAGGAGGCCGTCTCTCTTCACTCCAGGGAAGTCTGGGTGGCCAGCAGGGCCCACTGCGCCAGCTGGCAGCAGAAGCCCACCTGCTTTCCCAGCAGGGTTCTTGGCACAGCTGGTGCCCACACACAGGCCCCTCCTCCCGTCTGTGGGGTCCCCCTGAGCCTGGGAGGCCTCCTGCCTTCCTAAGCAGGCCACCAGAACCAGCCGGGCCTGACAGTGCAGCGTTGTCCAGGAAGGGCATCCCGCGGGCCTCCAGTCCTCTCACCCAGTGTTTCCCCATAAAACAGCAGCCCCCTGCGCTCCGGGCGTGGTAAGCCGGGCACCCTGGCCCTGCTGCCCCCCGCCCCACAGCTCTGCATTCCCACTCCTCTCTCCATCACTCCAGGTCTGCCTTAGAGAGTGTCCTCGCACGTTCACCACCTGCCATCCCTTCTGTGTGACCTGCTTCCACAGACAGGGTGAGTCTCAGTACTAAAGCCCACCAACACCCAGAGAAGCCTGGGGTGGTCCCACAGAAGAGCCACAGGCCGCATCCTCTGGGCTAAGTCAAAGGTGACCGGCTTTCCCTGGCAAGCCCCACGTGGGGCCGGTCTGAGCCTCTGTGCCTAGGGATTTGGGACTTTGGAGGTACATTGTAAAGCAGTGCCAGCCTGGGGCTTGGCTGAGAGCCATTTAGAATAAAGGGCTCTTCCTCAGGCCAAATGCAGTGTCACTGTAAGGATCATTGATTTTCCTCCAATTTTCAATGACAATTCTATAATCTTAAAACTTTCCAGAAGTTTAGGTTTCCAGAGTTCCGAGTCGTGTTCCTGACCATGTTTACTCACGTGGATGACATTATAAACGTCCTTCTGAATACAGAAGGTTCTGCACCCATGCTGTGTGCTAACTGGGGTTTAATAATCAGCTCTGCAGGCAGGAAACAAAGCCAGTGGTGGATTTGCAGTGTGCCAATTCCTGTGGTATAAACACTCCCACACCACAATACAGGATCTCACCGTGCAGACTCAATACACAAGTGATAGATGGTTCTAATATGTGATAAAATAATTAAAGTGGTAAGCTTTCATCTTTATTGATAATAACTAATTTAGTTGCAAATGTACATGGATTAGTTCTTTATACTAGCTGTTTGATAACTGTCTCAGAATCGCAGAGTTTTAGCTCTGGCTGGCTGGCCAGTGCACCTCTGCAAGCTGTCTGTCTGTCCCGCTGTGATAATCCGGAGTGGATCTGGAGGTTGTTGGGGCATGTCCTGAAGAAGGCAATTCTCCCTGATGGAGAGTGTACCCATGACTAGTGTGCCACATTAGGTAAGACAGGACCTTGTCAAAGAGCAGAGCTCTGGTGTGAAAGCACATTTGTGAACACGTGGGTCCATGCTCTCCCAGGGAGGACTGCAGCAGAGGACGCATCAGCATCAAGGACCACAGGCTCTGGGGCCAGACGGGGCTCAAACCCTGGCCCTGTGGCTTTCTAACCGCATGACCACCACCAGCACGCGCACCCTCTCACAGCCTCGGGCTCCTCCCTGCAAGGAGATACCGCTCATCTCTAGGGATTCCAGGGCTGAGGCTGGTGCTGAGGAGAGCCAGGCTCTGAAGCAGCCTCGCTCTTCCTCTGTGAGGTGGGCACAGGAGGTGCCCTGCTCTGGGGCTGGGCGGGGGCTCGGAGGAGTGAGTCTCTGCTGCTGGCTGGCTGGGGCCCTGGGATGCCCTCCCGTCTCACCAGGGGCAGCAAAGCTGTTGTTTGAGAGCACGTGGAGGCCCTGGACAGGGTCGAACAGCCTCTGGGGAGGAGGACTGAAACAAGTGGGCATCCGGTGGGAAACGGCTCCCTGGACAGAGTGTGGAAAGCGGCTCGCAGAGCCTGGACTCAGGCGGTGTCCCCGCGGCAGCTGGCGGCCAGCGTGGGCGGCTTCTGATTCATGTTTTCCTTGGTTATCCAGGGAAATGAAAACCGTCTGCTCTCCAGCACCAGTGGGCGGCTTGCTCGTGCCACTCCTGGACTGGCCCGGAAGCTTCTTCAGCCCTCCTTCTGCAGGGCGTCCTCAGCTGCAGCTCCAGACCAGCAGACTTGCAGGGAGCAGCAGTCCCCAAACCCAGACCCACTGACCCACAGGGCCCCCAGAGGAGGCCGGGGAGGTGACACTTGCATGGCCGCAGGGGGGTCTTGGTGGTCCTAGGTTCTCTTCTCTTGGACCGTTCTCCTCACACGCCCACCACAGAGCACCACCTGGTCCTGATTATTGACCTGACTTCCCCTCACTGAGCCCTTCTGTGCCTAATGTGGGTAAGGACGGCCTGGATTCTCCTCTGATTATGGTGCATGAATTCACAGAAAGGGGACGAAGGGGCGTCACAGAGCCTTCCTTGTGGTGTTACCAGGGTCTTCCATTTTGGGAAAATTCTTCTCTGGGACTTGCAGCTAGCCGATGAATTTTGGATTCTTCTGCATATGCAGATGCATGTAAAACTCACCAGTTAGATAACCTAACCTGCACCAAAACAAAGACATGGAAAGTTCTTGGCCTAAGGAAATGCTCCATCCATGGAGACCCCCTCCAAGGTGGTGTCCTCTGCACGGCCCGGCCCCCTCTGACTGCCCCCTGGCTGCTTGACCGTGAGGAGCTTCAGGGGCTTTTCTGCTCCAGCCTCAGCTTCCTTCATGGTGCAGTGGGGTGAGAGGATTCTTCCTGAGGCTGCTGTGCAGACTGAAGGGGACAGACCCGCACTCAGAGCAGGGAACTGCAGAGGGCCGGCTGCAAGCTCACCGCTTCTGTCTGCGGGCCTTTCTCGCCCAGGCTACGCCCCCAGGCTGCTTGTATGCCCCCCACACAGTGAGTCGCTTTGCTAATCCCTGTAGAGCTGCACAGGACAAGCGTGTGGACGCTCACTTAGGACTGTGCCAGAGGGCCTTGTGTGTGCTCCTGCCTCCACTGCAGGCCTCCCTCCCCCTCCCCCTTCCACTCCATTGTCTCTGCATCAGGCCAGCCCCACCTCCCTCCCCAAGGCTTCTCTTCTCTTTGGTTGTCACCTTGTCATGACCTTGAGCAGACAATCCCTCTAGCTAGGATCTTGGTGCCTGGGAACATGGCAGTAGAGGGGTCTGAGCCTCTGAGCCAGAGGTCTTGTCCCTCAGAGAGCAGAGGCGGACCCTGTGAGGGACAGGTTCAGAGGCTGGAGAAGAGAGGTCCCAGGGCCCCACTCCTGTGGCATCTGATGGAACAGGATGCAGGGCAGAGGATGGGCAGCCAGGAGAGAGGCCCAAGCAGGGCGTGGCCCTGGAGAGGACTTAGGGCTCCCTGCGGCGAGAAGATCCACCCACCGTCAGTGCTGCCAGACTGCAGAGAAGACCAAGGAAGGAAACAGAACCAAGGGGTGGGTTTGCAAACAGGCGGCGAGGGAGAGGAAATTGAATTTGGACCTGGGAGTGCAGTGGGCACCTCCCTTTCTAGAAACTGGGGTGGGTGGCAGGTAGTGAGGGGCACGCAAGCACCAGGGTTCACTTGGCCAAGTGTGGGGAGACTGGGGCAGATGGGGTGTGGATGAATGGGTCCAGGGCCAGCCTCCTGTCTGGGAGCTGCTCCATTACCAGTGTGCCCTCCAGAGAGTGTCTCCTGGCAGAGCCCACGTTTGGGGAGGGAGTCGGCTGGGGCAGAGGGAAGACAATCGGAGCCAGTCAGCTTTTTCATGACATGCCCTTCATCACGAGACCCAGGCCCTCCGAGGTTTGAAGTGCACACTCTCATGGCCTGGCACCCTGCAGCCCACAGGGCCACCTCCCACCATCTCCCCGTGTTTCACGAGTGCCATCTCCTGGAAGGTAGAGGAACAGCAAGCAGCGGAACATTTCCTTACAAGGCCTTTTCCCTTAAGGCAACTCAAGAGCTCTCCAAGACTAAGTGCACCAACGACATTGCCTTAGATCACACAGCACTGTGCGTGCCCACAGAACTTCCGCAGTCTTTCCATTTGATCTTCACAAAAATCCTGAACAGCATCATGACCCCTGTTTTATTGGCTAGCAAACAGAGAGGTTAATCTGAAGGTCACACAGCCAATAAAAGGAACGCTCAGTTACCCCACTCCAAGTACCTGGTGTCTTCCCAGAGCACTGCAGGCACGCTATATCCAGACACCCGACGCTCGTGCTTTTCAAGCTTTGCCAACCTTGACCTTGGTGTCCCAAAGCATGTGTGTGTGTGTGTGTGTGTTTGTGTGTGTGTGTTTGTGTGTGTGTGTCCGTAGAGTGTGGATGAATACCAGGGAGAGAAATGTCACCAGGCAGCACTGACTGCACCAAGTGTGGGGCTTCTGATGACACCATTATTCTGTTTTACCTTTTAAAATGTTATTTTTGATTCATTAAATTGTTCTCAAGACCCACCAGGAGTTGAGACCCAGGGTCTGAAAGGTGGAATAGTGTCACCTCCAGTGATTCTCACCTCCTAACCCCGGATCCTTAGATGCTACTTCTGTGGCCAAAGGGAGACACTGTGGTTAAGTTAAGGCACTTGAGGGAAAGAGATGATCCTGGAGTATCTAAGTGGGTCCTTGAAAGGAAAGTGACCACAACACTGGGAGCGACCAAGAGATCTTTTTGCAGCAGTGCAAAAGAGGAGAAAAGAGAGAGGGAGAGGGAGAGGGAGAGGGAGAGGGAGAGGGAGAGGGAGAGGGAGAGGGAGAGGGAGAGGGAGAGGGAGAGAGGGAGAGGGAGAGGGAGAGAGAGAGAGAGAGAGAGAGAGAGAGAGAGAGAGAGAGAGAAGAAGAAGAAGGAGGAGGAGGAGGAGGAGGAGGAGGAGGAGGAGGAGGAGGAGGAGAGCAAAAGCAAGAGCAAGAGAGACAGAGAGAGTAAGAGAGCAAGAGAGAGAGGGGCCCAGCAGGAGGGAGTTTTTATAGCCCAAATCTAATGGGGCCTCTGGTCTGCAAGCTGCCTTGTTGGCACAAGGGGGGTTGAGTGTTCAGCCTTGAGTGGGGGTTGAATGTTCAGCTTTGACGCAAACAGGTGACAAAGGACCAGACAGAGGGGGGTTTGAGTGCCCGGGCCATCCTGCAGCTAACATTTGTTCAGCCTGCCCTGCAGATGACATAGTTCAGCCTGCTCTGCACCTAACAGTCCTAATAAGAGGAGGGCAGTGGGGTCAGGGTCAGAGGACCTGGGGAGGGAGCAGACCTGGGGAGGGAGGGGCTCTGGGGCTAGAAAAGGCAGAGCACCGAGGAGATCCAGCTGCCCACGGCTCTCCTGCAGCCCAGGGAAACTGACTCCGTACTCCGGCCCCCGCACAGCAAGGCGTTAGATCTGTGCTGTTTGGGGCCACCAGGTTTGTGGTATCTGTTGCTGCCACCAGGAAACACAGATGAGGAGGTCCCAGGCTGACCTGTGGACAGGCCTGGTGAGCAGTCACAGCACGAGGACACCCTGCAGGGCAAATGGCCGTGGACCTGTGCCGCAGTCTGGCTGGGCACAAATAACCGAGCCGCCACAGAGCCTTGTGGGTTCAAACAGCAACTCTTTATTCTCCAACTCTCACGGCACTTCACACACACTCCTCGGGAACACACACCTTCCACCGGCTCTCACGCCCAATCTCTCCCAACCCCCGAGAGAACTCCCCGGGAACTCCAAAGTATCCGGTGCCCAGGCAGATTCCTGGAGCTGCCCTATTCCCGGAGCAGGGTCCCTGTAAACTCAATCAATCCAGCATCACAGCAATTATATACAGCTTAACTCAAATCATCCTCTCAATGGTTCCCTGGCCTCACCTTTCAACCATTCCCTCTGGCAATATGCCAGGGGTCATTCTGACGGCTATGGCTCTCAACAGACCTGCTGGGTCTGCCTCGCTGTGCCCCTCACATTGTCTTCAAAGCCGTTTCTGAGAGGCCATTTCTAACTCAGGACGTTCCACACCCACATCAGAATTGCTGTTTCACCCTTGTCTACACCAGGCCCCAGTCTCCACGTGACATCTTTGTCTGGCTGTCACCGTTTTCCAAACCCCCTCCTCTTCCAACCCACTTTTAAATATTAATTTTGATTCTTGTCAAAACAGCTCATGCACAGAATTTGAAGTTTGATGCATTAAATTGTTCTCAGGACCCATCAGGAGTGGAGACCACGGTCTGAAAGGCTCGCCTGGGACACAGTCATCCTCTCACCGAAGCTTTAACACTCGCCTTCCTCCTTGTACTTCTAAATCAATGCTCGCTCCACCACCAAGTCCAGGCCACCAGGCGCGGACAGGATCTATACCCGAGTGTCCAGATGGAGAATAAAGGTCCGGCTCTCTGGACCTCCCCAGGCCCACTCCTGGCTCTCCTTCCTAAATGGCTGCGTCAGAGCAATGGGTTTCAGAAGGCCCTTCCTGCAGTCACAGGGAGCCTGGGGCAGGCAGAGATCCTGGCGACTTGAAAACAGTCAGAGCCTGGGAGCCCAGGGAAGTCAGCAGGTGCAGGGGGTGTGGGGCTCCAGAGCCCAGGGGCTCACCCAGGGCCACCTGCGTCTCACTGGAAAAAGAATGGAGCAGGCGAAGGGGACTGAGCAGATACTGCAGGAAAGACACCAGGAAGGGAGGGAAGGGAGTGGTTTCCAGGAGCAGGAGGGCAGAGAGGAGGGTGGGTAGCCTGTGTCACTGCACTGTGAGGACCTGGGGGGAGGAGGGCAGAGAGGAGGAGGGCAGCCTGTGTCACTGCACTGTGAGGACCTGGGGGAGGAGGGCAGAGAGGAGGTGGGCAGCCTGTGTCACTGCACTGTGAGGACCTGGGGGCAGGAGGGCAGAGAGGAGGAGGGCAGCCTGTGTCACTGCACTGTGAGGACCTGGGGGAGGAGGGCAGAGAGGAGGTGGGCAGCCTGTGTCACTGCACTGTGAGGACCTGGGGGAGGAGGGCAGAGAGGAGGAGGGCAGCCTGTGTCACTGCACTGTGAGGACCTGGGGGCAGGAGGGCAGAGAGGAGGAGGGCACCCTGTGTCACTGCACTGTGAGGACCTGGGGGGTGCAGGAGGGCAGAGAGGAGGAGGGCAGCCTGTGTCACTGCACTGTGAGGACCTGGGGGGAGGAGGGCAGAGAGGAGGAGGGCAGCCTGTGTCACTGCACTGTGAGGACCTGGGGGGAGGAGGGCAGAGAGGAGGAGGGCAGCCTGTGTCACTGCACTGTGAGGACCTGGGGGGAGAAGGGCAGAGAGGAGGTGGGCAGCCTGTGTCACTGCACTGTGAGGACCTAGGGGGACAGGAGGGCAGAGAGGGGGTGGGCAGCCTGTGTCACTGCACTGTGAGGACCTGGGGGGAGAAGGGCAGAGAGGAGGTGGGCAGCCTGTGTCACTGCACTGTGAGGACCTGGGGGGGAGGGCAGAGAGGAGGAGGGCAGCCTGTGTCACTGCACTGTGAGGACCTGGGGGACAGGAGGGCAGAGAGGAGGTGGGCAGCCTGTGTCACTGCACTGTGAGGACCTGGGGTGGGGGGTCCTGGGGAAGGGGCTGCCCTTGAACCTAGAGTTGCTGGCCCAGAATACCAGTGTAGTCACTCTCCTTAAATAACAGGGCATGGTCCTGAGAGGAGCCACATCAGGGAGAATAGAGATGAGGAGAGAAATCTAGTGATCCCTGCCCCAGGCTGGCTGGCACATGCTCTCTCTCTGGCTCTCTCTCTCTCTCTCTCTCTCTCTCTCTCTCTCTCTCTCTCTCTCTCTCTCTCTCTCTCTCCCCTTCCACCCTCCCTTATAGAGAAACCCTGGAGTCTAGCCAGGTCACCTGGCTCTGCCAGAGAGGAAGGTGCCCCACCATGGAGGGTGGTTGGAGCCCTGTCCTGCCCTGCTCTGATATGCCCACACCCCTCTGCCCTAAACTGGGTGCTCTCGTGGGTGCCACTACCGTGGCTGCTGGTTTGGGAGTCCGGTGCTCCGTGAGCAGGTTGCCCCTGTGGCTGACTTGTTTATTACTTGCCTGGGACCGTAGGCATGGGCCAAGCTCACAGGCGTACGGGACACTGCTGCCTGTGGTTTTGATTAAGGACGGAGGAGTCACTGGCTACGTGTCCAACAGTGGAGCCAGGGACAGGAGACAGGGAAATCCTACAGATCCCTGGAGCGCCAGATCGTCTGAGCATACTCCAAAAGCAAGATTCAGTGGCAGAGGGGGCTCATGGATGGGGGGTGGCAAGACGGGATCAGGATTCCTGCTTGGGTTTGTCAAATGCGGGGTCAGTTCCCAGATGGTGCCATCTGCTGGCTCTGTGGCGTCCTGCAGGGCCCTTTGACTCCCTTGGACTCAGCCTGCCCATCTGCACAGCTGGAGCACCTGGCGCTGCCTGGGGGGTGGGGGCGGGGGTGGTGAGGATCCACTGGAGCACTGTCATTTAACCAAGGTCGCTTCCTAATGTCCTGGATGGAATCCTTGGATGCTGGATCTGGAGTCTCAGCTGTCCCTCTGTCCGTCTGGCTCTCGGGTCTCCCAGTCTGGACTCCTGTCCCCACACTCCTCCTTCACTCTCCTCTTCCTTTCAAGTGGTCTTCATTCCCCAGGAGTCCTCTCGTTCCTGACCCGGATCCCCACTCTCTTTTGGGGGTCACCATGCCCAGCTCCACCCCTCGTGCTCCCTCGTTCACATCTCTGGAGGAGCGTTGGCCGGGCCAGCTCGGGTCAGGGAACTGGATGGACAGGGCTGAGGTCACGGCCTGTTGCTGGATGGCTTCCCTGGCCCTGTCTCCCATCCTTGAGGAGCCGCCCCAGCAGGAGGGGCCGTGAGCATGGCGCTCCCCGAGGCCAGCGCTGCAAGAGGCCGCGAGGTGACGCAGCCCTGGAGCCTGGTCAATGGGGGCAGGGTCACTCCCTTCCTGTTCCCCGCTGGTTACAGGACCTCAGATGGGTGCATGGGACACACGTTCGCCTGGAAATGTGAACAGCTCGGGAAGCAGTACCAAATAAACCCGGCAGGACACCTCCCCAGCCAGACCTGCGTCCACAGCCTGCCTGCAGCACCCTGTTGGCGCCCAGGGCCACGCCTGGGAGAAGTCATCCCTGGGAGAGTCCTCCCTCCTGGGGCAGGTAGGACAGGCACAGGTCACACACACACACACACACACACACACACACACACACACACACACACACACACACACTCACCCTGGGCCCCCTGGGTGCCAACACAGGGTGGGCCCTGGCAGCCGGCCCTACTACTTCTGGCAGGCTGCGGCTCCCTAGGACTCAGACATTCTGACCCCCGTCCCCAGACGCCCCCAGTCTAACCCACCAGGGCCGCACGCTCTTCCTCTCAGGCGTTTCCACACGGGCTTCAGCACACCTTGGAGGAGTCTGTTTACTCTCCAGAACGCCCCGGAGTTCTGGGCTGGTTCTTTTGGTAGCAGCGGTGAGCCACGGTGCTGGGCCCTCTCCTGCATGGCTGAGAAGGCAGGGGGGGGCCTGGCCGCCTTCGCGCTCCTGGCCTGTTTGTGTGTTTGAGTCAGACCTCTCTGAGGGCAGTGAGCGGCTAAGGAGCTGCTCCCCGTGGCTCGTCCTGGGGGAGGCAGCGTTCTGAGGTGTGGACACCAGCCCAGAGGCTTCCCCTCCCATGTCCCTGGGCAGTCCAGGGAAGCTCTTCTGCACCCCAGGGTTAGGCAGGTGGGCGAGCTGTCCATGGAAGGCCAGTGTGGAGGGCGAGGCTAGGGATAGGGGCTCTGGAACTCCTTCCCCACTGAGTCAGTGAGCTCAATTACCTATTTCATGTTTCTTTATTCTAGAACATTCCTTTGGTGCCACTGGGTATTAAAGAGCCACTCAAATTGACCAATTAACAGATAATAATAGAAATATGAAAAGTCGCCTCATCAGGAGCCAAACCTGGTTTTCAGAAGCTGCTCTGCAGGCCCAGCCTTGACGCTGACTTGGCTTCATGTCAATCTGTCAGAAAGGAAGATCCAGCTGGACCCTGGCAACAAGGCAGGAAGTACACTAGTGCAAAGTGACCGTACTCCAGGACACTCGGGGAGGAGGCTCCCCAAGGGGGAACTGAGAAGCTGTTACCAAAGCGCAGGGGTGAGATGCAGGAAGAGCAAGATGGCTTCCTGCCTGCCCCCAGCCAGGCCACCCATGGGTCAGGGGGTGCCTGCTGGCCTGGCCTGGCTGTGCAAGATTGGGGCCTTGCTTCTTGACTTGCAGGGTCAAGGAACTGTGTCACATGAGAGTGGCACACCGTACCATCATGTGGATGTCACTGTGCCGTCCCTCATACCTCACGTGCCTCCCAGCAGAACTACTGACGTCATGAGCCACAGGATGGAACGTCCTGCCAGCTCACGGGAAGTGCTTCACTGACATCAACCCTTAGTGAGCACAAGGCCTCAGTGCAAAACAGGACCTCTCCCTTGTCCTTGGTGACTGGGTCTGTCTCCCACCCTGCAGAGATGGGGGGACCCAAGGTCTCAGAGATGGCAGCAGGCGAGGCAGCATGTTGAGGAGACAGGAAGCCCTGCCAGCTCCCTAGGGCCACCCGGAGAAGGCTGAGCAGAGGCCGTGGGGCACAAGGACCAGGAGCTTGCACAGAGGAACAGGGGAGGACTCTCAGGGATGTGGGAGCACCCGGCTTGGAAGCCAAGCTGCTGCTCTTGGTGGTGGGAGCTGCCAGTCCCTGAACCAGAAGGTTCAGCTCCTCTTCCTAACTGGGGTAGTGACAGCAGTTCCCCTCAAGGTCGCCGTACAGATTTAATGTGGAAATAGTCTATAAGGCAGCAAGCCTGTGCTTCTTGACTGGGATTCAGGGGAGCATGGATTTTGCCATCTCTCACAGTAACAGAATGGCCCTGTGGTCAGCTGCCAACACAGGCCCTCTCTCAGAGACCCGTGTCCTAATGTGTGTGCTAACGGTGCCAAGAAGCATGGCAGCGGAGCCCTGTGGCCCAGCCTTCCCCACAGTCATTAACCAAGGGTCTTGAACTCCTAGAAGAAAGCACGAGGGGAAGCTGCGTGGTGCTGCATGGTCCCGGAACTGGCAAGGATTTCTTGAATATGACCCCAAAAGAGCAGACGAGATTAAAAAATAGATGAATTGGACTCCATTAAAATTTAAAATGTTGTGCATCTTAAAGATTTTAAGATGCTATCAAGAGTGAAAAATGATAGTTTTGCTGGATATGAAATTCTTGGTTGACAGATTTTCCCTTATTCTTTTGAAAATGCCATCCCATTATCCTGAGGTCTCCATCATTTCTAATGAGAAATCTGATGTTAAGCTTATTGTGGTTTTTCTACTTGTGATGAGTCGTTATACTCTTTGTCTCTCACATTTAATAATTTATATAGTTTAGGTGTGAATCTTGGTATTATCATACTTGAAGTTAATTGAGCTTTGGGACTGGTAGATTAGATTTTTTTCATTAAATGGAAAAGCTTTAGGACATTGTTTTTTCAAATGCACATTGTCTCTTGGTATGCATTGGGTGAGCTCTGGGATTTCACCCTCCCAGATACCAACATCTGAGGATGCTCAAATCCCTTTTATAAAATGGTTTGATATTTGCATATTACCTAGTATATCCTTCCATGTGCTTTTAATCTCTCTAGATTACTTAAAATCTGAATACAGTGTAGATAATATGTAAATAGTTCATAATGAAAAGAAAAAAATGTATATTTTTAAAGTATAGCACAGATGCAAATTTTCCCCAATACTTTTGATCTGTAACTGGATGAGCCCACATACAAGGGACCCATTGAGACTGAGGGCTGCCTGTATTTGCCCACCTATGTTCCTGCTCTGTCTAGAATTCCCATGATGTGTGTGTTGGTACACTTGATGTCTCCCAGTTTTCTAGGACCCTATTCATTTTTCTTTGTTCTATTTCTTGAATCAGTTCTACTGATCCCTCTTCAAGTTTGCTGATTCTTTCTTCTTCAGCCATCTCATCTAATTTCTCTGCTCATTTTTTTAAAATAGATTATTGTTGCTTTGATTTTAAAATGTGGCTTCCTCAGCATTGCCTCCAGCTTAGTGCTGACGAGGCAGTGATTGCTGAGTGTGTGCTCACACATCCTGAGGCAGTGAGGTCCAGCTGCATCTGCTTGTGAGTTGGGGATGCATTCAAAGTCCAGGCTGTTCACATGTCTTCCTGGCTTTTGCCCTCTGCAGGATAAGGAAGGGATATGACAGCAAAAGAGCAGACAGTGAGATTAAAAAATAGATGAATTCAACTCCAAATTTAAAACATTGTGCATCAAAAGACTCTATTGGGAATGAAAAGGATAGTTTTGCTGGGTATGGAATTCTTGATTGACAGATTTACATGTCTGCTCCCTAGGTGTCTAAGACTTCATGTACGGCCAGGGAGGTATATATAGGGAGGGTCTGTCTGTCCCTGAACATGCTCACACCTTTGCTTGTGTGCTCAACCTTTCACACTTCCAGGGAGAGTGGAAGCTTTGGGAGCCCCTGCCTTGATCTTCCCACTAAATGTCTCCCTAGTCCATCAGTCTTGCTTCCTCTAAGCTGGCCAAGGCATTTGTCTCCTGTTCATCTGCCACTCAGAGAGCTGGTTATCCTTCACAACACCTCGAGTGCGGGGATTTTCTCTGTAGGATTAGAATCAAGGAAATCCCCTCTGGCAGGAAGCTGTGGGTTTTCAAGCCTCATTCGCTGGTAAACACTAAAGGACACCTTGACTGAGCTGTGGGCTGGGGAAGGAGCAGCCCCAGGGAAAAAACAGCACAAGTTTGGGTTTTTCCTACTTCTGTACTTTATCTTGAATAAATGTTTTTCTATTTCCATTTAAATATAAATACAATCTAAATCTAAATCCAAATCTAAGTTGTTAGATTTGGATTTGGTAAATTTTCAGTTGTTTTTGATAATTTTGACCAGTTTTATCATTACTGTCTGCCAGTCTGGAAATCAAGGAAGTGACAAAGTTGAAAAGTGTGGCCCACTGGCAAGTCTCTTACCTGCATGGTTCTTCTAAAACGTTCTGTGTAGACCCAGTCACACACCTGGATCTCATGACACCTATGTCAGCACTGGAACTTAGAAAAGGTGTCAGGTTAAGCTTAGGCAGACTTCACTTTATAAAATGTACTCAGAATCCCTGTTGGTTGATCCTGTGGGTCTTTAACCCCTAACTACCTGTGGGACAGCTCTGCCCTGGGCTTTTGGCCCAACACTCCCTGGCTTCGCCTGGACCCAGGAGTGCTGAAGAGTGGGGAGTGCAGAATGCCATTATTCTAAAAGTCAAGTGCAAAGGTTGTGCAAGAGTGTTTTGAACCCTGAGCTACGCTGTAGCACTGTTCCTGCCCTGAGTGGGTTTCAGGGCTGTTCTGGTGGTGGGGCCAGAGAGATCAATGCAGAGATGGGCCTTGTCCTTGGGAGTCGACACCCAGGCAGGAGCTACTATATATGTTGGAGTCTGAGATGTCTTGAGATGTCAATCCCTCACGGAACTCCGTCAGACCCACAGAGGGGACAGGGGAAGGGTCTGAGGAGAAACCCCGTGGGAGCTCGGCCGGACTGGACTTTTATGGGGCTTACAGCAGGAAGGGAAGGGCTTGGGATAGGAAAAGGTGTTTTTAGGGTCCCTTGTCCCTTTGGAGTTGGTCAGGGGATTTGGCTAAACTCCAGGATTGGCCAGGGGGTCCTGCTGATTGACAGGCGTTAGGAGATCTGGCTGATTGACAGGCGTTTCCACCGGCATCTGATTGATGTTCCTTTTCCGTGCGGGCTGCTTTGTTCTAAGTGGCCACTAAGTCGCCACCGCTGACCTAACAGCCGCTCTGTCAGCTCCGTGTCTGGAGGACGCTGCCTGAAGGTTCTTGTCTCTGGATGGCTCGTCCCTGCTTCCGGGGTGAGCTCACGTCCCGCACTATTCTCTCATCTCTCCAAAGTCCGACCTGTGGCCCTGCCATCTAGAGCCATGGATTAGAGACTTTTAGGTAAAGTTTTCTCCTCTGCTGAGTGAGTTGATTGGTGGTGGCAGCAGGGACTGGTGGCCTGGCAGGCGGAGAACAGAGGTGTGGGAGCCGCCCCTGGCCTGGCCCTGCTCACCCCACATTCTTGCTGTGCGGGGACTTCTCCAGGGAACACAGGACCTGGGCAGAGGGCGGGGCTGTGTCCACGGTTGGAAACTCCAGATCTCTAGAGGACTCTGCCCTTTCGCTGTGGTTAGAGAGGCCTGTTAGTGAAGAGGACTGAGTACTCTAACCCTAGAGACGGAACTTTCCCACCCACAGCGAGGGCGACTGGCCAGGAGCAGCTCCCTCAGAACAAGGAAAAGATGCCCAGGCTGTGGGGACATGAGTCAGTGCCCTGGGCTCCCGAGGTCTGCAGCCCCACGGTCCAGCTGGACTCACTCAGCCTGCCTCACTCCTGCCTGAATCCATGGGTCCGAAGCCACTCAGAGGCAGCATTTATGGAGCACTCAGCTGGTCTGCAGGCCCCTGAATGCAGGCCCTGAACTGGGTGACATTTGGGGAGTCACAGGCTCATTTGTGAATTCCCAGGACAAAGGATGTTGGGGACTACAAACCAAGTCAAGACGGGGCCTGGCAGTCTGCCAGGAGGAGTGGCAGCCATTAAGATGGAGGGATTCCTTATGGGCTGACTGCTGTATCTGGCTGATGCTGATTGAGTCAAGCTGGGTGTCATCAGGTAGGTATATATACCTCTGCTGATTTGCAATAAGGCGGCTCCTGCTACCTTGGGTGCCCACTACCTTGAGTTCCCGCTCAGTTTCCCCTGAGTTTTCCCTACAATAAGGCAATTCCCGCTTCAACCTTCAAGTGGCTTGTCACCTCCCGGTTATTTGCCCAGCCGGACTGTGGCAAAAGGAGACCAGTCTCCGCTTGGCTGAGCCTGGCCAATGTGCTGGGGCTGACCTGAGCTCTCCCTCTGTGACTGAGGCTCTGAAGGCCGTGCCCTCCTGGCCCAATCCCTCGCTTCTTCTCCTGCCCCATGCTCTTCTCAGCCCTGCAAGGAGACCCCATCCTCCCGGGGCCAGTGCAGTGGGCACAGTGGGTCCGACAGCTAGCTCTCTGGATTAATGAGGCATGTGGCTCACCTAACCATAGCACGTCTTGCTCTGATCATTTTGGAGAAGTGGCCAATTTGGGGGCCTGCCCTTACCTCAGAACTTGGGATTGCAGAGCTTTTGTAAGGGACCCTGGTGGTCAAGGTCCCTGCAGGACCTCTGTTGGGTGCTGAGCATGTCAGGTCTACTGGGTTGGCATGCCCAGCTTTGGGCCTGCTCTGACCTTGGCCTGTGCCCTTGTCCCAGCTCTGATTCCTTACAATCATCGCCCAGTTGAGACCTGCTTTCAACCATTGTCTGTGTCCTCGAGCTCACGGCACCGTGGACTGTCCACACACACCAATCACCCAACCCTGTGTCTGCGTGGCCTTTGCTGTAGACCTCCCCTTGTTCTAACAAAACAAGCAGCATCATTCGGTAGAGGAAGATGGTCAGCATTTATAGACAGATCACGAGCCCAGTGCCCACGGGGGAGGGACAGGGACATTGACAAGAATGAGTGAAATGGGCCCGGAACTAAAGGGTCATGGGTCCCAGGAGGGGAAGCAGCCACCAGCTCCTGCGGTTTCCACTCGGCAGGAAGACGGGCCCAGGACCTCCAGATGCCCAGACTGTCCCGAGAGAAGTGAGAAACCTGGCACTTTGCATAAAATCTCACACGTTCTTCATGTTAATTAACTCACGTTTTAAAAGACTGTGCAGTGCAGCCACATCTGCGACCCAGACTTTCCCATGGACCACCACGGGTGACCTCTGCTATGGACAAAGCAGAATAGCAATATGGCAGGCGATAATGTCGGTGGTGACAGACTCACCGTTAGCCAAGCACCCTTCTAAGTGTCTTTTGTGGGGATCTCTTTTCCGTTTCACTATGGTACCATGAGCTTGGAAGAGACCATTTTCATCCTCCTAGTTGATTCTGCAAACTCAAGACAAACAGCCTCAAGAAGACTGAGGAATGTGTTCAAGGCACGGCACCTAAAAGCGCCAGGACGGGTCCCAGCGGGCAGCTCCAGCCCCCTGCACCACCCTGTGAGCCAGGAGAGCCTGGGCAGGGGTTTCATCCTGAAAGTTAAAATGGATTTCCCCAGAGCCCCAGGATGAAGTCCAATAACTTAAACTTGCCCCTCAAAAGAGACAGCATTGTAACTGCTTTCCTTGGTTTCCAAGGGCTCCTGTATGTTCCACTCCAGCTGGTAGGATGGAGTGAGCCCTGGTCCACCCCTCTGCCCCCGGGAGAGTGGCACTCCTGGCAGCACGGTCCCAGGCCCTGGTGGTGCAGGACAAGCCAGGGGCAGTCTTAGTGTCCGTGACTCTGTGTCCATGGGCTTGTGTGTGCTACGGCCTGATATGAGCCCTCCTGGACTCACGCTGGGACCTGCTGTGGCGGCAGTGGTGAGGTGGCCTGGTGTGAAGAGGGGTCCATGCCCTTCTGGTGCATCAGGCCAGGCCCTGGGGTCGCTGGAGTGAACTCCCACCCTGACCATGAGAGAATGAGCTAATAGGGAGGCTCTCCACTTGGCTGTGGCTTTATCCTCAAGTGAAACTGGAGCAGAGCCTGATGTCGAGTGGATGTCCATCACATGGTCTCTGAACTCACGGTCTGGCGTGTGCTCAGAGCTACAGACGAGTCCCGTCACGGGCTGCCATTAAGCTTCTCGTCCAAGATGTCACCCTAACCTTTTGTAGTTTTTATGTCCCTTACACCACCAAATCCCCACTAGATGACCTAGCAGAATCATAAGGGAGACCCCCAGGACCTCGGAGAACTGAGAAAAGGAAGCAACCAAATTCCTGCGTCCTTGGTGGCTTGCAGTGAGAATGGTGACAGAAAACAGAGTGGCCCCGAGAGGACAGACACACTCAGGACCACTGCAGGTTAAAGTGGCTCAGGTGGCACCTGACCCTGTGGGGGCTCCGCAGCAACTCAGCCTGCAGAGGGAGGGGGAGGGGGCTCCGGGTAGAGCCGGGAAGGGGCTGTGAGCGCCTGCTGAGTCATGGGGACGGAGGCTCAGTGCCCCCAGGGGCCACAGATGGCCACAGCCGGTGGCCAACAGGAGGTGTCCCGCGCTGGGCTTCCTCACTCCTGGGTCTTCCCTCCTAGCACGTCAAGTCTGCACAGAGGAGAGGCCGGGGTTGGACATCCCCCGGGAGGCTACCAATGACACTGAGCACTCACCAGGTGCCTCGGATGGAGAGATGGCCAAGAGTGGACACATCTGAGGGAGGGGAAGGCTGTGAAACAGGAACGTCAGCAAGCAGGGAGCTTTTCTAAAGAGGGATCAAGGTTGAGATAGTTGAAATACGTATTCTAGATGGGATTCGAGGGACCTTATTCTTTCTCATAACCATTTCACTGAGACAGACCATCTGGGGCAGGGAGGTGGAGGGGATCCCAAAGCCTATGCAGCCACCTCACCTCCACCATCAGTCACGAGGGCAAGGTCAAGGCCGTCAACACGGAGGAAATAAGAGTGCTGCTTCCTGCATATCTGTCCCGGGAAAAGAGCCCCTGCAAAAAGAGAAGAATCTAGGGAGAAGGAAACACACGATTCTTGAATCCATGGATATAAACCAGAAGCCCCAGGAAGGTGGCCAGGGTCCAGGTCTGGAATCAGGTTCTAGGTCCTGTTTTCCAGAATTGTCCTCTGGGCCCCATGCATGGGGACTGCTCTGCCACAGGATGGGGTAATGTCCACTGTGGTCCCCAGAAGACACAGGACACTCAGGCTTGACTATTCGGGGTCAAGAGATCCAGTTCTGTGTCCTCACCCGCCCCCCTCCATCGCCAGGTCGAGAGGTGGCGCGTCCCATCTGAGGAGAGCTGTGGCGGTGGCTCCGCTGGGTCAAGGCCCTGCGTCCACCAGGCACTGGGAGAGCCCCAGCAAAGCTGAGGCCACCTGGCTGGAGGCTCTGTGGGCCAGTGCTCCGCAGGCCAAGATGGGAGTTGCTCCTCTGAGCTGGCTGCTTCCTCGTGGGGGCACGGTCCTGGGCACTGTGGGAAGTTCATGGTTGGTCTCTGCCACCTAGGTGCCACTGGTTCCCAGTCACTGACCCCTACAATGTGAAAGTGCCCAGTCGTGATCCAACGTCCTTTGGAGGACAAAAGGCCAGTGAGGAGCACTGGCTTAGAGGCATGTCCTCAGAAGGGAGAGATCAAAGGCGGACAGAGGCCGGTTAGTTCTGCGGCTACACTTCAGTGGACTTGCCGTAGCCTGGGGGCTGCTCTCCTGCCGGGCAGCAGAGAAAGCCAGCAAGGCCACGTCGTCACAGCTCCTGCGGCCAGGCCCAGCCCTGAAGACCCGTTTTCCTGTGACATTTGTGAAAAGGGCCAGTTCTGTTTTCTTCATACCTTTTAGGATCTTTGAGAGCACTTGGCCCTGAGGGAAGGGCCCTGGCCTGGCTTCCAGCTGTGGGTCAAGGCCGACTGGGGCAGGGCAGCGTCCTCAGTCCTCAGACAGAGAGCAGTCTGACCACCCTCGTGGCTGCTCCACCTGGTGGAGACCCTGCAGCGCCCCTGCCTGGCGCTCCTCCTGCTTCAGGGTCCTTCCCTCCCCCTGCCTTGGTGCCCGCTCTCTGCATACCCTGTGCTCCTGCTTGTCCCCATGGACTGGGCAGCGCGGGCAGCCTCGCCCACTGAGAAGGGAACCTGAGTGGGGCTGTTAGATACGTCTCCTGAATTCATGGAGAGGACCCCAGGAGGCCCATGGGTGTGGCCTGCAGAAGGAGGCCGTGTGGAGTCGCCCACTGCCCAGGCTGGTGGGGAGGAGACTTGTTTCACAGTTTCTCCCTGAGAAGGCGATTGGGGAAGGTGCAGAGGAGCGAGGGAGGCAGAGGGAAGCAGGTGTGTGGGGGCTGGCGAATAGGCTCTCACCATGCAGACATGCAGGCCGACTCCCCCCACTATTCATATTCACACACGCGCGTGTGCACAAACCCCCCCCACGCTTGTGCATGGAGAGATTCTCTCACTTGCTCACACTCATGTGCAGACTGGCACTTGCACCCTCTCTCTCATACACACACTCTACTTTCTGCCCCCAGGAGTGCCCGCTCTGCCCCCTCTGCCCCCCCGTGACTCAGGCCCAGAAGAGGAGGCAGCCCTGGCAGGCTCTGGCAGGCTCCACCGTCTTCCCGCCACCCGTCCTTTCATGAGTCACCAGCCTCTTGTTTGTTCAGCCACTTCAAGAAGCTGGCCTTGCTCCAGGTGCCTTCTTGGCAGTGGAGGCCGTGCCGTGGGAAGGGGTGGGAAGGGAAAGTGGGAATTCTAGAAGGCCCTTTAGAAGGGAGGGCGGGGGCCGTGGCTGGAGGCCAGCATGTCCTCTGACCTCTAGGCCAGAGGCAGCAGAGGCCCGCTCCCTAGGTCCAAAGTGGGGGCTCCAAACTGGTCAAGGGTCCAGGCCACAACCCGGGTGGCCACTGCCGCCCACAAATAATACTGTGAGGGTGTCCAGCCCCAAAGGAGACAAGAACCTGTGTGGCCTCGCCCATGACACAGGCGGAGTGTCACAGTGGCACTGAGTGCTGTTTTGATTCGGCTGGGGTGGCATCTCCAAATCCTGGGAACAGGGGGTGGCAGGAGATGGAGCCACCATCCTGAGCCTCTGGGAGGGCCTGTGCGTGAGGGCTGCTGGTGGGACGCAGACGGAGGCTAACGTGAATGTTCTTTTAAGGCTCCGGGGAAAGCAGAACATTTTAACTGCCAGAAAAGCACAAAATGGGAGACTTGTTTTCACAGCTTCTCAAAAGAATTTAAATCCTGGCTGAGCAGAGGCCCCGCAGCAACCAACTGGACACCTTTCTTGTGACAAGACTGACTGTCCTACCTTTAGAGGCTCTGAAGAAGGTGGAGGCCCGCCAGTTAATGCGAACGGGCCTGCAGCATGGAGGGAAGGCCAGCGGGAGGAGGGCTGCCCGGAGGAGGGCCTTGGGCCTCTCAGCAGCCCAAGCTGTTGGGGACATGGTCAGCTCAAGGTGTGAACCCGGCCGGGGTCAAGCCCAAGTCCAGCCCACGCAGCTGGCCTCCCATCAGGAAGCTCCTGGGGATGGGAAAGCTCCCGTCACTCAGGAAGCAGTGGACCTGAAGGGGAAGCCTCTGTGGCCCTGCCCGGGTACAGCGGGGGTGGGGGGATGAAGATTTCCAGAAAGTGCCTTCTACTGAGCGCCACATCACGGGCTGTCCCAAAAGGACAGGGAGAGCGAGAAAGGAAGCGATGGCAGGACAGCGGGCCTCGGCCAACAGCACGCCCGTGCAGGGGTAGGAGCGAGTGTGAGCGTGAAGGGGAGCGTGTGTGGCCAGGAGGAGCCTGGCCCTGAGGTGGGCCTGGCTCTCACCTCAGATCCGGGAGGTCTGCAGATCGGGCTCGGGCCTGGTGGAGCAGTGGGGAGGGTGGTGGGAAGCCAGGAGGCCCCCCGCTGGGTCCTGGGAAGGGTCCCAGCGGGGCCCTGCTGAGGGTTGGCCCCTGCCCAGGGCCAGCCTGGAGCCAGGCGCTCTACACCTCTGTCCCCTTCAAACTCAGAGAGAGGTCACGAGTCCTGGCCCTCTCATTGCTCAAAACTTCAGGGCCTTTCCGGCCCCCTGCAGCCCACAAGTGGGCCCTGGTCCAGGCCTGGTCCACACAGGAGTCATCTGTCAGCCTCCCAAATGAAGCTGAGCCCCGGGCTCCTGGGTGGATCCAGGAGAGAAGGCGGCGGTGACAGTGTGAGCGGTACCGCAGGCTGGGCTCCAGCACACCTGCTCCTGCCTACACCAAGGGGCTCTGCCTCAGAGAGCGGGGTGCGGGGCAGGGTGTGTCATGGGCAGAGAATAAAAGTGACCCAAAGAAGACCTTCAGGAGAGACAGGAGACAAGTGGGAGAAACGAGTCTTGGTTCATTATTTCTGCCATACTTTTGGTGTGTGTGTGTGTGTGCACGCGCGTGCGCACGCGGGCATGTCTATGTGTACTTCTCCTTTATTCATTCTGAGTATGAAAAACATTCAATTTTGGTGATATCAGAATGGCTTAAAGTTTATGCTTAAAGCTTCAAGGAAACCAAGTCTTGGTTATAGAAAATTTAGCCAATTACACAACAGCAAAAATACTAGTTCTATCTTTTTCTTGTAATGCTAGCAAATCCATTTATGGACCTGGGCATTTTAAATTGTCAATATTCAAAGTGTTGCGAGTTCCTTCCCCGGCACTGACATTGAGGATGTGTTAGAATCTACATGTGGGAGGGTTCTTTGGTCCTACAGTGATGTCAGAGAACAGGCTAGTGTGCCTCCCAACGTTTGTCTAGACTAAACTAGACACAAAGAAAGGGCAACAAATAATTAGTCTAAGACAATGCTTCTGGACAACAAAAACAAACCTTTGGTTATTTGTGTTTTCAATTACAGGAGGAGTCATAAATACCAAAGATCCTACACATTTTTTTTTTTTTTTTTTTGGTTTGGGGATGGAAACAGGAGCTTGTCTGAGCTAAGCCAGTGCTTGGACCACTGAGCTACATACATCCCAGGCCCTTCTAGACCTATTTTGAAGTTAATTCAAAGATTAATTCCTCTGATAAATCATTTGCTCCTCTGGCAGAGAAGAGCCACAGGGAGGGTGAGGGCTGTCACTTGGGTGTGACAAAAGCTGGGTCCACCCAGAGTCATCCTTCTCAGGACCACCAGGTTCTGGTTTCTCTTATAGAAGGGCATCTACCTGGGACAGGGAGGGAAGGGGGCGAAAGTGCCGCAGCTCGACATGCTGGGTCATGTTCAGGTTGGTTCGGCCCAGACTCCGTTGACCGTGGGCCCTGGAGACAGGAGAGGCCTTCTCCCTCACCGGCCGAGCGTGCCTGGGCTCTGTCTTGAGAAGCTCTGTCCACATAGGAACGTGGACACACGGCACCATGACACTCAGCAGACAAAATGCACCTTCTCCCTCCAGGCAGGTGCCCACTTTCTCTGGGGTCTCTGGGGGCAGGCAAGTGTGCAGGCCAGCAAGGCCCCATGGGTGGCCAGATGCCAAGAGAGCCAGGAGTGCTTGCAGCCATCCTGGGCTGTGGTGGCCCTCTGAAGGGATGTCTCCTCGCGGAAGCTCCGTCCTCACCATGGCCAGTCCACGGAGCCCCAGCTGTGCCTCAGATGAGGGTCTGAGGAGGCCGGGCCCTGAAAGAGCCGACATGTCATTTACAATGGTGGCCTGTGTGAGTGCGAGAAGCTTTCAACCCAGTCCTGGCTGCCCCGCAGGCAAGAGAGGAAGATGAGCTGCCTGGTTCTGTGGGAGCAGCAGCCTGGCCCTGCTGCCTCTGCAGCCAGGCAGCACCCACAGGCTCAGTGCTGGAGACAGGGTGCTGGGCTGGCCCCGAGAGGCTGGTGACAGTCAGCAGAACTGCCTGGGGCCTCTTCCAGCCCCACAGGATTCCCTCTGCATGTCCTCTCAGCTGAAAGCATGGGAGGAGACAGGCATGCCTCTTGGTGAGCATGCAGGTGACTTACGGCAGCCAGTAGCTTTCCCACCATGAGAAGGAACCTTAGGAAACCATAGTGTCCTAGCAGAAGGCTGCTTCCTAGACCACCAGCCCATGCTTCACACAAGACCCCCACTGCGAGGCATTCCCTTTGGGTCTCGGCGTGAGTGTCCTGTGGTCACTGTATGCCTAATTAGTGCACAGCCGGGTTTCCTGACAGCCCATCCAGGAGATGGCAGAAGGGCAGAGAGAATGTTCTAGGGCTTTCTGTTTCTGTACTGGCCTCTCAAGGTGCATAATGACTGAGAGACTGCACCAAGACTTGTGGAGCATTGCGCGCTGGGAAACACCAGTATGGAGAGGCTCCCAGGTGGGTGATGCGGAACTGTGATCGGCTGAGACAGTGGCACCTGTGTCTGGAGGCCAGGCAGCCTTCAGAGGGCCCAGAGGAAGGGCTTTACCCAAGTCAGGTCGACTCTGGTGTGTTCTGCCATTATCCCGGGCTCCTATCACGTGCCCCGAGGGATTTAGGGACGAGGCTAGTGGACCAGAACCCCCTGCTAAGGCCAGGGTAGCAGCAGCAAGAGGTCACACAGGGAGGACTCATTCTCAGAGTTGGAGTCTCAAATCCTAGGTGTCACTGGTGCATTCCCACCTGTGCCAGATGGCACATTCACTGTGCCACCTGGAGCCTTCATGCCCAGTAGCCCTGCCACAGTGGACATGATAGCCAAATGCTTGAAGTGAGAAATTTAGCAAGTGAATCTCTGAAAAATATCACAAACACTTCCTTTATTTAAGAACTCATTGACATTAAAGAAGACTATTAGTCTCATCGAAGGCATAAATTTATTAATGTATTTCCCTTCATGTTCAAGAAAAAAATCTGGAGGGTATCTATAGAAAGACATTGGGGATAAAGAGAATTGAGTACAAAGGCAGAGGGTGCGGCAAGTTAGCAGAGGGAAGGAAAACCAGCGAGTGGAAGCAGACGCAGACCGGACATTGGCTTTGAGCGAAATGGCAGAGACACAATCACTCATTAGCATACAGTGCCAGAGGACACTCATGCCGAGGTCCCAGGGAATGCCTCACCGTGGGGTCCCTGTGAAGCGTGGGCCGGTGGTCTGCGAAGCTGCCTTTGCCTAGGACAATACGGTCTCCTAAGGTCCCTTCTCATCCCTCGCCCTCTGTGGCACCAGCCCTGAAGAAGCACACAGCATGGTGCTGCAGGGGGACACTGCCAGTCCTTGGAGAGCCTCCCTAGCTGCCGTGAGCCCGAGAACCCCCTGGGTCTTGGTGAGTCCAGATTTCAGTTGAGTAGGCTCCTGGGAGAGGCCCAGCTGTGGTCCAGGGAGCACACTTTGAGAATCAGGGCTCTAGGGAGCTTTACACCAAAATTGTTTTTGCCAATAATTTTGATGAAATCTGGAGAGCAGATGCTGGGTGGACTTCCTGGTAAGAGTTGGGATCGTTCCTACCACAGACAGGCCACAGCCTCTGAATGTGCAGGCCCACCTTGACTGTCCCTGAGGACCGGGGCCTGCAGCTAGAGCCACTGCACTTCTCCAAGGGAGGGGCGTGCCATCCAATAGCCCTCAGCTGGAGATGCCTTAGGCCAATGACACATGTCCAGGATAATTTTGTCAGCATGTTCGGCAGCTTTTTGTCATTGAAAAAAATATTTGAAAAAAATCAACTTAAGGGAGAAAACATTTATTTTGGATTATGGTTTAGACTTTTCAGTCCATGGTCGGCTGGCTCTACACACTGGGCTGCAGGTGTGGCAGAGTGGGGCTGTCACCTCCTGGTGCCCAAGAAGGAGAGAGAGAAAGGAAGGGGGGTAAGTGTCAAGAGTAAGCTGCACTCTTCCATGGCGTGTCCGGGGATCTACTTCCTCCCTTAGGCAGCATCTCCCACACTGCCACCACCTGCACACTGCCACCATCTCCCACACTGCCACCACCTGCACACTGCCACCATCTCCCACACTGCCACCACTTGCACACTGCCACCATCTCCCACACTGCCACTACCTCCCACACTGCCACCACCTGCACACTGCCACCATCTCCCACACTGCCACCACTTGCACACTGCCACCACCTCCCACACTGCCACTACCTCCCACACTGCCACCACCTGCACACTGCCACCATCTTCCACACTGCCACCACCTCCCACACTGCCACCACCTCCCACACTGCCACCACCTGCACACTGCCACCATCTCCCACACTGCCACCACCTCCCACAATGACACCATCTCCCACATTGCCACCACCTCCCACACTGCCACCACCTGCACACTGCCACCACCTCCCACACTGCCACCACCTGCACACTGCCACCACCTCCCACACTGCCACCGAGTCATTAACCCATCCACAGTGAGTCCACCACGAGGTCAGGGCACTTGTGGCTCAGTCACTTGGCAATAGCCCGAGGAGCACAGCTGCCCTGAGGACAGGAGTCCTGCCTGTGAGCACAAGAGTCCTCGGAGGACACTCCATGTCCACACGGCAGCAGTCGGGCTTTTTCTATTTAAGTTTTTCATTAGCACACATTTCGATTTGCTCTTCTAAACTGATGAATTATGAGCGAATGACAAAGCCCCCCGGATAGCGCCTGGCTGGAGCTCTCAAGTCATTCTTGCCTTTGTTCCTAGAAATTCAGCTACAAGTTCACCATGGATTTTTCTATCTCCCCAAGTCTCATAAACTCATCTATTCCAACTCTATGACAAAAGGAATGATGTCTCAAAGGCCATCAAAAATATCTAGGAAAATAAAGCAAATAAAGCCTCCCTTCAAAACTACTGAGTACTTCTGAGCATCCTCCAGCTGCAGAAAGACCCGCTTTCCTGGGGGGCTCTGCCTAGCCAGCAGTGCCGGTGGTCTGAAGGTGGAGGACGAGTGATGGAATGGCCTGGAAGCCAGCGAATCTGGTGGCACGTGTTGCACAGGGGTAAGGACCAAGCCGGGTCCTCTTTCTGCTGAGCTGCTTGCTATGGATGCTCAACGCTAGGGGGTTAGGACATGGAGCCTTCCTTGTGGGTTGGGTTTTTCTTATCAGAGCGCTTTTGTGACCCAGAGGAGGGGTCGGGTGGGGGTGCCGAAAAGCTCCCTGCATAGAGTCCCACAAGAGACCAGCATCTCTGTGCACGTGAGGGACATCAGGCACAGTATCACTTAGCCAAGGTAACGCTGGCAATGCTGAACACTAGCCCCTCCTAACCTTTGACATTGGTCCATATTACATTGCCTTGGGCAAAACCAGAGTGACAGAGGACACATTCCTTTATTTCTATCCATGTCCTTTGTGAACCAATTCGTCGGAAATCGGGATAATAAGGTGTGACTTACAGCAGGTTAAGGCTGCCAGATGGACTGGGGGTTCTTGGACCATCTCCTTTGACATCGTTTAGTGTCCGAACTTACATACAACCTACTCCAGCTGTTGAATTGATTGAGTTGTTTCACTGACACAGGATACCTGTGGTCAGGTCTGTTATGGTTTGAATGAAGTGTCCCCCAAAAGCTCACTTATGACAATGAAAGAAGGCTCAGAGGAGAAATGATTGGGTTGTGAGAGCCTTACCAACCTGTGGATTGATCCTCTGATTGGGATTAACTGAGTGGAACTGGAGGCAGGTGGAGTGGCTGGAGGAGGTGGTTCACTGCGGGCGTGGCTGTGGGTATATATTTCGTATCTGGAGAGTGGAGTCTCTCTGCTTCCTGATCACTGTGTTGTGAGCTGCTTCCCTCCACCACACTCTCCAGCCATGATGTTCTGTCACAGGAGTGGAGCCTGCCTTCTATGGACTAAGAGGTCTGAAACTTTTCTTCTCCACAGTGCTTCTGGTCAGATCTTTTAGTCCCAGCAGTGAAAGGCTGACCAAACCAAGGTTGGGTCACCTGAGGCATTATCAGGCAACAGAGCCCTTGCCCTCTGTCCTGAACTGCCCTCCTTGGGGCCCGGGAGCAGGCGTGTGATCTGGAGGACTTTATTAAATCAAGACTGCTTTGGCAGTTCCTCTCATCATGGGACTCGCACATGGGGATGGCCTGGCTCCTCTGTTCAGCAGGATGAAGCTTTTCCTTTGGCTCTACCCATCAGAGGAAGCCCGGCTTAGATCCCAGATGCACATGCTCTTGTCAGGGGGCTGTACCCAGCATCACTGAAGTCCACTCCTCCCTGAAGAAGAGACGTCAAGCAGAACAAAACAAAAATACCCTGGATTCCCACTGTCGCTTGTGATCAGAGAGAATGTTAAACATCATTTAATCAAAAAATCGTCACCCTACTCTTAGCTTGTCTTTATTTATTTAAAGCTTATACACCATTTCCCACTACATTTAGAAAGTGTCCTTTACTTACAGATGGTACAAATTAGGAGCAGATTTATTGCTTTGCTCAACCACAAAAATGTGATCAGATTACCCAAGGTTGCTAACTCCCTCAAAATGCAAAACCCCAACTCCTCACACTGCAGTGTTCCCAAGTGTGCTCACGGGGAAAGGGAGGCAGAGACAGAGTTTGCTAAGGAGGGGTTCATCCTTCAATTCAGAAGAGCCAATTTCGCAAGGCAGGGTCTCCTTGCAGGGGGTGGGAAAGACACCCTGAAGCCCGAAGGCTCCTCCCCAGCAGATGTCCTGTAGGAACAGGGCAGAGGAGCAGGAGGCTATCAGGTGGACTACACTTCCTACTTTTGCTACTGAAACAGAAGATCAAGTTAGGGGAGAGGGGACCAGGAAATTGCCTGGAATACAATCACACAATCAGGGTGGGATGTCCCTGCAGGCATCTCCATCAGGGATTGCTTGGTACCTTGACCTTGGTACTGCTGGGTGGTGAGATTCTTGTAACATCTAAGACAACTAGACTCCTGTTTCCAGTACTCACCGCAGGTGGTCCCCAGGGCTTGGAGTGTGGCTGACCCCAACAGGCTGTGCCTCGAGTGCATGATGCACACAGATTCAAAGAATTAGTAGAAAGCATGTAAAATATGTCAATATTTTTATATTGACGACATGTTGGTTAATACTATTCTATATTGGGCTCAATAAAATATGTTGTTAAAATTAATTTCATTTGTTCTTCTTCCCTTTTTTATTGTGGCTACTAGAAAATTAAAATTCTAGACAGGCTGGTCTTCTCTTTCACTGGACAGCAGGGGACTAGATAGTTAAAAGCCCTTCTTGGTGTTAAGTTGAAACTGGCCTTTTTGGACCTTCTTGATTTTGCCCTCTGAGGAATAAACAAAATTCCTGCACATGACCGTTGGTCCAATATTTGAAAACAACCCTCATCCCCACCCATCCTTTCTTCCCATGCTGAAAAGCCTGCCCTTCTCCCAAGCCTTCTTTTTAGGACATGTGTTAAAGATTATTTATCCGAAACATAGCAAAAGCAAGACTGATTACTGCTTATTATCTGTGTTTAATAAGCCTAGTTGACTTTCACTGGCTCTCCGGGAATTTACAGGGTTGTAAAACATCTGGTCCCTTATCAGTTGTGGACAGTTAAAAGTTCAACTTGCAAAAGCTAGAAAACAAGTCATGTTCTCACAACAGAGAGGAAAAGCAACACTTTAGGCATAGTTATGCGGGTTTATGGTGAGGGTGTCCAACATGTTGGGTTTTGTTGTCACCTCCCAAATTCTGGCTGCTGGGGACACACTTCCGCCCAGTGGAGGGGAGCATCTCTGCCCATGCAGTTGTCCCATGCTGGCATACTCACCTTGCTCTGAAGAGTCCAGTCCACTGTTCTGTTAGTTGAGATACTTAGAGGAACTTAGATTCAAGGGACCCTGTGGTCATGCACCCACCGTCCCCTGAAAACTGGTTCCTTGAACTGAGGCAAGGTGCCCTAGGGTTCCTGGCCAATAAGTCCTACATTTTAAGTGTCCTTAGATAGTCATGCTGGAGGAAGCCCCACTGTAGGCAAGCCACACGGAGCAGATGCCATTCCAGGAAGGGTGCAGCAGAGTCCTTCCAGGGCAGAGAGCCAGCATCACTGGCTGCTGAGTGATCATCCTTCAGATGCTGCCACATTGAGTGTCCACCTCACTCTGCAGATGCCAGGGCAGAAGAGGAAACGGCGACATCAGCCTTGGTGAGGGAGACCCACGCTGTCTGGCCCACACACGACCCCATTCTTGCCACTGCCACAGTCACTCTATTTATGGGATAGCACTGGGGTGATTGAAAGAGCTTGGCTGATATAAAAAGCAAAACTTAACTTGTTGTTATGATTTGGATATAAAGTGTCCCCTGAAAGTTGATGTTTTGGAGACATCTTACAGCAGTGTTCAGAACAAAACGAGAGGTGGTAGCTGTAGACATGTGGGCCATGGCTGGAGGAAGCAGGTCGCTGGGGGAGTGCCTGGGGGTTTTTTTATGGTCCCTGGCTTCTTCTGCCCTCTCTCTCTCTGCTCCTTGGAATGCTGATGACACAAACTGAGCAAGCTAATGCTGATGACTTCAGGCTTCTGTAGGCTAACACACATATAAACCCCTCTCGGAATTGGGACCTGTGCGGAACTGAGGGAACTGTGGGAAGGATGTGTCACTCACCCATCCAGCAAGCTGCTAAAGACAAGACTCTATGATGGACCGGGGACACTGCTTGGGAAATCACCGGGGGATGGAGGTGATACTGGCTCAGCCTGACACCACTGAATTCTTGGAGCCCTCTCTGATTCCTTGAATGCTTTCTGCAGGAAGTCATGTCTCCCACTCCTTCTTTGGGTACTTTCTTTGGCCTTTCAGCAACCTGTCCCACTGTCTTGGTACAACTGGGCTGTGGATGTGACAGTCTCCAATGCAGCAATGTTCAGAGGTAGGACTTGGGGAAGTGATTGGGTCATGAGTGTTTTGACCTCACCAGATTAATCCATTGTTAGTTGAAGGACTACTGAGACCTGGAGGCGGCTCTGGGAGGGGGACCTACTTGGAGGAAACAGGTCACTGGGGGTGGGCCCTGGCCCTTCCCCATACCCCCCAGCTCTGCTTCCTGGCTGCCATGAACTGAGCAACTTTCCTGTGCCATGGTGCTCTGCCTCATCTCAGACCCAAAGTGATGGAGCTGGTCACCCATGGACTGAAACCTCTGAACCTGAGCCCAAATGACCCCTCCCTTCTCTGAGTCATACTTATCAGTGTCTGTTACAGTGACAACAGGCTGACTGGCATGTTGGGTCACTGCTTGTGCTGATCACCTGTGCACCTACTCTGAGCAATGGGATGAGTCGGACCAGTAGCCAGTCACAGTCCAGCCTGTCATCAAGATTCTAATCTTTTCTTTTTAAGAAATCCTAGTTAGTTCTTTTCGATGTCACAGATACTTTCGAAGTCTCTTTGGTCATCATTCACATATTTAACACTTGATCTCCTTACACATATTTAAAAAATTTAATAAAGTTTAGTAAAATAAGCACACATTAAAATGTTTAAATATATATTAAATACTGATACATACTGAACATTTTGGTTTTGTTTTTTTTTTTTTTACAGTGTCTTTGAGGGTTTAATTCTCTAGTTCTCAGTTGATGCTGATTCTTTCACAGCGGCTTATTTATTGTGCATTGTTTTTATTGGGAACGCTTCTTTCTTGCAGTCCTATCTGTGGCAATGGATTTAAGTCTTGAGCTAAATACATTTCCCCAAGTGTGAGTTTTTGCTTCTGCGGAACTTCTGGGAGAAACCGTAAAATGCTGAAAACAGGTTTGGGTGAGTGAGGCCTGCTCCTTTGGGGCAGGGCCGGGAGGGGCTGTAGGTTTTCTCTTGTTCAGCCTCCCACAGTGGGATCTATAAGTTGTCCTACTTTGAGTTGACTGATCCTGCTACCTGATCAAACTTCGGGTTTGTTTTCTGCTTCCTTCCCCATCAGTGGCCCAAAGCACTCAGGTTCTAGGTCATCAAGATGGGCAGGTGTCCCCAGAACACATGCAGGCCCCAGTGCTAGGGTAGAGTGGTTGCTGGTCTTCAAAGGTATCCTTACTTTTCTGTCCATATATTATAAATAACTTAAACACTACTTTTAGCAGCATTTTAGTTTTTCTAGACTGAGGGCATTCTTCCATTCTGTTAACCATTGGTGGAAGCAGATGCCAACCCTGTATTTTCACATGCACATTTAACTTGGAGTCTAAAATTAATCGGTGTCTTTCCCCTTGCTGAATATCTCAAAGATTCAGACTCAATGTACTGGGCAATAGTAGCTTTTTAGTATGGAGGTATTTTGCTTTCAGATGGCTCTAACTTAATACTTACTAATCCAGGATGAGGGTTACCAAACTTCCAGGAGACTTTTCAAGTATCTACCTGTTGTGGATGTACTGCGCACGGTAACAATCTGGAAGCACCACAGCTTTGTGAATTTGATGTTCTCACTGATGATATCATCTTATAAAATTAGTTTATTTATTACTGATATAAGTAAGTTTATTTTCTAAAAAGGCCATTCTCTTTCAAAAATGCTATAAAATCAACAGAATCAAGAAAATTAATGTTTGATACAAATTAATCGAATCCAAGGATCAGAAAACTTTTTCTATAGTCAGGAGGGTGGAAGTTTTAGCCTTTACAGGACTGACAGTCTCTGTCTCAACTACTCAATTCTGCCATCACTGTATGAAGCAGCCACAGGCAATATAAACATAAATTCATGTGGTTGGATTCCAAAAAAACTTATTTACAAAAATATTCATCGGCCCAATGTTGACTCACAGGCTGTGATTTGCTAACCCTACAAAGTTTATCCAGATTTCACAACTGCAAAGAATATGCTTCATAGCAGTGCATATATTATGGTGGTTATGCCTTTAGTTCCCTTTGACATGGAATAGTTTTCAATTTTTGTTTTTATGAAATTTACATTTTTGAAGGAGATCCAGTTATTCTGTAAAAGGTTCTTCATCTCGGGTTAATGTTATACTTCTTTATTATTAATGAAGCATTTACATTTTGGACACCACAGAACTGAGGTGCTGTCCTCAGCATTTGTACCCAGAGGTCCTTGGTGCTGAGGTGACCCTCTACTAATAAAGGTCACTTTGTTACGGAGTTTAGTTTCATTCACTATAATGCTCATGTACTTCCCTTTGGTCAATGTTGTAGGAAAGACATTTGAATCTGTAAATATTCTTAATTCCCAAGCTTTTATCCACTAAATGACTATCCATTTATGAACCTCACCTATTGCCAACTATGATGGTGATTTCTGTATTAGTCAGCTTTGCATTACGACAACAAAATACTGAGTTTATTTAGGGCCATAGTTTGGAGGTTCAAAGCCAACAATGTGTGGCCTCACTGCTTTACCTTCTGGTGACAGCACGGGATGGCAGAACTCCATGGCAGGAATGCAAAGAAACAGTCATGTCGCCAACAGGAGCAGAGAGAAGAGAGCAGGTGGGACCAGCTGGCTCCTTTTATAACAACCCTCAGGAGAACGTCAAGGGTGGCATGAGAGCCACCAAGAGGTGTCCTACGAAGTCCTCCTGAGGGCACTCCCCCGGTGACCTCCTGCTAGGCCTCACAGGCTAAAGGCTCCACTAACTTCCCAAGAGCCTCACTCTGGGACCAAGCATGCAGCATGTGTCTTTGGGGACACTCAGCAACCAATCACAGCAGTTTCCAAATATTCTAAGTTCCTCATTCACTCCGCACCACTGGCTGGACCTGCCCTCCACTCCTGGGTGCTGTATCACTACAGAACCGGGGGTCTTGTTTAATAGCTATGGTTCTTGACTATCATGACTTACTCTCATATCCAAGCTGACTCCTCTGTCCTTTGGCCTGCCTGCTACTCCTTGGCCTCCCTGCTTTCTGCCACAAGATATTCAAAGACATTCTCTTCTTTTAAAACTGGAACCAACTATTTCCTTCAAGAAGCCCGACTCCTTTGAAAGAAATAGGTTTTGGTTTCATTGATTTTTCCCCCTATTATTTGTATGATTTCTATGTCATTTGTCATCTTTATTGTTGTCTTCCTTCTATTTATCTGGGGCTTGATTTGCTCTTCTAAGTTCTTAAGGTAGAAAGCTTAAATAATTGATTTTAGACTTTTATAAATACTTAAAAATATAACTTGCACTCTCAGTAGGGCTTTAATGTAATCCCATAAATTTATTATGCCTATTCTGAATTTCATTCATTTTGAAATATTTCTCAGTTTCTCTTCTAACTTCTTCTTTGCTCCATGGATTGTTTAGAAGCACATTTTTAAAATTTGGGGAGCTCTTCCATCTATTTTCTGCTATTGGTTTCTAACTTGATATTGTTATGGTCAGAGCTTGGACCTATTAGGGTCATGAGACTTGCACTGTGGCCAAGGACGGTTGTCTGGCGAGGGCTGGTTCTGCTGATGGTGGCTAGAACGTTCCATGGGATGTCACTCAGGTCTGTCACTCAGGTCCACGAGCTGGTGGTGATGTTCACATGCTCTAATGGTCCATTAGTTACTAAGGGACGAGTATTGAAATCTCCAGCTAAATTGTAGATTCTTCTTTTTCTCCTTTCAGTTCTATCGGTTTTGGCTTCCTGTACTTCTGAAGTTCTCCTGTTGGGTGCTTAATGGATTCCTGATGAACAAACTGCTTTATCATGTTGAAAGGTCCTTCTTTATCCCTTGGAATATTCCTTTTGAAATTTACATCATCTGTTAACATAGCCATAGCAGTTTTGTGTTTGTAATGACACATCATTTCTTTTACTTTTAGCTGACTTTCTAGGTTTTATATAATTTTATCTTATTTACTTATTTTTACGTGGTGCTAAGGAACAAACCCAGTGCCTCACATGTGCCAGGCAAACGCTCTATCACTGAGCCACAACCCCGCCCCTGATAGGTTTCTTGTACACACAGTGTAGCTAGATCTTTCATCTTAACTCACCGACGACTCTTTCAAACTGGGGTGTTTACAATTATTTATGTTAAACAGGCTTAAATCCATCCTCAAAGTATTTATTTCCCATCTGCCCCATATATTTTTGGTTCCTCTTCTTGATTCCTGCCATATTTGGAATGGAGTATTTTTAAACTTACTATCTTCTCTTATGCCCACAATTAACTTGTTGCACCTGTGTTATTGTGGTCATTCTAGAGCAGCAAGATCCACTGGGACTTTTTGTAATGCTGAAAACACTCTATACTTGTGTCCTCAAATATGGTAGCCACATGTGGCTATTAAGTATTTGATATGCATCTGGTGCAACTGAGGAGCTGATTTTTAAATTTCATTTCATTTTCACTAATTTAAATTTAACCCCCTGCAGCCAGTGGCTACCATATTGAACACTGCGACTCTAGACTTAACTATATGGATTGTCTCCTTATCATGATTTAACTTTATATTAAATTGTTGAAAGTACATATTAATTTCCCCCTAATTCTTTATTGTATTTTGCCATATGCTTTTATATACATATAATGTTACATGTTAAAAATCCTCCAATACACTATTTTGCTTTAAAAATGTCTTTTAAAGCCATTAAATTAATTTCATATACACCCAGATAGTTATCATTTTTAACTCCTCATTCCTATGTGTGGGTCTAATTTATATCTAATATAATTTTATTCTTCTGAAAGAACTTTAATATTTACTTCAGTGAAGTTCTTCTGCTGTTGAACTCTCCAATTTTTCTTTTGTCTAAAAAAGTTTTTCTTCTGATTTTAATTTTTAAGGACATTTTGACTGGATTTAAAGCTATAGTTTTAAAGTTTTTATTTTACAGGCCTGAAAGAAAAAATTCCTTCTTTTCCTTTCAGGCTGTTAAAGATGTAACTCCATTTTCTGATTGCTTGCCTAGTTTCTGTGTTTATGAATTCGTATCTTTCATATCTGTCTATATATGATGCCCATTTGCTTTAACTTTTTTTATTACATACTTTTGTATTGTGTGTGTTTATCTTGGTCGAGGTTGGTTAAGCTTCATCAATCTGAGTTGTATACTTTTCATCAAATTTGAAAAAGTTTTGCATATTTTTCAAAAAAGATTAAAAGACTTAATTCTCCTCTTGTGGGGATTTTGATCACACTTATATTAGACAGGTCCTTGAAGCACTATTCATTTTTAATTCTTTTTCCCTTATAAATTTAATTTGGATACATTCGGATATTTTCTTCTGCATTGTCTTTCTTACATGAATATAATCCAGAGAAATTTTTCATTTCAGATTTTGTATTTTCATCTCTAAAAGCTACATCTTGTTTCTCTCATTGTTTGTGTTTGCCTTCACAATCATGGGCATTTGGAAGAAACAGTATGAAATAGTTACTTGATCATTTTTGGTCTACCATTCGTTTTTGTGTCTGTCCCCAATAACCGATTCTCCTCCTGGTTATTGGTGACATTCTACTCTTTCACTCTACCTCTAATTATTTTTCACATGTTGAGCACTGTGAGTCTAGGCTGTGGAGTGCTGGCTTTGAATCACACCTTCCAAGACTGCTGCACTTTTCCCTGCAGGCAGCGTAACTTGAGGGTCCGCGGTTTTGAAGCTCTTTTAAGTTCTTGTATAAAGGGTCTGCAATCACTTTCACTTTTAGGACTAATTTAGCCCTACTACCATGGTCTGACCTTTTTACAACCTGTAGTAATTGCCTGGTTTATTCAGTGATGTTTGTCTAGAAACTTTTTCTTCAGTCTTTGCTCTCTGGATGGAGGGCTCTTGGATGTTTCCTAGCTCTGTTGTCTTTATAGTTCTGTAGTTACTGTTCTTTCCTTGGAGGTTTACTTGCTCACTTCATGAGATCTCACCCTACACAATAGCAGGTTGCAGTTTAACCAGTTTCCAGATGCAAATGTATTAACCTCTTTGACCAGCATCCCCTCCTCCTTGTTTTCTTGCCTTGATTCATTGACCTGCATCTCCAGGACAGGGGACACTGATGGTGACAGCAGGAATCCTTTTCTTGGTCTTGGTGTCCAATGAGATGCTTTCACTTCTCACCATTACGTGTGATGTTTGCTGTAGGTCTTCCAAGGCTCTTATTAGACAGCCTTTCTGGTTTTGTTCTGGGAATGTTAGGCTACCTTAGGAAAGGAAAATCAAGACTGCAGATGGAATTAGGTTGCCCAGGGGCCCACCTTACAACAGGTGACTCCTGGAAATACAGATGGTCTGGACATAATCACAGAGGTCCTTAAATGTGGGAACCAGAGACGACAGTGAAAGGAGCTCAGAATGTTGTTGCTGGCTTCAAGTTGGAGCAAGGAGCCTGGGCCCAGGAATAGGAGTGGCCTCTAAAACTTGGACCTGGCAAGGCAACAGCTTATCCCCAGAGGCTCCAGAAAGAAGAGCCCTGTGGACACCCTGACATTAGCCCAGCGAGACCCATTTTTGATTTCTGACTAAGAAACTATAAGCTACTACATCCAAATTGTTTGAACTCTTTACATCCTGGTATCCCATACATAGGACACCTAGAAAAACTGAAATCAATGGCATCCCAAATGTTACACCTGAATAAACTTAAATTGAGCAATACATTATCAATCATTGTTCAGTTTTGTATAGTTGTCCTAGGTATGGGCTGCTGGGAGATGATGGGTTGTCATCAGGTTTGTGTTGTTTCAATAGCACTAATAAACTAGTGTAACTTTTTTCTTAAAAAATCCTTTCCTACCTCTAAAATTCTATCTAGTCTTTAAGTCTGATTAGCAAAGCCAATCAGCTTTCTGGTATCCCTTTATCCCTTTTAAATTTTAAGATTCAAAGTATTCTCTTGAAATAAATAAGCTGGGATTTTTTTTTTCCCTTCCAACACTAAAAATGCCATTTCACTATCTGGCTTTCTGCTACTTCCTTGATAACAAAGACCTGCCCCGGGCTTTTAATCTCTTTGCCTTTGGCTTTCAGTAGTTTTGCTAAGTGTGATTTTATGTTTGTCCTGTGGGGTTTTCTGAGGTTTCTGAATTCACGATTTGATCCCCACCCCCACTGGTTTTAGAAAATTCTGGGCCAGTACTTCCAAGCATTTTTCTTTCTCCCTGGACTCTGGTTAAACACACGGCAGATCTGCACTGTGTACCGTGTCTCCAACGCTCTTTCCAGTTAAGTTCCATGGCTTTATTCTTGGGCTTCATGGGGATATTTTTATTGACCTGCTTTCCAGTGAATTTTATTTAGCTTCTACCTCTGGCCATGTTTGTGGGTACCCTGACCTCTGGCCTTGTTCTGAAGGTATCCTACCATAGCAAAATGACAAGAAAACTGGACTGTTTCTCAAGTTTTTGATTCAACTTTCCGGCCTCAAACCCCAAGTAGCTTAAAACTCATATGTGTCTCAAAGGATGAACATCAGTTTAGGGCTCCAAGGTTCCATTTTTATCCCCCAGGCCCAGGAAGGTATCCAAATTCCAGAGGCAGCTAGGTTCCCCAGTAGTGCAATTCCGGGCAGGTACAGGCTGCATTTTGCTGTTCTCATAACAGGCAAATGCCCCCAAAGGGGTGCTGCAGACACCCTCCTCGCTCAGCCTCAGCTCCCACATTCCTCACTGCCATAGGGTCTGACGCCTCTAATGAGATTACGGCACAGATCCATCTTCTGTGGTTCTAGGCACAATGGCAGAGGCCTCAAAGTACTTTGGCCCAGGAACAAAAACTTCATGGACTTACCATCTCCACTTTCCTGACTTTTCAAAATGACATTTATTTTTGATGGGAATCCATTAATTTGTCCAAATGTCCCACATTCAGAATTGGCTGACTGCTTTTTTTGCAAGGTATTCAACGTATTCCATGCATGCAGATGTCAGGCACATCAGCGTTGGATCCAAAGCGCTAGCTGGATTCACACACACACAGGATAAGAACACCTGATGATCCATGCCACGTGCTGGCCACATCCCAGGCTTGCTTCTCACACTGTGACATCAAAAATGAGTGGACCCAGGTATTTTCAGCATGAAAGGTAAATAGAAACTACCTTTTACTTGGATCTGCCATGCAAAAGCAGAACCTAAAACAAGGATCACATGTTGATTACTTCTCTGGACCCCAAGGAACAAGAGGACCTGGCAAGGGTGAGGCAAGGAAGGAGGAAGAACAACCCAAGGTCACAAAGTGGAGCTGGTTCCCAGTGACCACAGCCCAATCTTGCCGAGGTTATTTTTCAGGACCCAAGTACAAAAGAAACTCAGAATTATCTGTCCCCAAGAGAAGGGAGAGTCATGCCCCCAGCCTCTAAGTCCTCTCACCCAGGCTGGTGTGGGCATCCTGGTAGCAGTACCACAGCAAAAAGGCAGACACTCAACGGACAGCAAGCAGCAAGTTGCCTCAAACCCAACCAGGGCACAGGGGCTGGTGGTGTGTTGCATTCAGTTTACGCTGTTTCATTTTTTCACCTGTGGTCTCGGCAGCTGCCAGTAAGTTTTTCTAAGACGGGCTACAAAGTACTGCTTTTCTAATTTTATCACCATTTATTAGGTGGAATTCTTCTAACGAATCTTCCATCATCACCTATCTGATCACCCTTCAGGTTCATTTTGTTGCTTTGGAGACTGATGGGTTATCAATTTGTTATTCTGAAAAATGATACATAAAATAAGAAGGAAATGAAATAACTCACATATCCTGCCTTTTTTGTACAGTGATGAGGTTATTTTCATGTAACTAATAAACTTAGGGTTAAAAATATAAACACATAGTTTTTATGCTCAAATTATTTCATTTTTGGCCAGCGGGAGTCCTTTCAAACCGGCTGCAACAACCTTTGACAGAACCCTGGATCTCTGAAGGTCCCTTGATTCTGGGACATCTTGTTCTCAATGTCACACTGTAGCATTAGCTACTTTGCAGATAACTCCTTGTTCCTTTTAGTTGAAAATGGAATTCTGGCACCACTTTACCAGTGGCACTGGGCTTCACTGTGGCGATTATCTAGGCCTTTCCAGCTAGACAAAGGTAAGAAATATTTACTGCATAAAGAAAAACAAATCATATCATGAGGTTTCCAAGTTAAATGTAAGATTACTGGTCTCTAGCAATGTTAAATAATTACTTTTATTCTATAATATCCTTTTAATTATGAAGATGTTAAGATTATTTTGTAAAATGAATGGCAAAACCACATTCACTAGTCTGACTTCTTTTGTCCTTAGTGTATCCACTGACAACGAATAATCAGAACACTGTGTCACTTGAAATTATTATATTTCTTCTCTATGTAGTGGTTCATTGTCCTTTTCTTCCTCTTTGGAGAACCATCTGTACTTCTTTTTGGTTCATCTTCCCACTGCTGCTTCTTGAAATTCAAGCATGCATACATGTGCACAACTACAACCACTTTCCCTTCGTCACCCTCAGAATCACATAAGCTCCTTGTATTCTGTTTTCAGCTAGAGGTCACTCCACGTTAGCTCAGAGAGTACCTCTACGCCTTTTAGAGCTACGGTCCACGCTCTACAGCACTGCTTACTCAACCAACCCCATCAATGAACTTTTGGTTGGTTCCAATCTGCCATGAAAAAAAAAGCTCATGGACATGATGTGTTCTTAGCATCTGAAAGACTTTTCACATTTCCATTTCCTCAGTTGTAAAACACATTTTAACAACATGATGTTCCTATCCAGATTAAATATAATTGCAAATAAAAGATATTTCCATATATGTTAAAAAAAACTGGAATACCCAGTAAAATGAATGAAAACATGAATTATGTAATTATTACCACACAGATTCAATATAGAGGTCTTTTCTATTTAATTAAGACATTCTTATTTTGAGAGGCAATGACAAACTAGAAAGTATCCACAGAAAGACCAAGACAGTGAAAACTCTAGAAACTAGCTGAGATGGAACAGTTGAAGAATTCAATTAAATATTTATTGAACAAATGCAGAATAAATGAACTAAGGGATATTTTAACCTAAAGATACAATAAACAAACTCAAATATGTGGAGGGCTGTCACATAAAGAATGAAGACGTGTTCAGCAATTCTTCAAAAGGCAGAACTTGAACCTCAGGGTAAATGTCAGCAACCAACTGGACGCAGGAGAGTTGCACGGAGCACCTCACTCACCGTAACGCTTCTCTGCCACAAAAGGCACTGTGCACTCAACTTTCCCCTCTGAACTGAACACGTGGGAACATGGCATGTGCCCGGCAAGCCCTCCACTGCCAGCAATGAATGCACTCCCACTATTGGGAAAAACTAACACTAACAAACTGGTTTATTCAGAAAAATGGTCTACTTGCTCCTTAGCTATATTTCTGTACCTATTAGTGATTCTCCAGAGGTGGGAGAAAAGGGAACATTTTCTCCAAGGAGGGTGAATCACAATCCCAGCAATTCAGGTTCTGCCCCAGGCACCGCTCTGCTGTAGCTGTGCCTCTCCACCAGTGGTGCAGACAGAGGTGTGCACCAGGCGGGGATGGCAGTGACAGCGTGCTCTATACCAGGCAGGGAGCTCGCTTCGCGGATCTCCAGGAACTATAAACTAACCGCTTAATACTGATGGGCTCCAACCAGATTGTTAAGTATTTCAAAATGAGAATTGCTTTAACATCTATTTAGCATAATGTTTAAGGACAAAATATATATAATATTTTTATATTATATATGTATTTTATCACATACTCAGTAAGGAATGCTGAGGTGCGTATAATCCATCCAGTAAATTGAAAATAAAAATTTTACATTTCTGTATTTGTCAGTGTACAGGATTCTGAAGTAGATGCTGAATTCAGAATGGTACGTCAATTTTCAAGGAAAGCCACATAATCGGTCAGTCTGGCCAATTGCTGTTCATTGGGGATTGGTGGAACTGGGGCAGGCTCTGCATGTTGAAGACAGAAACACATTTCAAGTTAGATACCAGTGTGACAACGCTTTGGTTCTGCCACCCACCCCATTCGTGTCTTTAATTTTAACCCAAAAGTAACTCTCTTGGAGCTACCTGCTTTTAGACAAAATTGTGCCTCCGAGGGGCCTGCACACTTCCAAGACATGGTCTCCCCAGCTGGCCTACAGGCACAGTAGCACTGCAGCTATAGCCGTTACTGACACTCTCTAGGCCAAGGCTCAAAGCGTGTTTAATGTCCAGCATCTCTTAGGAGATCACAGCATTTCATGGAAAGCCTCTACCCAGGGACATTTAATCCAGGAATAATTACTGAGGGCCTCTCAGGTGCTAGGTTCCATTCTAGGAAAATATTACACTGTCAGTGAACAAAATGACACAGGAGCCCACCGTGGAGGAGCTGCGTTCAGCATTTAGAATGCTTCAGGATCAACAGTGAGAAGCTGCGGGGCCCAGGTGGGGTAAGGAGGCAGACTACCTACAGGGCGCCGCTGTACCAGGTGAGCCCAGTCTCACCCTTGTATCAGGTGTATCACGACAAATTTATAGAATTGAACCTGTTTCTTAAGAACTAAGAAAAATGCATATATATTACAAAAAAGATGCTAAGCACAATGAAACATTTTAAAAAGAGCATATGAAAACACATACCTGATAAAGGAATAAACCTGTTAAAGGAAACATCCAGGGCCCCTGCAACTAAATTTAAAAAAAAAAAAAATTATAGCCCAATTTACAGAAGCCATTGTCAAGACCTTTCATAGAATATACCATTTTTCATAAAATACGCATTTACAGCCACTGAGTCTCAGTCAGGGATGATGACAGACTCTATTTCATTAGTCTTCCCTCGCCTTCAGAGTGGCTGGGACATAGCTTGCCGTTCTGCACCCTCCCATAGCTTGGCACGCTGACATGGTGTACCACCTGCCCATGGTCAGCAGTATGTAAACAGCAGGTGTTCAGAGCAGGTGAAGGAAACTGGGGTTGATGTCAAAGGGTTTGTGAAGGTGGACATTAAGCCTGGCTCTTAAGAGCTGGCAGATAAGAGCACTTGTGGTGGCAGGAGGGAGAGAAGCCAGCAGCAGGAACAAGTGTGGCTCACTGCAGAGCAACATGGAGGGGCTATGGACTCAGACCAAGGTGACGGGGAAGGCTTGCGGGATTTCAGGCCTTGAAAGGCAGGCAACAGCAATAGTCCTGTGAAAGCGAAGCCATAGGAGACGTATCTGTATGGCTCAAGTACAAGGAGGAGAGAGGAACTTAATAGGCTGAAAGTTCAGATACTGAGGGTGAGCAGTTAAAAATGGCTCCACAGATAATAACTGTCAACACAAACCACGGTGCATGACCACGAGATGCCTACATACAACTCATGTACACAAGAAAACCTTTTTAAAAATTAAAGACTAGATGACCTTTGAGATCCTTTCTACCTTAAGTGCCAACACTCCTATCTATATTTAGAATGTGAGTTATTTCCATCATGTTAGCATTTTATATCAAATTATCCAAACTCAAGGCCTGAAACCCTGAAGTGGTCTTGGAGTGCAGTGCTAAAGGAATAGGTACAGAGCTCAGCCTACCTGGCTTTCTGGGCAGAACCATTCTGGTGGTGGAGTCGGCTTGCCATCCTTGTTCTAGTATACCTTGAAATACACATTTCACACACAGGTTAAGATGTAACCCAAACATTCATCAGACCCACACCCATCCACTATATTCTTGTACAGGAGATCTGACATGTTTCAATCAACCTGTCACTTGCATGTTAACTTATTTCGGAAACATAGCAAAGCATCTCATGCTACTCTACCAGGCTGCTTGAATCACTAACAGGTGGTTAGTTCTGTATAGAGTGTTATATTATTAATGACAGACATAGGAAAATTTATGATGTCTTTTATAATCATATTGGGGACCAGGATTCATGCCCAGGCTGTCAGCTAAGAGTATGGGCTCTGGAATATAATACACATTAGATAAATCACAGATCAATTTTAAGAGAAAAGACATAGATTCATGTTTGTATGAGAGTAACCACATGATTTAATATAAGACCTTTAGGCTGAGATGTAGCTCAGTGGTAGCGTATGTACTAAGAATGCATAAAGCCCTAAGTTCCCAGTACTGAGAAAAAAAGGAACTTCAAACACCTTGTCCTTTATGTGTCTAGAACTGTGCTAGGCCCTGGAAATTTAAGCAAAAGATGTGGTACTTGATGGAGCGTCTACTTTAGTTGGAGAGCAGAAATGTAAATCATTATATAACAATGTAACAAAGTGCATGCAATATTCCAGGAGTGGGCAGAGCGGGCAATAGGCACTCAGGGCCCAGGTGGGAAATGTGGGGAAAACATGGGCTAAACAGGGCTGTAGGATGAGACTGACTTTACCAAGTATGAATGAAACACAGATTTCTAAGTGTGAGCAATGAGCATATTTGTGCTTGTTGTCCAAAGCCCCGCTGGGGGTGGTGTGCAATACATGTTTCATATCACCTTCCTAAAAAGCCAGCACAACCTCAATTCCCAAACACACCCTGTTCTCACGGTCCAAAGAAGGCACTGTGAACCTGTAATTTACACCTCTCTTCTATTTTCCTTTTCAGTAAAAAGTAAACTCAAGTACCTTTCACAGCCTCTTCTACAGGAAGTCCAACAAAAGCTGCAAAATCATCAGCGATTATCGAGGTGTATGCTTGAGAGACCAGGGCAAAGGCGCGTCTCCTTGTGGCATCTATTGTGGAAGTGGGGAGGGTGGTGAGGGAACCAACAGAGCAGGCATTTTAACAGCAGTTACCATGTACTGCTGCCCTTGCCCAGTCCTCATGAGCAACACCAGATCAACCCAAAGATGTCTGTGCTTAGCATATGCACGTGCCTGCCAAGCACATGTAAGGGTTAAAATACTGCTGAAAAAAACAAACATTTCTAACATTTCCTTTTAGATCTGACGGCAATGAGAGTTATAAAGATGGAAAACAGTTAATATACACAAGACTCAAACTCTAATAAAAATTTAACTTAAACACATTTATGTATATCAAGTATACATCTTAAATTTCTCTTATTCTTCTTGTATTTCCTTATAAACACTGGAGTGAACAATAAGAAAACCTCAGCAGGGTCCCTAACATGATCACACCTGAGTTGTGGAATAAACCTTGTAATGGAGCATGAGTCCTAACTTCCAAGTCTGCATCAAATTCTTAACTTCATTTAGGTTCAAAATTCTAAATTCCAACACTGAATGACTGCATCTAATGAGAAGGGGGTCTAGACACCAGCCACATCGACTCTTCAGATGGTCTTGGGGATGTTTCTCGGGCTTACATGTCCACATTAAACATACAAATGAGAGAGCTGTCCCATCCAGTTGGCCTACCTTCCTCCTGTCCAATACTTTTGGTGACACGAGGGCTCCTCCATCTGGCTGCGGACATGCTTAGAAACATTTTGGATTTTACTTTCCATACTTGATAGGTAAGTGCACGTATGAAACAAACCCATTCCTAGGCCACTGTCAACACGATGATAGCAACTCCCTCAGACATTCTTTGCTCCAAACTAGTCCCATAACTCTCAGTCTTATTCCTTCCGACCCCTGGGCTTTTGGGTGATGCTGCTCTATGGCCTGCAACAGTTTCCTCTCTGCAACTCTTCCGAGATGTGTTTATCAACTTCTGGACAATCTCCGTCCCTCTCTAAATTCATAGCATTACTGTTTATGTTTCTAATTTAATAAGCAAGTTTTTAACCATCTAAGGTACATATTGTTCTGCCTACCTCCAGCTTCTCAATTATATTCCAAAATTCCGGACAAAGAAATGCTGTCGATTTTGTCTTTATATCCCCAACGTGCCCAGTACCTCCAGTGAGGCATGTGATGAGCACGAGCTTGTGGGCCGTGTCACCAGGACCCAATGGTGCATGACCCCAGGTCCCCAAGTTAAGGCCTTGCTTTCTCATAATCCTTGGAAATCACTGACACTCAGCTGTTCCTTCACTGCTACTGTCCTGCACTTGGCTCCTTCTTTCTTTCTACCAACCCACAGACAACCTAACTAAACAGACTTTTAAAACAATTTAGAGATACTGGGACTTTTTCTATTGAAGGCTACAGACATTCAGCTGAAAGAACTGAGGCAGCAATGGACAAGGGACACATATTTGCCTCCTTAGGAAAATACAAGTGTATGCCACACAGCTACATTGGCCTGGCAAGCCTACGGTGTTTTAAAAATATTGTCTCCTTCAAATATTCTGATCAGGCTTTTGGGTGGGGAGCAGAACAGAAATAGAGTGTGAAGAGGACAGCTGAAGGGGAGGCGAGAAGCAGCAAGAGGTATAACTGGGAAACTGAACATGCTGGGGGACAGAAGCAGGTTGCCGAGGGAAGCAAAACAAAGGCTCAGCATTCCCAGCACCAGCCCAGAATGCGGCATTCGGCTACTTTCCACTTGGCATAAATCCACTTGGCATAAATGACTGACACAACACATTCTGACCAGTCAATCTGTGACCCTTAGGAGCTGTGCAGTTTGTCACATCATGAAGGTATGCATACCAATGACACATGCTAGTGACGGAACTGAGCCAGCACCCAACACTGTGGTGACCAAACACGGGACATGTTCTTAGTGGAAGCAAAGGTCCCTCACAGGAGTGCCCATTCAGTGTTCAACCAATACTGGGGTGCCCATCACCCCCAAGGACTGCCTCTGCCAGTGCTAGAGACAGAGGGCAGATGAGCTGGTCAGGGTGCCACCCTCTAACCCACTCTCCCTCTCTACCCTGCTGTGTGCAGGGAAGATGGCTGCCAATGACAAGAGCATCGGAGCTCCCTGGCTTGGGGAGTGGGGGCTCCATCAGGCCTCACAGGCCAGAGGCAAAGTTCAGGGAACTTCCTCTGCTCCCTCCCTGCCTTTCTCCAACTGATCCGAATCCACAGTTTCTGCTAGGCAGCCCCCTTTCCACAGTTACCAGTACCCTGCCCTGTGCCTCCAGGCCTCAGTCCCCGGGAGCTTCAGTAGCTCTTGCTGGTGAATGCAAGGTTTTCATGAGTCTCTGTTAAGCCTTCTTCAACCTTCCTCACAGGACTATGACTAATTTAGAACAGAACTGAAAGAAATCTAAGAAAGTGACTTGTGGTTTGGATACTGTTTCAGCGTGTTGCCCAAGGGTTATGTGTTGGAAACTTTGTATTCCATGTAATGATGTCACCTAAACCCTTAAGAGGCGTGGCCTAATGGAAGGTAGTTAAACCACTGGGGCACTGCCTTTGGAGGAGATTTATAGTTCTTGTGGACCCCAGCTACACAAGAACAGATTTTTTCCAAAAGAGCAAGCCTGGCCCCTGAACCTCTCTGGCTTCCTGCCTGACCATGTGATCTCTTCCACTGGTGTTTTTGCCACTGAGATGCCATTCATCATGAAACTCTCACCAGAGGTCACACAGACACGACTGTCCAATCCTGGACTTATGGCCTCCAAATCTGTGAGTTAAATAAACTTATTTTCTTTATAAAGTACCTAACCTCAGGCTCTTTGTTGTAACAACAGAAAATTAATTAATTTAGTCATTGTTCTTAACTAGAGAACAAATGTGTAATGCATTGAAAAGCAAACTATTAAACTCAGCAGTAACTCAAATCTGCTATGACACTACTCTCAACAGGCTGCAATTTATGGGGGAAACATGCTACTATTTATGAATCTGGGGAGTTGTAAAAGTCTCAAGAGTATGTTCATGCATATTGTAGGTGAACAGATGAATGCTTTAGAACACAGGTGTTTAAACATATTAATTCATCCTAACAACCTGAGGAAAGTACTATTTCTAATTCTGCTCCACAAATGACAAAAATGAAGCACTGCGAGGTCATCTTCAACAAGTGACCAAACCAGAAGTAAACACCAGGAAGCCAGGCTCCAGAGACCAAGCCCCACAAGTAGTGCTATACAGTTCTTTAAGGGTCTGCGAGCTGCTTCAATTCTTAACTCTAACAGAGACTCCACGGTGAGAAAAGGTGCTCGCAAGAAATGAAACCAGAGACCAAAGGCACACCACAGAGCACTTGCTGACTAAGTTGGGAGTCTCAAGCCTCATCCTGGGTGTTCGCTACTGCCATTACCAGAATGAGCCCCTAGCTAAGAAAGTCCATTACTACAATAATTCCTTGAGGCGCATCTGAATCCTTCAGAAGGCAGTTTTCAAAATGAGCCCACTGCACTTGTACAACTTGATTCCACTCTGCTCCCTCCTCACCCAGCTGCCTGCCCTGAAATTCTGCTCATTTTCATTCATATTTAACATATGTATGTCCAGTTTTATAATTTACATTGTTCTTTTTTACCATCTCAAGGTAATTATATACATCTCAAAAACAATCTTTACCATCTGAAAAGAAGACAACAATGTAAAGCAATTATTGTATACACTTATCAAACAGTGAGCCAAGAAGACCAGAAGCAAACGCTAATGGTGGCTGAATGGAGAGAGGCTGAGACGTGATTTTTGTCATGGGATCGTGCTATGTGAAGCCAGGCTTACAACCTTTCAAAGAAATTAAAAACACATTTGAGCATCTAGGCATTCAACTGATTAGTTAAAAATCCAGAAACTGGAGACAACAGTTATCAAAGTCTGAGGCTAACAAAATCTGAAGCCCAGATTTATCCATCCATACCATGAGTGACAGTAATACCAGATTTAATAGTAAAAACCCTGTTACTAACAAAAGCAATTTTATCTAGAATAAAAAGACAATGAAGCCCTTAGCTGCTGATATAGTCTCAAGCAACATACAACGAAGAAGAGTAGAACAAATATTAACACTGAATTTTAAAAACCAGCTCACTTGCCTATGAGAAAATATCTACTTTTAAAACACACTGATTTACTTCCACCCTGCAGCACCTAGGGAGATGCACTTAGTCCAACATAGATTCTGAAAGAAATGTTACCTCTAAGTGCGTCCATGATTGGCTGTACTGTCTCAGACCACTGGTGGGCGCTGATGGTCATGTAGATACCAGGGAAATCCCGCTGCCAGATTCTCTGTCCTACTGACCAAATTCCCCCAAGTTCAGAATTTGCCTGCAATACATATTATTGCCTTTGAAGGTATTCATTCTGCAATGTACTTATAACTGTACCTTAAAATACCAGAAGTGACATAAAACTTTGAGTTGTTATACTAAGACATAATTCAACATTTCTTTTAAGAGATGCCAATTATTTTTTCTACTCCCAAGGTTTTATAAACTGTGGAAAATATTTGTACATTTAATACACAATTTTTAATACAATAGCAAATTAAAGCAAGAGAAAGTAGTTAAAAAATATTTCAGAATTAAGCCTGCGGACGAATTATCTTAAGCATTGTTATTTTTAAAGACGTTCCATTAATTTTTCTCATATAAATATTTTATACTTATGCAAATACATATAAATTTAGGACAAAGAGTAACAGTGAACTGGCTATTAACAGACTGTCAGTCAAAGAGCCATTCACTGTAACCTAACATCAAAGTTTCCACTAATATTATAGAAACTATGTGTTTAATTTATAGTTCTTATTTATTAGCTAAAAAAGCTCAGGAATGCTCCAATCTACTAAAAAGGAAAAGAGAGGAAAAGAGAGTTATCACTTGAAATTAATCTTAATGCTGTGAATAGTCACTTTTTGAATATTTTTATAAACAATAACAGTTTAAAAAAATGTGTGAGTACCATTATAGAAAACTGCACACAGCAGCTGGAAATCAACACCGCCTCAGCCTCTGCCATCATATATGCAAAGTGGCTCAGCTGTTAACTGGTGAAGCACACTCACAAGCCCCACCTCAGGAAGTTTAACCAGTAGGAGGGGAACACTGATTTCTGTACCAGTCCATGGAAATTTAAATTTCTCAGAGGAATCTAAAGATCTATTTTTAACTTCAAAGTTGGTTTAACTATTTCTGTGACATGGAAACAAAACAAGAAGTTTTAAGAGACTGCCACTTAAGTGAATGCCACTACTATATTAAAGAAATTATTTTGAAAAGAATACTTACAGATTTTAGAGCAGGTGGTATCCTTTTCCAAAGATATCTTGCATTATTCCTAAGTTACACATAGAACAAAATGAATTAATGAATGAATAAATAAAACCGAATTAAACATCATCTCAATAAGTACTTAAAATCACTGGGCTCCAATGCAAACAAAAAGAAGTACACTTTAAAATACTACACAAAATACAGAGTAAAATTTAGTTTTATATGAATTTGTCATGGAGAAATAGGAGTGGTTTTCCAGATAAAAAGACATGAAACATTTTCATCAAAATAATGTTTTGTCATTTTTGCTGAATTTTTAAAATTAATGATACAGATCCTAAAACAAAGCACACTAAAATTACAGACATACACAGAACTGCCCATATAATTTACTCAAATAAAAATAAACAATTTATATATTTCAACAGCTCTGGCATTTCCTGACAATAAGATACACAATGCTCTTCTCATTAAGACCTCTCTTGGCAGTGGAAACTAAGTCTCTAAAATTTCAATGCAAGAATTTTTAAGGGGTTGAAACAAATACAAAATAATGGTATTATAAAAAAAAAGAAGCAAATAATTTATGTATGTGTAATGAAAACCTCAGTTTAGTTTTAAAAAGATATCAAAGAGTTTGGAAGAATTTCAAGCAAAATTTTATCAGAATGGGTCAGAAAGGAGACTATTATTCTTTAGCACATCTATGCTTATTTTCCTAAGAAATGTGAATAGAAATTTAAAAAAAAATTCTAGGAAATCTCATACATGTTGATAATGAATTTTTGGCTTTCTCAATCTTCCCTTTCAGCTTCTTTTGATCTATTGATTATATGTGAAGTTAAGAACAGAGAGATCATAAGATTAAAAAAAAAAGTTCAATGGAAGAAAGGAATTCACTACACTGTAGTTTCTCATAATAAATTAACATGCTTTTTGAAAGGCATTAATTCATTATGCTTTGATTGAAAAGGAAATAGGTATTATAATATGAGATACAGCCCATTGTGCCTGAGTTACATGGTCTACTTAAAGGCAAAACTAATTCCCGTGTACCCGTGAAGAAGCAGCTACTGTTAGTTTCAGGTAAAAGGAACTTACATGTCATTGTGAAGCAAATATAAAGCTAAAAGCTGACCATACACTGGGGGTGTAGCAATTCCTCCAGGAGCCTTTAAAGTCAAAAATAGGAGAAAAACCTCATTTACTCTTATGCTTTCATAAAGATAAAAGGTTCGTTAACACTAAAAATAAAGCCCATCTTACGGTACTATCAAAAATGTAGACACAGATTAGAGAAATACTAAGCACCAAAACCCACAGCACTAAGATTAGATTTGTCATCAGCTGGTATTTATCTTCTTTTGGGTCTGCTATTTTATACACACAAGAATATTTAAGCCAGTCCTTTTCCCAGTTCTCAAATTTTTATTTAAATGCTCTTATGAGAAACAAATACTGTCTACAGGCTCCTAAGCAGCATGACTGTCCTTTATATGGAACACGCTGGGAGTTTAAGGGGGCCAGGGGCCGACCAACGCCGCCGCCGGGTTACGAGGCGTCGCTCTCCGGGTTCAACTCAGTTTCTTTAGAGAAGAGCCACGAAGCGCCGCTGCTCGTGCCGCTCTCCTTCAGTAAGTGACTTACACCCACGTCGTGAGCGCCCGCCGGGTGCCCTTCTAAGAAATGTGGAAACTTGTCACCAAGGCACGACAGCGCTGTCATGCGTCCCACCAGAGGAAATGGCAGGTTCACTTGGTAACGACGACGCGGGTCTAAGAGGGCTTGGGGCCACGAGAAACGGTGGCCTCGTCCTGCGGCGGCTGCCCGCCCGCCCGCCCCGACACGGCCCGCGAGACGTGCGGTCTCCACCACGGGAAGCGCGTCCCTGGGCTCCGGAGAAGAGACGCGCGGCGGCTCCGGGCGCAAAACCCAGCACAGACCACCAGAAGCTCCAGTGCGTCCCTCCCGGCGGGCGCGCGCCCGAGCCCCAGGCCCGGCCCCGTTACCCTGGAAACCCGCGCCGCCCCAGTCCTCCCCGCGCGGCGCAGACGACGACCTCGAGCTCCTGGTTCTCGCACTGATCCAGCAACTTTTTGAAACTGAAGGCGCCTTCCGCCATCACCGCCACTGGCATCTTCCCGGGCGGTCTTACAGCCGCACCTCTGGACCGCCAGACCCCTGACTGTCCCTCGGGGCGTCGCGCCCGCGATGACGTACGCACAGAGCCACCGTCGCCGCGGAGGGCGCAGGCGCAGGCGCAGGCGCGATGTTGGTTCCGGCACGTCGTCAGACGACGCCGCCATGGGGAAGGGGGCGCCGGCGCTCTGGCCGGCGCTCTCGGTGTCCTGGAGGACCAGCTCGGGGAACCGGAAGCTGCTCCCGGAAGGCGCGGCCAGCCGAAGGCGGGGTTGGCGCGTGTGGACTGCTGGTGCTCAGGCGCACGGCGGAGGGAATTAGCGGAGAGTTACGCTTTCAGTAAGGAAAGCCGCCGTGGACGACAGGGAGGCCTTTCTTTTGAGCCTTCCTGTTTCTGGCCAAGGCAGTTTCCCGGGCGCCGATGCTATGCCCCGGGAGGTAGGAGAAGCGGTCTGAGTCCAAGGTTGCGAGAGCCTGTTTGCTGCGCGCACTCCGACACCCAGTACGCGCGCCAAGGGAAGCTGCGACCGGCGGGGACGCCTCCTCCTGGGCGGGGCCCGCTCGCACCTGCACCACCCGCGGCTGACCCGCGCGTCCGCCCGCCGCGCCCGCTCCTCCCTCTTTCTGGGCTTTCGGCACCGCAGCCCAAGCACGGATTTCTGAAAAGTTAGATTTCATTACGCTTCCAGCCCCTGAAATCCAGATCCTTACTATCTGTCAACGCTTACATAATCTAATCCCAGGTCTTGTAACTTGCTCTAGAGCGAACACTGTGCTGTGTGTTACGTAGGTCCACGTGGTTTTTCCTGACCCGCAAAAGAACCCTGGGGAAGAGACTTTGTTTCCTGCTGCACCACAAGCTATGTGTTGCGTGGGCTCGAGCAAATTTAAAATGCGGGGCCCCTTGTGGGTTGGATCTGGAATATCCCCAAAGGCCACGACTTGAAGGTGTGGTCCCCAGCTGAGGGTGCTGTTGCATGGTAGAGCGACTTGTAGGGTGTGGGCCTAGTGGGATGAAATAGGTCACTGAGGATGTGTCTTGAAAGGAGTCCCTGAAGCAGATATTGGGACCCAGGGCCTTCCTCTTCTCTTTTGCATCCTAGCTTTGCTCTGCCACATGCTTCTGCAGTAATGTGCCACCACAGGCCCCAAAGCAATGGGCTCCTGACCATGGGCTGAAACTTGCAAAACTGGGATCCAAAATAAATCTTTCCTTCATAAGTTGATGATCTGAGGTATTTTCTATCATAAATGGAAAACTTAGTAACGTGCCAGAGTACAATGCAAAGGTACATAAGTAACAAGCTGGAGGTATTTGGGATGGCTAAAGTTCACCCAGATTTCATCAATAGCTACGCAGAAGAGAAGGACTGGGGTAAACATGATTTTCAGGTCATCTGACATAAATCAGAGGAGCAGCATTTAAAGTTTTAATATGTAATGATGAGCCCAGCCTGTTTTGAGGCAATTATTCACTGGAAGCCCTGCCTTTGATCAGAAAAAAAAAAAAAACAACCCTATAATTTAAAGCTTTTCAGGAGACTTAAGATGTTACAAGTGGAGACCAAAGTAGGCAGCTCTGTGCTGAATAAAAAAATCTGTGGGCTTTATATGATCACAAGTTTGAAGCAGAGTTTGGGGTGCCATTTGAAGAGCCAGCCTGTTTTGGTGGTGGTTTGAATGCACTCCCATAGTTTGTACGTTGGAAACAACCCACAAATTCATGTTGTTTGGAAGTGGAGCCTCTGGGAGGTGATTAGGATTAGAGGAGATCATGAGGCTAGAGCCCCCTCCTGGCATCCCTGGCTTTATAAGAAGAGGAAGTGGGACCTGAGCTACTCACCTGCTGTCTCACCACCTGATGCCTTCTGCCACATTATGATGCAGCAAAAGTCCCTCACCAAATGCTGAGTACCTGCTCTTGAACTTCTCAGTCTCCAAAACTGAGCCAAATGAATTTCTTTATAAATTACCCAGTTCTGGGTATTTTGTTGTAGCAACAGAAAACGGACTAGGACAGTTTTGTTGTTGTTTGTTTTGTTTTTTAAATATAGGTACATGAGACTGGGAGGTGAAAATGGGAGGAAAGGGAGAGTTTGGGGAGACAGAGAAACAGGGCTCTGGGGGATGGAACAGTTGCGCCCAAGGCAAGACCTAGCCAGTGACAGTGAAGGGCTGATGAGTGATGGCCCAGGACTGGGATGGCTGATGTTTTTCAGTAGTGCTAAATGTCTGTGCTGAAGCCACCTTTTGCTTCCAGACTTTTAATAACAGAAGTGAGACGTGAAGGGGTATGGCAAGGGCAGCAATCTCAGGAGGAGGACTCAGAAGAAATCCAGTCTCAGCAGAAGGAAGAACCCTGACGGGAAGCAGCTCCCTGGAAGTGCTGCCTGGGTGGCAAGGGCTGTGCTTTCCACTGCCCCGGGTGTGGCGTGGGCTCCTAAGGCTGGAGCTTGTGGGTGTCCTACCCATTTCTCCTGGGTCTCCCTCTTGTACAGCTTTCCGCCTTCCTCCACTCTCCTGGGGAGCAGCACAGTCACTGAGGAGCTGGAGACTGTACCCGGGTGGTTAACTGAGAACTCAGAAGTTTCTCCTGTGTGGGTTTGTTTCCTTCTCTGTTTCTCGTCCTTTAAGATCTTTTGCTGCATTTGTTCCTGGGAGCCGGAGTCCTTTACCACTAATAAGGTCTAAGGGAGCTGTGCACCGAGGCTGGGTTCCTCCCACCTGTCCCACCCCAGCTGCCTGTTTGCTTCATGACCACAGTTGCCACAGCTGTGTCTGCTGCCACAGGAGTGGTGTGATCCACATCAAGAGGAAGCCACAGGGAGCAGTCACTGAGCATTCTGCCTCTGCCCGTGGGTCTCCTGCCATGAACCCATTAGAAGGCTCTGGGGTGGACGCAGTGGCCCCCGTGGGACAGATGGAGAGGCGGGATGGTGAGCTGTGTTGTCCCTGCCCTCAGGACTCTCTGTTTCATGAGTTTGGAGTGTAGCAGGAAGCATGTGGACACTTGAAGAGAATCTGGTGAAAGAACTGTGTACAGACTTGTGGGCAGGATGGTGGGAACTGCAGGACACAGCACGGAGAATCGGCCCTGATTCCACACCACGCAGGAAGGGGTTCCGCTTCTGGGATGGAAGCACAAGGCACTCTGCAGACCCACTCCTCAGTGGACAGTCATAACTCTATGTTTAAGAAAACTTAGTCTCTGGGAATTGTCTTAAAGGCACACCACACTGAACAGAAATCTATTCAAGAAAATGGGCTAAGACTTGGCAAGACTGGAGCGGCTGGGTGTGGAAGCCACGTGCCGCTCCTCCCTCCTCCCCCAGCTCAGCCGAGTAGAAGCTCCAGGCGGAGGTGTGTGGTCAGAAAGGTGGGGCTCCCTCTCCCTTCTCTACAGCATCTGTCTGGGGGAAGCGTTTCTCATTCTTTCCTCAGCAGGCTGAAGAGCCTCTATTCCAGTTGGCATGGCCTGGAGTTGGAGGCTCCCCTCCTCCGCCAGCTCCCACTCAGGAGGGACCAGGCAGCACAGCCAAGAGTACTGGGCCCTCATCACTGCACACCCTTGCCTCAGGACGGGAGTTCCATGAAGACCAAGGGCCACCACCTCTTCCCTGTGCAACAGAAGTGGTTCCGACATTTAGTTTGAGCCAGGAAGGCTGTCTGTAAGAACCCAGAGATCCAAAGCTTCTCCTACAACAACTGGGTTTATTTGAAACAGGGTGTGGGAAGACGGAGCCCAAGGTGGAGCTGTTGGTGGTAAGCAAATCACAGGAACTGATAATAGTCCAGCAAGGTCGCAGGACACAAGAACAGTGTGCAAAAATAAATTTCATTTCTATACAGTAGCAATCGCAAACCGAAAGTGAAAAAAAAAATTCTCTAATACTAGCAGCAGCAAGAATGGAATACTTAAGAAATAGATATAATGAAAGAAGTGCAAAAAGTACATTCTGACAACTATACAACAGTGTTGAAAGAAATCAAAGAAGACATGAATCAATGGAAGACTTCATATTACTCCATATTACATAAATTGTACAGATTCAGTGAAATCCTCATCAATGTGATAGCTGGCTTCTCTGCTGCAATTGACAAGATGATCCCCAAATTCATACAGAAATTCAGGGAACGCAATACTGAGGACAATCTTAAAACAAAGAACAAAGAGGGCTCAACGTTTGCTGAGTCAGAACATAATACAAAGCCACAATTATGAACATGGGGCAGATAAGTAGCTCAATGTATAGCAAGAAAACAGAGTGAGGAGAGTCGGGTGCACCTTGCACTGACGGCCGCTTGGTTTTCTACCAGCGGGGGAAATCATAATCTTTTCAACAAGCACACTGGATATCCTCACGCAAAAAATAAAGCTGGGTCTCATCTCACATACACAAAAATTAACTCAAAATAGGCCAAAGACCTAAATGGAAGAGTTAAAGCTATAATTACTATTAGAAGAAAACATACAATAAATTTTCATGATCAGGGATGGGATTGGGACCTGTTTTTTAGACAGGATACAAGGTGTATGGAACAAAAGGAAAAAAATAGATAAATTGGATATCATCAAAATTAAGAACCTTTGTTCTTCAAAGAATACCACCAGAAAGTAAAAAGACAACCACAGAATGGGGGAAACATTTGCAAATTGAATACCACATTACTGGCTTGTATTAAGAAGGTACTAATGGCCTTTAAAATCCAAAAATTAAAGGCAAATAATTAAAAATGGTCTAAGGATTTGAATAGAAGTTTCTCCCAAGAAAGATATACAAATGCCCAGTAAGTATATGAAAGCACCCAGGACAGCCTTAGTCGTGAGGCAAATGCCAATCAAAACCAAGAAGATACTATTCCACACCCACTAGGGTGTTTATAGCAAGACGGGCAGTGGAGAGTGTTGGTGGACTGTGGAGGAGCTAACTGCTGAGGACCCTGTGGGGAGGCCGACTGGTCTGGCAGCTTTGGGAGGTCCTCCGAAGATTAGTGCTGCCACATAACGCAGCAATTCCACCCCTCGGCTATACCCCGAGAAAGGAAAGCACGGCCACGGGAACACAGTACGTGGATGTCACCACCCATTATTCACAACAGCAGGGAGGGGAGACCTCCCAAGGTCCATTCACCGATGAGTGGAGAGCAGGATGTGGGGTGTTGATACAAAGGAGGAAATCAGTTAGGGCTAAACAGGTAAGAGCAGCAGGAAGGGCATGGCCAGCCCCTGAGAGCAAGCTTCATGACCCAGACACATGGCCGACCATCGTGTGGTGGCCAGCTGAAGGGAGCACTTCCAAGCAGCTAAGTTTGTAAGTGTAACATCCAGGTAGAAGTAGCCTTCTGACCTAACTTTGAGAGAAAAAAACCCCAGCAAAATAATATGTACACTTTTTGGGGTTTTTTTTGCCACATTTATGCATAAATGTTGGCAGGGAACCAGTGATGATTGTCACACCTTTTGGGGGCTGAATTATGGGTGAAAGATTATTTCTGGTATGATTTCTTTAAATATTGCAAAATTAGTGATTTTTCTCCCAAATCTTGGACAACTCAAACATCAAACTTTAAAAATATGGCAATTATTTTTTCCTCTTTTGTGCTAATGCTTGTGTTTGCAAATGAGAAATGAGGTCAGCTTTGAAAAACTTCAGAAAGGCCCTGGAGTAAGGGCAGACAGGCGTCCAGGAAAGTTTGGTGTAATAAAGACAAGCTGTGGCAACTTCTGGGATGGTGAGGCGCAGGGTTACAAAGAGCGTGGAGGAAGAGCCAAGGCCTGGGGCACAGAGGGCAGGGCCTCGGGCCCCAGGAGGGCATCTCAAGGCCCCTCTCATGCTCATCGACTCCCAGTGAAGAGGCCCGAGTGGGGGACAGAACACCTCAGCAGGGTTCCACGGAGCTTGCTGTGCTGGGAACACCAACACGGTACTGGACGCTGACCAAAGCACCTCCTTGCCTGAGATGGGACCTCGTTGTGTCTTTTCTTGCTTTTCCCTCCTGGACTCCAACAGCTGGAGGTGCTGCTGCTTCCAGGGCCAGAGGCGATTCTGAGGACGAGGATGCTTCTCAGGACAAGGGGCATCTGGACAGCGTTCCTGCTCCCCAGGAGGGGTGGGCTCCTGCTGGCCAGCGCTGTCTCAGCTCCGTGCCCTGCAGCACGTCCTCCCTGGTCCTCTGGTGAGCTCTGTCCTCTTGGCTCTCGCCAGGAGCACCCAGCACCCTGTCTGTGTCCACCAGTGGGGGCTCTCTCTGTCCTCTTGAGTTTTCCCTCCTGGCATCAGCTCGTCCCCTCCATGCCCAGCCTGTGGACGGAGGTCCTGTGGACGGGCAGCTCTCCTGGACTAGGAGCACCAAGCTCAGCTCACTGTTGCTGTGGATTTCTTGGAGTTGCTATGTCACCATCTTTCTCAGGCATTTCCAGGGCAGAGGCAAGATGGCATTTGCTCTGGAGATGGCTCTCCCCCTCCCTCTTTCTCTCCTGCCTTCTGCCTGCTCCAGGCTCCCAGCTCCCAGTGTACTCCGTATGTCACGGTGACCCTGGACCTGGCCCAGGCCTACCTCCAGCGTCCACACTGGTTCTATTTGATGTCTCAGCTGTGGGTATCTCACGTAGCCTTGCAGGCACATCACTGGAGTCGCCTTGGGTGGAGAAGGGCCCCTGCCAGCTGCCTCTTCCCAGTGCCAGCCCAGCGCCCTGGCACATAGTATGTGGCCGATACACGTGCTTGAAGGCTTGACTCTTACTTGCCTAGAAACAAGCGAGGGCCTGGAGTTGCTGAGCAGAGAGTCAAGATTCAGTAAGACCAGAAGCGTAGCCATTCTGGAAGTCAGAGAGATTCATGGTGTGTTTGGGGAAAACCAAAGCAGAAACCGACCTGCTTCCCATGCAGCTCATAGGGAGCCTAAGAGTCCTAGTACTGCCCGCATGACCTGGGGCGAGATCTGTGGCCCTGATCCATGGCCCCGTAGACCTAGGGCAACGGCTAGGACGCCCTCTACAGCACTAGCCTGCACCCAGGGCCTGGGCAAACAGATGTTAACGCTGTGGAAGCCGCTGGGCAAATGCAGCCCTGGCTGTCAGTCATCTTATTCCAGTATTTTAAGAATCGTGTTCTGACCCTGATAGTGGGCAACAAGCCTCTGTTAACTTTTCTGGGGAGGGTGCAGTCCTGGGCGGGGGGCAATTTCCAGTCTCCCCTCCAGAGCCTACCTGCCCGCAAGGCAAGGGGCATCCAGAGAAGCCGGAGCAACGCCAGGCTCCACCACCAGGAGGCGCTGCGTGCCCACCGAGGAGGGGTGCCTTCTTCCTGAGGAGGAGCCTGTGGGCCTTGGTGGAGGCCAATTGCTCATTCTGTCTTTTCAGCTTGGGGCGGTTAATTTCTTCTCAAAATGACTTTCCAAGTCTAAATCTGGGGCCCTGGGCTGTGGGGAAGCCCTTCCCATGGGCTACCCTTATCTCTACCTGTTCCGGGTCCCTCATGCCCACAGGCCCCTAGGTGGTCAAGTCCCTGCCCATGGGAGGGACGCTGCAGGCGAGGTCCAGCCGCCTGGGGCATCTGGCCGGGCAGAGTTTCTGGGAGAGCGGAGGGAAGGGGTTCCTTGGTCCCTGTGAGGGAGGGTGTTCTCCAGGGAACAGCCCAGTCTCTCCTCAGGACCACCCCAAGGCGGGGCTCCTGTGCACCTCCTGGGAAGCAGGACCGCTGTCCATGCTGTCCATCTTGACTTCCCTGACTGCCACGAGTCCTCAGAGTGCCAGAGGCCTTGGGAGTTTAGTCCTTGGCCAGGGGAGTTGACCGGCTTAAAGCTGCTGAGGCTTGGAATGCCCAGTAGGCCTCTTTAGAGGTCTTTCTGATGGAGTGGAGGGAAGTGTAAACCGGCGTTGGCTGCATTTGAACAGTCATTTATTTATACCACACGGTATCAGCTCCTGCCTTTCTCACAACCATCAGATGAACAACTCAGGCTCAGAGAGGTTGAATAACTACCCCCAGTCACACAGCTAGCAAGTGTCAGGATTTGAACTCGGGGCTGCCTGCTCCTAGACCCCCTGCCTCTGTAGCATGGCACAGAGACTGAGGCCCCTCAGCACCAGTGAGTGTGGACTGCAAAGTCCTGGAGATGGGTGGTGGAGAGGCCTGGAAGCGCTGTCTGTCCTCTCACAGCTGGATTTTTGAGGCCACACGGTGAGTCCTTGTCCTTCCTGACACCTCCCTCACTCACAAGCCACCTGCGCACCCGGGTCCTCTCTGCCCATCGCCCATTGCCATTTCCAGGCCCATTCGCTCCCACCCACTCAGCTCTTCTCTCTCCTGGAGCCAGGATCTTTAAGCACCTACTGTGTGCCCTGCTCTGTACTAACTGTGGGGACACAGTGGCGACAGGTCTGTCCCTACCCTCAGGCCCTCCCTGTGCCCTGGGGGAGTTCCTCTGGCTCTCTGGAGTTTACCCGTCCATTTCTGTAGTAGTGGAGGTCCCTGGCAAGGGGCCCACAGCGCAGAAGGTGGCTGCAGCAGACCGTGCTCTGTGCTCGGCAGTCCCGGGGCAGCTGGGCTGGCCTGGTCTCCAGGTCTCTCAGGGGGCACAGGGGAGGCACTGGCTGGGGCTGTGGTCTTGTCTCAGGGCTGGGCTGGGAAAGTCGCCCTTCCCCACCCCTCCCTCCCTCACGGAGGGACTGACTCCTGGCAGCTGCTGCAGGACCTCCGGGTGCTCCCGGGGTGCGTCTCTCCGTGGAGCAGCGCCCTGGGCAGGTCAGCTGGCAGGTCAGCAAGGAGGAGGCCGTGTGAGGGCGGTCTCTCTCCCAGCGTGGAGGTGACACTGGCCACTGTCACTCTCTTGGGGTTTTTAGAACAAGTCACTGGATCTGGTCCACACTGAGTGAAAGAGCTGCGGACTCCAGACATATCACAAAGGCCAGAAGCTGGGGGTCGCGGGGCCCAGCCTAGAGGCCCCCAAAAGCCACGTCTCTTAAGTGCACAGTCCTCGCACCTCCTCCCAGGGCCAGGCTCTGTCATCATGGAATCACTCAAGTCCAGGCCCGGGTCTGAAGGCGCTCCAGGGTACCCCGCAAGCCTGGCCACTGTGCGTCTGTGCGGGAAGACACTCCTGTCCACCTCGCTCCCCTCCTCACAGGTAGGACAGTGGTGTAGGACACCTGTTCAAGGGCAGAGGCAGCCCTGGGGCTGCTGGCGCACAGCAGTGCTGATGCTCTGCAGGCAAAGGCCGGAGCCCTGGCCAGGTGTCCCAGCCTGAGGTGGGTTCCACCCGCTTGGCGCTGCGCTCCTGCTGGCTGCGGGTGCTGCCTTTCCTGTCACCCCTGTGCCTTCTGGTTCAAGCTGGCAGAGACTGCAGATGGCGCCCTGTGTGGCGGGAGGAGAAGATCCAGAAAGCCACAGGGGAAACTGAGGGTGGACACCGAGCAAGATCTAGGTGAAAATCCCAGGGGAGAAGACCAGGAGAAGAAGAATCAGAGAAGCAGAAGAAGGCCTGGCCAGGCCCCCAAGAATACAGGCACGAGAAAACAGCCCTTGACGTTGTGAAGACTGAGGCCAAGAAGATGCTGATTTCCCCCGGCCGCTGGGCAGGCTCCAGGCTGCATGTCCAGGCTAGGCTGCGGCTTCTGGGAGCAGGGCTCACTCTCGCTGCGATTCAGGGCAGCTCCGCAGGGGAACTGACACCAGGTGGGCACCCTGTGGGGACACTGACTGCTGGAGATGGAGGTTGAAGAGCCTGCCCCAGGTTCCTGTCCCCCGGAGCTCTGAATGTGACCTCGCTGGAAGTCGGGTCTGGGGAGGACTGGATGGGTGCCCCTTAAGGAGAGGAGGCAGAGTCTTGGAGGGGCTGCATGCCGGCAGGCAGAGCTGGAGGGAGCCCCATCCAGCCAGGGGAACCGCGGAGGCGTCCTCTCCAGAGCCTCCCGAGGCGGACCCTGCTGGCCCCTGGATCGGGGATTTCAGCCTCTAGGACGTGGGGAGCCGTCTGTTCTGAAGCACAAAACTCAGGAAACAGAGGCACCTACTTATCCTTGACCGTGGCCTCCTCTAGAAAGGTCGCACTGCACCTGACTCACTCGGCACTTGTGCGTGACCGTGGGCCGTCTGGGTGCTGAGGACCAGCTGAGCGAAGGTGGCGCTGCCTCAGCTCTGGAGGAAGAGGAGTGTCCTCTGAGCTGTGGAGGCTGACGGTGGAAGTGGTGCCCGTGGCGCCTGCTCTCGGTGCGCACACGGCTGGCCACGGGTCTGGGCTGGCCTTGCGCCTGTGGAAGTGAAGTCCAGTCCTTTGAGAGAAGTGGTCTTCAAGGTGACTGGCCCCTGGGCGCCTCTCCTGGGTGTGTGCCACCATCGGGGCAGACAGGCAATATGACTCGTGCGACAATAATGTTGGGGTGTCACGGTCAACAACCCTGTAGCCAGGGCCTCTCTACCAACAAGCGTAACCCCGGGGAAGACACGAAGACCCCGATGTTCTGGCCGAAGGACGTGGTGGGACTTTACACCACTGTGTTCCCACTTTACACCAGAGGTGACCTCGTGGTGGAGTGTGGTTCTCAGAACCCCCCTCAGGTACAGAGTGGACGGGGAGCCGTCTGGCCCCTGAGACCTGGCGCCTCACTTTAAAGTCAGTGTTTTAGATGACACGTCAGCTTCTCGAGGCTCTGCTCAGGGTCACTTTGCTCTGGTCACTCTGAGCTCCAGCAGCGTGGACTCTCTGCCCCACACAGCTGTGACCCGGCCTGAGCTGCCCTCGGCTGGCATCGGGCCCACCATGCACCACCTCCAGCCTCCAACATTCAGATGCCAGCCGCCTTCCCAGGGCGCGCTGGGGACATTCCACGTGGTCTGACCCTTGGCAAGGTTCGCCTCCTGGTGACACAGTTGGAGAGCAGATCACTGTCCCAGCTGTCACGGGCAGCAGAAGAGGAAGCATTCACACTGTCACAAACACCGTGGTCCCTTCCAAGCTGGAGTTGAACCCCCAGAGGGGCTCCGCGGTAGACGACTCTCCTGGTGTCCACCAGCGAATCCTGCGGCTCGGTGTGTGCCGGCTGGGTGACCCTTGACACTGTGCTCCGCTTCCCTAATCCAGATGGGGATATGGACCTGGACGGGAAGCTGTCCTCACAGCGGGGGGCGGGGGTGGGCGGCAGTGGCCCTGCCTGCCATTCTGGATTGGGTGATGCTGCCGTGAGGTTAAGCACCATCTGGAGGCAGGGTTCAGGGCAAGGCCCCACCTCAGACCCCAGTGGGCTCTCCTGGCCCTGGAGGGAATGCCCCAAGTGGTAGGAGGGGCTTTGTGATCGGGTGGCCGGGGACCACACTGGGTTTATGCTAACAAGGGGACTCATGGGAGTCCCTAGACATTTGATGCTCATGAGATGACTGACCAGGATGGGTGCTGGTCATGCGGAAGGACTGACCGTGGTAGGATGCTGCGCGCACCCTCTGGAGAGAGGGGGCAGGACTCGAGTGATGGGTGGTGGTCTGTCCACTCAGCCCCTTGCCTGCAGCAGCTGAACCAGCCACCTGCCCTTGTAGGCTTGTCCAGCAGGAAGGAGTGACAGTCTTGTTCCCAGAGGTCTGACGGGTCACGTGTGCACTGTAAGCCAGCCATGTGGCAATGCAGCAAGAAGCTTTGGTTGGCTTAGACTGTCACCTGACCAGTGCTGCCCACAGCCCTGTGGCTTCTAGGTGGTGGTGGTGGAGGTGGGGCTTTGCCAACTGCAGTCTTGTTAGAGTCACCTGAAGTGGGGGGAGGATGCTAGGTGTCAGATCAGTGGAAAATGGCCAACATTGTTGAACCTCGGAGGGGCAGAGTTCAACCTCAGTGAGTCAACGCAGGCAGAGCACTGGGAACGGCACCTGCCAGCAGGTGCCAGGAACCGTGCTCACTGCAACAGCAGCAAGAAGTGGTTAGTTTTTCCATTTGGCAAATGAGGAAACCAAGGCTCAAAGAGGTTATGTAACTTGCCAGAGATCACACAGCTAGTGAGAGAAGGAGTCGAGGCGTGAAGCAGGCTAGTTTGACTTCGGAGTTTAGTGCTCACTCTACAATGCTGCTTCAAGAGGGATGCCTGCTGCATACATATGGCCACAGCCAATGGCAGGAAGCTAGGTGAGCGTATACCTAAAGCATCCAGATGGTCTATTCAGATTCTCTCAGTGGCTGGGATACCTGGTTTTAACTCAGAGGCGCCATTAAGCTGCATTTATATTTTGAGCTGTGATTCAGGAACATAAGCACGAGCAGCATTTCATCAGCCACAGAGTTGATGTAGCTTCCAGAGCTACCTTCAGGTGGGAGAACTGTGTGGAGAGAGGGCTGTCTGGGGGTACCTGGAGCCTGGACGGATTCCCACATAAAGTTGTTATGGTAAGAAGAATAAATGACACCTAGCAGCCCCCGCCGAGGCCGGGTCACAGGAGAAAGCCGAACTCTGCAATGCTGTGACTGTGTCCACACGTCTCTCTCCTGTGGTCCTGTGCCTGAGCCACCGGCCTGTGATCATGGGCAGATGGTAAGAGCTGCTCTCACGAGGAGGCCAGCAGGAGGGGGAGATAAATGCAGTGTGCACGAGTGTGCTCCTTCTCTGCAGACATAGAGCACAGCGGGCAGATGGTGTCTCCAGCTCAAGTTCAGCGCTGACCCCTTCTCTGGGAGCTTAACATCAGCGGTTTTCCATGAGGCCCACCGGGAAGACGCTGGGCAATTCAGTGAAGGCTCCTTCTCTGCTCTTTCTAGTAGATGGCCCAGGGCAGGGGCTTAAGTGTGTGTGAAGACAGTAATGAGGAGACAGCTCCTTCCGTCCCCTGCTGTGGCCTGTTTAGCTTCCAGGGAGGAACCTGCAGCAAGGGGCACAGATGGCTCCCCATCTATCTTGGTACGTTTTGTGTTGCTAGAACAAAACACCTAAGGCTGGATCCTTTATAAGGAAAAGAGGTTTATTCTGGCTCACAGCTTTAGAGGCTGAGACCAAGCTCAGGTGAGATGTGACATCTATCCCTTCCTGGGGTAGCATCCTGTTCCCTAGTCATCTCCCATTAAATCTCACTTCCTAAAGGTCCACTGCCCGTCAGTACTGTCACGTTGGGCAAGGAGACTCTTGAGTCCTGAGGGACAAACCGTATCCAAGCCATAGCATCAGCTAGGCAGAAGCCAAAGGAACTGGTCACTCTGAGCTCCGTGAGGATAGCGTAGGCGCTGCCGTCTTTGCCTGGCATTTCAGAGACGTCCCAGTGTGCCCAGGTGTGCTTCTGGAAGAAGGTCATGTTCTGGGCACCCTTCAAAACCAGTGACAGGCCAAGTCTCTGTCCTCCTCTGTCTGCTCAGACAGCTGGCCAGAGGGGAGCAGGATGCTGACCACCTGGCTACTACCGTCCATCGCAGTGTCAGTGACAACGAGTAACTATGTCTGCAGTTTTGGGGTCTCGCTCTCTTGGGTTGAATTCAAGCCACATGACCCACAGCAGCCCTCGTCCTGAGGCCAGCTCTCGCTGGAGCCACCGTGCCCATGCAGGATGTGCCCCCCCCCCCGTCTAAGTTGTCATCGAGGGGCTGGGGTGCGTCCTGCACTTGGCACGAAGCCCTCTTAAGTCTCCCCCTGGGGAGCTGCTGGACTCACTGTTCTGCCCCAGTCCTCACCACACCACCATCCCATCAGAATCACGCCCTGTGTGGTCACAGTGTCATTTCTATGACTTCTGTGACATTTCTCTGATTCGGATTCTTTTCTCTCAGCATTTTGGGTGGAAATCTGCCTCGTGTCTGGACAGCCAACATGGACCTGTCCAGGACAGAGTCGTCCTCCTTGGAGCACCACGGTCCCAGGGACTCTGAGCGGAGGTGGCCCCACGTGCTCCATGGAAGCAGGGCAGCCTCCCCTCCCAGCCCTGCAGGGTGAGGCACGGGGTGGCAGGGCCTCTCTCCTGTCCCCTCAGTCTCCACAGCAGCTCTCGTCTGGGGAACCCAGGGCCGTCCTGCTGCTGGCCCCCGCCCTGCCCCCAGCTCTGTGTTGCCCCTGGATGCCTGACCACGTCTCTCCATCTGTAGTCTTCCAGCTCCGCCCTGACTTCCATCCTCACTAGCAGCCGCCCCGTCCACCCTGTTAATCTGGACTCTGGGCATCACCTGGATTCCAGCAGAACTGACCTCTGGACAAGGGTCGCCCTGCAGCAGCCCCCTCTCATGGTGGGGAGAAGCCCTCTTGAGCAGCAGGGACGCAGCAGAGGGCCAGGAGCCAGAGATGTGCAGCCTTGGACCTCCGTCCTCCCGAGCATGCCCTCTCCCCCGCAGGCCCCGAGGGAGGCCCCTGGGGAGATGCCGAGTGAGGGCCACCCTGGCCAGGACTCAAGCCCGACTGAGGCAGCGGGAGCCGTGGGTGGGCCTGGCTAGAGCAGTGTCTGCAGGGAGGGGTGGACTTAGTCCCAGTGCCCAGGGGCAGAGGCCAGGTGTGGTGGGCAGCATGATGGCCCCAAAGGTGCATGTCCCACTGTCCAGAACCCATGGTCATGGTGCCCTTCGTGAGAGAGGGATGAAGGTTTCAGATGGAGGTGCGTTTCTCACGGTGGCCCTAAAAAGAGAAGTCGCCCTGGATTTTCTGCATGGGCCTTAGAAGGGGGAGGAGGCAGAGCAGGGTGCAGAGGGACGCCGCAGGAGAAGGGTGGGCCACAGCTGCCCGCCTTGAGGAGGGAAGGGAGGGGCCAGGGGCCAAGACACAGGTTGTCCAGAGACTGGGACGGTCATCAGAGTCAGCCAGTGAGCCCTGAGGACCGCAGTCCCATAACCAAGGAACGGAATTCTGCCAACCACCTGAAAGAGCAGGAAGCGGTTCTCCTGGAGCCCAGGAAGGCAGACAGCCGGGGCCCAAGGCGTCAGTCCTGCGGGCTCCCGGCCAGCTGGGGCCTGCAGAAGGACTGGGAGTGTGCGACTGGCCCCAGCAGCCCTTGGTGGAGCGCAAGGTGAGGGGCAGAGCTGGGTCTGTGGTCAGGTCCACGTCCTGGGTGACGGGCTGCAGGAGGAGCGTGAGAGAGCAGGTTCCAGCTGTGACCTGCCCCCCAGAGTGACGCCCAGGGGTGTCAGGACCTTTTGCCCACACAGTGAGGCCCACAGAGGAGGCTGGAGGAGCCCAGCAGACCAGCCTGCTGCGTCTGTCCAGGCTGCTGTCCCCAAACACAGCCCGGGCAGTGATGGAAGAGGCTGGTCACCACAGCACGGTGTGCACAGGTGTTGGTGAGGACAGCTCAGGTGGGGACCCCAGGGGTGCACAGACATAGCCGAGGGGCCTTGGTGGGAGGTGGCTGCTGCGGGTCCCTGTGGAGCTGCAGGCCAGCAGAGTTTGGTTACCTGGGACACAGAGAACATCAGACGAGGTGGTGACATCCTGGGGAACTCAAGGCCAGCGTGTTTGTAACCTTGAGCCTCAGCGTCCTCATCTTTAGATGGGGCAGTAAGCACGACTCTCCTTCTTACAGGAGGTAAGAGCCTGCTGGGGATGACTTAGGTAAGCTGAGGGGCCCCTGCCCATGCCTGGCCTTGCAGCCACTCGCCCAGTTCCCTCCCCTGCTCCTCCCCAGTTCTCTGACGGCTGTGTTCTGAGAAGATCCGCAGCTCTGCTCTGGCTCAGCTGAGATCCCCAGAGATCCCCAGGAAGCTGCAGGATGCCCCTGAGCTGTGCAGCCGTGCAGCTCCGTGGGCACTTCCAACTCGTCCTCACTGAGGCACCCCAGCTGCCCCAGGAGCAGGACCTTGTGAGTGTCAGACGGGGTGCTGGGCCCTTTGTTCTGAGTGTCTTTGGGGTAGACGGTGCCTGGAGTCAAAGAGCCAGCAGTCTGCTGGGGAGGGACAGACGCACTGCTATGCAAAGCAGACAAACAAAACCAAGCCACCCACCAAATGACCAAAAGGGCTGTTGGAGGGGGAGAAAGGAGTTTCGAGACAAAATGGGCAGACAGAGGGCAGAGTGGGTGGGTGCTGTGTATGGAGGGCCCAGGTGCAGCACAGCAGACCTAAACAGACACCTGGCCTCCTGGGGCAGGTCTGATATGGCCAAGCTCTGGGTGGGGAGACTGTGGTCAGGTGGGAGGTGCATGGTCCTGCAGGTATAGGGGCAGGGGAGACGAGGGGAGGGCGCCAGGATTCCCACAGCCAGATTTATCAGGAGCCTGGGAAGGTGGCTTTGTACTCTTGTGAAGTCCAAGAGGTGCCACGAGGTGGCGCTCACCACAAGAGAATCCAGGGACCCTGCCCCAGGATTGCCATCTTCTCCCTAACCCGGCTGACACAAAGGCCTGTGGGACTTCGGGGCAGGCTCTCCTTCCCTCCTTTCTAGTATTTCCAGTTTGGTTCGTAAAGCTGCCCCCAGGTGATTGTGCAGTCCAGCATGTGAATGTGGCTGATAGGGGATGCTGGCATCCTCAGAGTGACCTGCACACAGGTTGCACATACCCTGCCACATGGCCCCCAGCTCCCCAGGGTACAGAAGGAGGGCGAAACCCGAGTCAGGCTGGCAGCTCCAGTCCCAGTCCTGAAGCTCCAGGATCCTGGCAGGGGTTGGGTTTAGGCAGAATTACCCCGTGGACACCTGACATGCTCTGCTTCTGTGCACCGCCCCAGCCGGGGGTCTCCCACCTTCCCAGGCACAGTCACCTGCAGTCTGAACAGGGCTCAAGGTCCCTCCTACCCAGGAGCTCCCTTCAGCTACTGGGAGCCATGGGACTCAGCCCAGCGCATGCCGCATGCCGTGCGGAGCTGAGGGCTGAGGAGGGAAAGGCTGGTCACCAGGACTCTGGGAAAGACTCCAGCCCTTCTGACCTCGAGGCAAGCATGTTTCATTTCCCTGTGGAAACTCATAAACAGTACATGACCTCAACATCTCCCCGCTCTTCTGTGCTTGTTGTCTGGCGTGCGGGCGTGAGCACATGGATCAAGAAGAAACTAATGTCAAATGCTGCCTGACGGGTCCTCACTGTACCCCCGATCCGGCCAGTGGGATCCAGGGCCTGTGCAGCATCACCTGCAAGGACCAGCCTGCCCTCCCCGCCCTGCACTGGGAGGCACCTTCCTGAGCTGTCTGGCTGGAGCATCTTCATCACAACAGGGTGTGTCTGCCTCCTGGGTGCAAGATGGCTTGGAGCTTCCTAAGAAAGCAAAATGAACTTGCTCTGAAGAACTGGACCTGTGTGTCGGAGACTCACGCAGCTGCCCAGAAGGAGCTGGGTGTGACCTGAGCGCTCACCTGCCATCTCTTCTTCACCAGCAGGGCTTTAAAAGCCCCACTCAGTGGCTCCTGAGGGTCTCTGGTGCTCTGTGCAGTGGCTTGCGGGGATGGAGGGTGTGGGACACAGAGGCTCCACAGTGACGCGGGCAGGGCTGGCCAGGGCGCTGCGGGCCTAGTTTCCGCACCTTTCACGGCCTGTTCCACCCGCGACCTGCACTGCTGGCTCTGCTGAAACCATCTTTTTCCAAACTCGGCTCAGAGCTGGCCTCAAAATGCAGCTTCCCACTCCATGCCCCATGGAGCTCCAGAGCATTGAAAGAAAAAACCCCAAACTATTTGTTTCGTTGTGAGTTTTACATTTTCTAATGGGAAAATTATGGGAGTAGGAGGTGCCTGCAGAAGCCTGTGGACACTTTGGCAAAATCTGAAGTGAAACTGCTTCTTCTTTCTTTGAGGAAGGAACAGGACACGCTGTGCCCAGAGGCCATGTAGACACCCTCCCCTAGGACTCAGATGGCCTTCACTTTAGTGGATTCTCGGTGACATTTCAAAACGTCAACCTCCGGGCAGAGCCAGGATCCACTCGGGGACAGAGTTGCCCCCTGCTGCTGGCTCAGATGTCCCCTGGAAAGGCAGCAATGCAGCTCCTCATCCCATCTCCTGAAGACACACAAAGGTGAAGCCATGGGCCAGCGAGCCACTGTGCCTTCCAAGCGGAAGTGGCGCTGAAGGGGCCAGGGACCCGCACACAGGAAGTCTACTCAGCATGGCATCCAGGGCCTCACCTGCTTCACAGCCCCAAGACCCTTTGCCAGTTTTGTTTTGTTTATGTTCTTCTTAGTCCACCTGTCCCTCTACTGAGCCCCACAGTGCCTGCAGCAGGAGGGCGTGGCCTGCCAACTCCTTACTCAGAGCTCCCAGGAGGCACTCTCCTGTGTGCAGCTCTCAGCCTCACCTCTCCATCTCCACTCCTCACCTCTCATCTCTACTCCTCACCTCTCCATCTCCACTCCTCACCTCTCCATCTCCACTCCTCAACTCTCATCTCTACTCCTCACCTCTCCATCACCATTCCTCACCTCTCCATCTCCACTCCTCAACTCTCCATCTCCACTCTTCACCTCTCCATCTCCACTCCTCACCTCTCATCTCCACTCCTCAACTCTCCATAACCATTCCTGACCTCTCCATCTCCACTCCTCACCTCTCATCTCCACTCCTCACCTCTCATCTCCACTCCTCACCTCTCATCTCCACTCCTCACCTCTCCATCTCCACTCCTCACCTCTCCATCTCCACTCCTCACCTCTCATCTCTATTCCTCACCTCTCCATCACCATTCCTCACCTCTCCATCTCCACTCCTCACCTCTCCATCTCCACTCCTCACCTCTCATCTCCACTCCTCACCTCTCATCTCCACTCCTCACCTCTCCATCTCCACACCTCAACTCTCATCTCCACACCTCAACTCTCATCTCCACTCCTCACCTCTCCATCTCCACACCTCAACTCTCATCTCCACACCTCAACTCTCATCTCTACTCCTCACCTCTCCATCACCATTCCTCACCTCTCCATCTCCACTCCTCACCTCTCCATCACCATTCCTCACCTCTCCATCTCCACTCCTCAACTCTCCATCTCCACTCTTCACCTCTCCATCTTCACTCCTCACCTCTCCATCTCCACACCTCACCTCTCCATCACTATTCCTCACCTCTCCATCTCCACTCCTCACCTCTCCATCTCCACACCTCACCTCTCATCTCTATTCCTCACCTCTCCATAACCATTCCTGACCTCTCCATCTCCACTCCTCACCTCTCATCTCTACTCCTCACCTCTCCATCACCATTCCTCACCTCTCCATCTCCACTCCTCAACTCTCCATCTCCACTCTTCACCTCTCCATCTTCACTCCTCACCTCTCCATCTCCACACCTCACCTCTCCATCACCATTCCTCACCTCTCCATCTCCACTCCTCACCTCTCCATCACCATTCCTCACCTCTCCATCTCCACACCTCACCTCTCATCTCCACACCTTACCTCTCCATCTCCACACCTCACCTCTCATCTCCACACCTCACCTCTCCATCTCCACAACTCACCTCTCCATCTCCACACCTCACCTCTCCATCTCCACTCCTTTCCTCTCCATCTCCACTCCTCACCTCTCCATCTGGACTCCTTAACTCTCCATCTCCACACCTCACCTCTCCATCTCCACACCTCACCTCTCATCTCCACTCCTCACCTCTCCATCTCCACACCTCACCTCTCCGTCTCCACTCCTCACCTCTCATCTCCACACCTCAACTCTCATCTCCACTCCTTACCTCTCCATCTCCACTCCTCAACTCTCATCTCTACTCCTCACCTCTCCATCTCCACTCCTCACCTCTCATCTCCACACCTCAACTCTCATCTCCACTCCTTACCTCTCCATCTTCACTCCTCAACACTCCATCTCCACTCCTCACCTCTCATCTCCACTCCTCACCTCTCCATCTCCACACCTCACCTCTCCATCTCCACACCTCACCTCTCCATCTTCACACCTCACCTCTCATCTCCACTCCTCACCTCTCCATCTCCATTCCTCACCTCTCATCTCCACTCCTCACCTCTCCATCTCCACTCCTCACCTCTCCATCTCCACTTCTCACCTCTCCATCTCCACTCCTCACCTCTCATCTCCACTCCTCACCTCTCATCTCCACACCTCACCTCTCATCTCCACTCCTTACCTCTCCATCTCCACTCCTTACCTCTCCATCTCCACTCCTCACCTCTCATCTCCACTTCTCACCTCTCCATCTCCACACCTCACCTCTCCATCTCCACACCTCACCTCTCCATCTCCACTCCTCACCTCTCCATCTCCACTCCTCACCTCTCATCTCCACACCTCACCTCTCCATCTCCACACCTCACCTCTCCATCTCCACAACTCACCTCTCCATCTCCACAACTCACCTCTCCAGCTCCATTTCTCACCTCTCATCTCCACTTCTCACCTCTCATCTCCACTCCTCTCCTCTCCATCTCCACACCTCAACTCTCATCTCTACTCCTTACCTCTCCATCTCCACTCCTCACCTCTCATCTCCACACCTCAACTCTCCATCTCCATTCCTCACCTCTCATCTCCACTCCTCACCTCTCCATCTCCACTCCTCACCTCTCATCTCCACTCCTCTCCTCTCCATCTCCACTCCTCACCTCTCCAGCTCCATTTCTCACCTCTCATCTCCACTCCTCACCTCTCATCTCCACTCCTCTCCTCTCCATCTCCACACCTCAACTCTCATCTCCACTCCTTACCTCTCCATCTCCACTCCTCACCTCTCCATCTCCACTCCTCACCTCTCATCTCCACTCCTCACCTCTCCATCTCCACACCTCACCTCTCCATCTCCACTCCTCACCTCTCCATCTCCACACCTCAACTCTCCATCTCCACTCCTCACCTCTCATCTCCACACCTCACCTCTCCATCTCCACTCCTCACCTCTCATCTCCACTCCTCTCCTCTCCATCTCCACACCTCACCTCTCCATCTCCACTCCTCACCTCTCCATCTCCACACTTCACCTCTCATCTCCACACCTCACCTCTCCATCTCCACACCTCACCTCTCCATCTCCACTCCTCACCTCTCATCTCCACACCTCACCTCTCCATCTCCACACCTCACCTCTCATCTCCACTCCTCACCTCTCCATCTCCACACCTCACCTCTCCATTTCCACTACTCACCTCTCCAATTCCACTCCTCACCTCTCCATCTCCACACCTCTTCTCTCCATCTCCACTCCTCACCTCTCCATCTCCACACCTCTCCTCTCCATCTCCACTCCTCACCTCTCCATCTTCACACCTCACCTCTCCATCTCCACTCCTCACCTCTCCATCTCCACACCTCACTTCTCCATCTCCACACCTCACCTCTCCATCTCCACTCCTCACCTCTCCATCTGCACACCTCCGCCAGGATGCCTTGTCCAGAAGCAGGAAGGCAGGCAGTGAAGGTGTCCCCGGAACAGGGCCTCCTCCGCAGTGGCCGTGAGGATGAAGGGAGGGTGCTCTGGAGTCGAGCTCGCCAATGAAACATTCCAGCACACTATAATAAGAGTCAGCCCCATGGTCAGGGGAGGAAGGTGTCGGGCTACGGGGGATTGTTCCAGGAATTGTTCCCCCGGCCATACCCATGCAGTAGCCTATCTCATCTTGAAGACTACTGCCCTCTTCTCAGCCACTGACTTCAGAACTGCCAACTGTGACCTTAGGGACCAGCCTGACATGTGACCATGCCACTCCCACAGGCTTGAGTGCCAGGGCCTGTCTTTCACAGCAGCTGTGTAGACTTCTGTCCTCATGTCCCCAGCCTCTCCTTTGTTCTCTGGACTCATGGGAGGCCGTCCTGGTCTCCACATGGGTCCTGGAGTGCAATCCAGACATTTCTGCATTACTCCCAAACGAAGCCTTTCTGTTTGGAGACTGGTCTCCATCTTTGTTTAGCTTTGACCCCTCAAAGTCACCCCCTTGGAGTCCCGCAGGGCTCAATGCAGTGCCAGCCCAGGGCACCTGAAACCCTGATAGTAAGAGACGCTGGCCCGGGAGCAGAGGTGAACCAGGGGAAGTCTGCCCCACAGTGGGAAGTGGGTGACTCCACCCCAGGTCCCCTAGGAGGCAGGCATGCAAGAATTTCACTAGAGAAAATGTCCCCAAACAGAAAGGGAGGGCCAGGAAGGACTGGAGGAGCCGTCGGGCTGTGACATGCCTCTGGCCCCGGTGAAGGGGAGAGGGAGGAGGGTGGGTGGAAGAGTCCAGGCCACCAGGCACCCAGGGAAGGTTGGGCAAGCCACTGGGGCGTCCTCTGAGGGAATGAGGGGACTGGGCTCCCCCTCTCCTCCCCTGGCCCTGCCTGGCTTGGTCATGGGCTGGAAGTGGCCAGCTCACAGCACATGTTTAATGGAGAGCTTAGGAAATAAGTGGTCACACTATGTGACCCTGTGGTACATCTTGAAGGCCACGTGCAAGGCTGGGAGGAAAAACACAGGGACAATATAAAAGGAATTCTGGCGAGAACTCTGCTGGTGTCCGTGAATTAATATGCAGTAACGAACCTGCACAAGCCCAATCAAGGGGAGATGCGTTCATGTGCATATGAAAATGAGCTCCACGTGCCTATGGAGAAGACACTGTTATATATATATATAGTTGTAGAGGCACACAGTGTGGTCACTTTATTTTTATGTGGTGCTGAGGATGGAACCCAGTGCCTCGTGCATGCTTGGCAAGTGCTCTACCACTGAGCTACAGCCCCAGCCTTGAAGAAGACACTGTTGAGAAATACCCAAGGGTGTGGAATGTTCTGAAATGAAAATAGTGAACACATGTTTTATACCATGTTGTATAAAAAGTTACCGGTGGTTGTCTCTGCTTGGTGGGGTTCCAGATGATTATCTGTTTTAAATAGGCATTTGTGGTCTGTGCCTTTAAAAGGTCGCAAAACCCTTCAGGCTGGCCCCTGCTGCTCCTCCAGAGGGTCAGGGTCCACACCCCAAGTCAGGCACTTGTTTGTGTCTTCTGCGGGAGAAGTGCACGAGGGGCCAGCTGCTGGGGGCAGGGCTCTGTGGCCCCTCTGCCCCTCTTCTGGGCACTGGCTCAGGATTGGACCCCTCCCACGGTGGATCTGGACCGTGGTGGGGGCCCCAGGCGTCCTGTCACCGAGTGGCAGCTCCTGACCTCCAGGTGGCGCCTGCCTTTGATCTGGCTCCCATTCCTCTGCCTCGGAGCCAGGGGGCCCCCCAAGGAGGGCCCGAGCACTGTCCTCTGTTGCCCAAATCTCCCCCAGGCCCCTCTGCAGACCTCCGGGCTAGAGGGCACGCCAGCACACTGTGCCCCGGGTTCCACTCCCTGGCTCCACAGGGCCTGTGGCCTCCCGGCCACTGTTAACGAGGCGGCACCCAGGACCCAGAACGCCTCGGCATGAGCAGACCCATAGGAGTGTGCACAGTGACTGCGGTTCTCCCGGCCCAGGACCCCGGAGTCCTACAGACCAAGACCCGCACCTGTTAACTGCTCTTCTGGGCTACACTGTGGTCTCTCTGCCAGTTACCTGGATGTGAACAGAATTAATCACTCCGTCCCTCAGGTTGGGGGCCCCTTTCTTTTCCGACCGAGGCGGGAGCTTGGCAGAGGGAGCCTCGGCTGGCCGTGTTCATCTCATCCCTGCCACCCGGCCCCTCTGGGTCGCCAGGCTGCTGTAGTCAGGGTCAGTCTCTCCCTTTGGGGATGGAGATGGCGTTGCTCGGAGGCCTGGTCTGCCTTCCACAGGCTTTTGTGAGGCTTATACATCCCAGCCACCGTCCCAACCTCTGTAAAAGTGATTGTGACACCCGGAGGATGCGCTGCCACACAGCTGTGAGGACCAAGCTGCACAAACCGAGAGGCCGGGGCGGGGCCGCGCCCCTTGGCTGGTGTAGGCCTTTGCAGCTGGCTTTTGGCTGAGCCTGGGGGACTTCCATTAAGGCCCTGTATGGGGGCCCAGAGTTAGAGGTTATTAATGGATGCTCTCAGCCGTGTTTACTAGATCCATTACCAGAGAATAACTGAGCTTAAAGACACACACGCTGACGCATTCCCAGGCTGAAGGTGACGCAGAGCAGAGATGTTTCCCATCCAGCCACAGGTGCAGCCGGACCAGGCCTCAGGGTGTTCCTTCTCTCTCCTCTCCTCTCCTCTCTGTCTTCCCAGTCCTTCCAGGATTCGCCACAGGCCAGCAACTGGCCCTCTCAGAACCAGGAGGAGGAGGAGGAGGTAATGGCTCCTGAAAATTATCAAGGAAAAGGATCTAGAAGTCAGGCAGAGGTCTGGGGTTTCCAGCTCTCCCAGGCAAGCTCTCTAGGGCCACCCAGTGTTCCAATATCCAACGTGTGAGTGCGCCGTGCGGTTGGCATCAGGGAGAGCACTGGTGAGCCTCACCCCGGGCCTCCTGGGCATATTTCCTACTCACAGGCTGCAGCAAGGTGTCAATGTATGAGGGGCCCCTTTCCTTTGGTCCCAGCACTGTCACCTCAAGTTGCTGGGGCAGGCAGCACGCTCAGCAGGCCCTGTCCTATCTGTCACTCCTCACCCAGCAGCTGACTCCCCCGAGGGCCAGGCTCTCTTCAGTGTGGGACCTCAGAGGGCCGCAGTGACGCACTCCGTGGGCAAGTTGCTCTCTTGACATTTCTTTCTGGTTGTTAACGTGCTCACAGCAGCATCTTTTGAGTTTTCATACCAACATTGGGGCAGGCAAGAAAGTGTTCTGCCTGACCCAACACCGCTCTCGAGCTTCTGAATGGGCTCCTTTCCACGTCTGAGTTCATGACCTGTAACCGCGCACACAGGGGGTTTGGCAGAACCCCTTTCCCTAGGAAGGGCGGCTCCTGAACACACGGGCGTGGTTTCCTCACCAGAGCTCAGTCCTAGTGCTGCCCAAGAGCATCAGCTCCGTGACCACTCTCCTGTGTTTGAGACCCCAAGGCACCAAGTTCTGGCTGCTTCCTGTGGACAGGGCTGGGAAACGGGTGCCTCCATCTCCCCACCCTGCCAAGGAGGGAGGTGCGCTGCTGCAGTCTGGATCTTGAATCTCCCCAAAGGCCAGGTTTGTTTCCGAGGTGGCACTAGTGGTGGGTGGTGGAATCTTCAGGAGGTGGGGTGTGGGAGGCCACCTCCCACGTCATCTGCGTTCCCTCCCTGGCTGGTGAGAGGCGCCTGGACACCGCTGGGTCAGAGCTTTCCCCACCCTTCTCCAGGTCCAGGGCTTGTCCGTGCAGAGGTGTGTCTGACCACTGCCCAAGACCCAATCATTGGCCCCGACCTTGGAATGCTACCCCCCTTAATGTTCACTGGATGGGTTTTTCCCCAGAATTTCTTTTTCCCCAATAAAAGTCCTCTCTCCCTTGCTGGCCTCTTCAGTAAACCTCGCTATCACATCAGGTGGCTGGAGGCCGGAGCTAGGAGAAGCTGTCCCGGAGCTGGTTTTAAAGGGAATTAGAGTCTTGTCTCTTTAATTTAAAACTCCCTAGCGTTTTCTCACGGTTCGAACCTTCTTTCATGAAGCCAGCACTGGTCACAGGCTAGAGTGGGGCCTAGTGGGAGGTGTTCAGGTCACTGGGTGGAGCGTGCCCTTAGAGAGGACTGTGGGATCTCGGCCCCACCTCGTTCTCTTGCTTCCTGGCCACAAGACGAGTGATTTTGTTCCGCCATGTGCCTCCACCATCATGTACCGCCACAGGCCCAAAAGCAATGGGCCCAATGGACCATAAACCAGAACCTTCAAAACTGTGAGTCTAAGTAAACTTTTTCTCTTTATAATTTGATCATCTCATGCATTTTGCTATAGGGACGGAGAACTGACTAACACACTGTTCAGATTGAGTACGAACTGTGAATCGTCTCCAAGTTACCTTCCCCACTTCCCTGTGTGTATGTGTGCATGTGGCGGGGATGTCTTTAAGGAGGTGTGGGGCATACCTAGAGAAAGCCAGGCCTGTAGCAGACCCATTGGCAATCCAATACCCAAAATACAGCAACTATCTCCATGCCATCTTCTCCCATGAGTAGAAGGAAGCCTGCTGCTGATTCAAGCTCCTGCCATCTCCTGGGACCCAGAGGGAAGGTCTTGGCAGTTCCCCCGGCTGACATGCCTGTTCCCACCCCAGCGTGGTAAGGTGGAGAGAGATGCTAATCAAAGCCTGTGCTTTCTCATTCTTCGAAACCTGGCCTTCTATTTTCAGTTCTGATTGAATTTTGAGGCCACGCGCATTATTGTCTCTAATTGGTTTCAGACTTCGTCAGGGACACAGCTCACTAATGGGGACCCTGAGTGCAAGGCCACCATCCCACCCCTCCAGCTTCCTTTGCTGACATCTGCAGACGCCTGTGCCCTGGTCCCTCCTCTGAAGCGTCTTGAGGACCTGCTGTGTTAACTCCTTAGCTACTTCCCTCTCCTGACTTTTATTATTTTCTTGCCCTAAACCTTTAGTCTTTTTCACAGTTCCCTTTCCACCATGGGCATGGTCCTCAGGGTCAAGGAGAGTCCTGGAGCTCATGTCAGCATTTATGATCAGGCACGCCAGATTCCCGATCTCAGCAGGGCCGCAGGGTCCTCCACAGATACACAGGGTACCCATTTAGATTTCAGAAGAACAAGTTAATTTTTATATAACTGTGTAAAACATTTGCACAGGGAAAAATGACTCACTGTGTATCAGATATTAAGATGTGACTCACCTTCTGTCCCTGACCTGCCAACCCTGCCCTCTGAGCCACTCCCACCTCCCCTTGCTCTGTTTGCCCTCCCGTCACTGGGGGCTCGGTCTCTAGCTGCTTGGCCCTCCAGAGCCTGGCTGAGCTCCGTTGGTACTGGAGGTGGGAGACGGGGAGAGAAAGCACCTCCCGTGAGTCTGCACAGCTCCACCCTGGTGGGCTGCTGTGCCTCCGGGATGGGAGCTGCTGCCCCCATCCCGCTGAGGTGCACCCCTCGCCCAGCCCCTGCGTAAGTGATTCCCGGTACTGTGCTATGTTTTCAGATGCCTGCAGCATCCAGGGTATTTTCCATCTCTCTGACAAGACCTTGACTGAGAAGAGCCTGTGGGACTCACTTTCCTGGGGTCTCAGAGGCCCTTGCACTCCTCCCTGTAGTCCACCCCGGGTGCCATCCTGCTGGCTCTACCCCTTCCTCCTCAGCCACCTTGGCTGGCAGAGACGCATCCACTGACGGCCATGGCACACATCCTGTGTTACTGATATCAAAGTGTCAAACGTGCTGCTCTGTATAAATTTAAGTAGACTCAAAGCTATCTGTAAAACCACATACGCTCACTTGCATTCTAATATTGTCATCAGAGACGTAGAGTCACAGGAGACCAAAGGCGGGAATGAGGTCCTGGTGTGGACCGTGTGTGCCGTGGTGTGCACACTGGTTTGTGGGAGAGAGGGCGACCTGAGGAAGCCATAGCCCCCAGACGTGGGCTGCTTGTATCTGAGCGCCGTGTCTGGATATTGATCCCACAACACGCAACTATAAAATAAACCCATGCTTGCAGCAGATAAGGGGGTGTGAATGTCACCAGAAGTCCCTAACAGCTTAGCTGCTGGAAAGTGCTCCTTCCTAAATGAAGCCCAAGGCACACGGACCAGAATGTAGAGAGTCACATTGTGTGTCACGTCATGTGCTCAGAATGGCCCAGGTGATGTCACGCTGCTGTCTCTACTCAGGGAGCCCGAGGCCACTGCAGCAGATGGCAGCATGGACCCTCCCTGGCCTGCTTTGGCTATGGAAGGCACTTGTCCTTAATGCTGCAAAGCACAGCCGAGACCAGGCCGTGACTCTTCATAAGTCAGCGCTCTGTGCAATTTGGTGGACAATGGGAAAGAGACACATCACAAGAGATGCTTGTAGCTGCTACTACATGTTACCATCAGAGCCCCTGGCTGTAGGGCCCCTGTCCCTGGATATTGAAGGGCTCCCTCTCCCTGGTTCCTGACCCTGTCCTGCTTGTCAGGGAGCAGGCTGACCCCACCAGTGAGTTTTAAAATGTCTCTGTGCTTCTGAGTTCAAACCACAGTGGTAGAAGCTCCCACAAAGACATGATGTGATTCCTCACTTCCTGTCCCCAAGACCTCTTTGTGTTTGACAAGAAGGACAGCCACTCTCACCCCGAGAAACATCAGCCTTACTCACAGATGTGGTCTAGCCCCATCTGGCCCCAACAAGATAATCCCGCAAGAGTCCCAACACCAATACATGTGATTCTATTGGGTGTTCATTAATTAATATTGAATAGCATTCCATAATGGGTGTGAAATAAATTCAATTCCTTTTTATGTAGTCCTGACGATGGAACCCACCATCCTACCAAGTCTCTGAGATTCTCTATTCCCGTTATCCTTGAACAAGGAAAATGTGCACAGATGCACACACCTATGTGCACACACTTGTCTTGCTAAAGGCACAAGAATGAGAGAGAATCTACCTGCACAGGTCAGTCTGAATGAATATTTACAAAAGCACATTTTGTGCTTTGCAGATGCAATTGTAGATATTTACATGTATTTTACAAAATAGCACCAATAGGCCTCTTCAGAGCCTATTACCTTGGATGTCTCCTTCTTAGAAGAGGGCCTTCTTTTTCCCTGGGAAGCTCCCTCTGTGAGCTGTTTAATTATGCAAATGTGAGCAGGATGTGAGCCCCAAGGCAGAGGAGATATCTCTTCCTCACAGAGGAGCTGCTAATAGCCTCAGTGATAGATAGTGTAAATTAGGCTATGATTTGAAGATGCAAAAATACATAGTAAGTATTCTTTTAGCCAATCACTGTCTCTAAGTAATGCCAACATACTAACATTCCTACCTGTTTCATGTTTCTTATTTTCATTTGAAGTGAGACATTACAAACAACCTTTAAACCCCTTTTACTAGTCCTGGTCCTGTGCTGATTTCCTCCTCCCTGAGGCACCCATCCTTCCACTGGCTTAGATTCTCCTATCCATCTGTTCACACTTCTATACAAAACGGACATGCAGCAGAGCTTTGTATGCTTTTAAACTATGCACATGGCTTCAGATTTGATTCTTTTTACTCAATATGAAATTTTGAGATCCCTATTAGTGGGTATAAATCGGATTATTAATACCACTCATTGATTAAACAGCACTATTCTATTCAATTTAGTGAACTCACTCTTTGAGGGAAGAGGAAGTACCAGGACTTCAATTTACCTTCGTGTTTGAAACAACCCGCAGATGGACAAATGATACTTTTTAGGTCCCTGGACATCAGGCATGCCGCGCCGTGATCCCTCGAGAGAGCCAGCAAGCAACACGCAAGGCTCTGCGGCCTCTCCCTTGACAGGGTTTCCAGGCTCGGGCACAGAGGAGGAGGGAACACGGGCAGAGCTGACGGGCCCCTGGGAGGACAGAGCTGAGAGCGCAGGACTTCACGGTGGCTGGCGCTCGCAGGGCAGGATGTCAGCGAGGAGGACTCCTCAGTGCGTCGTCCCTGGGTGCCCAGTGGGGTGCTGGTTGTCACAGGCTTTTGAAAAAGCCTCCTGAGCCAAGTGTGGGGCGCACGACTATGATCCTGGCAGTGGGGGAGGCTGAGGCAGGAGGACGATGTGTTCAAAGCCAGCCTCAGCAACAGGGAGGCACTCAGTGAGACCCTGTCTCTAAATAAAATACAAAAACGGCCTATGGATGTGGCTTGGTGGTTGCACACCCCTGGGTCCAATCCCCAGTACCAAAAAAAAAAAAAAAAAAGTCCTCTTGAGTCTGGGGAAAGAACCATCCCGAAGGATCTAAGTGACGGTGCTGGAGCTCACCAGGTCTCCCGGCAGTGCCTGCTCCCACCAGCCCGGGAGAACTTGGTGGAATACAGCAAACACCTGCACAGAACAGTCAGCACTAGTCCAACTCTGCATGTTCCCACCTACAAGGTCTCAAAAGCAAGACCCCCAATGACCGAACTGCTTCCAAGGGATCCAACAGAACTCCAGAATAAAGCTCAATAACATTAGGACCACAAAACCCAGCACCAGGCATTTAGAGAAGCAGAAAGTTGGAACCCATGGTGAGAGGAAAGCTCGTCAGAACTGGCCCTGACCTTGAGGTGCCACACAAGGACTTTACAATAACTGCTCCAAACGTGGGTTAGAAGACAGAGAAGTGACGGGAGGGAAGCTGGAGAGATGAGCACATGTGTCACTTCCATAGTTGAAAACAAGCCCTTGCACATCTTGTGTCAGACTCACACACATCAGTGGGACACCATTGGTGAGAGCAAATGGAAGACAGAGGCCAAGAGGAGAATACTGAAAATCAGTGCCCAGGGCATCCACAAGCTGTGGCCTGATACGCACATCATGGAGTCACCAGAGGGAGGGGGTGAAGGATGAGGAAGGAACAAGGGCCTGCAAGTTTCCAAATTTGTTGAAAACTATAAAGCTACAGAGCCAAGAACCCAGCAGAAGAACCCAAAGAAAATCACACCTAGGCACCTAGTAATCAAGCTGGTAATAGCAATGCTAAAGAGATCCTCCTACAGGCAGCCACGTGAGAAAGACAGGAGAAGCCGACAGACAGATGAGGAGGAAAGACACAGGCCACAGCAGAACTCTCATAAGAAACAACGCTGGGTGTGGTGGCCCACGCCTGCAATCCCAGTGACTCGGGAGGCTGAGGCAGGAGGATCCCAAGTTCAAGGACAGCCTCAACAACTTAGTGAGACCCTGTCTCAAAATAAATAAAGGGCTGGGGTGTAGATGAGTGGTAGAGCAGCCTTGGGTTCAATCCACAACCCACACCGTCTCAATAGATAATAAGTAAATGAATAACACACGCGGGGAGACGGGTGCAGCGCCCTTAAAGGACTTAAAGAAAACACAGGCCAGGCCACCCTGAACTCTGCACCTGGGTGAATATTTTCTGATGAGGAAGATGTGCAAGGGCTTGTTTTCAACTACAAAAGTGACTCTGTCGAGTGAGTCCTGATGATTTGTGTGTCCATCTCTGCTGACAGGCCCCGAGGGGGCTCTCTGTCTCTGCTGCGCTCGCTGGACAGTCCTGAAACCAGCATCAGGCCTGTTGCTATCCCCTCTCGAGGGTTTTCTTGGGCGTGTGTCAGAGGGAGTGTTGCTGGCGTGAGGGAGTGCCCTTCAGCTTTACTTGAATGGCTAAGCTGCCCAGAGAAGCCACCTCCCCGTTGTGGTCAGCCCTGGCAGATGGCCGGTTTTGCTTTTCTAATGGATCCCCTTCTCTGTTTCTCTGGATTCACCCGGGAGCTGACAGGTTGAAATTATATGGCTTCATAATAGGTTTTCCTACCTGTTGCGGGAGACCCTCTGTGTTCCTTTGCTGCTGTCGTGACCCTCCTGGGGTGGGCCGATCACAGATAAGAGAACACTTTAAACAGAAATGTGTTGTTGTGCCGTTCCGGTGGCCAGAAGTCCGAGATGGGGAGATGGCAGGTTGGCTTCTGCTGGGGGCCAGGGGGAGGGGTCTGCTCCAGGCCCTGCCCTGGGCTGGGTCTTCACACCCCTGCCCTCTGTGTGTTCTGTTTCTGAATCCTCTTCTCATGGTGTGCATTCCGGCCACTCTAGCGACCTGTTTTTCAGCTTGATCACCCCCATGAGGACCCAGTGCAGTCACGTTCTGAGATACGGGGCAGGCCCAGAACCAAGGGGCAGGGAGAGGGTCTTCCGATGAGCTCAACTTCCTGCTTGACAAGAGTGCTCGCGGCCACAAGGAGAGGCCCAGTCGGACACACACTTCTGTTCTCCTGCTCCTAAGTGGGGGACCCAGTAGAAAAACTAACACAGACGTGTGGGCAGAGGGGCACCAATCATTAACAGTGAGGAGCGAACAGGGGAGGAGACGAGGAAAGGAGAAAATTCCAGAGACCATAAACAGAACAGGCCCAACTCCCCCAGCAGATTCCAGCTCTGGGGCCCTTCGTTCCAGAGAAGTCTGTCTCTTGCTTTTGCAATGAACCTGCTGCTTGCTCGCTGTCTCTGTGTCCTGCTCTTCAAATTCTTTGCTGAGCAAAGACAAGGGACCCAGCACCCCTGGATGGTAACAAATGCAGGGGCACAACTCAGCCTATAACACCGTCTTTCTCTGTTTTCCATCAGAACTGAGTTCTAGCATCAGCTTCTCAAGCTTCATGGAGAAGAGCCCAGGACTTCCCATTAGAGGCCACTGGATTGACCTGGGGAGACACTGAAACTTCCCGTTCACAGACATGCAGATCTATCGTCCTTTAAGGACCTTTAAGGATTTCAGTAAGGCTTGTTTTTTACTCCTAATGACCTTGCATTCATTTCCTCCCCCCCCCCCCACAATTCTAAGGGCTTCTCAAACCCAGGCTGCGTCCTACCCGCATGCTTTTCTCATATGCCCTCCGCCATGGCTTCTCCTGGCTGTCGTCCCTTTCCTCCTCTTACTGTTAAAAGACAGTGCATTCAAGACTCAGCCCAGATGAGACCTCCCCAGCACCCCATCTCAGTCCCGACCTCCAAGCCGCCCACAGCCCGGCTGAGGCACCCCTCTCCTCTGTCCTCCCAGCCTGTGGATTCGGTGCCATGGCAGGGTGTGTCTCTAGAATGTGGTGTCCCCATGGGCTGGGGCTGTGTCTTACTCAAATTTGGATAGAAATATGCACAGAGTCTGCCACATAACTCTGTGATGGACACAATGGATAAAATGAACCAGAATGGTCATAATCCCTTTTCCATGGGGTACTTCCTTTGTGGCGATGGCTGGCCGGACCCCCTTCTCAGGATTAGTGGGCCTGGGAGTCAAAGGGCCACAGGGAAGGGGCAACAGACGTGGATTCAGGAGCAACCCCGGCAGACGTGGTGAGAGCGGAGGGCCCTTCCCCACACAGACTCATCACCCAGCTCACGACACCCATCCAGGTCCGCCCGAGTCTCTGTTCTGCCTCCTGCTCTTAGCACGACGCCTCTCTGGCCTGGAAAGCAGCCCTCGCCGTCGTGGGCACATCCCAGTGCCGCGTCCCCGAGATTTCAAACAGCTCACGTGGAAAGACCACTCTCCGAGGGCCTGTCTTGCTGAGCCTCTGCGGATTTCTTTTCCTCCCAAATTCCTGGAAGACGGAAGCCCCTTGCTCCTATCCCCGTTTCCGACTCCACTACATGAGGAATCAGCGGCGTCTGTGCCCGGGCCTTTCTCTCTGAACTTAGCGGGCCAACTGTGGGCTTCAAAACCCCCCCAAGGAGACAAGGTAAAGGTGACTCTTCAAACGCTCCGAGTCCCTGGCTTTGGATCACTTTCATCTCCTCAAAAGCAAAGGGCAGCTCTGTGAGCACCGCCGTGGTACATGGGGACTCGGCGAGGGCCTGGCTTCCAGTGCAGGGCTCGGCTGGCCCCGCCTCTCCCGCAGCCTCCTCCCTCCACGGTGGGTCCACTTCAGGAGTGCCTGCAAAATGACCTCATATAAGCCACGCACCACGCCTGCGCCCCTCCAGCTCCATCTGCAGGACTGGACCCTGGGGACAGGCCACCTTAGGGCTGTGGAGCGTCTCCCTCTTGACCTGCTCTCTGCTTAGCAGAGACACCCCCTTTCTCTGTCAAGCGTGGTCCACAGAAGAGGCAGAATATCCCAGCAAATCAGATCTCCTTGTCATTTGTGGGGAACATTTGTCCTCTGCTTATCTCCCCTCTTTTTGGTAACAGTTTCCCTGTGGTCTAAGCAGGAAGCTGACATTGTGGGACTCCTCACCATGACCCCTCTTGGGTCACCCTGGAAATGCAGCCCAGGAGTCCCTCGTGGGGACTTTGGAAGGTGGCTTCTCTACATGGGGGTACTCAGCCAGGCATTGCGGTGTCATAAGTCAGGGCAGGTGTCTTGGGGCGGGGGGAGTGCCCCCAGTTGTGACCTGTGCTACCTCTCTGCTCTCTGGCTTCCTGGAGAACATTTTACTCCCATAACAACATCACCAGATAACGAAGAGACAAAACCTTAAGCTCAATCTTCTGTGAGACTTTGAAATGCAACCGACTAAACAGAACATGGAAAACACCCTAATGTGATCTGGTTTTCACGAGTCACGGAGGCCCTTGCGGGATCCGGGCACCGCTCAGTGCAGCCGTGGGCCGCCAGCGCGCGTCTCCCAGAGCTCTGCTCAGCATCTTTCAAGCCTTCCGTTCCCACTTGACGGTCATCGGCGTTTCTGGCAGTGTGGACATTCCCTCCTCCTGGCCTTCACTGTGGCTTGGTGATCCCTGTGCCTGCGTGAACTTGGAGACAGAGGTGGTGACAGTGGCATGAGGTGGCGGCAGGTGGCTCTGAAAAGTGGGGAGAGAGGCATGTGTCCCCCAGGCCTTCAGCTAGACCAGCCTGTGTTTTTGGATAACTGAGTGAAGGCGCAGGTCTCCCGGGCTCTGTCTCGTCCTCTGAGTTTCCCATATCTCGAGTCACACAAATCCCGTGTGTTCCTTGCTCAGCTTCTTGACAATACCACGGAAGTCACAAGCATTGAAAAGTGACTAGAAAACTCCCAGACATCATTTTGTCAAATATGGAGTCCAATATCCTACTGCGATCATTTCTTGTAAGGGTAACAAACCCAGACCAGGTTGACAGTATTGGCTTCAGAGTCCCCTGTGAAAGTCGGTTGCTTTCATCTTTTTGTAAAGGAATAAACACACTTCAGGAAGCAGAGAGAGGGCGGCTGGGTGTGTTTGTTGGGACACTGACTTGACAGTGTCGGGCAGCAACCCCGGGTGTGTGCCCAGCGGAGGGTGCCCCCGGGGCCAGCTTCCTGCCCCCTCCCGCCCTGGTCTTTGTCCCTCCCGTCCCTCCCTGTCATTCAGGTCACTTGTCTCTGACATCAAAGATTGCAGGGTGACTTCCTTTCTTGGCTCTGCGGCTGACAGTGAAGGATGTGGACTCAACTGCGATGAAATCTGAGGCCATTAAATATTATAAATTCCCCTTTAGACCTTGGACTTTGGCAGTATCTTTTTTTTCTTTCTTTTTTTTTTTTTTGACAAATACTGAATTTCCTGTACCTTTGTAAAAGAAAGGAAAATTAAAAAAAAAAAACAACCAAAAACAAACGACAAATGTCGATGTAATTAGATCATCTGATCGTAATGCAAATGTTTACATCTGCCTGATTACAGGAGCCCGATGCAGACATCCAGGCGATGTTTGGAAGCACAGTTGAATAAATGATATGTCATGGTAAAAATAAATATTTTAAATCACTATTATGTTATCCGATTAATCACCCCACAGCCCCCGCGGACACTGGGAGATGGTGGCGTGCAGCGGCGCTCCTGGAGCGTCTCCAGCAGCCTCGAGGGTGTCCGAGGGCCGTGGTTCCTTCCAGGACCGCTGGGCTGCACCCGGGAGGCGCTCCCTGGGGTCAGCTCTTCCTGAGCACCGGGCACGCTCCTGCAGGGTCACACCTCCGGGGGCGAGTCGAGAGGACTCCCCATGGCAGATGGGTGACATGATGTCATTGCTGGTTTGTGTGTTCATTTTCATGTGAATTAGAGAACTTAACACTGGAGCATGGGAACAGTTGTGTTCGTGGAGTTTGTAGCCTAGGAGGGGGGTGAATATCTCGATTTCCTAATGAGCCGGTTTAGAGAGAAGCCGGAAGCATTTGGTGACAGGAGACGCCCAGGCCACGCAGCATCAGTGGGGTGAAGTGCTGGGCCGGCCTCGTCCTACGTAAAGCCTTCTCTTCCTCTGGCTGTCCTTCTTTGTCACAGAGTCATCCAGCCTACATCAGAGGTGTTTGAAGTCTCCAACGGTAAAGGAGGGGCACCTGGGTTGACCAGAAAAACCCGGCTTTATTTGTCTGACAACAGAAAGTTCTGTTTCCCTGTCCCCGCGGAAGCCCCAGGCTTGCCAGGGAGACATCTGCCTGAAGAGGTCCCACTTGTCATCCAGGCCAAACACAAGGACCTCCGCTCTCTTTCTCATTTTCATCGCAAGAAGTTGCTGCTGCCCTAGAGTGGGGGGGGGGTGGGAGGAGGGAGTTTCTCGTCTGAGTGGGGAAGGCCATGGCTGCTGGGCAGCAGCGGTGCCGGCCACCTGGGAAGGACTGGGTCAGTCGGTGTCTTAGAGCAAGTGACCTTGCCTTGTGCAAACTGAAGCCCTTTCCCCAGGATGCATGCGGATCCTGTGGTTTAGTGCTCCCATTGCTAATTGAATGAGGAACAAATAAATAGTTCTTCAATTTTTTCTTCCCAAATTAGCATGACTTTATGGTTGTAATGTCTTCCTTAATGATTTGAAAACAGAGCTGACCTTCATGGTGAGACAGTACACATGTGTGTCTTTGTTCGTTCACATTAGAATATGAAATTCAGGGACTCAGGACACAGGGATCTCGTCTCTATGGAGTGGTGCTATGAAATAGTCACTGAGCAGGGTTGAAAGACTCACAGCCACATGGAACTGGGAGGGGACTGCCAGGGTTGAGTGTGTCCCCTCTGAGACTCATGCTAACACTCGATCCTCCTGCAGTGGTGGGAAGAGGTGAGGCCTTTGGGAGGCAAGTGAGCCAGGAGGACAGTGCCCACATGAAGGGGTGTCAGTGCTGTCACAAAGGGCTCCACGCAGCGTTCATCCCTTCTATCCCTTCCACATGTGAGAGCCTAGCCGGCCCAGCCATGAGAAACAGACCCGTGCAGAGGCTGAACCTCCTTGACTTCGGACTTCCCAGCCTCTAAAACTGTAGGAGGTCAATTATGGCTCTTTTTTAATATTTATTTTTTAGTTATAGGCAGACACAATATCTTTATCATCATCATCATCATCATCATCATCATCATCATCATCATCATCATTTTTATGTGGTCCTGAGGATGGAGCCCAGTGTCTCACGCATGCTAGGAGAGCACTCTACCTCTGAGCCAGAGCCCATTCTGGTTCTTGATGATTGCCCAGTCTTCATTTTGTTCTAGCAGCACAAATGGACTAAGCTAGTGGCCTGATTTAGAAATAGGGTTTTGGTAGAGCAATCAAGTTAAGAGGAGGTCACCCTGGATTAGGGTGTGCCCTAAATCTACTTATGATTCGTTCTTACTAGAAAAGGAAATTTGGAACCAGGGACAGACACAGGGAGACAGGCCACTGTTTCCCGGCAGATGCAGAGGAAGGGGGCATCCACTGACCAAGTACCACAGGGGATTGACCAACCACTTGATTAGTTTGGTTAAACAATTAATTTTGTGGACATTTCCTAGTGAATACTTTGTATTTTAAAAATATTTTTTTAGTTATAGATGGGCACAATCCTTGTATTTTATTTATTTACTTTTATGTGGTGGTGAGGATGGATCCCAGTGCCTCATACGTGTGAGGCAAGTGCCCTGCCACTGAGCCACAATCCCAGCCCAAGTATTTACATTTTTATTAAAACAAAAACAAAAACAAAAACAAAACAAAAAAAACCCACACAGGCCTACTTGGGATTACCTGGAAGAGCACATTTGTCGTGTTATTTCAGGGCCCGTGTTTACATGGGCCAGTGCCCTGGGTCCCTGAAGAGAAGTTCGATGTCATGATGGCACTGTTCTTCCCATTTACCTTTCTCTCAAGTTGGGCACTTTGACGGGCTCCCAAGACGAGGCTTGCCACCTTGGTCATTGGAAGACATTTCACAGACAGCTGACTGGACGGGGTGTGTAAGACTAGTATGCCAAGGGAGACTTTCCCTGACTGCTGACCAGGAGCAGAGACCCGCTGGGTGATAAGTGACACGCGGCACATCCCAGGCCAGAGGACGTCCCATGTGACTTAAGCAGTCAGGTTTGCAGAGGTGAGGCAGAAAGATGCGGGTGAGCGGAGACCTCCCACACCCTGGGGTGGACCAGGAGGGCCAGAGCCCCTCCCGGGGAAGCCTGTCCAGCCCCAGCTTCAGTCCTCCCGTCTAGCCGACTGCACCAGTCAGTTAGCAGTCAATGTAGCAGGAGATGGGCCTCAAGTAAGCGTCATTAAATGGCCTATTGTTGTTTTTATTATTGCATTTTGGAATACATTTTAAACATGATTGGCCTGTCAACATAATGGATTGGCAGTTAAAAATAACTAGGAGAATATGTAAAAAATGAAAAGGGTAAATTATGTCAATGGTAATATTGTCGATGCAAACAGGGTCCATCAAGATACCAATAAAGTACACGCCAGTCAACGAGGGCTCCGTGTACAGCCACCGACAAGTTTTTTCTACTATTAAACTCTGAACTAGCAATTTCCTTTTAGCAAAATAACGCAATCTGTCATCTCTAACCAGCATCACGGGTCTGCTTGTACTTGTTTCCAAGGCCTTTCTTTGATATTCCTGTAAACGCTCATTGCAAGTGAACAGGGGCTTTGTGGCCCGCTTGATGTTTGTTCATGTTTAAGTAACATCGTGATGAAAGAGTTGGTCAGCTGCAGGATCTATGGGAGTCGGTTTAAAGGAGGTTGGTCAGTTGGAATAGTACAGCTCTCATGGTGGTGTATCTTCTCTGCATTTTATTTTCAAATTTAGAAAAACGATATTTTCAGCGTCTCTGTGATTCTAAAGGAAACGTATACCAAAAGTAACGGTCACGCGTAACTCCACCTTCCATCATCCTAACACCTCTTCTTTTAGGGGATTTCTACAACTATTTAATTTCATGAGGCAAAAATGATGTGAAGCTACAAACCTTCTTTTGTCATCTTCTTTATCACCGAGTCAGTGTCCATCAACTGTCGCAGGGTGTTACAATTAGAATTCTCTGCCTCAGAGTTCTAGCAGAAATCGCCAGGACGATGCCAGGAGTCCAGTTCCTAGATCCATTGGAGACGATTGCGAGGTGGGACAGGGGAGTGACAGGAAGTGGCACTTCTCAGCAGTACGCCGAGTCCAAGCCAGGTGGGCTGGGAGGGAGCTGGCGCATGCTGGAGGCCTTGTCCCTGTGCCGTGTCCCTGTCCTGTGTCCCTGTACCTGGGGACCTAGAGCTGCTTCTTGGGCACATAGAGCCGGGGCAGAGGGCTCCAAGGGGACCAGCAGAAGCGCGACCTGGAATCTGGGAATCTGGGGTCTGACTCACCAGATTCAGGGGGTGGGGGTCCCTGTCTGAGGCTTCAGGGAGGGCAGGCCTGAGGGGCAGAGCCCAGGAGGCTGCGGGCAAAGGCGGGGTGTGGGAACTGGAGGCCATTCCAGCGGCTTCAGATGACGACTGTGTGTGCACAGGTGAACCCCGTCCCCCGACAGCACTGATGGAGGGGGAAGAGGGTGAGTGAGGGGCGAGGCTCAGGTCCTCAGGGACATGGCCTTTCTCCCTTTCCTCTGAGCCCGTTGGTCCATGGAGACGTCTGGGACCTCAGGTGTGAGCAGGGCGGGAACCCAGCCAGGTGTGGTCAGCAGGACGAGCCACGGGGTCATCTCTGCTCAAGGTGAACATTGAAGCAAAGGCCGAGGTGCCCCTTCCTCTCAGATCTGTTGGAGCTCCCTTGGGCAGGGCCATCGAGCGGCCACTGATTCTATTTCATATGTTTTAACGGGTTCATAAAAACACAAACTAGGTACATATTAATGGGGTTTTGTCATGCTTTGATACCTGTAAACGTTGCGTAACAGTGAAAGCAGTGAACCATATCTATTTCAGCAGTTTTTGAAATCAATTAAAGAAGCACATGTAAACAATTATAGGGAAACTTCAGAATCACCACCTCATCCTCCTCAGAGGCCTGTAAAGAGAATTTCACCTTGTCGCTGCTTCTAAATGACCCGTCTTCTCGTTTTCCTGTGGCGTCTGTGTATTCCGAGGATGGTTCCTCCCCGTGTGGGGGAGAGAGGGTCTACCCACACACAGGCAGAAGCCACCAGCGCTCTCCAAGGGGGTCGCAAGGCGGGCAGCTCCGGAACCTGGTGAGCTCCCTTCTCACATGCCCAAGCACCCAGGCTTCCCAGTTCAGTTGTGCCGCCCATCACTGAAGGCCCTGCTCTGTGGCCATCCTAGCTGGCGGTGGGTGGCCCTGTGGTGGTTCCTGGGTGTCGGGCGAAGTCTCTGGAGGCCCCAGTGTGGCATCAGGCGAGCGATGAGCTCAATGAGTGAGCGTCACGGAGGTGGCTGAGAGTGGGGGTGGAGGAGCATGTGGCCTCTCCCAGGGCCCCAGAGCAAACTGTGAGGGTGAGCTTGTTCCCACAGGTCAGCTCTTCTGTTCTGGGTTGTCCTTCCAATTAGGGAAGAATCGAGCAGACCCCAGAGCTCAGAATTGAGCCAAAGATGAGAATCCAGAGGGTCTGATGACTCTGGTGGCCCAGTCTGGCATTTCTGGGGGATGATTCTCTGCTTGCTCAGATTTCTTAAAAGCCTCTGGAAGAGAGGTCTATGGGCCTCCAGCCAGGAGGGGCCCTGTGCCTTCAGGGGAGAATCCCATGGTTGGCAGCCAGGAGGCTGCAGGAGAAGCCTTGCAACTCAAGAAGCTTTTCCTAGCGCAAATAGAAAAGGCAAGGTCACCTTGGGGGACTTGCTTGCCTCCTGAGAGTCTACATGACCAGTTATGAGTGGTCAAAAGAGCAAACTAGATCCTCACAGTCAGCCCTCTGTATCTGTAGACCTACACGGTTACCAGCCGAAGATCAAAAATATTTTAAAATAAAAAATTGTGTCTATAGTGAGCAAATCCAGACTTTTCCTTGTCATTTCCTCCATGCAATGCATATGCACAGCTGTGTACCTAGTACTGATGTTTATTAGCTGTTATTAGTGAGACAATTTCAAGTGCACAGGGGATGTGCAGAGGTGCTATGCAAAATTGATGCTGTTTTACAACAGGGACATGATCGTCCACGGAGCTCAGTGTCTGTGAGGAATCCTGAGACCAGTCACTATACTGTACATGCTCCAGGGTGAATCTGAATTCAGATCAGTGGGAATCAAAATCCTGCCTTCAGTTCTTTCACGAGATGTGTGACTCTGGATAAATTGCCAAAGTGCTCTGATCTGTGTTTCCCTACCCGCAGAAGGGGAATGTGGGGGCCTCCGCATGGGGTTGAAAGGCACATCAGGGGCAGGGCAGCTACTGCTCCAAGCCAGCAGCCCACATGACAAGCAGCTGCTAAGTCTCACCACTATGGATCCCTCCTACATGGAGAATGAACCACACCTCCCTCCTCCACAGGCCCCAGAGCTGCTGCCCCTCCCGTCCTCCAAGGCTGGGCTGGGCTGTGGCCCTGGGGAAGTGCTACACTGCGGAGTCTCTTCACCAACTGGATGCGGAAGGAAAAGGATTTGTGCAGTAAAGTGGATCTTGCGCGTCTTTCGTGAGGTGAGAAAAAGGCTGAGGAATGCAAACCCTGCTTCCCTGTTTCCAGACTGGATTTGCAGCTAGAGTTTTACCCTGAATCACTGATTCTGTAAGAAAAAGGTCATTGCTGCATGCCACACTTCCATCTCATCCATAGCTCGTGACAGAAGATTTTGATTTTCAGTGTAGAAAGTGTTGCTGGAAGCTCGATCCTTGTCCCTGGTGCCGATCCAATAACGAGGATGTTGTTTTGAAAAAAAAGGAAAAAGAAGGTTTGTTGCTTTGCAAGCAAAGGAGAAACACAGGACCCCTGTGCCAGAGGCCGTGATTCTGCCCACCAGCAGGACAAGGGACTTAAAGAGGTGACTCAAAGGCTCCATTCCACGTGTTCCCTGGTGGAGTTGTAATTTCTGGTTGATTTGGGAGATGTCATTTCTGAGATCTTTGGTACCAAAGACTGGGTTACTTCCTTCCTGTGGGGGTGTGGGCTCAAGGACAGAGAAATCTGTGCCCAGGATGGGGAAGAAAGGTTTCTCCTGCGATTAGGGAGGGCCTGAGATAGGGAAGAACGGGGAGAGAGGAAGAGAAAGAAACACGCCCATTTTAAAAACAAGTCGCAGGGGCAGAGCAGCAAGGCTGCATTCAAAGCATAAAGTGGATCCCCTGATACAAAAGTGCCTTCCTCTGGTGGGAAAAAGGCCCAAGGATGATGGGTAAAACTGAAAGCAGGACATTCAAAGGAAGTGATGAGAAAAGACCACCTAGAGCCGTCACAAGAAGCTTGCAGGAGCACTTGCATTAATGAGCTTTTGTGAGTAATTTAGAGATGATCTAAAATACAGAGGACGATGTGCAGAGGTTACACTTCTAAGACCTTTTGCCTGCGTCTGAAAGGTAGGGCTCTTCGCATTCACCCCTGGGAGAAACACTGGGGATTCAAATCGGAGCAGGATCCCGGGTATTTATTTGGGAGGAGCATAGAACATGGGAGAACATTGTCATGAGAAACCGGGAGCCGTTTGTGCCTGTGGGTGTGCACAAAGGAGTTGAGGCAAAGGGAAATTTTTGAAGGCAAGAATGAGAAGGACGATCACAGTATTTTGAATCAATCCTCCTTGGCCACAGGATGAATAACCAGGGTGACCTCAGCCCAAGGCTGCACAGACAGGTGCTGGTGGATGGCCATGCAGAGCAGAAGGCTGCAAACTTGGGCTCCGGCAGAATCTTCTGGGCTAGTGACTCTCTGGCAGTGGTGCACGGGAACCCTTGTAACCCCTGGCCTTATGTGTTTATTTTTTGTTAGGGTTGACATAAGCAACTCCATTTTGATTTTGACAACTTTCACAAGTCTCATTACTCAAAAAAGCACCTTGCCAAAAAATTATTAACAGAAATATTTTAGCAAACCAGTGCCGTGAGGGGAAGACAAATTTGTTGTGTGCCAAGCACATCGAAGCTGTAAGTGAACAATTGCTTGGAGTTTGGATTGAACTCACAAATGTTTGACTTAAACGACCTTAGAAAATTTATAACAATTGCCACCAACTTTTAACTTTATTAAAAGCCTCATGGCACAAGGCACTGGATTTCCCACTTAAATAGGTCTAATTCGGGAAATCAGGCAGCACGCTGCTGGTGCGGAGGTCTGGGGTCCCCACCCTTGCAGAGAGGAGCGAGGGCTGCAGAGCAGGGCGGGCACGTCAGGAAACCGCGGACCCTGCATTGCTCCAGCTTGGGAACTGCTGGGGGATCTCTCCAGAGCCTCTGGCCCTCTGCTGATTCCAGATTATTCTGAAACTCTGGGCTTTCCTCTCTTTACTCATAGTTGGCTTATTAATTTAAAAGGACAAAGGAAAAACAACTAGAGATTTGAAGCAGAAGTCCACTGCCTCTCTGAGTGACAGTCTTTACTCCTTTCCTAGCAATGGAACCAAACAACCCTTTCTTTTCGACTTCCTTAGAAATCATCTTTAGTTGGTAGAATTAATCCTGTTGTAGACCCAGCCCTAGCTCCCCTTGTGCTACCCATACGGGACCTTTATTTCTCACCGAGGGGCATCCTATGTTGTGGCCTGAGTGTTTGTTCCCTGCAAAACTCACGTGGGAATTTAACTGCCAAAGTGAGGCCTCGGGAGGTGAAACCTTGTCGGAGGTAAGGTCTTGGGAGGTGAAGCCTTGTGGGAGGTGAGGCCTGTGGGAGGTGAGGCCTTGTGGGAGGTGAGGCCTTGGGAGGTGAAGCCTTGTGGGAGGTGAGGCCTGTGGGAGGTGAGGCCTGTAGGAGGTGAGACCTTGGAGGGTGAGGCCTGTGGGAGGTGAGACCTGTGGAAGGTGAGGTCTTGGGAGGTGAGACCTGTGGGAGGTGAGGCCTTGGGAGGTGAGGCCTGTGGGAGGTGAGGCCTTGGGAGGTGAGACCTGTGGGAGGTGAAGCCTTGGGAGGTAAGGCCTTGGGAGGTGAGGCCTGTGGGAGGTGAGGCCTTGGGAGGTGAGGCCTTGGGAGGTGAGGCCTGTGGGAGGTGAGGCCGTGGGAGGTGAGGCCTGTGGGAGGTGAGGCCTGTGGGAGGTGAGGCCGTGGGAGGTGAGGCCATGGGAAGTGAGGCCTGTGGGAGGTGAGGCCTTGGGAGGTGAGGCCTTGGGAGGTGAGGCCTGTGGGAGGTGAGGCCTTGGGAGGTGAGGCCGTGGGAAGTGAGGCCTGTGGGAGGTGAGGCCTTGGGAGGTGAAGCCTGTGGGAGGTGTGGCCTTGGGAGGTGAGGCCTGTGGGAGGTGAGGCCTTGGGAGGTGAGGCCTATGGGAGGTGAGGCCTTGGGAGGTGAGGCCGTGGGAAGTGAGGCCTGTGGGAGGTGAGGCCGTGGGAGGTGAGGCCTGTGGGAGGTGAGGCCTTGGGAGGTGAGGCCTTGGGAGGTGAGGCCTGTGGGAGGTGAGGCCGTGGGAAGTGAGGCCTGTGGGAAGTGAGGCCTGTGGGAGGTGAGGCCTTGGGAGGTGAGGCCTGTGGGAGGTGTGGCCTTGGGAGGTGAGGCCTGTGGGAGGTGAGGCCTTGGGAGGTGAGGCCTGTGGGAGGTGAGGCCGTGGGAGGTGAGGCCTGTGGGAGGTGAGGCCTTGGGAGGTGAGGCCTGTGGGAGGTGAGGCCGTGGGCGGTGAGGCCTTGGGAGGTGAGGCCTGTGGGAGATGAGGCCTTGGGAGGTGAGGCCTGTGGGAGATGAGGCCTTGGGAGGTGAGACCTTGGGAGGTGAGGCCTTGGGAGGTGAGGCCTTGGGAGATGAGGCCTGTGGGAGGTGAGGCCTTGGGAGGTAAGGCCATGGGAGGTGAGGCCTGTGGGAGGTGAGGCCTTGGGAGGTGAGGCCGTGAGAGGTGGAGCCTTCCTGGTGGCATAGATGTGTCATACAGGAGCCAGTTGAGCCCCTGCTTTCTCTGGGCATCCACCTTCCATCTTGGGGTGGTGTAGCTGGAAGCCTGCCCTGAGGCCGGCTCCTGGGTGCTGGTCTTTGGCCTCCTGAGGCCGGCTCCTGGGTGCTGGTCTTTGGCCTCCAAAGCCATCAGCCAACACGTTTGTGCTCATTATAAATTGCCAGTCTTTGGTGTTCTGTGACAGTGGCACAAAAGGCCCTAAAACATCCTGCCAAATGGAGCAGGTGCGAGATACGCATCAGGGCCTTAAAGAAAGGGAAGTCCTTCATGGGATCAACAGCGAGTCTCTCTGGGAGTGGACCTGAGTACGTCCGGCACACAGCTATTTGGAAGGACATTCGGACTCTTTCACCGGTTCATCCGCTGTTCCCTGCCGCCGTGGGCTAGGTATTGGGGCCGAGGAGGGTGTTTTGGGGAGAATGTATGGTGCAGAATGATGAGTGCAGGGACTGTCCCTACCCTCCATCGCAGGCGGAGAGAGCCCAGGCAAAGAAATGCCCTCCTGCGGCAGTCGGGAGGGAGCTTGCCGTGGAGCTGGACACCCGAGGGACTTGAAGGCACCTACGTTGGGTTCCTCTCTGGAGCCCATGGCAGGATGGTGGGTGGGGCTGCTCGGAGGGAGAGCGAGGCCAGGAGGCCCAGGGGCTGGTGGTGCAGAGGCCACCCTGCAGCTGTGTCAGGGGGAGGGTGGGCACCAGGAAGTGGGCCTTCAGCGGTGAGCAGGGGCCTGGTCTTGTCCCACCCCAAGAGGCCATGCTGGAATCCATAGGCCATAACAAACCAGGGGACCGGGTCCAGCAGAAGAGAGAGATCTGTCGGGAAAGGAAGGGAGAAGCTGGAGTGACCGGGAAGGCTGGGCTGGAACCGGAGCAGGAGGGAGAGTCCGCAGCTCAGGACTCACTGGTGTCTGAATGCAGCTGGTGACAGCTCCAGCGGGTGTGGCCGAGATGGGCTGGGAGCAGTCGGCTGGTCCACGTGGAGATGGGCAAGGCGTGGGCAGCTGGGTGTAGGCAGGTGGGGGCCACAGTGGAGGTGGCAGTTACGTCCTGGGTGCCAGGAGGGGAGACGGCCTTCTGAGAGAGGCCTGTGGAAGCCGGAGAGGCAGAGACGACCAGGAAAGGACCTGCCCACCGCATCAGGCTCCTGGCACCCAGGGAGCTCTCTGCCACTTTCAGAGGACAGAGAAGACGGAAGGCAGCTTCCGCTCTTCCAAAAATGTGCATTGAAAGCAAGAGTGTGCTCAGGGCTTCTGTGGGGGGTGGATGGCGTCATCCCGGCCGCTCCCCACCCGCCTGACAGGTGCAGATCCCAGGGGGAAGGGCTTGCTCCAGGCCACATGGTACTGTGATGGGCGGGGACACAGCCAGGTCCTGGTCTGATTCTTCCTCCTTCCCACTTCTCCATGACACCAGGGGACTTACATTGTTGATCTAGTGAAATCCTCCTTGTGTAGGATTCAATCTGTGGTTCTCAAAAGAGAAGTTTTAGAATTACTGCAGTTCTCGTGGCCACGAGAGCACTCGAAAATGAGTGCGTCTTAGAGCGAGGGAGGGCAGTTTGCTGACGTGTTATTGAACATTGAGAGCAGGGCATTGTTTCTCAAACTTCTTAAGCAGTGGAACTTTTGAACAAATTAAAATAATCAGATAAATAAATGATGCACAAATAAATAGATGAATAAATAAACCAGAGGAGCAGATGAGAATGGCGTGTCCACTGGGGCGGGGCATGGTGCTAGCGACATCCTGCCCCCTGGTGGAGAAACCCTGGACTAACTCTAGTTGGCTTCCCAACAGGGTCATATGAGGCTGAAACCAGGCGCCTCACAGCTGCAGCAACACATGAAAATAGTCCCACAGTGGGTCTGCAGCACACACCCGGACATGCGTGTGCACACACATCAACATGTGCACAAATGTGAGTGTAGACACATGCACGCGACACATCTCGGTGCCAATGGTTCTTGGATATCCAAGGTTTCTACAAATTCACTAGAGCGAGTTGATGGAAATGTCAGTGGCTGACCCCTTCTTTCACACGTGTCCACTCCTGTCCATACTTGTGTAGATAAGGCGAAAATGAGGCCCCAAATCGCTTCCATGTGTTCTCCCTCTTCCTGCCTGTGTTTGGAATTCCGAGGTTTGTAATCTCTGAGCCTTCTGGACCCGGGGCCCTCGTGTGGGGACTTGACCTGTCTGAGCGCCGCTTCATCCAGAGGCCAGCCCAGGGAGCCCAGGGACAGATAAAGGGATCCTGTGAGTGATCACAGTGCAGGGAGAGGTCGGTTTCCCACAGCCCTGTGCTTTGCGGTTACTTGAAAGGGGGCAGCCAAGTGGCCGACATCGTATCAGGGACTCGGTGGAGAGAGTGCCCACGGCGGTGTCTGCCAGCCCTGGAGTTGCCAGAAGAGGGCGGATCCAGAAGGTTGCTTATCAAACAAGGAAGAAACCACAGGGATGGATGCCTGGGGCCCTGTCACCTCTCCCTGCGGCTTGCCCTTGGCCTTTTGCTCCCTTGCTTCCTAGTCTCCATGAATTCTTAGACTATGTATCTCCCTTGGGATTTGCTGTGTTCCCCCAAAGACTCCCACTTAGGGAGCAGTTATTCTAAATTCTGCAGAGCACAAGCTTAGCCATTGGGGACCCCTCTGAAGGAGAATCTGTGCAGTTTGACTGAAATATTACATAATGGTAAAGCCTTATATGAAGTCACAACTTGACCCTGAAGTCCAGGAGGTGCATCTGAAGAGCAGCCAAGCCTCCGTGCTGAGACTTTCATGCAGAATGCGGGGTGCACCGGGAATCCACAGTGGCTGTGCAGCTCCTTAAAGACCAGAGTGCTGAGTGTCCCCCAGAGTGCCGAGTGTCCCCCACGGTCCTCCTCCTCCAAGTCAGAAACGGATGCTCCAGGAGGCAGAGATCCCAGAGTGTCTGGTTTCATAGTCAGTTTTTCATTAAGAGAGAATTTTCTCACATCCCTGTCCTTTATTTATCATCAAAATATCATGACCAGAGAGGCAAATACAAATATCTCCTATCACATCTATGGGACACAGTTTCGTCTGCTGCCATTGAAAATGGCAGTTACCCAGCAGGTCAGACAGGGAGGGAGCTGGATCGCTGAAGCACTTGGAGCCCACAGCAATTCGTGAAGAGCAAAACACTCCTTCTTGCTCTGTCACACCCTGAAAGTACTTGAAGGTCACGGGGCTTTCCAAACACCACATCTGAGGAAGGGTTGTGGTCCTGGTGGCACTTGGCCTCTGGGCCAGCTTGTGTGGAGCTGGAGGACCCCTCCTCCCTGGCCTACTCCCACCCTGACATGCTGAGCCGTGTCTGCTAAACACACCCCGGGCTGACAGTACTGCAGGCAGAAAATGTGCTGCCCGGAGCCCACTGAGCAGCCTGGCCTAGACCCGGCCCACGGCAGAGGAGTGGTCCCAGGGTGGCAGGGGACCTGTGCCCGCCGCCCCTGCCCTGCATCTGGAGAGTCTGAGACTGCACAGTGCTAGCCCAGGAGGAGATCCAAACTCAAAGCTCGGGGCGCAGGGGCGGCTCTGTGGAGGGGTGCTTGCCCAGCACGTGAGAGGCCCTGCAGTCTCAGCACCAAGACAACCAAACAAAACCCCAAGGTCTGCAGCATTGTCAGGTCCAGAACCCCGTGGAAGCTGCGCAGGCCACGGGCCGTCCGGGTTTGGCCACCTGTGCTCCCTGCACGGTGGGCTCCTCCTGCTCTTCTGCTCTTTAAACAGGGGAACCCTGGAGTCCCTGGGGCTTGACCCTCTGGGCCTTCTCTTTAATGTCCTCTCCCTTCCTTTGGGGACCTCAACCTGCCTCCTGGCTTTCAATGTCATGTGCATCATGACCCCGGGGGGTGTATTCTCTGTCCTGGAATTCCCCTGGAATTCCATGCCTGGGTGTCTCCTGGACGCTGTCCTCTTGGATAGCTCACAGGCACCTGCTGTTTCCACCAGATCTTTTTCTAATTTCAGTGAATGCTCTTGATCGCTCAAGCGAAATGCTTACAGGGAACATTAATTCTTCTGTGTTTCTTATGCCCCACATGCAACCCATTAGCAAATCACATGGGCTCCAAAATCAGGTCCCTGCCGCCCACGCTGCCACCACCCTGCGGCAAGCCTCCTCCAGCTCCCCTGGACCCCTGCAGTGGCGCTGAAGCCGCCTTTGCCAGTCGGGAAAGCAGCCCGAGCAGCCCCGCCAGGCTGGATGGCGCCAGTCCTCTGAGCACAGCACCCCAGTGGGACCAGCTCACTCCGTCAAGGCCAGAGTCCTCAACACAATGGGTGCAGCTCTGTGGGGTCCCGGGAGCTCATCTTATCTCATGCTCCTGTCCCCCGGAGCCATAGTCCCTGTGCATGTTGCCAGCTCGCCAGTGTGCTCCTGCCCCACGCCTGCACACAGTCTGTTCCTTCTCCCTGGGACACTGTTCCTGGCTCCCTCCCTGGCTTTCTGGGCATCTTGGCTCACAGGACACCTTTTTAGTGTGTCCCTCTGGGGATCCCAACACTGAAAGATCAACACCCCTTCCCATTCCTGCAAACCCACACTGCTTTTCCTTTTTTATTTCCCCACTAAAACTTGAGGACTGATATTCTCCGTGTGCAATGACTTGTCTTGTAGGTTGTGGTCTCTTTGACTGCTCACTGGAATAGAAGTCCCAGGCCGGGGTTTTGTTAGGCTCTTCTCCCCTAGAATCAGGGGCAGTGAGCACACCCAGTTCTTTCTCACCCCTTCCTGTGCCACCTTCTGCCATGTGCCCTGATGTTCCATGATCTCACTTGACGTAGTTTCTTGGGGGTATTTTGGGCACACCTGGGGCTTTACCCAGAATGGCCCTACAGGGCAGAGGGAAATATTATTCCAACTTCTTTTCACTTTTCCCCGTAACCCACGGCCTTCCAATGAGACCTTCAAGTAAGGCAGAACAGTTGGATGTGGATGAGGACTGGCTTTGGCCTCTGGAGCACCAGTCAACGTCATCAAGCAGAAGTGCTGGCAGGGCCGGTTTCCTCCTGGCCCTTGTGCTGCACAGGAGACGGGCATACCTGAAGTAATGTGCTGACTTGTTCCAGGAAAATGAGAAGCCCGAAATTAGTGGTCTGGTTCCTAAGCCCAGCCAAGCCTCGAAGAGAAGAGTCTAGCCAACCCCAGTGACCCGCCTGGTACACCGCTGAGCTCAGGACGTGGTTGTTCTTCGGCAATAGCTGACTGCTACACGTTTTGATAATTCCCAAGTCTGCTCCTGAACCCAAACTTTTAACTCAAGATCAACTAACTACTTCCAAGACATGGTCACTGTGTGTTTCACAGAAATTTAGAATTCATCCCCTCCCCAAATGAGTTCTCACTTCCCACTCCAGCCTCAGTCAGCTCTGAATTCACTGTTATTTCTTAAATAATCTTGCAATTGATTGGCTCCTTCAAGGGGAAAGCCCAGGGGCAGGATGGGCGTTGGGTTACCTGGTCTAGTGGCTCCATGGGCTGCCACAGGTTGGACTCGTCTCTGCCTGGTTGGTCTCCCTCCTGGGCACAGGGAGGCTGCCACTGCAGCTGGGCTGTGGCTTCCTGAAGCACACACAGGAGGGCAGAGATCTGGACTGTGATGCAGGTTGGGTCACCCTCGGAGTGGTCACAGAGGTCAGGGAATGCCACTTGCTGTGTGGCTCAGAACTGAGCTGCTGGAACACACCGGGTGGATGGGGTCAGCTGGGCAGCAGACCCATGGTGGGGTGGTGGGCTCCAGAGCTTGAATGAGCAGATTCTCCAACATGCCCAGGGGCAGTGGGCATCGGCCAAGGGTCAGGCATCGGCCATGGGTCCCTTCTGCGTCTCCAGTATTGGGCGCTGCTTCAGTTTTCACCTGTTTAGGTTGGAGTCCCGCGGTCTCCCGTCCTGTGCTGTCGGCAGGGTGCCCCTCAACAGGAGCAAGGCTTTTCTCTCTCTCCATGCTCATCACCACGGCTTTATTCAGCACCCCGTATCTCAATTTCAACAAAGAACAGTGCAAAATTTTAATATTCCATGATGGGAAAAAAAAGGAGTACTGATAGGAAGAAAGGAAAAAACCCAGCACCCCCCCCCCCAGAACTCGTCACTCACCATCTGGGGCCTGCTCTTCGGGTGGCGTTCTTGGACTGCTTTAGTGAGACCAGTGACTGGGCTCCACCGCGTCTGGCCCAGACTGTGTGCAGGTTCTAGAGTCCACTTTCCAGAGTCCCTGCTGGGCTTCAGGTCACCTCTGTGGTGGTGGGGTCTGGGGACAGCAGGGCCCCGGGCACAGCCATGCTCCTTCACGTAAGTGAGGGCCAGGAGCTCAGTGGGGGATGGTGAAACTCTACTCCACCCGTGGCACCCAGATCCATGGGGACAAGACTGACCTGGACTTGCAGAGGGGTGGGTGGGGTAAGGCAGGTGGAAGCCAAACTGCAGGGAGGTACAGAGTGGCCCCTGACGGAGGGAGGAGGTGGGGCAGGAGTGAGGAAGGGCAGTGCTGAGATGCCCTGGGAACTTCCTGGAGGAGAACAGCATCATGGAGCTGGAAGAGCAGGCCTCCTGGCCCTGGTGGAGAGACCGATGCTGGGCCAGCACAGACCAGAGCTGCCGGGCGGGACTCCTGCTGGTCAGGCAAGGGCAACGGGGGGCGACCCTGGAGCTCGGGGACAGCTGGAGGAAGAAGGAAGAAAAGAGCCCCAGCCCTGTCACCAGGCACAGGGACAATGCCAATAAATGTGGCCACCTGAGGTCGGCAGGTGGCCTAGGAGACTCGGTGACTAGTGATAACGTGACCCCTCGCACACACACCACACCCAGGCACCCCGATGGATCCTACTCAGGTGCTGTGTGCAAAACCACTCTTTTCTATTTAAAATAGGTTGAGGATATTTCAACAGTCAAAACGACAGTGCCTTCAACTGCAGCTGACTCAGAGGATGCATACTCCGCCTGTCGGCCAGCCTTGTTTGTTCTCTGTGGGTCCTTTCCCGTTTCCAGGTGCCACGACCCTGCACACCCACTCTGGACTGGAGATATATGGTGCTCCACGAAACCAACACCTTGTGGAGCCATCAAATATGTCACAAGGAAATTTAGGACGAGTGGCAGGAAAAGCTTCATAGCAGGGAAATCTTATGGGAACATAAAATTATTTCCCAAGGAAGTTGTTAAAAACCCATTATGTGAACCATTTGTGAATGTGTTATTTATCAACATCTAGCAAAAGAAAAAAAGTTAGCACATTACCCACAAAATTCCTCCATTGGCAGATGGACCAGCTGCCTAATAGGACTTTTTTCATATCCACTGCTGATGTAAATTATGGCATTCCAATTTCTTATGAGACACAGAATACCATTTTCATGCAATATGGAACATATAGCCAAAACAAAGCAATTGCTTTTGTGAATGAGCATGGAGAGATATTTAAGTTGTATTTTATAGCTTCCATTTCATAAACCGGGGCAAAATAAATTTTAAAAAAATCACTGTAACTTCAAATGAGTCTAATTTTTTAAAAACTAGATTAGTTATGTGACTATGTCCTTAGATGACACAAAATTGATTCATTGCTGATTAACATGAATGTATTAATATTAACATGGTTATTAGTGCCTATTAATTTAAAATGACCCAGAGGAAGGTGGGGCTGGGGGAGAGGCAGGCTGGGGGTACTATGGTTAGAAGGGCAGGGGGCTCGGCTCATGCTGGGGAGTGTCTGGGGCATTTCAGGAGTGAGGGATCCGTCAGTCAAGCTCCCCCTCTGCGGCCAGCTCAGCCCTGGACCTCTGAGACAGGGAGCAGAGACATTTTTAGAATCACCCATGAAGATCCTATCCTGGGGGAAGAGTAACTGGAAAGAATTTGTGCATCAGCGCCCCCTGTCTGCACCAAAGGCATAAATAATTCCATGCTCCTCTAGACACCAGTCTGAGAAGAAAAAAAAAAAAAATGTGCATACAGCCAGCAAAATATCAACTACCAAGTTTCTAATTTGCAGAACAGCATTAAAGAAGCAGAGAAAATTCTCCACCAATGTTTGAAGCGACCACTATAAAGTTCCCCAAGCTATGGAAAATATCGAAGTCAATTATTTACAGTACTGAAAGGCTCACGTGCAACGGAAAGTAACCCCCAAATTAAGAACATCTGGGGGGAAGTCCCAACAAAGCCGAGGAATGAAAGCAAAAAAAAGGCAGAGTGTGTCTGCGAGCAGGGCGAAGGAAGAAGGGGGCTTTGTTTCCTTTTTTAAGGCAGCGAGGCCACCTTTCTGGTCTGAGCTCAGGGGAAATGGTTGGATTCTGTCTAAGTTTACAACCCACCAAATGAAAAGATCACTACCTCCCTGTCCACGAGATGAACTAATTCCTGATGCAGAACCTGTAGACCACATCGTGGAAAAGTAAAAGGCACACATGCATAATTACTTGAGACCAACTGGTTGCAGGATGTTTTATCTGAATTATAGGAAAACAAGAAAGGGAGACCATTTAAAGAAAAGAAGAGTGTAATGGCTTTGGCCATAGTTGATTCCTGGTTCCATGTGCTACTAATTGTTGTTCTAGGCAAGTTGGGCAAACCTCCCTGGTCTCAGTTTGCTCATCTTTAAAATGGTGCTCTGATAAAAGTTAATTAGGATAGTGCCGATAAAGCACATGGAGAATGCAGACCACCTGGTGTTCGTCATTTCTGTGGTTACCACACCTTTCCTGGGAAAAGCAAGGTGTCAAAGGGTGGTTGAGAGTCTATCATACAATGGTGTTCAAGTGACAATTATTTATGAGTTTAAACTCTCTTGGGAGCATTTTGGATGATAAGCCACGTAAAATAATGGAGAGGAGTATTTCGCCTCCTTGGATGGGCTGAGTTGCCTGGATACGTGGGAGGCCTCTGCAGCGGGTTCAGATGGTCTTGGGTTGGACGCATTGTGGAGGGAAGTTAATAAAACCCAACCCCACACGTCGGAAGGAGGCCTCCCCTCCGCAAGCTTCCCCCACTCTGAGGTTTATAATAGGATAGCCCACAAGGACTAAATAATCTCGCAACCGCTGCCTACATTAACGCCAATGGTTTTGAAGCCCTGAATATTCTTAGGTGTGTATTATTTATCTTGTACATAATATACCCATTTAGTGTTGCCTCCTCGAGAAACTCCTGTCACTTAGGCGTTGAGAAAGCTTTGAAGTGAAGCAAGTTATGGGCTTCAAAAGATTGCCACTGGTTGGAAATACGGGCGTGTGGCAGGGAAACAGAGGGGAAGAAAGAGCCGGTGGTATTCAAATCATAATTAGGCCTGCTTGATGTCTGCCTGCTGTTTAGAGGCTGAATAGCAAATTGCAAAGAATTCCTGTCCTAGGCATGGTCTGACTGCCTAATGGGGAGCCCGGAGGAGCTGACAATAGCGCAGAAGCCCGCAGGAAAAGGAACGAGAAGCGTTCAAACTTGGTGTTGGTGAGCAGTTGGCTCAGGGCCTGCCGTTTTCCATGGCACTGGTGGCTAGAAGGTCCTGAGGTGGAATACACAGAGCTGACATGACACCCCGATCCCTCTTGGAACCGTTAGAACATCAGGTGAGCACTGTGTCTGGAAGTAGCTGTTCCAGGGCCTGACTCGGAGCCCGTGAGACATCAAAGTTCTGGATTTTCTTTCTCTTCTCCAGGGGAGAAGAGCCAGGGGAGGGTCCCGTGACATTTTGCCACCAATGTGCAGGCTGTCAGAGTTGGCCTGGGATTGCTTGTTTGGGGAAGGAAGACTCGGTTTCCCTGGAGGTTGTTAGGAGGGGTGTGGGCAGACCTGGGTGATCCGAAGCCCACGGGAGGAATTGCTGGAACTTGAGGGGGCACCAAGGCCACCCTTCAGCCACACCAGTGCTTTTGAGTCCCTTCTGGAATCCACCTGATTCTGACTCTGGGTCCAGAGTGGCAGCTCACCATCTGGACCAGGGACAAGGTGGTAAACAGACAGCACCTCCCAGAGCTCAGGGAGCAGGCCCAGGGCCCCGGGCTGGAGATCGCAAAGCGCAGTGGAACAAGAGCTGAGGTCACTTCATGATGTTGGCCACTGGGGATCAAGTCTTGGTGCCTGCCCCAGGCTAGGGACACAGGAGAGGGCACACTGCAGCTTGTTAGCATTCCTGTCCGCACTGCGGGATGGCTCACATGCCACTTGCAAATGTTTCCTGAGGCTTAGAATTAAGCATCGAGTGAGCTCCACAGGAGATGGGCCGTCATTGTTTAATTTATGAAGCAGGCATGAGCCAGGGCTGTGGCTCCTCTTTCCTTCCTGCCAGGTCACTGCCCTTTCTCCAGATGGCTTTCATGCAGCGGATCTTCCCTGCCTCCCAGGGGCCTTTCTCCAGACTCACTGGAAGCAGGTTTGCGGAGCATGCCCCGGGGCCGACAGGACAGCTTGGCGCACCCAGGAAGGGCTCCGAAGCTCTGCGGGGCTCCCTGCATCCCACTCCCTGGGCCTGGCAGGTGGCAACCTGACCATTAGGGACCAGTCAGAATGGGTGACCTCAGTGCTGGGCAATGGCACCCACAATGGCAGCCTTGTTAGTCTGGGGCGCCAAGTCAGAGCAAGGGGGTGGCGGGAGCCCATGACATGCCAGGTGCCTGGGGTCCGGCAGTGGGGCAGCAAGCCGAGGGCTGCATTTTCTTAGCTCTTCAGTCATTTCTGGACCAAACTTGAAAAGCCGGGCAGCTGTTAATAAGTTAGCCATTCTGCGGATGCCCGGCATGGGGCCTTTGCCTTCGCCGCACAAAGGTCAGTCACAGAGTGAAATTCCCATCTGTCCCAGAGGAATGATCAGTGGTTCCTCCATTCAGTCTCCTCCCACGGCATCCCGCCTTCTAGTTCGAATCAGCTAGAAAAGCACCTGGACTCCCTTGGAGAGTAAAACCAGAGGGACAAGGCCAGGTCGTCTTGTTTCTGAGGGGTGTTTGGATCTCTGAATTCCCGAGTCATCTTAGCCAGGCCACTGGGAAGGGCGCCCTCACACCAGGGTCAGGGAAGGTTTGGGGAAGATGCCCTGCTCCATCCAGGGAAGGGCAGCGATTCCGGAGAAGTCTGTACAATGTTAACCGTCCTGGTGACGCGGGCGGAGTCCTCTTATGTTCGTGGAGAAGCTGTGGGAGAGGCAGTTACGGCTCCCGGGACAGTGCTCAGGGTTGAAGAGGTGCCTCCTCGGCACTTCAGTCCGCAGAAACGACAGCTCTCTCCTGTCCCCTGGGTTGGCCAAGGGGGCAGAGCTCGGGTGTGTGCCATGTGTTGCCTGATCTTTGTGGAGGCTTTTCTGGGACACTGACGTGATTTCCCACCTCCCCAGCCTGGGCCTTCGTTTTCAGGCACTGAGGACAGTTCAAAAGCTCCGAGCTGCTGGAGATGGCGATTTAGGGTGGAAATCCCGGCCAGTCCAGATTCCCACAGGCCACCTGTTGCCGCAACCTTCTTTACGTGTGTGTTCCTCCCAATATGGGACAAATTCTGCAGAGCTGCAGTGTTGGTGGCCCTAGGAGCCCTCGTGAGAAGACAGAGGGGCCCCCCAGACCAGGCACTGTAAGCAACATCCAGGACCCATGTTGAGAGCCACAGCCAAAGGGGCCCCAGCAAACTTCCAGCTGCCAGCAAGCTTCAGACTGCCCCAGCAACATCTAGCTGATTGGCTCCTCTGCGGTGATGTTCATTGGGCTGTTTCCCTGCCCTTCAGACTGCCAGCTGATGATTGGCTCACAGCTGCCCAGCACATCAGATCCCTCATCAGACAAACCAGAGGGAGCGCAGGGTTGGACATCTGCGCCTCCACCAAATCAGTACTAACTCCAGAGATGGGAGTTCAAATCATTCCCACAGGGGTAAAAGGACCTCTTCCCAAAGGAACAGTAGGCTTATTATTGGGACGCAGCTCTTCTACTCTAAAAGGACTTTTGATAAGTCCTGGGGTAATTGATTCCAATTATGAAGGTGAAATAAAAATTATAGCCAGTTCTCCAAAGGGTATATCAGTAATTTCACCAGGAGATAGAATAGCACAGTTACTAATAATACCAAGCCTACATGATAAATTTTCCAGTCATGTTGTAGAAAGAGGTTCCAAGGGATTAGGCTCCACAGGTGTAGATTGGGCTATGCTTTCTTTAAATTTAGATTCTCGCCCCATGCTAAAACTAAATATTCAAGGACATGAATTTAATGGGCTACTGGATACAGGTGCAGACCTTAGCATCATCTCTCGTCAAGAATGGCCAAAACATTGGCCATTACAACAAGCCACTCAATCGCTTCGAGGCCTAGGAGTGGCGACTAATCCCGATAGAAGTGCAATGCTATTAGATTGGAAGGATCCTGAAGGATGTGAAGGAACTATACAGCCATATGTACTGGATCATCTTCCCGTAAATTTATGGGGACGAGATGTCTTAGATCAATTAGGTTTGACATTAACAAATAATATCAATCAAAATGCACCCACTATTATGGCTAGACAAGGTTTTAGGAAAGGAAAAAGATTAGAAAGACAAGAACAATGTATAGCAGCACCAATACAAATAGATCAAAGAACAGACAGACATGGGTTGGATTTTCACAAAGGGCCACCGAGACAATAAAAATTACATGGAAATCAGAAAGACCAGTATGGGTTCCTCAGTGGCCCTTGACTAAAGAAAAGACACAAGTAGCCCATGATCTGGTCAAACAACAATTAGCGGAAGGACATATACAACCTTCTGTATCTCCCCATAATACTCCCATTTTTGTCATCAAAAAGAAATCTGGTAAATGGAGATTACTGCAAGATTTAAGAGCCATTAACAATGAAATGGTCATTATGGGACCTGCTCAATCGGGGATTCCTCAATTGTCTGCTTTGCCAAAAACCTGGTATGTTTTAGTTATAGATATTAAAGATTGTTTTCTTTCAATTCCAATTCATCCTGAGGATAGTCCACGTTTTGCATTTACTATCCCTGCACTAAATCATGAAGGTCCTTTACTATTGTGTTATAAGGCCTTTACTATTGTGTTATGTGTTGTATGTATTATATTATGTGTGCACACTTGTGTTTTGTGTTATATGTTTGAATGTACGTATGTCCAATGTATGTATTTTCATATATATGATGAGCGCTCATGAAAAGATGGATCCAAATTTTTTTTTTTTTTTATTCACGTGATTTAAATGGTTTAATTTAAATTGGGTAAATAACTGTTAAGAATTGTTTTAATATGTAAACAAAAAAGGAGGTTAACAGATCTGTTTGTTTACTCTCACCTTTCGTTTTCATTATATTTAATAATTCTCTTCACTATAATGTAAATTGTTAAGAAAATTGTTTTCTTTTAGTGCCTTCTGAAATGTTACCTAATTTTTTCTTTAGCCATTATTGCCAGAATTTCTATCTTCAGATGAAGATAATATAAATTGTTAAGAAAATTGTTTTCTTTTAGTGTCTTCTGGAATGTTACCTAATTTTTTCTTTAGCCATTATTGCCAGAATTTCTATCTTCAGATGAAGATAATATAAATTGTTAAGAAAATTGTTTTCTTTTAGTGTCTTCTGGAATGTTACCTAATTTTTTCTTTAGTCATTATTGCCAGAATTCCTATCTTCATCCCTGTGCCGGTGAAGACAAAGATAAAACTAATCTACAGTTTCTGCAATAGCCATCACTGAACTGCTTACAGAACTTGCACTGAACTGCTTACAGAACTATGTGTCATTTGTATGCATTGTGAACTATCTGTTGGTGCAGCGACTTGTGGTAGTGTTGGGGTATTTTTGCTGATGATTTCATCGGTGGTACAATTTTCCCAAAAGGAGCCGTCAATTGACTTGGTATATCTTCCTCCCTTCTGCTTGTCATGATCATTCAGCTAAAATTTGAGGGTCAACAGAGGTGAGGCAAAGAACCTCACCCCCCCCCCCCCCCCCCCCGCTGAGACCTCTCCACAGGTGTGGCTGTATACTGGACCGGTAGTCAATGACGGGTAAGATCCAATTACAATGGTACCAACCTAAGACAGGAGGCTGACGCCCTGAGGTCAGCTCATCCGAAGACGGGTAAGGACCATATGTATTGGACAACCTAAGGCAGGCACGGTCCCTAAGCCACATGCTTGTTGTTTAAACAGAGAGGGGGAGATGTTGAGAGCCACAGCCAAAGGGGCCCCAGCAAACTTCCAGCTGCCAGCAAGCTTCAGACTGCCCCAGCAACATCTAGCTGATTGGCTCCTCTGCGGTGATGTTCATTGGGCTGTTTCCCTGCCCTTCAGACTGCCAGCTGATGATTGGCTCACAGCTGCCCCAGCAACATCTAGCTGATTGGCTCCTCCACGGAGCTGCTCATTGGGTGACTTCTTTGGCTCTGCCCACGCAACCCAGCCAATCGGCCTCAAGAGGAGGAGGATTGTGGGAGGTTGAAAGGCTGGTGTGGGGGAGAGAGGCTTGTGGAAGCCGGTGGTGGCAGTTGGGCTCTGAGGGTTTTTCCCTGGAGCTGTTTTGTTTGGCGTTTGTAGTTTTAAAAATAAAGTTAGTTTCTTTTTGACAAGTGGCTCCTGATTTGTGCCAAGCCAGACTTCGGCAGACCCAGGGCACACCACGCTGCTCAGAGTCTCCCAGGGCCAGGGATCAAGGGGAAGGCTCCGTCCTCAGGGAAAGGTGTGGGCTCCTGCAGCCCAGACCCCCACCCTCTGGCCGGTGGAAGGCATGCCGCGTTCCTGGCCACCTGGGCTTCTGGGCCTCCATGTCTTCTGCCCTCAAAGGTCTCCAGCTACCTCAGTGACCAAGCCTTGCGAACACCTCCACCTATGACACACACGGCCTGGTCAGCCTCTGCCTCACACTCAGGGGCCTAAGTACCCAGGCCCACCTGCTTTCTCCACTCCCCTCGTTATCCAACACTCTGTGAAAGGACCTCAGGGGTCTGTGGTCCCACTCCCCACGTAGCCTGCAGGCAGACAGAGGCCAGGAGGAGAAAGGGGGGTGTCCGTTAGCATGGAACCTGGAGCTCCTGGCTCTGTCGTGTCCACTTACTCTCATTTTTTGGAAATTTCATATTTCTCATTTTTATTGGCTTGTTATGATTATACATCTCAAGATGGGTTCACTAAGCCACATTTCCACAGGCACATGACAGTTTTGGTCAACCTGGGCCCCAGCTGCCCCCCCCGCGCTCCCCCCCCCGCCCCCCCGGGCCCCCAGCACACCAACTCGCTGTGCTCACTGAGCTCCCTCCCGTCTTTACTACTTGAATCAGTGCATCGTGATCACATGTGCAGGTGGGGTTCATCAAGGGCATTCACACAGGGACGAAGACGGCAAAGGCCCCACCTCCAAATTCCACTATCGTGAACCCAGGAGCACATTGAGACCATAGCAAGTAACCAGACAGTCACAGAAAACACGTGGGCAGCAAGGGCCAGTGACCCGACAAGAGTGCCCGATGCTTCCACGCGAGGGGTTTGGTGACTTCCTTTGTGAATTTGTGACGAAATCCATGCAAGTGTTTCCGTGGCTGACCTCTTGCTGTGGTTTGAGTGAGCTCCCTAAGGTCGACCACTGGCATTTGGAGGTGTGACCTCGGGAGGCGAGAGGGTCACGGGCCCTTCTCCTGAATGGCTTCATCCGTCTGGACCCGTGGGCCCTGGGCAAGGGGCCTATTTCAGGAGTGGCATTGCCGTACAAACAAGCTCTCCCCCACACGCCCTCTGCCTTGCCCTGTGATGCCTCCATCCTGTCGTGATCCAGCATTCGGCCCTTGCCAGATGCTGAGCAGATGTCAGCAGCATGCATTCCAATGTCCCAGCCTTCAGGACTACTAGTTTTTTATAAATTGCACATTCTCAGGTATTTAGTTACAGCAACAGAAAGCCCACTAAGGTCCTTCTCCAGCCTGAATCTGAGTCCCTTGAGAAAAACTATGTCTTGTGATTTTTTTTTGTTTGTTTGTTTTTTTGTAGTGGTCAGCAGAACCTGCAAAGAAAGCCCCTGCTGGGCACTGGTGAAAAGTACCCGTGGAAGTTGCCCTATTGCTTTAGGAGTCAGCACACACCCACGACGAAGGCTCCGGTAACATCCAGCAGGGGCTCAGTTGTGGGCCTCAGACAGTAAATGGAGCTTTGTCACACAGCGGAGGGCAGGTGACACAGGTGAAGCTGCTGTCCACACGGCATTGTCCAGGGATAGCACTGAGGCCCAGCCTGCTGAGGTCCCACGGTTAGCTGGTACCAAATTGGAGTAGAAGTTAGCCCTGCAAGGCACCCTCACATCAATGTCCCCCAGTGTCCCCCCACAAGGATGGAGGGAACAGAGGCTAGGGAGGTGAGGAAGGAGGAAGAGCAGCAACCGAGCATAACCGGGGACCCGTCCCTGAGCCCTCCCTCCCTCCCTTCTCACACAGTGCCCAGGCTCTATTCTTTCTGCTCAGGTTGCAGTGTCTGTTAGGACGTGTGTCCGCTCCTTCACACACATCACCCCCACCCCCCGCCCCGGGAACTCCCTTGTTGGTGGCGGACACCGTCTGGCTGAGCTGGCGAGGGCTGTTGGGTAGGAGGCCTTCCTTCCACCCATCGCCCCCTGGGTCCTTCTTTGCCCAAGCTGCTGCCCCTCTATGTCTTCTATCCCCTTCAGACAACTGTCCACTATTTCTTTAAGCCAACAGTTGTAGCTCAGGAATCAAATTTCTTTGCAGGGAGATGACAGTCAGTCAGGGTGCTAGGGTGGTGTCCATGATGGCTTTTTGGATGACCCAACAGGTCAGGCCGAGCAGAAGAGCCAGTACCCTGGACCAGGTGACCTGGTGCATGGGGCGTCCTGCTCTTCTGGCTGGTTTGGCAACACATAAATAAAGCCCCGTCATTGTTTCCGAAGGATCATTTAAAGGGGTTCTTTAAATGGTCAGGATGGCTCACCTCCAGTCAGGAAGCAACGCCAGTGTGTGGGCCTGAGAAGGTGCGAGGTCCCAGGACTGTTTGGGCGGTGAGTCTGTTACCAGACGAGAAACCATGGACAGCTCCTTAGTGGAAAAAGGAACACAGTGAGTTGTTATTAGCTCACCCAGGTCATTATGTCACTAGATAGCAATCTGGGGACTCTCGTGCAGACTCAGTGCAGGGCAAGTCCTTAGGTGTGATTCTGAAATGACCACCAATGGAAGCTCCGCAGCTCCCAGAGCTCACGGATGCGGCGCCTGGCTGGAAGGGGCCGCCTGCGCAAGCCAGTGATTGGCTGGAGTGCTGCTAACTGCCATGTATCAGGTCCTCACGGGGATCCTACTTATGACCGCAAGTAACAGTCCCCTTCAATTAGCAGTGAAACCCACCAGGGTGTGCAGAGCTGGGAATCCATCAGAGCTTGTTTGTGTCCAGGACGCCTTCCTGGCCACGGGTCCTGCTCTGCAGGAGGTCGCCTGCCTTCGCTGGGACGCGCCTCTCTGCCTCAGCTCTGCACCCCCATGCGGTGTCTCCACGGATGCTCCTTGGAATTTTCCTGAAGAGGCAGAAGATTAATGGAAACCCGGTCCACAATGAGCCATTGTTCCTGCACATTCCCTCGCTGGCTTCTGACCCTGTCCTCTCGGGGTGAGCATGCCTTCTCCCAAACTCGGGATGACAAAACCTCACCAACAATGGCCCCGCGCACAGTTCACATTTGCAGCGTAGAACAGAAGGGGCGTTGTTGCAGGAGGTGGGGAACTTGGCTTTCCACTGTGAAAAAAGAACTCATTGTACAGAAACCTATCATGGTAATAGTGAAGGAAATTAAAATAAAGGTCTCCCCACGTCCTGCATTCTGACTACTGCGATTATTCTATCCGCCACGTTTCCCTCTAGTCCTTGCCTGTGCACGTGCGAAGTTCTCCCTGTTGTCTTCAAGTGCCCCTTGGCTTTTAAAAGAATTACATTGTGATGGAGATGTCTCTTTTAGATAGTTATGTACCATTATTAAAGATTCAAAGTATCATTAATTTCCTTCAAGCTCTATTATGTTTGTCATTTGTCACTAGGTCAGCTCATTAATCACCTCCTGGTTGCCTCAGGACTGAAGCTCAGCTATCTGCAGTTCATAGAAATCTGACCGCGGCACCCACGAACACAGGCCGACTCAGAGTGGCTGGTCCTGGGGAACAGGCCAGGCCTTTTAATGACCTACATGGTGGAGACCCTTTTAGGTAATAAAGTCGAAAGACAAAAGAGTTTGTGGAAACAAAAAGAAACATCCTTCCTCTCCCTCAGCCCCTGGAGGAAGAGCAATCGTGGACAGCAGCTGGCCTTGCGTCAGAGAAGAGACCTCGGGATGACGGCGTCCTTGTCCACCTCCCTGCACCCAAAGGCTTGACTGACAGCTGTGTGGCCAGCTGGGGGTTGATGGAGGTGTAGGTGGCCCATGTGGGACTCTTCAGCCTACTGTGTCATCCAATTCTTCAAATAAGTCTTCCTCTATCTATCTATCTATCTGTCTATCCATCTATCTATCCATCCATCCATCCATCCATCCACCCACCATCCATCCACCCTATAGGTTCTATTTCCCTGAAGAACCCTGACTAAAACACCCTAACAAGCCACCCAAGGCTGTGGAAGGTATGGTGTATTGAGACATGGCCTTGGAAATGCCACTCTGATTGCGGGGACTGTGTTCCAGGGGAGCTGGTGTCACTGCAGGGACCAGGGAGTCTCTAGGGAGCAGATGGGTCAGACTCCGGGAGCTGGCTTTGTGCCTGGGATACGGTAAGATGAAGACCTGTGTGTTCAGTGAGTCAGTGATCCTGCGGGTCAGCGTAGAGATGGGGACACTTGGACAAATGTCAGCCATATCAGGAGGTCAGATTGACATTTGCCGCTGCTGAGTCTGAGCAGGTCAGCCTCTGGGCACCCTTGCTGATTGTGGCTGGGAGCCGGTGTCCAGGTTTGGCTGGGAAGTGGCCCCAGCTGGGACAGCCAGTGATGAGCCTGTGATGTATTTCCAAAGTGTTCTGTGCTGTTTGCCAAGTTCCAGACAACTCCAGTGCCCACATAGGAACAGTAATACCAACCACAGCTAGAAGCTCTGTAGCACTCATGGCCAGTTCACATGGTTCTAAGTGCTTAAGAAACTTGGGTTCTGCACTGATCCCCTATGAGATTATCCAGTTACATGATGGAATCATCCCAAAGGAGTCCTGAATACCACGTCCACACCATGCACAGACTCTGTGTACTTGGTAAGAAACTTTCAGTAGAAAATGAGCCTGAATGCTGTCCACTCAAGTTCAAAGCCTCGACTTGTGATATTGAAGCATTTGTTCTATAGATGACAGACTCCTTCATTAACAATATCACAGTAAAAGGCTCTGTGTGTGTTTACAAGAGCATGAACTTAGGCGGAGCCCTGCCTCCGAGGGACACAGCCTGAAGGCTACCGGCCACTGCAGGCGGTGCTGTCGGAGGATGAAGAGCACCGAGTCCTGCAAGCTGAGCTTGCTGAGCATTTCGTGGCGCCCGCTCTCGACTTTTCACTGGGCTATAAAAATGTATTTCCAGACTGGAGCTTGGCTCGGAGGGCTTAGGTTTGAGAGGCTGGAGACACGGAGCCATATTTCTCCCCAAGTGGAATACAGTCCTCTATTTGATGTAGAGCGGGTCTGTGGCCAGGAATGAGGGCAGAGGGAGAAGGGCTAAGAAACCAAATAAAACGCCGGGTTTTATGTGGCGCTCCTTCGCTCATGCTTTTGATGTTTAAAAACCGTCTGCCAAAGCTCATGGTTTATACGTAGGTAATGGACATCTTCATTCTGGTTTTGACATTTAAGAGGGTCTCTCTCTCTGAAAAGCGGAATCTCAGTGGAATCATGCTATGGAAATATTTTAAGAAATACAATGTGGGGGCTCTTTGTTTTTCCTTAAGGTGGTTAAGATATCTCAGGATTCCTGTTAATTCTGAGCACCGCCCTAGCCCCTGCCAGCCCTTCCACGCACTCAGGGACACACACATAGGCAGGCACACACACACAAGCAGGCACACACTCAGGACACACACATGCACACGCACAGGCACATGAATACATGTGCACTCACGTGCATATACGCGTGCACACACACTCGCACACTTGCACACACACACAGCCGCCCAGGGTGCAGAGTTGCGGTGTGAACGCCTTGTCTTCCCTCTGGTGGGGACACCTGTTCACCTTGGTCTGTGTCGAGCTGGCTCTTGTCATTCTATGTCACATGTGGTATTTCCACGCTGTCTTCAACTGTTCAAGGATCCTGTCAGTCTACCACATGGAAGGACCAGGCTTTGCTCATCTATTTCTCCGTTATTCAACATTTAAGTTGCTCTTCCCTTTTCTCTAACAGATGATATGACAACGTCTGCCTGTTTATGTAGCTTATACCTTTGACTTTATCGTTCTTATTCTTTTTGTGTTTGTGTGTGTGTGAGGGTTGAACTCAGGGCCTCAGGCATGCCAGGCAAACCCTCGCTGTCCAGCCACCGTCCCGCCCCATCTCATTGTTCTCGAATCGTTCCTTCTGGATAAATCTCTGGAGGTGGAAAACTAGTTAGGAATTCAGCTGCCCCCGTGGGAGGACCTCCAGGACATGCAGTGCTGCAGGGTGCCCTGTGCGGAGGCTCAGCCCTGTGTGGGGGCCCAGCAGTGCCCTCCCAGGGCCCCAGCAACACAGGCTGTCAGTCAACCGTCTTCCTGTGTAAGTGAGCAAAGTCCCCGTGTGCCTTCCTGTTGGCCTCTGCTCCATCCCACTCTCCAATCCATCTGAGGGAGGCCTCTTTATCTTGCTTCGCGTTCGCTCGAGTTCTGCCTGTTTTCATCTTGTATGTGTTTGTGTTCTGTCCTTGGCCTTGGTTCATTTCTCATGAGGGTCTTGAGTCCTTTCAGGCACACATGAGTATTTCCAAAGGCCTTGATCAATGTCAAAGGTGTTTGGTGACATAACCCATGTATATGTGCCGTCTCACTGTTTCCCTGCGTGTCGGTCCAGTTCATTTCATCCTGATCGGTGGTCACAAAGGCTCAACACTGTGTGGCCTATCAACTTGCTTCATGTCTCCTTTAATAAAAAAAATATGTTATTTATTATTTTTGGAGATAAGTTACTCCAAAATTTTTTCTATGAATACACCTGCCCTGATTAAACAACCTCCTTTATTTTGGAATTATTGTATCAAGTGTAAATGTAAATTAGATTTTCTCCAAATCACCACCGGCTTATCCCAAGGTTACTTGTACTACAATCCCCCCTGACCCCTTCGTTTTGAGAAGCTTTGTGTAATGAGAATCTGTTTGAGGGCCTGTTCGGCTGTGCATATTCTATCCATCAGTATTTATTTCTATATATTTGCAATTCCACTCAACATTTATTATTGTTAATATTGTGTTTTCTAAAACGTTAAAATTTAATTTGTTGTCTTCTATTGAGAGCTTTAAAAATAAAAACTTACAGGGAAGACTAGGGGTTTTGTGGGACACGTGCAGGGCCCCCTGTAAGAAAAACAAGACACATTATCATTTCACACATCTACTCCCCAGGGAGCCTCTGCAAGGCCCCTGTGGTCTGGCCTGGCCTCCTGCCCTGCTGGCTGCGTCCTGGCTTGGCGTCTGGTACTCTGATGCAATGCTTTCCTTCTGCCCCTCAGATGATACCAATTTGCTCCTGCTCCAGGACTTTTGCAAGTGCTTTGCCTTCTGCCCTTAATTTTCTTCCCCCAAATCTTAGAAGGGCTGGTTCTTCTTAGGTCTCTTTTCGACTATCATGGAGACCTGCTAACCCACTAAATAGATGCTCAGTTCCCTTCACTGTCTACCAGGCTACCTTTGAAAAACTGTATTTGTGTCCTGCATCATGAGCCACCAGCCACCCGTTTGTCTATTTCTGCCCTCCTGTCCCTGCCCACAGAGGGGCAGCTCTGTGAGGAATCAGCGATTGCCTAACTGATGCACTGTCCTGTCCCCAAGTCCAGCTAACCCCTGGCAGTCACTTATTAAATCTCTCTCCAGTGACCTTGTTCGTCACTATTTCTTTTATCACGTGTAATTGTGTTGGGGAGAATTAACAAATGCAAAAACAAACAAGAAGGCTCACTGTTCTGTACAACTAAAATGCACTGACTAAAAATCATCTTACAGAACTAAGGGTGGAAGTTTCCTTTGTTTCATTCTTGAATTTGAAGGAGTGTCTCAAAATTTCATCATTTTATTGAACGTGACATGGGAAATAATATTTAAACATTTAAAGGGGGATTCTCAAAATAGTTTTGTTAGGAGTCTATGATGAATTACAATAATTTTGTTTCAGCATCTATTTGAAATGTGATTTTTGTCTCTCCAAGTGTGGCACAAGCCAGTCCCCACAGAAGGCCTGGGTCAGAGACCCAGGTTCTAAAGCAGGGATGGTGGTGTGGGGAGCCCAGTGGAGCTGGTTGCCCGGCAGGGGTCAAATAAAGTGAATCGTTACATTTAAAATGAGCCACTCTTTTCCAATTCATTCTTCATGTTTGAAATGTTTTCTGATATTATTGGTGCAGCCAATATGGAAAGCAGTATGGAGAATCCTTGGAAAACTGGGAATGGAACCACCATTTGACCCAGCTATCCCACTCTTTGGTCTATACCCAAAGGACTTAAAAACAGCATACTACAGGGACATAGCCACATCAATGTTTATAGCAGTACAATTCACAATAACTCAACCAACCTAGACGCCCTTCAGTAGATGAATGGATAAAGAAAACATGGTGTATATACACAATGGAATATTACTCAGCAATAAAAGAGAATAAAATAATGGCATTTGCAGGTAAATGGATGGAGTTGGAGAAGATAATGCTAAGTGAAGTTAGCCAATCCCCAAAAAACCAAATGCCCAATGTTTTCTCTGATATAAGGAGGCTGATTCATAGTGGGGTTGGTGAGCGGAGCATGGGAGGATTAGACAAACTCTAGACAGGGCAAAGGGAGCGGTTATGGGAGTAAAAAAGATGGGGAAATGAGATGGACATCATTACCCTAAGTACATGTAGGAAGACACGAATGGTGTGAATATACTTTGTATACAGAGATATGAAAAATTGTGCTCTAGATATGAATTGTAATGCATTCTGCTGTCATATATAACAAATTGGAATAAAAAATAAATTTAAAAAAGTTTTAAAAAATGAGTCACTTTTGCATTAAATGCATTTGGGAAGTTATTCTGATACTGGTTGGAACAATGAAAACCTATAATATCTCTTTGAAAAACAGGGGTGCTAAAGACTGGACTATTAGAAATGCTGCACTATGGCCCTCCGAGTGCGCCCCACTAGCTGCATGGCACCGGGCAGGTCATTGAGCATCTCCGTACCCCTATCACATCATATCTGTCATGAGAATCCTGAGACATGCTTATGGGGTGGGTAGAGGATCAAACACAGGGCCCTGGCTCTGTCTGGGACGAGGTCAGGGTCAAGAACTATGATTATTGCTATCTGTTTCTTTGCTTGTTGCTCTTCCAGATGTAGCTGATCAGTTACCCGGGTGTAAATGCCCCTTCTCTCTCTCTCTCTCTCTCTCCTCTCTCTCTCTCATGCTTTTTATTTCACTGTTGGGATTTTTTTTTTTTTTTTTTTTTTTAGTTCTAGTAGAAGCTGGGTCCATTCTGAATCTGTACTGGTTCAAAGGACGGAAATGCTCTTAGACTGCATGCCAGGTCTGGAGTCCTTCAGGGTCATATAACACTGGAGATGAGATCAGTTTGCTCTGAAATTATCCTGAAACAGAAAAATGCATAAGGAACGTCAAGTGGTGGAACTGAAAGTGGAGTCTCATTGTCAATGAAACCGGACCTCGTGGCTAGCTGGACAGACCTGGGCAAACTGATGTGGAAAGAGAACTGGTGGCACGAATAGCTTGGCTGTGGGGGCTACTGAGCAAAGCCACGGTGCTGGGCAGTGGGCCTTCCCTCTTGGCAATGAGCCGGGTGAGCACCCTCGGCCACAGAAGGAGGGCGCTGGTTTCCCTGGGTGTGGCAACCGATGGCACAGACCCGGGGCCTGACCAGAGCTCTGCTGTCCTGCGCTCCCGAGGCTGGCAGTCTGCGGCCAAGCTCTCAGCAGAGCTGCTTCCCTCTGAGCCTCTCCTCGTCTCGCCGTGTCACCATGTGGTCGTCCCTGTGTGTGTCTGTGTCTTACTAAGGACAACATGGACTAGGACCCTCAATAACAGTCTCACTTTAGCTTAATTGTCTCTTTACTAAGTAAAGACCTGTCTCCAAGGACAGTCTCATCCGAGGTACCGAGGACCAAGTCCTCAGCTGGCTGGTGGAGCACAATTCTGACCCCAGCTCAGAGGTTTCCTTACGCGTTTGGGTGCCCATGGCTTCCAGAACGTGCATCACGGAGGGTGAACCTCATCCAAACCTGGGCGAGGTGCTTCAGCATGCCCCAGTGGTCAAACCCTCAGCACAGGGGCCTCCGCACCCCACACCCTCTCCCTTTCTTTCACTGGTAACTTCTTCAGATATTCTACACTTTGAATTCATTTTTTCTCTCTCTGTCTCTCTTTAAAGTGAGACTAAATGTTCTAGAAAATGTTTTATGGCTTATCTATCTCTATCTATCTAGCTAGCTAGCTACATAGCTATATATGTTAGAACCTGAACAATCATGCACCCCCTGTCATCTCTATTTCTGGATTGATTTCAGTTCTTGAATTGAAGTCACTATGATATGGACAAAGATTTTTGTGGTTCTTCATACAGACCCAGATTAAGCACAGTCCAGTTAAACTTTCTGTTTTTTTGCACTAGGTTAATAACGGCAAGCACCGGAGAGCCAAAGATACAACACACATTTGCAAATAATGCACATTCCAAACACAGGCCAATGTTGAAAGCTGAGCAAAGAAAAACAAGAAGCCAGTTGGGTGGTCCAGGCAGCCAACACAGACCGCTCCAGGTTCTAAAGGGTGGGACTTGATTTGGGGGAGTCCAAAAGTGCCACCTTATGGCGTGGAAACTCACAGCATTAATGGATTCCAGAGCCTGTGACACAAGGCTGGTCAATGCCAGCAGGCCCTGGAGGCCGAGGAGTGTCTCCGGTGGTGTGGGATCCCCACGTATTGCACCCTCCCTTAAAGACTCAACAGCACTGCGAATGCTCTGTTCCTACAAGGAAAACACGTCCATCTGATTCCAATTAATTCTTGCTGCAAGCAGTTTGGCCACAGGATCTTCCCTGTGGTGCCACATCCCTGGAGGTCAGCACCAATGTTACCCATGTTAGCTCACTGGCCTCCCTGTGGTTTACAAGGTTGGTCACCATTACTCCTCCAGTGTATCAATGATGCTGCTGAATGTAGCAGGACTGAAGTCCGCTGACCCGATCTGACAGGAAGTGTGGGATAGCCGTGGCCCACGCCTGGCTGCCCTGAGTCACCCCGGCACGGTCCTCTGCGTGGCCAGAGCAGCTTCCCGGTCTCCTGGGAGCCCCAGCCCAGGGATGCAGCTGGATAACTGGAGGTTCAGCGAATCAGAACGGTTTGCCTTGAGTCACCCAGGCACCCCTCCTCCTCTGGTGGGTGCCCAGAATGGGTTCCAGGTAGACGTTTCTAGGCTGTGGCTGTGAAAGCTTGGCTCCTCCCAGCATTAGAGCGGGGTTCACAAGAGCAGGGCCTCTCTCTGGGCTGTGGGAGGCCAGTCCTTTGCCGTGGGGGGGCGTTCTGTGAATTGTAAGATACCTCATAGCACCCTCGGCCTCCGCTCACTAGAGGCCAGCAGCACCCTCCCCATCCCCAGCTGCTGAACCAACAGGGTCTCCAGACAGTGCCAAATGTCTCCTGGGGACAGAGCCACCCTCCAGCCTCAGCCCCCCAACCCTCAGGAGAACAACTGAGTTAGGGGCGCTGCTAGTTCAGGTCTGCCTCCCACGTGCATGTGTGCTGAGCATGAATCAGGCCTCAGCAGCACCCCGTCCTGAGCCACGAACTAACCTGGAGTTCTGAGACTGTGGGAAGCTGGCACCTGGCGGCTGAATCCCAGGGCACAGGGTCAGCCAGCACCCGGGGGGGGGGGACAGGTGGCACAGGAGGACCAGGTGACGGAGGAGCACGCAGGATGAGGTACCAGCCTTAGCAGTCAGGGAAACAAGCACGGAGCAGTGTGGCTCTGGGCTGGGGCTGGCACTGCAGCAGGGTGAGGGGACCTGAGAGCCCTGCACAGGGCCACCGGAGCCCAGGGCAGCTCCGAGCACGGGGACTCAGGCGTCCTGCAGCGACTGGGCATGGGAACACCCAGCAGGCTCTGCCCAGGCTCTCCTCCCCTCCTGTGGCCAAGCCGACAGGAGGCACAGAGACCAGGGAGCCTGTCAACACAGTCCACATATGTGTTTTCTAGATTACCCACAAGCCATCCCAGCATTCTTTAGTAATTCCTCCTTTTCCTCAAATGGAATGTTGATGTATTATAAATGAAATTCCTATATGAAACAATCTTATTCTGTTATACTGTTCTAGATGCTGAGTACCTTTTGAAAACCTAGCTCCTGATTACCTCAATTATGAGAGCATTACAACTTGGTTTGATATCCAGTGGTGCCAGCATTTTTAGACCAATTTTGCTGTTAAACTATAATTTTCCCTCCTCCCTGTCCATGCACTTTACAGCAAGAGTCTTATACCACCAACAACCAAGACCTACGACTGCCATGAGCATGCTGCTTGGCTCTAACTAGGAATTTCGTAGACTTTGACACTTATCTAGGTTTTCTTCATTTTCCCTTTCATTAAAAACAAAGATTTCTCTAAGATTTCTTCTCTGCATATTTGTTAACATGATTTATTTCATCTTGGAAGCCCGCATCATTAGTTTCCCTTCCAAATAGGAAATCCTATTGAATGAAAAATCCTGCACACTATGCATGCATTTTTTTTTCAGACTGGAATTCCTGAAGCCCAAGAATTGCGGGGTCTCCAGTTACGTCCTAAGTCTTATTTGAACAAGGCTGCTCTATTGAGAACCGTGCTTCACGCAGGCGTACAACATTTGCTCTGTTTCAATGTTTTGTTCTGAATGAGGAAAATTTAGAATCAGTATCTGTGAGGAAAAGTGAGATTTTGATATCTGATATTTCTGTTAATCCTTTGGGAGGTTTGAAGTGTCTAACACCTGGGTACAATAAACAATAATAAGGTCAAGTGATGTTTTCATTGCTCAGCACTTTTTCACAACCTGTCTGCAGATTAAAAAAAAAAATCCTAAACAAATAATAACAATAAAGTTTCCAAAGCATCATTAGCTTGTCTATTCTGAGAATTATTAGGATACACAAGTAAGACAGGGACATAGCACGTGAGAGAGAATTCCTGGGGGAGAGAGACATTTATCTCAGCACACGGGGAACGGCCTAATGAGTCACATGAAAAGGAACCGTCCAGACTCTTGAAATTTTGATTTGTGCTGCATCTCGAAGCCGGCACCGCGGACCGAGAGGTCATGAGGATTAATCTCCACTGGAGTCGGTAGAACGAAGCAAAAAATTCAGCATTCAATGGGGCTAACTTTTTTTTCTTTTGACATTTTAAATACATTTGGGTTTTGTGCGGCTTTCAAATGTACTAAATAACACCAGCAGGAATTCCATCAATGTAGCCCTAAGACAAGACCATAATTTATTTGGGAAATTGACCAAAACAAAAATACGTTTCTGGAAAAGGTGAAGAATGGCTTTCCCTCTCCTCTTTCTCCATTCGCAGAGCAGGTCTGGGTACTTGGCTGCCGCGGGGGAAACGAGGGCTGATAAATTAGGTGTTGGGAGCACCCTCCTGCCACGGTGCAGCAGACCTGTGGCCTGCCTTGCCCGTTACTTGTCACTCTCTTTCTCCCCTTGGGGACACCAGGAAGCTGTCCAGAGAAATACTTGCTTAACGTCGTGGGTGGGTCAAGACCTTTTCCCAGCTATCTAAAGGAAACAGTGAAATTTCACATTCACATACCTGTCTTGCAAACACTCTTGTATTTTCACTTCCCATAATTCTGCTGTGCAAAGAGTGGGGTGCTGAAGGTCACCGATGTGTCACCTACTGAGACGGGAAGCGTAACGGGGAAGGAAGACTAGAAATCCCTGGGCTCTTCCCTAAAGGCTTCAAGGAATAAAATATTCCTGATTTAAATCTGGCCACTACCATGAGGTATTGTGTTTATATGTGAGAAAACCCAAGAATGTGACCTGTTGTTTCCAAGAAAACCTCGTCCGTTCCAACCGAAGGCCCCAGGAGCCCCCACTTGGGCCTAGTGTTGGGGTTTCCTGCATCAGACTCAGGCTCATTTCCCAGACAGGTAGGAGGCCAGGAGCTGCGGCAGCTGGAAAAGCAGCAGCGGCCAGGGGTCAGCAGCCCCTGGGGACTGCAGCATCAGGGGACTTCCCTGACCGCTGGGGGAACCATGGAAATTACCCACAGGAAGCACAGTCCAGAAGCTCCCAGCCCCACCCTGATTGGACACAGTGGCACGGATGTCCTGGTCTGAGCAGTAAGGGCTGCAGGGGAGGCAGGAGGGGCACTTGGGTGGTGGCAGCACCATGGGGCCCCTGTAGGCCTGTCCCTATGGGGAGCGTAGGTAGAAAAGGAACACTTTCAGGCAAATGGGGTTATAGGACCCATCTGTGAAGGGCTGTGACCCCCATCCCACCCCCAGAGAAACCAGCTTGTTACTACATGATCAGTCATTTGTAGCTATAAGTTTCATTTAAAAAAAAAAATCAGACTAGGTAATTAGTATGTACCCAAGCACTTAAGACGTAACCTGCTCTGTGTGCGTTTCAGTTTTTCCTCATTTCCCCTGCCCTCTATTGTGGGATCTCGGGTAGAGATATGGCCCCCTGCAGCTGGATTTCCCTGCTGAGAGCATCCCTCTCCAGAGGCTCCTACCCACAAGGCTGTGGGGCCTGCACCCCTGCTGCACTGGTGCTGAGATGTGCATTCCTGCTGTCTGGAGCTGAGGGAGCTCACCAGGACTCAGGCAGAGTCTGCAGCCAGCAAACAGGACTTTGTGAGGTGTTGGACGCCACTGTGTTTCAAGAAGGGGCTCCGCATGCTACCTACCTCCCCCAGAAGACGACCCCCTTAGGAACCAGTGTCTGAAATTGCCAATTCACACTCTCAAAGAGATCTGAGGGCACCCTTCAGAGAGAGGAGAACAATGCAAACTGAAAAGCACGCTTTGCGAGCTTGATTTTGTTTTTAATCAAAGCAGTCGACAGGAGATTGGCTCCTAAAGGAAACCAAGCAGTTACTCCTTTTGTAATCAGAAAAAAAGTGAAATGATTTGCATTTTGCATTTTAGAAAGAGAAGCACACAGATAGGCACAGCTTTAAGAAGATTTCAGATCCCCAGCAATGCAGGGAGCTTGCAGAACAAAGCAGAGTAGTTATTGGGCTTCTTTGCTGCAAGAAATACCTGTCATAGAGGATAAATGGCTCCAGGGTGTCCAGGTGGAAATAAGTGGCCCCAGCCTCAGGGAGTGCCAAATGCCACCCCTTCCTGGGGGGCACAGCATGACAATACTCAGAACTGGATGGGCCCCTTTGCCCCACAGCAAAGGTCTCCAGCGAGGCTCTCTGGAGAACTCAGCAACAATACTGATGGAGACACCGGAGGCAACAGTGTGGAAGATTGGTACTAGTTAAATGGCACAAGTTAAAATGCAAAGATAAAAAATATGAAAAAGAAAGAACATGTTATATAAAAATAATTAAACAATTAACTTCTGCAATTCAAATTCCCACTGACTTCAACAAAATCTTTGCAAAAAAGTTGGGCAAATGAAAAAAATCAATAACTTGCTGCAGTTGATGCCGAATCAACATGGGGGGGGGGCAGAAGATGCAGTTAATGCCAATGTTGATGGGAAAAAATTATATGGGTTGGCTGACATATGTACATACATCAGTCAAATTTAAACACTACTGATGTTAGTGAAATAAAAAGAAAAAATACTAATTATAAAGAAAAAAAAGAGATCAAGCATGCTGAAGCTATATGATGGCAGAGGAAAGGAAAGAAATTGGAAGCCCGAGGGAACATAAATAGAAATCGTAAACTAAGACAGAATTAATACCAAGTGGGTCGGTTCATGGGACAGCATAGATGTCTTAAATGATTCTATTAGAAGAAAAAATCTCAGATTGCAAGAAACCAAACACTGATGTGTATCTATCTCCTTCCAAACTATCCCTTAAAACATGGAGCCCCCACTGCGGCCGAGCCTTGCAAAAGGGCTTCCTGCAAGTTCAGGGCCTTTGACACCTGCAGGGGCGGGCTCTGACGGGGAAGCTGGGCTGGCAGCACCTCCGGCCTCCGCCCCTCTAGGCCCTTCTGAACGCTCACAGGGCGCTGGGCAGGGTGTGGAGGGGAGGACGGTGAAGGAGACACTATGTCAGCTCTCAGGTAGGTGACATTCTGGAGAGGAACGCAGGCAAGAGGTGGTTATAGGACCCATCTGTGAAGGGCTGTGACCCCCATCCCACCCCCAGAGAAACCAGCTTGTTACTGTATGATCAGTCATTTGTAGCTATAAGTTTCATTAAGAAAAAAAAACATCGTACTAGGTAATTAATATGCACCTAAGCACTTAAGACGTAACTGGTCTGTGTGTGTTTCAGTTTTTAGTACTAATTTTTTTCAGTGTGAACCTGCAGAGCGTGATGCTCCAGAGCAGGCCAGGGAGTGGCGGAGGCCTCATGATGAAAGATGCCTGGGCATTCATGTAGGGATCCAGGGTGCCTAGGGGCAGTGCTGAGAGAGGGGGGGTCAGAACACGCCGTGGATGAGAACTGGCATCCTCTGCCTCCAAACTAACAGCTAGAACAGGAGCTGGGAGCAGCAAGGATGGAGGTCACCTGTGAGGCCAGGCGAGTCTAACAGGCCACGGGCAGCTCACAATGCGACGGGAGCTCTGGGCTGCTCTGAGCCACTGAGTTCTTGTCAGTTTCCCTAGGGGGAGGGAGCCGGCGAGTGACCTCCGCTGTCGGAGGAGGAGGAGGCCACAATGCACCCTCCACAAGTGGAATCCAGGTCATCGTGTGGACAGCCTGAGGAAGTGTGCTCTCACACAGGAGGGCCACTGTCACTGCCCAGAGAACATCCCGGGTGTCTACTTTGCACATCACATATCATTCTGCCAGGTGTTCAGGCTCACAGAAAGCTCTTTGCAGACCCCCCCCCTTCCATCCCTTGAATTCTACCTTCACTGTGTCGAACAAGCCCTGGGGAGCTTATTACAGTGAGATTCCAGGGCCCTGCTCCAGACCTGCCGAGTAACCGTCTCCACTGGTGGTCCAGAGCGCTCAAGAGTCCATGCTTCTTTCACAGCCAACTGTGCTCTCTCTAGGTTAGAAGAGAAGATTTATCCATGCATGCGTGTGTGACTCCTTCCACCCAGCGGGCTATCGATCGGTCCCTCCAGCTATCCACCCACCTCTCCATGTACCCATCCATCCATTCATCCATTTATCCATCCATCTGTTCATCCATCCATCCATCCATCCATCCATTCATCATTCAAAAATATCCTTTGAGGGCCTACTAGGTGCCAGGCTTAGTGCTAGGCAGTGAAGATACTGTAGTGAGCAGAAGAGCTAGTAGCCCTACCCTCAGAACTGTCACTTCCTGGGAGATGGACACAAAGTAGACAGGCAGAGAAGTTTGGGGACTCTTCAGGAGCAATGAGTTTATTCCGAACAGAGGAGAGGGAAGGGGAATCTCAAGGGGCAACGGAAACATCAACGAAAGTGTTTGGGAAAAGCTCTCTGAGAAGCCACATTCGCTTAGAAGTCTTCAAAAAGGCAAAGATGCTGTCCATGAAGTTGCCGGCAGGGGAAGGAATTCCCAGCACAGCGGCCAGTGATGGCAAGGTCCAAGGCAACTCTAGAAACAGGGAGAAGCCGTGCAGCTGAGCCGGGGGCTGAAAGGTGAGGAGGAGCCAGGTGAGCTGGGCTGAGGCCTCCAGCTTTCCTCTGGTTGAGACAGAAGCTCTTGGAGGACTGGGCCGTGGAGTCCACGACCTGACTGCAGCTTTTGCAGGATCACTCTGGCTGCTGCGATTAGAATAAATAAGCAGAGGACGCTGGATCTGGGCAGCCTGGCCCGTGAAGGGTGCTGGCCACGCAGAGCTGCCACGGGTAGGCTTGTCCTGCACAACCCCAGGGGCACCACTGCACAGGTGTTGCAGCAGGGCCATGCCATGGCCCTGGGAGGGCAGGGTATTGGCAACAGACAGGGGTCTGGGTCTATCTGGAAGGTGGCTCTTTCCGAAAGGCCCCTTCCTCGTTGGGAAGGAGCACCTTCTCCCCACCAGGGTCCTCTCAGCAGAGCAGGCTCAGGGCAGAGCCTTCCTTCTGTGCTCCCCTGGTTTTGTGGTGGGTCCTCTGACTCCCAAGGGCCTGGGGAAGACAGAGTGGGAGAGAACCCAGATACATCTCCAGAGACAAGTGCCTCACAGTACAGATTCGTAAGTGTTTTCTGAAGGAGAAAACATTTTGTCTTTGATGGATTTTCTGTGTTCCAGACATAATTAATCACAACGTCTTAAGAAATCAATTTCTCTAATAGCAAAAATAATCTATGTTTTGCCAACTGCAAACACCACTTTTATTTAAGACACACTCTCCCCCCGTTGATTGTACTTCTTGGCGCCAGGAGCAAGAACTCTGTCCTGTGCTTGGATAACAATGATTCACTGAGGAAATATGAAGCTCTGGGACCAGCAGAGAGCGTTACAATCTTTTTGCTGCATCAAAAGCATTCTTGTTCAGTAATGGGGTGACAAGGTGACAAACTATTGGTATAATACACAAGAACATTTGTTTTCTAAACTGCTGAGAAATGAACATTTTTTATTGACATGAAACATGTCATTTTCGTTGACAGCACAATGCAGTGATTCCTAGGACTCTGAAGTGGCGGGTGGGGGCCGAACTAGCCCTGCACCCATCCTAGGCCTCTCTGCCGCGGTCCAGGAGGGCGGCCCCAGGCAGGGGCAGAGCAACCTCCCGCCTCCCTGGGCAAACACTGCTAGTGACTGCCAAGTTCTGTGCTCAGAAATCTCCCTCCTGTAATGAACTCTGTGCCCTAGGTCTGGCCTCTGGAATTAAGAACAATTTGTACTGTTCTTTCTTCAAAGGGATGAAGACAGCTATCAAATCAGTTCCCAAAAATCACTTTTCTGAGCCCGATTTTTCCACAGCTATAGAAATACAGGCTTGGTGACTTCTTGGAGAAACCACCTGAGGCAGACTGGGTGCTTTGGGGTCCCCAGCTGGGCCAGGCTGGCGGGCTGGGAATGGCTGTGGATTGAGGGTGGAGGTCACTTTGGGAGAAGTTCCCGCTTCCTTGGAAACAGCTCAGGAACTAACACTTGGCTCACCCCGACTCAGATGTGCAGGCTCTGCTGGAAGAGAGAGCCCAGCATCCCGAATCCACCCAGGTCTGGAAGAAATCTCTCAGGAGAGAATGACTTGACTTTAAAATTTTAAGTGCCTTTGTCGTTTTCTTGCCAGGCCTGACCTTTCACAAATGTGCTTTTAATTAGGCAAGAGCGTGCTTATCGTCTCCCACCCTCTTCAGTTTCCAGTGACTGCGCCAAACAGTCTCCGTCAACTTCTTAAATCAGCAGGGGGACTGCCTGGGCTTCGCGGGGCTTGGGGAGGCTGCGTGTCTGCGGACTGAGGTCTGGGCCCTGGGGGGCTGGAGAGCGCGTGGCCAGCGCGGGTCACCAGGAGGGCCTTGCTGTTGGCTACGCATGCTTGTGACCTGGCTGGTGAACCCGCTCCTGGACTGAGTTTCGAAGGCCTGCCTCCGTGTGGAGGCTCATCGGAGGAGGTCTTGTTTCCTGCTCAAAGGACACAGCTGGAGAGCGTTGGAGTCCTGGAGAATCGCTACTGTCCCCAGTCAGAGCTCAGAACAGGGTGTCTCCTCTCCAAAAGAAAGATCAACGGAAACTCAAAGGGGGAGGGGAGGCATTTATGCAGTGGGCCACCTGTGCTCCAGGAGGGTACACTAACTCCCTTAGAAGTCTCTCTTGCCACAGTGAGCCAGGTAAGGTTTCCCGTTCAAATAAAACCCGCTGCACTCAATGACCCAGACACACTAGCTAAGCTTCCCTTGGGTGATTCTGAGACAGACTTTGCTCCCAAGGAAAATATTGAGTCTGATGAGGGGGAAAAATCCTTCAGGTGGTCACTGACACGCTCACAAACATTCTGAGAGCAAGAATCACGGGGCAGGGTTTGAAATCCAGACACCCCGCAGCCTGGACTGCTCCTGTCCATCTCTAGCAAAGGTGCTTGTGAGTGTTGTTCAGTTTCCTGTGTTGCCTTAAGAGACTGCTGGATGTCTAAGGGCTCAGCTGGGCCTCGGTACCAAAGCCTCTCTTTGTATCTCCATAGGAGATGGTGGCCTCTCTGTGCCTGTGGGCCAGCCCCGTGGTCGAGAATGCATTGGCAAGTGCCAATGGCAGGCATGTCTGCGTGTAAGGTTTTAGGAATGAGTGTCCTTTATTGCTGCCTGAGGAGACAGGAGCACCCGGAGCCTGATTGCCTTTGACACACAGTCACAACCCTGGATGCACGCTGCCTGGTTAGCAAGGCCCTGGGAACTCATGCTTCTGAGTGGACCTGTGGCCCAGTGCATGGAGTGATCCCAAGTTCCACAGCAGTCGACATCAAGGGTGGCCCGGACTCCCAGCACTGATGAGCCCCACGTCCCTTCTCTGTCCTCCCAGGATCCTCAGGACCCTTTAAGGGAAGGGAGCCCTGACCTGGGCATTAGGAGAGGCTCACACCTCCTGAATCACGTGAGTGTCGGGGTGGCTGACCCACTCTGCAGTCTTAGGAACTGATTCCTTCTAGTATTCCTCAGGTTTGCAGCTACTGCCTAGAGGTGTGGCTGGAACATGTCACTGTGGGTGCTACCTGTGCCCTCCCTGACTATGGAGCACCGACCCTGAACACGTGGACAGGCATTGCTGAGATGTCCAACGGCCCAGGGAGCCTGTCTACAGCTCATAGACCCCCGCAGAGGCCAGAGCAGCCTGTCTGGTGGGATATTGCTCTGCAGATTGAAATGGCCAGGAAGGTGACAGCCCTTCATGGGTGGGGACAGTGAGAGAAGAACCTCAGCTCCTTGGCTCCTAGAAGAATTTCTCACACCACTTGGGAGCTGCTCTTCTCTCCCTGCAGCCTCGCTACCATCTTCAGGAGGGGGTTGTACCTCGGTCCAGATTCAAATCAATCAGCTGGGAATGGGGTTGTTCAGCCTCGGTCACCTCACTCATCAAGATGGGGAGTCCCATCTGCAGCTCCCCTACAGCCTCCTGGGGTGGTAGGTCAGCTTTCAGTGCCGGTTCTGCTACCAGCTCTCCAGTTCATCCCCCTGAACCCGTGGAGCTTACAGCCTGCTGGGACAGGCTTGTGGCACGCTCGAGGTGGACTCCAATGAAACCCCAAACCTGGTGTGTCCACGCCCCTTCCTCAAGGCTGATGGACTTCATTTTCTAAGACCTGGTCCCAGTTATTACTGGATAAACATTTCTAAGTAAATGAGCCAGGGGAAGGGTAGTTGCTAACCCTTTCTCAGGACAGGGAAGAGGGATGGGGGTAGACTACCAGGGGCAAGTCATTGTCATGGGGCAGGATTCAGAGCACGCCACCCCACCGTGCTGCTCACGGCTTCACACCTCTTGCCATCCCTGTAGTTGCCTGCTGTTTGGGACATAGTACAAGGCCCATGTGCATTGCAGAATGGCCTGGCCAGATTTTAGGAGACTTTGCCACAGGAAAGACTGCAAAGGGATTTTTCTGAGCCTCTGAGGCAGTGGGAGAGAAAGAGAGCTTGCAAGTTGAGCTCAGGGGGTGGCTCACAGCAGGCAGGGGCCTGTCTGAAGCCCTTCAGCACAGGGGCATGGCTAAGGAGTGTGGGAACACAGTCTGAGTAAATGCTAAGTGCCCTGAGCTACTCTCCAGCACCATGCTAGTGACAATGCAGACTGCAAGCTGAGAAGAAAGCAAACAGACTGTCCGCCCTGCCTTGCCCCAGGTGTCTGAATAATGCCCTCACCCACCTGGTTTTCCTTCTTGCCTTAGCCCCCAGCTCCATGAAAAACAAAGGTAAACAGAAGGTGCATAATGGGTTGGCCTTGCCCTGCGGCACTGTTGGCAAAGGGGAGCCCAGTGTGTACCTGTGCGGCTTCCCTCTTGGCCATGGCCAAAACTGACCTGTGACCAAGTTGGAATTTTTTTTTTAACATGGCCCCTCTACAGCCTTTGTCTTACAACTTGTAGGAAAAATGAAATAAAAATGGAGCTGAGGTTGGCCCGAGATGTCTGCATTCCCCCGCACGAGTCCTCCACGCAAGCCCTTGTCATTCCTGCTTAGTCACACCTCTGTTCCTCGCCCTTTCTTCTCTCTGACCACAGTTCTCAGCTCCAGGCTGTGCTGCCACTTGTCACCCCCAGACTTCCAATGTCCAACTCAGGGGATCCCCACGGGCGTCTTACTAGGACAGGGAGGGAGAGAGAAGCAGACTCGCTGCTCACATCCCCTCCCCTCTGTGGAAGCCAGGCTCTGGCCAAGTCTGCTTCCTAACCATGTGCTCTGCTTGTTGAATAATAAACGGAAAGATTTGTTTCCAGGGTTATGTTACTGTTGGCTGATAGCGTATCATTTCAAGGGGGTCCATCTTTCTCAGCTCGGCTCAAATCACTTTGGCAAGTTTAATCTGGTCTAACAGTTTTGCTATTTACTGCTGGAATTTCTGTATCTTAAGAGCACCCTGGGAATTTAGCTTAGTGCCTAATGGATTGACTTATAGCTCTGCACCAGGTGGATATGGAGATGCTCAGAAAGTATACACAAGAATATGTTGCAGGATTTGCTCTGCTGTAAGAGCATTCCCATGGGCACAGGAATTAATCGCTGGTTTCCAAAATGTGCAAAAGTGACTGCTTGAATCTAGAGATTTAAAGCGTTTCCAACACCAAGGTGAGGAGGGCTGGGACAGACCTGGGCCTGTGGCTCAATGGTCCTGAGTCTCCCCGAACTTACTATTTCAGCATTTGCATAACAGGTTAAGAAATCCTGGGGATGGAGCCAGGGAGTGCTCTGGGGATCTAGCATATCCCGTCTCTGTCTCTAGCTGTACTTAGAGCTCCATCTCCTTCTCTTTCCAAATCATTCTCACTTTCCCTCTATAAAGTTTTTAAATGCTACAGAGCCCAGGACTTCTGAGATCCTTGGCAGTAAAGAGTGACCCTCGTCTTCTCAGATGGCGTCACAGTGATAACGCTTTCTATATATTCATCTCTTCCAGAAGGGATTACTATGGCTTCTGTTATCCAGAGAAGAAAGCTTGTCACATAAGTGAAAGCAGCAAAGTGTGGAGGGGTGATCATGGAGAACAGCATGGCAGTGACCATGACCACAATGAGGAGGGGCTCTCGTGGCAGGTGGTGGTGACAATAGTGGGGACAGGGACCCAGCCAACATCCCTGAGGCCTTCCTTCTGCTCCATGCTCTGCTAAATGGTCCCATGTGGAATCACTAGTGGAAAGCTCCCAGCACCTGGTTTGGTAGGACTATAAGAACCCTTATTTTTCGGTTGAGATCATCACATTTCAGGGATACCCATTGTCACCCAACAAGGGAGGGACAGAGCAGGGCTAAAATCCAATTCCCAGCACACCAGGCTCCATGTCACACCGAGGTCTCATCCCCTTTCTGCTGGCTCAAGGGGGAGGTGGCATTAGAGACAAGACATTCTCTTTGTAGAAAAATGATAGAAGATGTTTAAAGGAAGAAACAGCAAGATCATTCAGCAAGTCCTTTAGGTCCCTGCATGGATAGGGTCCAGCAGGGGCCCTGGGTGGCAGCCTGGCATCTGTTTCCAGGGCCGTCAGCTACTTGTTTGGTACCAGCCACCCCGGGGACCAACCGCGCGTGGGTCCCCTGCACACCCCAAGTGCACCTAGCTAGCAGTGCCTCCTGCCCCCTCCCTATCACAGCCCCCTCCTTGTCCCCACAAGGGAAGTCTATGCCACACAGGCTGAACCCCACCCAGGGCAGTAGAGGGTAGAAGTAGGCAGATAATTCATTTCCTCGTCCTTCCCATGTGGATTGTTCTGCAATGGGAACATTCATAGTACACTCAGAAAATGGTCCCACAAGATCCCGCCAGCAAGTACACTTGCCCCCCGGGGGGGGGTTCAGCTTGGGACATCAACCTGCCGACTCTCCCTGCCTCGCTGCCTCCCACTGACTGCTGTTTGGAGGATCTGCCCTTCTGTCATGACAAAGGGAATTGGGGACAGGAAGGACCACTCAGCATTTGAAAAGTCTAAGGAATTGATGTTTGGAAGGAGTTTAGAGAAAGAGTCAAGGGTGGATTCCAGGATGAATTCTAATTAAATGGTGCCTGAGTGAAAGGTTCACCATGAGTGGCCCTCTCTCTAAGAATCTGCTTCACGTACTTAGCATTTCTTAGCTTCTCCTGTCCTGGATCTTCTGCAGAGGACAAGTTGATAATTCTTTGCTAACAGCAATGCTGTGTGACCAGAATAAGGAAAATTTGGAATAATTGAAAAGAATCCTGTAATTCAGAGCAACTTATTTAATTCCTATAAAATTAATCTTATTTAATGCCTATAAAAGCCCCATGGAGTCTCTTCCTTGCAAACTCAGACCCTGGCTGGATGGAATTTCAGGGTTTCAGAGAAGTAGAAGTTACTGGTCTAGTATTCTATTCTGTCTGGTAGGTTATTAACATTTATTGCCTGTCTAGTCTACATAGTTACATTTTAAGTTCCCCAAGGAAGGACATTTTATGTGTATTGAAATGCTTAATATTAGAAATGTTTAGCAAAATTTTGCTAAGTGAATGAATTTTCAGAGACCCCTTTGACACTATTTCTGGAACACTTATTCTTGAAAGTACAGGATTGTATTAAAATTTGGGGAAATAGAGAAAAAAAAGGTGCATATCTTATGTAAAGGTTAATTCCTTAATTCTAAAATTTATTTTGCACAACTTGGTATTTCCATTGCTAAGTAGCAGCTACCCCCAGACAATGGTCTGCTTGGCACTGCTGGGGCTGAGGACTTGCTTCCAACAACCCCACTTTATTTAACCTTGACTCGCGGGGGCTGGAGTTCAGCTGGTGGTCTTGCCAGGGTTTCTGCCATGTTCTATGGTCACAAGGGTTACTGGGCCTGTCCAGATTCAAGGAAAGGGGAGAAAGAGTGAGCTCCAGTGCAGATGAACATGTGGAAGGGCCATTGTCGTCCTGGGGAACAAGTCTACCCCTCTCACTTTGGTTAGCAATTTTCATTTATGAGGAAGAATTAATATTTTAAGTCCCTTCACATGGATTCCTCCTGAAGTGTGACCAATCTTTCTAAATGATTTCTCTACACATCACCTCGGGGCTCCTTAGAACAGTCTGCTGTGGCTGAGGAAGCAGCTGGTCAGTCCACAGAGCAGGGTGCGGGGCAGTCTGCCGGGAGCACCCTGCAGCTCACCGATCCTTTGCCCCCCTCCCCCGGGAGTCTGGGTGCCACTCTCCTTCCAGAAGGCTCACTGTGTATTCCTGCTCACCTGGCCCCCAGGGCAGGAGGCTTGCCTCTTCAGAGACCCTTGTCCTATGAAAAAGAAATTGTTCCTATATCCAACGGAAACTAGTGCAGCCGGAGATCCTGGAGGGCAGCTCCCTGGGCCCCTTCCCTCAGGGCAGATGCCCTTCTGGAGCCGTTTAGAAACCACATGCTGTGGTGGTCACGAGCAGCCCCGAAATTGCCACACCATCAGAGAAGGATCTGGAGTCAGAGAAACACTGCGGCCGCAGTGCCACTGGCATCGCCAGAGTCAGACAAGAAAGTTCTGGAACCTCCTAGCCTCCCAAAAAAAACTTCAGAGAGGTCTTAAAAAAGTCCCTGATTTCCAATGGGGGCTACTTGCTAAGAAGCAACTTTTGAATAATGAAGGTAATTTGGAGGTAATCCAAGGGCTGGGGACCTTAATTAGCCAAATGAGGAAACAAGCCCAGAGAATGAGAGGCCCAGCAAGTGAGGGGCCCAGCAATTGAGGGGGCCGGTCCAGGGATGGCTGCTGCTGCCTCATCTCCAGCCCAGCAGGCTTTTCAAGTGCATGCTCCCCACCCCTGGCCTTGACCTTGCTGCCTGATGAATCCTTGTAGAATGACCCTGCTGTGGTGAAACAGAGACCCCCACGGGCTCCGGCCTGGACACGGGAGGAGAGACAGGGCTAGACCTGCTGCAGCCTCCAGCTGCAAGGTGTGTGAGTGTTGGGGGCTCTGTACCACCTTCCCTCCTCTCCCTCAAGCACAGAGCAGACAGAAGTGCTAGGGGAACAGTGGACAGAGACCTAGGGAGTGGGACCTCGGAGCACAGAGGCCCCTGTTCTGGGAACTGGCCTCCCAGCCAGTGCACACAGAAGACGGAAAAGCGTCCTGATTGTGCGGTGCTGGTGAGGATGCATCTGTGGGAACAGGGGAGAGGAAGTGAGTGGGAGCCGGTGCTCACGCAGGAAGAGTCAAGTCCTCAGCCACAGCCGTGCAAAGCTGACCATTGTTTATCCCAAATCACCTCCACCCCATGGGCCAGGCAGCAGGAGTGAGTCTGGACAGGGAACTGGAGAGGAGCTAGTGCTGAGAGCAGAGTCCCCCTGCCTGGCCTTTGTTTGGGCCTGGGTTAGCAGAGCCAAGGGAACAAAAGACAGAGTGGCCTTCTCGGAATCAGAAATAAGTAGGCATTCAGGGTCAAGGGGAAGCGGGGAGGGGAGAAAAAGAGTGAGGAAAGGCCTCAGAGACTTGGGGCGTGAGCTCTGGAATAGATGAGATGCCAGGAAACCTGGGATGTGACCCCTTCCTGGCTCCCAAACGTTCAGTAGGGTGTGAAACACCCTGAGGTTGTTTTAGGGGCTGCATCTACAGGAAGAAAAGGGTCAGGGTCTCTCTCTGGCTAAACACGGTGAGAGGGAGGGGTCTGGCAGACAGCTGGGTGCTCTCCAACCAATCAGCTCAACCGAGGAAGGGGCTTGCAGTGAGCAGAGGAGGCCTGGGACTTGCCTGAGCCTCAAGGAATTCACTGGAAGAAGGAGAGTGGAGCCTCCATCCCCAGGACCAGCGGGCACCAAACACACACTGTCGGTGCTCAGTGGTCTCGTATTTTGGTTTACTTGGTGAGGAGGGCTCAGGAATTTTCTACCCGTTCTTCCATTAGTCCTGAGGTCCCGGCTGTCCTCACAGGGTGGAGCTTTAACTAGGACAAGTCCTGGCCTCAGGAGCACTCAGCGTACCAAGAGGCACAGGTTCTGCTTCCGCTCTGCTCTGAGCACTCCCTGTGTCTGGAGCACCTTCCCCACCTGGCTCTCCCCCCTCCCTCCTCCCTTCCCTAACAGGAATGAGAGCTACGAAAGGGACAGGCTCCCTCAGCTGGACCCTGAGTGACTTTATGGAACAGAGACCCCATCAGATTCACATGGGGCCTGCAGGGTGGGAAGGGACCTGCTGGGCTAGCTGTGGGCCTGCAGCCAAGTCTCTCCTCTGCTGGCCAGAGCCCCAGGGGCTGCCGCTGCCCTGCCTGGGAGCTCTTCACCTCCTCGTGGATCCACCCAGAGTCTGCTGAAGCCGAGTCCACCGTTCCTTCCCAGAATGAGCCCAAGGACTGTCCCCGTGTGGCCAAGGCCAGAAGGCCACAGACGGAGATTGAGAGGCGCACGTGCCCATGCACACACACTCACACACATGTGACAGCCATCTCCAAACCGCAGGCAAGTTGAGAAGGAAAAGGGCGGTTTCCATGGCCACCCTCCCCCTGCGGTCTGGTTGGGAGAGAGCGCAGCTTCACAGCCCGGAGGACGTGCTGCCAGCTCTCCCCACAGAGAGGCATCTCCTGCTAATATCTGGCCACGCAGACATGCCAGGGGCACAGTAGGCCCAAACCTGTAGGCACAGGCATGTCTGGAAACACCCCTCGGAGTGCGCAGAGGGGGGCGGAGGTGGGGGCCAGAGAACAGCTGTGTTGTGGGAAAGCAAGGCGGGGGCTGGCGTGTGCCCGAGCTCCTGACGAAGAGAAATGGGAAGCTCATGACATCTGCAGAGTTGGTGACTAAGACCGTATGGACGGGAAGACCTGGGGGATTTCAGTGAAATTCCAATTCAAAGAGCTGGAGGAGGCAGATGATTAATGCGGGGTGGGGCTGCACAGGCAGACAGGCAGAAACCCCGAGAGCAGATGGGCTTGGGCTCCGAGGAGCTGCCCGGAGGTCAGCGCAGGGAGGGGCCGGTGCAGGGAATGCTGTGGGCAGAGTCCAGGCAATGCTGGTTTCCATCATGAGTGTGAGTGAGCGTTCTACCAGGAGGGGTTGAGCTGGGGTCAAGGCAAAGGCAGCAGCTTCCTGTGTGACCCCAGGTGAACCAGAAAGGCCCTGGTTTTTGGTGGAGGCTGGCGGGGAACCCAGCCTGGAGAGGGCTGAAGGGAGCTGCGGAGCCTGCAAAGATGCATGACCCCAAGTTCCCGTCTTACTGTGCGACGGCTTGTGCCTCTAGAGCTGCTGGCCAGGGGCTGGGGAGGTGGGAGGGAAGGGTCATATGAAGGAGATGATGACAAAGCAAGGTCCAAGATGAAGAGGGGGTCCTTTGGCAAATGCTCCTCTTGGGTTCTAAGGGAGACGGTCAGAGAGCAGCGACAGGCCCAGCAGCAGCCTCTTGTCGGCCTCCCCTCTGCATGAGCTCTAATGAGTGAGAAGGGAGGAGGTGGGCATGTTCCAGAGGCCAGCTCCCCTCCTCCTGACCCATGGGCATCGAGTCTCTGCAGCCTGAGCCTGCATGGCCTGGTCGTGTGGAGGTGGGGAAGAAAAGGGCAAGAGGCAGATGTTTGTAACTCAGGCCTGGGTTCTGTGGGCCTCCAGTGTGCTCGCCCAGGCCGCGGGGCGGGCAAGAAGGAAAGGGGCTCTGAAGGAAGAGCTAGACCTCGGCCTCAGAGTCCAAACACATACCACGTCCCTCCCTGTCTGTCCTCAAACTCCCATTTCAGGCAAACACACTCTGAGACAAGACCGGGAAGGAAGGGGTCCCCAGAAACAGGGCACAGTGGAAATGGGTGGGCAGGACTTACGGGCACTTAAGTGGGCAGAGGACAGGCACCAGAGCACCTTCTGCCTGGGCAGCTCCCGCTGGAGTCACACCCAGCTGGACTCCCTGTCCCCCAGGGCTCCATCCATACTTAGGACAGAAGAGCAGGCTCTTCCAAATGGCCTTTCCATGTGCTCATTTTGCAAGGTGCTTCCCTGGCAGAGGCTGGCTGTGCGGCTTTCCTGTCAGACGGGCTCTTCACTCTTCACCGAGGGCCACCCGAATGCAGTGACTGATATGTGACCTGCTGGGACGAGGGCCCCCTCCTCAAGGAATCTTCCATTAGGGGAGCGAGCAGGATTTTGTTACATCTGCCCAAAGGAAAACGTTCATTATCACCCGATTCTGGGCCTCGTCTGCCAGATGTGCTGATCTGTCTTGCACATCATCCATCTGCGGGGTTGTGGACGGCAGCCCAGCCTTGCTCCAGAGAGCAAGGCCTCCATCCTGGGTAATCAGCAGCCAGCAGGGAGGTGAGCCTTGAGGACCACCAAACCCCCAGACCATCATGATTGGCTCTGGTGCTCGGCAGAGAAAGTGCTGGCAGGTTAACAACTTTAGCGTCACCAGGAGAACAACAGAATGTTCCTTATGGAAAGTGGAGCTCTGAGGCGGAGCCCAGGCACGGGTGGCTGCAGGCCACTCAGGTAGAACCACACCTGGCTCTCTCCAGGGAGGGCATGTGAAAACACACCTATGGACACTCCTGTTTCTAACCCAGGTGTGAATTTTTACGTCATAGGGAGCAAACGGGAAGGTACACTTTCATGAGATCCCTGAGCCTGGCAGGTCATCAGAGATGCTGACTGACTGTTCTCCTACATGACAGCCGACCCATGGAGAGTGTCTGGGTGAGCCTGAGGTGCAGGAGCATGGGCAGTCACACTGCTCCTGCCCACCCAGCCCACATCCCAGCCCCTTCTGGCACACTCCTGTGCCAGTCCCTAGGAATGCACAGAAATGCCAGAGAGCCTTCTTGTCTTCCAGAGCTCAGTTTGGAATCCCCTGGGATCTCATTCAAAGGCAGGCTCGGATTCTTCATGCCTGGGATAGGGTCAGAGGTTGTGAATTTCTAACTCACTGTAGGAGGAGCAAAGCTGAGAGATGGTTCTTAAAGAGTGGGCCCTAGGGAGCAGCCCCAGCAAGAGCTGCACATGGAAATGCACACTCCCTGACCCCTCCCCAGACCTAGACCGTCAGGAACTCCAGAGAGCCACTTCAGTTACCCCTTGGAGCTTCAGAGGTGCCAGCTCCTCACCTGGTCATGGTGCTGAGTTAGCAAGTGGCCCGCACCGCCACCGGGCTGGCTCTTGGAAGGATAAGCAGGAGCTGGAGGCAGAGAGAAGGGCTATGCCAAGGCCCTGAGAGGAAACGAAGGCAGGAGGTGTGGGGTATGGGAGGAAGGAGGCCCGGGGTGGTCCAGAACGCTCCTGGGCCTCTGAGCGCAGGGGGACACCTTCCCCAGCTCTCACCCTTCCCACTGGGCCGAGCTCCAACAAAGAGACAAAATTTTGCTGTGAGTCCAGCTCTGCCCCCAGCCAAAGTCCGGCTCATTTCCCTTCCTGGAAAGGAAAGCTGCCGACACGGAGAGCTGTCTCCCCTCTCGTGAATTTGAGAGGGCGCCCAGAACTTGGCGTTCTCTCCAGGGAGTCCAGGCCACGGAGATGCAGCCATCACTCATTCCCTCATTAGCGGGAGCTCAGGCAGAGAGGGAGAGCAAAGAGGAGGGAGGACGACGGGGAGGGTGGGCGCGGGCGGACAGCGCCAGGAGCTCCGTGGTGAGCTCGGTGAGTGCCCTCTAGGACGAGGTGTCTGTCCACACTTCCAGCCCTTGCATGGCTACGTCTTTGGACATTCTTCATCAAAGTATTCCCAGCTAGAGAGACAGAGGTGAGTGCGTGTGTGTGCATGTGTGTATGCACACATGCACACAGGGGCTGGGGAAGGCAGGGCGCAGGCAGAAGTTGTCTCAATTTCCTCTTTAAAGCTGTGCTCATGTGTTGGTTTCTGTAAACGGCGCACTGCAGGGTTGACATGTGCTCCCAGGGTTTCTCCCTGTGTTCCCCACTGCAGTGGCTGCCTGCTGAGCTCAGACTGTCCACTTGTCGTCTCACAGACACTGTGCCTTGGTCTCGGGAGGACCCACTCTCCTGTAGGATGGGAGCCACACACAATCCTGGACATTTCCCGGGATAGCTTGACTTCAGGGAGACCTCCTCCCGGGCTTGGCTCCAGCTCTCCTTGGTGGAGCTTCCTCGGGTGGGGCGCGCCCACTGCACACACTTCCCAACACTGGCCAACACCCTCCTGGACGTCTACATTGGACCAGCTCCTGGAAACTTGTGCTGCACTGCGTCACCCCAGGAGGGCTGACCCAGGCGGCCGCTGTCTGAATCACTCTGGACATTGCCTCTCGGCCTTCCCTGGACTGCAGACTCCCAGTTGCCTTCCCCAGGACATGGCCCAGGACACGGGCCATGGGCCCAATCACATCTCTGACTTTCCCTTCCTGTTCAGCCCATCGTGTCCGGGAACCAGCAGGCCTGCCCTGAGGGCCACCCAAGCCATAGCACCACGAAGCTTACTGTAGGCTCTTCTGTGTTTTGTTTTTAGAAGAGTTTATAACCTACTCCACCTAGAGTCACAGCATCAGATGGTGGGAGGTGGATTCGATTCATCAGGTGAAGCAGTGCTACTGGATTTCAGTCTTTATCAAGTCACGCCAAGATTCACCAGGTGTCCACTTTCCTCCTCCTCCTCTGTCTGAGGCCTGCTCTGCAGCACCCAGCTCCCTCACCCTCAGTTCGTGCCCTGGGAATGTGAGACCCGCTAGCCATGTGTGGCCACCCATCACTCCAAGTGGGCAATCCACATGCAAGTCCTCAGCACACACAAACAAGTGCAGTGTTAAAAATTCTTAGATGGATTGAAGTGACACCACCTTTGGTATGTTGGATTTAATCAAATGTGTTATGAAAATTATTTTTACCTAAAATATATATATATATATATATATATATATATTTTACTGTTGCTAAATGTGGCTACAAGGAAATGTGAAATTCCACACGTGGCCACCTTTCTGCATGTGGTGTCCTCTAATTTAAGGCTCACAGACTGAAATCCTTTGGCCACGCTCAGACTTTAAGCCAATATACTAATGTTTCCATTAATGTTCCTCCCGAAAAGTATTTTGATATCTTCTAGGACAACATACAGCTTTCCCATTACTCTTGCTTCTCGGATAATCTTTTGGAATCTACGCCTATTGTTCTTTTGGATAAATTTCAAACTTATTTTTGCCAAATTCATAAAAGTCCTGTTTGGATTATTCATTTGTACAACCAGAAATATTTTTCTGCCCTCAAGTTGATGGTCGTTTACGACTTCTTATGGAGTGTGGAGGTTTTATTTATACTTCACATATTTTCTCAAAACCACTTCTATACTTGTAATTTCTGACGCTGTTGCCAACGGGATTCTTGCTCAGATGGTATTGTTGGTTTTATCTTTGTCTTTTGAAGCCACTAAATTAAGCTGTTTTTAAACAGTTGTGTTCTTTGAACTACTATTATGTGCGGGAGTGTTTGTCTCCTGATGTCATGCGACAGAGACCGAGACTCCAGCCTTGGTAGATGACCCTGGTGTGACAGGCACTGTTCCTGCACATGCTCCGCTGAGCTGCTCTCTGGATTTTACCCATTTAAACTTGGCAATGCCTTTTCTTGGCTTTGATCGCCTTCAAGGACACCCATTAAGGAGGCATTTTCTCTTTCCAAGTAAAATAAGCAGCCTAGAAGACAAAATTTCCTCTGGCTTTCTGCAACCCATTCACTATAAAAATAAAGCAAAACCATGATTTTCTTGGTTTGGAGACATTTCCATGGGGTAACATGCCAAATTACAGACAGTCCCTGATGCTTTGTAAAAATGTTAATGGACAGAGGAATAGTTCAAGAGACACAAGGGAGGGTTAGGCTAGCTTAGTCTCAGCATTAGGGTTAGATTTACAGTGAGGGTCAAGGTTAGGGAAACCAAATTTAAATCTACTCATATATTGAACATCAATTTTAAAACTCTTTAAAACTCCATGCAACAACTCTCTTAGGATACTGAATCCTCAAAACACTTACGCTTCACGTCCATAGACAAAGAAACTATTAGGATACCACTTGGAGAAAATGGCGGCCTTGGATTTTTTTATGTGATAAGCTACAGAGTGAGCAGGTGCCCGGGTTGTCCAGCACAGGTGGAAGGCTGCTGGCTTTGCCCTCAGCCAGGGTCAGTAGCGGTGGAGGCTGCTAGACAGAGGTACAAGCTGCCTCCTGCAAGGACAGGGATAGGGACGCCTGGGCCCTCTATTGTCCTTGGTGGAGCACGTTGGAGTTGTGTTGGGAACCAGATCAGGCAGAGCTGGGTGGTGCTGAAGCATCTTTTTCATCCTTCAAAGCTTTGTCTGATGAGGCCCTAGTCCAGGTCCCTGGCTTAGTCTGGTATTTCTGTGAGAACTTGGTACATTTCCACCCTGAGAACCAGGCTTGGCATGGCTTGTCACAGACACCACACTCTGAGCCTGGCTGGGACAGTTTTCATATGTCCTTTCCCTTAAGGGAACATTCCCACCTGGCCACCTGGTCAACCAAGGATGTCCCTTTTTTCTTGGATAAAGGAAAGGGAGATCTCAGTAGGTCCAGTTTCCAAGAAGTCCTTTCCCCAGCTCTCCAGATGAGTCCTGCCCTTCCTTACACCACCCCCGAGACGCACCTCCCAGGGCTTCCCGTCCTCACACGGCAGCTCCTGCCGGGTGGGGACGGCACATTGGTGAATGGATGCCTGGGAGCTCTCAGGTGGGGATTTGCACACGGAATGTCTCTGTGGCAGCCCAGGGGCAGCCCAGGGGCAGCAGGTGCTGAAATCATCTCAGGAGGGCAGTGGTATATTGGGGATAGCGACTGAAAGGAAAGGGAAGCAGGAGATTGGCCGGGAGGGACCGGCACACTGTGGTTTTTAGCACATGTCCCTTCCTGTGTCACAGCCAGCTCTGGAGTCAAACTTGCTCCTTCAAGGAGTCTCCTTTGGGTAGGAATGGCCAGGAAGGCTTGCTTAGTCCCTGGGTAAGGCCACCCAAGAAGCAGCGCGTGATTCTGCCTCAAAAGGTGAAGGTAACCTGTTAACTGTCACCCTGTCAGCTGACCCCACGCCTCTCAGTTGACAGGGTAGGCTGAGCTCCATGCCTCTGTCTGCCATGCCCAACATGACCTGTGGACTGCTCCTTTGCAGTCTGTGGGACACAGATAGCGCCTGGCCTTCCGTGAACTTCAAGCTGAGTGGATGCACAGTTTTAGCGAGAAGATTCCAACCTCTTAGCACGGTGTCTATCCTGGGTCTACTTCCATTGTGGAACCAGAGCTGGGTCATGTGCCCCTCCTTCCCTCCCTGCGTGGTGCAGCCTGGGAGAGCCCTCTCCTGACCTCCAGGGCGTGTCCGCTTCAGGCAGGGGCTGTTTCCCACGAGTCGGGGGTCCTCGCCCACTGGGAGTTGAGATTTAATGATCTTAATAGTAAATCTCCTTCCACGGCACGGGGTGGCAACAGCGATAATGTGTTATCTCTTCTGCTAAGTCCTCTTTAAACAAGTCCGCAGGCTGATCCAAGACCAGATAGGAGAGGGATCCAGGGTCCCCTTTGAAACTGGTAATGAATCCAAACAAGAATCCTTGGATGGCTCATCTCTGCTCTGGTTTGTATTAGCCATGCAATTAAAGGGTTTGCACACGGGGCCCTGCAGGGGGGTCTTCCCACATGAAAGGGGGGAGGGCTGCGCCCTGAGGAAGCTTTCCTTGGCTGTTTTGCCCAGGACTTGGAAAAGGCCAGTGCTTTCCAAAGAAGAGGTCACTCAGAGGGAAGTCAGCCAGAGACAGCCTGCAAGACGGTCCTTCTCAAAGCAAGCGGCTTCCTTCCTTTCCCTCCTGATGACTCCAACCTGCCTTTCCCAGAGCAGAAGAAAGGCATAGAGTGACTTTAACTGAGAGGACCAAAGTGAAACGGGGCCTGCAGCTCCCTCCCCTCCTCCCCTGGCACCAGGCACCTCTGCCCATTCTAACACTCCAGCCTGGTCGGGCAAGGCTCACTCCCTCCAGGAGTCCTGGGTGGGGTGGGGACGGCCCGGAAGTCCTGCTCAGTCCCTGACTGAAGCCACCCCAGCAGCGTGATCCTGTTGGAAAAGGTGCCCCCTTCTGTACCCCACCCCATCTGGCCGGGGCTCTCAGAGGAGCCACCTGCCTCCCATTTCTGTACCAACAGCACCTCCATGTTGCCACCTTGGCCTTGATGTCTCCTTATCTCACACAGACACCAAAGATCTGGGGAAGACCCGGCAGCCGAGGGAAGTATAGAGCCTGCCAAAGCCAAGAGGTCCCCACCGCCATGTCTGCATCCCAGTACCTCCTGCGAGCTGGCCCATGAGGCCATCCTTTTTCTTCAGAGGAGACTTAGAGAGTTCTAGAGAAGACAAAGGTCCTATGGCAGTCTTCTTCTTCAGGTGACCCCCACTGCCGAGTTGAAGCCCATGCTCCCTTTCCTAGCACACAGGCTGCAGGGCTGACCCCCCGAGTAGACAAACCTATTCCCCTGCAGGTGGACAGGGCAGGCAAACCAGGCCTTGGCCAATCAGGGCATGGCATTCTCCTGGCCATGGGTTCGGATCAGGGGTGTCCATTCAGCCCAAGCTCAAGACTCGGAGGGATGGCTGTGGCCTGAAGGAGTCGTGTGGATTTGGTGACTGCCGCCATCTGTGATCATGGGCAGCAGGGTGACAAATGAGAGATGCACAAGGTGGAGAAATAGAGCAATAGAAATAGCCAGACCATACCTGAGCCTCGAGCCCCCTCTGATTCTGAACCACTGGGGAGGGCACATGGACAATGGGGTGCGTCAGGTAGACACCTGGCTGCCTGAAGCACAAACAAGAGGCTGTGCTCCAGGACAGGGCAGCGCCAGCTCCCTGGAGAGCCCTTTCCCTCTGAGATGCTGCACCAGCCCATGGCTCTACAGACTGGAGTAGATTCACAGTCCTCGTCTCCCGTGCTCCATGGCACTTTCCGGAGCATACAGGACAGTGAAGGATCCACTCTCTAAGAGCAGCACTGACCAGAGAAGCCAGCCTGCACTCCAGACAGGCTGTGCCTTGGGTCAGACGGCCTGGAAACAATGGCATTGTAAAGACACAGCTGCAGCGACTCGGTTTGGTGAGTGTACCCAAAGGCCCAGGGTCAGAAGCCTCGTCCCTGCCTGAGGCTTTATGGAGGTGGTGGCATGTTCTGGAGGCAGGGCCTGGTGGGAGGAAGTCAGACCATTTGGGTGTGTCTTCAGACAGGTGGCAGGCCCCCCACTTCCTCCAGCTGCCATGAGGTGATGTGCTTGCTCACCCTTCACTCCCCGCCATGATGCAGTGTCTCACTCCAGGCCTCAAAGCAGCGGTGCCCATGGGCCCCGGACTGAGACCTCCAAAGCTTGATAAACCCTTCTGCTCACTGAGCTGATTGTCTCAGGCATTTTGCTAGAATAACAGAAAGCTGATCACACAGCAGTGACTGCTTCCTGGGCAGGGGGGTTCCTGCTGAGGGATGGCATGGGTCCTTCAGCTTCTAGAATGTCTTGCCCCTGCGTAAGTTCTGGTTTCCGGAATTTGAGGAACAATATTGCTGCAGGCCTTGTCCAAAAACAGGAACCTCTTTGAAGCACTTTCCCCACCAGGTGGAGAGGGCTGGCTTTTCCCCGGGCCTGGGCCCCTGGGCAAGCCAAACGAGAGGCTGCTCGACAGGGGAGGCAACACGTGGGCACACGCAGGAACCAAGACCCACCCAGAAGCCACAGGTTACAGCTACGCACAACCTCCAGGGTCTGTCTCTCTCTTAAAACAAATATTTAAGTACGATTTACATATGAGGAGGATACAATTTATACAACTCCTGTAAGTGCAGCTCAATAAATCTTCAAACACTGAACACACCTGTGCAGCCAGCGCCAGGTTGGAGGAAACCGCCTCAGGAGCACCCCAGGGTCCCCCTGTCCCCCCAGTGTCCCTCCAGCCCAATGCCCCTCCCTCCCAGGGTCCCCATGTCCCCTCCAGTGCCCCTCCCTCCCGGCCCCCCAGAACCAGCACTTAAGGTCACCTCTTTGTACAGGGTGAGCCACACAGTGCACTGCTGTTTGGGACCTGCCCTTCGCACCCCTGTTCTCTCGTGGTGACTCACCCATAGTGGCCCCATAGTGGCCCCATAGTGGCAGTTTCTCATCCTAACAGCTGTGCAGAGCTATCTTGTGGGCATGACTCAGCTTATTTACCCCCCACTGATCAATAACTAATAGCTTTTTTGGAAGTTTCCGGTATTTTGCCACAAATAGTGCCACTGTAAGCCCTCAGGTAGTATCTCTTGAGGGGCACATGCCCCTGTGTTCAGGATGTGTACCTAGGACTGGACGTGGCTGAACAGAGGACAATGGCCGGCGGTGCAGGTGGCTGCCGCTCGGCCCTCTGCTTCGGATCTGTCTTCCGAGCTGGTCTTTTCCTGTGTGTCTTGCCGTCTGGATGGGCTCTCGTGAAGGGCCTCTTCCCATCCTGCCATTTCTTCAAGTCTGTTATTTTTTTTCTTTTTGATTTTTAGAAGTTCTTTGTCTATTCTGGATTTGAACCCATTTGAGACATGAAGTATTATAAATTTCTCTGTGGCTTTCGTTTCTACTATCTTCATAATGTTTAAATCTTAATCTTGTTACTTATTTATTATTTAACATGTTTGTGCCTTGCTTAAGGATTCTTTTATCTACTCCATGTTCACTAGAAAGTTACTTTTCTATACTCTTCTTCATTTTCCTTCAACATTTAAGTCTATAGTGAATCTGTAAGTGTTTCATATAAATATGGTATGGTTTTCTTTTCCCCCCAGGAGATCCAGTTGACTCAACAAACTTCCACTCTTTTACTGAAAATTTTTATACAATATTTTGTGAATCTATATGTATGTTTATTTTAAAGAAGTAATTTCTTAATGTATATGGAGTATTTTAAATATCATTTTAAATTAATGCTAATTGCCATTTAAATTCACTGAAACACAACTTTCAGTGTCTGTATTACATTATGTTATATTACACAAATTCACCAATTTACTTAGCCATCAAATGCTATCAGACATCCAAATTGTCACCAGATTTTTGTATGTACAGAATTGTAATAAAGAGCTAGTTATACCTATTTCAATGTGCGTACCTAGGACAGACACACTCTTAGAAAGCCTGACCCAAATGAACATCTTAAACCCTCCTATAACTATTGCCAAAATGAGTTTCAGAGGTTTGTTAAAAAAAAATTCCATTAAATCCAGAATTTTACTTTATTCCCATGATGCACCTCAATTTGTCAGCATTGAGTGCTGTTAAAGCCCTTGACAATTGTGTGGCCCGTAAATCACATGTTGATGTTGAATTGGGTTTTCTCTTAGCTGAGTGGGAATACTTTATGTTAGCTATTTTCATTCCGTTTGCAGAGAATAGTCAACTCGATCATCACTGTTACATAAAGGCAAAGTCGGAGAAGGGGGAACAGGCGGACACCTGGGGGTGCCAGGGGATTGTTGAGGCGGGTGGTGTGTGTTCAGTGGGGTCACCATCAAGAGGGGTGCCCAGGACGTCACTGTTGGGTTTTGGCTGTGGACACCCTCCCTTCCCACTCCTGCTCCCCAGACCCCAGACTGGCTTTGCTTTCTTGAGACTCAGGTGCAGAGCCCATGCGTGCAGAGGCTGGGACGATGGGGCTGTGAGGTGTCCCTAGGGAGCAGAGGGCTCGGGCAGCTGTGCCCCGGCCGTGGCAGGAGGTGGGCTAACTGAGGAGGCCCCAGCTGTCACCCATGGGTCAATTTGGCTCAGCCACTCATTCAGGTTCTTCCTTTATCATCAGGGCTGCCATTTTGATTGCAGGTCACTTCTTTGGGGAGTCTAGATCTCTAAGTGCCTGTGTCCCCTGCTCCTCTTCTGATGTTCTCTTTACCATCATAACCATTTCTTTAGGCTTTATTTTATGTATTTATTTTTATGTGGTTCTGAGGATTGAACCCAGTGCTTCACATGGGCTAGGCCTGAGCCACAACCCCTGCCCCATCACAACCATTTTTAAGTGATGGTTGGGTAGTGTTAAGTCCACTTGTTGTGCCACAATCTCCAGAACTCTTGCTTAACTTAAACCCTGTCCATGAAACACTGACTCCCTCTTCCCCTCCCCCAGCCCTGGCACCTGCCATTCTGTGAATGTGACCCCTCTGGGGACCTCTTATAGGTGGAATCACACAGGACCTGTCCTTTTGTGATCCCTTATTTCATTTAGCCTGATGTCCTCAGGATCCATCCGTGCTGCAGCATGGGCCAGAATTTCCTTTCTTTCTAAGACTGAACATGATTCCATGTGTGGTAGGACTCAGCAGGACCACCAGTTCATGCACTCACCTGTCCGTGCACACTTGGGCTACTTCCACCTTGGGGACATGGTGAGTAGTGCTGTCCCCAGAGCCCTCTTGGCATCCTTGACCTCAGAACTGCAGCCCCTGCTTGGTCTCATGGGAGGAACTCCAGGAGGTGTCTGTCCCAGGTTCTCAGGACCCTGGGTCTCCTTAAAAAGATGGACCTGGTCTCTCCTGGGGAGTGTGTCTTGTCGGGACACCTGGGACACCCCAGACGGCTTTGCTTTCCTTGAGACTCAGGTGCAGAGCCCATGTGTGCAGAGGCTGGGACGCTGGGGCTGTGAGGTGTCCCTAGGGAGCAGAGGGCTCGGGGTTGACTCAGTGAGAAGACAAGGTGCATTCCACAGGGCAAGGACACTTCAGCATGTCACCATGGTCCTGTCTGTTGAATGTCACCAGCTCAGGTCATAGGGAGGCTGAGGTGACTCCACACCCTGGACAAGCCCTCCTCCCTCACCCACAGGGGTGCGAAGGAGCCTGTGCCTCTGACCTGCCATGAGGCTCCTCCCCCTGCCAGAGGCGCACCCCAATTCTCTCCCTCAGTTACCTTCAGAAATGGGAGGGCTTCAGGTGATCCAGCCCCTTTCTGTATGTCCTGATTTTTTGTTTTTCCAGAGAATTCTGAAAAGAGAGAAGTTTCCTGCAACTTCTAGTGGTCGTGCTGGACACACCCCACAGCCCTCCTGAGCCAGGTGTTTCTGGGGTGCTGTCTACCTTGTGCCTCGTGATCACGGCATCTCTGAGATAACGAGGTCAACCTCAGAGACACCCTCATTCTTTCAGCAATTTCTTCCTATCCAAGAAGAGCTCTTGTGTGTCAGTCCCTCTGTTGGGCATCTTAGATACAGACATGAATGCAAACCCTGGCCACAGAGAGGACCATGCACCAGGGGCACACAGTCAGCGCAGTGTGATACGCACATCCTGGGGAGCAGTTAGCCTGCACTGTGCACCTCCAGCCTTGGCCTTGGGTTGCATTTTAGCGAAGTTCTGGCAGGACTGTTGCCTTAACAACTGGCCTCATTTTAAAGCAGGCGCACAAGACTCAAGAAATCAAGTGGGTTGTGAAAGCTGCGTGTCAGCAGCTCCGGGGCCAACCTGCAGGTCTCTGTGTCAGGGCTGGTTCTTTCTGAACCAGGCCACTTGCATCTCTCTGGGCCCCGGCTTAAGTCTGTCCTTGGGCTTTGTTTAGTTAGGCTTTGAAAAGGAGATGCTGAGCTCCGGGATTTCAGTTACAAATTCCATTCTCCCTCTATCTAATTCCTTGCTGAAATGACACAGTGTTTTAGACTCACCCTTCCTGATGCGTGCGAGTCTTATCTCATATCCTGTGGGACAATAGCTGGAGTGTGGCTGCAAGATTACCAAATGGTCAGTTTCCATAAACAAAATCTATCAGCCTTGCTCCTCCTGCCATGAGGGGTTAGCACATGCTGACTCTGGGGAGATTTTGTTATTGACCTGAGCTTGTGACATTCAACAGACAGGACCTTGGTTACATGCTGAAGCGCCCTTGCTCTGTGGAATGCACTTTGTCTTCTCTCTGAGTCTGTGACCAGAACGGGCACTCTGGTGGACAGGTGGGCTTTCCCATGCCTAGGATCCACTTCCTTAGCCTGGTGTCTTAGGAGCTGGACCTCCCCTTGGGCACCCACCGTCTCCTGTTTCCACCCCTCAAATGTCCCCGGGGTTACACATTGGGAGCACAGTTCAACCTGCCTAATCAGATTCTCTCAGACACTTGAACGGAGCCTCAAGCTGAGGGGCTCAGTTCAGAAGTGGGCTGGGGCTCGCTTGTTGTGGACACAGCCCTGAGGAGGCTCTGCATCCATTCTTCCACACAGCGCCCCTCGCCAGGTGGCCTTGACTTTCTTTGTATTTTGCGAGGCGATCCATGTTTTTCTTTATAGGACTATTTTGCCTCTGGTAGTTGGAATCCATGTCTGTTATTTCAACTACAGAATCTGATTGAACCCTCCTGAGACTGAGCAGGCAGGTGGGGTAATCCAGCTGAGGGTCAGTGAGCCGGGAGCAAAGGGAGAAGGTAAGGATGAGGGGTCGGGGGTGAAGTGAAGTGCAGGTCCACAAGGAATCTGGGCGGACTGGGTTCCAGATGGATGAAGAAGCAGATGTGGGGTTGTTCGGTGGCTTGTAGATGGAGCTCTTTCGTGGGGCAGAGAGGCTGCATTAGCATGGAAAGGTCCTGGAGCTGAGGGGTCCCCAAACTGCAAGGCCCGGGAAGCTGGTGGTCTGCCATCGCACAGCTGGAATCACAGAGGAGTTGGTGGAGAGGAAAACGGTGACATGGAAATCTCAGATGTGTGGATTTCCCTATTCCAAGCCCTGGGAGTCCCCTTGTAGCCTGGGTGAGGAGGACTTCACCTTCATGGGCCCTGGTGTGCTATCCTGCACTTCAATCCCCAGGAACTAGACAGCCCCACTTGGTCCAGCTGTGAGCGCACATAGCCCCAGCAACAAAGGACAAAAGCACGCTCTGACCAGGAGGTGTGCTTTCACACAGAGCTCCTGACCTCCAGGGCCCTCCCAGGGCCAGCACAGGGCAGCCGCATGACAAATTCCCACGGACCAGCTTTCCTCTGGAGCTCTGCAGCCACCATGTTCAAGGCACTCTGGCTCCCAACAGAGGAAGTCCATTTTCCACGTGCCTCGGCCTTTCCTAGGACTGGCTCCTGGGGAAGTCTCCAAGGCTGAGCCAAACGCCCGTCGTTTGTCTCTCTGTCCCAGCCACGTGCCCTCTTCCTACGCCGGGCTGGGAACTGGGCAGGAAAGCTCATCTTAGCTGGATTGGCGAATCGCCTTCCAGGGGACCATCCTCCCCAGACCCCCAGCCAGGAGCCCTGTCCTCTGTGGCCCATCTTTCCTGACACTGGTGCAGCCACAGGGTGGGTATCGCACCTTCCTGCAATTATTTTAAGAGCAATCCAGGAAATAGGCTGGTGAATCAGAGGTGGGTTCAATTCCCAGAGAAGTGGGTTTGTAGCCATTTCTAGGTCAGCGACCCCTTTAAAACATGGGGGAAGCTGTGAGCACCCTTAAACACACTGCCAGGTGGAGGCCTTGATTCCAAGGTGCTCCAGAAACTCCCAAATACTCCTGTTGAACAGTGCTGGTACATGGAGCCATCTCCAGGTCTGTGGGTCCTCCGCCTCCCCAGGGCCCCCAATACAGCTGCTGTACACTAGCCTCCCAAGGCTGCCCCGTGTCTATGAGACTGTCACATTAACGGCATGAGCATGAGCATCCACCAGAAACGCCTAAATGCCACCCTGAAAATTACTCTACAGGGTGAAGGACATCGTGTCCAGGCCACTCACCACTTGGAGGTAGAACCTCACTCCAGCCCCGGTCAGTCCTGGCTGAGGCCCGAGGAGAACTTCTGTGGGCTGTAGTGGACAAGGTGGCCTTGTGAGGGCAGAAAGAGCTCCTTGCCCTCTCCAAAGCCCTCCTTCCCCCAAATAAAGGAAGCAAAATCCTGGCCAGGAGGAGCCGCAGGGCTCTGCCTGGGTTCACATGCCCCAGGAAGAAGGGCAGAGGCGAGGCCTCATTGGGTGAGGCTTTGCAGAAGGTCAGGTGATGAAGCACAGGACTGGTGTCCGCATCCCCCTGTGATGGCTCCTGGTGGGGCAGCAAGTCCACCCCATAGCCAGGAGCCGTCGTCCTGCCAGGGACGCTCCTGTTTCCGCTTCGGCTAGAGCCCCTGCTGAGCCTCCTGGCCAACCGGGGCCCTCCAGCTCACTGCAGCCCGGGCTCCTGCCCACCTCAGGTTCCTGTCCGTCTCCTTTTCTCCTCTTCTCCGAGTCGCCCAGCGCAGTAGCCAGTGTGCGGTACCATCCGGTAGCTCCTGCCCATAGATACTCTGTCCATGGCTCGTCACCTTCCTATGCCATCCCTTTCCTCACCCTATCCCCCCGCAGGTAGGTGGCAGAGCTAAGGGTAGCTGGAGCAGTGTGTGACTTCCTTCCCTGCCCAACCAACAGCAGCCCCTCCTGCCCACAGCTGCTTGTGATATCTGCCACATGTCACTACTCAAAACCTTCCTGTGACCCTTCCATCCCGCCCTCCCACCAACTACCCACAGCAATGTCTGAACAGCTTGAACTGACGTACAGCCCACCCATGAAGTGGCCCTGGTCACCTGTCAATCACACTGTCCTGTCACCCCTGACCTGCAGCCTGTGCTGCATCCATCAAGCCAGCTCTGTCTGCACTGCTCCTCACCCCAGACTTTTGGCCATCCCTGTCCATCCCCGTGTCCCCAGAGTTGTCCTCTAACCTGACACCTTTTCCTGCTCTCCCAAGTGAGCTCAGGTGCTTCTTCCTCTCTGTCCCTGGTGCACCTGAGCCACCTCCTGCAGAGCCTCTGATCTCGAGTCTTGGCTGCAGGAACTGTCAGCTTTCCACTAGAATCCAGTATTTGAGACTGAATCTTATCCTGTTAGCGTGCACTGAACCTGGCATGCTGCTTCACACATTGTAGGTGGTCAAGGCGCTCAACAAATGCCAGGTGCCTAATTAACTACTGAGGGCCTAGACATCTCTGAGCAGAAGATGATTTGGATGGCACAAGGCTTGAGAATAGAGCATCCACCTGGGCTGGGTCAGCTCCAACTCAAGTGAGACTGGGCAAGTGGTTCCGCGTCTCTTCACCCATGGAGTGAAGTCTGTACCTGCCTTAATCTCAGGAGCCAGTGTGGTCATGAAATTCCCAGAACACTGGCACCTTATGAGTCAGGGTATCCATGCACATGCCCCACCTGTGCCCCACACGTGAGCAAGCGCACACACACATATGTGCACACATGGGTATGCACACACAAAGGCACAGGTGCACATACACAGAGAGACATTTGTGTTCAAGAATGTGCACATGTGTGAACACACTTGGAATGTGCACACAATGAATGTGACACGCATATCTGAAATATGCTGCACACACAAATTGGCCAAATGCCAAGTGACCAAATGTTAAAACCAATAGTTGACTGAAACTGAGATCAAAACATCCCAAAGAAATTCTTGGAATCAATTTGGACTTTTTATTTATTATGAGACTAAAATCTTGAAGCTTGACACTGTGCCGCAGGAAGAGCATGCTCAGTGCTATCAGCCCTGGTCCCGCTGTCCTGCCTTGGGTTTGCCATGAGCCACAGAAGAGTGAGCCTCCCACAGAGACTTGCTTCCTCCACTGACCTCAGCTGATAGTGACGCCTGAGACCCGCTTTCCCGCCCGTCTCTCTGTGGTTGAGCAGCTGTGCACAGTGCAGGCTCAGGATCTTGATTTTGGCATCTTGCCTTTTCATTACTTTTGAGATGGAAAAAAAATGGGCATTTTGCTCTAACATGTGAATTCTCAAGTAGGATATTTTTCTTGGTAGACTTGTGGCCTCAATAGAATTAAACAGAGAACTTTAAATACGGTTACTAAGATTATTTTGTTTACTCTTATGAATCCCAGTACCCAAACACTTCTATTAAGCTTGGAGTGATAATTCACCTAAACTCTCTTCTCCTTCTAGCATTGCTAGTTAAATTTTTATGACAGCTTTTGTCTTAAAAAGTTTTAAAAGTTATGCTTGATTATATACCACATGTGCTTTCTATCATCACCAACCAATCTATTATTTCTTTACTTAACTATACAAAACATTTTAATTATGGTATTTATAGATAAAATTAGTAGGTTTCACATCATCATTTATTATAGTGGTTTTCTCATACCACGTTAGATATGAGTTTATATCTCAATGGGTTGGTGGAATTTTGCAACAAAGTGCACGAGACTTTGATCACAGACTGCATTTAGAACAGTTCTTACCTTGAACGTGAATACTCACAGGTCAACAGTAGATCAGTGACACGCTCTGTCCATTCCACCACTGTCTCACAGGGATCACAGGTCTCCTTGGGTGTTGTCCTAACAGGGGCTTTGGGAACACTCTCTTCACCAGCTGTCACAGCGGGAGCCCGGTGCTGTGTGTGGACACTGCTCTTCAGGGAGGTTGATCCCTTCTCTCCTTGTCCCCAGTACAGGACAGTCCCCACCACAGCCCCAGGAAAGCCACCGAGCAGGGACTTGCAAGTTCACCATTGCAGGTGGAAGGAGAATGGGCCTGTCCTTGAAGAAGGGTCTTGGGCTTGCAAGACCACCAGGAGGAATGGAAGGGTCCTATAGCCTGGCCGCCCTGGCCCTTCCGTTGGAGCAGCTCCCGCCATGCTGGCCCCTCTTCCAGCACACAGTAAGGCTTGCCCAGGCTGTCTACCCTGGCCTTGACCTCCTCCCGTCACCAGCTCCCCCCGACTGCCCTGGATAGGTGAGGAGGGGCCGCCAAGCTGTCTGAGGAGGTTGTTACCGGTCACTTGTGCCAGGCATCAAAGAGGAAGTATCTTGTTAGTCACTGGAACATTCTCCCCAAACAAATCTCCCGAAGGAGCAGAGAGTGTTCATTGTCCTGGGACTGGACTCAGCTCGGCAATCCGGTGCTGACCATGTGGCCTCCTGAGTAACCGTGTGGCTGTGTGACAGCCACCGGCTGTGCTTGCCACGGCTCCCACGATGACTAGATCTAGACGCATTGCCTTGATGGAGGGTGTCCTCGTGAACAATGAGAGAGTGCCTTTTCTAGTGACCACAGCTCTTTGGGACACAACTAGGTCACTCTGAAAGATTTGTACCCAGTAGAGTGGGGTCGGGAGGAAGGGGGTTTTGGTCAGCTTTTTCTTGCTACCACCAAAAGACCAACAAGAACAACTTAGAGGAGGAGAGCTCCACTTTGGCTCATGGTCTCAGAGGTTCAGGCCACGGATGGCAACTCCATAGCTCTGCGCCAAGGAGAGGCAGAGCACCATGGCAGCGGGGCATGGTGGAGAAAAGCTGCTCAGCTCACGGCAGCCGGAGAGCAGAGAGAGAAAGCAAGAGAGCAAGGTACCAGGGACAGAATATAAACTCCAGACCATACCCTCAGTGACCACTTTCCGGCAGCCACAACCTACCTGCTCATCGACCACCCAGTTAATCCATTCAAGTGGACCCACTCACTCATCAGGTCACAGCTTCTTGATCTAATCATTTCATCTCTGAACACACCTGAGATTTTGGGGGACACCACATATCCAAACCCTAACAAGACGGTGGAGGCTGCTGGCTTCAGATGAAATGGGGGAAATGTGCTTCCCATTTCAGTTACCTCAAAACCTGTCTCCAATCCTTGCCCCATGTCCAGAACCGATCACGTCTGCGTCTCCTCGTCTCCACGACTGCCACCCGGGCCCGAAACCTGGCACTCACTGGGCAGGCGTCTGACCCCCTGCCTCATCTCTGGACTCCCTGAAGCCCGTTTCCTACGCGGCACCAGAGGGAGCGTAAGCAGGACACTCCTGACTCGGGAGTCTTCAGTGAGGCTCGAGGATCCCAGGACACTTCAGACCTGTGACCAAACGTCCAACCACACAACTGGGGAGTGATCTCCGAGGGGTGTAGAGACAGTGAATTTGGAAATGAGCAGCATCTGCAAGACCAAAGGCCAAGGGGAGACCCACAGACACAGGGCCGGAGCACAGGGCGCACTGTGTGACTGCTGCACGTGTTCTCCCAGCCCACAAGACGAACAACTCCAGGCTAAGCGCAAGCTGCCACTCGGCCCTGGCACTGAGCGGTGTCAGGCGCACTCTGTTCTGTGGGAGGGACCATCACAATGAAGGGACCGCCACCATCACCGCTCGCAAAGCCCAGCACAGTGCTGGAGGGGAAGGGTTCCCGCGTCTCTAGTCCAGGCGCGTCTCGCCCACCATACCCCAGGAAGGACCCCTCCTCTTCTCCTCCAACTGCCTCGCTCCTGTCCTGTGGCTCAGTAAGGTGTCACCATGCCTGGAGTCACCCCAGCCTGAAATCAGGGGTCAGTGTGGACCCCGAGTCACTGTGCAGAGCTGTTTGTAAGTTGTCCACAGGCCTGCACTGCAGGAATCTCACCGTGGGGACTCGGTTGTCTCTGCAACCCTATGTTTAACAAGACCGACTCCTACAAGGTGCCCAGGCAGGGGGTGTGCGCTCAGTGAACGGACCTCTGATCCGCCCTCAGGGAGGAGTCTGGAAGAACGGGCTAGAGAAAGGCCCTGAGGAAAACAGGTAGTGCCTGGGGATTTCCACGCGTGGGAGCCCAGAGCTCCAGCTTCACCCGGGAGTCTACTTACACTTGGACCAAGAGCCTGTTCCTCCACCCAGATGTCCTGAGTTTAGGGGACCCCTGGTTCAGGGAGGGCCGTGAGAGCTGGGCTGATGTTGAAGCTCATTCCTAAACAGATCATTAATTTGTCCAACGAATATTTATTGACCAGAAAATAGCTACTTGGAGAACTTCTTGGACTTTGAAACTACCTCCCTCCCCCTCTTCCAGCCTTTCTCTTTCTCACTGTTCCTCTCTCTCCACCCAAAGGAACTGGCTTCAAATCCTCATAAAACCTTGAAAAGAAAACGTCCTCAGGGTTTGCCGCAGCCCGGGAGGCGAGGACCACAGGGCGCAGCTGTGAACACAGCGCAGTTCCTGACTCTGGGGGAGAGACGCAGGGGCATCCAGGACGGCCAAGGAGGGAGAGGGCTCGAGGCCCAGGGACCAGACCTTGGAGGTCCCCAATCGGGAGGAAGTGGACTGTTTTATTGCAGCCTGGTTCTACCAGGTTTTAACAGAGCGACAGCCTCGGGCACAGGGTGCCCCATTTCCCGCTTTCCCGGCTCCTCCTCAGCTGTTTCGGATGATCCTGAAACATGGCGGCCTCTCTTGTTCTGCTGCCTGGCTCTCGGAGACTTGATCCTGGTGATTTATTATCCCCTCGCTGCCCTGTAGCAGCAGAGCTGGACACGCTGCTCTGGGTCAGGAAACCAAACAACTGAACTTTGTTCAAAGTTTGCCTTACGAAAAATAGGCTGTGACCGGTGTCCAGTGGATGAAGTGCATGGGCTGTTCCCAGCCCTGCTGTCCTCCCTCCGTTTTCTTTTCCAGGGTCCAAATAAGTGAGGTTATGGAAGACCTGACTCTGGATAACGGAGGCCACACTTGGTATTTCCAGGTTGTAAGGAAAGTGGAGACCGTGACGTGTGTAGGAAATACAGGCACACGAGGCAAAGCACAGCTGGAACATCTGGCCTTATAAAACCAAGAATAACACCCTATAAATGTATTTTACCCGTTTATTTTGACAGCTGAGACACACTTTCCATTGCTCACGACTCCATATGTCTCACGGGTGCAGAGCCCTGCCGTGTTGTGCAGGAGGACGGAGGGCCTCCTGGCCACAAGGACTCACCGCTCTCCTCACGGCTCCCCAAGGGGTCTGGGAACCCTGACTCCTGTGCTCAGGGAACAGCTTCTCTTCAGAGGCCTCCCTTTCCTTTGTCGCCCGCCCTTCTCTCCCCAGACTCCTTCCGCCAGGCCACGCGGGCTACCGCAGGAGCACTCGGGTGTCAAGATTCCGCCTCCGGTTGCCTCTTCCTCCCTGCCCCCCTCGGCCACGGATCCAGCTGCATCCATGTTCCGTGGTTGTGGAGGTCATCTGCACAGGACGCCGTCTCCCTCTCCACTCCAGGGCCCATCTTTGTCTGGACTCTGTAGGTGTCCACTGGTTTGACCGGTGGCCTCTGAGCTCTATGCTTCTCGACTCAGTGGCATATTCATCCTCCTCCCTTGGGCATTCCTCCTCCCCAGGACACAGGAGGAGTGGACTTCTGGGAAGGAGCCACCTCCACCTTGTTCTGGGCTCGCTCTCTTGTCCCCAGCTGTGCCCACTCCATCTTGGTCTCCACTCTCGACTGTTGACTCTTTACTCAATCTATAACCCCCCCCCCAAGACTCTCAGCTCTAGAGCACTCCACTTCTTGCCTCACTTGTCGACGGGTACGGTGTTTATTCCAACCTTTCTGTTCCAGTGACGGACATTTGTTCAGCTACTTTTCTGTTCACCCATTCACCACCTCTCCACCCAAACGAGCATGTTCCACCATCTTCACTATTCCTGGGAACAAGTCGAGACCCGTCACACAGTGATGCTTAACACAGGGTCACTTATCAGAATGAAAGTCATCAGCCTGCCGAAATGCCCTCAAATGCAGTGGTTAAATACAGCGGCAAAAATTAGACTTTTAAAGGCATTTACTGATATAGGTAGCATTCAAGTTACAACAAATAGCAAACAATACAATGGAAAGCAGTTGATACAGTAAAATCCACATTCGTATTAAAAAGAACACCCACAGCAGCTAGAAGATTCTAGAAAGGCCTTGTTATTTATAATTTTGGGTGATTTTAATTGTTTTTAAATTTTTTAATTAAAAACCTCATTGATTGTACATTACTTTTATGGTAATAAACTAACTACCAACCACTTTTAAATATTCACTGAGCCAATGAACAAACTTGCTTGATAGCAATAGTGGTCTACCATACAACGCTCATTTTTTAAGCCTCATGCAAATCCCGTGAAAATTATCAATCTATCCCTTTTAAAGATGAGGAAACTGAGGCAAATGGAGACAACATGCTTCAGGTCATGCTGGACATGAAAGTTGGGCTCCAGGTCACTGTCCCATACATAGAGTTCTTTGATGTCATATTTGTTCAAAACTCTATCTATAAATATATTTTGTATTATAAGTTAGGATTTTTATTTAATTACACGATTTCAAATTTTCATGTATTCATTTATTGGTGTGCTCCTTTAATGATTCATTCAGAATCTTTGCCACCTGGCATAGTCTTTGAGTATCTGGAGGTCAGAGTTGAGGATGATCTTCTTTGAGATGACTACTCGTCTCTAAGGCACTAGAAGTCAGGTACTAAAAGGGGTGAAAGGTAAGCCCAGTTGAGGCCAGCCCCAGCTGGTTGGCGGAGGCCATCTAGCCCGTAGTGTCCCTCCTCAAGGGTCACGAGTCTTTTCAAAAGTTTAGGCAATAGCCCAAGAACCAGCTATTTAATGAGTACATACTTACCTTGCTTACCAATTTTTAATGCTGCCTCTGTTTAAACCAGTGTGTTTCCACCCTGTTTGGTTTTGGAGCTAGAGAACGTTCACTAGTGTTCTAGGCTGTATTTCCTCTGTTTCTTCCCGTGATTTTTTTTATTTGTTGATTTTTGCTTTTGCAGCTGAGGCTTGAGGGACCACTTTAAAACCTGCTCTAGAAGCCTGCTGGAAGAGCCGCCTGTTGACCTCCCACCCCTACTTCCCTCACACCCAGGAGAGCACAGGGAGACAAGGCCTGAGCAGCTCCTTCCCTACGGAGCTGGGTCAGGAATGGGCCTGAGGATGGACACCTTCCAGCCCTCACCTGAGCTGTCAGAGTGTCCGGCTGCCAGTCACAGCAGACTGGGAGCAGAGTGTTACCCCGGGGCACCCAGGGCAACCTGGCCGACACGTAGAATGAAGGATTATCACCGCCCTCTTGATGTATCGCTCAAGGCTTTTAAAATATAAATGATACTTATGGTCTAGACACAGTGTCTAGCTTTAATTAAAAAATAAAAGGAAGCTCAAAATGTGGCAAGAAAAGATAAGCACTGTAGAGAGAAAAAGGAATTACAGATTGGAGTCAGGACTGTGGAATAAGGACTTCAGACTAGTTCACTAACATGTTGGAAAATTAGAGGAAAGTCAAAGTATGTGCATGCACAGGTGGGAATTCTACCAGAAAGAGGACAACAAGAGAGGGTTTCATGGAAATGCTGTGAGTTAAAAGCAAAACAATAATGAAAATCCCCCCCAAAAGAACCACACACACACACACACACACACACACACACACACACACACACACACCAAAAACAAACATAAAATTTGAAGTGAAATCATGTTTTTCACAAGCTGATTAGTCAACTTGACAAAACAGAAAAAAAAATGAATGAACTTCAAGTTAGGTCCATGGAAACTGACCCTGGGAACGGAGGAGGAGGGCGGGGGAACCTAAGGCCCCTGGAATAACATTGTTTTAACTTAAGTATGACTCATATCCCAGGAAGAGAAGAAAGACGAGGAGGAGAAATACTTGTCCAGATAGTAGCCAAGAATTGTCCAAAAACAATAAAATTCATCAAACCACAGATCAGAGAAGATTAGAGACCACGGACGGAGCAGGATGATTTTCAACACACACACATGCACGCGCAAACACCACTTAGATTTATCACAATCACACTTTAAAAAGTGAAAGCCTTTGCAGCAGCCAGAGAAAGGGGGAATATAGCAGACAGAAAAATAAAGATATGGACGACAGCCCACTTCTCAACAAAACAAGGCAAGCCAGAGGTCCGCAGTGATATCTTTAAAGTGCTAAAAGAAACAAACCTGTTAGCCCAGAGTTCTATATCCAGTGTGTGTGTGCGGTGTGGGGAGGGAGGATTCAAAAAGAAAAGTTAATTGGAGGCTTTTTCAGAAAATTAGAAGAGAGAAAATCTGTTCACCATCAGATCTGTACTCCTTGGAATACTGAAGGGAATTTTTGAGGCAGAAGGAATAGGATTGATCCTCAACAGGAACTTGGACCAACGCAGACTCCACCCCACACGGTGAAGATGAAGGTAGCAGCCAAGATTGACACTTGTGTGTGTTCTGCTGGACCAACCTTGTCACGCATCCAGCCAAGACCAACGGGGCAAGAGAGGGTGGATGGGCCCAGGAGCATGCTGAGCACCCCAGGACCCCAGTTCTTCAGGCCTTTCTAGACCTCGCAGGGCCCCAGGAAGTCCAGACCAGCCCTATCATCTGAATCTCCTCGGAATATTTTTTCCTGCCAAGAATGTTTTATCTCACCCTAAAAAGTTTTCATACTTTGTTGTATGAAAAGTTACTATTAGTTTATCTGCTCAGGACTACAACGAATCATCTCTCATTCACAAGAATGTTTTATTTTAGCTAGAAGAAGCTTTTCTGTTTTTCACTCAAAGGAACGAGGCCCCTTGGCCCTAACGAGTGTGGTGTTGCTGCGACAGCATGGCCTGCGTCCGCCGCTGGACTTCCAGCTCCGCCTCAGGTCTCTATGGTCCATGTGTTGACTGGCACCAACTCCCCTCCACACAGCAGAGCGGTGCCTGCGGTAAATCACACACAGGATATTTGGGATACCCAAAAATAGAAGGTTCTCAACAAAAGATGAAATAAAAATGAAAATGAGGGAAATATCTGTAGGTCTCTGTGGGCCCTAACGTCCATAGCCATGTAACCGGGGCAGGTGACCTACCCACTCTGGGCTTGTGAAAACAGCAATCCTGCCAGGGCTCCTGGATGCAGAATGCCTAGGACACTCGTGGACACGTGGGGTGCCTTAGATGGTCACTGTTTCAGGGACATTCGTTACAGTGACAGTCTGAATAACCGATTGCAGACTGGAGCTTTGTGATTTGTAAACATACGTTGAAATGTGGGGCAGCTTGAGAGCTCTGGATGACCCTTGGTAACCTCCCTCACTAGTCCACTGTCCTGTGTGCTCATCACAGTAGGGTTAATTGACTGATGAACCTTATAACCCATAGTTTAAACTGGGACAAAGAATTGTGGCTTGAGAATGGTCTGCCTCTAGGTTAAAAAAAAAAAAAGCCAAAAATGATTGGGATATCAGGAGGATGTGAGCATTTAAAAACCCAAAGTGGCCACAAAATAATGTTTAGCTGAAAAAAGAAATGTGATAAATAAGCACTTGCATGCATGTGCTCAGGCACGCGCATACACACACACACACACACACACACACACACACACACAGAGGAGAGAAGGAACTGAGAAAGCCCAGACACTGAGAGGGAGATGGTGCCTTGGCCTGCCACTCACGGTCACGTTGTCACCCTAAAATAAGCCAAACAGAAAACAAAGGGAGGGAAGAAAACACTTCTGAAATACTCAGGACTCAACCGATTTTAGCATCTATTTTCAGAAGGCTTAATTGCAAACTCGACCCTGCAGCAGGGAGTGGTCCTGTGGCCGCCTGAACCCTGCCATCTGAGAGCCTAAGTGGAAGCCGCTGCGGGCGGATGAGCGTCTGGCCTGGCAGTGCAGCCACCCAAAGTACCCAGCAGCCTGCAGGCAGAGTCACATCCCTGTTTTTAGAACTCCAACGCCTCTCCATGTGAGCAATGCTGTCATCTGTCCTCCTAAGGGGGACGCCCAGGGAAATCGATGGCAGCCACCACAGGTGCCCACAGGTGGCGCTGGGCAAGGATTGCCACCGTTCTCCTGGACCAAAAGGACACGTCAAAGTTGGAGACACACAGCTGTCCCTGGGTCCTGGGGGGGATTGGCGGGGGGGGGGGCGGTGGGGGATTGGCCAGGACCTCTGGGAACACCAAAACCCAGGGACACTCGAGCCCTGGTGCCAAGTGCCACAGTACCTGCACATCTCCCACCTGCCCTCCCACTTGTCAACTCCCAGGGCAGTGGCCACTCCTCACTACAGGAGTGTGGATCAGACAGTTCTCAGCACATGGAAAATTCAAGTTTTGTTTTTTGGAAATTTCTGAAAAATTAAAAAAAAAAATTGGGGGGGAGTACTGGGATTGAACTCCGGGGCACTCTACCACTGAGCCCCGTCCCCAGCCCTATTTTGTGTTTTATTTAGAGACAGGGTCTCACTGAGTTGCTGAAGCTGGCTTTGAACTCCCGATCCTCCTGCCTCAGCCTCCTGAGCTGTGGGGGTGACAGGCATGAGCCTCTTCACCTGGCCTTTTTTCAAATGCTTTTGTGCCATGGTTTGTTGGATCCTCTGCTGTGGAATCCGTGGAAATGGAGGGCGGACTCTAGAAACAAGGATTCCTGCCCCGTGCTCCAGGGCAGAAGGCCCAGGGTGGGTCCCTTCAGAGCAGACTGCACACAGGCTCCTTCCCGTGAGGCGGGAACCTGAGCCCGGTACTTGAACTCAGGCCCCTTACCTTACCTTACGACGAGATGATAGGGTGTTGATGTCGGTGACGATGGTGACCACCGTGTCTGCCCGGGGCCAGGGTCCGCCTCCAGGTGTGCAGGGCCTCGGAGCAGCTCCCGATGCTCCGCCAGCCCTCGCGGCTGCTGGCACCAGAGTAGCCAGGCGTCAGCCTCGTCTTAAAGTTCGCTGCTGCTTCAGTCGAGGATTCCCTGTCTCCTGTCGCCGAGGTGGCGGAGGCTCAAGAATTACACCTCCCTCATTCTCCGGGACCCGTCTTGGAGGTCCTACTTTTCTACCTAATTTACAAATCTAACTTACACAAGTGTTAAAGTGAAAGCCTATGAAGAGCCAAACACACCCTTCCCTCCTCAGAACCAAGTACAACAAAGAATCGCGTTACCTCTGCCTCAAAATATCTTCATACATAATTTTCTATTTTTACACTAAGCTCAAATCAGACCGTTTAATTCCAAATTCACACTAATGATGAAAACCTGCTGAATGTTTTATGAGAGAAATGGCTATTTGTATTGGGGTAATGGCTCTCGTCTTTCTGTGGGAGGAATTAACACACATTATAAAATTTTAGAAACTACAGCAACCCCTGCACTTGTTAATATTGTTTATTAACCATCAGCACGTTTCCAGCGATGGAGCCACAGATCCAAATTAACAACAGGTGATGCTGAGTGCGCCGCTCCCCCACCTTGATGCTTTCCCTAATTGTCTAATGTTTGTTTTAATTAAAGACGCACTTTGTTGAATAACTTCTCGACAATGCATCTAAAGCCATCGTGGTGAAATGCCATCGTTCATTTTACTGAAAGTATTTATGGTATCCCCTGCACGACAACAGGTCCTTCCAAAGCACGGGGTCGGGGGTTCCTGCCTTCCTCACCAGACGCTCGGCTGGGAGTCACAGATTCCATGCAGACCTTGGGAGAGGGAGGGGTGGGAGAGCTGTCCCTCCTGATCCAGAGGAAGTCCTACCTCTGGTTTAAACCTTGTGGTTACTAAAACAGAATAAAAAATAACACACCAGGTAAACAGAGCTGTCACGGAGCTGTCTACCCAACCTGGTGATGACAATGACAGAAAGAGGAGGGAAAACCCAGAAATTCCCAAGTATTTCCTCAATTTCACCCCATTGTTGAATTTGCACTCCCCTCTGCAGTGTCTTGTGGCAGTCTAATAAGTGGCCAGGACTGAGCCTCCTGCAGGTGCCTCCCCACACTGTGGAGGGGGTGCAGTGGGAGGGGCTGGCGCTCCCTGCAGGGAGGCGGCAAGTCGTGGCGTGTGGCCTGCAGGTCAGGCTGGCTCATGGAGGTCGCTGGTTCTCTTGGCCTCCTTAGCAAGTCTTGAGTTGTGGAATCTTCTCCAAGTTCGGACCCAAGTCCCCCATCCTCCTCAGGCAACCACAGCCCCAGGTGGATGGGGAGAGAGTGACCAGGCAGATGCAGACTGGCTTGGCCACCTTCCGCCGTGCTGAAGGAGCGGATCCACACTCCCACGCACTCAGGATTCTGATGCGGCTTCTTCACCTGGGACCCTGCTGCACCGCGGGGTGGACGACACATGAAGCCAGGAGGGACGTGCTGTGGTTGTCACTCAGGGTTCCTGTGGTGGGACTTGGTCCCTGGCGAGGTGGTGTGAGTGGGACCTGGCGGGAGGTCCTTAGGTCGGGGCGCTGCCCTCAGAGGGAGTAAAGTCGACCTGAAGGGACCCTGAGCTCTCCCCAGAGTGGCCTCATCCCTGAAGGCCTCTCTCCAGCTTCCTGCCTGGTGATGTGCTCCTTCCCCTCGCAGGCAACCCTGCCACAGTGACCCACCACGAGGTCCCCACCAGAGCTGGGGCCACACTCGAGCCCCCAGAACTGTGAGCACATGGACTTTTTTCTTTATAAGTACCCAGCCTGGGATATTCTGTTACAGTGAGGAAAACCAACTAATACAAGACAAGGGTCTCCTCATTCTTCCTCCCCAGTCCCCTGGCAAAGACCGGCATGGACAGTTGCTTTGAAGGCAGTGGAATGCCCAGATCACCCCTGATGACACCCACAGGGCCAGGGTGAGAGCAGTCCTTGTGGCAACAGCTTGGAAACCTTAACTGTGGCAGAGAAAACAGCGTCTGGAGAGACCTGGCCAGGAAACAAGTGCCTGGGAGCATGGCTTTTTGGGAGAAGAGGTGACCAAGGAGAGGCAGTATCCCGATCCAAGGCCGTAGGTCACTTCCACGCTCCAGGTTCCCAAACAGCAAGCTCTGGGCCAGCAGGGACCCTGTCCTAGGTGCCCCTAGAATGTTGTTTCCTCAGGGTCTTACTTATTTCCCCACGCAAGTGGGACCAAGGACGAGGCACCAGGAGTGTGCCCAACGTGCAAATTCACGGCTTCTCTCACCTCCTTCATAGACAACTATAGCGAAGACCAGCGAGGTGAGGGTTTACACGGCCACACTTAACAACACCTGAGGTCCTCTCATGCTCACCCTTCTGTGTGCTTGTGTGAGCTTAAGGTCACCTAGAGCGTGTGCTGTGTTGAATTAATAGCTGCAAGGTCGTTGGAGGCAGAAGAAGCAGGCAGTCTGACTCACTGGGAAAAAATGACATTCACCATGGCCTCTAGGAAGCTCTGCCCACCTCCGCTGCACCTCCTGGACTGAGTTCCACGTTCGAGCTCTGCTTACCCAGCCAGCCTTCAGAAGCCTGGCCAGGTCTCCGCCTGGGCACCACGTCGGCTTGTGCGGGTACTTCAGGCGGCTCAGATCCTCCGAGGTTCTGAGTGTCCGCGGCAGGAGGGATGGCGGAGGGGTGAAGCCGCGTGCTGAAGGGCGGGCGAGTAGCCTGAGCTCCGCCGTGTGCAGCCTCGGGGCCAGCAGCTGTGCTCCTCTGCAGACTGCATCACTGCACACTGCAAGGGCAAGCGTGCGCTCCTGCCAGGGGGGCTCCAGGAGACCGAGTCTTGGTATAAGATACCTCAGAACACGAACGTCCGAGCCGCCTGAAATGCGAGGTCACATCTCTCGATAAATAACTTGATTCTTTTTTTTTTGGCAGCAGGCCAAGGTCATCGAATGCCAGTTGCCAACGTTTATTGAGCGCCACGTGCTAGGCACCTGATACCCTCATGGCCCATGGACCAAGGGCTCCTGTCTCCCTGCGACATGCTGACACTGAGATCCAAGATGGTGGGTGGATTTTCTGAGATCTCACGGCAGGGAAGAGGCAAAGCCTGGGTTTGAACCTGGACTTGTTGACTTCCAAGTGCCTCTCGTGATGACCATGATAAAGTTATATGGCCTCCTTGGCCGGAATTCATGTAAACTGGGGTCTCTGGAAACATGGGGGGAAAGACTCTCTTCCCTCCCTCCCCCTGCCCTGGCCTGAGGCTGTCTCTACCCCCGTCCCACTTCCCAAAAAAGAGAAAAAGCAAAACCGTCTGGAACTCTCTTTCCGACTTCACTCACTGCTGTAAGGTCACCTGGAGTGTGTGGTGCGTTGGAATCTCCAAGTTCTAAGTAAGAAATCGTAAGCATTAATCAATAATGAACGGTCCCTCCCAAAGGGCACACCCACCTCAGCGAGGGCTTCCCGGAGACGCAATGCCCCGTGCACAGCCGTCACCTGGAGGTCAGGTGTCCCCGCAGCGTGGCCCTCGGGGCTGACACACCTTTCAGCCTGGCTGCTGTCCTGTCCCATCTCCCCACCCCCGGCACAGAGCTGGATGGAGAGATCCCGGGTCTCCCGGGAGAGGTTGTCACTCTCCTCCTCCCTGTCCTCTGGAGGGAGGGACATGTTTGGCTCAGAAGTGTCCTGAGCATGGAGCAGCCAACACTGTGAGCAGGGAGCAGCCCAGGTCTCTCAAGAAACCTTGGGAGTCCATGTGTGGGAAGCTCCACGACCCACCAAGGCCGAGGTGCAGGCGTGTTCTCTGGCCCTAAAGATGACGTGGCTGTGGCAGACACACCGCGCGGCCCTGGGAAGTCCTCGAGGCCAGCTGTGGAGGCTAGAAAGGACACAGCACAGCCCCTTTATGAGAGCCATTTTGCCCGGGAGCCATCTTGTTGATATCTGTGCCTGTAAACAAGTTGAGTTTTCCTGGGGAAAATGTCCATGGTTCATAGAGAGAGCATCTGACGTAGGTTCCGTGTGGCACCAACTTTCTCCTTTCTGCCTGGGCTTCCTTCTGGAAGCACAACTTTATAAGAACTCGACTGACCCATCCCTGGTGAAGGACACAGAGGACCAGCTAGGACTTCACTCCTGTCCCAGAGTGGAAGTAATGTTTCTCTCAGCCGCTGCCCACAGAGCACTGCTCACCCTGTGTGCACAGCATTCAGGGGGACGGCGGCCAGTGTGGGTGGCCTTCCCTATTCCCTGGGCGGAGGCTGGGCCAACTTGGCACCCCCCACCCCGTTTTCTACGCCACAGGGCCGTTGGCATAGATGGGAAACCCCGTTCTCGTTTGCTGTACGTGGAGCACACAGAATATCTGTTTTCTGAAACTGTTTCCCGACAGCCGTTGGAGTAGGATTTTTAGAAGTTTACAAAGCTCCTACAAATACCCGAGTGCCTGTTCTGAAGGCGTGTCTGCTCATTTCTGGGGAGCTGGGAGGAGGACGCTGGGTAGAGGACCGAGCACCTGTGATCCATGGGGAAAGCCAATGAGTCGGGATCCTAGAAGCCAAGCCTGAAGGGGCCCGCGGGCTAGAATTCAGTTGATGAGAACATCCGGGTCTGGTTCTCTTCTCTCCTGGACAGGAGGAGTGGGCGGCCTTCTCCCTTCTACGTTGTTTGACCCCACATTGCTTGTGGGTTTCAAAACAAATTTAAGAAATTCCTTCAGGGCTCCAGGTGAGCCCTGGGTGGCCAGCTAGATCGTCAGACGTGGTCTTAAGGGGACATTGAAAGACCTGCAGCGACTTTTTTCCCCCTAAGTTTTGGGTATTGTTCTTAACGTGGCTTTTGTGAGGACAGATGATGTGGGGTTGTCAGTGTGACCAGTGGCACTTGACTGCCTTGGGGTGGATGCCTGAGTCGGTCCTGGAGACTCGGGGCCCTGGGGATGGGCTCCATGACCCTCGGGCCAGGACAGGGCAACAGCGGTGGCCAGCATCCCGGAGGACCTGCGAAGCCTCACTGTGAGGCGCTGCCCCCTCCCCAGGCCTCAGTTACCCTGTTGCCCTGCAGGTGCCATAGCACAGGTCCCCCATCCAGGTCCTTGTCACCGGTGTTTGGTGGGATTCCTCTTCCTCCCTCAGGACTGAAACCACTCAGAGTTCTTTCAAAGGAAAAGTGGGCGCAGGCCCACCCCAAGACACTGAAGCCAGCAAGCGCCTTGAGAGGCTGTGTCCCCAGAAGCACCTGCCCACGGTGGCCAGGGTGTCCAGCTGCCCCCGCAGTGTGCACAAGGAAGGGCCTCAGCTCTGAATGACCCCCAGCAAGTGGCTTTCCTCCTCCTGCCCCTGAAGTGGGGACTTAAAGGGCAAAGCTCTGGTTTTCTTCAGGGGCCTTCAGGAGGGTAAGGCGGACAGAGGGGTTTCCCGGGCTTCCCTGCTGTGACCGTCCCTGGGGCACTGGCCGCCCTCCTCCGCCTACTCCCCCCCACCCCCAGAGTCCCCTTCATTCCTCTGCTTCAGCTCTGAGTAAATGGCCCAGAGTTTCCAAGAATTCGGACATTTCCAAGAAATTTACCAGTGAGTCACAGAGCGATGCCAGATGGTAATGGACCATGTTAAAGTCTAAACCCTGGTGGCTTCGCTTACTCCTGGGTCGTCCACGTCTTCTCCGGGGGACCCTGGAGTTCCATTCAGGAGACAGGGCCCAGCTGCTCTCCATCGCGGCCCACATCCTGAAGATCAACCCCAAGCCCTTCTCCTCCCCCAGGAGGAGTGACCCAGGGCTGGGCAAGCCCAAGGCAGGCCAAGTGACACACAGAGCAGGGCAATGGCAGTGGCCATGCTGGAGGGCAGCAGCACCCCATGTTCTGGGGCTGGGAATCACCCAGGGACTTGGGGCCTGCCCTGGCCTTGCCTCGGCTCCTGAGATAGGTGCTGCTCTACCTGCTGGCCACTACCTTCAGAAGAAGGAAGCAGCCTGTGGCCAAAGGCACCTGGTCAAGGCCACGCCAGGAGCCACCACAGGCCTCCTTTCTGTGGGGGCAGGAGGTGAAGGGCCCAGGAGGCCGTGTTCTGTCCTAAGGACCTCTCCCCTGGAAATGCTCCAGCTTGGATTCTCAGTGCATGAAATCCCTGTGTCCCTGGCTTGCTGACCGTCAGTAAGGCTGAGTAGATGGAGACGCAGGTGTGGGGACCTGCCCTCAGCCTGAAGGGTCGTGAAGAGACATGATGTGAGTGACCCCACATGTCCTGTCCCCCCCAATGGGACCACATCTCACTATTCCCTGTGCTCCAGGAGGTGCCCTGGCCCCGCGGCTCCCCCCTCTGTGGGGCAGCTCCCTGTGGCCAGGCAGCCCACCCTCTCCTGCTCCTGTACCAGGCCAGGGCCACGGCTGCTACCCCCCATCTGAAGTGTAGGGTGGCCCCTGCCCAGCCTGGCAGCGCTCGGGTGACCGAGGTGGTTGTCTGCTCTTAGCCCCAGATCTCGGAGTGATCCCTGGACACCTGCCTGTCAGCTTCGGGCCATGGGGTCAACCAAGCCCCTCAGGGTGGCAGAGATTGGGTGGACATCTGGCCATCGCTTCTTTCTGAGAACTTAGTCCACACGCTCAGACGTGCAAGAAACAGCTGCCATTCACTTTCTTCAAATGCGTCACTTCTGGCTCCATGAGTCCCGTCCACCGGGCTAGAGGGAAAGGGCCTCACTGCTGTCCACCCGCCTTCCTACTGGGCTTACATGTCCTCCTCCCTCGATCCCTAAGGGCCTCTGATATCCAGGGGGTCGTGTGTGTGGTCTGCAGCTGTCCCTGGGCTCCTGTGGGGCGGGAGGGAGGGTCTGGGGCCTCAGCCTCTTAAGTGCCCGGTCAGCCCCCAGCTGTGCAGGCCTCCTCCTGGGAGGTGGACGGGGGAGTGCTCTGGGATGTCCAGCACACAGGTCCAAGGGCCTCAGGCCTGTTCTCCACCCAAAGCTTCGCCCTATCTTTTCAATGACCTTGAGAGAGGAGGCAAGATGGTGTCCAGGTAGCTCCAGCACCGTTTCCATAGCACCGGCCTCTTCTTGGGGTGGGGTTAGCAGCAAGATGAATGTCTCCTGTGCCATCCAGAGCAGCAGTGGCATGAAGTAAGCAGACGTCGGGGAGCCTGCGTCTGGGCGTCTCCGAGGTCCCCCCCTCCACCCACCCCTGCCTGCTCTGCATCACGGGGTCTGGCCCCTGCTCTCTGCTGGCCCACAGCTCTGACCAGTGGGCAGCCAGGCAGGAGCTGGTGTGCGGGAGGAGCCCAGGTCAGCCGGAGGGATCAGTCGCCTTCCTTCCACGTGCCAGCTGCCCCCTGGCACTCCTGGTCCCCGCTTCCACCAGTGACCTGACCGTGAGCTCTGGCCCCCCTTCCTCCCGCCCCCGAGCAGGCAGCTGCTTGCGAATGCTGTTGATGCCAGGGTCGCCTCCGCATCCCTGGGTGACCTCCCGGCTCCTCCAACATCTGGGGCGTCCTCAGAATTACATTTCTCTGCTTTAAAACTTGGAATGAGAGCTCGGTTTTCCTCCCTGAGGCTGCCAGCCGGCTGTGTAGCCACCGTGTGTCCCCAGGAAGCTCCCGAAACCCTGGGTTTTCTCTCGGGGAGGTGGAGGTGGAGGTGCCTTGAGGCGTCTGGGTGGCTTTCCTGAGATGATGCTCAGAGCCTGTTGCTTGGAAGTCTCGCGGCCAGTGGCGGTTACAGCAGTCCGCATCAGCGGGTGCTGTCACATGGGCCAGAGGGTGGTGTTTGCACCTGGACATTAGATTCAAAGACCCTGAATCAAAAGAGTGTGGAAGCTGGTCTCCAGTTCTCCTTCAGTCCTCTGGACACAACCAGAGTTTACTTTGTTTCTGAAACGTCTTTGACGTGTCCCTAACCCTTGGAGTGTCCACGTCCAAGCAAGGACAGCAGGTCTCAGATGTGGGGAGGTGGGAGGCGACGGCAGGGCCCTGTTTACGATGGAATTTGTCTTTACAGCCAACTTCTACTGATGGCCAGTGATACCGGTGCTCTGCTTCTGGAGGTGGTAAAAAGTTCCTCCACAATGAATCCAGTTAAGTTTAAAAACAGATTGGCTTGGACAAACAGGCTCCACCGTGCGCAGACAGCGGGGCTCCAGTGACCTTTCTGCAGTTCTCTGGGCCTCGCAGGCTGAACCAGGGCACAGAACAATAAAGACAGTTTCAGCCTTCAAGGAGTGCGTGGTTCTCCGCCAAGTTCAACAGGAATGATATGACAGAACATAATTAAATACCAAGTAATTTGTTGCAGATGCAAATTCCGTAAGAGTTCAAAGAGGTGTGGGCCAGAGGGTGTCAGGAGAGGAAGGCGGAGGAGGCTCTGCTGGAATTCCTGCCGTGAACACAGGTGCAGAGCAGAGGACGGCCCGGGGCCGGGAACCAGAGGGTCAGCTCGCAGGGATGGGCTCCGGCTTCTGGCACAGCCCCAGGTCAGGACGGTCGGCCCTGGGGGTGCTCAGGAACACGATGCCGAATCCAGGCCAGGAATGAGTGGCTCTGCGTGGTTAAGCCCAACTTCGCAGAGTGCAGCAGCCCTTCCAGAATGATTTCAGCACAGTCCTGCAGGAGGACTGGTCAGCTGGAGGCAGAGCATGCCCCTGGGGCAGGCCAGCCCTTGGAGGGACCAGGTGAGCAGGGAGGAGGGTTCCAGGCTCATCAGCCGAGGCACCATGGGTTGAAACCTCTTCCAGGGACAAGAGGGAGAGCAGACCCTGGAAGGAAGGAGTCACGTGAGTCACATGGAACATAAAACAGACCCAGAGGGCCACCTCCACCTCCTTCAGTCCCCACCAGGATAAGAAGTGACAGCCAACAAAAGTGGCTTCCTGGCAGGAACCTCTCTGCGCAGAGGGCCCTGTCCCCAGGGTGCCCCGCAGGCTGAGCTTCTGTCCTGAGGTTCCCAGATCTGTCTGCCCTCCTGCGGGAGTCGTCCTCGTGGGCACAGCCGACGGAAGGTGGCCGAGGCACCTGGAGGGGTGACAGTGAGCAGCAGCAGTGGACTCAGAACCTGGCTGCACACTCCAACCCGGGAAAGCATGAAGCCCAGGTCAGGTGCAGCCTCCAGAAAGGAGGTGTGGCACCATGGCCAGCCACCTGGGCCACCTCCAGGGACATGTGGAGAAGGGGACTCCCATTCCAGGACACCTGGGCCACCTCCAGGGACACATCGGGGAGGGGGTCCATTCCAGCGGCTAATGTGGATTCCACCCTAACGCAAACTGCCTCCTTTTCTAGTTGAATTTTAATTGACATAATCACATATGCTTGGGAGCATAGTAGGCTGTTTTGATACACATGTACAGTGTCGAATGAGAGAGTCGGAGTGTGTAGCATATCCAGCACCCAAACATTTAGCATTACTTTTTGGTGAGGACATAAAAATCCTCTCTTCTCATTATTTTCAAACACCTGTTGTTAACTGTAGTCACCATACTGTGCAGTGGAACACTGGGAATCATCCCTCCTCCTAAATGTAACTGCTACTCACTGGCCAAACTCTTCCTGTCCTGCTTACCCCCTTCCCTCCTGGCCTCTGGTAGCTACTACTCTGCTCTGTGCTTCTGTGAGATCAGCTCTTTAGAGTCCACAAATAAGCAAGATCATGTGGATTTGTCTTTCTGGGCCTGACCGACTTCACTTGATGTAATGATCTCCAGTTCTGTCCATCCTGTAGCACATACCAAGATTTCATTCTTTTTATAGCTGCATAGTATTCCATCGTGTGCACAAGTCACATCTTCTCTACCCACTGATCTGTGGGTGGACATTTACATGGATGCCATATCTTCTCTATGGAGGATAATGCTGCAATATTTTACTATAAGTGACATAAGAAAATTCTAAGAATAACAAAATCATGGGGCTGGGTTTGTGGCTCAGAGGTAGAGCACTTGTCTAGCAAGTGCAAGGCACTGAGTTCAGTCCTCAGCACCACATAAAAATAAATACATAAATAAATGCCCAACTACAACTAAAGAAAATATTTAAAAAACGAGAATCACACCATCATGCCCTGTCTGCTTGCCGTTGCTGGCCCTGTCCCAGAGGCACAGGTGACTTAGCAGGCAGCGTGTGCGCAGCTCACTCTGTGGCCCAATGCTAATGTTCTCTTCTGTCCCCAGAATGAACATGATATGAACATTCAGGCCTCTGCCACCTGGAAGGACATTTGTCACAGACTGCCCCTCCTTCCCTCGGGCAGTCCTGGAGTAACCACGTAGCACATCTGTGCAGGCAGGAGCTGGCCTGGGAACACAGTAGGTCAGGAGCAAAGCCCCCAGAACACACTCACCCCAGCGCAGCGCTGCGGACGCGGCTCGGAAACGGTTTCCCCAGATGTTCCATAAAGGAAATCCTAACGAGACATTTCCCATCTGGTTAATAACACAGCACCGAGCAGGGCTGGGTAACAATATTCCCAGACTTGAGCTTTTAAAATGAGCTCTCTTCCCTGAGCATTAAATGACTTCCCCATCTGTCCTAGGAAAGCAGGAGATAAATAAATGTTGACTCAACCTCATCCCCTTCGGTCTTTGCACTTCAGGGAGAAGAAGTATGAAGCCCGGCGGGTCCAGCAAACTGCGTAACGTGAAATGATCACCTTCGCTCGGGCGTCTGGAGTCAGACCGACAAGCCTGCCGTGGCTTCACAGCGCTGGGTTCTACCAGAGCTGTGGACCATCTGCACGGAGCGGCTGCACGGCGGTTCTGTTTGCTGGTCCAGTCTGACCAGTTGCCACAGGGGCCTGGTGGGCAGGGTGTTACCGCTGCTGACCAGTGACGAGTCCTTGCTTCCCCAATGTTGAAGAATAACACCAGAAAAGCACGCCGAGGCCAGGTCAGAGTGGAAATTAGAAGTTTATTAAAGGACAGCAGAAAAGACTTCTCCCGGAGGAAGAAGGGGACCCAAGAGGTGGGATCCGTGGAAGTTGTCTCCCCTTTTTATAGTTCTTTCAGTGATGGAATGTAGGTGGGAAGGGCCGAGGGGTGGGACACAGGTGGACCAAAGAAGTAATCTGGGCAGGAAGGACTTCTGAGTCAGCACCTTCAAGTTTGCTGGGGGCTGTTCATTAACACTTCTTTGGGATGGGCTCTGGCCTTGGGCTTTTCCCAGGACTTCACTAACATTCAACTTTTCCCGGAATTCATTCTCAGCATGGCCTCCATTTTAGATCTCACTTGATATTAGACCCGATTACCTAACTACACTGACTACCTAACTTTAAATCTGGCTTCAAGGGGGCCAGAGATTTTTCTAGATTACTCTTGGATTCTCTGTCCTTATCCTTTGGGGCTTCTGCCTACTCTGGAACCTTCACCCTCACTGCAGTCCGCGCCCAGGCTGGGCAGGGGGAAGCCTTTCCCTGTGGCTGTGGCACTGAGGGTCTCTGTGGACTCAGGGGCAGCAACCTGGAGAAGGTCTTTTCCAAGGCTCAATGACCCACCCTGTGGCTCTCGGGCCATGGCACCAGTAGCTTGGGGTCAATATGCAAGGTGACCTGGGATGAACAGGACCTGGCAGACCAAGTGGACACTGTGCATGCCAGGGAACAACTAGGGGAAGGGGCACCCTTAATAATGACTCAGAGTACAGGGGTAGACGGGGTCTCTGGCAGATGGGACCTGAAATCTCTTTCCACACAGGTGTTAGCTGTTACTATAGTGTTACCACCATCATCACCATCATCACCATCATCAGCATCATCACCATCATCACCATCACCATCACCACCATCATCATCACCATCACCATCACCACAATCACCATCATCTCCATCATCACCATCACCACCATCATCACCATCACCACCATCACCATCATCACCATCATCACCATCATCATCACCATCACCATCACCATCATCACCATCATCACCATCACCATCACCATCATCACCATCATCACCATCATCACCATCACCACCATCATCACCATCACCACCATCACCACCATCATCACCATCACCACCATCACCACCATCACCACCATCATCACCATCACCACCATCACCACCATCATCACCATCACCATCACCACCATCATCACCATCACCATCATCACCATCACCATCATCACCATCATCACCATCATCATCATTATCACCATCATCACCATCACCACCATCACCACCATCATCACCATCACCACCATCACCACCATCACCACCATCATCACCATCACCACAATCATCATCACCACCATCACCACCATCACCACCATCATCACCATCACCACCATCACCACCATCATCACCATCACCATCACCACCATCACCACCATCATCACCATCACCATCATCACCATCACCATCATCACCATCATCACCATCATCATCATTATCACCATCATCACCATCACCACCATCACCACCATCATCACCATCACCACCATCACCATATCACCACCATCATCACCACCACCATCACCATCACCGTCACCACTATCACCACCATCACCATATCACCACCATCACCACCATCACCACCATCACCACCATCATCACCATCACCACCATCATCACCATCACCATCATCATCACCATCACCACTATCACCACCATCACCATATCACCACCATCACCACCATCACCATCATCACCACCATCACCACCATCACCACCATCACCACCATCACCACCATCACCATCATCACAATCATTGTTCTACAACCTCCTGGTCACCCAGCCTCATCCCACTCACTTGAGCAGGCAGCATTGTCCCTGCTTTCAGGATAAAACAGAAGCCACCATTGCCAAGGGTCCTGACCTCTGCTCATGGCTACCAGCCTTCCCGCTGCCCTGTGGGAGGGATTTCTCCTCCTGCTGATCGCTGCCAGCCTTGTCCAGTTGAGGATGTTGGAGGCAGAAGGGCCTAGAGCCAAGAGAAGCCTTGGCTACTCACAAGATGATGGCCCAGGCCTTTAGTTAACCTGGGTCTGACCCTAATCACAAAGCGGGGTGCTGGGCCCTCCCTTGTGGAGTGACCATGGTCGCAGGCTCAGACGTGTTAAGGATTGGCCTGGGTGCTCTGCTTGCTGCAGGAGCTCCATAAACACCAGCCACCCCAGCACCTCCCACAGGGAGCCCTGTGCTGGAGCACTCCTCCTCCTCTGCACAGCCTGGGCCATGCGCTCTGCCTGCCAAGTAGCCATGCTGGGGCCGACCCCTGCTCCATTCAGGCTCAGGTGCTTGGGATGTGTTGGGGGCGAATCAGCCGCAGTTCTGATGGCTGACCATGGGTGAGGAAGGAGACAGAGGGCAGTGAGCCCTGCCCAATCTACCAGGGAGGGAGGCAGAAACAGGACACCAGTGTACAGGACAGCCAACCAGAAAGGGCTCCGGCCAGAGGCAGCTGACAGCCACTCCCAGTGCAGGCTGGACGCAGAGGAGGGCCCTTCCCAGAGCAGAGGCCCAGGTGCACAGGCCAGAGCCCAGAGCTCTGGGAGGTTCCAGAACCAAGGGGAGGACGGGGGTGAGGCCGTGAGTGAGAGGGCAGAGGGCCAGCAACCCCTAGCAGCTCTGCTCTGGCCGCCCCAGGTGTCTGGGGGTGGAGCCGTGGGGCCAGATTGAGCGTGTTGGGCTGGAGCGGGCGGCTGAGAGCCAGCTGCTCAGAGCCTGGAAGGAGGCAGCCCCATTCTGGATGGATCCTCCTCTGGGACGCAAGCCCCGGGCAGTGGCCGTGAAAGTGGCTCTTGAACCAGGCTCAGGGATGGGCAGAGGACCACATTCCTGCCAACTCCAGGACCAGGGGTTCATCTGATTTAGAAAAAAAAAAAAAAAAAGTGACGTGCCTGGCCCCTGTCGGGGGCAGATTCAGCTCCCTCCTCTCAGCAAGAGGCCTGTGTCACCTGTCCCTGACACGTGCCCCCTTCCTGCCTCCAGGTGGCCCCCTGCTGCCCTCCGTTTCATCCAGCTGCCCCAGGCCTACCTTCTCTGCAGCTCCCCTCACTCACCCCCAGCCCTCGACACCAGCACCTCGACGTCAACCCCCACACTCTCCATATTCACCCCGTGATGGCTTGCATGTCAGGTGTCCCCCGAAACCTAGGGTGTGGGACAGTGAAGAGGGTTCGGAGGAGAAGTCACTGGGTTGTGAGCCTTGGTCAGGGAATCCATCACCTGATGGGATCCACTGTGACTGAGGCAGGTGGGGTGTGGCTGGAGGAGGGTCCCGGGGGCGGGCCTTGGGGTGTGTATTTTGTATTTGGCCAGTGAAGCCTTTGTCTCTCTTTCCTGATGGTGTGAGCCCTTTCCTCACCACACTTTTCCGCCATGACCTCAGCCCCGGGGAACGGAGCTGCCTAGGGACTGAGACCTCTGAAACCGCGAGCCCTAAAATGAACTTTTCCTTCTCTACAGTTGTTCTGGTCAGACCTTTTAGTCACAGAAAGAAAAAAGCTGACAAAACGGCCCCCAAGTTCTCATTTCTACCATCACGTAACCACAGACAGGGCCTCAGGGGGTGCAGGTCTGTTTTCAGGGGCCAGAGGTAGTGGCCTGTACTTTCTCTGTGGACGTGAGTGCAGTCTGCAGAACACCGAGGACTCTCCCTACCACACGCCCTCACTCACACCCTCGTTCACGTTCCCATTGCACAAATATCTCCTGGGCATCCATCCCTATGTTTCAAGCGACACATGCAGGACATTGCTGCCAAGAAGGGGACGTTTTTAACTCAACAGAAATACTAAGGAAACTTTTCCTACTTTTGCAAGTTAACCGTCTTTTCAACCTCTACTTCCTGTGTCTGATTTCTCAGTGACCTCTGGTTATACGGTGTCCTTCTGTGTCCCTGGAGGGTTGGCTCTAGACCGCCCCACAATATGAAAATCTGCATATCCTCCCATCCCTCTGTAAAATGATGTACTCACTATCTGCGTGTAACCTGCACGCGTCCCGCTGTGTACTTTAAAATCATCTCTGGATGACTTATGGGACCTACAGCAGTTTAAGTGGATGCAGATAGTTCTACTGTGTTGTTTGGGGGTAAGGACAAGAAAAGAGTCTGCAGATGTTTAAGACTGAAGCACGTTAAAAAATGTTTTCCATCCACCGTTGTTTGAATCCAAAGATGTGAACCTCGAGTGCCCGGGGCTGGCTGCCCTTCTGAGCTGTCTGCTGGGTCACACTCCAGGGTAGCAACGTGGACTTCAGGTTTGCTGACTTGCCACAGGGCGCCTCCCTCCTGACTGCTCACTTCAGATTTTGCTGACGGTAAGGGAGAAGCTAAGGAAGGCATTTGCTAAGTCCTGGGGACATTTCCATCCCAAGGAGAAGGCAGCGGGTCACAGAGACCTTCGTAAATCCACACAAGAAGCCGGCTCCATCCGACCTCCCAATACAACCCTTTCCAAATCAAATATTTTTTCCTCTTGTTTCTCCATCTTCCTGAACTATTTCCCCCAACTGCACCCTGTGCAGGGCTGCAGCTCCTCCCAGGCCCCTGTGTCCCCGTCACATGTGCGACCCACTGGCCGCAGCCCTGAGTACTTAAGATTCTGTACTTGGTATCTGCCGCGATGCTTCCTGCGCCATTCAAAGCATTGGGAACTGCGCGGAGTGTGTCAAAAGCCCCTGTGGCAAAGGCTGTTTAATGTATTGGACGATCCCGCTCCTTTTATACTCTTATTTTAATTTTTCCCATGTTAGGTGTTTATTGTAGGAAATACAAACACTGTAAATAAGTAAACAAAAACAGCACCCACAATCACACTGTTGGAAAACCTCTGAAGACCATTCAACAGAAGGCAACAGGTCCAAAGTGTAGTTTTACAAGAAACACCGCACGCTGACTCGGCCGCTGGCTGCGTCTGCCCTCCTCCCAGTCTCCACAGCCCTCTCTTCAGGGCACTTTGGCACACACTTGCTGAATTCTTGTGATGAGCGCCTAAAAGCAGAACTTTGGAATCGCACGTACACAGTTTTAAATGAATTGTGCTACAAATCATTGAGCCGTGAGGGTTCCTTCTGCTTGGCTGACCCTCAGCTCATCGCCTTATGCCTTTGCCAGCAGATAAAAGAAATGACGTCTAACTGTCCCAAGCTTTATCACGCTTTGGCAGATGCCAGTTTGTATCTGGAGAACGTTTGTCCAAGGCAAATTCAAGGAAGGGGCTTGGTTGATGTCGTAGGTCGAAGAGGGAGCTGCTCTTTCAGAAGTTAGGAATGTGGGTCACGGAGCCATTGCTCCGGAAGATGCCATCTCTGCCACACACATCCCTCCCAAGCTGGCTGCCTGTGACAACCTCTGACAGACGACTGTCCCTAAAGCCTGCTCGGCACATGGTGCTGGCGAAGGCCTTGAACCTGTTCTGAACTATGAATTGAACTTGAGAGGCTTTGCCAGCTACTTGGTCCAGGAGTAGCCCCTGGGTGGCCGATGTGTTCCAGATACTTTTCTAGTGACTCTGTAGTCTACCTGGGAGTAGGGGAGGATGCTAAGCAAGTAAGCGAATGAAGAAGAACACACACGCAGGACTGGCTGTGTGAAGGGCTGGATGAGTTCATGCGTTATTTATGTTTCAGGGACAAAGACGAACGAGATCCAGCTCCCTGCCTAAGAGACTTCTTACTGCTTTGAGGTGCAGAGGTGGGAAGGACAGAAGCTTCGGGATGCCTCTGGAGTCTCCCTGAGGTGGATTGCAGCTTCTGCTTTTCGGGGTCTCCAACGCCTGCACTCTGCTTCTCGGAACCCTTGGGTGGTGTCAGGGCAGATGCCAACTCCGCTGCGCTCCTGGGGCTGCCCCTTGCCCAGGCCAGGGCCCTGAAAGTCTTCCCGCTGGTACTGGCCCAGGGCTCTCTGAGGCCAGCTCTCCCATTCTGGCCATGACATCCCCGGCCACTTGGAGTGGAGTGAAGAACAGGGAGAAGGATGGCCGCCCTGTGGGGAGGGGGAGGGGGACATGGTCATTTGTCCCTTACACAAGCTGAACCTGATTTCCAGGACTGCACACCACTGAGACAACCAGGCCGCTGTCTCACTCAGCCCGCGGCAGCCGGGAAAATTCCCATTAAACATGCTACCTGCTGTGGAGTGCTCGAACCTCCTCGGAACTTACATGTCCCCCATCTTCATTAGCTGTGTGGACACCGGGAGTGCCGAGGCCCGAGTCAAGGGCTCAAGGTGGCCCTACTGTCCTGGCACATCTTACCCACAGGACAAAGACCTGATTTCTGTCTGTCATGATCGTTCTGCGGGAACAGAGACAAGAGCACTGTACGAAGCAAGGCAAGGTCATGCTGCCCTGAGGGTCTGGAGGAGGATTTGAAGCTGGCGACTGGAGGGCAAAACCACAGAGTGAAATCCAGAGCAGAGGGCTCTCCCATCGAAGCAGCCTCCCCTTGGTGCCAAGCGGTGTTCCCGCCAACGGGATCAGCAGCAGCTCTGTCCCCAATACCCTGGGGGTGGAGAGGCTTTGGTTCAGCTGGAAACTTCACTGGGAGACCACACGCTTCACGAGGGACCCTGGGACGTGTCAGCCCTATGTGGCCTGCACTGTGGCTCAGGTCCTTTTGATGCTGTCAGTTCTCTCGATCTGAAAACTCACTTTAAAAAATTCTGTGTATTTTCCCTGTTTCTGTTTCCCTAACTGCCCCATCTAATCCATCCTATCTGGTTGTTGGAATTCCTAGAATATTCCTCCCAGCCCTGTTTATGCATAATATTTTCTATCTTTTATAGCTTTCCATCCTCTTTATCAGTCTCCAACTCTGTCCTTCAATTTTTAAAATTTTAGCTCTGTTTTTTTTTTTTAATTTCCTAGGGGTTTTCATTTCTCTGCATTCTGTTTTCTAGAAATCCATTTTATTCCCCAGATATGTATGCAGTATCTTTCCTTACTTCTCACAAATAACCTCAATTTGCTTTTTGGAAGTGTCCTCTGGCCCTGCCCCACGTGTGTCCTTCAGCTTCCTTGGGTGCATTCCCTGGTCTGCGGGGCTTTCATGCTTCAGCATTGGAGCCACCCCAGGGGTCAGAGTCCTTGTCCACCTTCACGTCCAACGTGGGACACCAGCACGCTGACGGGAAGTCCGGGGTGCCTGTGGAGCATGCCCAGGTGGGTCTCTCCGTGGGCTGAGAGAGGCAAGTTGATTGCTTGTGTCGAGGGTCCCGGTGGCCATATCTAGGCCTTCCTTTTGGGGACAGAAATGTGACACAGAATGTTTTGGAAACAAACTGGGGAAGACCAATGGAGAGTCCTGCTGCCAAGTGTTGAGCTTTTTCTTTCAATTCCGATTCTCCTCTATGACATTCTCCGTTTTCACCCTCCTGGAGGGGGAGGGGCAGCGTGCTTGATTGCAGAGGTCGTCCTCTGTCTCCTCTTTCTAGGGCCCCTCATTGCAGTCCTATGAGTTCCCACCACCACTCCCTGGGCGCTGAGCCTCTTGAGGGCTGCTTCTCTGAGTCCCTTTAGTCTCCATCTTTTCCTGCTCCCAAATTATCTTGAAATTTCTTGTCTTTTGAGTTTTCCTGATCTCTACTATTTTTATTGCCAAGGTCACACTTTTCTCGATCCCCGACTGGCATTCTGGGATAGATTGGACAGGTGAGGGTTCGGTGGTTGTGGCCACTACACCAGGTGTAGCCAGCAGCCTGGACGAGATGAGCTGTGGGCCTTGCAGAGGGGCAGTCTGGTGGAAACGCTCTGCAACTGGGGGCTCTGCTCTGTTCCTTCCTTCCTGTGCCCTGTCCTGGTTGACCCCTCCAAGCCCCAGCCCCCATGTGGCTCTCGCAGTTAATCAGCAGGCTGGGCTGGGCTTCAGCCACAAGCAGGCCCCCACCCCAGGTCTCAGTGGCTCACACAGCAAAGGAGTGTGTCTCACTCTTGCTGCAGGTTGCCCGGGCATAGTGGGATTGTGTACCTCCCAGGACCTAGGTGAAGTGAGGTCCACCTTGACCCCATGGCCATGACAAATTCCTTGTGCATGCCCACCTAGAGTGGGAGCAGACAAGAGTGGCCTTGCCATGTGCTCAGGAGGATGACAATGTCTGGGCAGGACCCTTGGACAGAATCAGCCCACTGCAAGAGGTGCTGGTAATCATCACGGCCGGCAACACGGCCAGGCTGGATTTTGCCATTGGAGGTCTCCTGGATGCCACATCCTAGGTCAGGCTGAGTATTAACTGCATCCCTGACTGCAGGTCCTAGCAAGTCCAAGAGGGCAGGAGAGTGCAGGCGCTCAAGTGTGCTGAAAAATAAATTTTGTTTTTATCTACTCAAACTTTTCCTAATCTGATACTTTTACAATGCATATTTATAGCCTCAAATAAATTAGTCCTTCTTCTCCTTCTTTTCTTGAAGAAATGGACATCCCTTCTGAAATGGTCAGGACTCCAGGAATCGCAGGACGGCTAAGGATGACTCATGGCTCCCAGCCACACAGGTGGCCGAAGGCCAGTAGATGCAAGTCCTGACATGGCAGGCAGGTGACCGGCCAACAGGACCGTGAGGGTGAGAAAGCCCTCGGCAGGGTGCAGCAGCGCTGGCCTCCTGGGGGTCCTGCCTTTCCACTGTGACCACTTCCAGAAACGTCCTTGTGTAAGTATGGGCAACAAACTTGGTATTTTCGTAAATCTTTGCTCTGCGCTAAGTATAAACTCGAATTAGCCATCATCTCTAAGAAGGGAGAGAACATTCTGTGGGGTGAGGTGTGCCCGGGTCTCCTTCTTGTTTGGCTGTTCTCATAGCCAGCAGCAGATGGGAGTGATGAATGGATTCCATTAACGATGGTAAATTTTTAACAAGGAAACCTCCCTTTCCTTCCCTCCCCTCCCTTAATCTCCTTATCAAATTAGTGCCTTTATTTTCACAGCAAAAATGGTCTTCCTCCCCAGTAGTTCACTTGTAGTTCAATCCCCGGTGGGATTCCAGTTTACTTCTGAGAGTCGTGATGAATCTGAGCACCACGTGACGTGTTGGCAGTTATTCATCTGGGCCACGAGTGTTCATGGACGGTGCTCCCAGAGTCACAGCAGGTCTGCAGAGCCACCTCTCCCCTCTCCCCAAATGTTTCACCTTGCATCAAAAAATCACTATCAAACTAATATCTGTGCACCACACAAAGACGGGAGAATCCAGGAATGATGTTAGCTATCCAGAAATAATCAGCGTATTTGACATCTGGGGCAAGTTTTTTTCCTATTTATTAATTCTCACTCTCTCTCTTTCCTCTCCTCTTTCTCTTCTTCTATATGTGTATTCTGTACTCAAGCACACACACGCAAAAGAGAGCTATAATGCTATCTTGAAATTCACTTTTAAAGCCTAGTAATATATCCTCAACATTTTCCCAATAAGTGGACTATTTTTGAAAAATTTCATTTTAACATTTGAGTGGCATCCCACCATATGGTGAATGTGTTTTGTTTGAATCCATGTCTGTCTTTGGGCACACAATGATCTTTGCTATGCCACTTTACTAACTTAAGAAACAGCATTCTTTTTTGCACATAACTGTTTTTGCACCTTTCTGATCTTTGCAGAACACAATGTACTCAAAGTGCAACTTCGATGTAAAGAGTGACTATGTTCCAGGGCTTCACCTCCCTCCACGAAATCTGTGCTCCTTTGAGTTCTGCCAGCAGCATCTATTGCCCGGAGCTCTCTCCATAAGGGGTCTTGTCACTTTAATGACACCTTCACAGTGTGATTTGTGTAAAATGGTGTTTCATTGTTGTGATTTACATTTCTTTCTTTTTAATAGTTGAAACTTCTTTTTTTTTTAAATTTCAATTATCAATTTATTATTTGCACATATTTATAATCTAGCAATAAATGTATTTTTATTTGTTCTAATTAGTTATACAGAACACATTTTGACACATTATACGTAAATGGAGTACAAGGTCTCATTCTTCTGGTTGTAGGTGATGTAGAGTTACACAGGTCGTATAGTCACACACACACATAGGGTGATAGTGTCCGATTCCTTCTCCTGCCCTTGCTCCCCCTTGCTCCCTCCCCTTCTTCACTCCCCTCTGTCTAATCCAAAGTAACTCTCTTCTTCCCCACCCCCACCCCTGCTGCATTGTGAATTGCATCCACACATCAGAGAAAACATTCAACCTTTGGTTCTTTGGGATTGGCTTATGTCACTTAGCATGAAGGTTGAAGCTTCTTGACAATTATTTTCTTAATTGCAAAAGTAATACCTAATCATAGTGAAGGGTGCAAACATTAAAGCCTTTGGCCGGAAATACTCGGCTTTTAGCTGCGTGAACTCTGTGATTCGGAGCCGCTGACTTAATCCTGGTTTCAGGGCCAGGGTGCTCTGCTTCTGCTCCAGCCTGCACCGTCTGGGTTTTGCCTCTGGATCTAAAAAGGGAGTTTAGGCATTTTTCCTAAACAGAGACAAATTTCTCCCCAGGAGGAACCTGGTACCAGTTGTCAACATCGTAATTTATTGTCGTTCAGCTGCATTTTCTATTTTTGTTTCAGATAGGACTGTTTTCAACGATTTAATGCTGTTCACACGTTGCTGCCCTGTGTCACTCAGCTTTCCATCGCTGTGTCCAAAGACCCACCAGGACAACTGAGAGGAGAAGTCTCTTTTGAGTTCATGATTTCAGAGGTTTGACTAACCTATGGCTCTGGGTCTGAGACAAGCAGAATATCATGGTGGAAAGGCGTGGTGGAGGAAAGCTACTCACCTCACCGCAGTCAGAAGGGGGGAGAGAGAGAGAGAGCTACAATGACAGGTGTAATCCCCAAGGACACACCCCCGGTGGCCCACCTCCTCCAGCCGTGCCCCACCTGTCTAGAGCTACCACCCTGGAGTCCATTCAAGTGGATTAATCCACCAATGGGGTTCCAGCTCTCGTAACCTTTCACAAGAGTGTTTTGGGGTATTAAAGATCCAAGCCCTAACATGCCCCATCCTGTTCTATGCCATAGGGGAATGTTTAGCTCTAAAACTTTCACAATCATTGTTTTGTACTAGCTTATTGTACGGACGTGGCATAATTGTCCATTTGCCCATTTTGGGTTTTGGTGATATTCCTTTTTACAAATAATGCTCTAACACACATTCTTCCACATGAGACTTTCCGTGGGATTCATCCCGCATTAACGAAGTCAGGAATGCAGGGCTCACCCTTCATCGTGTCACAGAGAAATTGTGCATTTACATTCCCCCCACTTACAAAGGGTGGAAGGGCCACTGTCTGTCCATTTTGTGGCCAGCAGTGGCCATTTCCCTATTTTTGATTCTGTGAACCTTAAAGTTCTGCTTTTCCAACTTGCTCATTTGACATACCCAGAATTTATTACTGGGTAAGAAGTCAGGAATGTATCCATCGTCCCTATGAGGCAGTTAAAGTCCTGCACAAATACTGCGTCTCTCAGTCTTTCTGACTCTGTGTCGACACAAAGCTTTGGGAGATTCTGGCAGAATAAGTACATGGACCAAACTTCAAGTTCTCAGTGTTTTCTGGGCCTATCTGTTCATCTTGTGGATCTCATCCTGTTCTAATTACTATGCTTTTATCAAATTGGGGTGAATAGGCAGGCAGGCCCCCCCTCTTCCTTCTCCAGAGTCAGGCTGGCTATTAGCCCTCTTTCTCTTCCATATGGATTTTATGATAGAAGCTAATAAGTTTTATTAAGAACCCGGGGGGGTTTGATTGGGATTTCATGGACTTCATAAGTCAATTTAGAGAGACTTGATATCTCTATGAGGCTGTCTTCCCACTGTGACCCCAGAACACGTTTCCCCTTAGTAGGGCTTCTTACTGCTGTGACAGTTGTCTCAATAAAAGCCACGCTCATATTTTGCTAGATTTATTCCCAGGCCCTTGTAAATCTTGCTGTGTCATCATATTATTTTATGATGACGTTTTAAATTCATCTTTGCTGAACATAATAATAGAGCTTCTTTCTTCCCCACTCTTTTCTCTTTGTATTTCATGTGATTTGGGATTGGGTAATCTTTTTTCCTTTCCTTATACATTTTATGGTTTCAATAAATACCAATTAGAAGCCTGGTAGTAGATGACGTTTTCTTGTTTTTCAGTTCGACATAAGTGCGTCTAATGTTTCACTCCTGGAACAAGATGACCTCTCTCCTGCGCTCATCCTTACAGGTCACGAAGGCTCCTTCTCCCGCCAGCTTGCCAAGAGTTCGACTTGTTCAAGGATGAGGGCTGACTCAATGCCTTCCTGCATCTGCTGCGAGAACTCTGTTTTCTTCATAGACCTGGCACATAGTGAGTCATCCCAATAGAGTTTTACACATTATCTCCGTTTCTTGTCCTTTTTGGTCAGAACAAAACGCTTTCTCATCCCTTCATTTCAAGTTTGGCACTTTTTTGTCTTGTGATAATTTTAGAGCTACATAATTTGTCCTTATTTCCTCTAAGGGCATGGCTTCTGATAACATGGAGAGACAACATTTCATTTTTTCTATCCCAGAAGCAACATTTTTAAAAGACAAAATTCTCCCAAAGATCTATGCCAAACCAGTGATGAGAAGACCAGGATACCATCTGCTGATGCTTATCAGCTCTTCCTCCCCATAAGTGAAAGGAATCTCAGTCTAAAGTCTCACTTCATAATCTTGTCTTGTGAACTGATTTTCACATGCTTCATAAAGAGTTTTGTAGTTACCTTTAATCCTACATTTCAATGCTTACCACTAATCCTTTCTTTTTTAATTAAAATTTTAAATGGATGCATACAAATCCCTATATGTTTAAGGTGTGGAACATGGTGTTATGCAATGTGTGTACTTTGAGGAATACTAGACACTAATTAGCATATCTATTGCCTCCCATGGTTATTATTTTTTATGGAAAGAACACTTGAAACGTCTCTCCCAGCAATCTTTAAATGTGCATACATCATTACTAACAAGAGTGGCCACACTGTACAATGGGCCCCCTCACCTCTTCCTCCTGCTCAACTGAAATTCTGTATCTTTGGGCCAATATCTCCCCTGCTCCCCTCCCATTCCCTGCCTAGCCACCGGTATCCACTCTTCCGCCCTTCATTTTGGCGAATTCGACCTTTCCAGATTCCATGACATCTTCCCTTCATCAGATCCTTTAGCTTCAGTCATTTCAAGTTTGACTTACCAGGTCTTTTCACAAGGGATCATTGCAAGGTTCATAATGACTTTCTGCTGAATTTATATGTGAAGAACAACTTCATTGGGTTCAAAATTCACGGTTCACATTTTCACCTAAAATGCCATGGAATTTGCCTCTGTGTCGGAGCTGTGTTGGGAAGTCTAGGCAGTGGAGAACGATTTCTCTTCCTTTAGGCGGTGTTTGTGCACTTATTACAAGCATAACTCCTCCAAATTGAGGAAGTAATCACAACTAATTACAAGTCCTCTAGAGGACGTGAAAGAATAATCACTGAAGGCTCCGTCAAGGACATGGCAGACCAGCTTGAAGACGTGCACAAAACAAAACACACCAGACAGAACAGAAAAATGGGGTGTCCTGGTTTGGATGGAATGTCCCCCAGGGCTCATGGTGGAAGCTTGGTCCCCACGGCAGCAGTGCTCAGAGGTGGAGCCTTGGGAAGAGGTTGGATCATGAGGGCTCTAATCCACTGGTGGGCTCACAACTGAGTGGACTACTGGGGGCGGTGGAGACTGCAGGAGGGGCTGCAGCCGGAGGATGCAGGTGCTGGGGGCATGCCCCGGAAAGGGACATCTTGTCCCCAGCCCCTCTGTCTTTCTCTCAGTTTTTTCTGACTCCTCTAGCCGAGCAGCCATGCCCGTCCACCATGATCATCTGTCCCAACACAGGCCCAGAAACCACGCAGTCAAGTGACCATGAACTGAAACTGTGAACCAAAATGAGTCCTTCCTCTTTAGCTTGTTCTTACCAGGTACTCAGTCACAGAAATGGAAAGCTGACCAGTAAAAGGGGTGAGTGTGAATAAAAGAAAAGAACAAATGCAAAAATATTAAAAGTATTCAGATACATTTTTTAAAACTTACTGAAATAAAAATACTCTGGAGTCTGCAGAGCAGATGGCAGCCCCCTGTTTTCAGGAGCAGTTGATGGTAAGAGATTGATAGGAGAGCCTGCTGGAGTCACTGGGCTTCGAGAATCGAGAAAATAAGGGCAATAGTCGTAATCGTCTTATTATAGACTATACAGTGTGTGTGTGTGTGTGTGTGTGTGTGTGTGTGTGTGAGATGCATTTCACATGATGACAAAGAGCCACATGGGAACCACATGAGTGCCCAGGCCTAAGTGCTGTTATCCAGAGGAAGTTCCCACCTGGGCTTCCTCCTTCCCCCGACATGCCCATGGTGGGGAGCCTACAGGTCTGAGAAGGAAAATGAGAAGTGTCACCCAGTTCTCTTCACGAACTCATATTACCCTCCAAAATAAAGGCCACATACGGAGATTCCTGACTGAAGGGATTCGGGAGCTCCCGCCTCCAGGAGCTCTCCTGGAGACCCTGGCTGCCCAAACAGGGGGTCCACACAGGCGGCTCAGGCAAAGGGTGTCACCCTTCGGCAAACGGAGCTTGTGCCAAAAAGGGGTCAGGACGAAGTCCTTCTGGGGATTATTGTGACCCAACAGATCACCGATGCTATAAAACTTACAGACACTGGTGCTAAAACCTGGGGTGTCACTAAAACCTGGGGTAGAGCCGGGGTGGAGGCCAGCAGACGCCCCTTTCACCACCTTTCACAGCAGCCACTGGACAGGAGCCGTGAGGAGGGAAACGAGGTGTGGTGATCGTACTTATTAATTGCTTATCATCATCATTTTTCTCTTAATTTTCAGAGGTCTTTCAGAAATCAATTTGTTTTCTCAGAGTAAAGAAGCAATAAAGAACTTACCTGAAATTCAGCAGTTCCTTAGAACCCAATCGAATGCATTTTTGATAAATAGCAAGTGTAGTGTGATGTGATTTTTATTAAGCTATTTCTATCCATCCATTGGTGTATTGATCTGTCAGGACACTTCTGGGATTCTGCTCAACCAACCTTTTTGTCTTTTCTTTTTAGTGGTGTGGATCACCTGTATAAAATGGACATCTTTGTTTCCAAAATACCACGTTGCTTTTCCCGGACTCCTTTGCTCTCCTTGCTGTGAGCTACCCCTGCAGCAGAGATTTAATTATTGTTGTGGTTTTCTCATCTCTCCTTCCCCAACCCGGCACTCCGGCTGTTCCCCTGCCCAGTGGCACAGCACACTCTGCTCTGTGACTTTCTCTCCCCGGCTGTGGCTTGTCACCTCAGCGCTGCCCTCTGCCTCAGCAGGCTCACCCTGTGGACATGGAAAGCACTAGCCAGAGGCATGGCAGTCCCCTCCAGCTCCTGCCTGTACCCAGCGGTTCTGGGCCCTGGTGCTCCAGTGCAGAGTGCGCGGTGTTTCTGGAATTTTTATACCCGGGAAGGATGATAGCCTTCAACACTCTTCTCTTCCGCAATGCTCCCGACCCTCTCAGACTCTGGTGTTCCCATGTGATTTAGTGCCATTTGGTGGGAGTCCAAGGCATCCTGTTGGTGTCCTACTTAATAATTCATGGGCTGCATCGCCTCATCTGGGGTGATTTATCCCCTTCCACAATCGAGTCGACGCTTCCGAGGATAAGATATGTTATCTCATTTACCCACGGAAAGTGTCCCTCAGTAGCACTTACGTCTCTCAACAGGATAAAATATTCTCCTCGTCCAGGTCCTGCAGTGTCTTAGGAAATTTATCCCTTCTCTTCGAGTGTCATGGTCATTCAAACGGCTTTGCTCCTTCTGCTCTATTTTGCAAATGTTTATTTTTCAATTATAGGAAAACTGCTGATTTTGCATATTAATTTGAAGACCATGGGATGCTCTGAATTCCACCAATTCCAACAAATTTATTTTAGCTGATTATTTGGTATTTCCAGACAGATAATTATACTCTCGTCAAGTCATCTCTTACCTAATTATGTTGGCTGGTGTTCCCAAAACAATAGGTTAAAAAATACAGTGAACACAGGCATGGTCAGACGTTAATTTGAATGGCTTTATTGTGTCAGCATGACAGTGATTTTTGCTTTGAGATTTTAAAGAGCTACAGTGGATTCTTGAATTCTTATGTAATACCAGTTCTCAGTAGACGTGTGTGTGTGTGTGTGTGTGTGTGTGAAATTAAGGTATGTTGGATTTCAGCAGATGGGTTCTTGGGTGTTTATTGGATTTGTTTCTTTATTGTGTTGGTTTATTGGATTATTTTCTCCCTTTGACTTATTGAGTGCTGAATTAGTTACCGATTCCATGCTGGATAGCTGGGTTCAAGGGATAATTCCTCACTGTGGTGGAGCGAGGCCTGAGCCTGGCCAGGACCAGGGTGGAGACAATTCTGAAGCTAATGCTGAGGTCTCAGGGCAGTTCCCTGAAGGTCTGGGTGGGGAAGGGGGCATTTTAGATGACACGTGGCTCTCCTCTGCAAGCTAGTGCCCATTACTGGGACTAAAGGGGTATGTGTGGGTGCTGAGGTGCATACAGGTGGAGCCAGGGGTCAGCTGTCTGTATCTTGGTGGTAGCACCAACATTTGCTTGCTTGACTTTCCTGCCACAGCCACCAAGTGCAGACACCTCAGAGGCTGCTCTACTTGGAGTGGCCCAGCAGAGACATCCTGCCTGCCCTTCCCCTCTTTACGCCCCCATCACTGGGCTGGGGTCTGGTCCTAGGACTCTCTGGGGTGCTCTCCCTCCCCTGTGCATTGGATGCTGTGAGGAGGCCACAGCCCGAGTGGACTCCCTTCACCCATCCTCTCTGCTCAGGTTCTGTGGCTGAGTACCCTCATGCTTCATAGGACCATGTTGTTGTTCTCCAAGTTTATACCTCGTGGGTCATTCCACAGCCATCTTTAAGAGAGGGCAGCAAGTAAGTCATCCCTGGTCATGCTGGGTTTTTTAAAATGACTCAATCCCTGACACTCACTCTCTCTCTCTCTCTCTCTCTCTCTCTCTCTCTCTCTCTCTCTCTCACCTGTGCACTGTACATATGGACAAAACCTCTTTGGCCAAAGTTTGAAACTTAGGTGAGTCAACACGGAGGGCCCAAGGCCATCACCATGAGGCTCAGATGATCTGCTAGATTCCAATCATCCTGTTGAGGAAGAAGACTGTTCTGGGGGAACTGTCCACGAGGCCACTTCAAAGCCCAGAAACCTGCGCTGGGAGCTCTGCATCTAGACCATCCTCAGGCTCCTACCCTCAGGCTGCACCCCATCCTGCTCAGAGGTAGGGCCCTCGATGCCCCTCCATTTAATGATTTCAGGGTCCGACCCTGTCCCTTCCACGCTAACAGTCAGAACCCTGATAAATGCATCATCACTAACAAGGGCCAGCCCGGCTCTTTGGCCCCAGTCCCCGTCTCTCTGCACGCTGCGGAAGCAGACAACCGCACTCAAGTGAACTCAAATCCTGCCTTATATTTTTTCTGTATTTTTATTGTCATTAAAAAAAATGCTTCCGCACATGAGTGTAGCTCATTCATGAGTGTGCAGTTCAAAAGAACTTGCTTCAGTGTTCAGGAAGCCCCTGGAGCCTGGAAGAGGTCAGGAGCAGGGCCCTCCCCTGCCTGGTGGGCAGCGGGTGGGGGCAGTCGGGCCACAGCCCTTCTGACCTGCCCAGCCCCAGAAGAAAAGCAAGCGGGGGCTGCCCCTGGACCTCCTAAAATCCTGGCTGTTGGAGCATTTTCCTCCAGACTGACCTTCCCTACACCGAGATGGAAATGAGCCGCGGTAGCCCTTGGCCCTGAACCCGGCTGGCTGCCTGCTCCTGTGGCCTGGCTTCAGGAAACAGGAGGAGGTGAGGAAATCAGCTCTAAGGAAACCCCGAGAGCCAGAGAGAATGACCGCAGTCGTGGGGCACGGGGGTGGGGACCAGACTCGGGCGTCTGATAAGTAGGTTCATTAGCTCGCTGACCCTGCTGACCTACCCAGGAAGCCCAAGGCAAGGCCTCTTCGTGCAGGGATGGCCGCTCCCCAGGCCAGAAGCGCAGACGGAACCAGAAGACGCCTTCTACAAGCCGAGGGAAGCGCAGGTGTGAGTGTGGGCCCTGCTTGTCTCTGTCCTGGGGGATGTTTGCTGGGAAGAGATTTATCTGGAAATGTGAATCAGGTCATTCTCCATCCACAGTCGTGTTGGCGATAAAAGGCCTGATGCGTCAGGGAACTGCAGAAAGCAATCTGGAGGAAAACAGGTTCCTTGCGCCCCTTCACGGGAAGATCAGCTCATGGGTAGGGAATGTGATTTTGAATCTGGACGCTGGTGACGTCTGTTGCTTTATTCCAGGCAGCTGCCAAGCAATCAGCAGACGGCAGGGACCGCCAGGCATACCAGGACATGACCTGCCACGTCCCCACTGTGAGCCAACGCTGGCTTAGGCTTGAGCCGGGCTGCAGGTCTTGAACCTCCCACATCTCTGGGCAAATCCAAGGACCTCGCAGTGACTCCATAGCCTGCCCCTTGTCCTAAGGCCTCCTTCTCACCATGATGCCGACTGCGGCCCCTCCCAACTCCACACCTGCAGGGACTCACCAGTGTCAGGCTTGGGCAGAATCCTCTTCTCCCAAGTGACCCAGGGGCAGTATCCCCACAGCCCGCAGATTCCTTCTGCATCACCCTCACAGTGAGGCCACCGGACAGTGACGTCGGGCTGATTCCCCGACTCTGCTGGCTCCGTTTCCTTCTGTGGCACAGCTCACCCTGTGGCTTATGGACCCTGTGGCTTATTGATTATGTTTACCGTTTGTTTCCCCCAGAACGCGAGCCCCACGAGGGAGGAGCGCCGTCTCTCACCTCTGCCTCTGAAGGGCAAACGCGCCACAGGTGTGTTCCCATCGGACCTGGCTCCTCCAGTGGGCGCTGCCCTCCCATCCTTCCCAGGACCCTGACACCAGGGCAGAAGGTTGGCATGGGAGGCCAGACCTGTGGATAAGGGCTGGGGCGGACTCAGCGACTCCACCACCTCTGACAAACTCCAGGCCCGAACAGAAAGACGGCCTCAGCTCTGGGATGCTCGTGTGTGTGTGTGTGTGTGTGTGTGTGTGTGTGTGTGTGTGTGTGTGTGTGTGTAAACCACAGGCGCTCTCCGTGACTTACGGGGACAGCACCAGCCTGAAGGGGAGCCCCAGAGCCGTGGCCCCACTGCCCTAAGTCCAAACATTCTGGCTCCTTGCAGGCCCCGCAGCCAGTGGCTGTGATCTGAAGCAGTTACCAGCACTTACACGTGTGGAAAGGGCTCCTTCCAGAAAAACAGGGCGGAGGGGCTGCCATACGCCCGGGATCCAGGGGAGGCTTGTTCCCGTCCTTCCTGTGTTTAATCAAGAGCCCATTGAGGGGGGCACGTCATCTCTCCACTCGTCTTTCCCTCTTTCTTCACATGCAGAATGTATTTATTTATTTTCGTCTTTGTTAACAGGGAAGTTACATAAAGTCGAAGGAATTTCAAGACCGAGAAAAAAGACCTATTCAGTGGAAGCTAGCGAGTTCATTGCTGATGGTGCAGTCTGATTTATCTGGAAGAAAGGACCGAAGGGGAAAGGGCAGCCCTGCAGTCGATGATAACCTCGGGTTAGCATAATATAAACTGTGCACGTTCTTTTATCCATCGCAACTGAATGAACCTTTGTGTGCCTGACGCTGGAAAGCAAGCCCAGGGCTGGGTGGTGCAGAGGCCTCCAGGAGCTGTGTGCCGTCCAGATGTCTGTGTGGCCTGCCCAATCCTCTGCCCAAGGACCTCACAATCCGCAGCTCTTTTAAATGGCTTTCTTGTCACACGGTCTCGCACTGTGACGCTTAGCAAACTAAAAATGCTGCTTCATAAGATATAAAATGTAGGAGCGATGACTCTCCTACACACGGGTGTCAAAACATTTTATTTCACTTCATTCCTATTTCAAGCCAGAATTTGGTTGAAAGTTTTAAAAAAACATACATCAAACAGCTAGAATCCAGAGGCCTACCCAATGAGTTTGCTTATTTTTCTTGGTAAATTAACAGGTTGGTTGGGTAATGTGCAGACATATGTTTAGTATTATATATCAAAATCCCTGAAAGAATTAATATTCTTGGATTCCCACAGCTTCACCTCTAGAAACTAGAAACTAGAACTAACACACTAAACATATATGTAACATATATTTACACACACACACACACACACACACACAACCTGAGATTTGTGTGCAAGGATGTTTAATGCAGTTTTCTTTACAACAATGAAAAGGCTCCAACAAACAAAATCTTAAATAGCCAAAAAAATAACAGCACAACCAAAATGTGGAGCATTTTGAATCTATAAAAATCATATTCTCACACTATCACAATATTTCTGGAAATTGTCTGAATTGTAGGCTTACAGATGGCTTTATTTTCATTTTAAGCTTATTCTATTTTCTCATCATTTTTTTACAGAGTCATATATCACTTTACTTTCTGGGGAAATCATGAATGACATCTTGGGATAAAGCGAGCACACTCAGTGATAATCGACCATGGATTCCCTGATTCGGGCTGAACCTGGTACTTGGGAACCTACAGACAACCTGGGGGCAGCTGCTGCCCCTCCCTGCCCTGGTGTCCTGCGGAGGCCAGGGGTCACTGGAAGCTGAGCCTCCGGCCTGTAGGAGACGCCGCTGTTCTCCTGACGATTCTTGGGTCTCAGAGACCCAGGGTTTCTCCTCTTCCTCTCATGTCCTGAAATTCCCTCGCGTTTCTTCCTCCTACTTTGTCACAAGACCAAATATAAATGTGCAGGGCCAAGGATTTGTCCTCGGGCTTGGCCATGAAATGAGACCAATGGCATCTCGATTTCTGGCCCACAGTTTACTTTCAGCAAGTTAAAATCACGCCTATGGAAACCTCGGTGGCTCCGGCAAACGTAAACCACGTCTCCGAAAACAACTGTTTGATTAATGCAGCCGGTTCCCGCAAGCAGCTTACAAATTCTGTGGGAAAAAACCCAAAAAGCCAGTCAAAAAGCCTGCCTGGGGCTGGGGCTGCAGCTCAGGGGTAGAGCGCTTGCCTCGCAGGCACGAGGCCCTGGGTTCGGTTCCCAGCACCACATAAAAATATATAAATAAAAATAAAGATATTGTGCTCATCTACAACTAAAAAAAATATTTAAAAAAATGCCTGCCCGACTGAAAGGCCCAGCCAGGCGGCGTCTGGGCGTGTGGCACAGGTGTCCCTGCAGGTGCCTGCGCTCTGTGACCCCCACCGCGGGAGGCCCCACCTGCTAGATGGACACCATTTCCTCAGGTGCTTCTCCTCACTGGTTTGGAAAACGCTCACGGCTTAGTAAAGTCTGAGCCTCGCAACCCAGGCATCTTCCAGGTGGCAGAGGGGAGAGGACCGGGCAGGCGCTGCCAGCCAGTGCCCGGGGAGTGTGGCTGCCTGCCTCCCAGGGGTCCTTCGCCAGCAGGCCTCCACCTGCCCTCCACCCAGGAAAGGGCAGAAGGAGGGAAATGCCCACAGACCATCCCAGCTACCTGCAGAGGAGAGGCCAAGGCCCAGGTCGCTCGTCATGACCAGTCTCCAGGTAGCCAAATCCATCACCATCAGTCTCCAAACTACTGGGTGCATGTCGTCTGCCCCTCACCATGTCACCTGAGCAAGATCTGCCAGGTGCCTTCTGTGAGCTTTATCCACACAAGACACCACAGACAGAACCAGGTCAGGAAGCAGAAGGGGCACACACAGGATCATGAGGGGAAAGGACAGGGAGGTCACTCACCATCAGCCACCCTAGACATGGCCAGGCACAGTCACTGCAAAGACGTGGGTTGCTGGCCCTGCCACAGAGAATCCATTTACTCCTTTAATTTCATTCACTGACTTGGAAAATGTCCATTGGCCAAGAAACAGAAGGCCCAGGTGAGTTTGAAGCCTCTGAGGGACACCACAGAAGAGGTCAGGAGAGGTCCCTCCCCTGCCTGGTGGGCAGTGGGTGGGGAGAGATCAAAGCAGAGGGCATTCGGCAAGTGAGCAAAGGGCAGGCGACGCCAGGCAGATGGAGTGGCGTCAGGCAAGGCGGGAACTGGGGAGGCACGTGCTCTTGGTGAACAGCAAACAGTTTATTGAAGCCCAGGGAGGCCCCTGGAGGAGGAGCAGAGGCTGACAGATGCGTGGGGTGCAGAGCTGTGCTCACAGATCCTTCAGTCTTGCTTTCTCCTGTGCCCGGGCTTGGTTCTGCCCTCACTCAGCGGAGAGAGTGTACCAGCTCAGCTCTCTCCCACCTGTGTCCCACCTCCTGCGCAAGGACAGGAGTAGCTTCTCTTGGTCCCAACCTGGTGGGACAGTTGGACTGGATGTCACAGCAGCAAGGACCAGCAGCCCTGCACATGACAGTGGTCGACAGGATCCCTACTGACCAGACCCTTCACTTTGTGGGCACAAAGTCCCATGAGGTAACTTTTCCTCTGGGGCAAATTCATCCTGACATTGACTCTCTAGTCCTGTGACAGGGACTGCCGTTCTCTCGAGAGGTGGTGACTGAAAGATGTCTTCATGTTGAACTGTTAGAACTGTGGGACCCGTAGAGAGCGGCCTTGTCCGGAGTATCCAGCAGTGGAAGGGTGCACCCCACAGTGCAGCCTGAACCAGCGGCCCGCACTGGGTTCCTCTAGGGCCTCCTTCCTGAGGTGCATGCACCACCTGCCGTCTTCTCACCTGAGCCGACCTTCAGGACTGGTGCAGAGGAGTCCAGCACACAGGGGCCACCACAGAGGGGACCCGGGAGACCAGAGGCTGCAGCTATGGGCCATCCTCCACAATTCCAGTGGGTCAGGCTGAGACCCTGTGCTCAGCCTCGCGCTCCCTGCCGCCACCTCTCCCAGGGCCCACGGAAACAACAGGCTGGGAACTCTGACCACGGTCTTTCCTAGCGGGCCTCCTTCCCAGGGCCCTTGGAGCCTCCATGGCACATTCTCGCAGTGATCCCCACACCAGGCTGCTCTTCTCCAAGGCCCCCAGCTCCAGGGGCTCAGACTCGCCAACCCCCGTGGAATCTGGGTCCCTGCCCTGAAGGGTGAGTGCTGTCCTAGGACTGAAGTTCCCGAGGGAGGGCCAACATCAGGCACCACCACCCGAGCCCAGGACCCCGTTCAGGCCTCCATGGAAGAGCAGACGCTTCCAGGCCTGACAGCAGAAACTGAAGAGTCGCCCTCCTAACAATAAAATCATGTAAAACTTTCCAAAAAATAAAGGTGACAACAAAAAGACACATGTGGTCTCCTTCTTCCTTCCTTCCTTCTGTGCGGAGGGTCAGACCGGAGCCTTGCTCGTGCTAGGCAAGTGCTGCACAGATGAGGTCGATTCACCCAGAGTTTCTCCAGCCTTTGACAGGACAGGAGATGTCATGAGACAAAGAGATAGCTACCTAAAAGTGCTCGTCCGCGGGCCGGGAGGTGTCACCGGAAAAAGAGGACTTTCGCAGAGTCCATACTGTGGAAATCTGGAGTGAGTTATTAGATAAAGAGAAGACAAAGAAATAGGACAGCTAGCCCCAAATGTTTATGGTAAGTCTGAAAACAATAAAAGTCATCTCTTAATGTCCTTTAGAAAAATAGATAGGGTCCTATTAAAATGTCACTCAAATTCTGATCCAGAAGCCTACCTACCTACCTACCTACATCCAGAAGCCATGTAAGAGATTAGCTGAGTTTTTAAAATGAGGCTTAAAATCGTGTGAATGATTATTAGGATTTTATATTAGAAATCAAATACAACTCTGGCTAGGGGGGAGTTAAAAGAAAGGTGAGATTTGTTCTACATCAAACAGGTAGGAAACTGGACACAATATATGAAACAACAATTTCCAGACATTGAAAAACAGGAAGTAAAAATACCAGGTAGGATGAAGTCTAAAAATCCAACACTAAGAAAGGACAACGTCTGATCCTAATTAAAAATTACTAGACCCATTAGTAAATAGAAAGTTATTGTACATACATCTGAGTCAATAAAAACAGAACTAGATATGATTAAGATGATAAAATTACAATAAGGACCTTTAAAATAGCCATAATACATGTCTCAATAGTCTCAAAGACTAAAAGAAAAACGTGAATATAAAGAGAAGATATAAATAAGACACAAAAAAGGATGCAAATAAGAACCAAACAAATATTTCAGAGAAAATTATCCATAAAATATAAAGTTTCATTGAATTGGGTTAAAAGAATACTAGAAACTGCTAAAGACCAGAGTACACGGACACACAACAGAAACTATCCAAAATCATAAAGCAAAAAATACTGACCAGATTCTGAGTGACCTGTTGGACAATATCCATCCACTAACGTGTGTGTAAGTGGGGTTAGAAGAGGACAAAGCAGTAGTATTTGAGGAAATGCCAGCAGTATTTCAAATTTAATTAAAACTGTATCCCCAGATCTCAGTAGCCTAATAAGCCCTGATCTGCGTCAACTCAAATAAAGCCACCTGGCACATCACGATAACATTGATTAAAAAAAGTAGCAACAAAGAGAAAATCTTAAAAGTAGCCAGAAGAAAAGGCCCATTAAAAATGATGGGAGGCAGAAGACAACTGTATCCATCTCTAAGGGCAGGAGGAGGTAAAGCCCTATCAAGTTCCAGTTTTATAGATTGTGTGTTAAAGCTTTCTCAGACTACTAAGGAGAGAATTTATCACTAGCTTACCTTCACCACAAGAAATGTTAAAGAAAATTCTCCAAGCAAAAGGAAAATCACTCCAGGTGGAACTTACCCAAGGGATGAAGATCACAGAGACTGTGAACATGGGCAGAGATTTATTTCTCACTTTTTATTATGGCTTATTATTTTATTATTTATTATTTTATTATGGTTTATTTCTCACTTTTCCAATTTATTGCACCAACAACTGAACATTTTATAGCAAAATAATATTTGTTGGTGTGGTCCATATTATGTAAAGACAAAATGTATGACAATAATAGTAAAAAATAAGGAGAGTTCCATCTAAGTTTTTGTATTTTATTTGGATGATGTAATAGCCTCTAAATGCAGAAATATTTAAAATGCATTTTAAACCCTAAGGAATCAAAACAAAACAAAGTGGAATAAATAGTGATACGATATTGGATGCAAAATGAAATAATATATTATTTTTAAAAGGTGGATAAAAAGGAACCATATATCAGATTAACAAACAGAAAACAAACATAAATGTGAAATTTTTGAGCCCAAATATATCAAGCATGTTGGATGTAAATCATCTAAGGCTGCCAATTCACTAGCCACGTGACTATTCAAATTTAAATTTGATTAATTTCAGTTTTTTTTAATTAATCCTCAGGCAAATTTGAGCCCAGGGCTCAGCAGTCCAGTGGGCTGGTGGCCGCCATCTTGGCAGGGCAGTGAGGAGAGTCCCTGGGCACAGAAAGCTCTACCAGAGCTTTGTACATGGTGTCCGTGTACACAGAGTGTGGGTCCAGACATCGACCAATAAACAGACGGTCAGACTGAGTGGGAAAACAAGACCCAGGCAGGTCAATGCTGTCTAGGAAGGAAAAAGAAAGAAAGAAAAGTCATAAAGTAAAAAATAAAAGCAGCTTTAAACATAAAGACACAGGTTAGTAAGAGGAGACTTCAAACAAGAACTGGTACCAGGGACGAAGGACTGGATTCATGATGATAAAGGACTTACTTCATGACAGGCAACTGTTCATGGACTAATGAGAGAACTTAAAACATCCCAATCAAAGACTGTCAGAACTAAGAGAATAAATAGACATCTTTAAGTTATATTTGAAGATTTTAAAATCCTTCTCTCTTAGCAAACAGTAGAACAAATAGAAAATCAGGAGACCTTGGACTTGAAGTGGACCTAATTGAGCTTCATAGAACCTGCATTCCCAAACCGCAGAAGTGCTACAGGCCAGGTGCCGGAGACCATCGCCACAGCAGACAGTGCATGTGGCTGTAAGTGTCTCCATAAAGTCTAAAATATCTAAATCATAGTGCTTGTTTTGTTTATTGGTTTAACCATAATGGAATTAAATTAGAAATCGATACAGAAATATATCTGGAAATGTTCCCAAATATTTGGAAATGAAATGAAACTCTTCTAAAGAACATGGAGGGCCAACAACAAGACTATCTCTCGCATGACTGATGACATTTGTTTAGAAGAAGACATAAACTCTCAATGTCAGAAATAAAAGAAGGGACTTCACTGCAAACCCTTCAGACATTACGTAGGGGAAATGGAATGATGTGTTGCCGATACAATAACCTAGATGAAAAGGACCAATCCCACGAAGGTGTGGTTGACAGAACGTGTGCTTGAAGAAACAGGAAGTCTCAACGGTCCTCATCACATAAGGAATCAGATCCATAATTCAAATGTTTTCCAGATGATCCCACAGATAAACAGTGAGCTTCTCTTTGAGCAGTTTTAAACGAGGCAGGCGTTATTGTTGACTGGAGCTACTCAGTTGTGCATTGAAGCACCAGGGCTTGGTCCTCCTCACAAAGGAAGACTTCACACCTGCAAGCAGCTTCTCCGTGTCTCACTGCCTCTTCTGTCCCCTCTGTCCTTGCAAAATGTCTCCATAAAGTTTAAAATATCTAGACCATAGTGCAATCTATAGTGACCACCGTTCTTCTGCCTCATTGAGACGGTGGGGATGCCGATTGCCCTGAGATGATCCTCCCATGACCTGGCTATGTACAGAAACATCACACTCTATCCCCAAAGTGTGGACGATCATGCTTTCATTAAAAATAAAATGAACCAGTGATAACACCAACCCCACACGAACTCGTTCAGGAAGCACAGTGGGGAGGGAACACTTCCAAGCTCACTGTATGAGGCCAGCCTTTACTTCATGCCCAAACTCAATGAAAGTATCAGTAAAAGAAAATTGTAGGTCGATCCGAGTCATGTACAAGGATGCCAAATCCTTAAAACCTGCGAGGAAGTAATCATCCTTAAAGCACAATGAGATGAAGCACCTTGACAAGTTGGTTTGTTCCAGGAATAGAAGAAAATCAAAGAAATTTGCTATATTAACAGAAATTAAAAAGAACAACATTGCAATTTCAGTAACTACAAGGAAAAAACAAAACAGGTGTCAACACTTACATGCCTTCATATTTTAAATCACTGGGAACACTGGGAATAAAATGTCCTCATCCTGCTAAAGAAAACCTACCATGATACTGCAGCTAACTTACACTTGGTGGTGAGGTTCCAGATGTGTGTTCTGCAATGAAGAACAACACAGGATCATCCCTCTCACCATCTTATACTGAAGGTCTCAGCTGGTGTGACAAGACAAGGTAAAAACAATTCAGATTAGAAAGGAAGAAGTAAACTGCAACCAGGCATGTGACAAATCCTAAAGGATTTTGTCAGTCAGATGTCCATCACTATAACAAATAACTGAGATAAACCAATTTATAAAGCCAAAGGGTCATTTTGGATCACAGTGTTAGAGGTTTAGTCCATGATCCACACACATACACACACACATACACATACACACACACACACACATACACACACACACACAAATCAGAACTAATGCATAAGTTTAGCCAGTGGCTAAATACAATATAAAAAAATCATTTGTATTTCTGCATACTACCAACAAACAACTAGAAATTAAATAATAACAATCACAGTGGCATCAAAAATACAAAGCACTTTAAATTTGGCAAAGTGTGTGGAAGAGCTATACAGGAAAAATTACCTACTATTGCTGACAGAAATTAAAGACAAGCACGTGGAAGCTCCTAGAACGATTTGATTGTTAGACTCCGTGGAGTGAAATGCCTACTCTCTCTTACTACTCTGTTGCTCCAAAACAATCCACATTAAATTATCAGGGGACATTTTTGGTACAAATTTATGGCTTATGCTAAAATCTGTGCAGAGTTAGCCAAAATATTTTAGAAAAGAGGAGAGTTAGAACTCATCGTGACTAACCTTGGGACTCACTAGAGGAAAATAGACCATCAGTTGGCCACGGTTTAGGGGCCCGTCACCACCTTCCTCTGTTCCCCCCAACGAGCTACTCACGCTCCAGTTCTGCTGGAGGTCAGCCTCTGCAGAGCCCGACACAGTTAGTGTCCCCTGGAGTGTTCCTAGAGGAAAGGGACAGAAAAACACTGTGTCCCTGGTGCCTCCTTTCTGTTCCCAAAATGCAGCCCAGTTGAGGGAGGAGTGAGCGCAGCTGGGGTGGAAGGTCCAGGCCCAGGTCATCTGAAGGACCCCAGCTCCCCGGGGCACGCTGGGAACCAGGGCCAGGTGCTGGTATCTGCAGAAAGCTACTTTCCTGCAGGGACTCCAGGGCGGCGGCTCCTTGGAGGCTGGTCAGACAAGCCACCAGGCAAGCCAACAGGGTGTCGCTGCTCCTGCAGGGAGGGGGCAGGACTGAGGGCCTGTGGAAAGGGTCACTCATCCAGCAGCTGCCGCTGGACCAAGCTCTGTGTGGGAGAGGAGGCGCTGCCCCATGAGGGACAGAGGTGCCATCTCTCTGACCCGTACCCACGAGCTCTTCCTGGAGTAGCCACTGGTCTTCCTTTTCTCTATAAACCATGTGTCTCACGCTGTTTCAAGGCACTTTTTTTGGCCTGTCTGCAACTTGTCCCACTGTCCGGGCACAACTGGACCGTGGACATGACAATCCCTTATCCACATTACTCTCCATGTTGCTACCATGCCCACAGCCTTTCACATACATTATTATTTGACTTACTTAATGTAAAATCATTGGTCAAACACATCATTCCGTGGCAAGATGACTCAGCTGGGGAACAGGAAGAATGCAACAACTCCATGATCGTTTTATGGAAGTTAAAAAGCATAGAAGCTAAAACAGGCGAATGAAGATGGAGCACGATGAGTGTAAAGGACAGACGCACCTTGCTCAGGTGAGAAACTAAAGAGAACAGTGAGCAAGCGAGCAGAGCACTCAGACAAGGCCAGAGTGTTTCAGAGGGCTAGTTTTGGCAATTCAGAAACCTTAACTAACAAGGGATCTATTTTTCCAACCTAAAACACAAAGTGAACACTTGGCAATTAACGGGTATTTTAAAATCTCTGAGCGATTCCTGGTGTCCCTGCAAATGTCAATCAACTCACCTGCCAGGCCCAAGCAGGCAAGTTCATAGCTTGTGTCTGGAGGTTTTTCTGCTCCTACCTGAATAGTCTGTTTATTCAAGTGGTCGTGGTGGCTCTTAACCCACCCAAAGTGTTAGTTTAACAAAGAACACCAAGCAATTAACCTGCTGGGGGGAAAGGGAAAGGATTAAAATAAGCAAAATTTATCACTCTGTCAGACTCGGCAAACAGCATTTGATGACCTAGGAGGCCTACAGCCGGAGCAGCTGCACCCACCCAGAAAACACGTCTACAGCTTCGCATGGTGTGAATTTCCACCAAGACAGACGAGCGAGCTGCGTGTTGGATCTGCATGAAGGAAAAGATGGGCATCACTCATTTCTTTTCCACGAAATTAAAGGAACGTCTGATTCAGCAGAGCCCAGCTCAGAACTCGCTGTCCTCAGTGCTGGAGGCTGAAGGGAGACCCTTGGCCTTTGAGGTCCTCAGACCAGGGGGCAAGGTGGCAGAGAGCCGCAAAGGCTGCACCGTGGCCAGGAGAACTGGACTTCCGTGGACAGAAGGAAGAGGCAGGGGAGGGCAGCCTGTCCAGGGCAGCCTCGGATAGCTCAGACCATGCGCTGGCTCAGGGGACCTGGCTCACCTGGAAGCCCCCTCAGGAAAGCCAGCCAGCAGCCCTGCTCTTCAGCCCATGCAGGCCCATCCAGACTCCCTATCCCCTCCCCCGGCTGTCCCCTTCCTCACAGGTGACTGGCAGGTACCTAGAGACAGGACAGCAGATCTGCTTTCCTCCCCGGGGCATGAGGCCTCCTTGATGGCGTGCAGAGGGCCTTGCCTGCTTCCACCTGCTGTCCCCGCCTACTCCTCTGAGCCCTCTGCAGTGGCAGGCGGGGCTTGGCAGGCTCTCACTCGAGGCCCTGGACCTGCCCAGCCCAGGGCTTGCCCAGCTCTCTTCTCTAAAACCCTATTGGAAGGTTCCTTCTGACCCCTGAGCTTTCGGGGGCAGTAGGAGAGATGTGGTCCTCCTCACTCCAATAGCCCTTAGGACTCTGTCAGAGGCAGGTCTCTGTACTGCTCAGCTGGGCCTGGAGCTGGGCAGCTGCGTGGGGAATCTCCACAACCGGAAACAAAGCCTTGCTCTGCTCCCGTGGATCGTGCCCACCCTTGGCCTTGCTCATGGGTCCCTGCCAGGTGGACCCTGGGGTTCTGCCCTGGCCTTTCTCTGCCTTCCCCTCCCCTGAGGTCCCCAGGACCTATCCTGCCCCTTGATTCCCCTGGGCTCTGGGCCATCTCAGAAGGTGGTGGCATGTCCCTGGGCCTGAGGTCTTCTCGCTTCGTCACAGGGCAGCTACCGTGAGACGAACAGCACTGTCTCCTGTTGATGACGCGGCCCTCTTCATCAGTGTCCTGTGCTAATCCCTGCCCTGGCTGACCAACACAGCATGGGCATGGGGGTGGCCCACCCTGCCTCCTTTCCCCATTGAAGGGTGCTACACGTGGACTCCTGCAGGAGGTGGCCTCTGCAGCCAGCAGGCGCGGTGTGACAGTGACATCTCATGGTTCACCCTCGCGATCTTCACCTCAGGGACACCAGGCCCCGGTCTCCTGATTAGCCCCCAAGAGTCTCGACGTTCGCATTTTCAGCCACAGCAGGTAGAGCCAGGGCACATGAGCAGGAGGTGGAACCTGGCTGACATCGCTGGGACCAAGGGGCCTGGTGAGGGGTTGGCAGGACAGGACTGGGGACGAGGCGAGTTACAGAGGGAGGCCTGTTTGTTTGAAGAGGCAGGGCAGGTCACCTTCTATTAGCTGTAAAGACATTCCTCTTCCTGGCATTCAGTGAGTTCTCAGAAAATGGGGGTGGAATTGAACTTGGCTAATTTAAGGGTCTCCTGCCAGTGGCTGTCACCAGTCTCCACTCTGAGCTGTTTATGTAACCAGAGCTTTCAATTGCAGTGGGCCACATGTGACCCCCGCTGCTGAGCCCAGACCAAGGGTTAGGCCCTTTGGGGAGCTGTAAGGAGTGATGCACGGGCTCTTGTTTCCATCTGATGTATTTCAGAAGATGGTAAAGTTGGTGTGAAAAATATTGAGGACTGTGACCTGAAGTTAAGGCAGAGGAGGACAAAAAGCCTGAACACTTTCATTATCCGCAGCAAATGGCTCCTGATGAAGAGCAGGCACTGCACTCCAAGACCTTCAGTAAGGTCCGCTGGGGATGGCCAAAGCTTCTGGAGCTTTCCAGGGCATTGGAAATGGCTACAGCCACTCTTACAGGACTGCTCTGGGCCAGTCAGAGCAGGGGCAGCCCCTACAGCATTTGAAAAATGGGCTCAAGCTATTTGGAAACTGTTGTACACATATCTAAAAGGATGGCAGAAGGGAAACTCTGGCTCTGCAGGTCAGCCTGCGAGGGAGAACAAACAGCCAAGAATGGAAGCGAGAGTTCTGTCCACACACTGCAGAAACCCAGTCTGATCTTTCACTTGAGGAGGAAGGCGGCAGCCAGCCTGTAGCCAAGGTTCTTTATTTTTGTACTGATTTTAATATCACATTACCAATCTCAAACTCTGAGCCTTTTATCTTTGCTCTGAACCAGTCTAAAAATGTTGTTCTCTTCCAATATCTCATCCCAACCAAGATTTCCTCCAAGGTTGTTCTTCCAATGACATGGTGAAAGATTGGAAAGAATGAGTGAGATTGAAAGCAAAAGAAAGGAAATAGGAGGAAGGAAGGAGGGAGGGAGGGAAGGAGGGAGGGGGGAGGGAGGGAGGGGGAAGGAGGGAAGGGGGAAGGAGGGAGGGAGGGAGGGAAGGAGGGAGGGAGAAGGAGGGAGGGAGGGAAGGAGGGAGGGGGGAGGAGAAAGGGAGGGAAGGAGGGAGGGGGGAGGAGGAAGGGAGGGAAGGAGGGAGGGGGAGGAGGGAGGGGGAAGGAGGGAGGGTGAGGAGGGGGGAAGGAGGGAGGGGGGAGGAGGGAGGGGGAGGAGGGAGGGGGAGGAGGGAGGGGGTTGGAGGGAGGGAAAAGGAGGGAGGGAGAGAAGGAGGGAGGGGGAGGAGGGAGGGGGAAGGAGGGAGGGAGGGAAGGAGGGAGGAAAGGAGGGAGGGGGAGGAGGGAGGGGGAAGGAGGGAGGGGGAAGGAGCAAGGAAGGAGGAGGGAGGACTCGGTGGTCATGTGGATTAATGAATTTGCTTCAGAGAGCTCAGAGTCATTTCATGTCTCTAAAGGAATTACAGGCCCCTGGCAAAACGCAGTTCACATGAGCTGCACGGGCACCTGTTCCCTGGACGTGCCGGGCTTTGGATCCATTTCACCCTGGTCCACCAGCAGGGGCCAGAGGCTCCTGGACACCCCGTGCTGGCCAGCCACCCTCTGAGGGAGGTGGGCCTTCCCATGGGTCTTGACTGACCTCAGGGTACACGGTGGCGTCAATGTTTTCTTTTTCACGCCCAGATCCTTCACAGCTGTGTCCACACACATCTGCAGTGACTTCACCCCTGCGCATGGCTGTCAGCATGACTTCATGAGCAGTGAGCAAGACCTCGGACTTCGATGTTGACTCAGGGAGAAATCGCCCGCCCTTCCGTGACCCTTGTTGATCCTGCCCTGTTTGCCTCTGTCTCTTATTAGCATAAACCAAACAACACAGCGGCCTCTGCCCACTCATCTGGATGCACAAAGCCACAGGGAATCACAGGCTCGTGGAGTCACTGGGACAGGACCTGTGTTTCCTCTGCAGACGTTGTAGCTAGCTAGTTCTTGCTCAACATAGTAATAGAGCCAACAATCATAAAAGTATCATTTGTGATTTCAGATTGAATAGGTAAAGGGTTTTGGTTTTTTATGTTTTGTTTACAATAAGGGCCACAATCAGGTAAATCCTTCCTGAATGCAATCATACAAAGTACTTCATATTTTGCATTAACTGTCAAAACAGTCCTCTGGGAGGAGTTCTGTCTTTAACTCTATTGTGCAGTTTAAAAGGTCAAATAACTTGCCCATGTCTACCTCACTAGTCAGTGACAGGGTTAGGCCTGTACTGCGACATGGCTGCTGTGTCCATCTGCTTCTTGGAGCAAACCTATGCCCAGTCTGTAGGGGGCAGATAGTGGCTTCCATGGGGAAATCTGCTAGAGATGCACCTGCTTCCTCTGCGAGAGTCCACAGAAAGACTGGGCAAAGAGTTTGCTGAAGAACCTGCTGCCTGTGAGCTTCTGAAAGTAGGAGACTTTCCTGCCTAGAAACAAGCACAAGATTTTACATACAGTAGGAGCCTCCTCAAGCGTGTTGGAGGAGTGAGAGAATGAGTAGACACACGCAGCCAAGCAAAACCTGGACGAGGGCAGGTCTTCTCTGGGTAAACAAGCTTTTTGCTCCCACATCCAACATGCACATCTTGCCATCTCACAGTGACAGCAAGTTGAAGGCTGCCGGAGGAGTGTATTGCTGACCTCATCCTGTACATGTCTGGAGACCTCCGCTGACAAAGGCTGACTGCAAGGGCCTGCTCTGGAGGGAAGCAACCTGGGGAGGAGACAGGGAGCCAGTGAAGCAGGTAGGTCTCCTACACTGTATTCTACGGCTGACACCAGCTCCAGGGTTTCTCTACACCTTCTTCACAGTCCCTCAGCTTCCTGGGAACACCAGGCTCAGCACACTTCCTACAGCACCTAGTGTGCAAACTGGTGGAGCAGCATGTAAACAAATGTCAGTTTAAAAAACAAAAAAAAAGGAAATGTCTTTTCAGACTGTGCTACTGTGCTATGATTTCTCTATCACATATTCACACACACACCAAAAAAAAAAAAAAAACAAAAAAACAAAAAAAACAAAACCATAAAGCAAAGCAACAGGGACATGGGCACAGTCTGAATCACTAAAATAGTAGGGATCAAGAGATGTGCCTGTTAAATAGGCTCATCATAGGAAAAGACCCAGTCTGTTCCGGAGCAGCAGTAAGTATGAGTCAACAGTGGACTGGTGCCCATGGAAGAGGCAGTAAGTGTCACCATGTACTAACATAAACACATTTAAATACACTGTTATCAATTTGGCTTTCATTAGAAAACCACATCAACCTTCAGTGCCCGGTGTGGAAAAACCAGTTCATGGAGAGGCTAACAAAATGGTTCACTGTTTGGAAAATAAGATAAATGGGGCAACTGTGTTTTCCCTTGTTGACTGAGTGAAGGACTTGGGGCTTTTCCGTTTGGAGAAAAGAATGTTATTGGGCAGGTATAAATCACTATTTCCTCACTCTCATAGAACTGACATTGAAAAATATACTTTGAATCCTGGCACTTAGGCTGTGCTTTAGAAATTAATTGTTAATGGCCAAAGTTCAAAGTTCTTGCTTATTTAGCCAGAAGAGGTTTAGTGATCTCAGGAAAAGCTTTCTGACAATCTTTTCTTATGGTGGAAGTGGGGAAGTTCTGTAGGGTGGGCCCCCTCAATCCCCCCTTCATGGGGAGTCTCTGCTGTGGGTCTTCTGGAGACTGTGAGGACGCTGTCGAATGTGTGCTACTTACTACCCCCTCCCGCAGCCATTTACAGCACTCCACTGAGCATCTCTATCCCTGTGTGGACTCTGCGAAGGCTTCAATGTACCAAAAGTGGTCATCAAGACACAGTGGCACACACACATCCACGTGACAGCCTGTGGCCACATGTGGCCTGCGAGGCAGAGCCCTGATGACATGCGGGTGTGGCTTCTGGTTCTGTCCAGTCTTGCTGCCTGCATGGGCTGGGGCAAGACTCCACTCTATAGTGAGCTTTGGTTTCCCTCCTGCAAATTTGGATAATCAGCTGGTTGGCAGTGGAGGCCAACGTGCACATGACTGCCCCCTCTGGTGGGTGAATATCCTGCAGCCTAAGAGACCCTGGGAGGCCAGGTGCTGACTCAGCAGGGGGAGCAGGGCCACAGGAGAAACACGGGAAAGACTCGGCTCCAGAGAGCTACCCAGGTGAGTGTCCACGGCATCCACCTGGCATTCATTTTCTTTTCAAGGATCTTAACAAGAACATTAAACAAGACCCGTTAGAATGGATGCCAATTTGGAAGTGACTGGTTAAGTATGAAACAGAATCAGGGATTCCAAGGTGGAATGTGGAGGGGAGCCGCACACCAGCATGAATGTCATCACCTAGATGTCAGCTCTCAATGAGTCGGATGGCAGGGGAGGGTCAAGAAATGTGACGTTCATGGCTAACAGATCAGTGAGAAGGACACTTATTACACAATCAGAGCAACTGCCTGTCTTCGACTCTCAGTTTCATAAAAGGAAAGCACCTAACCAGGTCGACATTGTGCCTTACCTAGTCCTTGCCCAGCCTCTCTCCTGGCGGGAGCCCCGGGCTTTGCCACCCTGGTTTGCCAGCTCAGTCTCAATCTGTGCAGGGATTGTGGGAGGAACTCACTCTTTATCCCAGGGAGACAGCAGAGAGTTGAATAAGCAAAAAGTTAAGTCACAAAAGCGGGTACGTGTCTCGTGGCAGTCAGGCAGACAGGATGGAAAGTGAAGGCTGTCTCCTCTGTAGGCAGCAGAGAGCGACGCAGGAAGAGGCCCAGCGAGGAGGCCCCTTCAGATGACGTGGGGGCCTTCCCAGTGGCGATCAGCTGGCACTTGGTAAATCATCTGAGGTCTCTAAGAACAGGAAAGAAAAGCAGATCCCTAGGCATCGGCTTCCTGGCCACTGGAGGGGAGGGCTGGCTGTAAAGCTTCATTTGGCCCCAGCGAATGCCCCTTAAACTAGCACAGCCATGGACAATCCGCCCGCTGGGAGCAGAGCCCGAGAACTGAAACGACTCCGCTTTCCACCTCGAGGTTTCAAATCTCGCAGTCCCAGGTCGTGACTCTCAGCTGCCCGAGAGCCCTCTGGGTCCGACGTCACTCTTAAATGGTTGCCCAGAGTCACAGCCCCAAGCCCTTCCGGGCTGCCCTTGTTTTCTTCAGTAAGAAACCCTCCAACCCTAGAGCATCCTGGAGCGCTCAGTGTGGGGGCTGCAGTTTAGAGGAGGGAGGAGCCTGAGGCAGGGCCAGCTTTCCCTCTGCGCAGGCCATAAAGTGAAGTTCAAGTGGTGTCATTCGCACTAATCAGAATAATGAGGTAAGAGAGTGGAGAGTAAGGGGCTCCACTCCAAGTGCCCGTTATCTGATGCCAATTGATAAAGGAATGCCTAGGAAATTGGAAATGTCACCAGGCGGGGGGCACTGAAGCCAATATGCCATTGTTATTCATTTCAATGTCAAGGTTTCATGAGCAGCGGCATTTTAAAAGACACAAATTATAGCCCTTATTAGTGAGTATTGAAAACAATGCTGGAGAAGGAGTCTCTGCACAGAGCTTCTAGAAGGTAGGTGGATCGGTGTCTTCCCAGTGTTTATTTAGCACAGTATTTAAAATCAAGACCAAATGCACATACGGTGCACGTTCCTTTCTACGTGAATTCTTCTAATCACTCAGCGTGAGATTCGGTTTCAGTCCTACCTAGAGAGCTATATGAGACCTGGACAGCCTGATCTCCAAAGGATTTGGTTTCACCCCAGAGTCTCTGAAATTTTCTTTGTCTACATATGGCATCTCTGTCAACTTAATACAGGTAATGGCCAGGAATGTCGGCAGCCACGTGACGCTCGAAGGCACATTTTCCCTCCATCGTCTGCCTTCCTGACACGTTGAGTCTAATTTACCAGGAGGTGGAAACTAATTTCCTGAAGCAGTTTGCAGGGTCCTTGTGCAAAAGGGGAAAGCTGTTCCCTTCCTCAGGACATATGGTTGTGATTATGTAAAACTTCTCTTGTGCCATTCTGGACCCTGTCCCACCACCACCACTTCTGAGGATTGGGCTTGATGGCTTCTTTGAATGCACTCGTTTTCTAGAGCTTTCTGGGACAAGCATCCAGCACTCCCCACTCAGGGGGGCTGACGGGGGTTGCCGCACTTCCACCAGGTGCCCGAGCAGCCCAGGAAGTTGATCTGATCTCCTTACAGAGCAGACCCTGGGTAGAGGACTCCAGAGTCACCTCCAAGAGCTCAGTGAAGCCACAGGCCAGACTGGGGACATGGGACCCTTGAGCAGAAAGAACCCCACCTGGGTCTTAGGGCAGCAATGGTAGGTGCTCTGGAGCCAGAGCTTATAAAGGGAGGCCGTGGGCGAGTTACTCACCCTCTGCCAAGCTGCCAGGGCCCCCATCTGTGAAGGGGTCACTAACTAAAGAGTAAAGTGAGATAAGACGATGAGTGCACCTGGACCAGAGGAGGCGACCGGCAAGTATTAACCCTCGCCACTCCTCACCTGTGGGATGGGGTAAGTCCAACACCTGCCCAGAGCCTGCTGTGGAGACGGAAGGCAGCCAGGCAGGTACCACCTCCCGCGTCTGGTCCTGGGGCGTGATAACGCACAAGGGCTCACAGCACGGGTGCTGCCACCACCAGTCTCCACTCTGTAGACATGTGGCCTTGGTCCCGGCAGCAGGGGCCTCAGTGCAGGTCCCTTGGAGGTCTCAGACGCCCAGAGATGAGTGCAGGCAGGAGTCTCGGCTTCGGATGCACATGGAGCCATAGGGGAGGAGTCAGCCCTGGGTCAGGGCAGCCACAGAGAGATGCAGAACACAGGCCAGGGTGCCACAGGAACTCCCCGGGGCAGGGGAACCAGGAGACAGGGTCCCTCTTCCCAGTAGTTTCAGGTGACATCTTTGCGAGTCAGACCTCATCTTAATTCTCCGTACCTACTGGTGGAATTTGGTCAAACCCAGCCATCGAGGAAGGCACTTGAAAGAGAAGGGAGAAGAGGCTGTGGGCCTGGCTGGTGGAGGGCAGGGCATCGGAGGCTGCCCTGAGCAGCTGGGTTCTCCAGAGAGGCAGGGATACCAACCAGGATTCCAGGAGAGGTCAGCCCCGAGGGAGGAACCGAGAATCCTCATGCTCTGCACCTGCGGGCAGAGACCCAGGAGGGTGGGGGAGGATTCAGCCCAAGTCTAGAGGCCGAGAGCCAGAGGTGGGTGGCTTGTGTGATTCTAGGAGTCCAAAGGCCAAGAACGGAGCTCTGACGTCCAAGGGCAGGAGAAGAAGGATGTCCCCACTGGAGAAGAAAGACTCCTTCCTTCCTGTGCACTTTTGTCCTGTGCAGGCCCCAAGTGGATGGGATGGTGCCAGTCTGCCCTTCGAAGGGTGGATCCTCTTTACTCAGCCGGATGCAAGTGCTGTCTCTTCCAGAAGCGTCCCCACAGACACACAGGAATAATGTTTGAGTGGTGATCTGGGTGGCCCTTAGGCAGGTGAAGTTGATAAAGCTGACCATTGTGCTGCCACCTTCTCCTTTTTTGATGAACATGACTGGACTAGAGTTAGGGTTCGGGCTCCATCTGGGCCCTGGTTGGCTGGGCTCTGCCAGGTGCAGTGCAGAGGCTGGAGGATCAGGGTCACGTCTCAGGGCTCATCTGAAGGGGAGGGACTTAGAGTGCTTCATGTAAGCACCTTGACCCAGACTGGGGCTCTGTCCTTTGGTGGGGCCCTCCTTGTCCATCCCTGTCCCCCACAGCAGGACAGATCTTGCTGTTCTTTTCCTCTATCACCGTGACAGCAGCAAATGCCCCTTGGACTTGCCTGGAGAAGCAGGACCCACCTCCTACTTTATTTGTTATAAAAACAATGTATGATTAATGTGGGAACTTAAGGTATTGGGGGAGGCAGTACTTCTTAGCAAGTGGCTGGCTATCTCCAGCAGTAAATTCAGAGGTGAAGCCCCCCAGCGTCCACCTTGAGCATACATTGCAGGACTCCCATTGCAGCTTTCTTCCAGCTGAGATAGTCCACCAGTTCTCTAACAAACTTCCCAGTGCCGGCAGGTCCGGGCACAAGGGCAGGCTTCCGGCTATGAGACCCAGGGCACCAGAGGACATGCTCAGGAACTCAGGATGAGGCTCGGTTCACAAGACCCAGGGCCTGGGAAAGTTTTGGGGAGCCCAGCTTGAAGAAGCAGCAGACGAGCTGTGTTGACTGCTGGTAAGGTGTCCAGTCTGTCTGCACGTGGCCAGGGTCAGTCTCCAGATTCACAGAGTCCAGCCAGTGAGCAGGCCCAGGCACAATGTCCAGGAAATGGGCGGCTGGCCAGGGGTGCAGACCCCAAGAGGGACCTGAGTCACGGCTGCCAGACACCGAGAGCTACCAGCAGGTCTCCCGCTGGGGAGAAGAATGTTAATGGCTCACATGTGCCTGCAGCCCACAGCCGCACAGTGGCCTCTCCATACAGAGGCTCCCGGCTCCCCCCAAGCCTCCCAGCCCCCACCACCCTTTCCGGGCTCTGTGGAGATGGCCACATGGGCAGACACCGTGACAAAACAAACCATGGTTTGTTTCAGCAAAACTTGGAAATATGGAAATAACTTTCTGGGTTTAATAATGATGCAGAGAATGCGTGACTACAGGAGCCGCGGGTTTGAAATCTGGGGCTCTGGATGCTTGGGCAGAAGCCTTGCCAATACGCAAAGCTCCATGGACAATTCTTGGTGACCCCGTCCCTGAGTGTATCCAAAGTGAAGATGGATGAGTGTCAGAGCTGGGAGACCTCCAAGAGAGGGCTGCGGACCCCTGTCATCACCGTCCTCCTCCACTGGGTCCTGCAGATGGCTGGGTGGCTGAGCAACTCTGCCTTTCTTCAGCTGGTTCTAAAACCATGGCCTTCTGCTCCAGACTCCCAGCAAGAGTACAAGTACTCCCTTTTGTACAAGGGCCGGCCTCCGCTCTTTGATTGCCGGCCTGTGGGGCATGGGTCCACCCACCTCCTGCATAGCCCAGAAGCAAAGCGGCCACAGCAATCAGCCTGGTCCTGGGCTCCCCTCTCACTCAGAGGCGGACAGGGTCTGTGCAGTGGGGGAGGGTCCTGCTGGGGGCACAGAGGAGGCGTCTGGCTTCCAGGTGAGTGCTTTAATGAAACAAGGAAAGTAGCTGCACTTCCCTCGTCCAGGCAGGACTCGAGCCAGCAGTTCCTACCACGGCTCCTGCCACGGCTCCTGCCACGGCTCCTGCCACAGCTCCTGCCACAGCTCCTGCCACAGCTCCATCCACGGCTCCTGCCACGGCTCCTGCCACGGCTCCTGCCACGGCATTCAGGAAAGGGCTTCCAAGCCACCCTTCCGTCTGCCCCTTGGGTTCCTGGGCATGAGAGGTGAGTTTGCTGGATGCAGCTGGGTGATGACTGATTGTTTTTTTTGACTCTTCCCAATCTTTAAAGAACGTACAGAAAGAGTCATTGGACAAAATATTCTGTGGAGATCTGTGCACAGCCATGACAGATCCCCCCACGTCAGGGGCTCAGCACACGTTGTAATGGATGTGGGATGGTCTTTGCCATCTTTCCAGCACAGAGGGACATGACCGGTGGCAGCAGATCTGCAGTGGCCATCATGGCCCACTCATGGACCTGGGCACAGAGGAGAACAAGTGCTCATGGGCCATCTGAGGAGCAAGCTGGGTGTTTCCTGAGCCCCATCAAGACCAAGGGGCTCAGGAGCCACTCTGAAGCACTGCTTCTGCACGTGAAATTGCAGGTAGATGTTTATCAGTAGAATCAAACAGCATGTAAAGAGATGACCAAAAAAAAAGAAATCACAAAAAAAAATGCATTCGTGGAAAAATGAATACGTGTGTGTAGACACACACACACACACACACACACACACACACACACACACACACACACACATTCATCTTTAGCATTCCCAGGAATTAGGTACTGACGTTCTTCTTTTACAGATGGAAACCGAGGCTTGCGGGAGAGAATGGCCTTGTCTGAGGTCCTCTACTGAGCCAGAGGGGACAGGGGCTTCTCAAGCTTGCCCCCTGGGTTCACAGCTCATGTATGTAAATATGCAGGCTGCAGAATGAGTGTGACAATGTGTAGCAGGTCGTGACCATCTCCAAGAGCTCTCGGGCACTACTCCCCTCAAGAGGTGAAGCTCAGCCCCCCTAAAATGTGGGCCAGGCTTGGACACTCCTCCACTGAACGGAACGTGGCAGAAGTGCCATGCATGACTTTTAGGCCAGGTCGTCAAAGGCACAAGGCTTGCCCCTGCTCTGCTTGAGGACTTCAGCAGACAGGGAGAGATCTGGGCACCAAGAGCCGAGGCTCCTGCTCGGGGCCATGCAAGTGAGCCACCCACTCAAGCTTTCAGAGGACGACAGTCCCAGCCAACAACCTGGCTGCAGCCTCAAGAGAACCTCCGGGCCAAGCCGCTCTGGGCTTCCTCGCCCAGACGCTGGGAGTAAACCGTGTTTATTTCCCCAAGCCCTCAGTGTAGAGCTGTCTGTTCACAGTGATAGGAGACGGATGCAGCATGCTTTATCAATTGAGGAAACACAGATGCTTATAAAATTAGTGAGATCTCCCACTGTCTTCACCTCGTCTCCTGCAGAGATAAGCAGCTGCGGGTCTGCTCCCGCTGCCAGCCCATTCTGCCTCCAGGAAAGAGCTCACAGACGAGAGAAGCTCGTGGAAATGGGCGGCCGACTCTGAGTCTCCTGGTCAGGGAGGAACATGCTGGATGCTGTTGGACACTCGCCGTGGAAAGACCACACTGGCAGCCTGGGGAGCAGAGACGGCGTGGGGGGAGGAGAGGCACATCAGGGCTGCTGTGGGAAGTGAGGTGGTGGGGTGAGGAGGAGGGAGGACAGGCAGCGGAACACGGAGAGGTGGAGTGGACGGCTCGGTTCATCCTGGGCCCGCTCCACCATCCTCAGTGCCAGGCCTGTGAGAGGTGTTCTGCGATCCTTCCGCATCTGGAGGGTGGACATTCTAACTGCAGCAATGCTGACAGTCTCCGCATCCCGTGGTACCCACGCGGCAGCCCAGACAGCTCAGAGGAGGCCCCTCGGCCACCTCAGCGCAGAGCCCCGTCCTGGCAGCTTTACCAGTGGGCAGAGACTCGACGTGGGCTACAGATGTTTATCGCTGGCCTTTGGCCAGCTTCTCTGAGACCTCCAAAGGCATTTTAAGGCTTCTCAGGCACCTTCAGGATCCTCATTTCACAAATGGCAGGGGTGTGCAGGTGGCAAACCACCACCCTCAGGCCGGATCCCGCTGCTCTTTGTTGCTGTAAATGAAGTTTCATGAAAGCCACTCGTCCCCCACCCCGTGGCTGCTTTCCTGCTATGGCAGCGGCACTCAGGAGCCGTGAGGCCTTTTCTAGCCCTTGGAAGGAGAGTGGCCAACCCTGGTCCAGAGCAGGTGCTCCCTAGACAGGCAGCAGGTTGTGTGACCATAGGGACCTGCGAGTCCTGTGCCCAACTGGGCTTGAGGCTGTTGCTGTGGCTTCCCCTCAGCTCAAGGAAGCTGCAGCCTGAGGTTTCGAGGCTCCCGAGGGTCAGGCTGAGGGCCAGGTGGAGGGCCAGGTGGAGGGTCAGGCTGAGGGCCAGGCGGAGGGCACGCAGGGCTGCCCTGGGGATGGCGTGTGCTCTTGACTGAGCAGAGGGGAGCTCAGGGGGACAGCACAGGAGCACGCTGGGCCCCAGCAGAGGGAGAGAGGGGGAGAGCACCGCTGTGCAGGCCCCGTCTCCACCTGGCCTGTGAAACCACAGACCGATTTCCTGTTTGGGTGCCGTGTCTTGTCCTCCCCCTTGGGCAATTTTTGGTTGTGGGTCTCAAACCCCACTCTCCCCGAGCACTGCGTCCGCACAGCTGCCTTTGCTGGGGTTTGAACAGGCTGACCCAAATCCAGAGATGGGCCACAGGGGACGGCAGAGCAAGGTGGCCACTGCCCAGGAGGGCACGGCCATGCCCACCCCTCGCATCTGGGCCCTAAAAGTGGTGCTGGCCAGGTAACAAGGCCTATTTTGGAAATGTTCAGAGAAGCCTGAGCCAGGATGGCGCCCACAGCTGGCCCCAGTTGGGGGCGTTGCCCACGAGAGTGGCCGGGTCTAGATGCCCGGGATCCACCCTCGAGAGTGCATGCCCACCCCTGTCCTCCCACGGCTTGGTCTGCTGATCTCATAAAATGGAATTGTCCCCCGGGGCCCGCTCAGGTGAGGGTAGAAGGCCAGGCTCCCGCCTTGCCCAGGAGGAAGAGTGAGGCAGCTGTGCCTGGGCACCCGGCCCCACATTTCCTCCGCCTCTGCCTGAAGGTTCCAGGCTCCAGAGCTTCCGTCTCCACCAGCCTGGGTGGCCTTCAGCGGGGTGACAGAATGCAGCTCAGGAGGATGGGGACGCAGCAGACCTCAGCTCACCTGTGTGCCAGGTCCAGGGGTGGGGGGTGCCAAGATGAGCAGCTTGGCACTGCCCCACGGGTGCACGTCCAGGTAAGAGCAGCACACAAGGACATTGAGAGCCAGAGTCACCCAGGGCGGCTGACTGAATGATGGCCCAAAGATGCCACTCCTAGTCCCCCAGCCTGCAGCCATGCACCTGGGTCATCCAGGAGAGCCCCAGGCCCCATGGGGTCCTCACAGAGGGAGGCAGGAGGCAGGAGTTGGTTATGGGACTGTGTCATGGGAGGGGTCAGAACTCAGCCCCCACTGTCTTGCCAGCAGCCTCCAAAAGCTGGAAAAGGAGAGGAAATGGACGCTCCTAGAGCTCTCCAAAAACACAGCCCCTGTGCCTTGACGTATCAAGGCCATTGACACCTACTTCAGACTTCTGAGCCCCAGAAGTGTGAAATAATAAATCTGTGTTGTTTTAGGCACTAAACACGGTGATCCATCGTAGCAGCTATAGGAGGCCAGCCGTGTGCCGTGTGCCAGGGATGGAGGCCTGCCGGGGTCAGGGAGTCTTCCTGGGGGTGACTGCCACAGAGTCTTGGAGGACGAATAGGAGTTGGGTAGACCCATAGGTGACAGGAGAGGAGGCAGGGTGGCTAGGGGACCCCTGCAGATTCTGGGTCAATAGAGCAGGAGGTGGGGGCAGGAGAAGGATGGGACAGAGCAGATGACCCGCCAGTGTGCCTTCCGGCCAGCACAAACAGCATGCTGAGCGCACTGACCTGGACTGGGTCCCCTTTAGCTAACATGCGTTAGGAATAGACGCTTTGATCATGGCCACCAGTGACTTGGCGGGCCTACCCTCACTGGCCCGTGCTCAGGCAAGTTGTCCACTCACAAAAAGGTCAGCACTGGCTGTCCAGCCACAGTGACCATATACCTCAGATGACTGCCCTGGTATTTTAGAACAAATAGAGGAGGAAGGTTGTCAGATCAAGCCGTTGTGTGACCGCACACACGTGTCACCTCAAAACTAGAAGTATTCAAAGTTCTGAGGAAGCTTGAGGGAGTCCCCCAACAGGCTACCTCTAAGAGTAGCCTGTTAATTTTGTAAGAATGAGGTTAGCAGCCCCAGGAGCACAGAACAGTCCACCTGCTGTGAAGACTGAAGATTAAGGTGGATTAAGACACCTTGAGATTCACCCAGGTGTGCCACATATTGTCTGGGCAACTTTGGGCAAGTTGCTTAAACTCTCTGAGCTTAGGCACCCAGTGTGGAATATAGGGAGGGTAGCATTGAGGTCACAGGGCTGTTGGTGTCAAATAATGGCTTAGTTCACTTTGTGTTGCCAAAACAAAACACTGGAGGCTGAGTGCTTTATAAACAAAAGAGGTTTGTTTGGCTCACAGCTCTGGAGGCTCTGGAGCATGGTGCTGGCTTGACTCAGCTCTGGTGAGGGCCTTGGGTGGACGGTATCAGGTGGTGGGGACTGGTCCAGTCTCTCCAGGCCTGCATTGACCCCTTCTGTGGGTGGTCCTCCCTGACTAGTGACTGTCACCCTCCAGGAGCTGCCACCTCTCTGAGGTTCCACCCTGCCACACTGCACACCAGGCCTCCAGCATGTGAATGCCTGGGGGACCTCCCGCATCTGCACCAGAGCACATAAAGGCCCAGGTGCAAATGCAGAGAGGTCATGCAGCACGAGCACTGGATTGTCCCCCATGGGGCCGAGTGGACGTGACCGTGAGCCGCCTGTCCAGGCCCGTGTGGCCTCGTGTGCCACAAGCACAGCAGCAGATGCCTCTGTTGCAGACACCATGAGAGTCACCTGGGGAGCCACCGACTGAGAACCACAAGGCTACTTGAACCAGCGCGGTGGCCCTGCGCCACGCCTGCTCTCAGACGCCGAGGACGGCTCAGGGAGCTGCGGGAACCAGACGTTCGAGGAAACAAGGCCCCAGGCAAACAGTTTCCCGTGGGAAGGGGTGGGGAGCTGTTGGGGGACCTTGGCTTGTTTGGCTGTTGTCCCCTCCTGGGCTGCGCTCAGGCTGGTTTTCCAGCGCAATTGTCTGCTTTTGACCCACTCCCAGTGACCTTGTCTGACCCCGGTGTCATTTGAGACGTCACCATGGAAACAGACCTCCCTGGAGTTGGCCTTCTCAGCGCTCCGTCCCCAGGCCCGGCAGCCAGCCCAGCACACCCTGCCTCAGTCTGTGGCGCCCTACGTCTGTGGCGTCCACCGGCAGGCAGCTCTACTTCACAGGGGAGTGTTTGGAGGGAGCTGTCCAGGTGACGCTGGAAAGGCAGAATGACCCTCAGACCTGGTACGTGATCGTCAGCTACAGCTGACTTCTAGACCACCTCCACGTCACGGAGGCCAGGGACAAATCTCCAGAAGAAAAGGCTCGGCGAGCCCACCACTTTGGTGGCCACTTGTCAGGAGTTTCGTGAAGTGGGCTCGCTGGGCTCGCTGGCTGTTTGTCCTGAGCCCCTGTGCGCGATAGCCCCCTGGGAGGTGGATTTGGATTCTTGGTTCCGGAGCCCCCGGCTGGTGGGCAGGGTCCCGGCACTCAGCCCGTCACTGGAATGGTCAGACTCAGCGTGGGTTAGGATCAAAACAGACTAGAGGGTTGACTTGACCACCCCAAGGACCAGAGTGACTGGCCCTTACTCCACAGGGAAGCGCTGACACCAGGTGCTCACCAGGTGGAGGCCCGGGCTGCGGCCACTCTCGCATTCAGCAGTAAGGTCTCCCCACTCTGCCTGGACGAAGCTGGATGGACGTGATCTGTCCATCCACCATCTGGAGACGACTGAGCCCAGTGGTGGGAGTTCATGTGTCAAATTCCGGCTTGTGAACACTGAGACCTTGAGACCGTCCTCTGACCACCCTGCAGGGCTGCCGTGGCGCCTGAGGTGTGTGGTGTGAGCTTAGGCCGCACCAGGAGCCAGGGGCGGTGGGAAGGGTGACTGCAGGTGAGGCCCTGTACCCGGCCGAGCCAAAGAGAAACTTCATGCCATGACACAGACGCACCCCTTCCTGCCACCCCGTGGCACGGCCTTCTGCGGGGCTTTGGGGTGCTGGCCGAGGTTCCCCCCAGGAAGGGGGCCAGATGCTCTGGGCTGTCCCTCTCCCGGGTACTGCTGGGCCTGCCAGACTGGGAACGGCAGGGCCGGCCGACAGCCCTTGACTCAGCCCCAGCACCCGTGTTTGCACCCCATGGGAGCAGGGTCTCCCTTTCTCTTCCTCCTGCCCTGCTGCCGCCCCGCCCTGCCCTCCTGCCCTCTGATGGCCTCCTCCTTCCCGGTGTCTCTGCCTCTTTGTCAACATTTAACTTTCCATTCCCACAGCAGGGGTCTAGGTCTCCTGTGGAGCCGCGGCTGCCGGATCCAGGCCTCCAATCAACACTCTGCTTCTCTTTTCCCATCCGCTTCACCCGCGACTCCACCTGGCAGCTCCTGGATGGGTGAGTCTGTGCACCAGGCCCAGTGCTGGGTGTGACAGTGCACAGTGTCCATGGGGGGCACCTGCCCCACAGTTAGGTGGGCACAAGAACCTGGCACATAATCCAGGGGCTGTGGTGGGTGCCGCACAGAACAGTGAGACCTGTGTTAGGACATGGTCATGAGGCCTTCCTGCTGGACACGTGGCCAGCCTCATCCTCATCACTCAGGGCCGAGGTCCAGGGAAGTGCCCAGGGGTAGTGGACCAAGAGCCACTGTGGTGTGATGGTCAGGGTCGCTGTGTTAGTGGAGCCCTTAGGCCATCAGCCTGAGGGGGCCGTGGAGGCAGGAGTGCGGTGGGAAACCCAGCGGAGGAGTGACCATGGAGGGCAGCAGCCTCAGGTCCTGCTGGGGCTGGTGCATGGAGGGTCTGAGGGACAGTGCCCACTGCCTAGGCAGTGTGGAGGCCTGGAGCGTCAGCAGTCCACAGGCCACGCGGTCCTGCGGCTCCTCGCTTCTGGTGGTAGCAAGTGCTCTCCTCCTCCTCCACACCCTCTCCCAGGACGCACTGCCGCTCACAACCTGCACTGTCCCTCCTCCTGGGCCGGCTCCCCTCCGATGCCTCATCTCTCTGCACTTTGTTTCCTCCTTTCCCTCCTCCTACCTGGTCCCTTTATCCATAAAATAGGCAGAGACGCAGGTTCCTGTGCTGGACTTGGGCAGGGGAGGAGGGAGACCACGTGGTGGGACGATGAGAAGGACCACAGCGGAGCCAAGCCCTCTGGGACCTGTCCCAGGAAAAGGACTTCTGTCTGGGGAGGCAACGCACGCTCCTGGGCCAGGACACACTCTGCAGGAGACGGTGGGGGAGACAGCGGGAGTCAGAGGTGGAACGCCGCTGGGCGTCACAGGAGGGAGACCAGGAGACATCTTGAGGAGACGCTCTGGTCTCTGGGGTCCTGGGGACCATGTCCCCTTTATGGACCTTTCTTGTCACTCTGGGGGCTGCCCTCTGCCCTGGACTGTAAGCTCCATGAAGCCAGAAGCTGCACCTGTTTGTCCCTGTAGCCTTGTCCCTGGCATGGTACAGCAACCGTGTGTTCAGGGGACGCAATGCCAGAAACCCCAGCCGTGCCCAGCGCTCTCTGTTCTTTGCTTCCCCGCTCTGTCTCCTGGAAGTGCTCCGGCTCTGGCCCGGCTCTCCTGTTCAGGTGTGTGATTGGTCCTTACCCATGCACGATACAGGCAACGTCCCCTGTGCACACACAGATGCAGGATAGTATCAAACTCTGCACATGAAACCAGCCACATGCCCTCCCACTGATAGTGACCTGTCAGCTCTGGGGAACAGAGGAGTCCTTGCAGGTGGTTTATGGAGGGACGTGAACCATGGGCAGAGTGAGGACCCAGGGAGAGTCGACAGGGAAGGAGGAGAAGTCGACAAGATCAACGTGGGTGGAGCTGGCCTGTCCACCAGGACATCACAAGGAGGGAGCACGATATCTCAGAACTGTCCCCCAGCAGTCAGGCTTGGTCTGGAGATGCCAGCTCTCCGGAGCTCCAGGGCCACACATGGTGCCAGCCAGGTCCACTGCCAGCCCGACTCTCCTGGGCGTGAGAAGCGAGGCACTCTCCTGGGGAACCGCCAGCAGCGCCCGCTGACCAAGGCAGCAAGCACCCTCCACCAAGCCCCGGCTGGAGCAGGACATGGGGAACAGACGCCCAGTGCAGGTGCCTCCCTCTTGGCCCCTGCCCCTCGCAGGACGGCTTGGGCAGGCAGCAGGTTCACCCCAGAGCCATCTGCGCTCTCCTCCCTGCCGCCGTCTCCTCCTCCTCCTGGATGCTTCCAGTGGAGCCTTCTTTCACTTCCTTCCTGGTCCATGTCTCGAAAGCCCCTGCTGCACCTGCAGGCTGAGCCCGCTCTGCCCACCGACTGGACCACCCCATTCATCCCCTCTAGCCCACCCTCAGGCTGCTCCATGCCAAGACCCCGCTGCTGCCTTCTCCCAAGAAGAAGAGCTTCAAGGGCCTCTGGGAGGAGTTTGGGGCCCCACGAGGGAGGGACCACTGACACCCCATCATTGCTTCCCTCCTTTATTCAACATGATGGACCTGCGCTGCCCCCAGCCCGTAGGCTGAGCGGGTTCCAGGCAAGGACACAGCCACAAGCACCACATTCACACCGTGGGGGCAGTGCCGAGACGTGGCTCCATGGTAGAGCCCACACCTGGCTACCGGGAACCCGGGTTGGGTCTCCAACATGGTGGGAAACAGGAACAAAGCAAACAAACCCCAACAACAACAAAGTGGGGCGCTGGGAGCAGCCAGGAGCCAGTGCAGCTGGGTGACAGGACAGTGTTCCAAAGGAGTGGCAGGCAGAGCCCCAGGGAAGCAGGACGCGGGTAGGTGGAGCCTCATTCCAGGTCTGCCCGTCCTCCCCGTCCACTGTCCAGAGTCCCCTCCTGTGGCATCATCTTAGCAAGACCTGATGGGGTGAGGTTTCAGTTGGCACCCCTCCCCCAGGAACCCTGCAGTCGGCACCAGGACTCGCCCTGGGCCACAGGCGAGGACTCCCCGAGCCTCGCTCCTAACTGAACATGCACCCCTTTCCCCCTTCCCCTGCGAGCTCCCGGGCGGTGGGGGGAAGCACAGTCACTGCTTCGTCTTGATGAGCATTATCGTGGCCGCAGCAGCTGAGCACCGCAGATCCTCCATCTCCCAGCACCCCCCCTTCCACCCCCACTGCACCCCGTGCCCCACTGAGGATGCAGCGATGCTCCATGTGTCAATCACCTCCCCGTGAGGCCGTCACCCCATGTCATGGACCCCGTGAGGAACCCAGCCCCAGAATCCTGCAGGGTGGGAGGGTCTGTGCTGGGCAGGTTCAGGTGTCAGGGGTCCCACCAGCAACAGAATGAGAGACCCAAATCGGAGGGGGCTTTTAAATACCTTTCCCTGCAGTGTGGGAAGGGCTTAGAGCAGAAAGGAAGGAGGGCTGATCCTGGAGACCAAGGACAGAGTCACAGAGAGGAGTCCACCCTGGAGGAAAGTGGCTTTCAGCAATGTGACCCAGCAGCCGGGTGGGGACAGGTAAGGGAACACTGGGTTGTGCCCTCTTCCCTGACCCTCCGCCCCGCCCTTGCAGAAGCCCAGGCAAAGGGGCCCACGGTGGCAGCTGGTGTGGGCCCTGCTCTGCAGTCTGTTTCATGATGCTTGGACATCTCGGGAATGCCCCCGTGGGTGAGTGACTCCTGGTGACCAGGAGTGGCCTGCCTGCTAGCAGAGATGCCCTCATGTGAAAGCCAATCCAGAGTCCTCCCGGTCCTTCCATGACCTGCGGCTCACACAGTGTTCCTGGTGCTGGGCAAGCAGGGACCACCCTGCAGCTCAGGGACCCTGGTAACCATTCAAACTGCTGGATCCTGCGCCAGCTGGCTCAGCCTGTCTACCCTGCGTCACCCGTTCCCTCCTCTAAAAACCACCACAGAGGTGCTGGCCCCTGCACGCAGCTTCTTCTGTCTCCTGAATGATCTGGGTGTTTCTCGGTGTGACCTGCGTGGCCTGGGGCATGGTGTGTCAGGGGTGGCTTGGCCCTCTCCTCTTCTTTCAAGGTAGTCTGTGTGTCTGTCGGCTCACCTTACCTGACACGTGTGATTCCAGGTGCATTCATAAGCACAGCCCACACAGCTCTCCTCCCTGGGTGGCACAGGGGTGCAGTGGAGAGCTGGTGCAGGGCACCACCAGTGACTTGGTGGCAGGGATCTGGGTCAAGAGTGGTCATGGCGTCTGAATTATGCAGCTTAAACACAGAAGTCTTCCTGCCGACTGTCTCTGAGTCTGTAACAGGTGTCACGCTGTTGGTGTGGCTGCTCAACAATTATTATTTGCATGAATCGAAACATCTGCTCAACCTCCCGCTAACCCACGTTGTGGGACCTGGGATGAAGGCACAGCTGCAGCCCGCCTGAACTCCCAGCTCCCTGATGGCTCTAGGAGTAATCTCTGGTCCCCGAGAGCATGCCTTTGAGCAAACACTGTTCCTTAACTCTCTTCTCATGCCTTTGTGTGGCTTCCCAGCCTTTAAAGGTCAAGCGGCTACAGGGGCTGGTATTCTTCTGTGAGCCAGATTCCCATATCACATGGCTCTGTGGGAGCATCCTCTGTCTGAAGGAGAATTCGGGTCTGTGAGATGAAAACCCACCCCGATACCTGAAAAAGAACAATTCGGAAAACCTCAACCCTTAAGAGGATACTGGGAATTGCAGGCCCTCAGACACCTTGACTCATCTGTTGGCCTGGAACCTGGTGCACCTGGGCTCCCCGGGAGGGTCAGGCTGAGTGCAGGCTGAGCAGACGTCTGGGTGAAGCTTCTCTCTTGCACCTTGGAGGAGTAGAGGCCCAGACAGAGATAGCCAGTCACTCTCCTGGATGCCAGAACAGGGGGGGGTTGGGGGTAGAGGCTGGGGACTTCTCTGAGGATTGTCCAAGAGCCCATAGTGAGTAAGAGGCTGCCAGATTCAGCAAATAAAAACCCAGGATTCCCAGTTACATTTGAACTTCAGAGAAACAAAAATAACTTTTAGTATCGGCCGGCGTGTCTCAAGTGTCTGAACTTCACAGCTGACCGGCCGTGTTATGAGCTTCATCTGACAACCCTGGAAGGGGACTCACAGGTCCCAGCCACAGCCCTTGCCAGGGAGCCGAGGTCATGGGCGTGGAGTACTGGGAGGGTATCGGGTGCAAATGCCAAGTTCAGAGGCAAGGAGGTAGAACAAGAAGGCCGAACGGAATGGAACTGGTTCAAAGTCGGGGTGGGTCTGGCCCAAGAGAGAGAGGGGACAGAGTGTCCAGAGCAGCCGGCCGAGTCAGCCGCCGCCACAGGCCACTGAGCAGGCGTTTGTGCCTGATGCCTGACTTGTTTTGGCTGTATGCAAACAGAATGTGATTTGCGGGGTCCCTGGGAATGTGGGCCATTGTCTAGGGGAGATGAAGAAAGCCTTCTTCACAGCCCTTTCCTCCTGGAGGGGGGTGCCCGGCTCGGGACTGCACTCTCAGGCAGCAGAGCCACACTCTGGCTTACCAGGCAGTCTCCTGGGCTCTGCTCCAGCCCTTCCCATCTCCAGGACAGGCAATGACCTGCACCCAAGTCATGGAGAGTCTGGCCTGGCACCTACTCCCTCCAAAATGTTAGACCAAGAGGAGAAAATGAGACAGAAACCTGGAGAGAGGACAGTGGGTCTCCACTTGTGGAGAAGAGAGGCTGAAGGCTCATGCGCTGGCCTTGCCAGCCCTGGGCCTGTGCAAGCTCAGGGGCTGCTGATCACATCAATGGCAAGGGGCCTCTTAGCAACAATGGCAGGTTCCAAGGGCAGGCTCACCATCTTAGTCACCTGCCCAGCATCTGGCCTGCACTCTGAGTATGCTCTAGTGTAAAACACAGGTATGCACTCATACACACCTGCGTGAGAGTGTGCCTTAGAATGCGGTCCTTCCCTTTGTCCCTCTGCAGATAGGAGCTGTCAATCATCCTGGGGTCACACAGGAGGAGAGGGGAGGTGGAGCCCAGTGAGGCTTCTGCACCTGCCCGAGGCTGACAGCTGTGTGAAGAAGCCCAGGGAGGTGGGGCTGGGCACAGCTTCCAGTCCAAGGTCTGCATAGCTGTCTATATGGCCACCCAGGGGACATTTGTCACAACTGGTTAAAATGAAGTGATCCACCCAAAGCTGGGGACCTCTGACCAGGTTCCTGCACACACACATACACCTCGCCCACCCTCACATCACAGCCCTGGGCTTGGGTAGATGGCAAACGGTTCTGCTCTGCTGCTCCCCCAGCGTGGCCAACACTGTCCTGGGGACAGGCAAGAGTCCCCATGGGCACTGGGGCCACATCTCAGCTCAGCCCAGCTCTCACGATCTCAGCCCGAGCTGCATCCTCACGAGCACCAGGAGGGAGGCCCAGGCACAGCTGCTTCTTTCTCAGAGTAATATTGGCCGCCCTCACTGGGTTTTTGCTGAGAACACCAACTAGGGCACTCTGCCTGTCCTTGGAACTTTTAGGAACCCAGTGTCATGCCCTTAAATAGATGGATGACTCCACCACACTGGGTAACAGAGGAAAGGCCAGACTCTGCCCCTGAAAAATTCCTGAGATGAGAAGTCATGCCATTGCTGGCCCTTGGGGTCCTGGGGCACTATTTTCCACAGGTTTCTACCAGGTGGGAAAATAACTGTCGTAGTTTTCATCGGAACAATTATATATTTAGGGTTTTAAATTTAGACTTCCTAATCTCTCTCTGTTGCTAAACAGTTACACACAAACAAGATGCGATTTTTCTAGCTCAAAATAAACAGAGCGAATACTTTCCCAGATCCCACAATCCCTTTCCATGAGAGGGGACGCCCACCATGGGTCTCCCTCGCTGGGTTCTCACACTGGGCTAAGTCGGGCCAAGGGTGCCCGCTGTGAACCGGATGCTCTGGACCACCCGGCAGCGAGGTCACTGCTTCTGTCCGCCCTTGTCTGAGTGTCTATCCCTCCGGTTTGTCGGAGGCTCTGCCTGTCTGTCCTGGCTGTCCCTCTGTCTGAGTCCTCGCTTGCCCTGGCTTGACAGACTCAGGAACTTTCCATTTGGAAGAGGATTTGAAAGCCCCTCCGTATGCCCAGCTCCACAGAGGGCCAAGGCCGCCCTTTGAGGTCAGTTCTGGGGTGGGGGTGACCTTGCCAAGATGATGTCAAGTCCAGGTATTCCTTGCTGGTCCTCATGGTGAATAAGTCCGCTCTTCTGTGCCTCCTGGTGCCTCCTATCCATCTCCAAGCCTGCTCTCTGGGGCCGGGCAGACCCTCCTTCCACGTGAGATGCATGAGAACACTTGCAGATAGTTAGCAGGTCACCCCACGTGCTAATAGTGCTAATGTCCCCTCTCATTGTCGAATGAATCATTCAAAATAGTGATGAGATAATGGGTGAACTGTCTAGCTTAGATCTTTATCTCAGTTGATGAGTATTCAAATGCACTCCAGCTGGATTACAAAAAAAAATCTTTTAAAATGAAATCATAAAATAATGAAAAGTTTTAAATAGCTAGAAAAAAATGCTAGCAAAAACAAATCTGGGGCTGGGTGTGGTATTTCCAAGCATAAAACCATAATCAAAACACTAAGGGAAACTTTCACTGATCACCTCCCTTTCCTGAGAACCCCCAATTCCCTGGTGTGTTCATTTATTTGGTCAGGGTCAGTGTAAGTATTATCCGTTCAAATAACTGGGTACCAATTAATAAAATAGACTCACTGGACACTGGTGTGCCCTTCCGGGCCTGTGTCCCCCTCACTTGCCCACACGACAGCCCTCCCAGCTATGAATGGACAGGTCCCTCCCTCCTGTCTCGTGTAGCATTCCTCCTGCTATGCACGCCTTGCTGTCCTTCACCTGTTTGATCTGAGTGTCATGATCCTGATTGTCACAGATGTGACACCGGCCAGCCTGGTTTTTAATGCTTGTTAATGGGCCAAAGCATTTTACCACTCACGAGGGAGGCCACGGCTGGCCGTGGTTTCAGATGGTCTTGAGTGTGCAGACTGGGGTTGGAGCTGTCAGACTGTGGTAGAGACTCCTGCTGAGCCCCAAGCCCCCTTCTTCCTTCTGGGCACCAGGCTGGACAATGTTCTCCAAGCCACTGGCATCAGCCTGGGTCTCCAAATAGTCAAACTCCAGCCATTGACGGGGGACCGTGGCCTCCCTGTGTCACTCCAATGAGGGGTCATCTGCTGGCTGGCCACAGGTTTGGCAGGTGGCTAGCGTCACAGCACTGCTGTCCACTCTCACTGCTGTCCAGTCCCTCACGTCCCACGGGCAGCCATCATCTTCAGCTCTTGATTCTTCTTCATCTCAACCTGTAGGTGATTTGGTATCAAAAGACCCCTGTTGCATCTCTAACCATCCAACACCTTGGCCCTGCATGTTTGAGGGAATGTCTTAATAATCTGACTCCTCAGTAGCCTCTCTCATGATCTGGGTAGAACCATCAAGCTGATGCCCACCCTCCATGCTGAAAGGAGGACAGCCCGAGAAGCCGGCGACTGTCCGTGGGCACGAACCTTTCCGCATCCTGACCTGCGTGTGGGCTCGCTATTTACCTGTGCGGCTGTGGGGGAGGCCCAGAGGCAGCACTGCCACCTGCAGCCAGCTCAGGACAGGGCTTACTAGGAGTCCCCAGTCTCGGGCCACTGCTCCTCTCTTTACAATGGAGCCCCCCCACCCCGTCAGCCAGCACAAAGCCTCCCAGCACCTCCCTTTCCCTCTCTGATTCCAACTGCCTTCTGCATCCACTGGCTCCCTCAGGGTTTCCTCTGATTTGTGCCCATCTTCCTATGCCCACCATGACAGTCCCCTGTGGCAGACACCAGGCATCTCCCATTCAGTCCGCGCCTGCAGCCTCCACATAGCAGCAGCGGGGAGGAGAGGCTGAGCTCATGGCCGGGCAGAACGTGGGTCAAGACTCTAGGGAGGCATGAGTCAGGGACTGGGCCTTGGCAGGCCGAGGCCATGGGCCAGGCAGCCATGGACAGCAAGCAGAGTTAGACCAGAGACTGGACCTGGAGGGGCCAAGTGGCTGTGGGGAGAGGATTGTACGATGGGTCATCATGGGAAGGCCACCAAGGGGACCAGAGCAAGAATGGGCTCAGCTCCCGGGACCACAGGATGCTCAGGACAGAGCCCAAGGTCCTGAGCAAGATGCGGACAAGTTCCCAGGTGGGGTGTGCGAGGGTTGTTACCGACTGCAGTGTCCCTGCCCCCTTCTGGGGCACAGAGCAAGAGCAAGAGTGTGTGTCTCAGAATCCAAGCCCCCAGGAGGCCTCTGGCTGGCTGTCCTGCTCTGTGGCTGGTCGTGGGATGCAGCTGGAACAGGACAGCAGAACTGCGAGGCCTGGGAGAGGGGAGGGTGGCTCACAGGGCGCTGGGCCTGTCTCACGCATTCCTTCAAAGCCTTGCTCAACACGGGCAGTGTGGGTGCAGTCCTGAGTGTGGGGCACACATGTGGGGATGTGGCTCAGAGCTGGCAGGTCACCCTCAGGCAGGACAGTGGTGGAGGGCAGGTCACCCCCAGCCAGGACAGTGCTGAAGGGCCAGATGTGGCACACACAGTGTCTCCCTGGCAGCTACCTGCACTGCAGCTGCCTGAGTACAAAATGAACAAGGTTTTCTCAGATGCCTGAGGCCTGTCACCAGGCAGGTGACTCGGGACTCTAACATTTGTTGATGCAAAGGGAAGGAGCAAAAATTTGCAAAAATACTCAGTAAAATCACCCTCAGGCTGCGTGTGAGATAATAGGAGATAAAAAGGAAGTTGGTATCTGGACGTGGGTCCCCTCTCCAAGGTATTTCACTATGTATACGCAAATATACGCAATTTTTTTTTTTTAAATTGAAATCCAAACAAGCTGGCTCTAAGCATTTTGGACAAGGGGTATCCAAAATGTCCTTGCGTCCTCTAATATCTTGAATTCTCTGCTGAGTTCTGAAATGTCTTAGTTTTCCCAGGGCTTTTCGATGGAGTGATGTGTTTTTTCCAGGTCAGAAAAGATGGGTGTTCTTCCCGTCAGGTGTGATTCTGGGAAGGCAGCAGAATTCCAGACAGATGGAATTCCCATAGCATTTTGCAGCCAGAGCTACAGAAAGGGCCACTTAATTTCCTGAAGGAGGTTAGGGGCGGGAATGGTGTTCCTCAGTCCAGCGGTTCCCACAGTGCCAAACAGGATGTGACTTGCAGCTGAGCTTATGAACTTCTTACCCTTGGACCACTAAGGGAAGCCCAGCTCCCGCTAAACTGTCTCTGGCCAAATTCCTTTCAGATGAGAATGGGCAGCAAGACTGGCCCCGACCGTGAGATCGACATTGGTGGGGAAAGGCCTGAGCTGGTTTGGGGTGCTGGCAGAGAGGGTGCTACAGGGCCTCTGTCCTGGGTTTAAGGCTTGGTGTTGGGCAGAACACACAAAGTGCCAGGGGAAGCAGGACACTGGCCGACCCACTGGCTCATGGGTGCCTACAGCTGACCAGTGAGGAGAGAGAGAAAGGGTGAGCTTCTCCTCCCACAGATCTCTGCTGCACATGGAGCAATGGAAGATGGTGGGCAGAGCTTCTGTAGCCAGTCTGGCCCATGGTTTTCATTTTACACCAAAAGAAACTGAGACCCCTTGCAGAAAATTACTTGGCCACCAATGGACAGTGCGTTGGTGGAAATCTAAAGGCAGTTACAGGCTGATCACAGAGGACCAGAAACCCCGGCGGGAATCCTTCAATGGCCTCTGTCCCCATGTGGCCCCGAGCACCTTCAACTCTGAAATGTGGGGCTTGGACCACTCCTCCCTGCTCTTCTGACTTCCTCTCATTTCCCCGCAGCAGAGACCGAAGGCCCAGCCGACTTCCTGTTGCTTTAACACGGCAGCTGAGGCTGGCTGCTTTGTCAATCCCAGTTTGTTTTGGCTCATGATCCTAAAGGCCTGGAAGAGCAGAAGCATGGCTCAGCTCCACTCAGCTTCTGGTGAGGGTCTCACGGCTCTTCAGCTCTGCCCAGGAAAGAAGGTCCAGTGGGCGAGTGCAGAGTGGAGGGAGGGGACAGGATTTCCCCCATGGGCCGCTCACTCCTGCAAGAAAGGCATTAACCACCACGTCACCCACCCCTGGGACCCGAGCACCCTACCCCCAACACCACTACAAGGACAACCAGATTCCTCCTGGGTTCCCGAGGGACAAACCAGACTCCAAGACTAGGTCCTCAGCCCAACACCGGAGGGTCCTTTCTGAGGCTTCCGCCTGGGGTCCAGCCCTCCTATAAGCTCGGGAACCAAGTGATTGGCAGAAAAGACACACACAGAAACAGAAGCAAAACTGATGAAGGCCACAGTCACTAAAAACTAACAACCACCATTAATGATCACTGCAACCGTCACCTACCCAGTGCCTTTGGCAAAGCCACGGACTCCAGGTTGGTTATCGTACACCCTCTTTGAACAGTGAGGAAACTGATGCTCAGAGAGGTTGAGGAAGCAGCCCCAGGTCACACTGCTATGATGGTGAAGACTCAAAGCCACACTGATGCAGAAGGGCACTGTCGTGAGTGCGAGAAGTGGCCACAGCCAGGCGACTGAGAGCCTGCGGAAGCAGGCAGTGCCTCCTGCTGTTTCTGTTAAAGGGGCAACTTGAGATTCCAGGACTGAGGACCCTGGGTGAGGGTGAGAGTAGGTGGCCCCTCCCCTCCTGATGGCCTCTTCCCTCAGGAGCAGGTTCTCCCTGGAATGACCACAGAGCTCAGGATCACGTGGGCTGCTGACCGCTGCACCCTCCTGCCTTACGTGGCCTCCCAGGCCCAGCGCTTCCTCACCTCAGGGGCCTCAGAACCCCTGTAGCTAGCCACCTCTCCCCCTGCTGCTGCTGACACCTGTCCCCAGAGGCAGCCTTCCTCAGTAGGAAGCTCTGGGTGCCCCAGGGTGAGGTGCCTCCCAGCCGCTCTCCTCGGACCAGTGCAGCTGCAGCTGATCACAGTCCTTCCCTGAGAGACAGAGCCTCTTCCCGGGAAGGGGCTACTAGGCTCTCTGTCCTAACCCTGGGGCTTTCTGGGAAAACGCAGGCTGTCAACTCCTGGGAACTGAGTTAGTGAAGGAGTGAATGAAGAGAGGGACTGGCTTGCACAAGGCTCTCCGCCTCCCATGCCCTTGCCCTCTTTTTAATAAACAGAAGCCACGTGGCTTCTCACCCACCGGCTGGAGACGATGCGTGCTGCACGGCTCTCCTGTCCCGCGTCAGCTCATCCGCATGATGCCTTCCCTCAGCTTAGGTACTCGGATCTGCGTCACCCACCCAAGTTGTAATTTATTTCATGACCCAAACATTAAACCCAGGAATGCTTTTTGAAATGCACTTGCTCTTCAGATTCAGAACCCGGTCCTGGGTCTTCTCAACACCCAGTGTTATGGTTTGGATCTGGAATGTTCAGAGGTGGGCCTTGGGCATGTGATGGGGTCATGGGGGTCTGACCTCAGTGGACAAGTTCACTGACAGCTAAATGAACTATTTGGGGGAGGTAGGACTGTGGAGATGGGGCCTAGGTGGAGGAGTAGGTCCTGGGAGGGTATCCTTGGACACACTACATTGCTCCTGACCAGCTCCAGCTCCTCTCTCTAAATATCTGCTTCCCAGCTTCTTTGAGCTGAGCATCTCTCTTCCCCCATGCCCTGATGTTCTGCCTTGGAGTTAGTCAATCAAGGACTGAAGTCTTTGACATTATGAGCCAAAATAAATCTGTCCCCTCTGAGTTGCTCTTCTCAGGTATCTCGGGTATTTGTCCCTGTGGTAAAGAGTGACACACCCAGACTGAAAACTCACTGGGTTACGGTGTTGAGTGGACAGGTAACAGGGTGCGACTGAGTCATGGTGGTGTGGATGGAGATGAGGACACAGACCCCAGGGTCAGAGGAGGAGCTAACACTGGCATGTTCCAGCCAGACAGCTTGAAAGAGATACAAGGACAAGCTGACACTTGTTTGTGGCCCCTCTGGGCCTAGCTGTGGTGGAGCTGGACATCACCATCAGTATGGAAGGAGGTCGGGGGAGGAAGAGGATCCCGCAGCAGCAACCCATTGAGTGGGAGAGCCAAGGGCCAACACTAGCTGTCCCGGGGGACCCCAGAGCTTTAGAGGTTCCACATGAGACAGGTGCCAAGCTTTGGGACTGGTGCCCGGGTGTCTGCACTTCTCATCTTGGAATGGAAGAGAAACAGGCAGCCTGAGCCCACCCATAAAGCTTTGGGGCTCCACTGGTCAGGATGCGCATGGTCTCAGGGACCTAACTCAGGGGGCCACAGAAAGACCATGGGACTCTAAGTGGGAAAGAAGCACCGCATTCTTGGGGTCCTGGAAGGTCGGCTACCAGTCCAGTGTGGGGCCTCGGTGCTTTCAAAAGTGCATTTTTTCTCACCATCATAGAATGAAATAAAATGAGATGACAAGCATCTCCAAGACTTTGCCACTTTCTTCCATTTGTGGCAATAGAGGACTTCTAAAAATATTTATCCACTTCACATAAACAATGTAAAAATAACAGCTTACAGACAGACGGTCATGCCAAAGGAGAGATTTTCCTAGGGGAAAAGAATCTCCTGTGCCAACACAAAAATAAAGAATGAGTCAGTCTGGTGGATCACCTTAAGGCACACTGCTCTGACTTCAGGGGCTTCTCCAGGACCGGGGAGTCAGGACATCTGGAGCAGGCAGCGGGGCTCACCTCCTTTCTGCCTCTGTGCATTTCGTCTTTGTCTATTTGCTTGTTTGGGGTTTGGGATTTCTCGAGAGAGCGTCTCCCTGTGTTGCCCAGGCTGCTCTTAAACTCCAGGGCTGCAGTGACCTTCCAACCTCAGCCCCCTGAGCACCTGGGCTAGGTACGCGCCACCCCACCTGGCGCCTAAGCACTTCTAGAGGTATTCACAAACTTCTCTGGAGGCCTGTGTGCTCTGTGAGCTCCAGGAGAGAGAACTGAGGAGGAGAGCCCTTCCTTGGGTGACGCTGCCCACAGACGTTGTCCTGCACAGGGCTGAGGCTCAAGAGCAGCTACCCAGGACATGAGAGAGGAAGGAAAAGATCCTTCGGTAGATAATTTTGGAATGATGACATTTAGGAAAATACCACACACAAAAATATGCCCTAGACAGATTAAAGAGGGGCATATTTAATCATTTGTCTTTTAAAAAAACACAGCACGACTGTAGGAAAACAAAAACCAAACACCAAATCCCTGGAGAAGGATGAAACTTCTCAATTTCAAAGCAAAAGTAAAGATGTCCAAGGGAAAAGTGGTCGTCTTCCAGGCAGATAACAATTTTAAAGGCTAGTGTATAAAAATGTAGCATGATCTCACGACAAATGGGTTGAAACTATAATTTTTGCAAATCTGTAGGCAGAGGGTTCATTTTACGGCAAAATGTCAATCTTCTCCCAACCCCAAGGGTTGGGGGTCATGAACCAAGAACTCACAAAAGGAAATGCAATTAGTAAATAAATACTTGGGAAAATTTCCTGCAGCATTAAGGATGGAATAAATACAATTAAAATAATTACATACCATTTTGACCTATCAAGTTAACAAAGTTTAAAAAAATAAACACCCTTGCCGGAGAAGGTATGGAAACATGGCCTCCTAGGCCACCAGCAGACAGAGTGTGTCTGGAGCTGGAAGCCATCTGTGTTGACAGAACAAGGCTCTAACTCCTAAGAATGCTAAGGTAACGAGCAAAAAGATCCTGTAAGTGTTTCAGAGAAAAAGGTTTTCCTCACAATGATGACAAAATGATCATATTACGAGTTTTCTCCCAAAGAGACAATGGTTATGGAAGCTCCATGCTGCTTTGCAGAGGCAATCAGCATATTCTAAAAGCAGATCTCAAAAAAGCTCTCCCTGAGAAGTTGTTACATAGAGAAAGCGGAACACAACACTGAACCAATGGCATGAGCCAGATCATAACAAAAATATCTACACGAGAGTCCAGGAAAAAATACAGCAAGACGCTTGGGAGGGGATTAGGAATGATTTAATTCTCAATTCCTTAAACTCGTTTATATTTTACAAGTGTGCTTTAGCAAACATGTCAGTAGTTCTCAGACTTTAATGTGTATAACTACGATATCCTTAGGATGAAGATTCTGGTACTGATGATCTGATCCACAACATCTGGAATCTGCATTTTTATTAGCATTCCAGAGGATTAGAATGTCTGCAATCCCCAAACCAATCTTCTGACACCGATTGGTGTCCCACCATTTAATTAAACTCTGACACTAACCACCCAGAATTAGCACAGAGGCCCCAAGTGGAGGGGCAAGCCCTTCAGTTCTGATACCAGCTCTCTGGAGTTGGTCCCAGATCCCACACTTTAAGGGGCAAGATCTCCCGTGAGACTGCCCTTCCTTGAGACGTCACCTTTGAGTGACACCTTGTGCCACTTCCTTTCTGTCTGGCTTGGTTACATATTTGGAGGTTATTATGTGTTCCAGTCAGCTTTTTTGCTGTTGTGGCCAAAAGACCTCACAAGAACAATTTTAGAGGAGGAGAAGTTTATTTGGGGGTTCACAGTTTCAGAGGTGTCAAGCCACAGCCGCCAGCTCCATTCCCTGGGGCTGGAGGTGAGGCAGTCACCATGGCGGAAGAGCGTGGGGAGGAGAGTGGCTCAGGACATGACATTCAGGAAGCAGAGCCAGAGCTCCACTCCACAAGTACAAAATACACACCCCAAAGACCCACTCAATGCCCTCCTCCTCCTGCCGCACGGAACCTACTTCCAGTTACCACTCAGTGAAGCCCCTCAGAGGATTAAACCACTGATCAGGTTAAAGTTCTCAACACCCAATAATTTCACCTCTGAATGTTCTTGTGTTATGCTCGGATCCGGGACCCCCAAAGACCACCAGAGACCCAAGATGGATGTAAGCAGCAAAGAGGTGTTTATTGCGAGCTAGCTCAGTCCTCCGTGCACACACAGCAACTGGTGACGCTGAGAGGCCCCGAGCCCAGGGTTTGCAGCAATTTTATACATTTTTGGGGGAAGGCAGGGACTTCACATACATCATAGCATCTCTTAGCAAATCATCACACACCGCGGGAAAATCATAAAACAACTCTAAAACATGATTAGCACATTCACTGGCGGGAACAAGTTGGGTAGGGGTGATTGGTCAGTACAAGAGGGGGATTCGTTTGAACTGATTGGTTTAAGCCACGAGGGGAGTAATGCTGAACTACATGGTTTCCCAACATGTTATCAACCACCATAAACCACTGGGAGGGTCATCTGGCATCCCAGGTATTTCCCTGTCTCATGCTGATTGGTGGTTGCTAGGGGGTTGCTGTGGGTCCCCACCTAGCCTGACTGAGTCAGGGACACCTGGCGCTGCACATCTCTCCTGTTATTTGTAGATAAACAACTCAGCAGGGTGGGTATGTGCCTAGGAGTGTTCTGTGGGTCTTTCCAAGGACTAAGGCCATGTCCCTTCCTTGGACAGGCTTTGCTCTGAGGTAGAGGCTGGTTTCTCACTTGCAGTGTCTCACACGTGAGCTTTGGGGGACACCTCATATCTAAACACAGCACTATGTTTTGAAAGTGTCTCTCAAAAGTTCCTGTGTTAGGAGCTTTATCCCCAAATCCAGATCTTTCTGGTATTTGTAGGCAGTTGGATGATGTCATGAGGACGGGCTCCCCTACTGGCATTTGTGGCTTTTAGGAAGAGGAAGAGATCTGAGACAGCACCCTTGCTCGCCTCATCAGGTGACACTTCTGCCATGACATCACCCAGCACCAGACCCTCAGCAGATGGTTAGCAGATCTAGAACTAAGAGCCCAGTGAGACTCTATGCTCAATAAATCACCCAGCCTCGGGTACTTTGTTAAAGAAACAGAAGGTAAACCAGTGAAGGATTCTCCTGACCACGCCTCAGCCTTATAAATTCACCAGAATAATTCAAAACTCAAGAAAACAATTACAATTACAGTATCATTTTTATTTTAAAGGATATAAGTTAACAGTCAGATGAAGAGATACACAGGGCAAGTCTTGAGGAAAAGGTGGAGGGACACAGATCTTCCATGACCTTACCTATAGAGCTTTCTTGAGCCTGGTTTCAGAATTTTTATTTGCAGTTTTATTATGTAGGCAAGATTAATTAGATCATTGGCCACAAGGTTGGATTTAATCTCTACCTTCCTCCCCACCCTAGAGGTCAGGGCTCAGGCTGAAAGTTCCAGCACCCCAGTCGTGGTTAGGTCATGGCCAGCGCTCCCAGGGAACTATGTAATGCCCCACCTCTCTAGCACGCTCCCAGCCGTCAAAAGCTGTTCCCTATGAATCACAGACACTCCCATCACGCAGGAAATTCCAAGCATTTTTGAAGCTCTGTGCCGGAGACCGGGAACAAAGGCCAGATACATTATTTATTATATAACAATGCACCATGCCTAAGAATCACATTTTGAAAAATGTTAGATTATATGTTATTTAATCTTCAGAAAATATGATTTAAGGTTATGAGTGGGGAAGCGCTTGGGGATGTCAGCGGCCAGGGCAACAGCGGAGCTGAGTCTGGGTGGTGATGTGAACAGACTCTTGGGCCGTGTGTCCAATGGTAACTGAGAGTAAGAAAACCCTTGGCCTCTCGCCTCCATTTCACCTTCGTCTCTCTGCTCTGAGTCACTTGGCTTCCAGAAACAGAAAGTTCGATCAATAAGCATTTCCTCATGAGTCAAAATCACCTCCAAGGCAACAGAAACTGTCACCAGCAAGGCCCCTCCTGTCCACACCTGAGAGTCCACCAGACCACAGTTTGACCAAGGGGCTTGACTGAGTACTTCCATTCCCCCAGTTTCTGTAAGCTGAATGCTCATGTCAGGACCCCCACAAATTACAGCTGAGAAGCTTGAGCTTCCCAGTATGGCCAGATCCACTAAAGTTCCTCTCCTGCTCCTCACCAGGCTCTTCCATTTGGTTCTTGCAGTGAGTGGACATGATTTGTTGGAACCCTCCAGATTAGGGGCTCTAGCCCAGACTCTGGTAAAAGTAGTAGGGGTTTGTGGAGGGACATCTTCCGGGTGGGTGGGTGGGAGGGACAGACTGGAGACTGGAAAGTATGTTCCACTTCTGGAAGAAGCAAGGGGTTCATGGGAGTGGGAATGTATCGTCTTTTGGGAAGAAACACTTCTAAAGGACGTGTTGATTGGTGCTGGATTGTGATAAGCCACATTTGCTCTAGGGGTGGAGTCTAACTGTCCTTTTGGCCAGGGTTTTGTGAAGTGCTGCGGCACAGCTGGGCATAGAATATCAGCATCATGGGCAGCCAATGAATGCTGAGGAACTGGGGTTTGGCGAAGCCTGTTCTGCTTTGTGTGTGTACGTGGGGCACTGGCATGGGCTCAAACAGCCAGCTTCTGATGCCGTGATACAATAAGAAGTACACTTATTTGGTCAGCACCCCTGGTTCGCAGCCAGAGCTCCTAAAGTCCTGGTGATTTCTGTAGTGGTGGAAGTGGTAAAGGTCAGACAGTGTCTCCTGCTATTCACAGCAAGCCCCGTCCAATGGCCAGGCGATGTCAGTGAGGTGGCTCTTGAACAGCCTATGAATGACAGCAGAGCCAGGGGGCAGAATAGAATACCCAAGGGCACTCCCCCAGTGACCTACCTCCTCCAGCCAAGCCCTGCATGCCTACAGTGACCGTCCAGTAGTCCACTTAGATTGTTAATCCATCAGTGGATAAGCCCAATGGTGAGGTCACGGTCTCCTCACTGCCCAGAAGCCCGTCTTCAGAACCTTTTTGTACTGGGGACTGTGTGTCCAAAACACGAGCTTTCCAGGGGACATTTCCAGACCCAAACCATAGCACCGCCATCTTCCAGGAACTGGAGAGTTGGCTGAAAGCGTGGGGCGCTTGGGTTCCTCAGTAAGTGTGCCGACAAAGCATGTGTCCTATCTCTGAAGTTCTGGCCTCCGCCAACGTTGGGAGACAGTCAGTGTGGGTGAACTTGGACCAGCAAGGACCCACGGAGAGACAGTCCAGGAATCAACTGCAAGAATCCAGTGACGACTGTGGCACTGGCAGCAGATGGCCAAGAAAGGCCAGAGGGAGGAGCCGTTGGGGACTCTACTGACTGTGAGCTGCCTCCCTAAATGGGGTGGGGGGCTGGTGTCCATGGACGATCCATAGAGCAAGTACAGGGAAGGGTGGTGGAGGGAGGGTGGGGAGTGACAGGTCAGCCACATGACTTTAAAGGACAGATACCTGCCAAACCTGAGCCAGAGTCAACTAAGAGGAAAAGCAGAGGCCAGAACACTGCCGCCCACCAGGGCCTCAAGGACCGCGGGCAAGCTGTTGGGAGGACAGGAAGAAGCTGGAGGCCCCAGGAGGGAGTCTTCTTGGAGGAAAGGAGAGCCTGGAGCAGCCCTGCCATGCACGAGGACTCTCAGACATGACACTGCAACGTCAAGGGAGCTCTGGAACTGGAGAGCGTGAACGAGTGACTCCCAGGCTCACCACGACCTGTTTAGAGACAGCGGGAGCCAAAGCGATTAAATCCTGGGAACTGATTCACGGAAGAGAGATTCGGAGGGGCCGCCTGTGGGAGGTGCTTGGTGCCCGGGGAGAGGCCCCTCCCTGGGGAAGCAGGTGAGCCCTGCCAGAGAGCACCAGACCTGGCTCCTAGCTGAAAAGTGCAGGAAGAGCCTCACCTGAAGCCAAGCCCAAAGGGATTCCCCAGTGAGCTAAGAAGTCAGGGAATGCATGAATACTGCCCCGCTCTGTGCCTGCCCCAACAAGGACTCGCTAAATACATCACTCATAAAAATGATTCTAATTGTCACCAAAGATGACAGTTTGAGACTCATCACAGAAAGGTCACAGGGAGCGTCTCTGGGTGGCCACTGGCCTGGACCTCCATAAGCCACATCTGGCCTTTGGGGTGCAGTTGGGCTGAGTCTAGAGGAAGAGGCAAGGTTTAGACAGGTGCGTGGGGAGGGAGGTCCTGGTGTCCAGCCCAGCAGGAGGCCCGGCAAGAGGACCCCCAGAGCTTGGGTCGCCTGGCTCAACTATCAGGTTTCAAGTCCTTGGTAAACAAAGGCCACCTGGACAAGTGACACGGTCCGCCCAACTCCATTTCCTCCCGACTGTCAACATTGACATTCATAGACTCTTTGAAAACAAATTCAATTAGTCAAGCCCATAATACGGGTGTGTGGGGAGTGGTCTAACCATGTCTGATCCGTGACTTCGACTGTATAAGGGACAAGGCCACTTTGGGAAGGTGAACCCTCCCGTGTTGTTAATTGCTCACCTGTAGATTTGGCTCTGTGGTTATTTCCTCCTTCATCCAAAACATTCAAAGAACAGCCACGTGTATGTTATATTTGGGAAAGTAAGACACCTTCAAATAAACTTGCCTCCTCGGGAAGAGTGGGACGAGAGCAGTGGCTGCTGTCTTGCTGCCACCTCCCTGGCTGAGGGAGAATCCTCTGATCATCATTAAACACAAACGGGTTTGCTTCACCCGAGTGGAGCTCTTCAGGCACAGAGAGTTTTGAAATATCTGGTCAGCAGAGCCAAGTTCCAATTTATGAAGCATTTAAACTTTTAAATGTCATTTTATTTTTTGGTAGTCAAGAAAGAAATGAGACACTCTCACAGAGAGGCGGAAAAGCACCCTCCTGGTGGTCAGGACTTTGTCCTTTCCTGCCTGGAGAGGCACAAGGGACTCTGGACTCTGTCCCCTGCCCCCTGTAGAAATGCCCAAAGCCCTTTCTCCAAAACGAAGCAGCCACTTCTTCCTAGTGACTCGCCTGCCTTCAAAAGGATCCCACTAACATCTACGGATTTGCAAAATCGAGAGCACACCCGAGTGCCCAGGCTGCGCAGTGCCCCCTCCCCCACTCCCAACGCCCTGCACCCCTCCAGGGCCTCGCAGAGTCCCGGGGCTGGGCCTGCATAGAAACCGAGGCAAGGCGAAGACCCCCTCTTCAAACCCGAATTCTTGAATCAAGTCAGAAAGACTTCAGACATGGCTCAGAGTGACAGGCATGAGTTTATTGAAGGGACAGGAAAAGGGAAAGGGGACACTTGAGGGAGAGAGTGTGTCCTCTCAGAGAGGAGAGGGACCACGTGCCTCTCCTGCTCTTCAGTTTACTGGGGTCCCAGAGAAGTTTCCAGAGAGTCCCACCAGCTCACCTCTTGACTTTTGACTGACATTAAGATGACATCAGACTTGAAGTCCTCACTACCATGGCAACCCTAGGTCACCTGGGCCCACTGGTTCTAATGGGATCCTTAACCATAGATTCCTACAATTTTATGGTGAGGAGGAACTACCCTTTTCTCCAGAGTTTCCAGATCTGGTCACACAAGTCCCCCCTTCAGGGTAACTTGGCTTCCTCTTGTCAACATTATTTGGGGCCTGCATGTCTCCTGCAGGTAACAGGGAGTCTGCCAAGGAATGTGACATGTCCTGTCCCCTGAGGCCAGGCAGGGCTGCAGGGGAATTGCTTCTTGGGGGTGGGCCCAGTTGATGGAATCACCCCCTTAACCTGGGGTCCCCATCACCCTCATCTCTGTCCCCTAACAGCAGGCCCTTCTGCCAGGAGACCTGATTCCCAGAGACTCTCCATTTCTAGGAGCCCTCGTTTGAGAGATCAGAAGCCTGGACTCTAATTTGCACTTTTATTAACAGCTTCTCACCTTGAAAGGGTGATTTTCCTCCTTTTAACTGCACAGCACTCTTTGTTTACAGAGTTGATTAGAAGTGTTCCCTTGCAATCCAATCTCTTGCGGGGTGGGGACAAACTCCACGAAAGGCAGTGTTTGGCAAAAAGGGAACTTTCTAAGGAGATAAGGATTCCTGTGGCACCTGGTGACAAAGCTGAGCCTCATTAGCATTTGAAAGAGGCTATGACCCAGCACAGGAGGGTCTGGCTTGGTGTTCAGTCCTGTGGGAGTTTACCCAAAGGATGATTTTTCTACTTCCTGGGAGGAGAAAATGGAGAGGCACAGGCTTCCCCTTATGAGGTGGTGGGAGCCTGGGGACCCAGGGAGAATCTGAGGACTGGGGACAGAGCCAGGTGGAGCAGACCTGCCTTCAAGCCCCACCTCAGTCCGGGCCAGGTGTCCTCCCTCAGTGCCTTGCCAGGGCCCGGGGTAGGGCAGGGCAGTGTGCATTTCCACCCCAGCACCTTGCCCAGGACAACCGGGGAGGCACCTGCCCTGACCCCTGGTACCTCCACCAGAGGCCCTGGCCACCCCTGCCCTCCAGCCTCCTGTGCCCTGCACTGAGGGCTCTGTCCCAGGCTACTCCATGTGTCTCCTTCTCGATGTGCAGCCAATCCCAACACCAGGGCTTCCTGCGCAGAGCCACAACCACCCCCCACTGAGCATGCGTGAGGCCGGGACTCCTGGCAGCTGAGCCTGGTGGCCCTGCCTGGTGGACGCCAGATTTCTATTCCAGACACAGACAGTTAATATTTGTGAGAGACTCTCTCCCTCTCCGTGGCTCCTCCTTGACTTCCAGCCTCCGTACATTAGGCCCCACGTTTCTCCAAAGTTCCCAGGATCAGTTTTACATGGCAGGGGCCGCTCTGGGCACCCAAAGGACACAGATCGCTCTGTGGATCCAGCTCAGGGGGTGCCGGGTTACTTCTGAGACTGTCTAGGCCTCCAGCACCCCCGGGTGAGGGGCTCTGCCCTCCAGCAGGGGGCCAGCAGGAGATGGGCAGCAGCTTGGTTCCGACTCCGTAGGTCTGTGGTTGGATGTTCTCAGGGGCCGAGCGTTCACAGAAGGTCACTGTGCGCTCTGCTGATGCTCAGTGAGGCCACATCATCTGGCTCTTGGTGTCCCCTTTTGTCCCACGGAGATGGGAACTGAGAGATCCAGCAGCTCACCCATGGGAAAGACTCGCCATCAGGCCATCCTCAGATCCTAGGACAAGTGGGACCCAGGGGCTTTTACCAGGAATGCAGTCCACTCGGGCCTGCTCGAGGTTCAACATGCCGGCCAGTCAGTACCGCTAGTCCCGAGGGAGCAGGGGAGGCCTCGTCCCTCAGGCTGTGTGGGCTGTGGGGCCAATGAGGGAAAGTGAGGGGTGGGGGGACGAGGGCCACCCCTCACTTTCTTAGCTTAGCGACAGCACAGTGGGGAGACTGCTGCCGTCTCTGTGACTCATGTTGGAAACCTCATCCCCAAATTCCTGTTAATTTGGAGGTGGGGCCTTTGGACGGTGGTTAGGGTTAGAGAAGGTCACGGGGTGGCAGGCCTCTGCTGACACTAGTGGCTTTATCAGAAGAGAGCCCAGGCGACCCCTGAGCCACGTCTCAGCCAGCAGGAGGCCTCACCACGAGCCAGTGCCAGGCGCCTGGACTCCCAGCTCCTGACCTCGGAGCCAGATGACTGCAGTATTCTGTTCTAGCAAAAGGAAGCAGGCCAAGCCCCTGCAGTTCTGTGCCAGGGCCCGGAGTGTGTTACCAGGCGAATCTCTGAGGACACCATGCAAGACGGGCCAGAGGAGCCAGGGTCCTCTTCCCTGGGAGGGTCAGGGAAGCAGCACCTCAGTCACAGGGTGTCACATGCAGGCATCCACAGGACGTGGGGTGAAGCCAAAGGAATAAAATCCTAAGAGCCTCAAGAGCAGACGGGCGCAGGCCAAGCCTCAGATGCGGCCTCTCAGACAGGAAGCAGACGGCAGAGGCTGTGGAGCCCCCGCAGTGCTAGGGCTGTGTGTGCCCGGTGACCAGGACCCAGGCAATGGTGAGAGCTTTGCACTGGGTAGTCCTGGGCCCCAGGAAGACCCTGCAGAAGCCACTGCCTGAAGGACAGCAGGAATGGGCCTGAGATGGGAGTGGCCATTCTGCCCAAGAGGGAAGTACCAGCAAAATCAGGCCACCAGGGAGGTGACTGCGTCTCCACGTGGCAGAAGGAGAGAAGAATCCAGTTTAGACCAGTCTGTGTGTCAAGGGGCCATGTGGAAACTCTGCCTGTGGCCCTGGGGCGGTCCCAGCCCCCTGCTGGTTCTGGGCCGTCACGGGGCCCACTGCCTGTGCCCCCATTCCCTCCCTTAGTGGAGGCACACACGGCATGGTCAGAGCAGGTGGCCACCAGCCTGGCTCCTGGGAGCTTCCCTGGTTCCACTGGTGCGTGGGCCTCCTGCTGATCCGCAAGGCAGCCCCTGGGCCTGGGCAGGTGGGGAGCGCCACAAGGAGGGTCCACCTGAAGGAGAGGGAGTCCTGGCATGGCCTGGGGAGGTGTTCCCCCATTACTGCATCTCACGACCGTGCCCAGCGGCCATGGGAATGCTGGGCCTGCTCACACCTGTGGGAAGAGGGGCTTCCTGCTTCCCAGAGACAGAGGTGGCCTGAGCCTGCAGGAGGGAGCAGCCCGGGGCTGGGAGGCAGGAGGCCAGGTCTGTCACTGCAGCTATCCCGAGTCACACCAGCAAGATCTGATGGGCTTGGACACACCCTGCAGGGACAGCAGCGTGGTTGGAGGCGGCTGATGTCCTGAGGTACCAACGAGACCTGTTGGGGAGCCCTGGGAGCCGTCCTGGGGGAGCCCTAAAAAGCTCTGGCCACAGAACTCTCCTGCATGCTGGCAGGTGGGCTAAGAGCCGGGGCAGGTGAGGACCGAGTCCCATGAAGTGGCTCCCTTTGTAGCCACAGTCCTGACGGGACCAGAGTCCACTTCAAGAACGTCACTGTGTCCATTTCTTTATTCAACAAGTATTGGTTGAAGGCTGCTGCCTTCGAGGCACTGCTCCATGCCCTGGGCTGTGGTGGGGGGCAGGGCAGACAGGTCCAGAACTGCGCTCTGCAGGTCCAGCAGACGCCCTCAGTGAGCTGGGAAGCAAAGACGGCGTCAGAGAGGAAGGGGGCTGTGGGCAGCCGTGCCCGTCCTATGCACAGGGCCACCAAGCAGCCCCCAGGAAACCCAGAGTTCACAGTGCTCCGGAAGATGAAGTGCTTTCAGCACCAAATGGTCTCAGAGTTTGGAGCATCTTGGGTTTCATATTTGGGATTAGGAAAGCTCAATGGGTGGAGCATGAAATATTCCAATATCTGAAAAATACCAAGATAAGAAAAGCTTCTGGCCCTCCAGGTTTCAGGTAAGGGACATTCAGTCTGTGTATAAAGACTTACCCACGTGTTCACGTCCAATCCACACACGTGCACACGCACACGCACATCCTGAGCCTGTCCCGAGATTCCAAGGGAGCAGCAGAGCCCACCTTCCCGCTGGGGACCTGCACCCCTGACCCACTGGGCCACTTGCTCAGGGCCCCGTCCCGGCAGCCTCTGGCCACACAGGAGGACTTAGCTTAGCGTGGCCTAGGAAGACGTCTCTCCTCTTGCTGCCGAAGGAAAAGGGCAGGGCGCTAACCTGCCGGCCACCTCGCACAGCCTCACTCCCGCCAGGTGCCCTGTGATTTCTGGAGTGGCCCGCGCTGCCTTCCCCACGCTTGCTGTCTCCGAGCCGCGGGGCACTGCTGTCTGAACAGGCACAGACACCGGCTGCCCGTCCCTGTGGCTCCCCCTCACTGTCACAGCCACACGCATGCCAATGTCAACTATTAAGGCGAGAGCGCCGCTGTCACCACTGGCTGGTGCTCTGGTGCCCGGCTTCCCTGGCAGAGTCCCGACCAAGGCGAGTGCCACACGATGGGGCAGCGTGTCATCTGCAGAGCGTGTTCCTGGTACTTGTTGTGTGACTTTGCTCCTCTGAGACCTGGCAGGCGAGGTCTCGACCTTTGATGAGGAAACTTCCTTCTGTTTCAGAGCAGAGTGCCGAGTCCTCCCCTCGCTCCGGGTGCAGACAGCCTGGGGAAACCTGTCCTCGCCCCTGGGACTGTCACCGATCTGGAGACACCAGTGTAGCTCCGTATGCACCGCTGTGTTTGCAGTCCTTCCTCTGCAAGCCTTGGCGCTGGCCACCTTGCCAAGGTCTGTCCTCAGCACGCAGGAGGCCAGAACTCCCGGGAAGGACCGGGGAGGGGGCTGGCCGGCCGAGGCCCTCAGGTCAGCAGGTGGCAGCGCCCTGGGGGGCAGTGGACAGGCAGTGGACAGGAAGACCCCTTCTTCTCAGGGGTGGTGGGGGACTCCAGAGGGCCACAGGAGAGCCACGGAGGCAGGGAGCAGTGCCAGGCCAGAGGGAGTGTCCCGGGCAGCTTGGCCCAGGGCCCTGGGGTCAGAGCTGCTGAGCTCATGTTTATTGACGCTGTTTTCTGCTAATTAAATTAACCCTCCTCTGAAGCGGAGCAGGAGCTGAGGGTCTGTTTTCCCAGGTGCTGGGTGGGGCTCAGCCAAGGGAAGTGAAACGCGATCCCCCCAGGGCCAGGCTGCCCTCCTGCCAGAGGCCCCCTTCACCAGGCTGCGCTTGACCCTGGGCACCTCTGCTGCCCGTCAGCGCTTGAGGCCTGAAACTCCTCAAAGAAAAATAAAACCTGGCCGTGGTGACTTTGACCGGAAGTCACCGTTCTCTCACAGGAAGGAGATTAAATGCCACTGCATTTGGGGGATCCTGACCCCCACGGGCAGGACGCGGGGCAGGCTGAGGAGTACCCTGTGTACAGAAAGCAGTCACTCCGGGGGCCAGGGGACTCACCCAGATGGCTTCAAACACAACCAAGTGACTTTGCTTATGTGCAACGGAAACAGCGAGGACGGGGACCTGCTGGTTTCACTGCAGTCCGCCCTCTGCAACTGTGACCCCCGCACTTCAAGTCTATCTGTCTGTCTGTCTATCTGTCTATCTGTCTGTCTGTCTCTCTGTCTATCTGTTTATCTGTCTATCTATCTGCCTGTCTATCTATCTATCTATCTATCTATCTGTCTGTCTGTCTGTCTCTATCTGTCTATCTGTCTATCTATTTGTCTGTCTATTTGTCTGTCTCTGTCTATCTGTCTGTTTATCTATCTATCTGTCTATCTGTCTGTCTATCTATCTGTCTGTCTGTCTGTCTCTCTGTCTGTCTGTCTATCTATCTGTCTGTCCGTCTGTCTCTCTGTCTGTCTCTCTGTCCATCTGTCTACCTGTCTGTCTATCTATCTATTTTCAGCATTTCCCTTTAGTTACAGATAGGCACAACACCTTTATTTTATTTGTTCACTTTGACGTGCTGCTGAGGATGGAGCCAGGGCCTCACTGGGCCAGCGAGCACTCCACCACTGAGCCCCGCCCCAGCCGTTGCCTTTTCTTTTCTGTGCACGCTTGTGCTTTCCTGCTCAGTCTTACACATGCAAAGAGCAACAGAATCTGAGTGTCCCAGCATGCCTGCTCCCCACTGAGGTGGCACCAGTGCTGCTTGGCCTTCTGGGTCCAGCTCGGTGCTACAGACAGGTGTCCTCTCTACAGCCTATTTAGTGCTGTGTCATTTCCATTTTTGTGGTTTTTGTTGGAGATTTGGAAGTTTAAAGCAACCCACAAACATGGTGCCAAAGAGCTGCCAGGTGTTGCTGAGCACAAGAAGGCTGCCAGGTGCCTCCAGGGAAAATGCATGTGCTCCATTCAGGCGCAGGCGTGGTGCTGTGCACATGGAGTTCAGTGTTCCTCAACAATAGGGCACAGCACAGAAAGGAGAAGGACATCCGTGCACGCAGGCCACTCTGGAAGGTGCGTAGGTAATATCCACAGCCAAGGAGACCCTGAGGTAAGAGGGAAAGTGGCACCACTCTGGATACATGAGATAAGTGACATTGGGCGAGTAAACATTTCACACTCTTTATAGCTTGTTATTTTCTTTCGCAAAATGACCCTGAAAACATTCAGTGAACATTCTCCTACAGTCTGACTTTGCATATTTGTGTCATATTCCATCCTTTGGATCTTTCTCCATGTTTGTTTATGGTCTCCTGCTGTCAGGCACGTTTTCCAGACTTTGTTGTGCAGGTGGTTCACTGCACAACATCCCTCAGCAGAGGGCCCAGGGGGAAGGCAACGTGCCACCCCGTGCACCCCGATGGAGCTGGTGTCTTTGGAGGAAGAGGCGCTTGTCAGGCCGAGAGCCCGAAGGCCGGCTGCGCAGGGGGCCTACCTTCCCCACTCCCTGGAGACACCACAGGGAACAGGGGGGGCTTGTGGGTGGACATCCAGGGCACGGCTCCCTAAGGCAGGGGGCTGAGTGGCTGCTCTGAAGCCCCTCCTTGCTCAGACCGCTCGTTGTTCTACTGGTTCATCCTCAGAAGAACGTGACCAAGGAAAGCAAATAAATAATAAATACAAGGAATGCTTCCTTGATTTTTATATTTATTTTTTATTCACGGTTGGACACCATACTTTTATTTATTTATTTTTATATGGTGCTGAGGCTCGAACCCAGGGCCTGGCCCTTGTAGGTGAGTGCTGTACCGCTGAGCCCCAGCCCCAGCCTGCTTCACTAATTTAGAAGCTACCTTTTCAAGAGATTTAATTCAGATAAGCCTAAGCCACAGTAAACCCCAACCCAGGCTTCTACCAAGAGGATTAGGGGTGGAGATTTTGATGTGGAAGATGCCACCCGTCTAGGTTCACAGCGCCTTTTACAGTGACCTTGGCCTTCCTCTAGGTCAGCAGTGCTCACAGGTGAATAGAGTCGCTGAACCCCTGCTCTGTGCGCCCGGGTGCCGCGGCCCGGCTGCGTGGCAGAGTGAACGGGGCCTGCGGAGCCGCGGCCACTTCATTCCAGAAGTCACGGGCACGTCCTCTCAGGGGCCGCCACATGAGGGCTGCCAAAGGGATCAGACCCGCTTCGTCCAGGGCCTTTTCTGTGTCAGAGAATGACCCTCGGCTGTCCCTGTCCCAGCTTCCTGGTGGGGCACCCTTCGTATCCCCGTTTTAGCCAACACTGTCTCCTCATTAGATTTCCACGAAGCCTTCTTAATCAGACTCGGAGGCTCTCTGCCCAAGATCATGATTAGTGAGTTCTTACCGCGCTGCTGTTTTATCTGTTAAGCTCCGCAGCCTGGGAGGCAGAGATCCCCGGGGTGGTCCGAGGACCTCGGTCGTCTGGTCACCGGGAGCCACCTGGTAGCCCTCCCCGTGACAGCTGCTTTCCTGCCCTGTCCACCTAGTGTCCCGAGACAGGCCATCGGGATGGGAAGCAGCTCACTGCAGACCTGTTTAAATGGGCCCGTGAAGAGGGAGCCTTCCTACCTGCCCAGGCCTGCCCCGGCCTCGCAGTCAAGGCTGCCCGGTCCCTTGCAGTGGCTTCAGCGGGAGAGCCGCAGCCCCGCGCAGTCAGAAGCAGGTGGCGGAGTCCCTCCACCCACCCTGCGGGGTGCGAGACTGGCTTCCATCTGGCTGAACTGGGCACATGCTTCCTGTTTTTGCTTCTCCAAAAACGTCATTGTGACCTCACTTGGTGGTTGGTGAGGTTAGGACGCATTTCCAGGTTCAGAATCATCTTTTTCTTAGAACGTTGGCGCCTGACCTCATGGCGTTGGGAATCTGACAGGATCTGAGTTTTAAGAAAACTCTTGATGGCCCCGTGTTCTTTCTTTTGAGAAGTTACTAGGATGGATCTTCTTATGCGCAGGATTCTGCAGTTTCCCCGCACACCGGGGGGCTCGCCGCAGTCCTCCTTCTGTCTTTCACTCATTCCTCTTAGTGCCCAGCAGGCCGGGGCCCTCTGGAGAAAGGTCATTTCTTTGGCTCAAGATTTTTTTCCTCCCATTTTCCCTCTGAGATGCCTCTTGCGAGGACGTCAGGTGCCACAGCGCTCTCCACGTGTGCTCCCGACCGACCCTCCGCTCTTGGTTCGAGTGCTTCCCGGCTTCCTGTCACCCAGTGTTCAAGATGATGCTCTCCTTGAAGGAGTGTCCTTTAAAAACACTTATTTGTTGGAATTTGGGACTTGGATGGGCAAGAACTCCCGTCCTGCTGCTCTTCAGCAGTGGGCAGGTTTCCTCCAGACGCTCTACTTCTGGGTCAGAATCCATCCGTCGTGGGTCGCTCCATCTCCAAGTCCTTCTCGGGCCCTCTTCTGGGCCAGCTGTCCTCTTGCTCCCCAGCAGGACCTTCAATTCCCGGTTAGGCACCCAGGCTCCTGGTGCCCCTGGGGCCCCGCGGTTGCTGCTCTTGTGACTGCCCCACACCTGCAGGTCCTCTCGCACCCAGGGCTCCCCGCCCGCCTCCTCTAAGCCTGGGGCGCAATCCCTCGGCACCAGGGACACCCTCTGCTCCGCTCCTCAGCCGTTTGGTTCACATGCTGGAGCCTCTGCTCTTCCCCTTCACATCTGAAGCTCATTATTCTTGTTTTGGGGAGTCAAAAATTAGGAGTCTGCATTTCTCATCCTAGTTTTGCTGCTAATTAGCTGAGTAATTTTGGGCAGTGCACCGAGGTTTCCTTGGCCTCAGTTTCCTGAATCAGTGACTTTCCCAAACACCAGTCCTTGGATCGGTGCCAGTCAACAAAAAGGATTTGATGTCAGCCCCGCTAAACGAATCCCTGGGGACGAGGGTGGGTGTGTGTGTGTGTGTGTGTGTGTGTGCGACCGTCACTGCTGGCTTATTATCATGGCTTTCTAGTGGGGTTTTATGGGGAAGACGGGATAGGACACCGTCACTGACAAAATCCTCAGCACAATAAACAGCTGTTTGGCCTCAGTGTACACCGCGTGAGAACTGAGACCCGGCTTCCCACGAGAACTTGAGAAGGGAGGGACTTCGCTGTTGCCCCTCCCATGGCTTGTTCCTGGCTCGCAGGGAGCCACGGGCCCCAGGCTTCCTGTGACTGATTTCACGTCTGAAAGGGCAGAATTGCTGGGCTCTGGCGTTCGTGTCTGAAGACATTTGAGCAACAATTCCCCAAACCTTTGTACCCATTCTCACGAGTTCCTTTAAGTTTTGATAGAACTATTAACTGGCTCTTTCTGAAGACATGGCACCCTGGCTTTTCCTGGGGAAAGGTCCAGAGGGTTTTCTCTGCATGTTTTGTCAAGAATCAGGCCCAGGTGTGGCTCGGTTGTACTGACCACGTTACACATGCTGTGTTTGCTTATTTCGCACTCTTCTCCTCTATTTTTGGCCTATATTTTTAAACCTATTTTTATTTTTTAAGTATTTTTAAAAATAAGCTGCGACAAAACATTTTTGAGGTACAGCACAATAAAAGAAAAGGTTTTAACAGAAAACATAAACCCCTTAATTTAAAAAATTGGGGCAGAAAATTCATAAATAAGAAATATAAATGGCTAATGATGATAGGAAAGAAAAGTCGCCGTTGTTTGCAGCTAAAGAGCTGCAAGGCAGCACCCAGGAAGAACTCTGCCCTCCACATCCCACACCGTCCGTGAGAAGTTGATTTGGCCTGCGTGGGGAGTCCCTGCACAGGAAGCCCCAGCAAGAGCCAGGGTGGTGAGCAGGGTCAGGAGAGCCTGCCTCCTGTGGCCGGGGGTCAGTTCCAGATTTGGGCATCGTAATTTCCCAGCATGTGACCCAGTGCCAAATCTCTGTGCTTCATCCAACACGGTGGCAGCCAAGGAAGCAGGCTGTCCTAGAGTCCAACAGAAGCCACTGCTGACATGAGATGCGTCAGTCAGACAACCATTTAGGAACAGCCTGCTGTCCAGTTGGAGGTGTGTGGAGGACATTTCCACTGGACTCCTTCAGGTCCAGCTCGGGTCTGAGCTGAGATTGTGTTCTCTGGCAGCCTCCAGACAATGGCCTAGTGAGGTCACACCAGGGCTGGACATCCCATCCCAGGTCAGGCTCCCCAGACCCATGGGCTGTGCCCCACAGCTGCTCCGTGACATGGACGAGGGACTTCCCAGGATCTGCAGCACAGTCTGCACACCCCACTACCCCGTCCTGCTGCGTTCCCTTCACTTTGCCTGATGACCCTCTTAAGAAGACCCCATAGAGGACCAAGGAGCTCAGGGGTCCCCTCCCGAGACTCACTGGATCCCATAGGAACTTCAGTCAAAGAGGACAAAGGGGTCAATTTTGGCTCAACCTTTAATTAAAGGGAAATGCAGTGCAGGGGAAGTGGGGATTGGACCATGGATTATGTAAATTTAGGAGACAGAAAATAGAGTTTCCTAAGACAGAAAGGCTGTGACTATCCATGGCACCTGACCCTGGACTCTCCTCCCAGCTTCCTCACCACCCAGTTGGTGCTGACTTTCCATGGGAGACTATGAACTGGGTTGTTAGGGCTCAGGAGCAAAAGGTGGAGTCAGGATCTGTGCTTGTCCTGGGTCCTTGAAGCCTTTGAGGATTTAGGATGAGTGAATCTTGGAGGTGCTCAGCCGAACAGCATGAGAATTTCCACATGCCACCGGCAAGGGCTCTGGGAGCCAGGGACTGTCCTGGCAGGACATTTTTCTAGACTTTCAAACTTCTACTCATTTTGATTTTGCAGTCTTCTTTTCTTACTTTAGAATCCATGCATCTTTTACCCAGGTTGCAGTAACATTTTGGGGGGAGGATGCTTGAAACCCCGTCTCCCTCAGAACTGCCTCTGCAGCTCATGGTGAACCAAGATGGCCCGTCTGCAGGTCTGGCAAGGAAATTCATCCTGCCCCCTCTCGGGGTCAATGTGGAGGCAGAATCATCCCTGCAAATGCTTCCCCAACACTTGTTCCTGGACCCCACATTCTACTGACCCTTCACCCCTGACCCCATGGTCCCCTGCTCAATGCCCTGTGTCCTTGGTTTGTCTGTGACTTCAGCTCCAGGGGTTTGAAACCTTAGCACACTTCCTCACCTCAGTGAGCACTTGGGTCGTCCCTGGTGCCCGGAACTTAGACACCCACACCTGGAGGCCCCCAGTGCCCAGGTCCCCTGCACCCCATTCCCCTGCTCCAGGCCTCCCAGAGGGAAGGAGAATGAGTGCTTCCCCCTGCAGAGAAAGACGAGGCACCAGCAGGCACCTCCTCTGAGCCTGCACCAATCAGCCTGGGAGCGGCATCTGCAGTGTGATTCCTGGTGACGGGCATGGAGGGGTACTTCTTTTCTAATGAAATAGTCTACTGTGTCTCAAAAATGGCAAAGTGGCTGAGTGTGGGAGTGATGAATGGAGAGGATCCCAATGCAAACAAAGCCAAACGCTTCCCTCCAGCCCACGAAGCCCTCTTTAATTGAAGGACTCTGTCGCTCTTTCCATGCAGCCTCTTTTGTGAACGAGGCAGGTGAGCTAGATGCTCCTGCCCTCCTGCACTCCCAGAGCACCCGCCACTCTGTGAGGAGAGAGCAGGACAGCAGGGCTCCTTGGAGCAGGAACATTCTTGCATTTAACGCTGATTCCTGGGGTTTGTGTGAGAAAAGCCAGCAGACAGGACTCAGGAGGTGGAGCCTTTGAGACGGGTCACGCCCTCCCAGGGTGGGGTCCCTGCTATCCCAAGAAGACCCCACAGCAGGGCAGAGCAGCCCCCAGAATGTGAAATGCAGAGCAAATCCATTTGTGGGAATTGTCAAGAAAAGAAGGAAAGACAGAAGGAAAGAAGGAAGGGGGGAAGAGAAGGAAGGGAGGGAGGAGAAATTGTCTTGAGGGTCTAGCTGGGAAGTCGGCTGCCAGAATTTTATGATCTTACCAGTTGCTGGTAGCTGCATCATTTTTAAAATGCAGTTGTAGTTGGGCTGTGTATGAAATTCTGCGCTCCAGTTTTGTCACATTGTAACAAGATCCTTCAAAACACTTGATGGAGCTGACAGCTGTGTGCATGGACAGGCCAGTGTCCATCTGGTCACTCAGTGCCAGTGTCAATCTGCAGAGAATGTTTATTTAAAGAATGCAATGGGGGAACGTGGGTAGGAAGGACAGTAGAATGAATCACACATTATCACCCTATGTAGACACATAACTATATGATCAGGGGGATTCCACATCATGTACAACCAGAAGCATGAGCAATTATACCCCATTTATACATGATATGTCAAAGTGCATTCTACTGTCCTGTAGGACTAATTAAAACAAATTAAAAATTAAAATAATAAAGGATTCTGTGAACCAGAAAACAAGAAAAGGACAAATTTATATTTTGTAACAAAGCGAAGTCTGGGAAATAGAAAAGGAAAGTGGGGGTGAGAATTGTGTAACCTCACCAGGACCAGGAGTGCAGGCAGCTGTCTCCAGCCTTGTCCTCTGATCTAGTCCTGCAGTCCCTAGTCCTGGCCTTCAGGGCAGGACTGCGTGCCCAGGTTCAGATGCAGAGATGGCTCGTGTATTTCTGGATGGAAGCCGGATGCCTGCTTCTTGGCTGCAGTCCCTCTCGGGACCTGCCTAACACAGGTGATGGAAGTGGGCAACCCGGGTCAGCCGAGCTTACACTGAGGCTCCCTGTCTTATGCCCCTGGGTCCTGAGACACCCCCACCCAAGGAGCCTGAACCCGACTTGCATGGGCCCTGCCCTGAGCCCTGCAGGCCCTAAGCAGCCCTGCACATCGTCAGGAAGGCTCTGCCTTCCGTCTGCTCCTGTGTCTCTCATCCTGGTTTGAATTTATCTGCCTATTGATGCACAGATAACTCATTTAAGTTACATTCTAGAATATTCCAGAGATGCCTCAGGTGCTATGATCCCTCGAGACACTTACACATGTCACTGAGCAAGAAAAGGACAAACCAGATGTTCTCAGTGTAGGTGCCTCACAGCGTCCCTGACGACCCATTAGGGGCAGCTCCCTTGTCAATCAGATGTCTCAAAGTCACCAGCCACTTCCCACATTTCCACCACCTCCTCAAATGTCCCTGAGAAAATCAGACTCCATCTGAAGGAGATGATTCAATTTGTGATTTGGGCACAAATTTCTCAAACTCTGTCTATTCAAAGTCTCCTTGGTGACAAACCACCTGGTGCCAAGTTGCACGTTCTGGGGGCCCCGTGCACCTGCCCCTCACAGGTGCTAATAAGACGGCCTCTCTCTGCGGTGAGATCTCAAGACTGTTACAGGTGCGCCCTTTGGAGAGTCCGGCACCCTCCCCATCAAAGCCCCATGAGGACCTGGTCAGAGGCAGGCCATCCATGGTGAGGACTCTCGGGCCTTGTGATGCTGGGAAGGCAGGTGGCAAGCAAGGCCTCACAGGGCTCCTGCGGGATGAGCAGGTCCGAGGGTCAGGGAGGTGGGAGGTGCAGTCAGAGAGATGCCGCCAGCTTAGTGTTCCTTCCTGAGTCTAGCACTGAGCCCAGCTCGCGTGGAGCAGAAGGTGTGATGGGTGCACACACATCATATATTCCCTTACAATATAACTCAACCTTTTTCCCATTTTTTCCTCCCTTCAGCAGGAGGGCAGGTGGCTGGGAGGGGCACCAGGCCAGTGTGGCTCGGTGCTGCCACTTTAGAAACCTTCCTAAAACTCCCTCTGCACTTGGGGACTGTCCGGCTTGGCCTGTGTGTGCTCCTGGCAAGGGAACAGTCTGGAGGGCTTTCCTGAGGCTTCAGAAGAGCAGCCTGCTAGCAGGACACTTGGTTCTCTTTCCCACGCAGTGATCAGAAGTGACCCCTTATCCCGTCTTTCCAACAAACCACCTGCAGGACTCCTGTGTCCAGAACTCACCCAATTAGTCAACGCCACTAAGGTGGCGCCTCAGACTTGAAACTAAGTTGAAACCCCCTAGTGAGCAGTTTCCCACGTCACGGTGGAAGACCGTTCAAAGGCAGCAGCGTCACCTTCCCGCTCCTCCGGAGAGTCTCCCCAGCCTCGTCACCACCCACAGCGGCTCCGAGGGCGTGTCAGGCCCTGTCAGCAGGAGCAACGCGAGGCTCTCCCAGCCTGGCTCCTGCCTCTACGTTCTGTTCACATTTGATAAAACATAATAACCATATGCTTCCTTTTGGAAAAATATTGAGTAAATAACCCAAGGAAGGGATATTTTCCTGTCTGGCTGAGCCCAGGGACAAATATCCTCGGGCCCTTCAGTGCTACAGAGCAGGTTGCGAAAGAGCACAGCCCTTCAGGGTCCCTGGTGGCCCCAGGGGGGACTTCTGTGGGCCATTTATTGGAAGAGTGACCCTCGCAGGAGACGGGAACATGGGCCAATAGAGTCTGTGCTCCTGTCGTGGTCAAGACGACTGTGACTTCCACACTATGATGACTGCCACACAGGACTCTGGCCGTTTCTCTGGTCACCCTGTTTGCGGTTTGTCTACTGCCCCTGCGGGAAAGGGCCATGGGCCTCTCTGCCTCCAGGCTCCAGGATTCTCTCCTCTCCGGTACCTTTGCCACACTGACATTCTGTGCCTTGCACTAACCAGGGCCAGCTACCAGGTTACCAAGTGCCTGCAGGTCCAGCGGGCAGCTCAGCCCTCCCATCTGACTGCAGCTCACCACCCTTCCTGCCTCTTCTGGACAGAATTGCCCCCTCCCAGACTCCAGCTCCCTTGCACCTGCAGCTGCAGCTGCAGCACACCCCACTCCGAGCCCCAGGCCCAGGGTCCACCAGTGTGCTTCCCACCTCCGTCACTGCCCCTCCAACAATGCCCGTGTGGTTCTATGGCACCCAAAGGGACCCAACCCAGTGTCTGCTCTGCCCTCACCTGGCCCAGCCAGCGCAGCCCCACCAATCTACCTGCAGGGCCACCCCTCAGTCCCTGTGGCCCCCACCCCAGGCTGGACCTGGTATGTCACTGCCTCCATTGCTCTAAGCCCAGCCTGTCCCCCTCAGGGTGGATCACACTCCACACACACACCCAAGAAATCTAGTCTAGCTCCCCTCCTCCTTCAGACCAGCCGGTCTGGAACCAACCCATTTCTCTTACAATATAACTCAACCCTTTTCCCATTTTTTTCTCTGCCATTTCTATCTACAAACCTTATACTTCAGCCACTCAAGCAGGAGCAGCACACACACACCGAACACACGAAGATAAAGGAGTTCCATCTGTCAAGAATGTTTGGTTTGCAAATGGCAGAAATCCAATGAAAGCTATCCTCAGCCAGTGATTCTATTCATTTTCCCTTAAAAATGAGATTCCAGGGAGCAAGTGGTGTCAGATGTGGCTACATCCAGGGTCTCAAACCTTGTAAATAGTACCCCACTTCTCTCTCCATCTTGGTGCCCCTTCAGTCAGCCCATCTGGATTCCAACCAGCCTGGCGTGGTCACAAAGGCAATCAAGAAGGGACACGTTGGAAATCTGTTCTCGGGTCAGCTCGGCTCCTGGCCCAAAACAGGGGGTTAAGATCCAAGAGGCCAAGGCTGTCCCTGACAGAAGTGAGGGGGAACTCCACCTCCCTGGTTGCTGTGGCGTTAGGAGGAGTCCACCCAGGATCCTGTGCCAAAGTGCCAGCAGTAAATGTGGCGACCTGGGGGCCAGTTCAGCAGACACCCGTCTGTGTGTTCCAAGTCAGGGTGTGGGCTTCTCGGGCATCACCAGGCAGAGCGTCCCGAGCTGAGGCCCTTCTCTCTCTCACTCTGCCAGCCCTCCAGACGTCTCTGTCTCCTTGCTGTGGTCTGCATGTTCATGTCCCCCAGAATCCACCTGCTGAAATCATCTCTCTCCAGGAGGATGGCATGAGGAGGTGAGACCGTGGGAGGTGATCAGGTCATGCCATGCAGCCCTGACGAATAGGACTAGTGGCCTGATGAGAGTCCCCCGTGAATCCCCCCCCCCCGCCATGGGACATAGGAAAGCAGTGCCCCCCGTGAATTGGGAGTGGAGTCTCACCACACCTGCCCGTGCCTTGCCCTCGGGCTTTCACCTCCAGGACTGTGGAAATGGATTTCTGTGGTTCATAAGCCTCCAGTCTAGGTGTGCTGTGGTGGCATTCTGAAAGGACCGAGACCTTCCTGCTTGGCCTCTTCCTTCCTGCCGGCTTCCACTTCAAGTCCCCTGGGGACCACAGGAGGATCAGAGCCCCGTACTACTCAAGCACCACTGGCCAAGGCCATGTCCTGGACACTAGGCCTGAACATCCTAGGGATCCAGCTGGATCCTTTGGGAATTGGACTCCATCCATGTTCTAGGCCACATCCATGGCCACAGACACCCACAGGCACCATCCTGGGGGGGGGGAACTTGTGAATGGACGCTTGGAGGTGTCCTGGGCTGTACCAGGCACACAGCCTTTTCCTATGGCCCCCATCTAGGCTGAAAATGGTCTGAATTCCACTCATGCTCAAAGCCAGAAGTTTGGAGCAATCAGCCATATTCTGTGCATTTTTGTTTTGTTTTTGCCCTTCTGGGGATTGAACCCTGGGATGCTCTGAGGCCCTTCTCACTGAGCTAAACCTCCATCTCTTTTTACTTTGTATTTTGAAAGAGGGCTTCCCTAAGTTGTCCAGGCTGGCCCTGAATCTAGGATCCTTCTGCCTCAGCAATCCCAGTAGCGGGATGGCAGACGTTTACATCAGGACCCGCTTACTGTTCACTGTTACTAAGAAGAAATAGAAAGTAGAAATCAAAGTCATGTCCTAGGACCCAGGGTCATCAGCACGATTAGCCACAGGTTTTCTGACTGCACCAGTGACTAGGAGCCAGCCTGGTCCTAGTGAAATGGATTTTGGATCACAGCCGACGTCTCCAGTCCCTGCCATGGGCTCCCTGGGAATCACCTGTGCAGAAATGCCAGCCTGTATCCGCTTGTTGCTTACATTTTAAGTTTCTTCCTCTGTCTGTTAATAATGTGGGATTTAATACTTCTTTTTAGAAGTTTTATTTACAGCTAGCCTTCTGCTGTGATGTTGACGCCAGTAAATCTTCCAGGTTCCTCATATCCATCGCCAAACCCCTCCACCCCCAAATAATCCCAACCCAAAAGCTGCATCAGAAATTAATAACCATGATCATAAATCAAAGTGAAGGTTTTACGCTTTCATTTTGCATCTGACATCATGGCTAAATGATCAACCCAGTGCACACAGGACTTATCAAGAAGGGAGGCACAAGCCCTCCTTAATCAAAGGCATATTTCATCCCTGAAAAATTCATCAGGCTGTGCGTGGTGGGGCGCACGTCTCGGGAGCCCTCTCCAGCACATCTGGAGGCTCGCATTTCCCCTCCATCACGCTCAGGAACACAAGAGGTTTTGATTTGCATGCGTAAAGCAGCTTCTTCATCTCTTCTCTTGGTGCCATCTGAATGAACTCCTGTGATCTGCACCCACAATTACTATGACGTGGATTAAAAGTGCCTGCATTATGCAGATGGCTGCTGTGATCAGGAAGCCCAGGAAGCCAGCAGAGTGCTGGGAAGGCTCCACCGCCTCTCGCAAGACTCATCTCGCCCACCGTCTTGCCTGCTGCCCGAGTCGGTGCTGTCCTGAGGCCTGACCCAGGCCATGCTGACAGGCTGGCCAGTTCTTCACCCCTCTACTCCAAGCCGGTCCCTGAGGTGCCACCCTCCATTCCTGGAGCCCCTCAAACTGAATCCCCCGCTTTACTCTGCCAAAATTCTCTGTTTCTCCTCCGTGAGTGACACGCCCACCAGCTCTTGCCAAGTCCTCTTAGGCTGACGGTAAGTGCGTCCAGTTCTTGTAGACCAGCCAGGATCAGGGGCCAGGGTCTCTGATCAGGACTTTGATCATTTATAGTCAGGCCCATCCCACTCATTTGGTGTCCAAGTCTTCACACACGATGAACGGTGAGGTCCGAGCAGAGCAGTGTGTGCTGGGAGGAAAGTACGTGAAATGCTACGATGACTCCCACAGTCCTCCAGAGCAGGAAGCTGGACTCTGAAAGTGTTGTTGTCAGTGGCCACCGCCCTGCCTGCTAGCAGAAGGCACTTTGGGGACTATTGAGCTCCTAAAGAAACCGAAGAGAACTTCCCACTTGAATTCCTTCCATAGCACCAGTCACATGAGCTTGGAAATTACTTTCTTGACCCTCAGTTTCTTCTTCCAAGCAATGGAAAGAACACATTTTCCAGTGTGCCAGTTTCACGGGGATGCTGTAATAAAGCACAAACCGGGTGTCTTAGAACAACAGAAATTGATAGCATCGATTTTGGAGGCTGGAAGTTCAAAGTCAAGGGACCAGCAAGGCCTAGCTTCCTGTGATCCCTGTGGGGGAAGAATCTTTCTTTTCCTCTCTCAGCTGCGTGCAGGAAGCCCCGAGACATCCTTAGCTTATGGCAGCGCAGGTCTGTCTCTTCACATTGTCCTCACATTGGAATTTAAATTGTTTACCTCTGCAAAGACCCTTCTTCCACCTAAGCCCCTGATCCAGGGAGACAGTTCCACCCCTCACCTGGTGAGCAGGCCATGGTGAGCGCGTCAGCCCTGGGATCTGCTAGCTCATGGCGACCTGCTGTTTCCTCCCCGCCTGCTGGGGACAGGGAAGGTGTCACCTTCTTTGACAGTATCCAGCCTATGTGATGACGGGGGTTTGGTTAGGACTCAAGCTGCGAAGTAAGTGGGACACTGTGCCAAGCCAGAGGCAGCAAAGCTGTCCCCAGCTAGACCAGCATCGCGCCTTCCAGAGGAGCCCGCCGCCTGCACAGCTGTCCTGGGGCGGCGTTTCCCCCTGAGTCATGTGCGCTTCTGAATTTGGCAAAAACCTGCTTTCTCCCCAAATCATGGCCTATTATCCTCCCTGAAAAGACCAAGATTGTTCATTATTCCTGAATGAGGCTTGAGAGACAGAAATGAATGAAGTCTAATGACTCAAAACTGCTGTGCAGACAGACGTCACACATGGTGGTTAATGTTAGAGCCGCATCAGCGAGGCGCGGGCCGGTCATGAGGACACGGTGGGACCCCGTCCGGGCGGTAAGGTTTTCAGTGTGGCTGCTGCAGTCCAGCTCAGCCCACTGAGCAGATCGCCCCCTTCTGAAGCATGGTTAATGAACAATGCGATGGTCAGGCCTCTCCAGGCCTCTCCCCCGCCTAAGGACCTGCTCAGGCTGCAGGACCAGCAGCCTCCTCCCCACGGTTCCTGTCAGTCACGCTGATGAGGGTCTGATCTCTGGGAACCGGGTCTCGTGGTCCATCAAATCCCAATTCCAAATGACAGAGATGGCATGTCCCCCTTCATAACTGAGACAGCTTTTAGACACACTGGGTGCCCACATCCCGCCAGGGAGGCTTCTGGCAAGTTCTTCTTATGTGGGTCCACGTGCTGGAAGGCATCTCAGCGGTGCCCCTGGCCCTGCTGGTTAGTTACTGCCAGGGACTGTAGTGTGATATCAACTTGTCTCAAAAGGAATCCCATTCCAACAGGTGTTCTCCAAAAATGTCATTGAGGGGGACAGTTGGCCATGAGTTCTCCTTGCTGGTTTTTCTGAGAAATCACATGGATTCAAAACTGATGTTCTAGGGACTATTATTGAATTTATTTTTTTTCCTTTGCCCATGACCATAAAAATTCCCCAACTAAAATAATTATTCCCGTGTTTTCAAGGGACCCTCCACTTGGGACCCTCCACCGGCTCTCAGAATGTTCCTAAATTTGCCAGCGGCTCCCCTCAGCACATTCAAGCAGAGACCTCTGGTGTGAGTGCTCAGACCCTAAACAGACGTGAACACTACCTTCCAAGACCCTCCGAGGGTGCCGTCCGACCTCCTCCAATAACAAAAAACGCTCCAGCACACCTTCCGGGGGCCGGCTTCTGTCTACAGAGCAACCCTCCCCCAGACTCCTGAGGAGCAACGTCTGAAGGCTGAGCCCCTCCAGCCCTCTACGGTTCTAAGTTTCCCTGTGGACTGCATTCTGCATTGCCTTCTCCCTCCTCCACCACCAAGGGGCATTTTGTCACTAGACATCTACTGTGTGCTGTGATGCCATAAGAAAGGGCCTTGAGGCCGTGGGTAGGCGCCCGGGGTGAGACCGGGTAGTGAGCGCCATGTCAGGAGGGGGCCTGCTTCCCTGAGGGACTCGTTTGTATTTTCTTCATGAACACTGGAATCTAGTAGCAATTCATGTTTTTCTTCTTGCTTTGATTTCCAGGAAAATCATACACAAAAGAAAATATTGTTGAAATGGGGTCTCACTATGTGGCTCAGGCCAACGGCAAACATGGAGCCCCAAGCCCTCCCCCAGCCTTGGTCTCCCAAGGAGCTGGGACAGAGGCCCAGGCCACCACATCCAGCTCAGAGCCCAATTTACATCTCGGCTTTAGGGTGGGCGGGACCACCCATCCTGTATCTTTTTTTAATCTTCCTAGTCCCCACACTTCTCCCGCCATCTTGAACTTTTCCAACTGTGGGGCCCAGGTCCTAATGTATTGTTTTGTCATTTTTTCCTGATTCATATATGTATTTTATGAAAACCAAACTAAAATCATTTTTGGAAATGGGTGGGACAATAAAACAATCAACAAAATCAATGAACAATGAGTTCAAAGAATTGAAATATTTTTAACCAAGTTATTACCTACATTGATAGAAGACACATCTCCAAGCGTAAGCCTGGGATACTCAGTCTTGCAGCAGATTGAAACCAAAATAAGCTACTTCCTTCTTTCCTTTGTTCCTCTCCACTGTCCTCAGAGGGGACCTTCCTGAAGATGGGACAGGTCCAGGTGTGGGGGCCCTTGGACTTCACAGTGGCCCATCTCTGGATGAGCACTCCTGAATCTACTAGAGCCTGTTGATTGGTGCCTGAGTCCTACACCACCAACATATGTTGGGACGATGTGCAGACCATTGTAATACGTAGAAGTGTCAAACATTTGAAAATTCTAACCAATCAAGGGCTGGATTTCATCTGTGTCACCCAACAGTCAGAGGTTACTGAATGGATTTTGTCATTGTTATTTGTTATTCTGTTTTCTTTTCTGGATTCTGAGCAAACAGGTAGTCTCTCCTGCACATGGGGGTGGTGGAGACCTTAGACGTGTTCTGGGCCCACCTTCCCAGCTCCGGTCCTCCCCATCACATGGTAGCCAGTGCTGCCTCTGCCCGGGGTGGGCACCTTCATCCAGAACACCCCTGTGCCTGGTGCTGAGCCAAGCAGCTCCCCCACACCCCCCAGCAAGACGGGTGGCTGCAGAAGAGAAGGAGCTTCAACTCCAGGGACCCTCAATGGCACAGAACCTCAAGGCCCAGGAGGGGCCCTAGAAACGCATTTCCACGAGTATTTGTTTCATAAAGTTTTCACAGTGATACAGTTGCATCACCTCTGGGTAAACCCACCCCAACTTCGTCTCCATGGTGCTACTGAGTCGAAGCTGGAGGCCAGGGCCATTCGGGTGTCCCTTTAGGAGGAAGCTGGTGTAGTGGGGATGTCTTCCTGGGGTCTGTCCTCACTTCCGTGTGCAGGTTCTTTACCCACAGCCATGCCAATGGAGCACTCTGACAAACTGGGGACCGTGTCCCCAGCACCGGCGTCCTGAGGATCAGCCTCTGTGACTGAAACCCTCAAGTGCCCTGAAACCAAAGAGCAAAGAGGTTAGCCAGCACCTCTCCAAATTCAGGCACAATCCTGCCCCCTTGCTGCTTCGAGTGCTTACCCTCAGCATGAGCACGGCCACTGAAGGTCTGTGGTGCTGAGGGAAGCATTTCAAGACCATTTAACAAAACAAAGCCATGGACCAGCCCTGACGACTTGACCTTCTGGCTCATCCATGCAGAAGGATGATAACATCAAAATTGTGGTTGAAATTCAGAAGTTTAAAGAATATGCAGCCAACTGGAAGGTGGAAAGTACCACAGAGGGTGTTAGGAAGTGAATAAAAACGTCACATTGCTTTGGGGGGGAGCTTATTATATATGTGTTAGTCGTCATCTTCTAAAACTTTGTGATTTATTGCAATTTCCTCTCAAGTCTAAATTGATACTTACTTGCTGTTATTCCATTTTCTTTTCTTTTTAAGAGGACCCCAAATGTTGAACATTAAAACACAAAATCCATATTCTCCCTGCCCGTCAGAATTACTCTGCAGGCACAAGCCCAGGGTCCTCAGCCACCGGCCACCAGTGTCTGTGACTGGTCCCCCTTTAGGATTATGTGTCTGCTGTGAGCACCCGGTGCCCTTGCTGGGGTGGGTGCTGCTCTGAGGCTCCCCTGGAGCACCAGCCCTGAGCCTGCGTATCCCTGCCAACTCCCCTTCTCCAGGCCTGCATGGCCACTGACACCTCAGCCAGGGAGTGGGCCTTCAAATCCAGATAAATTCTCCAGGATCAAGAAGGTAGCTCACAGGGTGAGTGGACCTTCTGGAGAGGGACTCCAGTTGCTGGTCCCACCCTTAGACAGGACCCTTTGGACTGAGTCACAAAGTTAACCATACCCTCCTTGGATATTGGGACACAAAGCGCTTAGACATTAGGAGGACCGAGAGGACTCTCCTAAGCACTCCCCCCAGGGCCAGTCAGATTCCCGACATAAATGGGAAAATAATAGCCCCTGCCCCTGGCTTATAGGGCATGGGGAACAGGAACCAGATGATGCTGGGACACAGGGCTGGGAGTCCAGAGGGCTCAGAAGATGTGCTTGCCATTATTATTACTCTCATTGGCAAGAAATGTTAATATAATTAGTAACAAGACCTAGGGTGCTCTCAGCGCCATCCAGGCAAGGCTAGAGATGCAGTGCCACAAGTGGTACCCAGCAGAGCCCTGCAGAAGGCCGGGCTGCTGGCTCACTTGGGAGCACCCAGCCCCAAGTTAGCTCAGCCATTAATCCCTTACAAAGCTCTCTCCACTTCCACGCCAAACGACACCAGGAGAAACTGTTCCAAAGTGTTACTTCCATCCAAATATGTTATGTCTGCAGGAGGCCTCGCTCTGCAAGGCCAATTTCCCTGTCAAAACAAGGAAATGAAACTAATCTTGCCTGATGGGCCCTCACTGAACTCCCGCGGCTTCAAATGATCACCTTCCCTCTCCAGGGCTTTATAGACCATCGACTCAAAAGTCATTTCTAGATTCTTGCCAAGCATCCAGCCCCAGATCTGCGGTTGGAAGAGACACTTCGCCTTCTCTCTTTTGGGGACGTGTCGTGCCAGAGTTCTTCTACGAACCACAAACTTTACCCACATAACCGCTGCCTGGGCGTAGTTGCTAAAGTGGGGCCAGCACACCTCCTGAGGACCTCCATGCCCGCGGGCTGTCCCTGTTCCAGGTGCTCAGGGGGTGTGCGGTGCCCACCCACGTGCCAGCAGACAGGTGGAAGGGGTTTGTCAAAACAGTGATTAAGAAGTATTCCTGAAGGTGGCTTTCTAAAAGCCGTGGGGTTGGTAGTGGAATCTAGTTGCTTCTGATGCCCAAGAAGATGGAGCTGACCACCATCGAGTTCTTGGCTTCTCCATCCCTGATGGCCGGGCACAAAGCATTGACCCCACTTCCCTGTTCTGACTGTCCCCTTATCCAGCATGTCCAGCCAGGTCCAGCAGGAAAGGACACAATGAGGGCCAGTTGTGACCAGGTGGGCCTCAGAATGGAATGAGCCTAGGGACGACATCTGTGGGGGACAGCTGGCCTTCCCACCTGCCCTGGAACCACCATCTACTCTTACAGCAGGTAGCCGTGCTTGCTGACCGACCCCTGGCTCTGGGGCCACCTGACCACTGGGGATAGGAAGCCCATGCCCCAACCAGCCAGCTGTGGTGGTGGGCCACTTCGGGCTTGTGCTGAGATCCCAGGAAAGAGTCCTCCTGCTGTAAACTTGGGCCCTCCCTCTCTGAGAGACGCTGTTTGAAACTAAAACCAACACAGATGAAAGCAGAGGCAAGATGTGGACCAACTTCTGACCGCGCTTCTGCATCTCGAATGAGCTTTTCCTAAAGCTAAAGTCAGCCCTCGCCGGAGTTCCCACGTCTGAACCAATGAACTGACCTGTCCTCTGCATCCTGAGTTGGGTTTCTGTCAGCTGCAACTGAAAGGCTGTTCCCTGCTTATCTACAGGACACAGGGAGGCTAGACGGGGGCCAGGCAGGCCAAGGACCAAGAGTGTCTGGCCATTCTTGGGGACACTCACCAAATGACTCCAGTTTCTCATCCACCTGGGGACGGGACTTCCCTGTTCTGATGGGAAAGGAGAGGTGGCCATTGGTCTGACTTTGGCAAGAAATTCCATCAGAAAGGGCACATATCACTGCCAGAGAGAAACTTACCAATAAGTGCCTTATGGTTCGGATCTGAGATGTTCCCCCAAAGCTTATGTGTGAGACAATGCGAGAAGGTCCAGAGGAGAAATGGTTGGGTCGTGTGAGTCTTACCCCAGTCGGTGCATTAATCCCCTGATAGGGATCAACTGAGTGGCAACTGAAGAGGTGGGGTGTGGCTGGAGGAGATGGACCAGGGGCCAGGCCTTGGGTTATTCATATCTGTATCTGGCAAGTGGAGTCTCTCCCCCTCTGCTCTCTGATCATCATGTGAGCAGCTTCCCTCCACCACACTGTTCCGCCATGATGTTTTGCCTCCCTCCAGCCCTGATTAATGGACCTGGCCTTCTATGGATCAATTATGAGCCCTCAACTTTTGCTCTTCCATAATTGTGCTGGTCAGATCCTGTTAGTCACAGCAGCGAAAAAGCTGGCTAAAACAGTGTGTTATTTAAGTCATTGTTCCTTCTGCCTCCCTGTCATGGAGACACAGAAATGAGGCCTCCCTCGACTTGGATCCCTGACATACACACGAGCCCATGCTACAAACAAGCATACTGTAGCATGAGAAAGGAAAACAACAAAATGAAGGTGATTTTTTAAAAAAATCACTGATATTTTGGGCTTATTTGTTACTGTAGCATAGTTTATCTGATCCTGGCTGATCCAAACATGCAGCCATGGAATCAGCAGTGAGAACACAGGTAGAAGCTGGGCAAGGTGGCTTTTCCCAGGTCGTCTGCTGGATATGTCTGACTAGGATCTTCCTGTGTGGGGAGAGATGGGTAGGAGGACCTTGAAGGTTGGCAGAACCCGAGGGCTATTAGACAAGGCATGCTGTTTAGAAACAGAGATAAAGGGGAGAGTAGTGGGGAGGCATGCTAGGAAACACTGGAAAATATTTGAGAGTAACAGCAGCCAAAAAGGAAAGGGAAATGAAATTTGAAGGAAAGTGTAAAAATGATCATACTCAGAAGAGAAAAATGAATTGACTAATGAGATCATACTGACATTTCCCTGTCTGGATTGTTCTGTGGGCAGATCTCAGCTCCCTGACTCACGTGCTGTGCTGGAGTAGTTCCAGGGTTGCTCTGGAGGGAGTGCTGAAGAGGTCGTGACCTCAGGGTGTGGTTCCTGGAGCCAGCCTCCACCCCTCTTGTCCTTAGCTGGTTTGAGGTCCTGGTTGAATACAAGCATTTCAACAGCTATAAATACACAAAGTAAGCTGTTTTCTCTTGCTTTGAGGGTTCTAAAATCACCTGCTGTTTCAGTTGTCTATTGCTATAGAGCAAATTACCTCAAAATTTTATGGCTTAAAACAATGAGAATATTTATTATATTACAGTTTCTGTGGGACAGGAATTTGGAAGTGGGTCAACTGGATGTTTTTGGCTCCAAGTCTTTCCTAAATTTATAGAGAAGTTGTCAGTTGGAGCAACAGCCATCTAAGGCTTGATAGAGACTACGGATCCACTTCCAACAAGGCTCATTTAGTGGCTTTTGGTAGGAGGCCTCAGTCCCTTGCTATTTGGGCCTTTCCACTGGCCTCCTTGAGCATCCTTACAACATGGCCGACCAATGGCTTCCCCCAATACCAGTGTGTGTGTGTGGGAGAGAGAGAGAGAGAGAGAGAGAGAGAGAGAGAGAGAGAGAGAGAGTGTCCGGAAGTAGTTATAAATTCTTTTATGAACTAATCTTCAAGTTTAGACCTAGTTTCAAAGAAGAGTTACAAACTATCACTTATACCGCCTTCTCTTTGATAAGATAAAGATGTGAACAGAATAAAAAGGGCAGAAAATCAGCAAGCAAAGACCTGTGCATAATAAGTCAATACCTGATGATTTCTATAGTGGCAGCCATGCCAACTGATGGGATTCAGCCACCACCGAGGTACGGGGCACAGCAAGCCTGGACGGTCAGAGAGGGCCACTTAGAAGAGATGAGCTGACACACCTATGTCAAAACTCCAGGGGCAAGAATGGCCTTGGCATTTCCCAAGGAGAACAGAGTGGACGTGGAGCGAGATGGGCAGGGGCGGGGTCAGGTGGGACCAAGTGTGATGGGCAATAATTCCAGACTGGCACTGGGGACAGGGAGCAGTGTGACAGATTCCCTCAGGTCACTGTGTGTGTAATGGCTGTAAAGGGCTCCAGTGGACTTCGGAGGGCATCAGGAAGCTGCTGACCAGCACTGGTGAGAGACGGAGTGGCCAGACCAGGGCGGGAGCAGTGGGGAACAAAGACATGGCCTGCAGAGTGGACAGGGAGGTGTTTGCCCAGGTCCTCAGCGATTCCTCTGCATGTCCCACGCATGTCTGCTTTTTCAGAACAAATGGTGTCAATAGTTCCTGTCGGTCGAGCTGTTCATGTGTTTTGACACGTGCTCCTGTAAAGGCCACGGGGTCTGTGCTTGCTCTGCAGTAACTGAGCAGGACATACTTGTTGAGTGAAAGCGTGAAGGGACCAATGAAGTGGACATTATCTGGAAAATCAGAGTCCCACTGGCCAGGCCTCTTGGGGGAGACCATGGTTTTGATGGTGTGGGTCTCAGAAAGACTGAGCTGAAAGGTTTGGCAGTGGTACCTGAGAGCAAATATTCATGGAGACTGACTGTGCCTTCCAGCACGGGTCATTGCAAAACCTCCAATATTTTTAAAATTACATCACTTTAAAAACCAATTGCATCAGTTAGAAAGGGCGTGTGCTCGACCTTCCTGCTTCTTTTTAATATTTCTGCTCTTTCTGGTAATCATTCCAACTCCTGACCAGTGGTTTTGGAAAGCTGCATGAATTCGTTCCTTATAAAACAAAGCGTATCTGTACTCAGAATGCTAAAGCCGCACGGATTGCAGGAACCAGTCGTGTTGGAGCACCTAGAAAATGGTGAAATAAAAACCAGAGCAGACACGGGAAGGAGGGAAATGTTATTGTCCTATAAACTGTTCCTTCTTCTTAGCATGTGTATGGCCGCCTGTGCACTTCTTGTTTGTCTTCACCCAGAAATTAATAAAAGCTACATTCCTCAGCGAGCCCAGAGCGGCTCAGCTTTCTTACAGCCCAGCTTCCTGCAGGACACATGCAAACTGATCACAGAGAGAGAGCCAGAGAGGAAACCTGACTCGACTGTCAAAGCATCGTGTCACTTCCTCCGTGCAGGAAAAACACTGAGTGTTTTTATCAAAATTGAAATTCTGTTCAAACCAGGGGCTCTGATTAAGAGCTCCATTCAGTCTCCTGGTTTCTCAATAGACAAAACCAGTCCTTCCTTATAGAAGACCACTGCGGGAGTGTGGTCTCGAGAAGTATTAACCCAAAGCAGAAGGGAGAGCAAACCTTGGCCGCCCAGGTTGCTGACCAGCGGCCTGGGTGCTAACTGAGTTTGCCGGTTGACCCAGGACTCCCGCTCTGGCTTCCCAAACCCCCGCCTGTCTTGTTGCCCAGGAATCCACCCAGACACAGCTGTGGTCATCTCAGCTGCTTGCCCACAGTCTTTCTATTTTTGTGCTCTAATGTGTTTACACATAAACTGAAAACTGTTTCCGTATCTTAGAAAGGAAAACAAATTGATCAGGGCTTGCTGCTGCGGGAGTGGGAACCGCCCTGGGACCTCGGTGGCCTCTGTGTTCTGGTTCAGACATCTCCACTCGTTCTTAGGTCGACTTGTCCTCCCACCCTGTGTGTTGAGGAGGTGTTTTTCCTCCTCTGGGTTCTAGCTGAGGAGGGCAGTGACCCACAGAATGTGCATTTGGTCCTTTCCTGGTAAGCCCTGAACCCAACCCGGGAAGTTCAAAGCAGCTCTGTGATGAGGTCCACCTGCCTGTCCAGCTCTTAGCAAGGGTGCTGATGCTGGTGACAGAGGCAGGGAGCTTGTGGGCACCAGAGGCCATCGGCAAGTACAGCGTCCTCCAGGGACCAGGTCTTCAAGGCCAAAAGCGATGGTTGGTGGTGAGCCCAGGAGCCGGATGCAAGGACTTTTCTGGAATGGCGTTGATACAGCAGCTCCCAGGCAGGTGGAGGGGCTCTGGGAAACAGACAGCACTAGAGGCAGGTTGTGACAGTGAGCAGAAAAAGGACTGAACGTGGCACGTGGCGAGGGGGGGCAGCCCACGCGTCCTGGACTGCTGGAGCCACCTGATTCAGGGAGCGTCCTGAGGAGGAGGTGGAGGTGGAGATTCCGACTTGACCAATGGCACAAGCTTGAAGCTGTAGAAGGAAGGTCACCAGGGCCCGAAGGACAGAGAAAAGAGTCACCACCAGCAAACGCAGCAGCCAGGGCTCCGCTATCCCTGAATTTTGGAATTAGAGCCCTGTCTTGAACAGAATTTCCATTTTGATAGAAACCTATAGTGTAGGATATGGGACTTTCAAAAACCGAACAACAAAGCTAAGGATATTCGGTCTTTCTCAGAGTTGGCGTCTGGGGATGCCCAGGTGACCACTCCCCTGATTGTGGTGATGTCCAGGGCAGGGGACGGGATCCCACTGCCTGTAAATCACTCGCCCAGGACACTTGGTGGTATTGCCATCACACCACCCTTGGATGGCCATATGTTGGGAGGTGTCTTGAGACCAGGGTGAGGAGCCTCTGAGGAGCCTGCCTGCCTGCAGATGCCTAGGGACGAAGTCAGTGTCCAGCACCACAGTCACCCAGCCCCGCGCCTGGGCAGGTGTGGCCGGCTCATCTCCCGGGTGTAGAAAGCACCACGTGGCTTGTGGGTGTCACACCCCTTAAAGAAACACTTCACTTCTGAAAGAGAAGAGACGTCAGGTTTCTGCAACCTTCACGCTTCCACTGACTCCTGAGACCCTTCCTGAGCACCCCAGCGGGTCCTGCTCAGGAGGAGCCGTCCTCGGCAGCTTGGGGAGGTGTCCGTTCAGCTGTTAGAACACACACACGTTGCTTCAGGACATAAAGAGGAAGGCCACATACCCAAGGTGGATAGGAGCAGTGCTGGGCCCAGACGCTGGGTGTGGGCGGCTCTGGGGACACGTTACTGCACATGAGCTATCAGAGAACACCTCGCCCAGCCGGGGTGAACGGCTGTATCAGGTTTCATGTGAACAGATGTTAAAACCAATGAAATAATATTTGTCCTGGCAACGCTGCCTGGGATAACACGATGGCTGATGAAAAAGAAAGAGCATCAGAGTGAACGGTGAAGTCATGGCCTCCTGAAGCCGAAAGCAGTTTCCTTCAGAAGACTGCCTGGGTCAGGAGCCCGGCTCAGTGAGTGTCCGTCAGAGCGAAGAGAAACTCAGAACTCGCTTGGCCTCTTGCAAGAGTCTAAAAAGAAAGGCACCAACAGGCTGACCCCACGCAGGACCTGCAGTTCTATGGTTGGTCCTGCTGGCTAGTCTGGGAAGGTCCCCAGCAGAGGGGCCCTCCTGGCGTAGATCCAGGGTTTTTCCAGGAGTCTGGGTGTCCGGAGCGCCCATCACACTCCTGTAGTGATGGGGATGGAGAGACACGGTCGGGGCGAGCAGCGCAGGACAGGTGTTAGAAGGCTAAGGCGCACCTTGTGCCTCTTCCAGGAGGACACCTGAGTCCAGTAGCCAGAGGAGATGGAATTGGTGGGATCACATTTCCTCCCCACATTTGCAGAGCCCCACTCAGAGTTCTGCTCACACACCCTCTGTCCCCAGGCCATCTCCCTCCTCCCCAGTTATGTCGTCCACAAAACTCGTGACATCTCAAAGTCCTTATTAAAGACGGGAAAACACTGAGCCACAGAGGTCCTGACCTTGGCCAGTGTCTAAAGACCACTGTGCCAGAATCATCCCCCCCCCAGGCCAGGCTTCAATTTAATCCCCATTGAGAGAAATTAAAAGGAGGTCAAGAGTGGTCATGACCACTCTACCTCATGAGTGGATTTCCCATTCACAGACCCACAGGTTAGTGGGCATCTGTCCAGCCTGCCTGTTTCAAAAGCCAGTTAGGCTCTGTCTCTGGGGGACACCTCTGCCCTGCCCTGACCCAACAGGAGAGTCCATACCTGGTGAGCTGACCTAGGCCCAGCTCCTGGACTTCCGGACCTCCCAAACCTCAAGCCAAGTCAATGACTCTTTGTGAATTACCCAGGCTCAGGTCTTCCACACACTCGAGAAGGGCTTACGAAAGCGGTGCCATCCTTGGTGGGTACTAGGTGGCCCACCTTAGTGGCCACTCTGCCCTCCTGGAGCCAGCTGGACTGTCCAGCGGTGGGATGACAGTGTGCCTGCCTCTGATGCAAGGTAGGCTGTGTGATCCCTCTAGAGGGGACCTCAGAAGACCCCCGAGAAGGACTCGGTGAGTCTCCCTCTGCAGTTGATGTAAACTCAGGGAACATCGGGGCAGGGCCTGGAGCGCAGGCGGAGGCTGGAAACTGACAACACAGTTCTCCAGCACAGAAGGTCCTAAAATGCTTGGATCCTTTCTCAAGATGCCAGGACTCCTCTCCATGCTCCCGCTTTCCTCTCTCCATGATCTTCTCTCCCCCGGAGCAGAGACATGAAATACGTTCTTTCTCTGCAAATCCCTAATTTAACTTGCTGAAGCCAGAGCTGGGCTGGATTTGTTGGTTGGTTTTGTTTTGGGCTTTCCTTTTGAAGGCCAAAATAACTTCTTCTATAATTGTTTTCAAGAGCCCCGTGGAGACCAGGAACCCTCAGAACTTCAGAAAAAAATAACCATTGCCTGAGAGTCTGTAAGCCGCTGCAGCTGTTCTCACAACGTCCCTCTTTTTCCAGAAAAAGAAAAGCACAATGGACTTTTCCAAACCCAGAATGCTCATAAAAGTAGCTTCACGGCTAACAGGACTTTACTGAATTATAAGAAATAAAAGAAAGCAATTACTTCCACACCTTAGATTCTCCAATAAGTGATGGGCCATCAACACAGCAGCAGCCATTAAAACTCAGGCACCAAAAATGCTTTTAGAGAATGTTTTGTGTTGGGAAAGCGCTCACCTGTGATGTCAGTTGAAGACGAGCAGTTTATTGAGCAGCCCGCACACACTGCAGCGTGGACACAACGGACTTTGTTTTAATTGTGCTAATTGACTGGACCCTTGCCATGTGCCAAGTTTTTCGCAGGTAAAACTTGGCAGAGTTTATTTCATTTGGTCTTTTAAAAATCTCCACAAGATCTAAGTCACCCCGTTTTATGATGAGAAAACAGCGCCCAGGGAGGCCCCTCTGTCCCAGCACTCAACGTGGCAAAAGCAGCACTGGAAGCTGGTACTCCAGAGGCTTCCCAGACCTGGGGGCTCAGACTCCAGGTCCTGAGTGGCCCAACCCTCCGTCAGACCCGAGGTTCACAAGCTCCCCGACACTGCCACAGGTTCGATTTGAACAGTGTTGCTCTAAACCATGCTGCAGAACAAAACCTCTGGGAATGGCGTCAAAGCGCTAACCGTGACTAACTGTGATTTCGCAAGTGATTTAAATTTTCCTATTTACACTTTTCTGTTTTCCAAGTGGCTTCCACGAGCATATATTTCCTCTACAACAGGAAAAGCAGGAAGTGAGCGTCCCTCCTGTACGTGTTGGTACAGTCGAAGGTAGATCTATAAAAAGCAAACGAGAGCCTGTTCTCCAGCTCTACTCCTTCCACCACCACCAAACTCCAGATTTAGGAACTCAATCCTAGATCTTCATGTAGATAAGAAGGGAAGTCTGCGCTGGAGATGATGGATCCAGCAGGGACCCATCAGCCACACTGTTTCAAGGAGGCTGGAGTCACCCCACCTGGCAGCCTGGGATGGGGAGGGCCAGGTTCCCTTGCTACCCAGGTAGGCTCTCCGCTCCTGGGTGGCTGCAGAGTCTGGGCCGGCCTGCAGTGGCAAGGACAGATGGTTCAGGGGACCAGCGGATGAGCATATTGGGAGATGGACAATGTCACGCAAGCCCAGGAAGGGTGCTGGATTCTTAGGAGCTGACAGCCCTGTCACAGCCTGTCTTCAGAAGCCTGTCCCTCTGCAGCTGGTGCATGGTGCCCACATGCCTTCCCATCCCTGCGTGGCACCTCCTGCCCGTGCACCACAGGAGAACCACTAGTGATGACAGCCGAGTCAGCGAGGCCCAGTTCCCCTGCCGCAGCTGCGCCCTGCGCTTCCTCTGCAGCCATTTCAAGCTCCTCAGAGCAGCTCTAGGAAGCTCTGGGCTGTGTCGATGCCTCCCAAGGGTCCAGCGCTGGAGTGGGCTAGCTTAAGGGTGCTCTCCTTTGTGCACCGACAGCAGCTCCTCCGTGCGGATTCTCCTGGCAGCTCCAGGCCTCTCTGCCTGACGAGTCCCCTCCAGGCCAGCTTCTCTGCCCCCCGTGGCACCTTGCTCCCAGACTCTCCCTTCCAAGCAGCATTAAGGGGGGGACATTGGCTCCCTGGCCACTGCTGCTTCATCTAAGCCAAGCACAGCCAGAGAGCGTCTGGGGAAGGTTCCAGGGTGGAGGTAAGGGACCCGGGACCTCGCCAATGAGAGCGTTAAAGATGCAGACTCCAGGTGCGTGGGGCCGTGTTAGTCACCTCTTCATCACTGTGACCAAATTGTCTCACATAAACAACTTACAGAAGGGAAAGGTATTTTGGCTCCTGGTTCCTGAGGTCTCTGTTGCTGGTCAGCGGCTCCCTTGCTGTGGGCCTGAGGTGAGGCAGAGCATCATGGTGGAAAGGCTGGTGGAGGACAGCTGCTCGGCTCACGGCAGCCAGGAAGCAGGGAGGAGAGGGAAGAGGTCATGGAAAAGACAGTCCCCAAGGACTCGCCTCCAGTGACCACTTCCAACAGCCATGCCCCACCTGCCCACAGTAGTCCACCTCCTCCCCGCAGTCCACACAGCTGTCAGTGGATTAATCCACAGATGGGTTCAGAACCCTTATGGTCCAATCCCAAAAGCCCAACCTCTGGACAGTGCTGCACTGGGGACCAAGACTTCAATGTCCCCTTTGGGGGACATTCCATATCCAAGCCATATGGTGGCCCATTTCCCTTCCCATGCCTAGTACTGATCTGTCCACAGAGAGAGCGTCCAAGGTGTTCTGGCACCTGGCCCATCAGTCCTGAGAATGAGCCCCCAGCAGGGTCCCTGGGACATGCTCAGCCCTTCCTGGGAGATGTCCAGGCAGTGCAGCCCGTGGGAGTGGCATCCTGTCCACAGAGCAGGATGTGTGCCAGCCTGGAGCACAGATCAGCCCTGTCTACACAGACTGTCTGCACAGACAGGCCTGTAGCTCTTGGAAGTAGACTCACTGGGGCAAAATTCTGTTCTTCTCCAACGTGGTACAGAACTGAAGGAAAGCTTCTGTGCTCGCCTGTAGGTCTAGAATCTTGGGCATCTTCACCAGGAGACCCCGTCCCTGGGGGACTAAGGAGTGGGGAAGTCTGGGTTCCTGACACTCAGCTGGGGCCTGGGATCAGCTCAGAGCAGGAGGCACAGCCAGAAAGCAGGAGAGAGTGGACACCCACCACATCTCAGAGTTGGGCTTGGCACCTGCTGGCCACGGGGTGGACCTCAGGGTGGCAGATCTGACTCTACAGCCCAGCTTCTCGTGGGCACAACAGGCCAGCCTAGGCCAAGGTCAGCCGGGACGCCCCTCCCCCAGGACAAAGCCAAGAGCTGGGGTCCCAGGTGAAAGAAGGCAGGAAGGCCAGGGGTCATCTGGTGGCATTACTTAGTGCAAGGTTTCAGGCTCCCCACAGAAATTGCTTCACGTTTCACCCTGGACCTTCAGGCCTCAGGTTTCCATATGGGTATCGAATAGCGCCAGATACCATAAGAGGGCACCGCAGCTGCGACCCTGGGGTCAACAGCTAAGGAGGCCCAGAGTCAAGGCTGCAGACTCACAGGCCTGCAGATTTCCATGCCACGCTCAGTCCTGCGCCCGTGCTCCAGCACTTCTCACTGCACAGAGCAGAGGGGGCACCAAGGGGCGGGCAGGGCTCCCAACATGGAAGGGCATCACTGCCCGCAGCCTGGGAGGAGGCAGAGCACAGACAGACGGTGATACAAGTCCAGGATTGGCCAACCAGGCTCCCTACGGTGCCTCACACTGAAGCCCTTGTTCCCCACCTCCCTGGTGCGGCAGCGGATCCCATTACACCCCACCCAGAGCTTTCTTGTGATGTACACACGGCTAGCCAGGGGCTCCAATCATCCAGAGCCTGGGGGGCGGTGCCCAGACTGAAAACTTTTGTGCCTCAGGGACACTATGAATCGGGTGGAAAGGCAACCAGTGGATAGGAGAAAACATTTGCAAACAAGATAGCTGATAAGTGATTAGAGCCAGAATATAAAGAGAATCCCCAAAACCCAACATCAATGGAGGAAAACCCAACTTTAAAATGGACAAGGGCTGAGCATGTGACTCAATGGTAGAGCACTTGTCTAGCATCCATGAGGCCCAGGTTCCACCCCAGAACCATAAAAATAACACACACACACACATCACACATGCACACATGCACACACACCACACACACACACATCACACATGCACACATGCACACACACACCACACACACACACACATACCACACACATACACCACACACACACACACACACAAATGGACAAAGGACAATCTTTGCAAGAAGAAGACATAAATGGCCAAAAGCACAAGAAAGAGTCAACGTAACTAACCTTTAGGGACAAAATCTATAATGAGATGCCATTTCACACCCAATTTTGGTGGCTGTTGTTTAAATAAAAACAGGAAGTAGTAAACACACATTGGGGGATGGGACCAATTGGAAAACCGTGCACTTACTGGCAGGAATGCAGTGTTGCAGCTGCTGTGGGAAATGGCACGGACCCACCTCAGGACACCCAAGGGAGATCACTGGGTGATCTATGAGTCGTAGGGTATAGTAGCAAGAAGGGGGACGCTGGGGCTTAAATAGACCTTTACACACCCATGTTAAAAGCACCTTCTCTCACACCAGCTGCAGCACATAGAAGCAGCCCAGGGGCGGTCAGCAGAGGACTGGGTAAGCAGGATTCGGTCCTGCACACAGTGAAGCATTACTCAGCCTCAAAAATGAAGGGCATTTTGACCCAGGCTACAATAGGGTGAACCTGAAGATCTGTGTTAACAAATGGACCATATTGTATGGTTGTTGTTATGTGAGGCCCCTCATAAAGACATGAAGAGGTGCGGGGGGTGCCAGGGCAGTGGGAGTTGGTGTGTACTGGGTGCTGTTTCAGTCTGGGGAGATGACAAAGTTCCTGAGGTAGATGGTGGGGAATTGTATGTACTTAAGGCCACAAAGTCATACATTTAAAAATTACTAAAACACTAAATTTTATTCTGGGTTTATTTTACTACAATTTAAAAAATTCTTGCTGGATTGAGCTAAAGCCAAACAACTAATGTAAACCAGTTTTGCTTTGGGCACTCTGAAAAGGTGTCACCAGTCTCTCCGGCTGCTGAGTCTGTGGTCTCTGGTCCTCTGTTCTTCTCTGCTGGACTTCCCCGTGTCGCTTTAACTGGGTCATGTCTATTCCACGACCCAACCATCTGTTTCAGGGAAAGAGGAGCTCGGCTGCCATGATTCAGCTTCAAGACGGGCAGGGAGCTTCTGCCCAAACCATGCCAGCCTCCTCGGTGGCATTAGGGACTGGACAGCTCTGATGACTCAGCTCCCTACAGGTGGCCTTAGACACATTCCCCCTGGACACTCCCACAGTGGGACAGAGCACTCAAGGGCAGGAGTCTGAATACTGACCTGTGAGCCATAGGGATCAAATTTCTCCGGCTTTGTGGGTGCAAAACTGTTGCAGAGCTGGTCTGAGTCTTTCACAGGCGCACACCGAGTAGAGAAATGGACTGATTTTCCACTTCAAAACCCAGCTTATCCTGTACCAGGGTGGTCCGCAGTCACTCTGCCCCCTGATCCTGTTTATCAGGTTCGCCTTTAAGTGCCTGTCAAAGACTATTTATGGGAGTAGGTTTAAGGCTTTGGGGACTGTTCTTTCAAGAGAAAGACACATTTAAAACCCCTGTCACCGGGCCTAACTGATGTGGTCAGGCGGCTAGGCCCAGGGAGGGTGGGATCTGTCTGGCTAAAACCTAAATATGACAGAGATTAAACTCTCTGTAAACAAGGGGGATTAAGAGCCCAAAGCCAGGCCACAGTGGGATCAAATGACACTGGTTGTCAGAGAAAAAGGCTCCTCAGGAAGTGCACAGGCAGCCCCGCAGAGCCGGGGGACCTGCCATGCCATGAAGTCAGCAACCGTGTACGCCACACAACAAGAAAACAGACCACGGGCACAGGCAGCAGCGACTGCCCGCACTGGGCTGGACGGAGGCCATGTCAGGGCTGCTGGCCCCACTGCTGGACACCCTGAGGCACAGAGACCCCGCGGGGAGTGCCCGCAGGCTCACTGTCACCCTACAACTGTCTCCCAGGCGTCTGGAGCTGTCTTCCAGGAAAACTTCAAAAGGAGGGACTTTCTCCCGCCGTTTCCTCAGCTCCGAGCAGCTGTCCTGGGGTCCAGGTGAGCACTCGTCACATTCTGTCCCCACGGTGGGATAACAGGGAGTAACAGGGAGTCCCCACGACAGGCTGAGGTTGAGCCCCACAGAGCGGGTACCGCGACCCCGTGGCCAGACCACTCCTTCAGGCCTCCTCCTTCTCCATCAAGCTGGCCACGGACCCTGGCTCTCCTGTCCCCTTTAAACCCCACCTAGAAAACAAACAAATAAATAATGGGAGATCTCAAAATTCTAAAAATATCTGAAAGTGTTTAGAGAGAGAGAGGAGAGGACAGGGAGCAGGGAGAGCACCCCACACCCTGCGTGGCCGTGGACTTGCACGGCTGCTTGCCCTGTGCGACTGAGTCTTCTGAGGGAGACTGAGGCAGGGACCTCTGGCCCTGGGGCTGTCACTGCAGGGCGGCAAGAAGGTGCAGGGAGGCCATGAGAGCCACGGTGCCCGGGAGTCGGCTCAGGCTGACTCTGGGATGCAGAAGCACTTGGTAAGGCGACCCCCGAGGTATCGGGCAGATTGTTGGGAATGGACCTTGTTACAGAGGGAACAGGGGTGCAGAGAAGGCAGTTAGGCAGAAGAGAACCAGGACAGCCCTGTTCTGAGCATCAGGAAGCAGCCTGCACACAGTCTGGAGCAGCCTGGGCGCCTGGTGGGGAAGGGGGTGGAGCTGACCAACACCCATCTCTCCCCTCACCAGCATCCCCACTGTGGGGTGTGTGCACCCTGTGGGTCCAACATGGCCACCATTCACTCAGCTGCCACCCTGTGCCCATTAGAGCCAAGTGTCTGACTGGAGGACAACAGCCACATGCCACCTGACTGTCCCTTGGCTCAGGGTCTGCTCTGAGAGAGCCAGGTCCACATCACATTCCAGGTGCACCCTAAATCTGCTTCAGGTGGGAGAGGGCACATGGAGGGTTGCTGAGGCTCAGGGAAACTGCCTGGAGCCACAGGAGGTGCGGCCTCCCTTGTCACCATGCTTCTGCACAGGGAGGCCACCTATGGCCAGCAGGTCCATCCTCGTTATTTAGTGTACGTGCCAGCACAGAAAAATGACATGCATCTGGAACTTAAGAAGAAACAGCAGAAATCATGCAGCTAACTGTACACGTTCAAGAGAGACGCGAGTCTTCCACTAACATCACTTATTGCCGTCAGTTTAGTAACGTGTGCAGCCCACCTGGCTGTCACTCACCGAGTGGCTGATGAGCTCTTGGTCTTTCCAACGGGAGTGATAGAGTGAGACCAAAGCACTCCACATTATAATGAAAAACCAGAAATTCTTAAGATCAGAGAGAGAGATGGATATATATGTATTTCTAAAGGTTTGCCAGTTTTCAAAAGCAAATCTAGAAAAGCTGATGGGGTTTAAATTTTTGATGCATAAAGATCAGCTCACCTTGTCTCATATATCTGGCAAATGGGAGCTGCATGCCCGTGTCCTTCACTGTTGGAGACGACACTATGTAACTGTACAAAGCCTGACACCCCTTTGCTGATGTTCTAAAAAATCTGGATAAGTATGCCATTTTCACTATTTTTCTGGAAACTTCCAAGTATTCTATTTTCCACAGGTTTCCAGAACATAGGTAAAGCAAGGGGAAGTGGATTAGGGGAAATGTTAACCTCTGGAGGTAGAACCAGCGATATTCACCTGTTCCCAGCAGAGCCGGGTTGTGTGGAGGTGGGTGTGACTCCCTCAGTGCCTACTCCTTGAACCAGGAGAGAGATCAGGGCTCAGCAGGGCAGGCAGGAGAGGCCAGAGGTGAGAACCTCAGTGCCCACTCGCTCCAGGGGCTGTGCCGTGACCAAACGCTGTCAGCATCTTTCCCACGGGCCTCCCACTCCCTGCACTCCAAAGAGATTCCCGAGCTCTCTCGCTCAGGCCTCTCTGCCTGCACCCCGGGTTCCAGCCCTTCCCAACGCTGCGCTGGGGGTGTCTTCCTACCAACGTCACGCCATCCATCCCTACCAGTATGCCCTCCACACACAATGCACACCAGCAATTGATCTGGTTAAGAAGGAGAGCTGTAAAAGTAACTATGAACATGGTGTAAACACTGCGCACAGTGCAGAAGATTGTTAAATGAAGGGTAGACATCTCCTCCGCTGCCCCCCCTTTCCCCCACAGATTTTGCAGGAGTCTCTGGTTTGGGTTACTCCTGTGGCTATCATGACATTAAGTCACATAGCTGGACATCTGTCCCTGAGCATGTGGCCCTCCTGTAGCACAGACCCTAGGCTCTCTTCTGAAGGTGACAGGCACAGTGTGCACACACTTCACCCACCCGCTCTGGGCTTGGTTATGTTGCACCCATTTTCCTGCTTCTCTGCTGAGGGCCATTGCCAAATAGGAATGAGGCATCGAAATTTCCTTGCCAGCGTACCCCATGTTGCTTAGAGGAAGGACTCGTGGAAATGGACTTGCCTTGGACATTCGCTGTGACATTGCATGTATGTTTAAGAAAGGTGACCCAGCTCAAGGACCAGGGTGGATCCGGGTTTAGGGAGGAACCTACTTGATTAGGGCAGATCCAGGTTTAGGGTGTATCCTGCAGGTTTTAGGGAGTATTGCTCCTTGGGTTTAGGGCGTTCCGGGTTTAGGACAATCTGGGTTTAGGGCGGTTCCAGGTTTAAGGTTATTCCTGCTGGGAATAGGGCGTATCCTGCTGCCTGAGTTCCCATTGAGTTCTCGTGGGATTCAGAAAGTATTTGGGATTCAAAGCCTGGTGGAGTACGTGAATTTGGGCTCAGAACTTGGATTTCCCCAGAACCTGTGTGGAAGCCGGTGTGAGTTCGGGAATAAAGAATTGCTGTTTGAATCTACAAAGCTATGAGTGGCTCGTGATCTTGTGCCCAGCCAGACTGCGGCACTTCTCCTATGCACCCTACAAGTTTAAATGGTGTACGTCAGATAAGAGTCCTCAGCCTTGATTGATGGTCTGAGTGACACATGAAGCATGTTGAAATACAGATGAATCTTCCCTTCGCGGATCAACTGAATATCCCCAGCACCCAGGATTTGCGATGTAGAAATCATCCTGATGAGCGACTATGTAAAGAGACTTGTTTACTCAAAATCAGGAGATCAATGTGAGGGTAAAAGAGGTCACTGAAGTCATTCAGAAGAGATAATCAAGGGAAGAAAAGAAGGTGAACCAAGAGCAAGAGCCCAGATGTCATTTTAAACAAAGTTAAGCACAGACTTGTCCCATTACCAGCAGCCTCACTGTTTGAATGGGGCCAAGAAAAATGAGAACTGTGTCCTCGAGACACCTGTACACAGATGCTATGACAGCCTCGTTCCCAAGTGTCAACCCCTGGAACCACCCACGGTCCCTGGATGGGGGAATCCCAGGACCCGTCTGCAGCAGAGGACTCGGACAGATCTCAAAGGCATTTGATCAACGATAGAGCTGGACAGCCCAGCTAAATGCTGTTCTGAAAAGGGCATCACCCCCACCCCACCCCACCCCCATCCTCCGGGCAGGAGCCAGACAGAGGCTGCCAGAGCTGGGAAGGAGGAAAGGAGCAGACTCCAAGCGCCCCAGGGGAACTTGCTGGAGAGGGTGGACGTGTTGCACTTCTCCATGGTCATTTCATTGTGACTATCAAACCCATCAAGCCAAACAGTACGAGATGAATTTACCAGGTAAAAGCACACGACAGCAACCCTAACTTTAAAAATACAGTTATGAGCTTCTCTACCACATAAGGACATGGGAACCAGGCAGGAAGCCTAGAGCCCTGGACCAGCTGGGCCACACAGCTCTGGCCTGGAGCAGGATCAGCAGCAGGTTTATGACCATCTCGAAATTCCTCACTCTGACTTGACGTGAAAGTCATCATCATTGTAGAATTTCATTCCAGTTTGCCTACAGCTTACCATTTCTGAGTTATTACAGATTTTGTTGCTATAAGGTATTTTTTCATATCTTATAACAAGAGTATTAGATTTTAGGCATGTATTTTGTATGTGGTTGCTATCTCGAATTAACGTACTGCTAAGGTTTTCCTGATAAATAAACCATGGTGTACAAATAATACTGATCCAGTTTATTTTATACTTTGTAGTGAGGTTTAAACTTTTCAGAACAAGGCTGGTTGTCCTCTGTGCAGCCAACATGCAGCTGAGTTGCTGACTCCATAGATAAACTACTACACTCATCCTCACTGTTGCGAGCTCTGGGTTTTAAGTGGATACTCATGATTTCATAAGGAAAGTATTTTCTATTCACAATCTCCTGCAGGCTTTGGAAATAATTACATTTTCAACTTTGCCAAAAGCCTTTCAGCCATGGACTGGGATAAGGAGGGCACATTTCTCCTTAGCCTCTAGACTTTATGAATTCTGTGGATACGTTGTTGATAATGAGTCAACTGTACTTTCCCAGCGTGAAATTTCACAAGCAGAATCACCAATTCCAGTGCATTTCCTATCTTTGCTGAGCCTTCTGCGTCAGTTCCTGAACATTTTATTTAGTGATATAAAATCATTCACTAGGTGAGCTCTGGGTGTTCTTTTAGTGATCACAACTGAATTTGGGATGTCACCCTTCTCACCGTCAATGTCACAGGTTTTTCTTCTCAGCTGCATGTTAGTCCATATTTCAAATTAACTACTTTTTTCTAGTTCATATGAATACATATTCATTTAAGAAAAAGTTGAAGTGTCAATAAAAAAGAATACAATAAAAATCATCACTCCCTCTCCTATTGACATGGTAACCATCATTCAGAGTAATCAGAATCCGCTTCCCTCCCTCTCTTCCTTCTTCTCTTCCTTCTTTCTGAAAAATCCAGTGCGATGGTGGTCAGGTGGGGCCAAGTCAGATAGAAGTCCATGCCAAGGGGACATGTGGAACACAGTAGTTGAGATGGTCGCAACTCTGCCGACCCAGGCCCAGCTGGAACCAGGTAAGCAGCCGACCCATGTGGGTGGAGGCAGCCTGGTTACATACGGGGGAAAACAAGCAATATAGTTTTGATAGCAGGATGTCATAGTTACAAACATAGGAAAGAAGTTTAGGACTGTAGGCCCGGGTTCATCCCGCCAGACATCTGCCCGAGCCCAGCCTCCAGCACGGGATCGCCCCTTGTCACCAGCAGACTACCGCAGGAGCTCAGGCCCAGACCAGATCTGCCCTCACCGACTTGCCCAGGTCCCAGGCTCAGGATCCACTCTGCAGGAAAGGAAGACACAAAGACAACATGAAAAAACAAGGGAGGAAAGTGCCCCAAACAAACCAGGACACTATAATAACAGAACCCATGGACAGCAAAGTTGATGAAATGTCAGAGAAGGAGTTCAGAAGGTTCATAACTAAAATGATCTGTGAATTAAAGAGTGACCTAAATGAGCAAATACAGGCAAAAATTGATCACTCCAACAAGGAGATGAGAGCAAATAGAAGTAGAAAAAGATTACTTCAAGAGAAATAGAGACTGAAAAAAAAACAGCCAGAAATCCTTGAAATGAAGGATACAATAAACCAATTAAAAATCGCAATAGAAAGCATAACCAACAGACTAGACCACTTGGAAGAAAGAATGTCAGATAATGAAGACAAAGTATACAATCTGGAAAGTAAAATTGATTACACAGTGAAGATAGTAAGAAACCATGAACAGAACATCCAAGAATTATGAGACAGCATCAAAAGACCAAATCTAAGAGTCATTGGGAAAGAGGAAGGCACAGAGTTTCAAACCAAAGGAATGCACAATCTCTTCAATGAGATAATCTCAGAAAATTTCCCAAGCATGAAGAATGAATTGGAAAACCCAATACAAGAGGCTTGTAGGACACCAAATGTACAAAATTCCAACAGATCTACACCAAGGCACATTATAATAAAAATGCCTAGCATACAGAATAAGGATAGAATCTTAAAAGCTGCAAGAGACAGAAATGAGATCACATACAGGGGGAGACCAATTCATATCTCAGCAGACTTTTCAACCCAGACCCTCAGAGCCAGGAGATCGTGGAACAACATATACCAAGCCCTGAAAGAAAATGGATGTCAACCAAGAATCTTATATCCAGCAAAACTAAGCTTTAGATTTGATGATGAAATAAAACATCCCACGATAAACAAAAGTTAAAAGAATTTACAACTAGAAAGCCTGCAGTATACAACATCCTCAGCAAAATATTCCATGAAGGGTCTGGGGATGTGGCTCAAGCGGTAGCGCGCTCGCCTGGCATGTGTGCGGCCCGGGTTCGATCCTCAGCACCACATACCAACAAAGATGTTGTGTCCGCCGAGAACAAAAAAATAAATATTAAAAAAAAATTCTCTCTCTCTCTCTCTCTCCTCTCTCACTCTCTCTTAAAAAAAAAAATTCCATGAAGAGGAAATGAAAAACAATGATGAAAATCAGCAGAGGGAGGCATTACACTAAAGGAAAATCTAATCAGAGGAAAAACCAAGTCAAGTTAAATACCAAAAATAAACAAAAATGGCTGGGAATGCAAATCATGTCTCAATAGTAACCCTGAATGTTAATGGCCTAAACTCACCAATCAAAAGACATAGACTAGCAGATTAGATCAAAAAAAAAAAAAAAGAAAAAAACCAAAAAACCAAAAAACCAATATGCTGCCTCCACGAGACTCATCTCATAGGAAAAGACATCCACAGACTGAAGGTGAAAGGTTGGGAAAAATCATACCACTCACATGGACTGTGGAAGCAAGCCGGGGTTTCCATCCTCATATCAAATAAAGTAAACTTCAAGCTGAAGTTAATCAAAAGGGATAAAGAAGGACACTACATACTGCTCAAGGGAATCATTCACCAACAAGACTTAACAGTTATAAATATATATGCCTCAAACAATGGAGCATCTACATTCATCAAACAAACTCTTCTCAAGTTCAAGAGTCAAATAGACCACAACACAATAATTTTTGATGACTTTAACACAACTCTTTCACCACTGGATAGATCTTCCAAACAAAAGCTGAACTAAGAAACTATAGAAATCAATAATACAGTCAATAACTTAGACTTAACTGACATATATAGAATATTTCATCCTTCAACAAGAGAATACACTTTCTTCTCAGCAGCACATGGATCCTTCTCTAAAATAGACCATATACCATGCCACAAAGCAACTCTTAGCAAATATAAAAAAGTAGAGATACCACCCTACATTCTATCAGATCATAATGGAATAAAATTAGAAATCAATGAGAAAATAAGAAATAAAATACACTCCAACACCTGGAGACTAAATAATATGCTACTGAATGAACAATGGGTTTCAGAAGATATCAAGGAGGAGATTTAAAAATTATTAGAGGTGAATGAGAACACAGATACAACATATCAAAATTTCTGGAACACTATAAAAGCAGTTCTAAGAGGAAAGTTCATTGCATGGAGTTCATTCCTTAAAAGAAGAAAAAGTCAACAAATAAATGACATAACATTACATCACAAAGCCCTAGGAAAAGAAGAACAAATCAACACCAAAATCAGTAGAAATAATTAAAATCAGAGCTGAAATCAATGAAATAGAAACAATTTTAAAAATTGACAGGAAAAAAAGTTGGTTCTTTGAAAAAATAAATAAAGTTGATAGCCCCTTAGCCATACTAACAAAGAGAAGGAGAGAGAAAACTCAAATTACTAACATATGTGATGAAAAAGGAAATATCACAACAGACACCACAGAAATACAGAAGATAATTAGAAATTAACTTGAAAACTTGTAATCCAATAAAATAGAAAATATAGAAGGCATCGACAAATTTCTAGAGTCAAATAATATGCCCAAATTGAATCAGGATGCTATACACAATTTAAACAGATCAATTTCAAGCAACGAAATAGAAGACACCATCAGAAGCCTAGCAACCAAGAAAAGCCCAGGACTGGATGGTTACACAGACGAGTTCTACAAGACCTTTAAAGAAGAACTAATACCAATACTCTCCAATTTATTTCAGGAAATAGAAAAAGGGGCAGCACTTCCAGACTCATTCTATGAGGCCAATATCACCCTGATTCCAAAACCATGGAAAGAAAGAAAGAAAGAAAGAAAGAAAGAAAGAAAGAAAGAAAGAAAGAAAGAAAGAAAGAAAGAGAGAGAGAGAGAGAGAGAGAGAGAGAGAGAGAGAGAGAGAGAGAGAGGGAGGGAGGGAGGGAGGGAGGGAGGGAGGGAGGGGGGAGGGAGGGAGGGAGGGAGGGAGGGAGGAAAGAAAGAAAGAAAATACCAGATCAATATCTCTAATGAACATAGATGAAAAAAATTCTCAATAAAATTCTAGCAAATCAAATACAAAACATATCAAAAAGATCATGTACCATGATCAAGTGGGTTCATCCCAGGGATGCAAGGTTGGTTCAACATACAGAAATCAATAAATATAATTCATCACATCAATGGACTTAAAGATAAGGATCATATGATCATTTTAATAGATGCAAAAAAGCATTTGACAAAATACAGCACCCCTTCATGTTCAAAACACTAGAAAAATTAGGGGTAACAGAAGCATACCTAAACATAATAAAGGCTATCTATATAAGCCCCAGGCCAACATCTTTCTAAATGAAGAAAAATGGAAGGCATTCCCTTTAAAGACTGGAACAAGACAGGGATGCCCTCTTTCAACACTTCCATTTAACATAGTTCTTGAAATGCTGGACAGAGCAATTAGACGAAAGAAATTAAAGGGATACACATAGGAAAAGAAGAACTCAAATTGGCACGATTGCTGATGATATGATTCTATACCTAGAAGACCCTAAAAGTTCCACCAGAAAACTTCTAGAATTAGTAAATGAATTCAGCAAAGTAACAAGATATAATATCAACACCCATAAATTAAAGGCATTTCTGTACATCAGTGACAAATCCTCAGAAAGGGAAATGAGGAAAGCCACCCCATTTACAATAGCCTCAAAAAATATACATATACTTGGAAATCAACTTAACAAAAGAGGTTAAAGATCTATACAATGAAAACTACAGAATCCTAAAGAGAGAAATCAAAGAAGACCTTAGAAGATGGAAAGATTTACCTTGCTCATGGATAGGCAGAATTAATATTAACAAAGTGACCACACTACCAAAAGCACTTACAGATTTAATGCAGTTCAGATCAAAATCCCAATGGCATTCCTCATATAAATAGAGAAAGCAATCATGGAATTCATCTGGAAAAATAAGAGACCCAGAATAGCTAAAGCAGTCCTTAGCAGGAAGAGTGAAGCAGGTGGCATCACTATACCAGACCTTAAACTATACTACAAAGCAATAGTAACAAAAACAGCATGGTATTGGCACCAAAACAGACTGGTAGACCACGGTACAGAATAGAGGACACAGAGATTAACCACAAATTACAATTATCTTATATTAGACAAAGGTGCCAAAAACATGCATTGGAGAAAAGATAGCCTCTTCAACAAATGGTGCTGGGAAAACTGGAAATCCATATGCAACAAAATGAAATTAAACCCCTATCTCTCACCATGCACATAACTCAATTCAAAATGGATCAAGGACCTAGGAATTAAACCAGAGACCCTGTGTCTAATAGAAGGAAAATTAGGCCCTAATCTCCATCATGTGGGATCAGGCCCCAACTTCCTTAATAGGACTCCCACAGCACAAGAATTAAAATCAAGAATCAATAAATGGGATGGATTCAAACTGAAAAGTTTCTTCTCAGCAAAGGAAACAATCTGTGAGGTGAATAGAGAGCCTACATCTTGGAAGCAAATTTTTACCCCTCACACATCAGATAGAGCACTAATCTCTAGGGTATATAAAGAACTCAAAAAGTTAAACACAAAGAAACCAAATAACCCAATCAATAAATGGGCCAAGGACCTGGACAGACACTTCTCAGAAGATGATATATAACCAGTCAACAAATATATGAAAAATGTTCATCATCTCTAGCAATTAGAGAAATGCAAATCAAAACCGTTCTAAGATACCATCTCACTCCAGTCAGAATGGCAGCTATTTTATGAAGACAAACAACAATAAGTGATGATGAGGATGGGCGGGGGGAAGGTCCACTCATACATTTCTGGTGGGACTGCTAATTAGTGCAGCCAATATGGAAAGCAGGATGGAGATTCCTTGGAAAATTGGGAATGGAACCACCATTTGACCCAGCTATCCCACTTCTTGGCTTATACCCAAAGGACTTAAAAACAGCATACTACAGGGACACAGCCACATCAGTGTTTATAGCAGCACAATTCACAAGAGCTAAACTGTGGAACCAACCTAGATGCCCTTCAGTAGATGAATTGATTAAAAAATGTGGCATATATACACAATGGAATATTACTCAGCAATAAAAGAGAATAAAACCATGGCATTTGCAGGTAAATGGGGGAGTTGGAGGAGATAATGCTAAGTGAAGTTAACCAATCTCAAAACATCAAATGCTGAATGTTTTCTCTGATATTAGGAGGCTGACTCATAGTGGGGTATGGAGGGGGAGCATGGGAGGAATAGATGCAGGCAGAGTAGTGGGATGGGAAGGGAAGGAGCATGGAGTTAGAATTGATGGTGGAATGTGATGGTCATCATTATCCAAAATACATGTATGAAGACACGAATCAGTGGGAATATACTGTGTATGCAATCAGAGAAATGCAAAATTGTGCTCTGTATGTGTAATAAGGATTGTAATGCATTCTGCTGTCATGTATAAATTTTAAAAATAATTTTAAAAAGATAAAGAGAAAAAAAGGAGTTCAGGCTAATACTCTGGTGTTGACTGGTGCTGAAGACTCGTTGTGAATAAATATGTGTGTGTGTGTGTGTGTGTGTGTGTGTGTGTGTGTGTGTGTGTTTTCTCGCTCTGTCCACTAAGAAGACAGGAAGGCAGAACCCTGAGCAGCGAGCACACGTAGCCCCAGACATCGACGTCCACTTACCTTCCTCTGCTGAAGGAACCTGAACCACCGGGGAGAGGACCAATCAGCCTGGGAGCCTGGAGCAGCTTGTGTGTCGGAGAATTAAAAGGGACTTAAATTATAAGGACAAAGGACATAAAGACCAGGTAGGAAGGCCTTCCACAGGCCACAGTAACGAGTAATGCTACAATGAATCATAACCCACCGAATAAAAGAGAATCGATGAATAGATCCATAGGGAGAATAAAGTTTTCTTTATTCAATTTGAGAGACAACTAATAAATGTGGGAAGAATAATGGAATTAGAAAATCACCATTTTTCTCAACTCCCATAATAATAATCAATGCAACCGCCAAATCAATGGGCTAAAACAGTGGGTGAAAATGTGAAGACAGCAGCTGCCCAGATGCAGCCAGGACAGCGAGGCGGCTCCTGCGCTAATCCTGCCAAGTGCGAATGACATGGGCCTGATCAGGAAGAAGCACCAAACAGACCAAAACTGAGCGCCTCCCACAGCATTCTATCTCCAAAGGGTCAAGTTCAGGAAAGGAGAAAGGTTTGGAAATTGTTGAAGAGTGGAAACTGAGAGAGAGAGGACACTAAATGTGACTCATGGACACAGACTGAGCCACTGTGATCTGAAGAGCATTACTGGCCAACTGGTAGACGCTGAGAGAGTCCCAGAACCAGAGAACAGGAGGGGTCCACAGCAACGTCCTGCCTCCCCGGGCCACAGGAAGCTTCAAGTGTTCGTGGGGAAAGGGTCACCTGACTGCATCCTACCTCAGATGGTCAGCGGAAAGTTCCCTGTGCGATTCTGGCAACTTCTCTGCTGCATAAAGCTATGTCAGAATAAAAGAGTAAGCTTAAATCACTGTAAAGACTCACCAGGGCAATGTGTGTCCAGAAACGCAAAATCCATCTCTCTTTTGACTCAGAAATGCCACTACAAAAGAAAAATCCTAAGGATACGATCACAAATGTCGGCAAAAATTCAACTCTAAACCATTTAGCTAGGTTTATATATGGGTTTAAAAAGTAGGTGGTGGGGAGTAACCTAAAAAATATGATAATAGGATTTGGGGACATAAATTATGATATAACTATGAAATGGAATATTACTACAGCCATTAAGGAAAATGTTTGAGAAAAATAGCTAATGGCTTGGAAAATGTTTATGATCTGCATTAAGTGAAGAAAGCAGGTTTGAAAACACTATATTCAGTTCATCCCATTATTGAAATAGCGAAGGAATAAGCACTGTGTGTGTGTGCGTGGGTGTGAGTGATGAGAAGAGCAAGTTAATCATATTCTTTACCCCAAGGAAGTCCAGGGCCCTTACACAGTGGCGTGCATCGTGAGCCTCCGGAGCTGGCTTAGCAAAAGCACCTTCCCCAAACACGGGTGACCTCAGACTCTGTTCCTTCCAAGACCTCTGAGTCAAGTTAGGGCTGACTCTTCAAAGTGCCCCCCAAATTTGAGTGCTCACTATTTCAGCTCCTCCTGTGACCTTTCTTTAGCTTCCATGTCACCTGTCTACTTGTCCCAGAGCTCTGTGTTGGTGACATCCTGCTCTGTTTCACATCATGTCACATCAACTATTTCACAACATTTTTCAATCAGAATGGGTTGTCTCATAAATCAATAATCAACTACAAGAATTAGAGCATCCTGGGCTGGGATTGTGGCTTAGCGGTAGAGCGCTCGCCTAGCGCGTGCAGGACCCGGGTTCGATTCTCAGCACCACATAAAAATAAAAATAAAAAAGATGTTGTGTCCATCAAAAACTTAAAAATAAATATTAAAAAATTCTCTCTCTTTCTCTCTTTAAAAAATAAAAATAAAAAATAAAGGCATTGTGTTGTGTCCATTTAAAAAAAAAAGATTCTCTTAAAAAAAACAAAAAATCAGAGCATCCTTCAGGAGCCCTGGGGGCCTTAGAAGGGTGTGGGAAGGAGCGTGGCCTTGGATGGCTTTACTACTTGCTACTCAGAGGTCCCCCGAAGCTGCCGAGGCTGGTAGGCTCAGGAGGGGACCTGCTCCCCCCTGATGCACACCCCCCAACTACCAGCCAAACGTCTGTGTCTCAGCTTCAGAGGTTTCTAAACCCACTCTCACCTGAAAAGGTTTGAAAATCACAGACCAGGGGTACGGCCTGGGCCCTGTGTGCACATGGCCCTCGGGAGCAGGTGGCAGGCACAGTGGGTCAGCTGGGCAGACAGCCATCACCTGGACCGTGGCCCTTAGCATCTCTAGAACACAGGGAGAGGGTGAGGCTTTGCTTAGTTGCCTTCTCCAAACACGTCTCTGGGCGTGGTCGGAGGGAACATTTTTACAAACTACTTGCCATGGTGGCTGGTGGGTGCGGGACCACAGTCCTTTGACAACTGTTGGCCCTCAAATGAACTCCTCATAATGCCAAAGCTGAGGTTGCTGGAGAGACTAAAGGGACAATGTTACCCAGGGCAGTGCTGGCATGGAGTAAGCATCCGATGGCCAGGTAGCCCTTGGTCCCCTCCACAGCTAAGGAGAGGGTCGGCCAGCGCAGGCCTCCTGTTTGGGCCAGGACCTTTCCCAAAGGGCCTTACCCTGCCCTTCCTAGGTGGTGGTTAGAGGAGGAGATGGCTTCAGGGGTGCAAGGATCAAGAATGCTGCGGGGCCTGGTTAGTTTAACCTCCTCTCCTGACTAACCAGGGCTGGAAAGAGACTTTCAAACGTAGGAGGATCTCGTCTCCTCTGTTAATTACTGACCCTGGAACAGGAAGTATGGTGGGCAGAATCCTCACCCCGACCTGTTTCCTAGTTTCACATCCATGAACATGTTATAGTCATGACAAATGGGATGTTGCAGATGCGACCAAGGCTGCTGATTATCTAACCTGAGATAGAAACATTACCCTCAGATTTCCTGGTGGGCTTAAACTGATCCACGAGCCTTTACAAGCAGAGACCTTTCTTTGGTGGCGGAAGAGGAAATGAGAGAGATTTAAAGCATGGCAAGAGCTTGGTGTGCCAGTGTTGGCTTGGGATGGAGGGCGCCATGCAGCAGGGAAATGGGACCTTGGACCCGCGGTCACAAGGAGCTATATCCAGGCAATGACCAGAAATCTTGGAAGAGTGTCTGCAACTCGCTTCTAATCCAGGAAGCCACTCAGGACGGCTGACCCCCTACCTGTGCTGCAGTGAGTGGACATTGTTCTAAGACATCATGGGCTTGGTAATTTGTCCTGGCGGCAACAGAAAATTGATACAGATAGTTTTCAAAATGCATCAAACAACAACCTGGCATCCAGAATATATAAACTATCCTGGAGCAAGACACAGAATCTAGCAGAACACAGGCAAGAGCAGGTGAATGGTCCCTTCTGTCTCAAAGTCAAGACTGTGGGAAATAGACCACCCTTGAGGCCAGGAGTGGTCACGACTCAGGAGGTGAGTAAGGATGCTCAGCGTCACACAAGTTTCCACCTAAAACAATTGTCCACAGCTAGCAGAAGTCCCCTGGACAACATAACGTCTCCTCCCAGGCACGTCCAGGTTGAGCAGATAAGCAGAGGCCGGTGCTCCATTTAATTAAACTGGATCAATCACAGCCCCCCGAGACTCTCTCCCTAGATAGACGCCTTCCTTTTCAATTAGCGAAGGCTGAGCTCAGGCAGCGTCACTTCATTACGTCTGTGAGGGCTTCCAGACACTTGCAGCAGGCACATTCAGAAAGGAAGAGAAGGTCTCCCTGCCATGACAGGTGTGCCAGATCTTCACGGCGATAGTGTAGGCTTAGGTGCATTATTAAGAGAAAATGTGACCTCAAAACCTGCCCCTTCTTAGACTGACGGGTGAGAGTAGCCAACTTCCGCCCGCCAGAGCAAAGGAAAAGGGGGCGCAGGGTGTCTGCTGGCAAGCGTCACTGAGAGCCCAATTACTCCAATGCTTCCCTCCTGCCTGACGGACCAAGGGGAAGTGACAGATGTCATGTTGCCGGCTTCAGCAGGGCTTTGGTTTAGTTCCGCATGACTAACTCATCAAACCCCAAACAAACCGCCTCTGCCCACAGCCTGGAGGTGGACAGGAGATGCGGGTGCTTGGGTTCTTGGAGGTCTTCTCTGCGGGCCTCCGCTAGAAGGGCACAATGCAGACTGGTGGCATCTGAGTGGCAGTCAGGAGTGAGCAGGAGAGTGAAAACCAGGCGCTCTGGGGAGAGCGGCCCAGAGTCGGCATTCCTGGATCACGTGGCCAAGTTTTCCAGAAGGGTCTCAAACTCACCTGTCCAGAGAATCCAGGTGAGTGAGGAAATCAGTAAGGTGGGCCAAGTAGAAGACTCTGGGGGAAGGAGCCGCCTCCTCCCTCCGCCGTGGTCAGTAGCTGCCTCCGTCCAGCCCCTGGGCCCTGGGACACAACTTGGAAGTCCCAACTGAGTCAGTCCCTGATTTTCAGGAGGAAGAAACCCCTCATTTAAGTTTTATGCTAAATGGAGCAAATATCAAGCTATTTCTTACCCTATGATCCAAACCAGACCTTTCAGAATCAGGTTCGGCCATGGGAGGCCAGTTTGCCACCCCTACCCAAGGTCACCTGTCCCAGAAGCCTCACTTGCTCTCAGACGGCAGGACCCAAGGCCAGCCCCAGACCCCAGCCACTGCAGGACTTCTATGGAAGGAATGGAGGATGGTATAAAGAAAGCAGGAGGGAGACTGAGAAGACAGAACTCAAGGAGGGAGATAGCAGAGATGCTGAACACAAGAGGAATCGACCTCCAGTTGACATTGAGCTGGCCGACACAGGCTTGGTTCTCAGCTCTGGCACAGCCCACAACCTCTGCCCCTTGGGTCACCCCTATTTCCCCACCTCCTGCATCAGCTCTCCCTCCTCTTCCAAACTTTCTTTTTAGTTATCTGTCTTTAAGGTGCATGACATGGGGCTTCGATATACACAGTCAAATCGTTATTATGGCCAAGCAAGCTAACATAGGCACCACCCGACACAGTGCCCCTTTTGTGTGGGGTGAGGGCACCTGAAATCTAGGCAACCTCTAAATCAGAGGTTCAAAACTCACAATCTGACGTTGCCTCCACATGTTCTTTTTTGGCTCCAATGGTACTTTGAAAAAATGTGAACCAATTGCTGATATTTTAAAGTCTCAGTTTCTCTGTGTGTAAAACGCCTGCCTTACAGGGATGGACCCTGGACACCTGGCGTGGACCCCACGTCCAGCCTCGAGGGCCTGCAGGCTCCGTGCTGGCTCTCTCTCCTCCTCTTCAGGCTTTCCCCATGCCACGCAGGACAGTCCCTGTGAAGGAGGTCGGCACCTCTGGCTGGAAGGTCTCCTGTGGGCACTGAGGTGTCTGATGTCCTTCTAGCGTGACCACCTTGGAGGGAGATATGGTCTAATGCTGGGCCTCCCCCAAATCATGTGCTCAATGCCACCCCAATGTGGTGACAACAGGGGATTGGTTTGGGAAGGAAATTAGGTCACGAAGGTAGAGCCCTGTAAATGGGATCAGTGCCCTTATGAAAGAGCCCCAGGGAGCCGCTGCGCCCCTCCACCAAGAAGGAACACAACCAAGAAGGCTCTGTGAGCCAGGAAGCAGGCCTCCCCCAGGTTCTGAGCCTTCCGGCACCTCGATCTGGACTTCCAACCCTCCGGAATGCTGAGAAATGAATTCCTGCTGCTGTGAGCCGCCCAGTCTCAGGTATCGTGTCATAGTGAAGTGGCACCCTTTCTCCACAGAAAAGCCCTCTTCAGCACCGTGGCTGATGTTAGGACTGTCAGAAAAAGAGTCCACTGTAGATGAACTTCCTATTTTCATGTCACCTTGTTTACTTGGCCACTGGCCAAGAAGTCACCAGCACTCCAGGTGCTGGACACCCCTTACTAGTTTTTCACAAATGTTTCCAGTAGAGTACTTTGAAGAAATGTGCAAACAAGGCCTCTGCCCTTGAGCTGAGCTTCACAGAGATGTCTACATTTTTAAGATAAGTTACAAATGGGCTCCATGGTAACAGCTGGCAGGGGGAAGACAGAAAGAAGTTCCCCCCTTCTCAGGTGTTGTCCTTGAAGAGTTAACCTGTCCAGAACAGTGAAAGAAAAAGCTGCTTTTATGTGCACTTCTGCAGACTGTGAACTTCTGAGCCCCTCCCCTTACATACTGGGTATAAAACTCTGAAACTCCCTGAACTTGGGGTTCAGGGGATTGATTGATTACAGCAAAGGCTGTGCCCTCTGAACCTGGCTGCAGCTGAATAACACTGTTTCCTGCTGTCTTCGGTGCCTTGCCTCGATTGTCCCTACAACAATAGCAACTCCAGGGGACGGACTCGGGTTCACAGGCTGCAGGTGGAATTCTGGGCAAGGCCTGCCTCACTCCTCTCCAGTCTCCTCCTTGCTCTTCTCCCTCTCAGAATGTAGGATTCCTCCATCCCCTGGTGCTCTGGCTGGCCACGCAGCCAGTCTCCAGGCTCCGTCCACGCCACAGGGGAACACCTGCCTTCTGCCCACTCCCTCTGTTCTGTGCCACTGGTCCACTGAAGCCTCACCTCCTCAGGAGCCTGGGCCTGCCCTTCTGCTCTGGACCACTCTGGGCATGCTCAGTGTCCCAAGGGACCCCTCCAAAGGCCTGTCTGAGGTGGAGCAGGTGTAGGCTGCGCCATCAGAGGTCGCCCTGGCTGTGGGGATGGCCCCGCCTGACCTCCAGCACCTGCCACCTCTGTCCTTTGTTCAGGGCCTTCCACAGCCTCTCCCTGTCCTGGGAATTCCTCTTCCTTCCTGGCCGACCCCAGTCATCCTCCGGTCTCACGTGAATACAGCTTCCTCGGGGGCCCTTCCTGCCCCATTCTTCCTGGGCAGGCAGGTCTTCCCTTCCTCGAAACTCTCCCACCATTGTGCCCAACGCCGACCTGTGTGACGGGACTGTTCATCTTCCTGCCTTGCTGTGAACCCCGCGTGGGCCTGGAGGAGGCCTGCTGCTCGCCACTCACCCAGCAGGGGCTGCCCCAGAGAAGTGTCCACATGCACAGAGGAGCTCCTCATCCAGAGGGTGAATTAGCAAACTCAGTGGCCCATGGACCCCCAGTTAGGAGTCGAGTTAGGAGTCGGCTCATCTACGGTGAGAAGCACAGCCTCTCCAAGTGGGCCACTGTCCCACTGCCCTTGGAACCCCTCCCCCCCCCCCCGCCATGGCTACAACACTCCAGATGATCAGCTTTTCTTTTTAAATGTGATTTGGAGCTTGAGTGGACCGTGGCAATCTGCTCCACCTGGAGGAGGGAGGCCATGCGCATCTTGCCCAATGGAAGCCATCACTGATCCTTCCACTGAGGAGCTCGAAGCCATGTGCTGTTGACCCTCGTGCTATGCTGAGCCCACGGTAGATGCCCTGGGCATTCATGTGCCAGGCTGGCTTCAGAGCAGAGCTGCAGGACAGGAGCCTCAGGGTGGGGCCAGAGGAGCCTGCCCAGGCCTGTGGCAGAGCTGACCAGCCCGTGGGAGGCCCAGGCCCAGCCCTTCTCTGGCTCCATTCAGACTGAGCAGAGAGGATTTAATGTCGGCCTGGGGCCTGTCAGAAAGCTTTCCTGCCTGGGACTTCTGGGCTCTTGAATTGTCTTGGGCTAAATGTCCAGGACACGGGGTGGGGCTGGGGTCACTTCCAGCTGGGATCCAGCCAATCCTGGAGCTGGCACCGTGCAGTCCTGAAGGGAAAGCCGTGGGACGTGGTGGGGCCCGCTGGGATTCACAGCAAGAGGAGGTGGAGACGGGGGGATTGTTCAATGCTGGGATTTCCTAATCATGACTTCTGATCCTTTGAAACCAGCCTCATTCTGCATGAAGAAAAGGACGCTGGCCATGGTGTTCCACACCCCTACCAACCCTACCCCAACGCTGGGCAGCATTCCCAAGAGCAAACCCCTGGGTCAACAGGCTGAGCCCCGAGCTGCCCCTCCTGAGCCCACAGCCGAGCAGGCGCCTCCACAGGTGGCCCGAACGGCTCTGCCAGGAAACGAGAGTCCACTCTCTCCTGGTGTCCCTGGGGTGGGTTGGTGACTGTCTGCTTGGTGTGTGGGCCCAGGTGATAATGCAGGGACCCCTTCCGCCATCCAGCTGTCACTCTACTTTGAGGCACCTGCCATGCCCCAGACACCACCCAGAGGGGTCATTGGTGCCCCCTGTGCCTGGTGGGCTCAGCAGCTTCAGAGCAAAGCCTCCCTCCCCCTGAGACCACCAGGTCTGGGTGGGAGAAGACGCGGGCGCCCTGCCTGCTCCCTTGCCACACTCCACTCCCGGGTGTGCCAATGGAAACCTGAGGACATCTGAGGGTGACTGAGAGGGGAGGCCTGGGGAGCAGTGACAATGTGAGAATATTCTGGAAACAGCCCAGAGCCACCTCTTCCTGTGGCACACGGGCACTCACCTGTCGTCGGGCCCAAGCTGCTTCATGGCTCCCTCCTCCTCACGCAGGTCCACGTGCCCAGCCACCGTCAGGGCCCTCGGGCCTGTGCCCAGACTGTCCTGGGTGCCCCTTAGCACCCCTCCAGGGGCCTCCCCTCAGCCCTGCAGATGGCCTTCTTCCCCTCTGGACCTTCTCCCCCGCCCCATGTTTGAAGCGCTTACTGATTTGTTCTCTTGTGGGTTTGCTGCCTCAGGAAAGATGCTAAAGTGACCAAGCTGACCTTCTGACCATCGCATTTCAGAGCTGAGGACGCCAAGAGGAGGCAGATTAGGTCCTGCTCAGGGTGGCCCTGGACATGAGACGCTCCAATAGAGACAGACAGACACACACACACAGGCTCCAATGGCTTTCTACCTCACCACGATGACATCGTCTGACTGTTTCTCATTTCTGTTAAATGTACCATCAACTGGTTGGGGACTTCAGAAAACATTGTTTTTAATAGGAAAAAAAAAAAAAACACTGCTATATCAATGACGTTGCAGCCTGGATGTCAGGAAGATGTCTCAGCACGGGGACGAGGGATCTCAGAAGCCAGGACTGGTCCTTTTCAGCCCCGCCGCTCCCGAGGCCCTGCCATCCCCAGGCACTGGTGCTGGGCTCTCCGACAGGGAACCATGGAGGGGCGGGGCTGCTGCCAGGAGCCGCCCACCAGCATTCGCCGCAGCCTTCACCCTCTCCCGGGTCCCCAGGGGTGGATCAGTCAGCGCGCAAAGCCCCAGAGTCTGGCTCTGACAGTCCCCACCTGCACTCCTGCCCTGCCACGGTCCTCTCCTGGGGAAGGAGGGCTGGGCCAGGTTTGCCTTTCTCGCCCAGGATGTTGGCTGCACCCGTGAAGCCATCTTCCACTCTCCTGGCAAAAGGCAGCTGCAGTCTTCCAGTGCACAGATATGTCAAAAGGAACTGTCCCCAGCTCCTGGCAAGACAGTGCCACGCACCTTGACCTTGGAGACATGCCAGGTGACCTGGCTTCAAGGTGGAAAAACAGAGAAGAAGGAAATAGTCAATGATTTCTCATTTTCATAAATATCACCAAAGATGTTGTTTCAAAGTATTTACTGATTTTCTTCCAGATTTAATGAAACTGGAAAAATTTTTTTAAAGAGCTGGTTTGACTTAATGAAGAAAGCTAAAGAAGAAATGATTTTTAAGAGACAAAAACCCCCAAAACAGCAGCTAAGAAAGCAACCACCCAGAATAGCCGAACAGGGGGCAGGTGAGGGCACAGGACAGCCCAGAGCCTGGGGTGGAGAATGCAAAAAGCCCTTAGAGGTCAAAACTGCAAACTCCCCAGGAGGCAGAGGCTCCAGGCCCTTGAGGACGCAGGCTGGAGCATCTGCAGCCCATCACGGACCGGGGCCCATCGTCAGGGGTTTGATGTGGCACGGCACATTCCACCCGCGGGCTTGGAGGCTCCAAGGGCGGGTTGCGACACACAGTCGGCACGCTCACCAAGACGTCCTGTCTCAGATTAACAGCGACATCAGTCATGGAGACTTTCAAGCCTCAAGCTCTGTTTGAGGGACAACCCCCACCCCATGGGGAAACAGCTGCTGGAGTCAATGGAGACTTCAGGCAGTGGGACTGTCACTGGAGGCCATCTAGATACAAGCCCCGGCCAGCCTCCAACTATGGAAACCTGTGAGGAGTTGTTATGAATTACGGCACAACAATACACGCAGGAAGATGGAGGGCGTCCTGGGTTCTGCAGTCGGCACCACCACTAAGGGAGCTGGCCCCAGGTCTTCACCTCATGGCTCTGTACCTACAAAGCCAAGGTCCTCAAAGGAGCATCACCCTTCTCCCAACTGCCCAGGCCTTCCCCACTTCTTGTCCTCGATGGCCAAATCCCTCCTCTTCTAATTCTCTCACTGTACCTTGGGAGAGATGAGTCTCTGCCTGCTCCGTCTTCCTGTCCTTACAAGAAACAAGACCAGAGCCCACCTCCCCGCTGTAGGGTTCAGTGACGCTGCTGCTATTTACCACTTCTCGGTCTGTGGAACTAAGAATTTGGGGGAGCTCAACATAGCTGACTTAATTTTTAAAAAAAACAACGTGGAAACGATATTCCAATAAACACAAAGCACCAGTCGTCTCCAGCCAAGGAGCTGGCGTGCCCAAACACAGATCTTCTGGCACGGCCACCCCTCATGCTGTCCCGGGGAGCTGGCAGCATCCGGCCCGCAGCACTCCATCTTGATGTCAAGCTGTCATCACGGAGAGGGCAGAGGCCCTGTGAACTGGAGACCACCTGCATTTCTGAGCCTTGCAGAAGCTCCACTTGGGCAACTCCATCTAGAACCCAGAGGGATCTTGGCAGCAACCCATCTCCTTACCAGAGAGCTTGCACAGCATACTCAGAGAACAGGTGTGCCCTGGTGCAAACAGAGCAACGCTGACCATACTCAGGAAATAAATCTTCCACCTGCCAGGGGGAACTGGGGTGTGGACGGATGTGCCTATTTTTGTTTGAGATGAGTGGAGACAGCAGCTCTGCATTCCGGCATCATTTCCCCCTGAGCACAAGGTCAACCACACACTCACGGAGCCCTATTCCCTTGTCAGGGTCTGCCCTATGTCACTTCTTCATGGAGTGCTGTCCTTCCCAGGGCCTCACATATGTCACTTCCTCTGTGCATAGCCTAGTCAGGGGGACCTCGCTAGTCTGGCTGGGTATTAGCCCCACCTGAGCATCTTAGATACCCAGCCAAACCTTAAGGAGGGAGTCACATTGCTGTCCTGAGGAGGAGGGTACATGTCCCCTATCTACCAACTCCAACCCCCACAATCCTCAGTGTGAGTGGCTGTCCTGGCCCCTCAGCTCCGAGCTGTGAAATCACCCGTGCATGGAGCCATGTTGGCTTCCTTTCCAAAGCAATCCTGAGGAGGACTATTGGGAAGGTTTCATGAAGCCTCCTTCCAGAGGCAGAACGAGGGAAAATCCGAGGGAGCTGATAAAAGCAAATTGGTGCAGACGTGTTTCCCAAAGCTATGAGCAACCTCCAAAGACATCACCTAGCGACCTAAGGACGGCGCTTGAGTCATCTTGTAACAACAAACATCTAGAAGCAAATGTCATTTCACCCCTTTGGTGATAATGTCTACTGGATTCTGTAAATCATTCACATTCTTACAGCTATTATGTTGTAAAGGGCCACCCACGTTGATGACTAAAAATTTTTAGCTGGAGGAAAAAATAACACTGATGGCACAGAGTTTAAATTCCATGGCAGAAGCTGAGCACCCCGAGTCATGCTCCAGGAGAAGAGTTGGTGCCTGGTGGGGGGACCAGGCACTGCAGGGGCTTGTGCTCATGGGGATCCGTGGCCAGGACACCAGGAGCCGCTGTCCCCAGGCTGACGTGAATGTCCTGTTCATGCCTGTTCTTCAAGGCAATCAGCCAAAATGCTGGCATGAGTAAGAATCTGGGCAAACACCAAAAGAATATATTTAAGTGGGATGAACCCAGACCAGTTCTGCAAGCTGCAGCCTCCGGACCTTGCTGGAAACTCATGCACTTGGTTTTTCTGAGGGAAGGGGTTTCCCCACTTCTGCCTCTTTGACCATGCTGCATTTTCTCTTGTTCTTTTTGGCAAGGAAAGAAGAATCTGAGGCCTCGTTAGAGCGCTGATAAATGTGCGGCCCTCTGTTGCCTCTGGGCCAAGGGTCTGCTGGGGGGCTGCCTGCTGACTCAGCAAGGCGCACAGGAATTCTCTTCAAGAGAACAGCCCGTGGTCAGCGGCTTCATATTTGTGGTCACAGAGAAGCGCTGAAGAAAGTCTCTCTCTAATGAAGAGCAGCCGACACAGGAACATTTGTGAATGGGACCCTTTGGTGACTCGAAGGAAGCTTTTGCCCTTCGGCGTTCTCGGAGGCCACCTTGGGAGTGCATCTGAACCAGCAGCTTGGTATTCTTTCCCTGTCAGTAGCTGAGGTAGTTGCGGTGCTGTGATTTGGTAATCTGAGACAAACTGAAAAACAAAAGCCTACAGTACCCCAAAACAGTGGGAGCTTCCTCAGCTCAGCCAGAGGGCTCTGTCAATAGTTCCATCTAAAACAGTGACACAGAGGATGACACAGAGGAGAAGGGGCAGGCAGAGTGACCCAGTGGACAGGGGACCCCAGACCACAGCTCAGGTTTCTCCTTTCCTTGGCCATGAACTTACATCTTCATAGTCTAACAGTCCCCAACACAATACAGAGGAAGACCAACCTCCCGACCACTGACAACACAGGTTTATTTTGATGCACTGGGAGTGACCCCAAAAAATCCAACCACAACCAGGAAACGGGGCTCACGCTGGATTATGGCAAGCCTGAAGCCACTGTCCTTGAGACTCTCTGCAACACACAAGGGGTGGCCCCTCCACCAGGGCGTTAAGCTAGGCCACACTGGGACAACTTTGGTGCCCTCGGCTGCTCCAACACACTCCAGGAAGCATCTCCAAGACCACCCTGATCTGCGGTGACATCCACTGCTCACACCGAAGACGTTCCAGCCCCATCGTCTCCGAAGACTCCATTCAGTACTGAACTCTGAGCTCATGAAGGACCACATTGAAAGTCAGACCAGTTCCAAAGACGGTCCTGAAGAAAAGCTCGGATTTCCCTGTGAGAGCCTCCTAAGGCCAGCAGCCACCCCCAGGTCACTGCTCAGTGGCGCCTCAGTGTTGGAAGGAAGGCGCAGTTCAGATCCTGCAGCCAGCTCCTGTGGTCCCAAGTGCCAGGGCACCAACCACCCAGAACGTGGCCAGCGCCAAACAAGACCCGTGATGCTTAGTCTCGGGCCCGGGCTGCCCCTTCCTTTCTCCTGCGTGGCTTGGATTTTATCTTTGGATCATGTTGCCGTATCACACAGAAGCCACAGAGCTAGAGCACGTGGAGGTGACCTTGTCCTGCGTCTTATTTACTGAGTTACACTTTCATGCTCTGCACTGGCCTTTTATCAGGGCTTATTGCAAGAAGCTGTCATAAGAAAACAGCTCTGAAGTTTCTAGTAAAAACATCATTCAGGCCTTTTCTCCTTGTGTTATCTGATGCCCCATGGTTGAAATTCTTGTGCATTTTTATGTTAATAATTTACTGCCAGAAAACATTTAGTCAGCTCTGAGGAACTTGAATACTTTCTATTTTCTCATAATGGAAAACATGAAATTTCCCTATTGTTTTTCTCCGTCTCTGGAAAACTCCGAGTGACTGCTCCCCCTCCCCGCCCCCCAGGGTGCTGCCCATCCTGGTTCACAGGCTCTCTCCTGCAGCTGTCCAGGTTCTTGCTTTCTGATTTGTGTTGCTCCATTTTTACCCTTTTGGGGTATGAACCCTATATCACAGCCATCTTTTTTTGTGAACAGATGGCGTGTTTTTTAAGGTAGCCATTAACAGTAACTTCTTGCTGATGTGAGCAGTCCTGAGGACAAACCAAATACAAAGGAGGGGACTCCCCAGTCCTCCTTTCTGCTAAGCCGAGGAGGCAACCCTGCTGCTCCTGCGGGCCCTCCTCCCTTCAGGCCCTTTTCCCACTTTTCCTTCATCAATGCCCCAAAGCATAGTCCAGTTCACAGTGTCCAGGAGCGGAGGTCCTGTGAGGGCGAGCATGGCGAGCCTTTCTTCCAAGGCCCCGGTACCAGGGGTTTGGGCTGAGGCAGGGGGCTGCTCCCACTAAGTGGTGCTGGTGGGTCTACCCTTGGCTGATCCTGCCCCCTCTGCCAGTGGGTTGCAGGTGTTCAGGAGGAAGGTGAGAGCAATCTCTCCAATGCCATGCCCATCCTCCCTTGCAGGAAAGGCCAGTCCATAGACTGATCATTCTGTAAGACAGAATTTCTTACTCTGAAAATATTACTATTAGTAAATTGCATCAAAATGATTGCATTCTTAGTAGATTGTGAAATGTCTTCAAGATGTGTTATTTCAGAGTCTTTTTCAAAGAAAATTCAGGGGGACAGTGGAATTAGCTCCTTCTTGAATTTCTATTAGCGTTGCATGGAAGGGTGAATGCAGACTCCGACGGGGGACGTCAGGGAAGGAGGGTCTAGGGATGGAGGGAAAAGAAAACTTACTTTAAAACTCCTTCCTGAGAAGCCACACGGCAGGCAGTAGAAATGCTCCCTGTGGCTCAGCCTCCTCCCGCTGGACCCGCAGGGAGGGCCTCAGAATTTGATTGTACAGGGAATCCAACCAGCAAGCATAGAAGACGGCTCAGGGAAGGAAGTCCCCCGCACACCCTGGGGCCCTGGGGGGTAGTCATCCCAGCTCCCCACCCAGGGCCAAGGTGGCCCCAGAGGCGGTGCAGTTCACACACACTCCCCATGCCCAAAGGGTGGGGTACGGTTCTTACAGGAGTTAAGCTCGGGAGGGAACATTGAAGAGAGCTCTAGGAAACGACTCCCTGGGGGCCACCCGAGGTAGGTGCCTTGGAGTGAGGGTCTGCGGGGGCGTCTTGGGGACAGACCACGAGGCCTGTCCTACCTCCTCCCAGCCCCCATCCCACAGGAGCCTCGAGAGCCCCCGGCTCTGGAAAGTTCTCCGTGCCCTTGCCCACCTTCCCAGGCGTCCTGACCAGGAGACTCGCCCAAGGAGCTCCGGCCTTCCTGGGAGGGAGGGGGGACCTCGGACCTCGCGGCTCACAGAGGAGTCCCACGGGGCGGCGCGAGGGGAGCAAGGCGTGAGGCGCCTGGCGTCGTGATCCCGGTTCCAGTGGCACTGAGTAGATCTGATGGCTTCCCTAAGGACCAGTGTGACCTGTTGCAGTCTTGGTTCCCAAACACCTGCCTTACCTCAAGGATTGTACAAAGAAGGGAGAAAAGTAAGACAAGAGATGCACCTGCTGAAAACCTCAGGTACCGCTGCTCACGAGGTCCCGCTCTTCGCGGAACCTAAGGCCTCCAAGTCCTCCCAAGCTGCCAGCCCCTCTGCCACCACCTGGGCTCTCCCCCTACCCTCCTCCTGCACACTCCCTCCGTCTCTGGGCAATGGCTCCCTCTGCCTGGAACGCTCTTCCTGTCGTCTTCCCTGGCTCCTCCATCTCTCCCCTCCCGTGGCTGCCACGTTAAAATCACTCCTTCCCAGCACACACTCACACGCGCACACCCAAGAGCACTCGCTGAAGGTGTGGCACTTCCTTATTCTCCTTAGCACCCAGCAGGAGTCAACAGTGAACATTTTTTACTTGTTATTTTGTATCCTAACCGCCCTCTCCCCCACCGCTGCTCCACCGAAGCTCATCAAGAAAGTAAGCTGCTGGCTCCGGAGCCCCCCAGGCCCCCCCCACTGCTGCACCTCCTGCACCAGAGCAGGGTGGGCATGCGGCTGCGCTCAAGGTGCGCGGCCAGAATAAATGAAGAAACTCCTGCAAGCCCTCGGTATCCGGTGCATCCTTGCTCCTGCAGTGGTCAGCCCTGGACCTCGGCTTGTTTTGTTTGGTTCTTGGTCATTGAATATTCTTGACCCGGAGAGACTTGATTATTTAGAATGAATAGGCACTGCCTGAGAATCAGAGAGACCTCATTTCTCATGATCTCGGACCGTGTGAGACTCAGGTAATCCCTGAACCTTCTCTAGACAATCCCTCACTCAACTGTAAAGAGCAGTGATGAAAAAACAACCGCTATCACTTTTGAGAACTTATTAACACTCACACATTGTGTTAATGACCCCCTGATTCCTCAGGAAACTCTGAATGTTGTTATTATGTTGATTTTACAGATAAGGAGGTAAGTTCTCAAAGACAGTGAATCCTCTAGCCAGCAGCCTCAGCAATCCAGCAGCAAAGCTGAGCTTGCAACCAAGGAAGGCATGCTCCAGTGTCCTTGTGGCTGTTCCTAGAGAAGAGGACTTCCCAGGCAAAAGGAGGCGTTTAGCTGATGCTCCTTCTGGCTTTTAGAATCTGTCTCTCCCCCCCACCCATCTGGCCAATCACCCTGGCCAATCACCTCTCCACCCACCTGTACCCCCAATTACCTATTCACTACCCTACCTGCTACCCAATGTCCACTCATCCACTCATCTCTCATCCATCTATCCACCCACCCTCCCACCCATCCACCCGCCCTCCCATCCACCCACACACCCACCCACCCATCCACCCACACACCCACCCATCCATCCATCCACACACCCACCCATACACTTACACACCCACCCATCCGTCCACCCACCCATCTATCCATCCATTCATGCACTCACCCGTCTATCTCTTCATGCATCCACCCATCTATCCATCCGTCCGTCCACTCACCCACCCATACACCCCCCACCCCTCCATGCTTCCATCAATCACTCTGTCACCTCCCTACCTGATGACCTCTGTGTGTGCATAACTTGGGTCAATCTGTGCTTCCAGCCAGAGAGCATGCTCACAGTGCATGTCCCTCAGGCAGTGAGCTATTGGTGACATCTTTGTAATAAAGAACCATCCTGACTCCATTAGCTATACCAATAACTTAGAATTTGAGATGACAGTAAATTGGCCTGAAAAGGAACATGAAATTCAAGCAGGCAAGAAACACAAGAACTAACGTTTGGTGGGGGGTGAACTGTAGCTATTTTCCGGGATAGACAGTGTGGGAACTGGCTGGGCCTTCAAATGTGTGCGGAACATCCACCTGTCTGAACGTTCTGTAGTTAAGAATTGAGTGGTCACACACACACACACACACACACACACACACACACACACACACACTTCACTTACAGGGGAAATGCACACATGAACCCCTTCGGCGGGGGTTCCAGCACAGCGCTGCCCTTCAGCCTGCAGCATGCTCGGGGAGCCTGGCCTTGAGGCGCGTCCTGGAGGAGAGATGAACACATTGCTCTCCTGAGAAGACGGGGGAGGGCAGGCAGAACACCCCAGGCACGGAGCAGAGGAGTCGCCAGGGCGGAGGGCGGAGGGAGCCGGGCCTCACACTGGGAGGAACCCGCTGGAGGACTCAGGGGAAACTCGGCTCCCTGCGCCCTCATCTCCGGCCCCCATCTCAGCTGAAGCAGGGCAGGAGCTGAAGGGCCGCTCCTCAAAGTCAGGGCATGAGAGGACGTGGACACCCCGACCCCACGGGTGGACGCGCAGCCTGGCGTGGGTGTGCCAAGAGCTGCTGTGCCAGGCTTCTGGTGCTGCTCCCAAGTGCGGCGTCCACGCCGTGCCCTGGACTTCACGTGTCTGCTAGAGCCCTATCCCCTCTGAAAGGCCCACTGGACTCAGACACTGCACACCGCCTGCCTCCTGAGCACCCTCCACCCGTTCTGAGAAGACAGAGGCCACTGAGCATGTGGGCTCCCACCTGCACTCCTGAGGACTGGGGCTTTGACATCCTCCACTTTAGTCCCCTGGGCCTAACACAGAGGCCCTCAAAGGGCACGCTACAGATACGTGTGGAGTTTTAGCCAGCTCCTTTTTAGCTGCTGTGACTAAAAGGCCCAACATAAACAACTTTAAAGGAGAAAAAGTTTATTTGGAGGCTCAGGGTTTCAGAGGTCTCAGTCCATAGATAACAGGCTCCGTTCCTCAGGGCTCAAGGTGAGGCAGGACATCATGGCAGAAGAGTGTGGCAGAGGGACATTTCTCACATGATGATCAGAAAGCAGAGAGAGACACTCCACTCGCCAGATACAAAATCTGTACCCCAGTTCCCACCTCCTCCAGCCACACCCCACCAGCCTTCAGCTACCCCTCAGTTAATCCCATCAGGGGTTGATTCACTGATTGATTGGGTTAAGACTCTCATAACCCAGCCCTTTCTCCTCCAAACCTTCTTGCATTGTCTCAGACATGAGCTTTCTGGGGACACTTCACATCTAACCATAACATATGGACTTTGTTTGTTTTAAAAATGAGCTTGATTGAGATGTGCATGCCAGCTGTTCTCCCAGGGCGTACGGTCCAGTGCGTTTGGAGCAGTGTTCTAGATAAAGGATTTTAGAACATTTTTTATCACCTCAGAAAGAAATCCTGCACCTTTCAGCTATCAGGACCCAGCCCCTGAGCAACCTCAAACTACCTTCTTTTTCTACAGATTTGCCTCCTCTGGGTACTTGCATATAAATGGAATCATACTGTATGTTTGGTTTTAATGACGGGCTTCTTTCTTTTCTTTAGCATGTTTTTAAGGCACTTCCGTGTCAAAGTCTGAATCACTACATCCCTTTTATGGCTGGACAGTATCTGAATACACAAACATACACAGGCATATTTATCCATTCACTGATGGACATTTGGGTTGGTTATACCTCTTGGCCACTGTTGGTAATGCGGCTAAGAAGTGTACGTATGAGTTTGTTGTGCGTTTGCAGAGTGGATCAGCGGGTGGTGTGCTAATTCTGTCCCATCGTTTGAGGAGCTGCCAGGCTGTTTTCCAAAGTGGCTGCCCCATGTTCCATTCCCTGCAGCAGCGTGTGGGAAGGGCTCCCATCTCTTAGAGCCTCGCCAACACTTGCGACTGTTATGCATGTTCTGAGCGATGTTTGAGGGATACCTAAGATGGAGAGGTTCCCCGAGATGTAAGAAGTGAGTTCGGTTCCTAAGAGGGGCACCCCATGACTCATCACCCTCCACCTTCCCCGCATATAGGAAAGTGATAGATGAGACTGCAGGTGTCCACCAGGTCCTCATGTCCTTCTAGAGAATCCGCCAGCCACTGCTGTCTTTCCCCTGTTCTCACTTCTGACCCCCCCCACCCCCGGGCCTTCCTTCCTGGGACCCTCCTGCACACTTGAAGCCTTCTTGCTTTGAATCTTTCTATGCTTTGGACCGGTCAGTCCTGACCTGGACTGTCACCAGCACACAGAAGACACAGGCAAACTCACAAACACACTCAGCTCCAACGAAGTGGGCTTCTGGCCTGACCAAGCCTCACTCCCCACCTACCATGGACACACCCACCAGTGGAGAAAGAACTCCCCAGCTGCCTGCTGAGGAAACAGGTGAGCTCCGCGCTGCCTCTCAGAGGTAAACACGTGGGCGGGGGGTGGGGAGCAGACTCACGTTTCCTTTTCAGCCCACCCAGTGAAAATCAGCAAGTGATGTGGATTGAATTATCTTGCAGAAGGAATTCAAACTTTCAAGGTATTAATATTGGCTTAAACTGTGTACCATGTTTGCCTTTCTAAAAACCATTACCACTGATAGAATTCTTTCTCAATGGAATTACCATTGACCTCTGCTCAATTAATCTGTTTGCCTGGACAAAAGTCCCAAAGGAGCATTGCCTGGTGCCCTCACGCATGGCCCCACAGTGACCAAGGCCCCTGCAACGGAGCTGCACCAGCAAAGGGAGGGCTTTCGAAACAAAGAGCCCGGTACTAATCCATGAGAACACTGCACCACGGCATTTCCCAGGGAGGATCCTTCAGGGCAGTAATTCCGTAGGACCATAATAGGTATTAAATAACAAAAGAGCCCTGTGCGTATGCAAGCTTATAAATCACTGATTAAACGCAGTTTAAGTAGGTTTATTTACTGCAGTTTTTTGTAGTTTTTAATACTGCAATGTGAATTATGAATCTCCAGGAGGAGAATATGATATGTGATGTTTCCCAAATTCATCTGACTACAGAAACCATATGTTAAAGAATGCCTAGTAGGACCGTCTTCACTGAGCACACTCTGACACTGTGTTACATACCAGTAATGGAAACTGGAGACTAGTAAAGTTCGTGGCCCTTTCTAAGTGAGAAGATGGAAGGCCTGTAGCCCAAGTGCTCAAATCTCAGTCCAGCTGTTCTATTCTGATTATATCACATATAATATTTATGGCATACATCTATTGTGGAATAATATTAATGCACTGATTTTGTAAACTCTGGGGGGTAGGGGTATACAGAGGACTAAATCCAAGGGTGCTCTGTCACTAAGCTACATTCCCCAACCCTTTTATTTTTAATTTTGAGATAGGGTCTCACTAAGTTACCAAGGCTATCCTCCAAATTGCAATCCTCCTGCCTCAGCCTCCTGAATCACCATATACATTATATATAATACAGTTCTATTGCTTGAACGATATTGTTACATGAGTTTGTAAACTTCATGTGGAATTACTATGTTTATATATGTTTTGTATCAAACACCATGTCCTGTAATGTGTTGCTCATTTTTCAGTATTGTCCTCTCTTTCTCCACTTTTCTACAGTATATTCTAGAGTATTCATCCCTGTCCCTGGGATTTCTGCAGTGCTGTTCATGGAGTGGAACTGGGGAAAGAGACATTGTGACCTGCGTGCCCATTTCCCTGGTCGTCGGCCTGTGGAGGTCATTCCCAGGAAGAGTTGGCAGACCAAGAGCTTCACTTCCCTGGAGTAGAGAGGCAAAGCTAGGGGCCTAGGCCCTGTTTGCCAACGTGGCCCCCAGTGAGGCCCCAGGGCAGGGACATCAGACTTGCCCCAGCAGGTCCCAGCCTGGCCAAGAGAATGGCTCCCAGTTTTGATCAACCCGTAATATCCATGCGAAGTAACATGGAATTTTGTTAAATTCATGAAATTGACAGATGACACAAAGCTGGGCGGGACATTCAATGCAGTTCACACCTATCTATACTGGTTTCCTGGGCTGCCACAGCAGAGTGCCACACCATGAAACAGCAGAAGTGTACTCTGCCACCGCTCCAGAGGCCACAGGCTGAAATCAAGCAGGTCACAGGCTGAAATCCGCAGGCCCAGGCTTGCTCTGAAGGATCCGGGAGGATGTGTTCCTGTCCTCACTTCTGCGCTTGTTGGCATTACTAGAATCTCACTCCTCTCTGCCTCCTCATGGCCGGCGCTCCTCCTGTCTCTGAGCTCAAGCCTTCTCTCCTCCTCCTCCTCCTCCTCCTCCTCCTCCTCCTCCTCCTCCTCCTCCTCCTCCTCCTCTTCTTCTTCTTCTTCTTCTTCTTCTTTTTTTTTTTGGTACAAGGGATTGAACTCAGGGGCACTCGACCACTGAACCCAGTCCCCGGCCCTATTTTGTATATTTCATTTAGAGACAGGGTCTCACTGAGTTACTTAGTGCCTCGCCATTGCTGAGGCTGACTTTGAACTTGTGATTCTCCTGCCTCAGCCTCCTGAACCTCTGGAATTACAAACATGCGCCACCTTGCCTAGAAGGCTTCTCTCTTCTTTAAGGACACCCATCTTTGCTTTAGAGCCCACTGTACCCCAGTGTGATCACATCTTAACTTGATCCCTCTGCAAAGACCCCATTTACAAAAAAAGGCACAGGTTCAGGGAGTTACAACTTGATATACTTGACTCAGTACCATAACCAAGAACTCTAAGAACCTCGACAACAAGAACAAAAGAGGAAACATGGAGGAAGAGATGTAATAGTGATCATTGAAAAGCACGCACGTGGCTCAAAACACACCTACACACGAACAGTGAAAAGAGGCATGTGTGTGCAGAGCCGAGCCCTCAGCTGACCACGGAGCTCCTATGGGATGAACTACAACGGTCCATGGCACTGGCTAACAATACCCGTGTGGCCTGAGCATGGCCAAGGCCATGGTCACCTTGGCTCCACTTGAAAGGTCAAATCCAAAGTGCAAGTTCAGCTGGAACACCAGGCCTTAGGACAGACACTGTGGGCTGCAGAGGGCTCAAAGGACATTTCTGGGTTATGTTTGAAACCCACAATTCTTGAGAAACAGGGTTAAGAACTGACCATGCCATGGAAGGGAGGGGAAGTCAAGACTGCGAGAGAACCAGAGACCCCTCTTCTTGCTTAGCAGGCACACAGCAAGGCTTGGACCATTTCCTGTGGCCACAGATTCAGGCCAATGGTAACAGGGATGTGAAGGTAGGTTCATATGCAACCCAGTTTGGGAGCGGTTGAAATTCAGCAGGCTTACAGGGGGTGATGTCAAGAGAGCACCATCCCCAGAGCCTGGCATGTTCTTGATTTCAAGATGAATAGAGCATTGAGGTGCAGCTGGGGTCCCTTATTCTTTCTCTTGGTGCTGCTGCTCCACACTTCCAGACTCTGAACCCAGATGGACATCCTGGGTGCCCGACTAAGGATCCAGAGAGGAGGGGAGGTGGAGAGGGATGATCCACAATCCACCATCAGTACCCGTGGCTGCTGGGAAACTCATTTGCAAATTCAGCTGAAATAAGCAGAATATCCACCCCCAACCTGGGGTGTGGGAATGAGAGGGGATGACATCGCAGGAGTGGGCATAGGGAGAATGGAGGAGGGATCCCCTGTGGGCACAGGTCGCCAGCCCCTTCCAGGAGTTCCACAGTGCTGCAGATTATGGAGAGCTCTGAAGACACACATACAAATGTAACTTGAGTTTTGAACTTTAATGGGTGTTCCCCCATATTTTCACTGATGCATGATAGCTGCACATCGCAGTGGGACTTGTTTCACATACTCGTGCATATGCTCACGATGTAATAAGATGCTTCGGCCAACATCCCTTCCCATTGATTCCCATCATGTGAGGATATTAACCCTCCATCTTCTTTCCCTCCCCTCAGTCCTCCCCAATCTCCCTTGGGTTTTCATGGGGTCCGCCTCCTCCTTTCTTCTCCCTTTTCCTCTCTAGCTGCTGCGTATGAGAGACAACATGTGGCCCTTGATCTGCTGAGGTTGACTTATTTTGCTTAACATGATGGTATCATTTTCCTGCAAATGCCATGATTTCATTTTTCTCTATGGCTGAGTAAAACTGCACTGTGCATGCATACACTTTTTCTTTATCCCTTCATCAGTTGATGGACACCTAGACTGGTTCCATGATTTGGCTATTGTCAACTGTGGTGCTATCAACCTGGGTATGCATGTATCACTGCAGAAAGATGACTTTAATTCTTATAATTGCCAAGGAGTGGTACAGCTGGGTCATATGGTGGTTCCATGTCTAGTCTTTTGAGGAGCCTCCATCTCCATGGTGGTTATAGTAATCTATAGTCCCACCAACAGTATAAAAAGTGTTCCCTTTTCTCCATATCCTCTCTAGCATTTATTATTATTTTTATTCTTGATGATTGTCATGCTGACAGGTGTGAGATCAAATCTCAATGTAGTTTTGATTTTTGCATTTCCTTAGTTTTTAATGATGTTGAACATTTTTTCATATATTTATTAGTCATTTGCATTTCTTCTTTAGAGAAGTGTCTGCTTAGTTCATTTGCTCATTTATTAATTAGATTGGGGAGTGTTTTTTAGTTCGTTTTCATTATTTTCTTTTTTTATATTTTATTTATTTATTTTTATATGGTGCTGAGGATCGAACCCAGCGCCTTGCAAGTGCTCGGCAAACGCTCTACTGCTGAGCCACAACTGCAGCCCCCATTTAAAAAGAAAGAAAATCAAATTTTTCTTTCTTTCTTTCTTTCTTTCTTTCTTTAGATTATTCTATTTAATTATACATGACAGCAGAATGCATGTCAATTTATTGTATACTGTTAGAGTACATTTCAATTCCCTGTTGTACACGACATAGAGCCACACCAGTCGCGCAATCATACATGTGCCTAGTGTAATGATGTCCGTCTCATTCCACCATCTTTCCTGCCCGTGCCATCTCCCCTCTCTGCCCTCCCCCTGCCTGGTCCAATGTTCCTCCAATCTCCCACCATTTGGGGATATTAACCCTCTCTCAGAAGAGTAGCTAGTAAAGATCTTCTCACATTCTGTAGGTTCTCTTTTCATATTCTTACTTGTTTCCTTTGCTGTGCAGAAGCTTTTTAATTTGATGCCATCCCATTGATTAACTCTTGGCATTATTTCCTGAGCTTTAGGGACTCTATTGAGAAGGTCATTGCCTGTCCCTATGTGCTGGAGTGTTGGCCCTACGTTTTCTTCTAGGAGTTGCAGTTTCTCGTCGAAGTCCCAGGTCTTTGGTCCATTTTGAGTTGATTCTTGTGCAGGGTGAGAGATGAGGGTCTAGTCTCACTCTTCTACATGTGGGCAACCAGTTCCCCAGCCCCGTGCGTTCAAGAGGCTGTCTCTCCTCCTGCGCCTATGCATGCTAGCTCGTCACTGAGCGAAGGCCATTGTCTCCCTCTTATCTGTTTCACACACTGGGATTCTGGATAAGATTTTGGCTTGCTGTTTTCATTTTTTGTAAGCCATCGGGTCATAGAGAATCTCCATCTAAACATCTGGAATGAAGGACATTAAGTACACAGTGAGGAACAAGTGAAGGAGGGCTTGAGTGACATCCTGCAGATAGTGCAGGATGTCACCTGAAGATGTGCACTGCAGAGAAAAGGTGTCGGCGGAGTCTCTGGCCTCATGTAGAGCCTGCTGGAGGCAACCTGGAGGTAGGCCATCCTGCCATGTCCTCTGGCCCGGACATGCAGGCTCTCAGGAGGGGAGGCAGGCTGCACAACCACCAGGAAGTGGCTGGCCATTTTGAATCCCTCGCTTTCCAACAAGTGGTCATGGTGACACCTGTGCGCTCACAGCAGGAAACTGACCTCCCTGCAGTGCCCTTCTTTGAAATGCTGTCACCTGCTTGTTGACCCTCGGCCTTCCTAACCCATCTGTCCCTTTCTCTCAGGCACCTCTTCCAGCCCAAGCAGCCACATTCCCATCTCCCAGCAGCAGACCTTCGCCTCGGGCCTGGGCCAGAGAGTCTGGCTGCTGGCATGGGCTGAGCTGCTCACTTAACCCAAGGCCCTCCTGGGAGGACAGCAAGCTGGCCGCAGCTCCAGCGCCCATTCCTGCAGTTCAGATGTATATTGCCTGTGGGTCAGAGAAGGAGGGGCAATCCCCTGACCCAGGAGTTGGGGAGAAATAGACCAGCCCCTGCCAGGGGCAGTCACTGCCCAGGACGGGCGTTCTGGAAGGACATGTGCCTTACACACGCACACCCTTTGTCCTAGTCATCTGGCTCCTGCAAACTGACCTCAAGGAGCCTTTCCTGGATAAGGGCCACAGATGGTCCACCCTACTACATAGCCTGCTGCTACTTCTCAGGAGACTGAGCCAGATTCAGATGCTAAATGGCAAGGGCCTTGTCTCACTCTTGGAGATCCTTCCCCCATGGTCATCGCAGGTGAGAAGACCAGTAAGTGCTCCTTCATTGTCTGACTATTAACTTGATGAGAGGCTCATGGTTGGGCTGTGGACTCTGAAGACCTTCGTGGTCACTCGCCAGCTGCCTGGCTGTCCTGGGAGTGCGTTCAGTTGCTGATGCACTCAGCATCTGCTGCCCTGTCTGTGGCCCCTGCTGGGGAGTCCTGGATGCTTGGATGAGATGCTTAGGCAGCAAGGCTTAGCACATCCCCAGTGGCACCAGGCCTGAGCACCTGTCCTGGCTCTGGGTAGCCCAGGACTGGCTCTGGGTAGCTGCCATTCCTTCCTGCCCACTGACACCCAAAACTAGGAGTCAGCACACTTGTGCTGGAAAGGGCCAGGTATCAGAGGTTAGACTTCATGGGTTTCAACGACCCCCCTCTGAGCAACCAGCCACAGTCAATTTGCAAACAACAGGCATGGCTGTGTTCCCAGGTGGGTGTTTGCCAAGCTGCCTTTAGATTAGCTCTGAGCCGCCCTCTGAGCTTCCCCTTCCCTCCCTCCCCACATGCTCACGGGCTCCATAACTGTGTCTCTCAGGGGCACAGGATTTGTGCTGCACATAGGGCTGTGCATAAAATTCAAGCCTCTAGTCAAAGTTGAACTTTGGAGAAGCCATCAATAACTTTAAAGTTTGTCCCTTATCCTAAAAAGTATTGACTGTTTATATGACATTCAAATCTAACTGGTCATCCTCTTTTCTTCTTCTCCTCTCTCCCTCTTTTTTAACCTAGATCTGCCAGCCCTAGGCGCGCATCCTCTTGACTTGGGGAGCCCAGTTGGAAAGCAGGGCAAGTGTGGATGCACAGAGGTCCTGAGAGCAGCCCTAGAGACGGGCTCTCTCCCACAGCAGGGCTAAAAGGGGCAGGAGGAAGGTCAGCGTGGGAGACGGGGCAGGGCCTGAGCTCCTGGGACTTCACAGAACGGTGATCTAGGGATGGGAGCCAGGCCGGGCCACAGAGCCAGCAGCCTCCGGTGACCCCAACTGGCCCTGCCTGCCCGAGACAGGAGCCAAGGACACGCTGCACAGTCCAGCCCCAGATGCTGAGCAAGGCCAAGGCCTCATGGCATCCGGTTCCTTCACACAACACCCTCAGCCTTTCGTCTTCGTGTAAGGGAGAAGGAAAGCAGTGGACCTGGATCCCTGTTCTTCTCCATTAATGGCTCACCTAGTCACCTCAGCCTGATGGACCAGGGGCTGGAGACCACTGCCATGCTTAATGGATCACCAACACGTTAATAAACATGTTCGACACAGAAGGATTCGTTCCATAAGTATGAAATCTAACTTTCTAGCAGCTGTAACAACATTGTTGAGTGGGGGCTATTGTAACTCTTCCGTGGGGGAGGCTGAGGCCCTGGGAAGTTACGTCTCAGGTGTAGCGGGACCTGGGTGAGGCAGGTGGCATTGGAATCAGGAAACTCCAGCCCCGAACCTGGGCTCACTCAACCCAGAGTCTCTCTCAAAACTGGTGTAAGCATGGGAAGTCCTCTTCCTCAGGTTGCCTTCAACATGATATTCGCTTCTTTTTGTTTATTATAGAAAAGTTTTTGGAGGTGTGAAATAAAGGGGAAAAACTAGCACCAAATGTAATAACTTGTTACTTTGTGGCATCGTTTTGCTGTCTAGAGTGTTTTCTATGCCCAGGGAGATGTGTACACAGACTCACACAGGCTTATATACTGAGAACTCTAGCTAAATTGTGTTATTTAGCAAAGTGGAAGCCTCTCCTTCACTCTTTAGGAGGTGCACTTGGTGCCCCAGTTGGCTCTGAAGGATGCTGCTCTCGTTAGAGCCCAGCACTCTGAAGGCACAATTCCCCAGGCTGCTGGACGGTGCCCAGGACTCGGTCGAGGTTTGGAAATGCTAACAGACACATGGCAGCCCTCCGCCAGTGATGGAGAAAGCCTTTCCTGGCCACCATGGGCCTCCCTGTCTGCCCCTCCAGGCAGGGTGTGGGGGGAGAGCAGAGCAGGCTTCCCGGGGCAGTGATGGCCAGGCCTGCCAGGACATCTGGTGGAGATCCCCCTGCCCCCTCATCAAGTCACCGCTGCACTCGGCTCCGTGGTGGCACCTGCTTCCTGCCTAGTTCCCTAGACCAGCCGTGCCCCTTCCCTGTTTCTCCTCCAGCTCCAAGTACTTCTCCGAGCTGGATGTGAGCAGAATGAGCCGACTTTAGCCAGCCCACTTGGTGGTAGAACAGTGCGTCCTCTTGCTCCAGGGCGGTGGACTCCATGGCGAGGAGGCAGATAGGAAAGGCGCACAGCTGCTGGTCTTTGGCAAACATCCCCTCTGCACAAGAGTCACTCAAACTGTGTGCTTGTCTGGCCTCCTCTCAGTGCCTGTGGAGCAAAGCCACAAGGGGACAGCCACACTGGGCACTGTGCAGGAAACAGGAGCATCCATTCCCAGGTGCCTGTCGCCTTTAGTCCAGAATTCCCGTTTGCTGATGACAAGTAGAGAGACCAGGACAATGGGTGGATGGGTGGATGGGTGGGTGGGAGAGAAAAGAAATGGGCAGAAACAGCTGAGGAGGAGAAGCTGCTTGGATAGTAAGTGCCCGCCCAGACCCCTTGATGCAGAGCAAAAAGATTCGCAAGGGTGGTCAGGAAACCAAGGGCCACGTGTGTCGGCCGGCCGTCATTCGCTCTTCCAGCCAGCACTCAGCAGGTCTGGCCCTTTCGCAGCTCACGCAGCCAAGGCTAGTTCCTTCTCCACACCTGCTTCTCCCAAGTTCCCGAGACCCCCCATTCCTCATCCTGGCTTTCAGCATGCTCAACTCTCCCTCTGCTCTCACCTGAGAAGACAGCTCTCCCACGGGACCTCAGGCCAGCAGCCGTCTGTGCAGCCAGGCCCCACCACTGAGAGACTGACCCATTTCTACCCCACCTCACTCCACGTGTCCCCACAGCTCAGGGCGCATGGAGCAGTGGGCAGCCACCTGCTGCCCAGAAGCCAAGCCCTGGAAGGTAAGTCCCCTGCTGGTGGCAGTTGAGATATAGGGGTGCAATCCCACACGGTTCTTCACTCTCCTCTTTCCCAGGGTCAGCTACTGCCTCCCCAGGGGACCCAGGGACACTCAACCCAGTTAAAACCAGCACATCCTCTCCACCAACCTCACCCCGAGGTCTCTGGACAGAGGTGCTGCCACACAGGCCATCTGGCTCCTGTGCAGTATGTCTGCCGAAGCCCCGCGTCTATTTGTCCGACGGGGTTCTGGAAGGAGCCGTGGGGACGAAGAAGTGTCTAAGGCAGAAAAGCTGCAGGGCTGCCGATGTGCTGACTGTACAGTAAATCTCTCCACTGTTTATTTCATAGATGGAGTCTGGAACAAATCGCAATATTTAATGCACAATTATGGCTTCCATAAATTGTTCCCAGATGGCTCCAAAAAACAGCCCTAAGTGGAAACAAGAAATGATCAGATTTTAATGAATGTTTGTCTCCTTTGCCTTGTTTCTTTCATAAATTCTAATTGAATCTGTGGTTCAAGAAGTGCGTCAGCTGCAGGACTGAGAGTGCGTGGCAGGGTGCACCCGAGTGCAGGCAGCACAAGACACACACGCGTGTGTTTGAGCCCTTAAATACACATGGCACGAGTGTGCGTGGACGAGCAGTGTGCACACTTCAGCAGGATCTGTGCTCGGAGCACTGTGCAGGTTCTGGGAGTCACGATGCTCCTCACAGCTGTGTAAGAGGACGTTCTCCCACATCATAGATGAGAAAATTGAGGCTTTGAATCAATGAGAGAAGGAGTAACTTGTCCTCTAAGAGGCAGCAAGTGCCCACTTCCATGAGGTCCGAGGCCACAGCCTTCTCCCTGGGCCACTCTGCCTTTGCCTAGAGGTGACCCACATGTGGAACAGACGTCCACGTGGCCACAGTTGCCAGGCGAGTGTGCACCCACGGGAGCACAGGGCGGCCCTGCACCCCAAGCTGCTTCCCGCTTGGCCTTGAACCCAGGCTCTGGGGGAAGCACCCGCTCGCTGGCTCCCCAGGCTGCAGTCACATTGGTCAGGGTCCATCCTAAGAGATGCCTCTCCTGACCCTCTTGGGTCCCCTGGTTGATGCAGCTGCCTCTATTAGATAATGCCTATTGCACCCTAAAGCACAAACTCCCAGGGGTCAGAGCCTCAACTGTCCCCTTCCTTGCTGAGTCCCTGAGCCAGGAACTGAATTGTTTGCTCAGTTAATAAACGGGGGATGTGCATCTCTCCCCTGCTGTCCACTACACCTGGTAACCTCTCGGGGTGCAGCCTCAGACACCCTCCCTGTGGTCCTTGGGCCCTCCCTTAGAGCAGCACTGACTGAGACCAGGCCCTGTCCCCCCTGAGGCCCAGGTCGGCATGGCCGTCTTTCATGCTGATCCATAGGCACGTGGAGGGAATGGCCTCACGGGCCCGAGCCTCGTGGGCACTAGCCCCGTGGACCCGAGCCTCTGTGTAGAGAGATCCTGCACACTGGCTCTTGGCCCCTGGGGCTCCCTCAGGGACCAAGAACACCCCCAATCAGCAGAGGAGGAGAGCCCAGGTCCAAGAGGGTAAGGGACATGTCTGAAGACGGCCTGCCCCGATGGTCCCAGAGCAACAGCCAAGATACACCTGATTTCCCCCCATGCCTGCTCTGTTTGCCCACCTGCTGCCATACAGAGCTAGTTGGCTGTGTCACGTCTGTCCTGTAGGTGCCAGAAAACACAACAGGACACGGAGCAGACAGCAGACCAAGTAGGTCCGAGCAGGACACTGAGACAGGACACTGCATCAACACCACAAGTGGCAAAACCCAGTGCCCAAGAGCACTCACCTGAGCTCAGGTTCAGACAGGGCCACCCATTCCATCCAGGCTCCTTGGCCGTGCCCCACGCCCGTGTGTGATTAGTTATTAGTGTCTGTGCACTGCAGACACCGAGACGCAAGCAGTGTTCTCAGCCGGAGGCGGGGAGTGGCCCTACGTGGTTCAGTGCGACATGATTTGAACAGGATATGCCTCCATCTCAGAGCAGGTCTCCACTGCCAACCCACAAGCCTAGCCCTCACCAGGGTAGCACCCAGGAGGCGAGGACCCAGGAGGCGCCTAGGCAAAGGCCAGGTACCGTAGTCCATCATCTGTTGCTAGTAACACGAGACAGAGTGGGCAAGTTATGAAGAGAAGAGGTTTTACCTTGACTCATGGTTCTGGTCCAAGGTCTCGAGGAGCTGCATCTGGCAGTGGCTTGTGGACGGCGGAGTACTGCGGTGGTGCCGCGCATCACACCTGAGAGGGGTGCCAATGGCCGAGCCATACGGGTTTTTATAGCAGACCTGCTGTCAAGATGGTCCACTAATCCATTAATCACGTCATGGGTTAGTCCACTCATGAGGGCAGGGCCCTAACCACCTCTTGAGGTCCCACCTGGTGCCACCTCTCGCTATATAATGTGTTAAATTTCAACAGGAGTTTCACAGAGGAAAAGCCACGACCAAGCCACAGCAACAGCATACGTCCTTTCTGTTCTTCACAACAAGCAGCCTGTGCTCTGCCAGAGGAGCCCACAGTCCTGGGCAGTATGGTGGCCACTGGCTGCCCCTCCCTGCTGGGTCCCTCTCTGCACTCCTGGTGTGGGCTGGCTGGAGTGTGGGAAAGCTTCTCCCTCTTCAATGTGCATGCACAGTGAGAACCAGTGCCACACTCGGGGGCAGGGCCTGGCGCCAGGAGCGCAGAGAGGGACCCGCCTGCACATACCTACTAACCAACCGGTTTCCTCCTCTAGTCCTCCAAAGCCCTGTCATGCATACTGAAAACCCCCTTGTGAAAGGCACTCCGAGAGGTCTTGGGGATGCAAACGATGTGAAAATAGTCTTTTGGCCTAAAATCCATGTTATTCAAAGTGGAACAACAATAGAAAATACTCTCAGCTAAAAGTAATTACCAAATAAGAAACTATAGTGACGTATTTAGGGCCATCGTTATCTGACACAGACTCCAAGAGAAACGCAGGATTGCCTCTTGTTGATTTACTGCGGAGCTACAGAAGCACCAGCCATGGCATTTGGAATTTTAAAACATGCTTCATGTGAGTGCTGGAAAGTGACGGAGCTTTGTGACAAATCAGAATGAGGAGGAAGAGGAAGAGGAACAACATCCCAGGAAACCAAGTAAGAAGACAGAGTCGGAGCAGCCTTCTTGAGAGCCAAATAGGGGCGATGGTGAGTGCCCAGGTGAGCAGGGTGCCTGTGCCCACCGCAGAGCAGAACGCACGTCCACCAGCCCAAGCCGAAACAAGGAACACTGGAGTCGGCATGGAGCCCCTCCTTACAGCGGAGTCCGGTTAGCACACACAGGAGTGGAAAGCAGACCCGGAGTCCCGGCCACGGCCCAGCCCACGGTACTAATGGCTGCAGGCAAGAACCTGGGGGGGTGCTGATGTCAGTGGGCAAAAAGGCTAATGAGAAACCGGACACTTGAATATTCTTTTTTAATAATTATTTTTTAGTTGTAGTTGGACACAATATCTTTATTTTATTTATTTATTTATTTTTATGTGGTGCTGAGGATCGAACCCAGGGCCTCACACTGCTGAGCCACAATCCCAGCCCTTGAATATTCTTATCTCCCCACAGATGATTATTAAATACGAAGGAAAGGCAGTAACAGTGGAGGACCTGGCAGGTGCCACCTTCGCCAGGGAGGCAGGGCTAACCCCAGCAGGGAAGGAGCATGTCGGCACATCTATCCCAACAGGGCGCGCTGCACCCACAGCAGCACATTTGTGGTGTTCTTGCCAAAACACTTAATCTTAACCTACTGAGAAAACAGGGAAACCCAACTGGGGCACATTCTGTTAAAAAACAACAACAACAAAAAAGCAAGACAGTACCCTGAAAAATAGCATCCGTGTCAGGTCTCATGGAAAGCAGAGACTGAAGAACTGTCCCCAGTTGAGAGGAGAAAGGAAGGACCACCGCGGGGGACCTGGCTGGGTCCTGGAGCAGGAAAGGAGCTCTGGGGCTGAGGGGTGGACTCTGAGCAAGGTCCGAGTGTAGTCAACGGGCACATCAACAGAGGGTTAGCTCACTGAGGAAGGATGATCCTAATGCCTGGGACTCAGGGAAAGGATTCAGAAAGTCTGAGTAGTATTTTTGCAGTACTTTTGAAGGTCTAAAATTATTAAAAAGTATGAGTTTAAGGAAAATGTGCTTCATGTGCGCAGACTCCCAGCTGCCAGCGAACGGCCCTCGGGGCCTGGTGCGAGTGCCGGCGCGTCAGGCAGTGGGGAACTGCTCCAGGAGCGCTTATGGAATTGTTGGAAATTAATTTGAATTATGCCATTAAACAGATGTGCTCCGTGGGGCATGGACAACTTTTTATGTCGTAAATGTCTAACCTGCTGCCGCATCAGATGGCATCAAATTAATTACACGCAGTTATCAACGGATGTGACATAACAAGCCGTGGCACCTCCATACATCACGGCGAGTCACGGCAGAGGCGCTGCCAGGCTGGGGAGGGGCTCTTCACGGCCCTGGATCAGACCCAGCTTGACGGGGCGTCTGACAACTGCACCACATGCCCACTCCACAGTCCTGTGCTCGAAAACTTGAACACGAGCTGATTACACCCAAACGGAAGAGATCTACCTCCAACACCATGGCAACTGGCTAACAAAACCCCACGGTTCCCACTTGGAAAACGCCAGGTGTGTGCCGTGTGCGTCATTCACACCCAATCCATTTACAGAGTGCTGTGTGTTTAAGTGATTATAAATGTGTGTGAATGTTCAATTCAAGACATGAAAGAAGAAGACTTGTGTTAATTAATGTAAGGACAAGTGATCTAGAGAGAGAGAGGAAAATACTAAAAAAAAATACTTACCGTTAAAGTTGAGAGACCTCGGAGGTAGCATAGCACATTATGCTTTTATAAAACCAAGAGAACGAGAAAAACAATACTAAGATTTGTTCTATTACCATAACAACCACTCTTTCAAACTATTTCTTTCTTGATTTAGGTGACACCGCGGATCCCTCAGGTCCTGAGTTTTGTCCTGTCAGGGAACATAACGCCATGTGAAGCCAGGGTCAACTTTCTGAAGTTCAGTGCTCCGTCTCTACAGCTAAATGGGAAGAGCGGCAGGTGGAGGTCTCAACGAATATTTTTTAAATAAAGAAATACCGAGACAGTTGAGAAAAGTCGTACCTACCTTTGTTGTTGGAGTAGGGTTCATACATAGGAAACTGACACGGAACCAGTCTATGAAAACTAAAATCTTCAACCCAAGGCAGGACGTCGGCCCTGACACAGACGCACTGGACGGTCCCCTGGGAGTCTGGTTGACAATGGCCGCCCTTTCATCTCCTGTCTTCCCAGCCCTTCATCCTCTGTCTTCCCCGCTCCCTGCTTCCTCTCCTTGATCACGGCCTGTGGGTTGTCAGGCGTGTCCTGCTGCCCAACTGTGACCTGTGCACCCCGGACTGGCAAAGCCACAGTTGGAGGCCCTGTGCAGGTGCAGGGGAACTCTGCCTCCTACCCCAGTGTGAACTGTAGGTGTGCTGGGAACCGAGGCACAAGGAGATCGGGGGACTATGTGCTCCCCAGGAAACACGTGACCTTCACTAAGCGATACCAACCCGCGAGGCTGCTCTGACTGAACCAGTGCCTCCAGGAATACTTGGCAAACCCGCTGCTGAAAAGCCCGCAGCCCCCACGGGGCCAGGCTCACCAGCGCCAGCCTGCCTGGAACTGGGTGCAGAGGGGTGAGAAGCTGCTGCAGAGGCCGGAGGGGTGGTGAGCACTGTTGTCCTGGGTCCCAGGCACAGCAACAGGCACGAGGAGCCCAGAACACGGGCTGGGAAGTCTTAGTTCTCCACGTGCCGCACGTATGAGCACACATTTCAGCTCACCATGGGATGAGGACATCCGCACGTCTGCATTCAGGATGGTCCTGTGCCCACAGGAGCCCCGGGGGCGCAAGGAAGATGCAGACGCCGGAGCATTCTGGCTGGGGTGCCACCCTCCCAGGCTGGGCCTACCTACATTCAGACATTCAATATGCAGCTTAGCCCTCAGGTGGAACTTCAAGACACATGGGATACGACAGCAGGGTCCCGGCCGCCCGTGTCTGGCGGGCCGCCGCCCCTCAGCCCTGCGCATCTTGGTGTGGTCAGAGAAACGCCTCCTCGTTTGCAGCCTGTGGATGGCAGCCTTTCTATTTTCCAGTGAAGGTGCAGACTTTTCCTCTGCTCTGCCTGGCTCTGCCAGGGCAAGGAGGAGTTAAACCCTTGCAGAGTCACACCCACCTTGCCTGAGAAGCCCGGGCAGTATTTTTAAGCCCTAATTAAAGCATGTCAGGATCAGCCAGATTCGGAGCCTGCAGTTACATTCTCTAATAGGAGAGCACCGCTGGCGGGATGATAAATGATTTTATCAGCATTATCAAGTTACATGGAAAGAATGCGGGGGTGGGGGGCTTTTAATACGCTGCCTGAGGAGGAGGCCCATCCTGCGGGAGTCTGGGCTCTCTAGGTTTCAATCCATTTTCAATTACCCTAAAAAATGACAAGACTAAGGGCACTGGCTAAGGGCTGACCCTTGTTCATATTAATTTAGGTCCACCACCCTCATTTTCGGATCCTTCTATCTCCAAGTGGCAGGCGGAGCTGGAGAGTCCCAGAGCCCCACTCAGCATTTCACAGGTTCAAGGAGCACAATCAAATCCGTCCATCTCAAAGCATTAATTAATTGTGGAAGCAGTGTTTTGTGCAGTGGAACCGAATATTGCCTCCTTAAATTACAACCCCAGTTTCCCCAAACCCCAGCCATGTGACTTGGCTGAAGAGTTCCTTCCCCTCTCGTGACTCAGTCTCCTTATCTGTGACATGGGGATAAGATGGTATTTACCACATAAGATGCTTGTGAGCATTAAATAAAATAATGCCCGTGGAGCACTTCACATGGTCCCTGGTGTCACAGAGAGTGCCATAATTATGAGCCAGCATTGTTTTCTGTGCTTTTGTGGAGACCTGGGACCTGCACAGGTGCAGAGCCCGGGTTCCCCATTCTCAGATTATCCCCAAAATAGCAACTGTGTAAAGCACCCACGTGCAGCTAGATTCTCCTGGGAGATGACCCCAGAACCTGGAGTGGAGGGCCAGGGAAGGGCAGGGAAGGCAACCTAAGGGCATGTCATCAGGATGCTCCTGTCCTCCTCCATTTTCTATTACTGCTACAGAACGCATGACACGGGAAGTTTATAAAGGAAAGAGGCTGGGAAGTCCAGCAGCATGGCACCAGCCAGGACCTGTATTCTTCGACCACTGTTGGAGATCAGAAGGGCAAGCAGCTTTGTGCAGGGTGCAGGGGGGACAAAGGGGACCACCTGCTTTGGAGCATCTGCTCTCATCAGAACTCACCTAGTTCCACCAGAACCACAGTAATCAGCTATGAGAGTGGACTCTTGTGACCTAACCACCCCTCCGGTGCCCTGCCACCTCTCAATACCATTATCTTGGCAGTTAAATTCTGTGAGTTTTGGAAGAGACAAACCTTATCCACACTGTAACACCCCCCCAAGGAAAATGAAGACATGATCGGGCCTGGAACCATCCCAGAGACACGTAGGACACCACTTGGAATTGTCCTTCGGAATCCAGGAGAAGGTTCATCCATTGGTCCTTCCTTTCCTCCATTTCTGCATTACCCGGTGGAGGGCAGGCCCTGGGCATGGTCCGTCCACTGGGGAATTCGTAGGCAGGAAATGGGACACTCCCTGTCCTGGGCTGTCTGATCAGGAGAACTGATAGGGACCGTCTGATGCCCCCTTGCTAAGATGGGAAGACGGTGGCATAGTGCAGGCTGAGCAGCCAGGCCAGCAAGGTCCTCCCTGGAGACACAGGGACCGTGAGGCAAGAGCAGCCCCAATGATACAGGTGTGGTGCAGATGACGTCACTCAGAGGCCTGCTAAAGTCAAGGTGCTGACGATTGGGCACAGGGAAGCCAGTCCTCAGCCATCTGAGCCCTCAGTAGCTGCTAGAGCACCCCCAGTTCATGGTCCTGCTGTCTCCTCCGCCAGCTGTGCTCTGCCGGGATCCCAAGAGCACCGTGGTACCCGATCTGAGAGACCAATCCTGAGGACCCTGGTGATGCCTGACCTTGGTCTTGGGGGTGGCTTCTAAAGTTATGACTTCAAGCACTGTCAATTCCAGAAGTCTATGATACTTGAGCCAAAAACCTAAACCGTGAGGGAAGAGGGTGTTCAAAAGCTCACTGCAGTCTGCGCTACTCCCTCCCTGCATCACCAGACACCATCCTGACAGGCCCTCGTGGATCCCAGGTGAAAATTCAATCAAAGCAGCGTTTTCAGAAGTCCAATCTCTTAGCCATGATTAGCTAATAAAATTCCAGTGGCCTGATGGTATTAGTTTTCTGAGTTTTAATTTCCATTTTTACTGCAATTCATCTTTGTCTGAATTCAGATCCATTTCTTTGCAGCTCTGGGCACTAGTTAATTTGAATAAATGAGACAAGCACCGAGGACAGGTGAATATCCATCATGTGTCTCCCATCTCCAGGGAGCCGATCCCACCACGACAGCCGTGGGCCCTCCCCGCGCTGGCGGTCCTTGTCGGATGCTCCGCTGTGCTGGCATCTAAGGAGGGCGGGCGAGGGCAGTGGAGACAGCGAATTGCCCAACAATTAAGGGCTTGGTCGGTCTGGCTCCATGGCGCCTGGTCCCCTGGAAGTCTGTGTGACGGATTAAGTGTTTACAGCTTCCCTCTGCCACCCCATCTCCTTCTCCCTTCAAGCCTGCTGTTAAGCTGTCAGTGTAAACAATGGCTCTGCCTTGGGTTGCCCCCACGTCCATCAGTCTCAGAAAGGCAGAGGCTATTGTCGCTGTTGGCGAATCTCCCGTCTGAAGGCAATGTTGTTGTTGTTGTTGTGTTTTTTTTCCTCTGTGTGGTCCTCATCTGACTGAAAACAACTTTCCGAAAGCAATTAACTTTCCATGCAAAATGAAGCAAGCCAATTCCTCCTCCCATCGTCGCTCAAAAGATACTTCTTGCCTGGAATATCCAGTGTTTCCACTAACTGATGCAACACGGGGGGATCTTGTTCTAGAAGATTCCATGATTGACTTAAGCACTCAGGACCTCCACCCAGATCCATTTCTGCAGCCCCAGGAAGGAGGAGTCTTCAGGTCTCTGGATCACGGCCATGGCTTTAACTGCAGGGTCTGCTTGGCCTCCTCGTTCAGGCCCCTACTTTTCCAGAGTTCTCTTTGCATGGCCCCAATAGCACACACATAAATGCACACACAGCCCTGCTTCCTTGGGATGCTTGCAAGGGATCGCTGTGAGGACCACACACAGCCAACATCACAGTCAGAGGACATAGAGAGAAGGGAGCAGACCCCTGCGCCCAACCCAGCCCCTCAGTTCCCTGAAGACTCTCTCCCACAGTCCAGCTCAGGAGCCACGGGCACTGAGTTGTGGCTACTGTGAGTGGAATTTTCAAGATAACACAAGAACAAAGAATATAAGACATTCCACTAATAATTTTACATAGGATGCACATGGCAATAACAGTATTTTGGATACATTGAGTTTAATAAAATATGTTATTAAAACCAATTACACCTTATTTTAAAACGTGGGTTCTAGAAATTCTTAGTTTTTATATTTGTATGTGGCTCATGTTGAATTTCTGTTGGGCAGCACTGCTCTGGACTTTCCTGAGAGCATTGCCAACCCAGTCTCTTGAGCCCAGATGTCTCTTGGAGTCAGTTAAGAGTGGTACCCACAGAGCAGCTCACTCCCTCGGGCAGAGGAAAGTGGTCGGTGGCTTCCAGGCACAAAGAAGCCTCAGTGGGGCTTAACAGCTTCCTGTAGCCCTGCCTGCTCAGCCACCTCTGCCCAGGTGAGAGCACCGGACAGCACACCTTTGCAGGGTGTGTGTGTGTGTGTGTGTGTGTGTGTGTGCATAGCCCTGGGTACATGGTCATTCCGTCTGCCTCCTTCCTCCTCCTGAGGAACCGAGACACCTGTGTGTTTACTGAGGCCATGAACACATCAGGGTGGGGCCCTTGTTTCCTGAGGATGCTATCTGTAACGACTCCTCCCCATTGTTTGGTGGCTAAACCCCACAGACCTTTATTCTATACATCTGAGGCCAGAAGCACAGACAGAGGCATAGAGAGGGCTGTGCTCCCCTGAGGGGTCAGGAGCAGTCCCTCCTACCAGCCTCTGGCGGCCCCAGGACCCTCCCTGTGGGACCTCGTGGTCCCGTGGCCTCTTCTGTTTGCATCATAACCCTCTGTCAAGTTTGGTTTTCTGTTTGTCTGTCTTTCCCTCCCTCCCTCCCTCCCTCCCTCCCTCCCTCCCTCCCTCCCTCCCTCCCTCCCTCCTTTCTTTCTTTCTTTCTTTCTTTCTTTCTTTCTTTCTTTCTTTCTTTCTTTCTTTCTTTCTTTCTTGCAGTACTAAGGACTGAACCTGGAGGACTCTAACACTAAGCTACATCCCTAGTCTTTTAAATGTCTTATTTTGAGAGAGGTCTTGCTACCTTGCCAAGACTGGCCTCAAATTTGCGACCCTCTCGCCTGAGCCTCTGAAATGGCTGGGATTGCAGGTATATGGCACCAAGCCAGGTGTGCTGTCAGCTTTTCATTGCTGTGACCCAAATGCCTGATGAGAATAATTAGAGGAGGAAAAGTTTATTTGGGGCATACGTTTCAGAGGTCTGGGTCCATGGTCACCGACGCCATCGCTCTGCTCCCAGCTGGGGCAGAGCATCGTGGTAGAATTCATGGAAGAGGAAAGTGTCTCGTCTCATGGCAGTGGGGACGCAGAGAGAGCACCAGGCTCCAGGGACAGGATATAGTTCCCAAGAGCACTCCCCAGTGACCCACCTCCTCCAGCCACACCCCACCTACCTGGCACCGTGGTCCTTCAGTTACTAACCCACAAGGGGACTGTCCACTGATTAGGTCTCAGCTCTCCTGTTCCAATCATTTCTGCTCTGAATACTCCTGCATGGGCACATGGCCTTTGTGGGGGACAAGTCACTCTCAGACAACAACAGCTGCCCACCCCCCTGCTTCATTCTCATACAAGCACTTAGGACCCTTGAGCCCCGGCGGGAAGACCTCTCTTGCCTTGTAAAGTGATGCTTGCAGGTTCCAGGGACTAGAACGTGGGTGACAAACTCCTGAAGCGAGCCTGAAGCCCAGCTGCTCAGGGATGCCCAGGTGTCATGCCAGCCTCCTGGGAGTCAGGTGCCCATCCTCTCACGGGGAATTAATAGCAAATGTGTTTTACATTTTCCTGAGCTCTTACTTGTCTTAAGTAAAGATCTGGCAATTCCTAATTCCAGGAATTTGGCAATAACATGTGCCAAACCAAAATCAATTTTATGAGGAAATGAAACCGTATGTGCATTGGTAGTTCACAACTTTAGCCACTCCCATCCGAACCACTCTCTACAGCTGTGGAGGTCCGTGTCCAGTTGTTTCTGTTCTCTACGGGAGGTGGGGGTGGTCTGCATGTGTGTAAAGAGAGAGATTAATTCTAAGGACTTAGACTGGCAATCACAGAGGCCAAGCAGCCCCAAGGCCTGACGTCAGCAGGCTGAAGACCCAGGAGGGCCCACATGGAGCTCCAGCTCCAGTCCAAGAGCTGCAGCTTCAAGACCTCGCAGAGTCGGTGTCAGCCTGAGTCCCAGGTCAGGAAGGACCCATGTCCTGGGGGGGCGGGCGCAGTCAGCAGGTGAGGTTCCTTCTTAGCCTTTACTCTATTCAGGTCATCAGCAGATTGGAGGAGACCCACACGACTGAGAGCAATCCTCTTTACTCCATCTACGGAGTCCATGCCACACTCATCAGGAAATACCTTCCCAGATGTACCAGTGTCCCCCAGTCTCCATGGCCCAGTGAAGGTAGCACATCAAATTAGCCCTCACACCAAACACGAGCAATCAAGAGGAGGTGCAGGAGTGTGCACACATGTGCATGTGCATGTGCGTGTGCCATGTGCGTGTGTGCAGGCAGAGAGCAGCTCCCTGGCCCCTGGGCTGGCCCCAGCACTCGCAGCTAATTTCCAGGTTGACCAGATGGTCAGACTGGCGTGCTCGTGGACTCTGGCCAGCACAGCCTGGCTTAGAAGGCAACTAACACCATTCTTCTTGCCCATAAATGTCACCCACCATTTACTCCTAATAAGCATGTGGACCCAACCAGCCAAACTTCCTCCTGAGGCTCTGCATTTCTGATTCATGCCCAATTCAATAGGGGAATTGGGCTCCACACAAAAGAAATCTGGCACGTTGAATTTAAAATGTGAATGTGAGACTTAATTGTCTTGAGAACCCCCTCCCTCTGTAGTGATAATTTGCTTTGAGCCAAGTGTGGAAATGGAGCATCGCTATTAAAAAGGGCACAATGGAGAGTCGTCTGCGTATGGAAAGAGTGCTTTCTGAAAACAAATAGCTTGAGATAAAAACATGAAATAATCTAGGGCTTTTTGTGATGTAACTATATTCCCATTAAATCTGAATTCCACCTAAACTTCACACTAATGTTGTATCACTCGTTTGCTGAGTAATCCTGTAAGTTAAGGAAAGCAAGCCCGCACCTGAGCACCTGAGCACTAGGGCTGCTAACCAGGAAGGTTAATCTTTTAAAGACATGAAGCTGATCCTCACTGGCCTGCTGCAAACCTCTGTGGCCCCCCTGCTGCTTGGGAAGGGCAGGAACTCCCTCCTTCAGTCTCCCGTCCCCTCCTCTTCTTCCGATGCTGCCCATGGTAGCCTGCCCAGTGAAGCTATCCCCATCTTCTGGAGTGACTGCCACACGGAGGCCTGCTAGTGGCCCAGCCACGTCTTCCAGATTCTCCAGGGCTGGGATTGTGGACACTACTCTCTGAAGGACCTGACAGTAAACATTTTAGACTGAGTGGCCCACAAGATCTCTGTCATGACTTTTCAACGTGGCTGTTACAGCACAAAAACGATTACAGTGACCAAAGTGTGTGGCTCTGTTCTAAAAATACTTTATAAATACAGACAACAAGCTAGAGGTACACCCAGGCAGCTCACTGACCCTGCTCTGCTGACTCTAGCCCAGTGACACTCCTCCTGCCCCTGCCATCTGCTTGGCTGGATGCCTCCTGCTCTTCCACTGGGATCCAGTAAGTATTCCTTTCCCTGGGAACTCTTTCCTAACTCTTCAGAGTAGATTGTCCCTTGGAGCAGTTATCCATAGCATAATTAAAGTGTGTGTGAGTGTGTGCGTGTGCGTGTGTGTGTGTGTGTGTGTGTGTGCTCAACATCTCCCTCTCTAGGAGTTGTCACAGGGCCAACCTGATTTGCTCACCACTGTATTCTCAGCAAGGCACCTGGTAGAGGCTCAATTAATATCTGTCAATCAAGTTAATAAGTAAATAAATCATAGAATACAAGAATGACTAGAAGAATAAAAGCTGGCAAAATTTTGCATCTTTGATCTTACCAAGCCTAATAAGTGGAGGTCTCAGTAAATCCTTCCTTGTCTCCTTCTCGGTGCGCCTCCTCTGCAAGGCGACTGGACTGCTGCAATGAGCTCTGTTTTCTTTTCCTTTGACATGATCTCCCTGGGGATCTGTGAGCAGCTGTCTCCAGGAGTACCTTCCACTCACCAGCTCCAAGACGGGGGTGAGTGACCCAGCGTCTCCGACCTTCTTTCTGCTCATCTGTAGGAGCGATAATGCCCTCGCCTCCCGGGGCAGTTATGAGGATAAACTGTGATTCATCGCTGATTCCTTCTACATGGAAAATCTGCAGCAGGCACCCACCAGAAAGCCTGCGATAATAAGCAAAGCACCCAGAGAATCACTAACTCCACCTGATGACAAAAGGTGGTCAGCAAACCCACATTTTTTTCAAAAAAAAAAAAATCATAAACATCCCATTTCTTGCTTCCTTCTAGCAATGTCAGATCCAGTCAAAATGCTCGGCAGGAAAAATGTGGGCAGCATTTGATTAAAAATACATTTTAAATATCTGTCATAGCAGTATTTATCATCAAGAAGAATTAGTAATAATCTATATCCAAAATTAAGGGACAGGGTAAATAGACTGTGATGCACACAACCACGGAATACTTTGTGAAATATCTTTAAGACCGGGAAAATGCTTGTTACAACATTAAGCAGCAACAACCAAGACAGATTGCAAATTACCTAAACAGGGAACTCACTTACATAAAGAAAATGTATTTAAAAATACAGATTATACCAAGGCAAGATATTAACAAGGTCCTGCCCTGGTTGGGAAATCAAGGCTGAAGTGTGTGTGATGTGTTTGTGTAGGCATGTGTGCATGGTGTATATGTGTCTAGGTGTGCCTGTTCAAATTTCTGCATTTTCTTAATTTTCTACCCAAAGAAAACATGATATTGGCGCTCATGGGAGAGGAAGCTTGTTTGACTATCATCTACGGCTCCTGAGCACAAATTGTGCAGCAAACACCTCTCCCTAGCCTCGGGAGGCCACCTTGGAATTCAAGGGTTGGCCACACTGGTATGAGCCCTCCTGTCTGATTTCATGCCGAGAAAGGACTAAGTCAGGAGTTACCACCACAGTCCCCAGGAGATTTGGGCTGGACCTTGGTGCACAGCCCTCTGCCTAGTTTCCCACCCCTAGGGCCACCACTAGCAAGCTCTGGGGTTTCTTCTTCCTGGTTTCCTGTGAGACAGAAGAGAACCTAAGAGGATCTTTATATTTCTTTCTTTTTACTTTTTTTAAAATCCTTTCTTTTTCTTTACTCCAGCTGCTCCAGATGCCTCGCAGCCAGGGAGACTCCTCTGCCTCAGCCTACTCTGCATCAGACCCCCACAACTGTCCCAGATGACCACTCCCAGCCTCTCCAGTGACTCTGCCCCTCAGCAGTCGCATCAGAGGTCCCCACGCCAGTGCATGAGTGTCCCCTCCAGTCCCCATGACGCAGTGGAAAGTGTGTGGCTAGCCAACAGGGTAATCCACAGGCACAACCTGCTCTTCTTTTCTCATGAGCAGCCCTCCTCTCACCCTCAGTGGGTCAGTGCAGGAAAGTGTCCAGGAACTGCTCCCCTTAGGTCGGCACAAGCCCTAAGAAAGCCTCTTTCAGATGGCCTTATTTTGCCTGTTCATGGTTTCTATCTCAAGTAGAGCAAGTTGAAAGGCTGCATTAAGCTGGTAACACCAAGCAGAGCTGACACCAAGGGCCACCAGCAGCAAGGTTGATAGCATTAAGAGCTGTTAGCTCTTAACCACAACTGTCCCCTCTGTACCCAGACAGCCAGTGAGCCAAGGACAGTTGCCAGGAGCTACAGGAAAAGCTTCTGGGGAAGTTGCTAGCTCTGCTGTCGGGGGAGCTGCTAGCTCTGCTGTCGGGGGAGCTGCTAGCTCTGCTGTCGGGGGAGCTGCTAGCTCTGCTGTCGGGGGAGCTGCTAGCTCTGCTGTCGGGGGAGCTGCTAGCTCTGCTGTCGGGGGAGCTGCTAGCTCTGCTCTTGGGGGAGCTGCTAGCTCTGCTGTCGGGGGAGCTGTTAGCTCTGCTGTTGGGGGAGCTGCTAGCTCTGCTCTTGGGGGAGCTGCTAGCTCTGCTGTTGGAGAGCTGCTACCTCTGCTGTTGGAGGAGCTGCTACCTCTGCTGTTGGGGGAGCTGTTAGCTCTGCTGTTGGAGGAGCTGCTAGCTCTGTTGTTGGGGGAGCTGTTAGCTCTGCTGTTGGGGGAGCTGCTAGCTCTGCTGTCGGGGGAGCTGCTAGCTCTGCTGTCGGGGGAGCTGCTAGCTCTGCTGCTAGGTGAGCAATGGGGAGAGCTGCTGGAACTCCAGACTCAGAGCTGCAACAGTAGGGAGCCATATTTTGCCTGATTGTGATTCCCATGCTAAAACTGAGGCTTTCTCCTGAAGTCCCTTACTAATTCAACAGGTTGTTTGGTTTGGTTTTTCCAGTCTGCATTCCATAGACACCTGTGCGCCTGGGAGCTGGGAAAGTGTTAAATGTGCATGATGGTCGCAGACTTGCATTCTGGAGCTGAAGAGGTAGCTGAGGACCCCTGTGATGCCAGCATGCCCCTCACCACAGTGAAGCAAGTCCCTGCTGCTCTCCCAGCTCCTCTGTGACCTAGATCTAAGCCCCAAGCACCTGTGAGCTACACTCCTTGAGCAGAGAGCCTGTGGGCCGGAACAGGGCACGTGGCCCCAGCTCCACTGTGTGGGCAGAAGCCCTTCCCTTGAGGCTCCTTGGTAAGGTCCTGTGCCAGGGTCTTTCTGCCACCTGCCTGTTAGATGAGAGATCACCAGCACCAGAGCTACTGAGGGCCCATGAAGACAGAGCAGCCTCATTCAATGCTCACATCCATCTTTCTCCACGCCTCAGAAACCACCCTGTCCTTCCTTCAGAAGTTACTCCAAGGACAACTGGTAAGTTCACCCTAGATCAATGTTGCCTCTCAGTTTGTATTCGAGATTCCCACAAGCTTCCAAATCTACCACCGGCCAACCCAGAGTAGCTACTTTGCCATAACGATTCGAGGGTTCTTTATTTGTGTCTGGATGGTGAGCTGATGGAACCCCCCTCCTACTCCAGACGGAGCAAGAGCGGCACGGTTTGTGCAAAAAGCCAGTGTGGGTGCATGCTTCACTTCAGAATGACGGCAGGGTGCAGGGCAGCCCACACCGAGGTCAAGCTAGCATGGTCATCGGCCAATCTGATGACTGGGGAGAGTCCTAGTCACCTATGTCATTCAGAATCAGACATTCCACGGGTTGGTGGGCCAGGGATGGAATTCAGCAATTTCTGATTCTGAATGACAAGGCAAGATGTCTATCTCAACACCTCAGTCTCTTGGCTATAGAAAGGTACAATTCTAGCCTTAAGGGCCATTGTGGAAATTAAATGAGGTGTTGAATTCATGTAGGTCACAGTAGGTTCTCACGAACCATCACCCCTTCTTCCTCAGATCCCCAATCCAAAGTCAAGCCCCATGCCGTTGTTCCCTGCCATTGTTAACAGAGGCACCAAGGTCACTTCCAACTCCACATTTCTATCTTGAGGTCTGCTCACCGCCTCCTTGAGGGGTGCTCAGCAGGGGCACCGTGAACCGTTCCTTGAGCTTCAGGCCCCTTCCTCTCTGTTCCCAAGGGCCCTGGTTCTTGGTCTTTGCACCCTCGTCTGTTCCCAGCATCCCCTGTCACTCACACTCTGCTTCCCCTTATAGTGAAGTTCCAGTAATGACAACAGTGCACCAGCAGCCAGGCTTAGTGCACTGAGAGCCAAGGTGTGGGTGCTGGCTCTCCACCCTGACCCACCGGCTCCTCCTGTCACAGCACTGAGGTGCCTCAAACTTGGGCCAGAGCAGAAGCAGCCCATTAAAAGACCCTTTCCCCAACACCTACCACGACCCCAGGAACTCAGTGCAACAAATATCCCCGGGGGTTTTCCAAGCCTCCCATGAAGCCCAGCTCCACTGGCTCGTACAGCACAAAGAAGGCTCTGCACGCTCACATGGTGTGTGCAGAGCGACTCAAGGCCAAGGAGAACAGATCCGCCACTTCCACCTCTGCAGCCAGGAAGTCGGGGATTTTGCTAGAGGATGTAGCCTTAGAAAATGCGATTCAACTGTGCCAATGTTTACTTGGACTCTCATGTCCTAAGAAGTGTCCCTAGAGCTGCCTGTTAACAAGGTCAGCTGAGCAGCTTCTCTGGTTTTCTTTTCTGAGCAAGCACTTTGCAGTCACCTGACACTTTGAATTGTGCAACCATAACATCAACAGTGGCCAAAAGATTAAAGAGCCACTTGGACATTGCAGAGCAAGTAATAGTACACAGGCCTCATCTCTGGCATGACAAATGAGTCCCCTAATCTACACGTGACAACCTGGTTAAAGACATCTCCCCAGACTCCCTGACCGGGGCACAAGTGGCCTCTAAAGGCTTTGGAAAAGAATAAAGAATCATTGCAGGTTCGTACTGTTCAAAACCAAATCTTCAAGCTATCTAAAAATAGGTCTAGCTGTATTCTGAAGAACTTGAAAATCTTCTTAAATGAAAAAACGACATTAATTGTCAGGGATAAGATATTCAAGTGAAAATACAAGTTATAATAATAAAATTCACATTTTTTTTAACATCCCAAATGGCCAGTTTTAAAGAGAAAGCATGTGGTGTGCTTATATCTGCCAACCTTCAGTACCAGCCCCAGGTGGTTGGATGACGGGAAAACATAGGGCGTAATAAGCACATACGTTATTAAATTTAGCATCGCTCTGGTGCTTACTGCTAAGGGAAAACTCAAGTAAATAAAGTGAGAAATTATTTCACACTAAATGAAACTTTTGCAGACGTTATATTTTTCCCTGCCCCCACAAAAGTCCTGAGTGCGAAGCTCTAAAGGGCAGGAGTAAGTGGATGTCAGCAGCTTGGCAGGAGCTGGGGTCACATCCAGCAGGAGCCAAGCCTGTGCGAAGATGAGGGTGACAAATCATGCAGTGCTGGGCTGAATCGGGATGCACTGGGAGAGAAGGCCTTTCCCCACCGGGAGCCCATGGGGTGAGAAGGAAAGCAGAGGTGGTTCCTAACTCCAGACACCTGGATCTTGAGGGCCTTAGAGCTGCCTGTCCGTCCACCCGTCCATCTCCTCGGGAGAAAGGCTCTCTGCATTGCCTGCCCCAGGCTAGGGAGACTGTGTGTGTCTGAGTCCCCGGCCTACAAATGACTGCCCGCAGACCCTGGGCAGGTCATCCACCCTCCGACTTCCGTTTAGCTACAGAATGTGAACAATGGCTTTGCGGCTTCTGCGGAGCTGGTGATCCACTGCAGGTGGACACCAACCTAGGAGGGCTTTGCGCCCCTGCTTCAGTCCTGGGCCACGCCTCCCGGTTCTATATACAGAGGCCACGGGACCAGGTGCTTTCAGTTCTCTTCCTGCCGACGCTTCAGGGCTCTAGATGCACAAACAAAGGCACAGGCTGGGCGGGGTGCTTGGTCCTTGGAGACAGGACAGAGCCAGGAGGCCAGGGGAGGACGATTTTTCTGTGACCACAGCCATAATGCCAGGTTCCTGTGTCTTGGCTCCAATTGAAGATAAGAGCAAACAGCACCCCTTTCCAGTTTTGGTCATGACTGTCATGTTGTGCAGGACTCCCACAGCCCAGGGGACACAGAAACGTGGAAGTAGGCCTTCCAAGCCCCCTGCTGGGAAACAGAGCTGCCCCTGCTAATGGAGTCCATCCTGTCCTGGGAGACGTGGAGGAGGGCAGTCACAGCCAGCGAGGGGATCCCCAGGCCACTGCACGCCCCAGAGCCTCTGGTGTAGGATGGAGGTCCCCGCCTCTCAGTGCCTGTCTACCTCAGGATCCAACCTGTCAGAAATCCAACAGGGGCTCTCCTCCCTGTCACAGAGGAGCAGATTCAGAATCAGAAGAGTGAGGTCCATGTTTTCCAACTATAGAGCCAATAAAAGAGACAGAATGTTCCCCTTCAACTTGGAATTGGAAAAGGAGACAAACCATTCCTTAAGAGTTGGAGCACGTGGTGGGGGCCAGTCAGCCAGAGGTGCCCCGAGCAGAGGCCACCTAGGGAGGAGAGCCCAGATGGCCTGGGAGCAGGGGGAGCGGTGTCCGAGCCCAGTGTCAAATGAACCTTCCCCATGGCCATGGACATGCTGGGTCTGCTGACCCCAAGACAGGACACAGAGAGAGTCATCCTGTCCAAAGATTTGGGCAGGGGCTGGCAGCTGCAGTCTTGGCCTTGCTACTTTGTCTAAGAATTATTTTCTTAACAGATTCACATGGAACAGACTTTAACAAATATCAGTTTTAAAATACCTCACTTTGTTTTTGTTTAACCACTTGGTAAAACACCTTCTAAATAATAATTTGACCTCATCTGCAGGAAATGAATCCCTGGTCCCACTGGGCACAGCCCCTGGAATGCGTCTCCCTGGTGTATTTCGTACCATCTTCCTGGCAGCTGCATGTCCCTCCAAGGTCATGGAGTGCTCCACTTGGGCAGGCAGCTCCCCTGGCCATAGCACAGGTCCCCATCCAGCTCCCCTGTCCATCCAGCTCCCTAGCCACAGGGCAGGCCCCTGTCCAGCTCCCGGCCACAGGGAAGGTATCCATCCAGCTCTATTGGTCACTCTGAAAGCTCTTAAAAAAAACACATTTAGAAGTTCAAATAAAAACCACACCCACATTGCTTCAAGTGCTCAGATAAACCACAATCAAAAACTTCCCAGTGGCCGGCCACCTTTGGGTGGTGGAAAACTGGATTCTTCTTACCTTTTCTGTACAGGTACGGTTTTTAATCAGCCCTGGTAGTTATGCACAGCCACATAGATTTTATATTTTAAACACTTAATATCCCAGGTACTGTATTCAGGAATTAGAAAGAAAGTGTGAAAGAGCCAGGTGCTGTGGCCCATGCTTGAAATCCCAGAGGATCCGGAGGCTGAGGCAGGAGGATTACAAGTTCAGGGTCAGTCTCAGCAACTTAGAGAGACACGGTCTCAAAGTAAAAACATAAAAGGACAGGGGATGTGGCTCACTGGTTTAAGTCCTCCTGAGCTCAATCCTTGGTACCAAAACAAACAAACAAACAGTGTGGAAAATGTCAACGTTTTCATAATAAAAATGGAATCACTCCTGCCAACCCTAGCCAAACAGGTAAGCAAAGCCAGTAGGCTGGGAAGGAAGGGCTCCTACACATGACAGCCTGAGAGTGACCGTCCCATGAGACAGGTGGAGCCCAGGCCTGCAGAGGCCACCGCAGCCTCAGATACGGAGCATCTGCAAGGATGCCTGCCCAGGCCCCAGCACCTCGAGCTGTCCCCTGAGTCTTGTCTTTAAACCTCTGGAAATGCCCACAGCTTGCTGTGCCATACCTGTTCCCTCCGCAGGGCTCTGTGGTCTCCAAGTAGAAACACTGTCCTTTGCAGAAGCTCTGATTTTTAAGTTTTCAATATTTTGAACAGATGAAGTGAGGAAAGAAAGAAAAAAGACGGAAGGGAAGGGATAAGAAAGAAGGAGAGCTGGCAGGGGGCACGGTCTGTCCCGGTCCTGGAGGGACCTGCAGGTGGCCGACAGAAGTGGGTGGGCACAGGGCGGTTACACTGCTCCCTGACACCTGGTGTCAAATAGGGCCATGCAGGTGCCTTCTGCCTGGGAAGTGCCCTTTCACATGGGGGTGTTCGCACAGCACCCCAGGCCCACTGGAGAATGGCCTGGGGAAGTGAGGGGGTCGTCTGAGCTGCTCCCAGGGGTCTCTGCACCCCTCGACTTTCCCTGGGTGGTTCTACAAGATGCTCGCCATGTTCTCAGACATGTGTTCATTTGGATTCCAAAGAGTTCAAAATGCTCCCCCCCAAATCTGATCCTGGAGTTGTCTCCACTTGGGACTAGGACATTCCTTCACCCGAGCCCATGTGAGAATCCCCCACCCCCAAGGAGGGTCCTCTGCAGCTCCACAGGCCAGGCGCAGGCACCGCCTCCTGGCATGGCCCCGAGTCCCCGTGGGGCAGCACGGGGGATGCTCTCCACACCTGCATGGAATAGAGTCGTGCCAGGTGGCTCAGGGGAATCCCTTCATCAAGAATAGCAGAAAGCCCTTCACCTGCTGTGCTGCCCGCTGCTGCCGGAGCGCCCACCCCTGAGGACGCAGACGCCAAGACTTCCACCCACACGGCGGGCCGGGCACCATGACCTGCCCTCGCGGTCCCGCCTTCGCCTGGAAACCGGGACAGTTCCCGAGTCCCAAGATGCCCACGGCACTCTGCTCAGAGAAGGGTGGGCCCCGGGGTCTTCTTCTCAGAGGAGGAAGCTACAATAGGACGGTCATCGCGTCAGCACGGCGCTCTCTCTGATCAGCAGAGCTGTCGCCCTGCAGACTCGACATGTTCTCAGCGCAGATGGAGTAGGGGCTGGCTGGTGGTTTCCAAAAGGACCCCCCAGAGCATCGTCTCAGCAGGGCCCTTCCCTTGTGCTCAGAAAGGGCAAACCCAGGCTCCAGGGACTGAGGGACACACCCAGAGTCCCAGTCCACACGACCTGGAGAACCTAGGGAGGAGGCAGCAGGCAGCTGGCAGATGTCCGGGTCTGATGCAAGCCCTGGGCAGGAGCCAGGGGTGAGGGAGGCCCAGACGAACCCGCAGACCCGATGCCCGGAGGTTGGCAATGAGGAAAAACAACCACCGCCCAGTCTCTGGGGTTGATTCTAAGTGTGGCGTGCAGACGTGCCCTCTGCCAACGGAAAGCCCCAAGACAGGGTGGCATGTCCTGGGGCAGCTCTGTGACTTTCTCCCAGGTAACGTCCCAGGTGTGCTGGTGAGAGTCCCAGCAGGAAGCCACATGCCAACAGGGTGAACCCAGCTCCCCTGGAGCCCCTGCCCCGAGCATCTTGGAGGCCCAGCTGTGTGGGGCCAACCCTGCAGAGACCTGCTGCTCTCGCCAGTTTTAAGGCAATGCTGCTACTCATGATTCTGCTCTGGAATCTTCCATCTGAGTCCACTGGGCTCCTTGCCTTCAGCCCAGACACCCACGTCTGACAGCCGTCTTTGCCACAAACATCTGGGCGGGGCTGCTGTGCGCTGGCACTGTGCTGGCCTGCCCTAGGCCTGGCCCCGGCCTACTGTGCTGACCTCCAGCTCGGGCCACCACCCTGTGACTGTCAGTTCCTAGTGAGGGTGTTGCAGTTGCCTGGCACCCGTCCAAGTAATGACAAGCTCCACACACCCGAGAGGTTGGTGTGACAGCAGGCACCTCCTTCTCAGCCTCCTGTCCGGGCCTGGGGAAGAGGAGCTTCCACACAGGTTAGGGAAGGTGGCAGGACGCAGCAGCTGCTGTGGAGCTGGGGACCCAGGAAGGTGCCACTCAAGCCCTAGGCCCACATCCCAGGATTTCTGCCCACCTTCTAGGCCCAAGTCCCACCTCCTCCTGGGTCCCCTTGGCATTTGCCCTGCTTTGAGGGTAAAGTGCTAGAAGTTCTCATTTGCAAAGAGTATTTAAAAAATGGACTAACACAGCTGAAGGTGATTTGCACACATGTCGAGTGCACACACCACAAACATGCATTTGTAGATTCACGTGGGCTCAAGGCCCAGCCACAGTCTCACACCAGCACACAGGTACACACAGGCTCACACCTGCACACAGGTACACACAGGCTCACACCTGCACACAGGTACACACAGGCTCACGCCTACACACATACCCAGAGCTCAGGCACATGGGTCAGAACAGGGGCGCCCTCATGGTCCTTGCAGCCTCACCAGATTGGCTGTGACCAAACTTGCTAAGTGCTGAGAGGGAACACAGGAGCCAAGAACTGGAAAGCTCAGGGACAAGAAACCGTGGTCTAGATGGCCTGCTCAGCCACAGTGAGGGGTGACAAGAAACGGAGGAGTGAAGGGTGAGGAGGTGAGTCACCAATGGAGAAGGCCAAAGCCACGCGGGCAGAGCACCTGTGGCATGTGCAAAGGCCCTAGGGCAGAAAAGAGAGGCACGCTCAATGATAAAAAGAAAGCTAAGGGCCTGAAGTTCAGAAAGGACTGGGAGAGGGGTCCATGGGGCATTTGAATGAGGGAGCAGGGACAGAGAGCCACGCTTGGCCCTGATGAGGAGCTGGGTTCTCTTCTCAGGGCAATGTTGAGGGGTATTAAAGGGCCAGGAGTGGCAGGACCTTGTGGAAAAGCATCACCCTGGCTGCTGGGTGGAGGCAGACCTAGTAACTAGGAGTGGAGGCAGGAGGACGGCCTCTTGCAGGGACCCTGAGCACCCGGAAAAAGATGGGAGGATGCAAAATTCATGTAGGAGCAGACACAATGGGAGGAACAGAGGCTGGAGCGGCCTGAGGGACCAGGACGAGGAGGACCGCAGGGAAGGTGGCAGACAAGCCCCCGCTGAAGCCCCCTGGCCCTGGGAGTGAGAAGAGAAGGAAGACCAGGGACTGTTTGCCCACAGGGAACTTCAGGGCTGGAGGCTTGGAGGGCAGGGCTGCAAGTAGGAGCCTGGCTGCTCCTTCCTCTGGGCAGAGTCCCTGGGAGGAGGCCAGGACGGGCAGAGTCTCCCACCAAGAGGGCAGGAGGAGGCTGGAGCTGGCCAGCACTTCCCCCTTCTGCATGGCTCCAAGGATGGCCACATGGATGTCTTCGGCCCTCATGGTTGGGGTCATCACTAACTCGCAGTTGGGAGTGAGAGAGTACACCAGCTTTGTTTTTGTGGAACTAGGAATTGAACAGGGGCACGTAACCATGGAGTGAATCCCAGCTCACTCTTTTAATATTTTATTTAGAAACAGGATCTCACTGAGTTGCTTAGGGCCTCACTAAGTGGCTGAGGCTGGCTTGAACTTGTGATCCTCCTGCCTCAGCCCCTCAAGCCACTGGGATTACAGGTATGAGCCACCAGCCCTGCACATCAGCATCTCTTGTTCAAAAACAAGGATGCAATTTATGTTCAGAGGAAATTTACTAGGAGCAGTCTGTGGGGGTAAAGTACAACTTCCAGCACATTGGAAAATCACCAGCCACCGACTAAAACACACGAAATGTGAAAAGAAGGGGACTTGGGCTCATTGGAGAAGACACTCTTGCTTGTGGAACCACCTTTTTCTCCCCCTGGAAGTTTCTGGAACTAGGTTTTCTGCAGCCAATGTGGATAGGCCTCTGGTATCTCTGTCCTACAGGAGGTGTGCAGCGGGGGCTGCTTGAGCGAGATACCATGCACTGCCCTTCAGGTTGAATCCTAGGCTGGGCCCAGGCTCCTTATCGAGCTGGACACTGTGGAACAGCATGCTTGACACCATTGGCCTCAAGACAGAGCTGGGCAGTGGCCAGCCCAGGCCAGCCATTCAACCATCCCTGTGGGACCCGCCTTATTTACAGGGTGACATTGGGGTCCTTCTGTTGACACCTGCTTGCTAACACATGAAGGCCATGTGCAGAAGGCCTAGGTCCTCCAGGGGGACAGAACTCACAGTTCTATCTAGAGGCTGGAACGCAGATTCCCAGCACATCGGCTTGCCTCACTGTCTCTGACTACAGACAAAGAGACTGATTTGGAGATGGACATTCTAATGGCTGAGCAGCAAGCACAAACTCGGGAAGGTGGTGTCACTTCTGGGCACCTGGGCTTGTTCATCAGCTGTCCCCCCCCCAGCTGTCAGGTCTACGCGAGCGTTAGATTAAGTACCAGGCAGAATGTCCAGGCGTGTTCCGTGGTTTAGAGGAGCAGCCTGGCTCCTCCTGACAGGCACCAGCCCCAGGTGCCAGGATTTACGAGCTGCTGCGCTCCGTGTCTGAAGCAACGCCAATCTCGTTTTATGGGTTCTGCTTCCCAGAAGTTGGCAGATCAAGGTGTCTCTGCATCGACTGCTTTTTGCCACAGACACAAGAATAAAATTCCCTTTCTGAAAGAATCCACACCCTCTCGTATTCTGAGTCGAGTCCATTCCATCAGAACCATAGAACAGCAGAAGCAGAAGCATCCGTCTTTCACTCTTGCCGATGTTTTCTAGCTGTTTGTTCACAAAAAGCCCCTGTCACGGAAACCGTGCCATCTGCACGAGAGCGGACTCAGGCAGGAGCCCAGGGCTGGATCCGCGCATCTTCTCACCAAGCTGCTTGGCCCATCTCGTCCTGGTCCTCACCCACAAAATCAGGCAAAACACTCCCTGTGTGCTGACAGAGGATCAGGTGGCCAGGAAGTGGGCTCCACAGGTGTCCCTCCTTGGTGACAGCTCCTGGAGGTTACAGAATGGGATCTGCAGCTTGGAGATTGGTTTTCTTAGCTGGAAACTGCACAGGAAAAGCAGTTAGATGTCTGATTCACTGGCAGCCGCAGTGAGACAGGTATTCCAACAATCCTGATCTCTACCCCAGACACCTGTGAGGCCCCAGGGAAGACCCCTGGGAACAGACCCAGAAGCGGCTGAGTCGTGATCTTTCTTAGCACCAGGTTGAACCCCCTTGGCCACAGCCCCTCCCTCTGAGTTCCAGCTCTCCAGCGGCTGGAAGTGACACCTGCCCAGGACCCGGGATGTGGGTTTCTGATCCGCCTGCTGTCACTGATGGGCTTTGGGGCTCACCCCGCCTGGCCTGGGCTCCACACCATAATCCCAATGCAGGACAGACTGGGTGGCCGGAAAGGGGCATTCAGCTAGCATTTGTACTAAATCCCAGCACAGACTGGGCAGCCTCCCTCCCACTGTCCTTCTTCCTAACCCCAGGCACCAGGCTGAAGCAGCAGTGCCTGGGTCCCCCGTGGGTGAGGACAGGGACTTGCATTTCATTTTATGACTAAGTACCTCTTTCTTTTACATGGATGAAACGGTGACTGGGATGGCAAGAAGGACAGGGGGTGTCTCTGGCTGCCAGCTGGGTGAGGCTTATGGGCACACCGGCTACAAGCCCACCAGTCACCTTAACCCCACATGGGTACCAGGCACGAGTGGGGGAGGGGTTAAGCGTCCCTCTCCGGGTCACACAGGTGGGAGGGGCCGAGACACAGATGGGGCACCATGCATCCCAACCCCCAAGCCAGGGCCTCTTTGCTCTCCCCATTGCGCTGGGATTGTGTTCCAGGGCTTGTCATCCATGCAGCGGGCAGTGAGGTTTCCTGCACAGGCTCGGGCCCTCAGCCCCACAGTCTCAGCTGATTCCTCTCAGTGCCCTCGGCCAGGTCACAGGCAGAAGGAGCAGGAAGGAAAAAGCAGGGAATCCTAGAGCACTTTGGAAACTCTAGCACCATTACAGTTTCCCATGTGCCCAGGGCCAAAGGCCCCAAAGGAAAATAGACACCAGGTCGTCGGGGGTCCCTCAAGTCCCCCAGAAACAGCCCCGTGACTAAGGTGATGTTCCCCGTCATGCAGCACCAAACACCCACAAAGACATTGGAAATGGCCTAGGTGGAGTTTTTAATCTGTAGGTTAAGCAGCCGTCCTGGCCGTGTCTTTAGACTTGAGGTTGGTGTTTTCTTGGTCTGGGGACTGGAGAGTGCTCACACAGGTTTCTGCGTGGCCTTCCCTCCTGGGAGCCCTGGTACCCTGCTTCCCAGAAAAATCTACAGGCAAGGCCGAACATCCCTAGTCCCCTGAGACCTGGGATTTGCACCTCTGCAGAGCGAGTCCCTGTCCAGGAAGAGAACCTCAGTCCTCTCCACAGCACCCGCTGGAGACGCCCTCGTGATAGGAGAGGATCACATGGAACTGAGTGTGAAGGTCAGGAATTTCTTCAGAGAGAGAGAGAAAAAAAAAACGCCCAGGGCAATGCCGGGAATATTGCTTTTGAAATCTAATTAAGCCCCTCAAGATGGGAGTCGGGTTGCCAGGTAAAATATAGGCCTAGTTAAATTTGAATTTCAGATCAGCTGCCACAAACATGCTTTTATTTTATTTTTTTTACTATAAGTGTATTTCATGCAATATTTGGGAAATACTTACACAAAAATATAAGTCATCTGAAATTCAAATGTACCTGGAAGTCCTATTTGTGTGTTCCCCCAATCTGATAAGACTGGCTGTGGCCGTGGCGTCTGGAGTAATCTCCTGCACCCAAGCCAGGCATTTATTACTTCTTAGGAACGTCAGGCCATTCCGCGGCTGGAGCTGCTGCCTCGTGAGTTTTATGGGTCTCAATCAGGCGCTTCTGTTGTTTCCCGTTTCTTGTTCAATGGTCCTGATTCGTTAACTCTATTTTTGTTGTGATCAAGTCTTACAAATAATTTTTGAACTATTGTTTGGGTTTTGCTTGGTAGAATTCCAACTAGAGCATAAAGTTTGCATGCTATTACATTTCAAAGAAGAAAGCTTAACTATGGTTACAACGTCACTTACATTTTAAAGCTGTCTCACATTACTTTGAGTATTCAGAGGTTGAAATTGAGTTTCTGTGGTTTCAAGCACCATCCATTTGGCCTGGCTGTTAAATGGTTGGGTGCCTGCAACCGATCCCAACTGGTCTCCACGGAGGGTTTGCTGGAAGGGCGAAGGAGGCCCCTTGGATCTCCATGGCAGGATGTTCAGAGGGCTCTGTGGGGGACAGAAGAGATTGGTAGACCTCCTCCATCCCTGGCACTCTTGCCCTTCGCCCCTGGGTCCTGCTCTGGTCATTGACCTTCCACCTCCCTATAGAATCCCTTCCCTTGTCACTCAGTGTTCCCCATGGCAATGAACTCTTGCTTCCCTGAATCCACGTTCACCTCACTTCTATACCAAACCCCGACAGAGGCTAATTACACGTACTGGGTCTTGGATATGAAGTGTGGGAAGATTCTGATGGGCTCAGCTGGTGGGCCTGGCCCTGGCCCAGCCACTCCTGGGAGCATGCGCTTTGCAATGGGTGGATTCACTGATGCGGCATCTGAAGGAGTCCTGGATCCATCTCTAGGCAGATACAGCGTTGTTAATAATGAAGCAATGAGGCCGGAGCCCAACTGTATGGAGCTGAATCCTCTAAACTGTCAATCAGAACCCCCGGCAAATAGATTCTGGAGCAAGGCATGTTTCCTGCTGTCCTGAGTGATGGTACCCTGCATATGTCACTCAGGACCATGGCACATTCTATTTACATATTCCACCTCATATCTGAAAACAAAGCATCACCAGATCACTCGGGACTCCTACATCATTGATGATCAGCAGGTGGATCAAATTATTGGGCAAATAGTGAAAATCATCAGTGGAGCCTGCTCAGAGGAAATTCAAAAAGCTGCTACTGAAAATGTGTCTAAAAGGGACCCATTGTAAATTTTCTGAGAGTTGTATCCAGGCAAAATCCCACACGGTGAGCTCCACACCCTCGGGAACCACATGAAGTCACAGGACGTTTCCCTGGATACCAAGAGTCTCATCCCCACTCCTGCCTCCTCCCTTTTCTACACAAGGCCATTTATTTTAGTGTATAATTAATGCTCATCAAGACAAAGTGGGAAAGAGTCAAAACCACTCACAGATAAAACACAACCATGGCTTAAAAAGTGGGTGGCTCACACACCTGGCTTGTGTCCTTAAAACATGTCCTGGGCGTCCTTCTGCATCACAGGATGTTTTAGCTGCCACACTACGTTCTCCTATAAGAGTGTTTGCTGATGCTCTGCCCACGCCTCCTAGCTGGCTGCCTGGGGTGGTCCCCATTTTCTCCATGGCGGTACCGTTCTATGTACAAGCCGTGACAGAGGCTGGGTTTTCACGCAAATCTACGTAAGTTGTTTATAATTGTGGCTTCGATTTCATTTTTGACCCTATAGTTATTTAGGAATGTTTTGTTTTGTTTTGCTTTGTTTTAAATTTTTCAGTGGCTACAGTTTCCTGTTTATATGTTCATTATTTAGCTTCAGTTTTATTGCATTGTGGTCAAAGAATATGCATGGTAGTACTTGTACTCTTAGAAACTGAGTTATTTTTTTTTTTTTTTTTTTTTTTTTTTAGGTAGCTATATGTATGGCTTGTGAAGATTCCCTGAGAACGTTGGAGGATGCTGGCTTCTCCGCTGCGGACCTTGCCCAGTGGACTGTCAGCTCTCAGCTTGATGCTACTCAAACCCTTGTTCTCCTTATTCGCTCTCTTCTCAAGTGATCTCTTGGAAGTCCAGGAATCCACTCCCACTACCATTTATTTCTGGACAAGTCTCTTTTCACTAATATGGTTTGGAGGTTTTGCAGCTGTGTTGGATTGGGGCTTTACAGACGAGGGCAGATAACTTCTGTCTTCCGTTTGTCTAGTGCCCTTCCATTTATTAGACAGTTTTCTACAAGAACAAACACCATCAGCACATTGGAACACACCCACCTGTCTCAAAAGATGTTACTTTTTTCTTACACTCTTCATCTCTTTTACCAGTTTTCATTTCACCCTGAAAGAGCTTCTAAAGTTTGCCTGATTCAATTCCTGACTTTTGATTGACTTTTACCTTTTCTAGTTTCGTGTTCAACTCGCATGGCTTCATTTCTCTGTACCCCATTTCTCCCAGTGTGTCATCTCATTCCCCATCTGTCTTGTCGTCTCCTGGAGTCTGCTTCCTGCCTGGTCATCTGAGCTCATCCTCGCAGGTTGCAGAATCCGTCGTGGCTGCGTGTGCTGGCTGGGACATGCACAGGGAGCTGGCTGACGGAAATCAGTGTGTGGCTCTCCCTGGGTCCCCCCACCCTGTGCTCATGTGGGTCACAGAAGCTCTGGGAAATCAGAGTCAGGAGGAGCCACCTACAAGGGTGCTGCCTGTCAACAGGGATTCCAGGGCCCCCTTGCCAGACGTGCCCCCCTCTCCAGGAAGTCACTGCTGTCCCAGGCAAAGGTGAGCCCAGGTCATCGCCACCTTGCACACTCTCGCCCCGAGGTGGCTTCCCCAGGCTGGAGTCTCCTGAAGTTCCCTGAGACTCCCGCATCCCCCAGGCCTTCACTGACGTCTGGGGAAGGACAGGGCACCTGCAGGGCCTCTGCATCTCACTCCTCAGTGGTGTCCCGCAGAACTCCCCAGCACCTCAGCCCTGGGGCCAGCCCTCCCTGATCTCAGTGCTGGTGATGCTGGCTCCCCCCTACTTTAACATCACAGTGAATCTTGCCACCAGTTCCCAGGAGACAAAGACCACCTGGAAAGTCCATAGGAATGGCAATAATAGCCAATTAACCAAAAGAAACCCTCCAGCCAAGATCAGCTGGAAGAGTCTGACTTCCGACGGTCCCTTTGCTCTTCATGAAGCACGCACTGTTAGTGTCACTCCAGTCTTACTGATAAAGAAACTGAGGCACGGGGAAGCTGAGTGACTCATCTGCAGTCACATACCACCACGTGGGGCCACCACGGAGCTCAGCGTGGCTCCAGGGTTTGCGTCTGACACACTGTGCACACTCAATCTAGTGCCCTGGCTCCTCGTGTTCCGCATTTGGCTCCCACGTGTCACAGAGGGAAAGGGCAGGGCGAGCTTCAACTCTAGATCCCACAGATAACCTCAGAGAGGGCCCTCATACCTCCCGTGGGCTGTAAAATAAACAGGTTGTAGAGAAAAGCACCTTTTCTTTATGGGCTCCCCACCCCCCATGCCAGGGCGTTGGAGCAGATGCCACCTCTGCCCTTATCAGGAGAGTCCTTGAAATGGCCTTTCCACACACACTTCAGGGAAGTGGTCAGCAAACTGACCGCTGTTTCACTGCACAAGAAACATGGGGAAAACTGACCAGGTGGTGATGACCTGGTCTCCCCTTTGCCTGGGGCGACGGGGGCCTGCCGTAGCCCTGCTTTAATATCAGCAGCAAGCTCCACGCGGCATCTTCTGCACCTCAGACACAAACAGATTCAGCAGAAGGAGACTGGCCAATCTCAAATGGCTCATGGAGTGCTAAGTAACTGCCTGAGACCAGGGCCCAAGGAGATCAGGCAAATGTTCAGGTCCATCCTGTCGGTGGTGGGGTGACCCAGAGATATTGGAACCCCTCCTTTATGGCACCGCCATCAGGAATCCCACACCCCCAGAGCTGGGTGCCTCTATTCTGGGAGACGGGGAGAGACTCCTCCCACTTCTATATCCGAATGGGACCCGCTCCCAGGCTGTCTGTTCTCTAACCACCAGCGTGCTAACTTCATTGCCAAAGAATCAAAATATTTAAGAGATACTTTGCCCAATTAATGCTATGACATACAAACAGAGGTGTTTGTGGGGTTTCTGCTTTCCTTAATTAAAGATCTCCATGGAGAAATAAACAAATAACTCCATTCAGCGGCGTTTAGATAAGAGCTTGGGAATGCGTCGCTTTCTAAGGTACAGGAACTTCTGCGTGTCGGGAGCGTGATTAATTCAGGGCATTCCGCGGTCTTCCTGGGTGATCTCAAGCAAGTTTCGTGCCTCAATTGACTTTTCCAATCTGTAAAATCTTACAGGGATATTAAGATCAGTTAAGGAATGTCTATAAAGTGCTTTGAACTCCTAGAGTTAGACATTAAATAAATACCCAGTGTTATTAGAACTCCGCTGGGGCCCGAGAATGTTCGAAATGGGACTTTATTATAAATACTCTGAAGTTTGCCAAGAATAAATTGAATGGTACAGGAAAATACTTGGCTGTAACTTAATTCAAACTTGGCTTATTTGCCAAAACTTGGCATCATGATACATGAATAGAGAGCCCTGGAGAAAACATGAAAGGATTCTATTATTTTGAGCCAACTGTTCAGCTACATTTCCATATCTGCCATTTATTTGTTCTGTTCATTAAATTGCTGCATAATAGAGGAAAGCAAAATACAAAATAAAAATAAAGGACCATAAGCCTGTTTACATTTTCTTATGATTAACATGGGTGGATGTAAATTGGTATAAAGATCCACAAAATCAACCCCCCACTTCAATTGACTGGATGGAAATCACGATTCTCCTTTTTAAGTTCATGCAGCAAAAAACTACAGCAGCATTTATTCTGACTTTGGATGACAATAATATTTTCTCTGAGTTGATCAGAGAAAGTTATGCTTATAATCAAATTATATGTAGTCTAAAGTCTAACATCACACAAAGAAGTCTTGATTTTCTTTCAGTTGGATGGAAGTTTAGAATTGCAAATTCAAAACTTGTGCATTGCTTCAAAGTGTGCATTATAACTGGGAATTTTTATAAAGACACAACATGAGGCAATCACCATTACTAAGAAGCAGATATTCATCCAGTGTCAGGAAATCAATCAGGGAATAGCGGGGTGCAGAGAAAATTCCCAAGACTTGCAGCGGAGACCTCTGGAGTCTTGTCCCACCTCTGTCTTGAGCAATTGTGTGCGACACCAAACTGCCCCCACCAAGCCTCAGCTTCCTTATCTGTAGAGTAAAGGCACAGATCCAGTGAATGCTTTTCTCCAAATAGCTACTTTTCTCAAAAGCATTACAAGAAAGAATTCAGACAAAATAATACATTCCTGGAATGAAATAGCCCCAGATGAGTGCTTGGGCCTTATGCCCAGGAATAAGTATTCTGAATGACATTCTTTAATCAGCTTTTCCCATCACCTGCCTACAGGGAGAAGATCCTAAGGCAAGGAGATGCTGGGCATTTGCAGCAGCCAACCTCAGCCCCTCTGCACCAGAGTTTGAAGTCATCACTTCTTCATTCTTGCATCCAAATAAATACTTAGAGGTATGCCTCCGGAATGTTGACTGGGAGAGGAAATTCACAGGTGATGGACAGCAGGCTTGCCCAAGAGAAACTTCTGGATAAACTGAATCAAATATTTTCTGGATACAAGTTCCAAAATACGATTTCAGTAAAGCAGCCCACTTGGGTTTTTGTTTTGGACATGTGTTTTCAGCAAATGAGAAGACCATCTGGGTTCTCTAACTAACCCTGGGATGGAAAATAAATGCTCGCCAGCGTGGCCTGAGGAAAAAGTGGCGCTGGAAGCCATAACGCAACCAGACCGACTTCCAACCTCACTTTCCTCCCAGCTCAGGGCCCGAGCCGTGGAAAGCAGCCATGAGGGCACCAGCCTGAGCTCTAGCTGGGGCCTGAGCCTGGGTCTCACTGTGTGGCTTCAGGAAAATTGTCCTCTGGAGGAACAGTGTCAGGCGCGTTCCTGGTTCAAGGGAACTGAGCTGAGTTCCCTGAGCAGGAGCCCAGCTCCCTCCTGCGGAAGGCTTATTGGGGAAGAGGAGGCCTGGGGATGGAGCAGGGCAGGAGCAGGCCCCACTTTCCTGGTTTCCCTGAGGACGTGCAATCAGCAGCCCGCCTGGAGGGTCTTCAACACAGACCCTGAGGAAGCAGCCGCAGCACTCCACCAGGCCCCAGAGGCCACGGCCGAGCATGGCCATGGCCACAAAGGAAGAAGTCTTGCCCCACCCGCCCTCCCTGATTCCCGCCTGGGCTTCCGGGAGCACTGTGCCACACAGGGGTCAGTGCTCACTGAGGGCAGGCAGTTGGGAAGTCCTGCTGGTCAGCACATGGCCAGCGTGTGAAGGACAGCTCCTCCTCCCTATGAACAATGAGGCAAGAGGAGAGAGTGAGACCAGGCTGCTCTCCCCTGGAGAAGGTGGTGGGATGAAGCAGGATTTTCTAACTAATCCACTGCCAGCCACGCCCACACACACGTGCACATCTCTATGCACACCCCCACATGTGCACACACATGTACACACGTGCATACTACACACACTCATGCACACACAAAGCACATGTGCATGTTCAGATTGCACATGCTTGCTCGTGTGTGCACACACACACACGCACACACACATGCCCACACACGCATTTTCTCAACCTGTAAACAGCCTGCTGACAGCACGGGCTCCCTGCCAGGCCCCTGTACACTGGAGGCTGTGAAGGACCCGCCATCCTTAGGCCACAGAGGAGCTCGTCTAACGGATGCCATTATAGCAGTTCTTCACGTTTGTTGACAAAAACCATCCACTCGTTTCACCCCGTGACATACCATGGTTGTACAAGAACCAGCCTTCAGCAGCCCAGCCAGGCCTGGAGGAGCAGGCTCGGGAGGACTCCACCCGCCAGCAGGCAGAGTTCCAACAAGACCAGGGACCTTCTTCAAGCTCCAGTCTGTATGAAGATCCAAAACTCCCTGGTGAGCACTGATCCCCTTATTTTGTTACAATGACCTCCGCAGCACCTGGGCCCCTTTACTTCTATTGTTTGCACAACGTGGCGTTTCCATTTCAAAACCCTGCTTTGCAAAGTTCCCAGCAGCAGATCTCAGCAGTTCAACAATTACAATTCCACTTTGTGGATACTAAGAGGCTATTCACTGTTTTATTCCACGTTAAAAAAGGACAGACTTGTCCCGATGGCAGTGTCTCTCTGGTGGCAGCTCCCTGGGCCGCTCTGTTTGGGGCTGTGCGTCTCTTTCCCGTCCCCATCTTCAGTGGCCTGGGCTGCACTCTCTGCCCACACCCTCAGCCCTGCTCTGCAGCCAGAGGGGACGCCAAGCTCCACCTGCTTCCCACCCAGACACACACATGAGGCCTCGTGCCCTGGAAGAGGTCAGCTGGATCCAAGACATGCCCAGCAGCCCAGATAGCCAGATCCCAGGCTCCTCCCAAAGTGCAGTCACCAGAGCTGGGTCAGGTGTAATGAGACTCAAACCGAGGACAGCAGCGAGTGTGGCAACAGCCCTGGAGAAGCACTGTGGCAGAACTGGGCTGGTGCTGCACGGCTCCTGTGTAGAGGTGTGCACATGTGTATGGGTGTGCACGGAGGTGTGAACATGTGTGTGGGTGTGCATGGAGGTGTGCCTGTGTGTGTGGGTGTGCATGGAGGTGTGCACGTGTGTGTGGGCGTGGCTGGCAGCAGCATTCCTGCTTCAGTCCACCACCTTCTCCAGGGCAGAGCAGCCTGATCTCACTCCCTCCTCATGCCTGCATTGTTCAGAGGGAGGAGGAGCTGGCCATGTGCTGACCAGCAGGACTTCCCAACTTCCTTGCTCTCAGTGACGCTGAACCCTGTGGCCGCAGGGAATTAGGAGGGGCTCTGCTTTGACTGTGGTCTGTTCCCTCCGGAACTCAAGTTCAAGTCTGATTGCTGTTGGGGTCGTTGGGAGGCGGGGCCTTAGGTGGAGACTGGGCTGTGGCGAGGGATGGATGGTCCTGCAGGGAAGGTGTCGCCCCAAGAATGGGCTGCTGGGGTGGCGGCGCCTGGGTTCTGCCTCCTCCACACCTGCTGCAGGACACAGGAGTCCTCCCCTCAGCTTTGCCCCTGGGGCGTGGTGTGGTGCGAGGTCCCCACCAGAGCTGTGCAGATGTGAGCACCCGGGCCTGGACCTCCCTGCCCCAGAGCTGGGAGCCAAATAGACCTTCACAGATCCCCCAGCCTGTGGGATTCTGCCCGGGCGACCGGGAATGGAGAGGCAGAGGCTTCCGGACGCGAGCCGAGCCCTGACGGGAGCAGTCCTGACATCAACTCTCAGGCTTTTGTTTTCTTGGAGCTATTTATAACAGCAGCACAGATGGCAGTGGCTGTACCAGTTTGCTTGCCATGGCTGCTGCAGCAAAGTGCCACAAACGACACAGCTAAGAACCGAAATCAGTTCTTGTGTTCTGGAGGCCACGGGTCCAAGGTCAAGGTGGCGGCCGCGTTGCCCTCCCACCCTCACCCCAGGCCTGCACAGGGGTATTCTGCCCCAAGCCCTTCTCCTGGGCGTGTGGAAGGCCCTCTTCTCCCTGTGTCCCTTCACCTCATTGGCTGTCTCCAGGGACACTGCTGACAGACCCCAGCACCCTTCTCTGTCCTGCTGGTCTGAGCCGGACGCCCCAGCTCCCCTGCCTGCCCTCTCCTGTAGAGGAGAGGCGGCCTCAGCTCCACCCCTCGGCTGCTGGCTCCAACCCAAGGGAGGGTGGGCTACAGTGGGCTCTGCCCCCAGCACAGGGAAGGGCAGCCCTGGACCCTCCAAAAGCCCGCTGCCGGCGTCCTGGAGCACAGGTTCCTGGGGACGGTGAGCTCGCCCACAGGCCACCGGAGGTCCAGCTGTGACCTCGTCTTCCGACGAGAGGACCACCTTGGGTGTCCTTAGGGAAGGACTTAAATGAAGAACGAGGGACCATGCCCTTCCCCTTGAACCTTTGTCTTTCAGCTCAGGACAGCAACACAGTCAAATGGGCAGGAGCGGCCACTTCTCTTGGACGCCCCGTCTCCCTGCCACATCCTGTCCAGAGGTGCTCACACTCGTCGCACAGGAGTCGCTGAAGTCCCGCCACCCGGGCCCAGTGACGAGGGTTCCCCAAACCGCCCCTCCTCTTCCCCAGGCTGCATGTGCCCTGTGACCCAAGTCCAGCCACGCCGCGACTCGTCCACAGGCTCCAGCAAGGCGACGGGTGGCATCAGGGCCCAAACTGGGCTGTTCATCTCAACTATTTTTAAACTTTGAATTTCTTGCCAATATTTTTAAATTAAATTTAAATCTAAACATTTTTAAAATATTTCACATTTTTAAAAATCCATAAGTCTGGCTTCTTCTGAAAAGTCAAGTGACCAGAAACCCCTGGGCTGCATCCCTGTGTGTGACAGTTGGGGGGGACACGCTGGGGAGGGTGTCTGGGTCTGGATCTTGCACAGTCTCCCTGCACCTTCCACCTCCTGCTTAGCCCAGGGACATCTGAGGTTGAGGCCCTGACATTAGAGGACGTGTGTCCCGCGAGGCAGAAGTTTCAACTGTGCCAGGGGAGTCCCTACCCCAGCACCTAGTATTGTGGCTGGCTCACGGCAGGGGCTGGGGACACTTGAGGAGTGACTGCTCCAACCAGTGCACCTCCACCCAGAGGAACGTGCTGGGCCTTGGAGTGGGAGCCTGGATGGCGCCTCGGCTCTCCTCTCACTGGGTTCCTGGCCTTTTGTGAGTGACGTAGACAAGGGTGTGGGGAGCAGCTGGAGCATGTGGGGGACCAAGCCCAGCTGAGCCCAGCTCGGCAGTCCTTCCCATTGTCCATCCATCCTCAAGACTGGTGGTGGCAGGGGCCACAACTGCTCCAAGCCCAACACCTGGGTCCTCTGGACAAGAGGGCAGCTGTGTGCAGACGGCCCCTCGACAGACCTCCCACTCTCACCTAGCTCCTCTCCAACCACGGGAGGCCCTCAGCCACCAGTCACTCTGTGGGGTGGGGCATGTCCCAGTGCCCTGTCACTGCTATAGCACACTACCACGCGTGACCTAAGCAAGGCAGACTCGAACCTTGCAGTTCCGGGAGCAGGAAGCCTGCCTGGAGCCCACTGGGCTGCAGCCAAGGTGTGGGCAGGGCTGAGCTCCCTGCAGGGCCTCGGGGGAGACTCCAGCCTCAGCCTCTCCCCTCTTCTGGAGGCTGCCCACACTTCTTGGCTTGTGGCCCCCACAAAGCCAACAGCTCTGCGCCCAGCCTGGCTTCTCTTGGTCTGACTGATTTTTCTGCCTCCCTCTTCCACATTCCTGTCCCCCGCGATGACACTGACCACCTGGATAATGCAGGGCCCTCTCCCTGGGGGAAGTCAGCTCACTAACAACCTCGAGTCCTCCAGTCTTCATCCCTGTGCTGTGACCTAACATACTCAGTGTCCAGGAGTCAGGGCAGAGACGTTGGGGGGAGCCTATTTTCTTGCCCACCTTAGCTTCCTTACCAAGAGTGACAGGAAGGACACAGAAGTCCTCCCTGCAGGCATTGGCCAGCTGGCAGAGACACCCTGAGCACATGCAGCTGCAAGGCACATCAGACCAGCCCCCCGGCCCAGCCGCAGAGCTCCGTCCCCCGGGGCAGATGGGGTGCCCTCATTTGAGCATCGGAGGACCCTCCAGAGGACTCGCCACACATCGGGGCTGGGCGGGTGCCTGGAGTAAGAGAGGAAGATGGAGCCTGCCCAAGAGGGACTCGGGGCCAGCAGGGAGGCAGGCCAGGACTGGAGCTGCGGCCGTCCACGCCAGAGATGGGCAAGAGGAGAGCACACGCTCCAGAGCTCCGTCTCCCTGGGCAAATCATCCCACTTTCTTAAAATTCCATGATGTAGCTGCAGCAAGAGATGAGCATGGTCCCGTGGGGGAGTGGACAGGTGGTGCCAAGCCGCACCTAGGGCCTGGTGGGCGGCAGGTCCCACGGCAGTGCTGACGTGTCCTTGCGGTCACTGGTGTGGCGGGATGCACCAGAGCCACTCTGGCCTGTGCTCTCAGGGCCTCGCTGTGGTGCTCTCTCCTGGGATCTGACAGAGGACCCAGCGCCCCTGCCCTGTGCTCGGGACTTCCCTGCCACCGTCACTAAGGGAGGTGGGCAGCTCTTCTGTGGGGCACTGTGGGTGAGGCTGGCCCAGAGCCGGAAGGAGGGCCGTCCTGGGATGGGCACTGTCACTGGTGGCCCTGGGGTTGGCAGTGTAGAAATCTCAGCCCTGCTTCCGCTTGGCCAGTTGTCAGCTGTGTGACCTCAGACCACTCCCATAACCTGTCTGGTCATTGCCTGTGTCAGGCACTTTGGGCCACGTGGAAATTGGGATCCCATGAGGCTTTTCAGAGGTTTTCTGTTTTGGTTTGTTTACTAATGAACATACAATATGCCTCCCCAGCCTCTGTTGTGCCACCACATTCCCGTGGCTGTCGCTCACTCGTTGGTCAGCAGGCACTGGGCTGTGGCCAAAACACCTTCCAACTCAGACCTGGCCTGGGCAGCTTCCGCCCCGCCCCCCCATCAATACCGTACCTTTTTCTGTGTGTGGTCAAACCCCCGTGATTCAACCAGCAACTATGCTTAACAATAGACAAATTAAATCGTTATAACTTGCTATAATTACCTAATAAAGCTTGTAGGGTGCTTAAGACGCCATCTGGATGAAAGAAACGTCATTAATGTAGAACATTATTATTACAGCGACAGCCCTGATTGTGCCAAAATTCCAGAGTCCCACCCCCTCGGGCAAGCATGCCGAGCCTCGCCCTGGGTGCACTGGCATTCAGCCGGGGATGCCCCTGGGCAGACTGGCAGCCCTCTGGCCGCTGCAGCCTCTGGCCCGACAGGGTGTCTGCTGAGGAGCGAGTGTGGGGGTGAAAGGAAGGAAGGCCTGTCCTCCAGACAGAGATGACTCCGGTGTTTCCAGCCTGGAGAGGCTGGAGTCGAGCGGCCTGCGAGGACGTCAGCCACGTGCCGTGTGATTAGGGCTGCGGTCTGGGCAACCTGTCAAGGGCGCCCCAGGAGACGCCCCAGCCCCTCTGGCAGCCAGCGCAGGATGCGGGGTGTTTTGGTTGCCGAGCAATCTGGAGATCCTGGGGAGCCATCCACGCACTCCTCCCCACAGGCGTCCAGGCTCCCGCTCAGCGGCCCCTTCCTCTCCCGTCTGAGGGCCTTCAGAGGTCCGGCTGAGATGGCCCAACCCCAGCAGGACCCCAAGGCCCAGCCGCTGGTAGGAGAGCCAGGGAGCTGTCCTCTCTGTCCATCCCCCTCCACCCCAGCCCCCCAGCCCAGCGGGAATTTCACTGAGGCCAAAAACTCAACTGCCCAAGAGCAGGAGGCTGGGGACCAAGGCAAACCAAGTTCACAGAGGCAGCCTCGGGGTTTTGCTTTGAATTCTGACCATATACTGTATGTAGTTCAGTGTGTTCAAATATTGTCACTTCAACATGTAATCAGACAGAAATCACTGACGAGAGGTGTGGGTTTACTCTGTGGTATCTGATTATGAGTATTACTTGTCACTGACGAACCAGGACTGGCTGCGGCGTTTGCGGGTGCACAGCCCTGCCTTGCCAGTCATTAAGTCACGCTCATTAACATAGCTGTCACCTCAGGGTCCCTGTCAGTGGGGATGCAGTTGAAATGGACTCTTAGTTCCTTTGGCCTGGACATTGTAATTCACTGTGGTCACCTGCTGAGCAGTAGTTCAAAGCTCACTCCTTGAATCCTGCAGCCAGCCACTGCCTCCCCTCCAGCCGCTGCTCCACCTGGGTTTCCTTCCGACCACTCATCCTTTCCCACCATAGCATGCTTCCCCACAGCCCGACTTCTACCCACGAGATGCAGATGCACCCCTGTGCCCAGTAGTGACCAAGGTCTCCAAACACTGTCCCCGTCCCTAGGGAAGCAAAGTCTCCTCTGCCTGAGCACCTCCCAGGCTGGAAGGTTTGATCAGGTCCCCTCTAACTGCAAGTTCTAACTGCCACGATTCTGTGAATGTCCCAGTGTTTCCAAAAACGTATGCTGGATGCAGAGCGTGAGACCACTCAGAGCAGAGGACTAGTTGAATAATGGAAAAGACTGGTTATTTTGAAAGCCCTCTTTGAGCAGTCAAACAATCCTCAAGGGCCAGGAGGGTGGAGATGAGATTGCGAAGATGCTCCCTGCGTTGGAGGAGCCCAGTGAGCCGGCTGCAGGGAAGGGGTACCGGGTGATTCCTTGTGGAGTCCCTTACTTGGCCAAGAATGTTCATAGCAGGAGGCTTAGTAGGTGAACTTCACAACCGTTCTTTCCACCTGCAGACGATGGTTTCCTATAATTGCAGCTGGTGAGAAGACAGGGGGAAAGCTAATGTTTAAATGAAATAGAATAGTTGGTGCTCAGACACCTTCAAACAAATGTCTGGCTGAGTGACACTAATGAGCTCTCAAAATCTGGAGCCTGCCTGACTCCCCCTTATGGGGTCACTGTGGGTGGACTGGGGACCTGGGGTAAAGCCTGGCTGGAGATCTCCAAGCATGTTTCTGGTCTGCAGTTGACTCAGAAGTCCACAGGAGGAAAGGCCACTCCACCCATGCCCGATGCTTGGTGGAATCACATTCTTGGAGCCCGGAGTGGACATAAGCTCAAGGAGCCAGTCAGCCCCCTCGCTGCCCACCAGAGGCCCCTGGAAAACATCATTTTAGCATGATGCCTTTGGGTGGGTGAGATCAGCTGGGAGCTCTGAGATGAGTTCCTGCTCTGTTGCTATTCCTCCCTCTGTCCTACCTGGGGCCTCACCTGGGGGCTGCAGAGGGTGGGCAGCAGGACGAGATGCCAAGCACTTTCTGCACCTGCAGCTCTTCAGGGCGCCCAGAAATGTGCTGAGTGCACACCAGGGACTTGGAGCAGAGAAGCTTCTCTGGTTCCAGAACTCAACAGAAGTGAAAGTGAAGAGAAGGACAGGCAGTTAGCAGGTGCCAGCCCCTCCAAGTCCCGTTTTCCTAAGCATTTTCTCAGAAGTGACCCATTTTGCCCTCTGAACCATGAGGCTGGATCAGGGCTCTGCATCTGGACAGCACTGCGCTCTGGCCGGGGCAGTGTGGGGTGCTTGGGGTGGGGAGCCTGTTGTGTTGCACCTACTAATCCCGTGGTGTCAATGCTGCCACCGAAGGGGAAGGGCAGTTTCAAGCTCCCAGCAGGGAGCCAACCAGCCAACTCTCACACACAGGCACAGGCCGCTCTGGCACAGCACTGTGTCTGGGCACCTCCTGGGCACCTCCCCTCTGCTCCGTCATACCTTATTTACTCTGGTTTCATAAAGGCCGAGGAGCTAAAAACATTTTTGGCAACAGAACCAGACAAGCTGGCTCTGTAAAAAGCAAAGGGAGGGTGTAGTAAACTTGAGTTAGCTTTTTTGTTTTGTTTTGTTTTAAATAAGAGCAAGAGTAATGGTAAAGACATGCAGGAAGCTTGAGTGCCCTCAACTGTGAGCCCTCCAGAATCCACACTGTACCCCGTCTCAGATGGTGCAGTCTGCATCTCCCTGAGTGAGGGAAGGGGGTTATATTTCTTCAACTTTCCTCAACCAGAGAGTGGCCTGTCCCATACAGTGAAGCCAATCTTCACTATCTATCAGGGTTACTTTTACCCAGGAAGTTGTTTGTTTTTTTAATATTGATAACATTTCCCAGAAAATAACTAATTCTACTTTACCCGCCTTCATGAGATGGTTCTTAATTTCAGATCTATCTTTAGTGACATGAAGAACAGACATGAAGTAGCTTTGTAGCTTGGCTTGAAATGTTAGGGTCACTGCTTCCTTAGCATTTCAAAAGTGATCACTTTGAGGAAATCATGGTCATAGGTCCACAATGTGTGCACTAGAATTCTCCCGGGCAAAGAGAGCCAACGGGAAAGCCAGGACCGGCCATCAGGGAGAGAAATGGTTTAATAAACATGAAAGAAACTCAGTCATAACCTAGCAAGGCCAGGGAATGATCACTAATACAACACATCAGTAACCTAACATAAACATCCAAATCAACCTGAAGCCCCTGTCACTCCTGTGTACCTCGTGCTTATTCCAGATGAGAAACAGCTGGAAAGAGAGTGGGAAAAGAAAGAAAATAATGTCCACCCAGCATTTCCAAGGAGTCAGTGTGCGTGGTTTTATCTTGATGCTAACTGGACTGGTTTAGCTTTTAATCTGTTCACTTAACCCTGGGCTCTGGGCCGGGTGGTGAGGGGCGGGCCGTGGGAGATGAAGTGACTTCAGAGCCGATTGCTGGGCTCACTCTGCAGCAAACTCACCGGATCCTCACGTCTTGGAAGACATTCAGGTCACTGTAATTTGCTAGACACGTCCGCCGTTATCCGCAGCTTAGTGCGTGAGTCTGTGCCAGAGCCAGGACGGCAAGGTCCTGCCAAGGCTCCATCACGGCTGACGTGCGCCACAGAGGTCAGCAGGCTGCCCAGCTCAGCCCCACCTCGCTGTCACCAGCCACATCTGCTGCGACCCAGAGACTCCCCAAGGCAGCCCATAAAGCCATCTGAAAGTGACTGTTTACCAAGGGTAACCGGGGAGCAGTGATTATAGCCTTGGAGTTGACACACGTAATTAGGTTAGAAAAGCTCTCTGAGTGAAACTGAAGACAGAAACTTACAGAAACAGATGCTTCTCCAGGTAATGGCGTTGGGCGAGCGCCACGGAGCTGCGTCTGGGAGGTGCTCAAGGCTGGAGTGTCCTTCAATGGAGGCCGACCATAACCTGGGGATCCGCACATCATGGAGATGATGGCCCTGCAGCAGGCCAGCTAGCCATGGGGCAGAGGTCAGGCCTGCCTGGTGCCTGTGCCTGCGGCCTCTTTGGCAGGCTTGGACTTACAGCAGCCAGGGGACGGCGTGGAATCTCCCGCAGGAGCACAGCACGGCCCCAGGGAAAAGGTGGTGACCCTTGGACCAGAGGACAGGGTGCTTTTGCCTCAGTCCAACCGAAATGCCCACCATATAAGGAGAGAGGCACACGTCTCAGGGGGCCTCGGGGACAGTGTTCAGCTAGTGTCCCCTTCTCTTCTCACATTGAGAAGGACTCTGAGGAACAGGCTAAAAACTGGAGCTATGTGCTGCCTGCCTTCCCAGCCACCGCACCTCCGGGCAGCTTGCATCCTGGGTCACCTGGGGGGGCGGGGGTGACAAAAACCTGCCCCTCAGCAAGAGCCCCACGGCTGCAACTGAACCGGCCGCCTTGGGCACTGGTTCAGGCTCAGGCCCTGCTTTCCTTCCCCACTGGTGTGTCCCCCTCCCCTGCGGGTCACAGGTCACAGTTTAGAGCACTGGTAGAAAGGGGGGCACTCTGGACTTTTGTCCCCCACTCCCCAGGCTTCGTCCCTGGCCTGCACTCTAGGCCTTCCTTACTGAGCAGCCCCCAGCAGCCAGTCTCCTGGACGCATCCTCCACTCTCCTCTAGTCCAGGCCCCCACTGTCCTCTCAGGCTTGGTGACACTCCTGTTCTTACCCTCTGCACTCTCTGTGGGAGATGATCTCTATAATGATCTCTGTAAATTCCTGTGCAATCAGGTCATGTCTCCTCCTGGCTCTTTATGACTTTCTGTTGCCTCTTGGATAAAATCCTAAACCCCTCACATGCCTCAAAGACTTCGCAGCAGAGGCTGAAGGGGCAGAGGCAGCAGGACACATGCTCTCAGGCAGAGAGACTTCAGACGCCCGGCAGGGCCAGGGAGTGAGCATGTGCTGGCCACAGAGGAGGGGGCGGAGAAGGCCACGTGGTGGGGGTGGGAGTTCTGGGTTGGTCTAGAAAATTCATTGTAAACGGACCTCACGGGAGACTAAGCAAAGGGTTCTAAGAACAGCTGAGCTACAACCAACGTAAAATCTCCTGAAGGAGGATCAGCTGCAGGTGAGATGGGTGCCCTTCATGCTCCCAGGAGCAACGCCACCCTGGGAAGGCAGAGGACAACCCTCCCCAGCAAGGAGAAGTGGGCCACAGGCACAGAGCCAGACACTGTGGACCACAAGACAAAGTCTCTTCTGAGGTCCCGGAAGGGTCCCGTCTGTCTAAAAGGCCACTCGAGTCCACACCAGGAGGGCTCTCTTGCTGGAGCCCCTGCACGGCTTAAGGAAGAGCCTGCACACTGAGGTACAACACGGAGAAGCAGCCAAAGGTTTTCAAAATGTCCTCGTTCCCTGACGTTGCATGTGAGCCACAGGGCAGAGTCCCATCAGAATGGCCAGATGTGGACCAGGAGCACTGGGTGGGTGAGGGACTAGGGTCGAGGGACGAGGCTCCAGGGCTGAGGGCCCAGGACAGACAGTTTCCCCCTTCCAGGATGAGGCCCAAGAGTGAGAGTCTCCACCGAGGGCCCCCCGCCCAGTGCAGTGGCTGCACCTGTCTGTCCTGGATCCAGGTGCCATTTGGGCCACTGTGATCCAACCCTCCTGCTGCATGGAGGTGTCTCTGACCTGGCACCTCCTTTCCTTGTAGCCCTGGCAGACATCAGAGGACCCAAGGCTCCTGGAGAGGACAGCCCCTGGGAAGGGCACTCTGTTTTCTGATTCCAGAAAGCGTGGAAGCTGCTGCCTGGGAGTCTCCCCACCAAGGCTACCTGCTGAGGTCCCCGTGAGCAGAACCAGGCCTCTACACAGGAGCTGTCCACACAGCCAGAGCTGACCCCCATGACCCACCTGCCAGTGAGACCCCTTCTGAATTCCAAGTCACAGCAAGACACTTTTCTCTCCACCAAAATAAGTTGGATTTTTTTCTTCTAGTCTTTCTTATTGCTGTTAGTTTTTATTGACCCAAATGAAAATCTAATGGGATTTCATTATTCCTAATATTTTATAACTTATTAAAAAGTGATAATAAATGTGATCACATATATTAACTTCATTTTATTTTATTTGTAGGTAATGTAATTACAATATCTTTACTGATATTAATAAGGACATTAAAATCATCCTTAAACACAGCAAGAAAATTATTTATCTTCCTCTGAAAATAATTTTGACATTTTTACTTTTTGGTTTTACTGATGTTATTTATGTTGTTGTACACCTTAATTGGAGCCTTTGTAAGATTATCACTTTAGGATAGCATTTCATAACTGGATGTATGTAAATATGGACCTTATTAGTAAACTGCTTCCATCTTATTTGATCTCTAGATAGTTTTGTTATCATTGTTTAACAATATCATCTATTAACCCAGATACAGTAAATTTCAACTCTTTTCTAAAGTACTTTTGAATTGTGTCTCATTTGATTTCAACACTGTAGTTGGAAGCTCAGTGGAATTATAATTCTCGAGGTAGTGTTTTATAAGTGAAGCTTACTTGAAAATGGATAAGGGTATTGTTCTCTTTCCCTCTGTTTCTAGGTGGCTATCACATTTTAATTTTCAATAAAACCTCATAACATGAACTCCAGTGAGAATTTTATGTGAGTTATCACACAACTAGAGATATTTAAAACTCAAAGTCTATTTTTAATCACCAATGATTGAATTTATCTAGTTATAAAATTAAATAAATTTCAATTTTTTAAAAAAATTATTTTTGGAGACACTAAATATGGCCAAAGATTCCTTGCTTCCATGTCCATTATGAATATCAGCATGTTAGCATGTTGTGGGACACAGGGAGGCCATGCTAACAGGCAGACACACAGCATCCAATGCTCATGCTGACAAAGATGACCAGAAATCAGTCATCTTGGCTTCCACCCTGGGAATTCAAAGAAAGATGAGAAAATTCAGCCTAAAGAAATCAGACAACAGAAGTAACACAGATTTAAGCAGAAATTGATGAAATTTAAATTAAAAAAAGAAGAGATAAAGTCAAGGAAACCAAAAGCTGGTCCTCTGAAAAAAATCAAAACCTTGATAAATCTCTAGTCAAGAGAAAACACATAAATTACCAGTATCAGGAATGGAGTCCTTGCTTATCCCAAAAACATTGAAAGGAAATACTATGAAAAACTTGATACTCATAAATTTATTAACTTACATGAAATAGACCAATTTCTTAAAAAGCATAAATTACTAATACTCACTCATGAAGAAACAGGTAAACGAAGTAGCCCTATACAATCAACAATTAATAATCTTTTAAAAAGGGAAGTGTCAGACCAGGTGATTTCATTGATGAATTCCATCAACCATTTAAGGAAGAAATAACACCAATTTTCTACGAACTCTTCCAGGGAAAAGAGGAAGAGAGAACACTTTCAATCTTTTGGTGGCTGGCATTACCTTAAAGTCAAAGCCACACGAACATGTTATAACAAAGAGAAGAGTACATACAAAATCTCTCATAAGCAAAAATTCTTAACAATTAAGAAAACCAACTCTTACAATACATAAAAATGATGAATACACCAAGACCTAAAGGCATCCACTCAGGAATGCAAGGTTGGTTCAATATTCATAATTAAGTAATGTAATCCATCATGTTGACAGGCTAGATAGAAAAATTCATGTGATCATAGCAATAAATGCACAAAAAAGGCATTTTCCAGAATTCTACACCTGGGAATTTAATTAAATTAATAAAGGAAACATAATGCCAACTTATAGCTAACAACAAACCTAAGAGTCAGATACTAAATGCTTTCTCCTGGAACAGAGAATTCCACAAGGGCATTTTCTCTTACCCTCTTATTCAGCATCATGCTACAAGTCCTTTCCAGAGCAGTAAGTAACTGAAGAAAGGGAATTGAAAGACACACAAATTACACAAGTTCACAGGACATGGGAGCCATCTAAAAAAACTGATTTCCTATACACCAAATATGAACAGTTAGTATTTGAAATCAAGAAAACACAACAATTTACAATCAGCAGATAAGCAGAGTTACTATCAGGGAAGAAAGGAGAGTTGCTTCAAAGGGTGCTACTGGAAAATTGGACATCTATGTGCGGAAACACCTTCTTAATGAACCTTTGCCTCTATCTTGTGCCACATATAAAATTTAACTCAAAATGGATCATAGGCCTTAACTGTAATGTGTAACACTCGAGAGCTTTTAGAGTAAACAAGCCCATGACCTTGTGTTAGGCAGAGCTTTCTTAGGGCAAAGAGAGCACACCTCATTAAAGAATAATTGATCAATTAACCACTGCTGTATTTAACAACACTTGTTCTGCAATGGACACATAGTGATGGAGACAATCACATAACCATCAATGAGCTTGTATTAAGGAAGTATAAACAATTCTCAAAACTCAATTTAATTAACACTTTTTTTAAATAGACAAAATTTGAATGGATACTTCACCAAATAAGATGCACAGATGGCAGATGAGAGGTGCTCCACCCGGTTACTCCTGGGGCAGACGTACATCAGGACACGAGGAACCATCACAACACACTCATTACCAAGTGCTGGCCGGAATGCAAAACCCCTGCACTCTCAGACATTGCCTGCAGGAACACAGAACAGGACAGCTCGGGGAGGCAGCGTGACCATCTCTAATAAAGCTGGACACATGCTTACCACATGACCCAGTAATCCATTCCCTGAAAGATCTACCCAAGAGAAATGAAAACATGTCCCCATGAGAAAATAAATAAACAAATATTGTTTTTTAAAAACTGCACATGAGTGTTTAGAGCAGCTTTACTGGTAATCACCAAAAACTGGAGAAAAAAAAAACAAAATTCTTCTCAGGTGAACAATGGATAGACAAACTGGTACGTCCATACGATGGGACACTACCAGCAACAAAGATGCCCAACTTCCAAGGATGAAGGACACAGGTGGAGGGCAATCACCATGCTAAGCGAAAGAGGCCCAGCTCAAGGAGATCTGTGCCACGTGGTGCCACTTCTTGGTCATTCTGGCAAGGGCCAAACTCCGGGGACAGAAGGCAATTCAGGTGACTACAAAGGGAGCTGGGAGTCCTCAGGAGGGTGCAGCTGCTTCATGCCCACCTGCAAGTGTGCTTACAGGGCTCTGGTTTGTCCGTCTATAGAGCTGCTCACAGAAAACAGGGAAACTTTGTACAAATTGACAATAACCCTTCATCATTTAGAAGCTGACCCTTTTAGGGGTCGCTTCCCTCATAGGAAGGTGGTATCAGAGGAATTGTGGGCCAGAGGGTCTTTTGTCCCCTTGCCTGCCATTTGCACTATTTCTAAAGCTCTTAGGATCTAGTCACAGAGCCTCACGTGTTTTGCATTACGATATTTAACTCGATGTCGGTGCCACAGCCCCTCCTTCAGGCCCTCACTCAAGGGGCTGTTGTGTGGTGCACATCTCGCTGGATCTGTGTGATAAACCATCTGGATTCCGTCTCTGCTCTCCAGACTCGCGTCCAGTGCAGGGGTCAGCAGACTGCACCTGCAGGCCAAGGCCCCCACCACCTATTTTGCATGTAAAGTTTCACTGGAGCACAGCCCTGCCATCCCTCCAGGTAGTGTCTATGGTGGGGCTGAACCAGTGCCACGGGACCCTGTGGGCTCCAAACCTAAAATAATCACTTTCTGGTCCTTTGCAAAAGGGCCCTTTTGCAACCCTTCCCAATTCCTAATGTGGGTCACAAGCTTTCTCTCTCCCACACGCTTTTGTCTAAACCTGTTGAACTCATCCTGTCCCCCAAAAGTTTCTAATGAAGGAGGTGCAGAGATGCCAAACGTCTGCAGCTCTTTGGACGACCCTAGAGCAAGTAGCGCTGGACCACACTTGGGAAAAGCCCTTCGAGAACCACAGGCATTAATCAAAGAATTGCAATGGCGTGGCTCTTTTTTTTTTCTCAGCATTAAGCTATAACCCATGCTTCAAGCCCACGTTTGACAGCCCGGCTCCTCAGAAGTTGCCTCAGCTATTTGAAGGCGGCACCCTCCGGGTAAAACAATATTTGGAGAACAGATATTTCAGAAGAGTTATGGGCCAGGGGTTATTTTACTCACCTTATCTCCCGTTATGAACACATAGAAGCCTTTCAAGAGGCTGGTAATAACACCACACATTAGGTTTCAGCCCCAGTCCAGCCCGGCCAGGGTTCATTGGCAAGGCAGCTGGGCCTCTGGAGGGAGGACGATGGTGGCCCCATCTGCAATCCCATGGTGCAATGGTGCAGGAGGGCCAGTTGAACAACTGGGGCAGGTGGGAGGCGAGCCAGGGCCCTGTCACTGCAGAGCCGCTGCCCTCCTCCCATCTCGCCCACCAGCAAGGCGGCCCCAGCTCTTAGTCCACTCCTGCTGTACCTCACTCCTGCCCTGCAGAGCATGATGGCCAAGTCCTCTCTGGGCCCTGGTGTCCCCACCCATGACCACTAAAGATCAAAGCAGAGAAGAGACCATCTTAATGATGGAGAAGAGGCCAGTGTGAAGTAATCATTATGTGCAAGCACCAAATTTGGCCGAATGTCCTAAAAGCTAGAGTGAAAAATTAAATGAATCACCAAGTGCGAGTATCAGGCCCTGGGCCTGAGGTAGGGTGAGTCCAAGTGGGAGGGCCGGTGCAGAGGCAGCCTGTGCTTTCCAGAATGTGCACATGGGCACGTCTCCACCCTCACCACGCCAAGGGGCACCTGCCATTACTTGACATCTAATGGCCTCAAATGCCAGTTTTGGCTGCTGTTCTCAGAACCCTGATGTTGCCCAAAGTGATCCAGTGAATTCCATCAGCTTTGGGTTCTAATAATAACCTTTTTAGAGCATTACAAGATGAGGATTTAATTGCTTTAATTAGTAATTAAATGACATCATGACTGGGAAGATCTTATTTTGAGAGCAAAGCGTCCCATGATGCAGAGTGAGATTATTTTGGGTCTCCTGCAGCGTCTCTTTGACGGCTCGCCATTCTGAAGTCTCACAGAACATGTGAACCATAACTAACACATAAACACAAACTCCTCCTTTAAAAATACTGCTTCGTTTCCAAATAGCTTGAACGCTGCATCTGAAGCCAAGAGGGCCCGACTCTATAATTAGGCAGGGATTGTCATCTGTCTTCTTTCAGTTATTTTCTCTCCGGTTATTACTTGGCAAAAGTGGCCTGTCCAACAGGTGTCACACCTGACCTCCCTCCTCAGAGCCAGCTGCTGGGGCATCCCGCGTGACCGCTATACATTAGGTGTACACAGAAAGTCAGGGGTTCGCTTCTAGGTGGAATGAAAAGAATCCCCACAGCAGGCAGGGTCACCAGAGGCCGACGGGTTCAACCTGCTGCAGACACCACCTCGCACAATATCGCAAAGAGTGCTCTCCGCCCCAGAGTGCTCTCCGCCCAAGGCCCTGACGAGTCGCCAGGAGGTTGAGCAGGTGGCCGATACTCCCCGGCCTTGGGGAGTCACCAGTTACTTGCTTCTTTGTATTTCCTTAGAAATCCTGGTTTCATATGGGGCCATCTTATCAAAAGCTGAATCCAAAGAAGATAGCTTCAGGATCTGATGCCACGGCTGAGGAGGTGACAAGGACGAAGTGCATGGTCCCTGCACATCTGGAAAGTGTCTTCTAGACACTGTCACAGGCACTGTGAGAATTCACTCAGAATCACGCACCACGCCAGCCTCTGCCCTCCGTGGTCATATGGCCCTGTCCTCTGGGTGTCCCTCTGGGTGTCCCTATGAGGACCCTGCCACTGGGGAGCACTAATTTAACTACACCCTCAAAGACTCTTTATGCAGACAAGGTGATGTCCCCAGCTCCCAAGGCGGGGACATCCCCACACCTAGGCGCCACTCCTAGTTGGTGCAGCCGCCAAGGTTTCTCTGCTTGCTCTCGGGGGGCACAGGGCAGAGGGGCTTCTGCTGGGGTGGCCGAGTCAGGAAGCTGAGCTTGGAGGAAAGGGGCACCCCGGCGCCAGGGAGAGGCTGCTGTGTGGGCAAAACAAACAGCCAGAAAAGGGCCCCTGCAGGTCCCGTGGGCAGTGCTGGCCAGGGGCTACCAAAGCCTTAGGGAAGCCGTGTCCCCCAGGACCCCAGCCAGACGCCCGCATCCCGCCTGAGCCATGGGCAGGGCCTCCCCACACTGACTCCTCCACAGTGAGGCCCAGGGAGAAGAACAGATGAGTCGGAGGGGCTGGGTGACCTCCGGTCAGGCGTAGGTTCTGGGGCAGTTACGCCACAGTGTTCTACACTGTGAACTGTGGTAGAAATGGGGCCCAAGCCCAGCCTGAGACATTCCAGGGCTGTTAATGATCACCAACAGCATCAGCTTTGTGTTTAACACACAAAAAGAACGTCACTAGGTCAAGCCGGGCTGCTGCTTGGAAGGCAGTGACTTGGCAAACCCAGGACAGGTTGGGGAAGCCAGGCGGCGGGTCCTCGTGACTCAGCGCGAGGGGGAAAGCAGAGCCCCAGCCCAGTCCTGGCTGGGTCTGAAACAGGCTTCTTTGAAATCCAGCCCTTGCGTCATCCCCTGGCTATTTTCTCTTCACCCACCACGGGGGATCGAATGACCCTGGTAGAGGGCAGGGCCAGCCAGCCAACATGCAGCACCCCGCCCTGCCGGGAGCCACATCTGGGAGGTGCGGGAGGAGGCCAGGAGCCGGGGCCCAGCCCCACACAGGAGGAATGTGCGGGGCCCAGCATTGAGTCAGCCTCTGCGGTTGTTTTCCTGAACTCAGAGGCGTTCTGGAAGCCACTTAGCAGCTCCTCCTCTGCAGAGAGGCCTGGGGGACTTCACTCTGGGCCGTGGCTCTCCAATCGCACGCCAGAACCCTCTGTGCACTTTTGGAACCCAAGTGGCCAGCCCTGCCCAGACCTGCTGAAGAAGGCCCAGGACTGACCGCTGTGGGGGTCTTTGGTCTTCAGGTCCCCCGGGCGACCCAGACCTTCGCCGCTCATGAGGGCCACGGGATCCACTGAGCCTGGGGGACCCCAGAAGTAAATGCTCTTTCTCCATCACAGCGCAAGCCTAGTACGGCCCCAGCCTCCTCACGCCCAGATCTGGGCCTTTTGCACATGCCCAGAGCCTTTGAGGGGCAATGAACCCTGAATAACTGAGAGGCCAGAAAGCCTCACGCTGGCTCCCTGGCCCTTGGAGTGGAGGAGCCGGAGGGCACATGGGGAAGGAAGACTGGAGAGAGCAAGTCTCCATCGTCAGTGGCCACTCGGAGACGTGGGGCCAGGGGACGGCCCCTCCCCAGATGAGCAGGAGGCCACCTGAGGCACCACCTGGAGGCACTGTGCCCTCAGGCTTCAGAGGCTGGGACCCTCCTCACTGGCACAAGGCCCAGTGGTGGGGACTCAGGAAGCCGCAGGACTCGCACAGCAGGACTTGCACCATGGTGCTTCCCTGAGAACAAGGCTGTCCCCCACGGTTTCACGTCCTTGTCCACCTTGCCCTGCCCTGAGACGTCCCTGCGTGTCCCAACATGACTTTCTAGCAGTTTTCACCTTTGACCCAGGGTCCGATTAAGCTTCTGGCTGTTTTTTATTTTTAATTTCTTTTATTTTAGGGTGGATCCTGCCCACCCTTCTGTTTTCACAACATCGGCCGCCGAGGCTAGTCGCCTCGTGGAGTCTGCCAAGGGCTTCACAGCGAGCAGAGGGGGATGTGCAGCAGAGTTAGTCCATTTGATGGCTCCGGGAGCCTCGAGGCCCTCCTGCGCTCGGCCTGGTCCTGGCAGCCGCGGGCACTTCTGTGCATGCTTAGTGCACACTTAGTGCACACTTCCAGACCAATGGGTGCCACCCCCAGACCCCTTTCCTCCCTGCTGCTGCTCCATCCCTCTGGCCCCGGGGCAGAGCTGTTACATGATTCAGACTCCCAATTTCCCGGTCACCCCTTTATCCACTGCTGAAAGCTGGTGCCCACGTAGGCCTGCCTTCTGAGTCCCTGGGCACCAGGCTCTTTCCCACCCTCCACCCTGAGCCCAGGCTCACTTCCAGGAGGCTGCCTCCAACACCCCCCACACACACCAGCCTCATTCCTGCTGGGGCCCGAGCCCGGCGGCCACAGTGTCCCTTAGCTGACTCCACCATGCCGCCTGCCCTCTGGACGCCCTGCTCTCTGGACACGCATGCTTCCTTCCAGATGGCAGTCCTCCCAGGCCTCCAGCTGCACCTGCAGATGTGCACCACTGCACAGAGGCCTCCACAGAGGCGCACATGAGCTTCTCCTTCAGCCACGTTGGCCATCGGGACAGTGATCCCAAAGCTCAGGTTGGAATCCGTGCTTTGAACTACATGCTGGAGGCTGCAGGGGGGGGCACCCCTGCTTCTCCCTCGTGCAGAGTAGGGAGTGGCATCCTGGGTGTCACAAGTGGCCCAGCAGGGACAGAGCCCCTCATGCACATGGGTCTGCAGACATACACAATCAATCCCAAAGCATCCGATGGGAATACAACTAGGTACCAGTGCAAAAAATCCACTTACTGGAATGACCGTGGCAGCGTGGTGACTACACTTACATTTGACTGCATTTTTCATGAAATTGGTCTTTTTCCATGGCCCTCCCTAGAGGGAGGCTAGGAATATTTTCCAATATTTAATAAGGAATCATGGCCTTCTTAAGGACATCCTTGTGTTTCAAATCTGGTGCTTGGCCTCGACTGAACAGATGGGATTTTCCACTGGGTCCTTTCAGACAAAATCTGGATTCTGTTGTCTGTAATCAATTGGAATCCCACCTCTCCCCTGAAGCCGCCACCAAGTTCATTAGCAAACGCGTTGGCAGTACTCACGGAGGCCAAGCCAGGCTCTGAACACCAGCGCCAGCCCACTGGGGTGGTTTTGCCAGACACCACTGGGCAGGAGCACGCTCTGGAGTCAAGCCTATGGTACTAGATGTTTTACCTAATTTAAAATTACAAGAAATATATTTTTTGATTTTATGCTATCATCAGCCAAATTAATGTCTACAATGCTATAATTAGAAGCCAGCAGGGTGGGAGAGAGGTGAGAAGTGGGTGCTAATGGGTTTCTTTAGGAAGGAGAGAATATTCTGGAATTAGGGTAGTGATATTTGCAGAACTCTGTGCAGATAGAAAATGACTGAACTGCACACTGTAAAGATGAACTTCACAGGACGTGAATCTTATCTCTATTTTTAAAAAATTAACAAAAAAGTCAACAATCTCTTGCTCCCTGTCACATGCCAGTTGACACCCCACCCCCAGCCCTGGCCTGACCTCCCCCCTTGCCTGGGCCCAGACAGGGAGAGGAGAGAACAAGCGGAAGACAGGTGTTGTCCTGGTGTTGCTAGAGTAGCCAGAGCAGGTGTCGCCACCGGGCTGGAGAAGCTCTGCTCCGGGGGCTTCACCAGGCGGCTGCCAAGGGCCAGGTGGGCCTCCAGCAGGCTGGGTGAGAGGGCAGGTAGGAGGGGAGGGCGCTTCCTTGCACTGCAGGGAGACAAACCAAGAGGAGAAACAAGGCAGAGCCGGGGGTGGGGTGCACCTGCGGGGGCTCGGGAAGCCCCCCAAGCAGGGAGCATCTAAACATGGTCATGAAGTAGGATTAGAGGTTCACAAGAGGCCAGAGGACACCGCAGAAGGATGCCCTGGAGAACCGAGGTCAGGCAGCAAGGGGAGCTTGGGCAGGCGGTGGAGGAGAGGCCTGGAAGGAAGAGCCAGAGGGCTGAGAGTGGCCGTCCAGGGAGGTCCTGCAGAAGCCCCAAGGCGGGAAGAGAGAACAGGCCCTCTGTCTCAGGACGCCCTGCAGAGGGGCTGGACTTGCGGAGGGGCAGGGAGACGCCACAGTCACTGGCCCAGCAGCTCAGCTCTGGTGGCATGCTGCAGGTCCACTGGGCTGAGCTGGGCTTGAAGCCACTGTGGGTCTCGTGGTGGTGACATCCGGCTCTTGGTACACAGGGCCCCTGAGTCCAGGGACAGTTGGATGTTCAGGCTGCCAGGAGCCCCGGGGGAGACAGCTGCAGTGCCCGTGGCTCCCAGCGGCACAGCCCCACGACGGCATTCTGCAAGGCCAGCAGCCATCTCCCAAGGCTCTCCCTGAGTGTTCTTTCTGGAGGCTTCTAGAAGTGCAGGGTTTTCTGGGGTAGGCAGAAAGGTTTGTTGAGGAAGGACGAGTCACTGGAGAAAGGGGACCGTTACATGCTAGGTGTCACCCAGTGTGTGCTGTGGCACTAGCACACCACCTCAGACCACCTGGCTGTTCCCACTCCACCCTGGTAAGCAGAGACTCTGCTCCGGTCTCGATTCTTATTCCTCTGGACTCTGTTGATCCCGTGCCATCGGGGATGAAACCAGTCATTCTGTGAGCGAGACCTTATTACCATTTGAAAAACTCCCTTCGGCTTTGAACCAAACGGCCCAGATACCCATTGAAATTCCTTCTTCATCTGTAGATCTCCACCAACTTCAAGTCTGCCAAGGACCTCAGAATGGAGATTTCCGCACTTCGGCGGGCGGGCGCGGGCTTGGCTCAGTGACCCCTGGGCTCCTTTCCTCTGTTGGTAGGAGGTGAGGCCCTTCTAAGCGGGAGGTAGTTCCACACCCCAGTGGGCGCCCTATGGAACAAGGGCCCCCAGAGAGCAGAGCCCAGAGCCCAGGCCCCACTCTCCGTGTGGGACGTTGGCCACCTTTGCCCTTGGCACAGCTGCTCTGGAAGTTTCTGAGGCTTCACTCCCTGGTTGGCTCCACCTCGGCCACCCTAGGAGACGCTCAGCATTTGAAATGTGCTTCCCAGAAGGTTCCCATCTGGCCCGACTTGGGGGACGTGAAAGTCCACAGAGAACCCCACAATGGACCAGGAGAGATGGAAACTCACAGCCCACAGTGATATGAGGACTCAGGAGAGGCCCTCCTGCCCCTGCCCCAGCCTCCGGGTTCCCCGGGACCCCCCACCCCACCTTAAGGGAGGCGGCTGTCAGGGCAGCTCGGGGAACGATGTTAGACTGCAGCTGGTCCTGGGCAGAGTGAACCACGGGGAGCTGGCACACGCCCCACTTTATCCCATAGAAGAGGTGGCGTGACTTACCACATCGTCCCAATTTATTTTTCCAATAAGATGGTAAAATAATCAGGAATTGAAACTAGTGTTCTCCTTCTTGGCTTGGAGGATCTATTGTCACAGAGCCTACAAGGTCCCCAGGGCAGACATCAGAAGAGGCTCAGCCTGGCTTCACATTCCTCACCAGAAAGCCCCAAGGATGGCTCAAGCACTTACTAGGGAGTGAAAGGGAGGATTAGAAGAAACAATCCCCCGGACGGCCAGCACTGCCCAGTCCTGACCAAGAGCCAGCCACCGAGTCAGACGTCTCTTGCTCTGTCTCCAGCCACCCCAGTGTGCCAGGGGACAGTGTGACTTTGACTCCCAGGGATGGCACAACAGAGGCCACAAACCATGTGGGTTTAAAAAACAAAAAGTGACCTGTTCGCTGGCACGTCAGGGGAACAGAAGTCAGGGTCAGGCTGACGCAGCACGGCACCCCGCCCTCAAGGCTCTGTGGCAGAGAGGCCAGAGCTGCTGGTGACCCCAGCATCCTGGGCACGGCTCTACCGGCAGCCTCAGTGCTCCAGTCTCCACCTCCACCCTCCCGTGACCTCCCTCTCCCTCCCCGTGACTGTCCTCTCGTCTTCTATGAGGTCAGCAGCCCCTGGATTAGCACCCAGCCCAGTCCAGAATGATCCCACCTCAGGACCCAGAACTAACGGCATCTGCAAGGGCCCAAGCTCCAAATAAGGTCCCATTCACAGTGGCCTGGGGCTGAGAGGTGGACATGGGGAGCTGTTCCCCCCCTCCAGGGCTGCTCCATTGTCCACGCTTCACAGAGGAAGACAGGGGAGCACCGCTGTTCCTGAGGGGGTGCAGGGGGCTTGTAGTGGAGCACAGAGGTGCCCCGTGAGAGAGAGTGTGTGTGTGTGTGTGTGTGGGGGGGGGGGGGTCCTAGATTTCTGATGACACAGCCTTAGCCCAAAGCGAGGTTTCACACCAGGGACGGTGTTAGTTTTGACCTGCTGCACCAGGTGCTTGAGAACAATGTCCATGGTAGGCCCCATGTGGCAGGCAGCCGTCCCCCACCCACCTGGCCTGGGCCATCATCCCCAGGAGAGCCTTCAGGAGACAGGAAGATGGGTTTTAACAAACCCACTCACTAACTTCCCTTGAATAACCCAGGAAGCCTCTCATGCTAATTAAGGCAGACTCGCTGGCGTGGGTCTCACCTGGGTTTAGGAGGCAACCTTAATTTACGAGGATTGATCATAAATCCTCATTTAATGCAGATCACTCCACAGCGCCTGAGGAATATGTCAGCTGTCACAGCCGGCACCCCCGGGCTCCGCTTCGATGCTCTGCTAAGCTGAGGCGAATGCTCAGAGAGAAGGCGCGTGAATCAACCTCCGGAAAAATTACAGAAACCTGGGAGGAGACGTTGAGCTCTCCAGATCACTGGCCTAAGACCGAAGGAATTACAGTAGAAAATGTGACACTAGCAGGACAGATAAATCATAGTGTTCATGTCACCCACTCAGAGGGAGAGGGAAGTGGAAGAGAAAAGAAAATACGGAAAGTTAATTAAACTGCCAAATTGTTAAACCTTCACCTGTGTTTCCGAGCTTTAGGAAGAAAATGACAGAGAAACAAAGGAGACGAATTCCTGAAATACACAGAGCCCCCAGAAGCCATTTCTCCAGCCCTGATCCGGAGAGGAGGACCCGAGACCCAAGAAATCAGGAGCCATGCTGGAAGCTGCCCTGCTGGCTGTCTGGGCTGCAGTCAGAGGCCAGTGCTGCTGACCCCAGCTCGTCCACCACACCAAAAAGGGTTACCCCTAAGAGAGCAACCACGTTCCTTCTGATTTCAATCCACGTTGGCTTTGCATTCTCCAAAGGCAGGCAGAGACACTAAATGCACCTGCTCAGACCGCGGCACAGGTGTGGGGTCAGAGGCAGGCCGTGTCGAATGCCGTGAAGTGAGTTCCAATATTAGAGACATGCATGAAGTGCCTCTGGAACACTGGAGATTCGCGATGTGGTGGCACTTTCGAAGATCTCAAATTCTGTCCTCACCATCTCCAGGGCTCGTTACCTGAGACCCTCGTTGAGGTCCCTCACCAACCCCCCGCTAGGCACACCTCGATGGCCTGCAGGCCCAGCTCCCTCCACTGCCCACATGGAGCTGACGACCTCCTGCCCCTCCCACCAGGAAGCATGCTCTCTCCCCTGTGGTTCCAGCAAGAGCATCGTCCCCGCCGATCGCCCAGCCTGAAGAGGGAGGCTGTTGGGGCTGTCACCTGTCTGTGTCCAGGGAACCTGAGCCCCACAGGCCTTCAGCCTCCAATTCTGGAACTCATCATCTTATTCTCCCAGTTGCCCCCCGCCCACCCCCGCCCCTTCACCTCCCTCGTGGGGACTCTCCTGTAAGCTCCTAACTGGCCTCCCTTCTGCTCACTCACCACCCGCTTCCCACCAAGTCCCTCTGCCTTGTGTCCAAGTAGCCACGTGCCATTCCTGACACCTGCGGTGGCCTTGAACTTACAGAGGGGAGACCTAGGCCCTGACTGGCCATGAGGACCTGGCCTACCACTGCAGACCCCTGTCACCTGTGCTGTCTCGGAAACCCACACCTCACTCCTGGTCCCCGTGGGGTTCAGGCCTCCGTGGCACTCCGCACCCCACTACCTGTACTGACCTCACCTCCTGATCCCCGTGGGGTTCAGGCCTCTGTCTCCCTGCACTCCTCTACCTGTACTGACCTCACCTCTGGTCCCCGTGGGGTTCAGGCCTCTGTCTCCCTGCACCCCTCTACCTGTCCTGACCTCACCTCTGGTCCCCGTGGGGTTCAGGCCTCTGTCTCCCTGCACCCCTCTACCTGTCCTGACCTCACCTCTGGTCCCCGTGGGGTTCAGGCCTCTGTCTCCCTGCACCCCTCTACCTGTCCTGACCTCACCTCTGGTCCCCATGGGGTTCAGGCCTCTGTCTCCCCTGCACCCCTCTCCCTGTACTGACCTCCCCTCCTGCTTAGCCAGCTTCTACTCATCCCTTGAAGCCTGCATGGACGTCTTCTCCCACTGCTCCCTGCCCCACCAGCTCACCAATCTGCCCCACTCCTCCCACCACTTGCCATTCTCAGGCTGGCACGCACCTCACCAGGCAGGCTCATGCCCTGTGCCACCCCTCTTTCACCCGGGCTGTGCACCCGATGATCTGTCCATTCTCTTCACATCCCCAGAGCCCGCCTCTCTCCTTGGTCCCTAGGTTGTCCAGCACAGACGTGGGGAGCCCAGGCCCACGCCTCCGCAGACACGTCAAACTGACAGGGAGTGCCCACACAGGATGTGAGGAGCCGGGAGGCCAGCTGCCTGGGCTCACTCCAAGAACCCACAGCTGCCACCCGGCCATGGAACCACAGTGCACAAACCCGAAGAGAGGCCTTTGGAAGGTGCCTAACAGTGCCCTCTAAAGCTGCCCACCCGGAAGTGGGAGGATGGGAAGAGCGTCACGGGAAGCCCGAGCCCTTGGGCTGCAGGCCAGGGTGGGGCCCCGCACGGCCAGGGCCAGCCAAGGCTGAGGCCGCTCTTCTGTGTCATCACCACCCAGTGCCCACAGACTCCGAGGCCCACAGTGAGTCGCGAGCCTCTGCCCTCCTAGGCCTGCCCAGGGCTTCTCCCAGGACTTCCTGGAAATGAAACCCAGAGCCTTCCCCTGGCCTGGCCCAGCCCTGCCTCTGCCTCCAACTCCTCTCCCTGCCTCTCCTGTCCCACTGGCCAGCCATGCTGGGTGGACACTTTCTGTCCCCCACACTGTGCCTCTGCTGGCCTGTCCTCCCCACTCCCTCCACGCCCTGCTCCTTCGGGCCCTTCAAGCCTGCCCTTCGCTGGGCTCCTCGGCATGGCTGCCTGCCCGCCTGGCTCTCACCCTCCCTCCTCCTCAGCAGCACCCGCTGTCTGCCCCAAGCAGCTCCTCCTCCTCCCATGTACTCCCTGAGTGCTTGCTCCCTCCTGCTCTGCGCTGCACAGGGACTGCACGTGACAGGTGTCCTTGGCACTGAGTGAGTGAGGGAATGGGGTGACGCCTCCCATGGCTGCACATGGCAGGAAGACTTGTGTAGGTGGGTCCGCATGGGGACTGCAGGCCCCTCTCACCTGGCAAGAACGCAGCAGGTGACGCTTCTGAAGAGCCAAGGGCAGTGTCTGGCGGACCGAGGCTCAGCTCTGTGGCTGTCGCTCTGGCCCAAGCCCTAAAGGGCCTCATGCTTTATCTCACCGTAGGTCATGAGAAAAAGGCCATTGCACAGGGTTGACCCCACCCTCCCTGCATCCTGAGTTCCAGGTCACGACCGTCACTTAACGCGGGCACTCGCTTCTCTGCTGGTAGAAAGAGAAGGCGAGTTCCGGAACTCCATTCCCCGGGGAAGGCTGCGCGTGCCGTGCGTGTGCACAGCGCACTGTCCATAAAAGAGGAATCGGCAGAGGAGAGGCGTCTCACTAGGAAAACCAGGGAGAAAACCACAGAAGACGCTCGGCCCCACCCGTCTCTGCATTTAAACTTCCTGTGGCTAAAAACATTCTTTCTTGGTGCTCTCACAAACCCACCAGCCCAAGAAGGGAACGGCGAGAGGCATGATCGTAGTAAGACAAATGCCTGTCGTAGAGGAAGACGGCGCACAAAGGGAAAGACAGACACAGGCCCGAACAATGGGTCGCCGTGGGGAGGGCTTGAAAAGGGACCCTGGTCCTGGCAGCACCGAGCCCGGGAATAGAGGTGGAATCACACAGCTATCTGCCCTGCAACAGGAGGCGTCAAGGCGCTGAGAAGGTGGCCCCGCGGCAGGGACGTGTGACGGCTTTGTGTGGGGCGCGCCTGGGCTCCTGATGGATGGATGAGACGTGAGAGGGGCCATGTGCTCAGCAGTGAGGGGACATCTGGCAGCCTCCTCCACAGGCAGGCGCCCAGGCCACTCAGGATGGCTAGATCACTGCACTTACCAGTCCCCACGAGAGCCAAGCTGAGCCCGACCCAGTGCAGGGTCAGAACGGGTCAGACTGAGGAGGAAGCTGGAAGGAGTGTTGAGGCTCTGTGAGCGAGGACAGGAGCTCAGGTCAGGCCCTGACACCTGGTGCAGACCCCGGGAATGCCCCACAACCTGCCTTCTGAACTCCAGGTCACACCCAGGCTCTGCCACCCCTGCCCAGAGCTTCTGGGCAAGAAGGGTCTCAACCCTCGAGGCTGCGTTAGCCGCAACCATGCAGGCTGGAGGGGGACAGGGCTGCCAGCGGCCAGCCCCAGGGACAGCAGGAGGACCCTCACCTGCTCAGGTCCTTCTCAGCAGAGCTGGCCGTGGGCCCTGCCTGGCTCCCGCCTCCTGGCTGAAGCCCTGGAATCCCTGCTTCACGCTGGGTGCCATGGGTTGAATGAAGCTCCCCTGTGGTACAGCCACATCTGGAACTCGTGACAACGTCAACTACGCCACGGGAAGGAAGCTGTCAATCTGCTGAAGCCCCCACCTGGCCTTGGTGGTAGGAGCTGCTGTTGCCAGTGGACTCTCTTGGCTGCCTGGTGCTGAGCTCACGGGGCCCTGGGACTCACCCATCAGGCAGTGACCCCCGTAGGCACGGCCTGGCTCCCGAGCAGTCTCCTGGGAAACATGGGGATGGAAGAGAAAGGTAGTTGGTGTCCCTCGTGGTGCTCCTCCCGGGATGACTGATTGGCTAAATAACCCCTTTTCTCTGTCATCGCATGGGCTTATAATCTGGGGACTCCGGAACAGTGGGGCTACATTCCTACAAGCACAGTGGGTGGACTCTGCTACTCTACCCATTTTGGAAATAAGAAAGCAGCCCTCGAAGACAGAATCATTTAATCAGCCTCAGCAGGAGGCCAGGCTTCTGGGTCTCCTGACTCCAGCCCCAGGCTTCACTTATTCAGTGAACAAATATTTATTAAGGTCGACACATCCAACAGCAAACAGAATGAATAGGACCCTGCCCTGCAAGCTCCCTTCCTGGGTGGAGGACGGGCCCTGAGGACACACTCCCATGAGAGATGCCCCAGCAGCCACCAGCCCAGAGAGGTGGGGGGAGCCTTCCTGTGACCCAGTGAAGTCTCAACGTTTCCTAAGCAATAGAAACCCCCACCCCCCACCCCCCACCTCACATGGAACTGCAGTGTAGAAAACTGACCAGGGGGGTCTTTCTGGCTGAGATGGAGCAGAGGGTGACCTCCCAGTGCCACTGCACCCACCCTCAGCCCATCCACAGAACGTGGAGGTCCGTGGGCCCGGAGTTTACAGCAAGGATTCTGGTCCTGAAGATTTCCTGTCCCCGCTTGGGCCAGTGGCTTTGTTCTACCCTGTCTCCCTGGTCCCCAAAACACCTCTGCCTCCCAGAGCCCCGAGTGCTGCCCTCACAGAGCCAGGCTGAGGGAGGGGCTGGCAGTACCCAAAACCTGGCACAGACTCCCCAAGTGACACCGTGGGGGCTGGCCCTCCGCCTCCCCTGGAGGCCCCTGCAGGAAGGGAGTCGGTGAGAACTTGGCCCCTGCATGGGAGCAGGGAGCCGCCTCGAGGGTGCTTTCCTGGGAACCGAGGACGGTGACAAATGACTCCCTTGTCTGAAAGGCTCAGATGTTCAACACAGTGCTGAGCACCCAGGCCACGCCACGTTAGCAGGGTCCTGAGAAAGATCGGCCACCCAGGCCCACTCCCAGAGCCTTTATTCACGCATCCAGGCTCCTTCGGCAGCGGACGCCGGGCCCAGCCAAGGCCACCGAGGAAGGCAAGTGTGGTTTCTGTGCAATGGAGAGCTTCCTCGGGACTCAAGAGGAGTGTTTGATTCTGGAATGCCCGGCGCCCGAGCCCTGGAGTGGAATAAGAAGTGGGGTGCAGCTGCAGCAGGGAGACCAGGCAAGGGTGCCTCCTCGTTGAGACCCCACAACACAAGCTCTCTGTCCCTCCTGTGTCCCCCTAGCTCTGTTCCAAACAGCCCCAACCCACAGCCACCAGGACTCTGGGTGGCTCAGCTTGGGGCCCTCTGAGGTGCCCATCAGCTGGTCACACTCTGCCTCACGTCTTCCTGGGTGCATGGCCTGCCTCGGATCCCTAAGCAAGGAATCTGCCCGGGGCACCTTGGCCACCAGTGGCTTCACCCGGGGGGAGGGGGGGAGCTGGGAGGGCCTGCCATTGGCAATTCTGGGCATTCAGTTTGGGTTCTCCTTCCAGAGGCTCCTCCCTGAGGGCTCGGAGCTCCCTGAGGTCAAGGTCTAGCATCTGCGTCCTGGGAGCTCAATCCCTGTGCGGAGGTGGAGCTGCTGAATGACATCTGGAGCATGCCCAGAGCTCCACGTGCCCATCACTGAGTCACTTCCACACACTCTCCCTGCGCCCCACTCCTGCGTTCAGTGCCGCAGGAGCAGGTCACCAACATGGCCCGAGCATAAAGAGAGCCATCCTGAGACCCCAAACATCCAGAACACTACAGAAACAGAGCACTAAGAAGGTGGAAACCCAGCTCCTGGGTCGTGTTTCTAGCAGATGGGACTGTGCAGTCCAGCCAGGGGAGCTTCAGGAGGGAGCCAGCCACGCCCTCCCTCCTCCCACACCTCCTCCCAGGGCTCCAGGGAGGCTCCCAGACCTCTGGATCCTCCCCCAGCACCCCCCCCCCCCAGTCTACAGCAGATAAACAGCAGGCTGCAGGGCACATGTGGATTCCTGAGAAGGTGGAGATAAGGATGTCCTGCACCCACTGCAGCCTCCTGGTGGCTCCAGGAAACTCAGCGTCTGCGTGACCTGCGAGGCTTCTCCTCTGTCTGTCCATGGAATGTGGAGGAATCCACTCTCAGGACTGGAAATTCAACTGCACTCCACGCACAAAATCCTGCCTACGCCATCCTGGCAAAGGGCTGAACGTCCCCCCTGGTGCCTCCCTTGACTGGGACCTCATCCCTGACAATTCTCTCCAGCTGCAGATCACCCAGGAACCTCTACCTTAGGCACGCTCCTGTTTTGAACCTAGACACCCCCATCTGGAAACATGGAAAGAGTCTCTGCCACGTCTCCACGGCCGCTCTCATTCCCTGGCCTCACTGCCCATCCACTTGAACACACTTGGCCTGTCCTCACCCTGTAAAGTCCAGCCTAGGACCCTGGCCAGGCCCCAATAAGATCTAAGGGAGCCGGCACCTTCCTGAGCCTTGACATGGTCTGCTATTTTGGTTTCAGATCCCGGGGCTTTGTGCAGCCACATCATTGTCTATACTTAAACCTGCCTGGCTCCCCAACACGTTCAGACGTTGTCATCCAGACGATGGGCTTCCTGGGCCTAAGTGCCAACCTTGAAGTGCCCCGGTGCCTATTTATAAAGGTATTTGAATCTCTTATAATAAGCATGCATGTGAGTCAGCGCACAATACGATAACAGAGGCTGCAGGCACACGGGGCGTTGGGAGGGGGTGGAAGAGCTGTGCCCCAGGTCCTTGAAATAAGACAGTTACTACATGGGAGCCAGTTTTTGCATGAGCTTTCTGGAAGAGTGTGCAAAGGGGAAGCCAACAGGTTTCCACCAACAGGGAGAGGGATGCAGAGAGGGTGGCACATGGAGACCCACATTTTCCTGGCAGGAACTCATGAAGAGTATGCTCCCACTTTCATTATGCAAATGCCATTAGTTAACACCACAGGAAGCTTTGGCCACAGTGGGGTTATCCAGGCTGCAGTGTACCCCTAAGGTGTGGGGCAGAGGGGCTGCCTGGTAAACCCCATGGGGAACAGAGTAGGTTCATGGTGACTCCATTTCAGAGAATAAGGTTTTCTGCAAGATCCAGCCCATGATACTATTTTTCATGGGTTCAGAGTTGTTCCCAGAATATGGAATATCACATTCAGCCTTAAGATGTTTGAAACCACGATCCTCAGGTTGGTTGGAAGGCCCTGTTGTACATGCTTCTCCCAGAGACATAGCATGTGTCTTCACCATCTGCTGCTATAACAGAACACCACAGACTGGGTACTTACAAATAGCAGGCCAAGGTGTGGGCAGGTTCAGTGTCTGGTGAGGGCTCATCTCTGCTTCCAAGATGGCACCTTGAACACTGTGTCCCACATGGCAGAAGGGACTGAACACACAGGAGGGCCTGGTTAGTTCCCTCCAGCCCTTTTATGATTCACTAATCCTACCTATAACAGAACCCTCAGGGCCTATGCACCTCTAAAGCCCGGCTCTTAAGACTGTTGCTTTGGGATTAATTTCCCACGTGATTTTGGAGGGACTCTATCATGTAAACCATAGTAGCAGCTCAGTCTCAGCTGGACCAGAGTCTCTGTTGTCACAAATAAAAGTTCTTGGGTGGGGAAGGGGCTGCCAGGAGTTGGGGATCCTGAAGGGGCCAGGAGCAGAGGCTGAGAGGAGCCTGTTACACCCACTAGGAGCAGAGCCAACTGTGCCCCCGGGCAAGGCACTAGCCCTCCCTGGACCCCACTGCACATCTGTGACGGAGGGTGGTGGTGCTTGGTGTGCAGCGTGAGGTCCTGCTTGTGACCACTCTGCCCCAAGCACTGTGGGGATTAGACCACTGGAGACCCGCTGGTCGTGGCTGGCGGCTGCCGGGAGGAGCGTTCCTGCCACTGGGCACTGACCACCCCCTCCTGACTGTTAATGCCACGTGGGCACCTGGCAGTTCCCTGGGAAAGTGTGTGGGCTTCAGGGACCCTCCCTCCCGGGGGTGGGAGCCGGTTCTCTGGGGTCTACTCCATGCCCAGGCCCCTGCAGCCGTCATGAGGAGGTGAGCAGTGTCCCTCCTCCCCAGGATGGTTGTGCCGTCCACACTGCTCAGTAAAGTCGGGGGGCGGGGCTTTCATCCTAGGTACAGTAGGATTGGGTGGAAGGGAAGAGAAGGAGGTTGGGATAGGCGTGGCAGGGGAGCCGGGTGGGGTGGAGAGAGGCGTGGGGGGCGGAGGCGGGAGGCCACGGGTGGCGCCCATTTCCCTGTGGAGTGGGTTGGTGGAGGCTGTTTTTGACAGAGGCCCTGGAGTCACTCCTCTCTTCCTCAAGCCTGAGCCGCTCTGGTCCCCCCACACCCTCTTCCTTTGGAAAAGGAGGATTTCCCACCCTCTCACCGGGTCTCCCTGCTCCTGGCACGGCTGTCCCTGGCCTCCCACCACCTCCCTGGCAAGGCCTCCCTGGAGGCTGAGCCTACTGAAGGCCCCACCTCAGCCCTCGCACCCCGTCCCCTGAGCCCCTCTCTCGCTCTGTGCCTGCCTTGCCCGCCTCTCCCCCGACCGCTTGGATCTCCTCCATGGTACATCTCTTGGACCTTACACCAACCCAGTGCATCCTCCCGACTCTGCTCTGCCCCCAGTGACCCTGATTCAAGGTGTCCTGACACCTCTAAACAAAATGGCAAACCCCCCGTCTCCAGCCAGTCCCCCTCTACCCTTCTGCCCCACAGGCCCCTGAGCAGGCTGCCCTCCCCTCCAGCCCCTTGCTGAGTCACCGCAGGGCTGTGCAACTGGGGCCTCACACCCTCTTGCCCAGTCCTGGGAATGTCCTCCCTCTGGCTGCCTGTCCCTAACGCACTCATCTCCTGACACACTGCCTCCGTCCCCGGCCAGTCACACTGCCTCCGTCCCCGGCCAGTCACACTGCCTCTGTCCCCGGACAGTCACACTGCCTCCGTCCCCGGCCAGTCACTGCCTCCGTCCCCAGCCAGTCACTTCCTCTGTCCCTAGCCAGTCACTTCCTCCGTCCCCGGCCAGTCGCACTGCCTCTGTCCCCGGCCAGTCACACTGCCTCTGTCCCCAGCCAGTCACTGCCTCCGTCCCCGGCCAGTCGCACTGCCTCTGTCCCCAGCCAGTCACTGCCTCCGTCCCCGGACAGTCGCACTGCCTCTGTCCCCGGCCAGTCACACTGCCTCCGTCCCCGGCCAGTCACACTGCCTCCGTCCCCGGCCAGTCACTGCCACCGTCCCCGGGCAGTCGCACTGCCTCCGTCCCCGGCCAGTCACTTCCTCCGTCCCCAGCCAGTCACTGATCTTTTATTGAAGTGTCACTTGAGGAAGGGTGGAACCCTGGCTCCTCACCCCTGCCCCAGCTCTCCCACCTCGCACCAGCACTCTGCCTCCCACGTGCACAAGCCTCCCAGGCAGCGGCTGGGAGTGGCCCTCCCCTCCTGCTGGGCCCCCACACCACCCACCCTCACTTCTCTACCTGGGAAGCCATCCACCTTCCCCCCAGACCCCACCTCACATCTTTGGGAGGCTCCTGCTCTCTGGGGCCACTGCCTTCTCTTGTCCCCTGCACACCTTGAGTGGCTCATGCAGGCCACCTCTCCTCCGCGAGTCCCTCAGAGGCTGTTCGCATGCCTGTCACTCGCCAGCCTGGTTTCCATAGAAGCCAGCAGAGACAGAACGCTTTCTTTGAGTTCCCAGTGCCCGGCACATGGCAGACCCCCTGGCATGGGACAAATGAATGAGAGATGGATGGACCCAACCTGCAGCCTGGGGTCTCCCCGAGTACAGTAAACATAGAGTGTACAGTGAGCTTATGAGGCACGAACTCATGAGCTCCGAAAGGTAAATGACTTTCTCTGAATTCTGAGAAACCCAGCATCAAGGCCATTGCCACAGGCCGACATGCACATGTGGTCAGCCAGGCAGGGCTTAGCACCGGGCCTGGGTCTGCGCGAGTCCAGAGCCTGCAGCCTTCCACAGGGAGGCACCATCATCCACACATCCCGCAGGGCAGCGGCCTCGGCCATGCTGCGCATCTCACTGCATGCTTCTTTTGCAGGCAAACGTGATTAAACGTGAAGGGTCCCAGCAGCCACCATGGAAGGACTGTGAGAGAAAGCCGTCCTGTTCGCTGGGTGGAGTGAGCAAGGAAGAGGGTCCACAAAAGAGCTCAGCAGGTGAGTTTCCATGCCTGCCCTTCAATCAGCTGCAGGGGTTGGGCTACTGCTGGAATGCGGGGGGGGGGGGGCATTCTCATTCTGTATCCCAAGTTAGGAAGAGTAGGAAAGTTCCCGGATGCTAGGGAGGCTTCCTGCTGGAGTGGAGTCCATTTCCTTGGCTTACAGAAATGAATGCTGGGAGCTTTCTGAGTCTCACGTGGTCTCCTAAAGAAAGTGGCTCAAAACCCAAAGCCTCAAATCTGGCAGTGGTCCAGCTCCTTCCACATGCCAAATCCCCATCCGCACTCTGTCAGGGTGCTCCAACCTTCCCTGGGTCCAGTGCTCATGCTCTGAAGGCAGCCCCCACCTGTCTGAGATGGAGCATGTCTACAGGAGCAGCCCAACTGGATCCAGTTCTCTTCTTTTGCACTGCATGCCCAGCCTTGCCTCTACTTCCTGCAGTAGGACCTGAAGAGTCCACTTGGGGGGACGCTGACTGATCTACTAATAGTTGGTCCACAGCAAACGGCAGGACCTCCTTATGTGACTGTTCATTTTTCATTCATTCAACAAGTACTTACTGAGCACCTGCTGTAGTCCAGGTGCAGTCCTGGGCACTGAGGGTGTACCAAACCCTGACCTTTCTCCACCCTGGCAACCCGGCTCTGCTCCCTGTGTTGCTGATCACCCTGAGATCACCCTGTGCGCATCTCACTGCATGCTTATTTTGCAGGCAAATGTGATTAAATGCGAAGGGTCCCAGCAGTTACCATGGAGGGACTGTGAGAAAAAGCTGTTCTGTCCACTGGGTGGAGTGGTCATGGATCCTCTGAATTCTGTGGCTTCTTCTTCATCATTCACAGCTGGAGAAGGAGCTTCCAATGGCCATTTGCAGTCTTATTCTCTTCTGCTCTGTGTTAAGCTAAATAACAGCCTATCCCCCTACCAAGAAACTGATGCCCATGTCGGAATGCCCAGAGCCTGTGCATGTTCTGTGGGAACGCCCAGAGCCTGTGCATGTTCTGTCTGAATGCCCAGAGCCTGTGCACGTTACTTTATGTGGAACAAGGGGCCCTGCAGGTGTGCATAAGTAAGGATCTTAAGACAGGAGGTGATTTTGGATCATCTGGTGAATGCTGAGTGTGATCACCATCACCGTGTCCTCATGAAAAGGAGGCAGAGACAGAGAGACGACCCAGAAGAAGAGAAAGTAATGTGTCAATGACAGCACAGACTGGAGTGATGCTCTCAGAAGGGGAGGAAGGGCCATAAGCCAAGGTATACAGGTGGAGTCTATGTGCTGGAAAAGACAAAGAAATAGACTTTTCCCTGATTAGTCAGCTTTGCACTGTGACCAAAACACCCAACAAGAACAACATAGAAAAGGGAAAGTCTTTTTTGGCTCGCGGTTTCAGAGGCCAGTCTACGGTGGGCAGACATCACCGCTCTGGCCCGGTAAGGCAGACCGTCATGGCAGAAGGGCGTGGTGGAAGAAAGTTGCTATGAGCATAGGGGACAGGTGCAGAGACAGGAAGGCAGAGGGCTTCAGGGAAAATGAGCCCTTCCAGAGCACTCACGCAGTGACCCGTCCCCAGCCACACCCCACCTGCCTACAGTCACCGGAGTCCATTCAAAGGAGGATGAGCTGATTAAGTCACAGCTCTCCCTGTCCAATCCTGCATCTCTGAACATTCCTGCTTTAACCCAGGAGCTTCAGGGGACACTTGGAGCCAAGTCGTTACACCCCCTTAATTCCTCCAGGAGGAAGTAGCCCTTCCGGCAGCCTGACCTCAGCCCTGAGAAGCAGTTTAGTGTTTTAGCCTGAAGACAAGTGTTGCTGCTCTCACCCAGCAGCCGCTGCAGGAAGCTCATCCAAGCCTCCCCTCCTGTGGCGATGGGTGATATTAGAGAGCACGTCCAGTCCTGACGTGCTGCTGCTGCGAATGGAGGTGAAATCAGCAGGCCCCACCTGGGGGCTCTCCTCCCTGCCCTGAGGGCTGCTTCCCCAGGACCAGTGATAGGGAGCTCACTCAGACCCAAGGAAGTGCCCGTTGTCCTCCGCAGAGCTGACAGGCAGGAAATTCCTTCTCTGAGTAGGAATGGGAGTTGTTGGAAATCGCTCCTTCCAACCAGTTCTGAGCAGGTGAACCACCCGGAGATGAGCCCAAGTCCAGAGCCCCCTTCCTTCCCCATTCTGCTCTCTGTGGGCACAGCCTGCTGCTCACCCACCCCTCAGCTGCCCCGCTGACCACCTCCTGTATCCCTGGCCTTGCCCACCTGCTCCTGTCAGCCACAGCTCCCCTGTGCCTAGGATATTGGTTTTTTGAAGCCGAGGAAATTTTTCTTAGGAAACGCCACCTTCTCGATGGGGTCTGGCCTTCTGGCCATCCCACAGATCCCAGGCCTCTTGGCATTCTGTTGTTTGAGAAGAATTTCTTCTAGTTTGGGGCCAAGTAAAAACTTCAACAATGATCTCTATGCAGGTCACTCCAGCCCTGTGTCTCCTGCCCAGGCCCCTGCCAGTCTCTGGACATGAGGGTCCTGTAGTCAAAGCCCAGTGACAACCCTCACTGCCGCCCCTCTCAGGAAGCACGGCTCCTGGCCAAGCAAGAAGTGGTTAAGGCTCCCCTCACCTCATCCATCTAGAAACCCAGACAGGCCCTTGGTGTGCACATTTCCCCCGGCATTAGGGTACCAGGCCAAGCCCTCCCAGAGGGATTCCGCCAGGATGCCTGCAGGCAAAGGCGGGCTAATCAGGACCCTGGCCTCTGACAGAGATTGGCCAGGCCTCCCTCATTGGTCCTGGGCGCTGTGGTCCTGCAATCCTTCCAGCAGAAAACAGACATCATTAACTAGGGGCATGCCGTTTACCAGAGACAAAGAACAGCGCAACTGGAAAGATAAGTTCTGTAGGGCTGAAGAGGACAATTAGCACGAGTGGGTGGGGATCCAGAGGGGCCTGGTGCTCAAGAGACCTCTGTGCACAGATGCCTCCCAACCCCGTCTGCAAAAACTCACCCCCAGAGCCGCACAGTCTCCTCTGGGGTGGCGCCTACTTTCTCACCCTCTGATTCCCGTTCAAGGGACATAAAAGAGAAGTCAAGTTCCCAACTCATCCACCATAATCCCCCCTGTCCCCACACCACCCCTGACAGCCATCTGTGTTGATCCTGGATCTTCTCCTGCACGGTCCTCCCACGAGCTGTCATGGAGGACGCCGCCAGGGCCTTTGAGACGCTGCGGTCCTGCTCTGCGTAGGCGCATCTCGGGTCTGCATTGCTTCGCAGGGGCTTCTCCCGGCGGGCTGGGGGTCCTCTGTCGCCTGGCTGTGTGAGCGTCCTTCACTCTTTCCTGGGCAGCAGAGTGTCTTGTCACGTGGAGGACCCCCTCCTCGCGGTGAAAGTTCCGGTTACTTCCCGCAGTTTTCTTTTCCTGCGGAGCTTCCCAGGGGCCTCTGGTGACTGGCCACTTTTGTGATCCTTTGCTGGTCTCCCCGGCTCCTCTGGGATTCACCTCCGCGTTGGTCCACTGCAGAGCTGGCCGGAGTTTGAGCCTCGGCAGGGCTCCCTCAGTGCCCTCCCTGGAAGGGGCTCCGCACAGCCCCGAGCTGAGCACGGAGGAGCCTCCCCTTCCTCCCCCGGAGCTCTGCAGACCTCACACCAGTGCTACCAACGACAGACACTGACCCAGGGCTCCCAGGAAGAAGGACTTCCATGCTGCCAGACTCACTCTGCCTGTCGCTCCTAGCTAGCACAGTGCGTGGAGCATGGAGGGCTCCAGTTACCATCTGTGGAACGGATGCAGGAAGGAGCCAAGCCCCTGCCAGATTTGGCCAGTGGTAGAGGCCGTAACTGGCTCGCTGCTGGAGGGCTCTGTGGGGGCCGCTGCTCGTGCTCCCTGCGTTCCTGCCTGCACTACTCAGTCCCAGTGAGCAAATAAATGCACCCTCCTTTCTCTCTCCCTTCCTCAGGCAGTGAAGCATGGGGACCCGGCTGACCTGGCCCTCCTCTGCCAGGACCGACTAGCATACAGACTTTGCCCTTTTGGTGCCCTCGGGGAAGACAAGCAGACCCAGGGGTGGCCTGGGCAAGCAGTCCCACGCCCACGAAGTGCAAAGTGAACACGCAGGCTCTTGTTCCAAAGCCTCCTTTTGACTTCTGCAGTCTTTCTGCAGAAGGTCATGGTGGGTTTTATTTGCTATTCATGTCACTCGCCCTTGGACAGAGATATAACCTGCACAGGTGCCAGGCTGGCTCTGCCTCTCACCACATCCCCTCCCTGCCCGCCACTGGGGTAGAGGCACAGTGGGTGCAGAGCAGGGGCCAGGGGAAGAGGTGGCCACAGGTCCCTGCCTAGGGGACCATCATCTCCACGCATATCTCCATGGTCCCATCAGACTTCACTTACAAAACTCAAATTCAGAGAGAAAGCTTTAGCCGCACTCCAGGGGGAGGCCCTGGGACAGGCTGATCACACCCAGGATGCCAGGCCTGTCACATCAACCCAAGGCCACTCTAAAAGGGTGTAAACGCGGGTAGAGCCTATTGTGGGTACGCTGGAGACCTCTGTGCACAGAAGCCTCAGTAACTTAAAGTCCTTATCTCCTGTCCCCAGGCCCAGAAGGGCGGGTGCCATCATCCCTTTTTCTCAGATGAGAAAGCAGAGGCCCTTGGGTGAGGAAGGGTGCAGGGCTTGCCCTAGCTGCTCTCCCTGGGGGCTGCGCTTTCCTCACACCTTCAGCTCCCCCGGGTGGTCCTGCAGCAGCCAGCAGCCTGCACGGCTGACAGAGTGGGCCTCCTCCAGAGAGGCCTGGGCAGCGTCCGCTAGGGAGTTCGGGGGACCCAGAGCCCGGTGAAGGTGGGAGTTGAGGGTGAGGCAGGAGAGACGGAGACCAGCCGCTTTGGTGGCAGCACAGGACTCCACGGTGAGCTTTCTGGCAGCAGACACGGAGAGGCCCTCTAAGCACACAGCTCTCCTGCCCTGGCGAAGGTGGGCATGCCGGACAGAGGGCACGTTCACAAGTGGAGATGGGGAGAGAGCGAGCCTCCGGTCTTCACCCGAGCCAGCTGGACTTAGAGAATTGGGGCGGCCGTTTTGCACACTGACAGGTACTGCAGCTCTGGCCCCCCATCCAGTGACGCTCTGTGTGAAACACAAGGGCATCAGGTTCTGGTGACGTGGGGCCCAGGAAGGTGGCCAGGAATACAACTCAGAGACAGTGCCCCTGACCTGGCACTCAGCCCAGCCTGGGAGCTGAGTGCTTGGGAGGACCGCAAGGAGTCCTGGCCTCCACTGGCCCTAGCCATGCTAGCTGTCACTTTATCCCTAGGCACAAAAAACCCATTTGAAGTCAAACTGAGGGTTAATGTTGTCGAGATGATATTCTCTTTTTAAAAGGTGGTCATTTTATTTGTTTTCATTCGGAAGCGTGTCCAGCAGAACTGCTCAGTCGCCAAGTCAAGTGCGCCTTTGGCAGGGGATGTTCATTTGGTGGCCTTGGAAAATGCCAACCTTGGAGAGACTTCAAGAGAAAAATCAAGAGCAGCAGATGGTAGGGTGGACTCCGGGACCTCAAAGTCCAGCCAGGAGAAGAGAAAGCGCAGTGCAGACGGGAGGACGGGCTGAGGGAAGGGCAGCCTCTGCACTGGCCTGATGCCCTTGGGGTGGGCCAGGAGAGGCCTGGAGGCAGCACCTGGGGCCCGCCCTCCAAGCTGGCCTCCCCACCGCCCTCCAAGGACCTGGGCTGCCTCAGCCTCCACGTCTGTAAACAGGGCCAGGGAGGAGGCTAAATGGACAACGCCAACAAGGGAGCACCCAGCACAGGGCTGGAAAGCGGCCTCCAGCCCACCTGGCCTCCCATTGCTCTCCTTCCCCGCCCCCATCCACACCGCAGGTGTGATGGGTCCCTTGGGAGAAGGTAAAAAGCTCTTCGAGGGAAACCTCCCCAGAGTCTCTGCAGCCCCGATCAGCTCGAGCACCTGATGCCTGCCGAGATGGTACCTCCCTGCACCCCACTCCTTGGGGTGCGCAGACACGCGGGAGTGGGGCGGCACTTCTGGAGATGCACAGGGACGCGCCAAGCAGCAGTTGGCTGGGTCTGCCCCCAAATCATGCATGGGGCTCGCCAGGGGCACCCACAAGCTGGCATTCAACGTCCTATGAGGCCAGCAGCACCCAGGACGCCCTGGAGGAGGCTGATCCCAGCCCTGCTCCGGGAGGAAGGCTGGGTGAGCCAGGAGGGTCATGGCCTCAGTTCCAGAGCTTCAGAGTGAGGACGGCAGGTCGTAGCCATGGGTATGAAGCAGCTGTGGGCCAGCGGCTTGGTCCAAAGAAGGCAGAGAATGGAGCAAGGGCAGGCATAAGTGAGTGACCTTCCGGGCCAAGCTGAATAAGTCCCCACAGAAAGCCAAGGAGGAGATCCCTGGGCGAGCAGTGGCCACTTTGCCCTTCAGGGCAAGTGAACACTGACCTCAGGAGCAGCCCAAGGGTTTCCCACCTGTTGAACTGAGCTGAGACAGAAGGCCTCTGGGCAGGCTGTAAGAGGCCTGGCTACTTCCTGGCCCCCCACAGAGTTTCCCCTGGCTCCAAGGCCGGCCCTGTGCACCCAGGGTCCTTAGCCCTGTCTATGGGCTGTTCATGCCCAAACCATTGTTAAGCCCAGATCACTGGGATATGTGCCTTCAGTACCTAGAGATCCATCGTGTTTGCCTTCCACTCGCGGAGCTCCCTGGGCACCCACGGTGAGCTCTCCCCAGCAGGCTCCTTGCTGCACTGTGAGTGAGGCTCCTGGTCCGTGGGAGGGAGAATGAGTTCCCTGCCCTTGGGACCCTGCCATTTAATATAGGGGGACCTCAGCACACGGACATCACGGTTACATCGCGGTTACACAGTAGCCATGAGCTTCAGCTTCACTTCCTTCCAAGAGCAGGCTCCAACATGCCCAGCAGGCAATGGCCAAGATGCTGGTCACCCCCACCTTCACCTTTGACCCATGAGGAGACCCCAGCTTCCGGTTCCTTTGTGCTGTTCCCCTGGAACCAAGGTGCTCCATGATGTTTCCTCCCTGGGCCAACCCAGCTGATGGGCAGTGGCTCTATGGTGCTGCATACAGAAGACCTCGAGCCAGACCTGCTGGACTCAGCAGAAAAGGACCCGGCAGGGAAGCCATTCCTGCCCTTGCCCTCAAAGATGGCTGTGATGCCACAGGCTTGCGTTCCTGGCCCATAGATGTGTCTGCTCAGCGGCTTCATTTCACAGAATGAGTCAACTTAAAGGCTCCTCCAACTCAGTATCACACTGACCTTCACAACTGCCCACCCAGGGCCTGCCCTAGGTCTGAGCATGCCCGTGAAGCCGGCCTGCCCCTGGGCACAGACCATCTGAGGTCATTAGCAAAATTAAACCGTCCACCACCAAGGAGCACACTAGGTTTGGGCTGATTGATAATTATCACCGAGGCTTACTGTCATTAGTTACGCGATTTCAAGCAGTTTTGAGCTGTAATTCCTCCGAGCTGACATCACAGGACTGAAGTATTCCTGGGGCTCCCTTGATGGGGCCGGGAGGCGTGGGGGGCTCTCTGTGCACTCCTCCTGTGTCTGAACCCAGCCCAGGGCCGGAGGCTCACTACCAACTCCACGCTGCTCTAACAGGACCTTCAGGGAACAGCACACGCGCACTCCCCCCTTGGAAAGCCCCCGTGCCCACCCTCACCCAGAAGCACCCGTCCTGGGTGGTGCACTCCGCGCTGGCTGGTTTCCACTGCCCCATCCCGCCAGGCTCCTGCTGCAGCTGTCCCTGTGGCTCTGCCCAGGGCCTGGCTTCCCCCCTCACCTTAACCCTCATGCCCTTCTCTTTCCATGCGCTGCTGCAGCTGCCGCTGACCCAGAGCCCGTGACTCTACCTTCCTAAACCTGCCCTCTCCTGCTCCCTTGGCTCATTGGTGGGTTCCACTTTGGGCCTCGTCTATTTGAGCATGACTGAGTTCTGTTTTTAAGTGTATATTAGTGGTGTTTGGAGTGCCGTTGTGGTGGAGGGGCTGCTGGCGGCTGTCTGTGGCACGGCAGGGATCCGTGTAGACAGCACCTAGAAGGCTGGCCAGCTTCACCGTCCTCAGCCAGCCCCTGGCCACCCTTCACTTTAGAAGGGAAGTCCATCCTGCCATCCTGTCAAGGAAAGAGGCCTTGGAGTGGAGCAGCCGTACCCCACAACACCACCCTCCCCTTGCTGGTAGGAGAGATCCCAAGGATGCCGCCTCCCAAGGTGGCCATGACCACAAGGGTCGGTGAGTGAGAAGCCCCCAGGACACAGGGGACTCACAGGTTAGGGCTGTCACCACTTGGTGCTGCTCTGCAGGGCCTGGTGACAGGAACTCCGTGTCCTCAGATCCTAGATGTTGACATAAAACACATCCAGGCCCCTCTCGCTCAGTAAAGAGCTGTCACTTAGATCCTTGTTTGATTTTGACAGTGGAGTCCTCCACAATCCAAAGGCGCCATTTGACTGTCATGTGTCCTGACATTTTCCCTCTTCTGTTATATCCAGAGTGCACCCCAAATGCAGATGAAAACTCGAGGTTTTTTCTTTTTTGGTACCAGGGACTGAACTTGGGGCACTTGACCTCTGACCACCTCCCCAGCCCTATTTTGTATTTTATTTAGAGACGGGGTCTCACTGAGTTGCTCAGAACCTAGCCGCTGCTGAGGCTGGCTTTGAACTCACGATTCTCCTGTCTCAGCCTCCCTTGCCACTGGGATTGCAGGCATGTGCCACTGTGCCTGGCAATTTATTTTATTTTATTTTATTTTATTTTATTTTATTTTAAATAAAGGACCAGGTAAGCAAGTCCTGGGAACCGAGAGTGGCCAGGTCAGCCATAGCATGCCCACCTCTTGCTCTGAAGGAGGCAGTGTGAGCCTGTGGACTCCATCTCTGCCACCTGTATAACTTCCCAGAGAAGTACTTTTCAAAAAGTGGAGGAAATTCTGAAGCTGTGTTGGAAAATATTCTGGAATTACTTCCCGAGGGGTGGGAAGTAAAGGGTCTCTAGTAGAACACTGATGGGAAATGGATTCCACTAGACCTAGGGGGCGTGCCAAGGGCGTGCTGGGAAGAGCATGTGGGTCACAAGACCTTCCAGCAGATGGAAAGCACACCCTGCCGGGGTACTATTGACCACTTTCCACTGCCTGAGCTGTTACGTCAGTGAATGGGCTAACCCGCGTAAGGGGCATGGAGACGTGGCCTTCTATCATCCATCAAAATCAATGGAGTATGGAGCCATTTTTCATAATGAAATGTGATCAGAGGTCCATCTCCTGATGAAGGGACAATGAAGGGCACCACTGTGGGTGCCGAGCACTGAGCTGATCTTACAGATGGGCAGGTCCCTGCTGTCACACCATGCTCCCCAGCAGTGCCTCGGGCTTCCTGCATGGAGGTGAGGAGACACAGGCCTCGTCCCCAACTTCCACCTTAACTGGAGAGTTCTGGTTCTTCAACTTCTGTCAAAATTCAGTTTCACCAAAGAGACGGTTATCCATCTAAAAGACGCTGTGGCTGTGAGATTGGCTGTAAGATGTACCTTGCTAACAGCTGAGAGACTGAGGCTGTCCCCCACGGCGCCCGCCTGAGCTCTGCCTGGCCCAGACCCGATGGCTTTGCCTGGAGCCTTTGGGAAGCATCAGACAGCCACCACGGATTCCCTGCATTTCTGTGATTTCTGTCAGACCATCCTGGGCACGGCCTTGGCCGTACCTCTGAGGCGCCAGATGCTTTGTTCACACGTGACATATAAAATGACACCAGGACCCCACAGAAGCGTGATTGCAGGCCTGGTGCTGTTGTCAGGGGTGGATGGCAGTGCAGGTGCTGGAGCTCCTCAGACTATTCCAGAAAGCAATCACAGGACAAGTCAGGGCAGGGCCGGTCAGAGCCCTGTGCAGGGGGCCGGGTCCAAGGCCGGTGGCTTCTGCTGTGGGACCAGGTAAACAATGTCAAAGACTGGAAATGCCTCTGTCAGCCTCTCAGAAGTGCCAGCCCAGGTACCCTGGGACCGCCGAGAGCGTAGCAATGTCCAGGACAGGCCATCCAGGCCTCTCATCTGTGTTCATTGGGGGGACATTAAGCTTCCAGCCACAGAGGAGAACAGGCTGCGTTCACTGGAACTGGGAAGGTCTCTGAACGTCAGCCACCACTGGCCTCTCGGAGGAGGCGTCCCTACAGCAGTGACATTGCAGCCACAAGTCGGTCTCTGGTGCTTCCATCCCGTTTCCACGCTGTGTCATCAAAGTTCACTTTCCAGATGAGGCAAGATATGCTGCAATCCTTCACGACCCTCCTCACTAAGACCCTGTCTCTCTCTTTACCCAGCCTGGAGGCCAGCAGGGCCTCTGTCCAGTCAGATATGGTCGCATCCTTGGTCAGGGCGTGATCTAAGAGCAACCCTGAGCTCCTGGAACAGTGCACAGTCCTAAATAAACCCCCAAACCCACAATCCCTGAGGGCCTGCACGCCCCTGCTGTGGACTGACTTGTATCCCCCAAAATTCCCACGCTGCAGCCTGACCCCAACATCATGGTGTTTGAAGACAGGGCCTCTGGGAGGTGAGCAAGGCTGAATGAAGGGATGGGGTGGCCTGGTCCATAGACGGTGGCCCTCTAGAAACGGGACAGCAGAGGTAGCTCTCTCCCTCCCTGTGCAGACACAGCAGGAAGCTGGCCTTCTACAAGCCAGGCAGGGCCTCACCAGAAGCCAGCGCTGGCACCTGAGAAAGCCAGGTCTGAGAGTCACCAGACTGTCCTGTGAGCCACTGGCCTGGGGTGTTTGGTTAGGGGAGCCCAAGCTAAGGCAGCTCCCTGGCCCAAAGCCGCAGACTGTGCTTTGGCCATCTCCGAGGACAACGGAGGAGCTCTCCTTAGGAAAGGGTCCTGGCAGGCAGGACGTGGAGCTAAGAAAGAGAGTGAGCAAGAACCAGCTGTGGGCACGAGACAGGGACAGGGTCTGCCCCGCTCACCTCTCTCTGGGGGAGGCCAATGCTGTATGAGCTGGGGAAGAAATGGACCCTGCACCTGGGCACTCCCAGTCTGAGGCTGAGTCCCCTAGGGGCTCTGGGTCTGTTAAGGACAAAGGCAAATGGCCCCTTGCTGCCCAAGGAAGGGGATGCTGGAGGTCTGGGAGATGCCCAGGGGCACAGCACTGAACTGGGCCAGACCACACCTCAAAGCCTAGTGAGAGGGTCACCACACAAGAATGGAGACCCTCCCTGGACAGCCAGTTCCAGAAAAGGTGTCCTTGGAACCTGAGCTGTCCATCTTCCTCATCCAGTTGATGCCAGGAGGGAGACCCAAGAGAAGCTCAGCAGATGGCAGGCAGGATGCCCACGGGGCCACCATGAAGCTGGGGCCTTGTGAGTCCAGGGTGAGGAGGAGGGTTCTAGCTGCCAGGGTACAGCAGGCCACAGGTTCATCCAGCATGTGCTGAGGACAGCCCACACTGAGGACTCTGTGCAGAGGAGACACAGAGGAGAGAGGCTAGGGGCTGGGGACAGGGGCTTGCCAGGAGCTCAGTGCAGTCGTCCCTGTGTGAAGTGGGGTGTGGCGAAGAAGCAGAAGCTGGCCATGGCACCTGTGTGGGCGTCGTGCAGAGTGAGGGGGAGCACCCCATCCCCAGGTCTCTGGCTGGGGCCCTGGAGGGTGGTGGAGCAGATGGTGGCCAGAGGACTGGAGGACAGCAGGGACAGGTGGGAGAAGGTCAGGGGCAGTCTGGCCTGCTCAAGCTCCTGAGCAGCCACCACAGAGCCGCTGGGAGAGCAGGAGGGAGCAGTCGCCTCTCAAACAGGAGACCCAGAATCCATCTGCCCAGGAACAGCCAGGGGCCACACAGGATGAGGTCCCCTGCTAGGGGCTGATCTGGGTCCCCAAATCGCTGTGGTGAGGCCACAACCCTCAGAATGCAGCTGGGCCTGGAGACGGGTCTGTAGGAGGTGATGAAGGTCAAAGAGGTCATAAAGGTGAGGCTCAGGACAAAGCCACTCCGCCACCACCTGATCCCAGACTTCCACCTGCAGAACTGCAGGAGGTTGGCTGCTCTGGCTGAAGCCTGGGCCTGAGGCCCAGAGGGACTCTGTGGAGACAGAGAACTGGAGGGAAGCAGCAGGAAGCAGGTCAAGGCCATGGAGGGGGGTGGTGAGAAATGGGGATAGAAGCAACGTCCATGGAGCAGCAGGACCAGGACACACTCGGGGACACGCAGGGCGTCTGGCCCTTCACAAGCAGAAAGCAGGGCTGCTTCTGTGAGTGGCAGGGACCAAGCCACGGCTGAATGGCTGGAGGAGCCAGTGGGGTCAGGCCCTGGACACAGCAAGTGAGGGGCCTTCGAGGCCTGGGGGAGGGGCAGAAGCCATTGGGGTGGCCCTGGGGTAGGACAAGGGAAGGCTGCCTTCTGTTTTGTGTTTGGGAAAAGGCACTGGTCATACGGGAACCCCAAGGCCACCCTCAGGGAAGGGGGAGCAGTGCACAGCTCCCCAGAGGCACCAGGTCCCCATCGGAAACACTCAGCAGGTGGCAGGAGAGTTAACAGGGGAACTGGAGAGACTCGTGGGCATGCAGGAAGACAAAAGGCTGCTGAGAAACCCAGGGACAAAGTCATCCGCATCCAGACCTGAGGGATGCAACATGACCAGCATCCGGCAAGAGCTGGAACCAGGCAGGCAAAAGGCCCAGCAGAGCCAGGCACGGACACGGGCTGCCTGGACCTCAGCATGGTGCAGGGAGGGCAGGGGGGGCTGACCTGGTGGCCATGCAACTCCTGGTCTTCCCCTGGGAGCTCCCACAGCCAAACCAGTCGAGGGCTGGAGGAAGGGAGCCCAGCAGAGGAGCCAGGCCAGGCGTGGGGGACCCAGCAGAGCAGTCGGGGAGTCGGGGGCTTTCTGGTTGAATAGTGTCTTCCCACAAAAATTGAAATACCTTGAAGTCCGAGTCCCCAGCATCTCAGAATGTGACCTTTTTAGAAATAGAAGCTTAGCAAGTGTCATCTGCTAAGATGAGGACATGCTGGAGCAGGGTAGCCCCCCATCCAGTGTGACTGCTGTCCTTACGGGATGACAGTCATGCAAAGACATGTGGAACTGGCTTCTAATTAACTCAGATTTATATAACCACGGTGGCTCTTGGTGACTACAGTCAACATGGCACACAATAAAGAGATGGAGTGAAATTAAGGCCCATTTGAGCCGTGACCCACACTCGGGCTGTGGGGACCAGTAAGACAAGGGTTCTCTGAGCCCAGGACCCAACGACAGTCCTTAGTGTCAGGTCGGTTTTGAGGTTGGCTGAGGAACAAAGCACCAAGCAACCTGGGCCGAAAGAACCACCAATCAGGCGCCGACAGAACGGCCTGTCAGTCAGCAGGACAAGGAACTCTAAAACCCCCCTTTTCCTGTTCCAAGCCCTCCCTTCCTGCCCTAAACCCCATAAAAATGCCAGTCTGGTCAGCCCCTTGAGCTTCTCCCTGGACCCGCCCCGTTGGTCTGGAGGGTCTCCCCGGAGCGAAATCTCCATAAAGCCCCATCCCGCGGCCTTTTAATCTGTCTCCTTTTGGTAACTGGTGCCTGACCTCACAACGAGATCTTCTCTTGACCACGCTGAATGCTGCAGAGGGAGGCTGGCCGCCTGCCTGGAGGTGGGTGGTGCCCCAGGGCCTGGAGGGGTGCAGGTCACTGTGGCTCAAATCCTGCGGGCCGGGCTCACTTCCTAACTCCATGGTTCCTGTACTAATCAGCAAGGTCACCGTGCCCTCCAAGGATCTCCGGCTCCGATTTCGAGTCAGCAGCTTTCTGAATGTTTAGATGCTTCCCAGATGTGCTGAAGATACCGTTCCTGGAGAAGTTGCAGGCCTCGTATTTTCGTGGAGTTTTATCCTATCATTGAACACTCCTTCCAGCATTTTAAAGAAATCCCTGGGGGGATAAGATGCCTGTTGATTAATTAAACTCAGTGACAAGCCCTTTGCCCTCCCCTGGCTTCTAAGCTAAGAGTCAACAGTCCCTAAAGGAGCCCTAATGGAGCACAGCCTGGAGAAGACATCCAGCTGCCCTGGCGTCACCATGAAGCGCTCCACGGACGTCCTGATGGCAAATGTGTTTTGGGAACCAGCCTAGTTTTCCTCCAGGCCCAGGATGCTCCCCCATCAACTCTGGGGTTCCTTGGTGGGGGAGCCATGCTTCCACACAGATTGCAGAAAAGCATGTCGGAAGGTGGTCACACACCAGGTCCAGGCCGCGTGGCCCCACCCAGACCCCAACCCCCAATCAATTCTCTTGCCAGTATCTTATGCAATCTCTCCAACATCTTTGATCTAGAACAAGCTAAAACATTTCAAATCAACCCTTCTTCCAACATTCTGTGAACTCTCCACCAGAGGTGCTTATTAAGATGCCAAGAGAAAAGAAAATAATCGTCTATAAACAGAGACGCAGATGAACTCTGAGTACAGAGGAAATCAGTGGAGAGCCCCTGCACCATGCCAGCAATAGACAGATCCCCACATGCGTATTGAAGAGAAAGACAGGAGCATGTTCCCTTTAAGAAAGTAATGGATTCCCAGCCTCAGGGCCTAGAGCCTGTGGCTTTCGGGCAGGCAGAGGGGAGCTCTGCTCCCCACATGCGGGGGACCTCGGGCCTCCAAATGCAAGGAGGTCAGGTGGACACTCGTTTCCAAATAACCACACTATGGAATCACGACACCCACCTGGCACGGTTTTCCCTGGCCTGCTGACAGGGTGCCTGCTGGCCTTTTGTTTTGGTGCCCATCTCGGCTGCCAGTGCCAGCTGGGCCAGCTGTGGCCAGGGAAGCCACCCTCCCCTTAGAACAACCGCCCCTCTGTGCCGCCCTCGTTCTCGTGCCTCTGGGTTGGGTTCCGACTTCCCCCAGTCGTTCAGAGCTGATGGCAAAGCCCCACAGAGAAGCCTTCCTGGGATGCCACTCGGGGGGTTTGTGAATCAACATTTTTTTTCCAACATCCATGAAGCTGGCCTTACCTCTTAAAGTCTGAGAGGTGTCTCAGGAGCACACGTGTCCAGGCAGGGTCTTCTGAGGGGGAGCTGGTCCACCCACGCCCAGGTGACAAAGACAGCGATCTTTCCCTCGGGCCGCCTCGTGTGAGGTTTCACTCACTAAAGAACATCCCCCAAAGCCTGCCTTCGCTCCTGCTGGTAACAGTCGATTACAAGACAGCAGGAAGAGCAGGCTGAGTGACGAGTGGCGTCGTCCCGCACAGGGTGCCGGGAGGGCCCCCAGTCCTCTGTGAACAGCTGAACAGGCACAGGAAAGGGATCTGGGCTGTGAGTTGTGTTCTCAGTGAAGGGAAGTCCTATTCTGTGTTATCTCTTCTGAAAGTTACAAGCCAGGTCTTGGGTGGCAGGGGGAGGGGAGAGACCAGGCTGGGCTGGTTTCGGGCTTCCCCGTGGTCCTGCGAGGCTCCCAGGTGGCAGGAGGCGCACTGTGACAGCACAGGCTTCGCTGGGATGGCGGATGCTATGTACGTATCTATCCCACTCAGCCCCCACGGCCAGCCCCTGCTCGCGGCAGGTAATTAGAGAGGAGCCTCGCTTCCCCAGGGCCTTGCTTGTGTGTCTTGGCACAATTTATGTTGTTTGGTTTTCATTAAAGGAACCCGCAGATAGCTCTTTCAAAAGCCCAGCCTGCCCTGAGGATGGATGTGGTGAGTCTTGGCCATGTTTAAGGGATTTTCACGAAGGCGCATAAATTGATCAGATGTGCCTGAATGAGAGAAATCTGTGTCACCACAAAGGGCAAAGGTCCCATTCGTTCATTCCTCAGCTCAGCAAAGGTGTATTGGTCCCAGTGTATTCTGAGCACCCCATGAGAACCCGAGAGACAGAGGAGGGGACAAAGTCTCCTCTTACTGGATGTGTTAGTCGACTGTTCATTATGAGGCCAAGATACCTGGCAAGAAGCCCTCAGCAGGAGAGAAGTTTGTGTGGGCTCCGGGTGTCAGTGGTTCAGTCTGGGGTACGCTGGCTCCATTGCTCTCAACCTCAAGGCAGAGGCCACCACTGGACGGCAGCTACTCTGTCCACAGTGGCTGGGAACAGAGAGGAAAGGAGGAAGGGGCTGCAGGAGGAGGAGCTCTGCAGGGCATGCCCCAAGGGACCCCCTCCTCCAGCCACGTCCCATGTGCTTACAGTGACCACCACCTCCTCCAGCCACGTCCCATGTGCTTACAGTGACCACCACCTCCTCCAGCCACGTCCCATGTGCTTACAGTGACCACCACCTCCTCCAGCCACGTCCCATGCGCTTACTGTGACCACCACCTCCTCCAGCCACGTCCCATGCGCTTACAGTGACCACCACCTCCTCCAGCCACGTCCCATGTGCTTACTGTGACCACCACCTCCTTCAGCCATGTCCCATGCACTTACAGTGACCACCACCTCTCCAGCCACGTCCCATGCACTTACAGTGACCACCACCTCCTCCAGCCACGTCCCATGCGCTTACAGTGACCACCACCTCTCCAGCCACGTCCCATGCGCTTACAGTGACCACCCAGTTGATCATTCAAACCAGGATGGACTGATGAGGTTATAGCTCTCACAATCTAACCTTTCACCTCTGGGTATTCTTGCATGAACACAGGATCTTTTGTGGGGATACTTCATGTCCAAACTATATATTCTGCCCCTGGCCCCTATGTCCATCTCAAAATGAAAAATACAGAAGTCCTTCTCCAAGATTCGCAGTCTCAACAGTTCCAGCTTTGCCCCAAATCCAAGTCCAAAGTCTCACCTGAGACTCGAGGCAAACTATTGGCTCTGAGCCCCTGTAAAAATGAAAAACAGGTTACGTAGATGCAGAATAAAATGGCACAGAGTCAACATTTCTGTTCCAATGGGAGGAATCGCAGCATATAAAGAAGGAATGGGACCAAACAAGGCAGGACTCCAGCTGAGCCAACAGAACACACCCCTCCATGTTCAGCACCCAGGACGCAGGCAGGGACAGGTTCTCTCCCAAGGGTTTGGGCATTCCTGCCTCTTTGACCCTGTGGTGCATGTGATCTCTTTTAAACCAGCTCTCTCCACACCGGGCAGCCTTCCTCGGCAGACCGTCCACGAGACTGGCTTCCCTTCATCTCTAGAGTCCATTCGCTCTGGCCTCACCTTCACAGCATCACCCATTTCCCTCTCAGGGTAGCCCACGGGGATTCTGACCCTGACACACCTTCCTGGCCTTCCCCTGACGTCTTGGTGGAAGCCTTCAGGACCTCCTAGCTGCAGCACCCTGCATTCATGCAGAACCAGCATCACATGGATGATGTCAGATCTGCCACCAGCTCCCACAGGAATCAGGCCACACTGAACCAAGACCGCGACAGCCTCTGAGGGCTTGGGCAGGTAAGTAGAGTGAAACAAATCCCGAGTTAACAACTCCCCAGGCACCCTATGCACCCTATGCATGGCACCCCATGGTCTATGAAAGGAGTTTCTACTTTTATACCCTTGAGCCTGTAATGAGTGTGGCCCTTCAAATTCCTGAGATGTTCTCCAAGCATCTTTCTTAGTGGTTCCATGCAAAGTACTTAGCCTCTCTTTAGTGGCTGTGATCTCTTAAACTACTATAGCTTCCCTGGCCCCAGTTTTACACGTACTTTCTGGCCAAGCAGAAAGCTTTTAAAATCCTTCAGTTCTGCTTTCTGTTCCCAGTTCTTACAGTAAACCTGTTTAAAAGCTGCCAGCAAAACCCATGCCAGTGAATGACAGGGTGCTGTGCTGCCTTGAAATTTCCTCTTCCAGATTAATTAGTGCATCACTTTTAAAACTTCAGCCTCATATTAAGTCTCAGGATTTGGAAAAAAAAATGTATACAAAGTCTTTGTCAGAATACAACACAACTGGCCTCCAGTCCAATTTCCAATAGAATCCGGTACTGTCCTTATTCTGGTCTTTTGCTTGCCCACTAAAATCACCCATTAAGCTCTGACTGCAAAATTCTCAGACCTTTCCATACTGCATCTCCAAACTTTTCCACACTCCTCCCACAAACCAGTTCCAAAGGCTTCTGAACCACATGATTAGGTTAGTCACAGCAACGACCCCACATTTCAATATGAATCTCTCTGTTAGTCAGCTTTTTATTGCTGAGACTGAAACACCTGACAAGAACAACTTAGAGGAGAAAAATGTTATTTTGGAGGCTCACAGTTTCAGAAATTCAGGCCATAATCCACCAATTTCATGGCTTTGGGCCTGAGGTTAAGGCAGAACACCATGGTTGAAGAAAGGCATCAGATGGGCACTGCCCACCTCATGGTGGCCAGAAGCCAACAAACCCTGAGTAGAAAATGCCTTTAACACACCTAGCCTACCAAGCATCGCAACTTAGCAGCAGAGCACAGTGCAGTGTCTGTTACTCTCACTCATGGTCATGGGACGAGGAGAGGTCAGACCTTATATTATTATTCAAGGAAAGATCGATGTTCACAATTCAGAGTACAGAATCCACCGGATGCTGACTGTAAAGTTAGAAAATCATACGTCAACCATCCTAAGCCAGGGACCGTCTGGACAATAGAGGTTGGAGCACACACTGAGTGCAAAACCCAGATTTAATCTCTTCAGTGTCAGGGTGCTCACAGACTGAAGTGCTTCAAGCTGCCCTCCCCGCTCAGCCTCACCTGGGATTGCTGAACCAGCAGCACAGCATCCACGTGGCCTGGGGCTGGGGAGAGTCAGCTCAGAAGGCCACCGCAGTGGAGCAAGTGGAGGAGGCTGATTCTGGTTCTGGAGGACTTCCACCCCCTCCAGGCAGCCCTCAGGCGCCAGGAAGACGCTGGAGCTCCTCTTGGCCCCTGCACTGTTCCAACAAAGCTGGTTACTTGACTTCAGGGCCTGCTGCCTGATCACTGCTTACTCAAGCCCTGGCAAAGACACAGGGTTCCACAAGGTGAGTCACTGCAGGTGGGGCAGGAGATTGTTTTCTATTTTCTCTCTTCTTACCAGTTTTTAGAAATATGTGAATTCTTCAAATAGTAAGCATGTCACTGCAGGGTGAGGTTTAGAAACTCATCTCAGAGACTTCTTAAAATAGAAAGAGACTTGACCATGGAAATGTAAGAACCAAGACCTCTGACAAATCCCTGTGCCCAGAGTCATGACAGAAGGAGTTCTCTGAGACGCCGAGATGAGCGATGAAGTGAGCGTCCACACAGGCTGAATTCCTAGAACTGGCTGACATTGAGCTATCAATCCCTTCTTTTTTGACCATCCCTGGTTCTCCTGCCCAGAGGCCATTTCAGGAGAAGACCGTGGGCCTGGCAGACGCCATGTGGGGATTCCAGTGGACCCTCTGAGGCAGTCAGGGCCCTGCCCAGAGCAAACTCTGTCCTGTCAGAGACCCAGGGCCAACCCTCACGGGACTTTCCTTTTGTGTGCCCTCTCTGCCAGGCTCCGTATTCCCTTGAATATGTAGCAAAGACCATCTCACTTTCCAAGGCTGGAAAAGAAGACAGACGGGGAGGAGGCAGGGCCCCAGGCCTGGGAACAAGTGCACCTCCACGGCCGTGCCACGGCTCTGTCTCCATGGGTTCTGAAAGCACCTTTCGAGATGGGCCCCGGAACAAGATCCGTATTCTGGAGGAGAGATGGAGGCTCGGGAAGGCTGTCATTTGTCCAGAGCAGGGAATCTATGCGCGTCTGATTTCCAAGCCTTATTGCCATCTGTGTTCCAGAATGGGCTGCAGAAAGCAGCCCCCGGGACAGCCCAGGAAGCCAGTTTTCTGTGACTGGAAGAACTCGCTTCCAGCGCCAGGCTGACAGCTTCAAAGTGCATCTCAGGGGAGTGGGGAATGAAGTCTGGGCTGCTGAGATCCTGGCCTGGCAGCAAGATCTGGGCTGGCAGCAAGGACCACTCCATTGTGGTATCTGGTCCACCCTGAAGCCAGGGACATGCAGAGATGGGGGAATCACAATTCACCCAGAGCCCGGAACTGACCTGGCGAGCCTCCGCTCATCGAGCATGGCCAATTTTTGGAGCTGAATTAAAACTCAAATGGGTCCCACCATCTGCTTGTTTTCTAACTGAGGGAAGGGGTGCCAGAGAGCAGCCACCTCCTGCACTCCTTCACTGGCTTGCTAAGTTAACAAGCCTCTGTCAGGCCTGCTGTACTGCTGCACCCCGTGCTGTCACTGGAGTTTAGGGGTGCAGAAGGCTCTTTCCTAGGGGCCCGCTCTCAAAATATGAATGAATGAAATGCTGACATGCAAAACGTTCTCTGGGCATTTTTATATCAGGTAACCGACAGCAGGCTCTGGACATAGAGAAGAGCCCAGTACAGAAATGACTATCTTAAAGCCGAGCAGCACTTTGAAGTTAGAAGTGCAGCAGAGAGAGTGGTCTCCACAAAGGAGCTTTGCAAACCAACAGCCTCTGCTTACAGCCACTGTCCCCTCCCCTGAAAAGAACAGCCAGTTTCAGATATTGGGGGATTTAGCACCAAAAGCAGCCACACGGTTTGGGGTTTGCAGCCATCAGACAACTGGCCATTTAAGAACAGCTTTCCATCTGCAAGGCAATCCAGATTGTTCCGTATGCTGTCACGAAGAAGAAGGAGTTGTCACTTTTGCAACCTCAGGGTAATCCTATATGAACAAATCTAGCAATCAGAAAGGCAGGGGAGGGGAAATGGACCACGAGGTGACGTTTGGCTCCACCTCAGGCCTACCTTCTCATCTTCCCTCCACGATACGCAGATGCCATGCTAAGCAGATACCCTGCTGACATGCCATCTTGTTTGGCCTTGGATGACTTCTGGCCTAAGAGAACCTTGCAAAATAAACCTGGACCCACAGGAGTAGCTGCCCTTGAAGTGGCAGCTCAAAGACTTATGCCTAAACTTGGAACCTGGAAAAGAGGGCACAGAAAGGAAAGTCCCGCGTGGGTTGGCCCTGGGTCTCTGACAGGACAGAGTTTGCTCTGGCAGTGCACCGACTGCCACAGAGGGTCCACTGGATTCCCGACGTGGCGTCTGCTTCCTTCTCCTGAGAGGGCCTCTGGGCAGGAGAACCAGCCAGGCCTGAGTTCAGATTGGGGCCTCCCAGTCAACCGTTTCCATGGGCCACTCTCATGGTGTCGCTAGAGCTGCCAGAACCCCAGAGCTCGAGCCAAAGCGCCAGGAGCGCCTGCCTTTGTGCACCAAGAGCACAGTAGCTTTTTGTTTCTTCTTGCCACTCTGCGGACCTGACTCTACTTTATAAGTCAAATCCCATAGAGATGCTTCTCTTTCTTCCACACAAAGAAAAGAAAATGCACAGACTATTCAGTTCCAGCTTCCAGACTCCACTCAGGAAACCATCGATACGGTAGGAAGAAGAGGCCAAAGACGTGTCCTGATAAGATGGGGCGGGCAGTTCTCACTGCCGCGGGGTGCATGAATGCATCTGCTGGCTGTGAGACGTCGTCCCGTTGGGTGCCACAGTGTTGGCCGTCACTGCAATGACCCTAAAGGCAGCAGATAGAGTGCCGAGTCCAGGCTGACCCACCCACTGCCTGCCCTCTGGCTCAGTCCACACTGTGTGGTGAGGGCTTGGCATGGGGCAGCCTGGCTTGCAGATCAGGTCTGCAGGACCCTGCAAACTGCTAATGATGGCCACTCGTGATCAGCTTCCATAAAGGTCGATGCCCTTGCTTTTAGAGGTCCCTCTGTCCTACTGGGCCAAGTGCTGGGCGCTGTATGCCCTCTTGCCCAGCATACTTTCATGGAGCCGTGTGCACAAGGCTGATGGCCTGCTGTCCCTCACAGGCACCTGGGGCTCAGTGCTAGCCCCTGACTCGGGCTCCTCCATAGGTGGTGGTAGGGGTCCACACACACCCCAGGCTTCTCTGATGACTTGGTTTCTCCATGTTAGCTTAAACACAAGGGATCAGTGGAAATTGCACTAAAAGCACTTGCCTGGATCTTGCCCAAACTGGGGATAAATAAAATCCACAGAGGAAACTTTCTCCCCTTTTCCCCCAGGGCAGGGCTGCTGTGGAGCAGCACAGGAAGGACTCTCTCTGTCTCCACGCACGACCCTTTGTGAAGGCCCTCCCCTCTGGCCTTCTTTCCCAGCCCTGGACCATCACTGTAGGAGTCCTGTTCCCAAGATGCTCACCCACAGGGTGGGTCGGAGGTGGATTTGCCCCACCTCTGAGCTCTCGCTGAACAAAGGAAGAAGCAGCTGACTCTTGGGCTCTGTGGCCGGTGGGCACACATTCCAACCTGAGTGACAATCAGAGTCGCCTGGAGAATGTCAGGAAGCACGGACTTGGGGCCCGCCCTGTGCTGCTGAGCCGCGATGCCCATGGGTGCCCCAGGGTCACTTTTGTTGAGTCTCCTTGCGGGGAAGCTCTGAGGTCAGCGTTAGCCCTGCAGGTTGAACTGGCTCAGCCGGCTGGGAATGCCTGGCTGCAGGGACAGAGTCCTCTAGGACTTCCCACAGCCTGGAATGTGCCCGGGATGCACTGGGAATTTCCCACAATGCAATGAGCACTGATTAAACCCTGTGACTACGGAGCACACTTTTCCAAGGAGCGCTGCTGGAGCCAACCCCTACTGAAACCCCTGAGCCTAAGAACCAACCCACCCTCTCACTGGCCCTGAAAAATGAGCACAGGCCCGTACCCTCCGTCTGACACCTGGGAAGGGAGCGTCTGTCACAGGAACCCGAGAGAGATGACCTGGGCTTTCAGGGTTGTCATGAAGGAAGGGAAGGACCTGGCTGGGCCGGGGATGGTGACTTCCCCACACAGGCTCTGAGCAGGAGGGTGAGGGTGCAGAGTCCACACAGTAAGTGGGGCCCAAATGAGGCAGAAATGAGGCATCCATGGAGCCAGGCCGAGGCAGGCAACCAGCGGCCACACCTAATTACTCATTGACCACTTGAGGCCTGACCGAGAGTGCACATCTGTGAGTCACTCCCCCTGCCAGCTGCTTGGGTGTGTCTCCTCCTCTGGGTGCTAGGAGGAGACACACGGGGTGCAGGACCGTACTTGGGCAGTGCTAGAAATGCAGTGGAGAGAGGGATAAAGACAAATCAGCAACTGCTGGAGCGTGGGAGGGACAGGCGGGAATGGGCCTGCTGGAGGCTGTGTCCGTGCAGTTCGTCCATCAAGTCAGGGTCCAGTCAGCAGCAGAGAGCCCAGGCCAGGCGTTAAGAAGAGAGATGCAGCATGGCGACCTTAGCGAGGGTGCTGGGAGTCCTGAGGAGCCACTGGAGGACAAGGAGGCCACAGCTTCAGGGGAAGGAAGCGTCCGCCAAGGCTGGCAGGACTCGGGGAAGGAGCTAGCCCAGCCCCCAGCAAGGCCCAGAGGCTGAGACGAACCCGCCAGGCACTGCACGGGCACTGGGCCCCAGGAGCTGTGACCCCTGTGCAGACACCGGCCCCAGCAAGGAGGCAGAAAGGAATACCCTCGGAGGCAGAAGGCAGCGATGGGAGCCCAGGAAGCACACTGGCAAAGTCACCCCTTCCCGTCAGGGCAAGGCCAGAAGAGGGCTGGAAAGTGTCCATGGTGCAGGGAGGGTGGCAGGAGCTACTCTCGCCCAACAGAGACAGACTGCAAGAAGCGAGAGCAGCCTTCCCCCAGGACACTGCCCAGTGGCAGCAGGAGGCCAGCCCTGCACAGGCCTGTGGACACCCTCAGACAGCCACACCTGTACCCTGGTACACCTGGTACCCGAGCAGGGGCTTCGCAGCCTCAGCTGTCCTGCGTCTGGGCCCGACAAAGCCTACAGAGGAGACTGTCCCGACACGCAGGGTGTCCAGGGCATCCCAGCCTCCGCCCACCGATGCCGGAGCAACGCCCGGTGACTCGGGACACTGCCCTGTGCTCCAGAGGACACAGCCAAGTTGAGGACCAGGGCTCTGAACCTCACAGGGTGGGGACCTGGAGGTCTGCACTCTGGAGCACCCCTGAGGCGCAGCCCTCCTGGGAGAACGGCCCCTCCCACAGCGGGCAGAGGAGGCCTCGTCCCCACCCTGTCAGCGGGCTGCAGGGCCACTGTCACACAGACGAATCTGGACATAGCATGCTACATGGGGCCAGGGAAAGGTGGTTCAGGAGCACATTTCCAGGGGTGGCACATCCTGTTGTCACAAGCTGCCGAAGGGAAGGAGGCGGAGGACACCCTGACCCCAGCCCTGCAGGAGGCACCCGGCTCCGTGTCAGAGGAAGTGGTGTGAGCTGAGGGGCTACCAAGAGGCCCGGCCTCCCAGCCAGGACGAGTGCACAGAGCAGCACCCCTCAGACACAACACACAACACAACACACAACTCACACCATTCACACCACATGTATACAATATGCCACATGCATGACACACACACAACACACCACAAACACACCATACACACCACCTATAACACCAAGAACACACATCATAGTGCTAAACATATACAATACACCACACACACAGTGCACATGTAACACACCACATACAACACAAATAATACAAACACACCCACCCTGCAACACATCACACACATTACACACCAACACACATATCCCACCACAAACACATATGCACATCACATATGACAAACAATGCACAACTCACACCATTCACACTACACACATACAACATGCTACACACAAAATACATAGGACACAGGCTATACAAATCACTTGCCACACACACCAAATGTGACATAAAAAACACAACACATGTCATACACACTACATACATAACACACACACATTACACACCACACACACTACATGTGAACAATACACCACATACTTACTACACATATAACACCACATGTGCATAATGCATACCATATATGACACAAACACATGTGCTATATACACTACACACAAGTCACCACACACATGCCACACAGCACACAGAGCATGTACTATGTGTGTATCTCACCCATGTACATGTGAGCACACACTATGTGTGCCACGCCACACACACACCACACACATTATTCACACGACAGAGGCTCAGCACACGTGCACACACATACAGGCGTGGGTTTTCATCATCCCTGGGCAGCTCCCTCTGTACCTTTTCCTGCGTCTTCCTCCATGGCCAGGAGATGAGCTCCATGCTAGAGCCGTGGCCATGAGCACTGCAGGCCGTCCGGGTGTGACTCTGCACACCAAGCACCGGGCAGCACTGGCCCAGCGGGAGGGCCGTGTCCTGGGAGAGCACCTGACACTGTGGGATGGGTGAGTCAGGGACAGAGACGTTCAGGAGGCTCGGCAGGAGATGTGGGAGAGCCCGGGGGTAGGCCATGAGGACCGTGCTGGACCAAGCAGGAAGCCTCCCTTAGACACTGATGGACTCACTGGCTTGTCCCTGTCCCCCACTCCCACTGTGTCAAGAGGGTCCCCACAGGAGATGGAAACAAAGCAGGAGGCCCAGTTAAAGGTCATGAACCACAGGGGGATAAATGGCTCACCTCCCAGGATCCCACCACCATGGCGGACCTAAAAGTAGAGACTCAATGACTAAGGGAATGAGTAAGGTCAGGTGCAGTCACGGGACAGGGCCCTGACCCAGCAGGATCAGTGTCGTTGAGGAAGAGGCTCAGAGAGCTCCCTGGCTCTCAGCCAGCACAGGGGCCATGAGAGCACACACAGAGCTGGTGGCACCCGCAGGCCAGCACAGGAGGCCTGGGTCAGGCAGGCCTTGCCAGGGGACCATGGACTTCTCAGCCTCCAGGACTGTGGGAAAGCATTTCTGATGGTCATGCCACCCAGCCTGTGGCATTTAGTCACGGCAGCCCAGACGGACTGCTAGGCTGGCACATGTCAGTTCTCTCGCCGCCATCAGAGTGTGGGAGAGAGTGTGGGAGGCCGGAGAGGCGGGGGGAAGTGAGGGAGGGTGAGGTCCAACCAGGGGCAGAGCGGGTCTCATGCCCTCGAGTCGGCCCTGCTGTGAGGCACGGGAGCAGGCTCGTCCACCACTGAACCTCCAGGTCTGACCACAGGGGCCGAGGGCATTTCTAGAGTCCTCCTAGGCAAGGAGCCCAGTGCTCAAGGGCAGCAGCTGGAGGGGGTGAGTCAAGGCTGTAGTGGCAAGTGTGCAGCCCAGGTGCGGAGAAGCAGGCTGGGCAGGGGCAGCGGGGAGCTGCCTTTGGTACGTGGTAGGTCATTCAAAACTCCCGAGAAAGCTGGATTGAGGAGAAGAGGAGGATATAAGGAGATACTGGGTGTGGGATGGCCAGGTGTGACCACGAGAGCCCAGTCTGGAGCGTGTGGCCTCAGCCTCTCTCAATGAGGAGTCTGGCAGGGCGAGCCAGCCTGCAGCATGTGCCCATGAGCAGAGCCAGGAGAGGTCGGGCTCACAGAGACCACCTGTGCCTTTTAGAAACCTGTGTTCAGGGGGACCAGTACATTCTGCAGCCAGTGAGAGCGGAGAACGTGTGTATTTAAAGTTTTCCACTTCTGTGAGACCCACTCACATTAATCTTCGGATATCACCACCGTGTCCCTGCCTGTGGTGCTGGGTGGAGACTGCCTGGCCCCTGGTCCCAGCCCCAGGACCTCGCTATAGAAGTCCTGCGTGGCCGCTGCCTGCATCAGGGCTGTGGCCCAGGGTCTGGCTAGTGTCGAGTGGTCCTCATGAACAACCAGCTCTTCCTCAAACCCTAGGGAGAAAGGAAGACCAACTACACATGTCACCTGTGCATGAGCAGGCTGCCCAGGCAGTCCCAGACTCCAGGTGGCTGCATCCATTGTACGGAGGGGGGACAAGGTCCCAGGCTGCACAGGAACAGGGAAGCCGAAGGAGGCTGCCACCATCAACCCAGAAAGCCCAAGACTGCTCTGTCCACTCCCTGACTTCCTCGTCCTGAGTCTCACTGTCCATCCTCAGAGCAGGGTGGTCACTAAACCTGTGAGTCCCACCCAGAGATTTGCTTCCCTGTGTAATAATTAGCGACAACGTCTGGATGCCCTCTATGCCTAAAGCATCCCTTCTAAAGGTGGTGGTATCCCAGGAGACAAGGCCTGTGTGCTGTGCTTGGTCTCCTGGGAGCCTTCTGCCTTTTCCCATCTGAAGCACCATTTCCTCTGGCTCTGGTTTCCAGGACCATCTCTCCAGGCTGCCAGTGCAGTCTCTCCCCGTCTCATTGCCCGTCCCTGTTCAAGCACGTCAAAGGCATGCACGAAGGCCCAGGCATGGCTGCCATTTAAAGACAAGCAGGGAGCACGGCACACAGTGGGCGCTCAATACAGCTTGCCCGTCCAGCGACCGAGTGGGCGCACGCGCGGATGGATGAATGAGTTAATGGGAACAAGTGCGGAATCAACTGCGGGGGAAGGCATTCATGGGCGCACAGCTGGGCGACGGGCGATTTTTCATTTATGCTTCAGGATCCGCTCGAAATTCAAATTCTCATTAGGGCGCGGCCCAGAACACAAGCGGCACTTTGAACGACGACCCACAGAAGGGGACGGTGGGGAAACGTGATCACGTCCTTCCTATTGATTAGGACCCTGCAAAAGGGAATGAAAAGATGGGCTTCAAACGCTTTGACTGTGAAAGGCGAAGAGGAAGGCAGTCCTGCGCGGCCTGCTGAAGCCGGCCCTTTCAGTCACCCCACCGCCACCACCAAGACATGTCTGCTGCCCACCACATGGCGTGTTGCCGTGCCAACATACATTCTGAGTCACCCAAGCAGATTTAATGTCATCGCCACGAAGACTTTCTCTTTGCCTTTTTTTGTGAAATTGTTAAAAGGAAGATTCTGACCTACCTAGGAAATTATTTTAATCAGTTTCGTTCCGGAAATAACTATGGGAATTCAGATGTTTCCATTCTGCTGCTTCTGGAGATGGCAACAAATGGCTAATGAAGCTTCTCCTTTCCCCCCAGCCCGCGGGTGAGACGCTGTGATTGGCAGCCGTTCCAAATCCCACATGGAAGGGCCAGAGTGCATAAGCATATGAAAAGCTCGCAGAAATGAAGCTTGTGAAAATGAGAAAAAAACCCGAAATCGGGCCTCGCTCCTCATATTCCATACAGATAGCCATATCCTCCTTCATTCAGCGTCCTGCCCTGCGGCCACGACTCTCAGGGCCCGAGAAGCATGGCCCTGGGAACACAGGCAGCGTCATGTGCCTTGTGCTGCAGCCGTAGCCAGGTGGGCAAGACCCGCTCAGAGCAGGGGCCAAGCCAGGGCATGAGGTGCACAGAGGAACGCGCCATCTCAACACTGACTGGCGACCCAGCCAAAGAGCATGTGAGCACGCGAGGGAAGCACCCGAGGAGCAGAGACGGGTACGTCCCAACACGGCTTGACCGGTTTCTAAGAACACCTGGGTGGCCCTGTGCCGGTTTAGAGCACAGCATCCATTGCTTTACCTGTTCATTCAACTACAAGGATTGGCAGGCAAGTGGTCTCCATCTCTGCAATCACCTCCAATGGAGGTGAAGAAGTGATTCTGTGGGCAAGAAGCTTCCTCCCTGGCCTAGTGCCGTCCCGTCGGCCGCTCTGTCCACTATCCCTGTTCTTTCTGGGGCCTCTTAAACTAAATATTTTCAATATTAAAATGAAATATGAAACCTCCCAAATGCACTTAAAAGATTGACTAATGCTTAATGTGTGTGTATGCTTCCCATGAGCACATCTTTATATAAACCCTAATGCACTGAATTCATTTCATCGACGTCCACTTGGCCACAATGAGAACCCTGGCCTGAGTCCCACACACGTGTCTCCCTTGCCTGTAGCTGGAGTCTTGGGCCAGGCTCTCCACCCCAGTTCTATGGATGTCTGAGGTCTGGTATTCTGCGTCATGGGGGTGCTCCTGAGCACCTGAGTTGGAAACAGCACCCCTGGCCTCAACCCCTGAGGGCCAGTCGCATGCCCTGCCCAAGCTGTGACAGTCAAAATGTCTGCAGACATGGCCACGTGTCTCCTGGAGGGCAAAGTCACAGTTTGAGGCAGACGGGCCTCACCTTTTTGGTCACTGCCCACAGGCGGACACTCCCGCTCCTTGTGGCTCTGGAATGCACTGTTTTGAGGAAAAATGCAGACTGTGCCCAGAGAATGCAGATGGACCATGCGGCCCCTGAGCACAGATGGTGTCTGCCCCGGGCACTGTGACAGACCCTTTGCAGCAACTGTCACTTGGTCAGTACAACAACCCTATGAACAAGACCATCTTCACCTGACTCCAGAGGCAAGGAAACTCAGGTCTAGCAAAGTAAAACTTTCCGCGTCCCCCAGGACCGCAGGCGGTGATGACAGTGGGCTGCACCTCTGGCTGCCTATGACAGAGTCCCAGGCCTTACAGAAGGTGGACCTCAACCCTGGAGCCCAGGCCCTGGTCAGACTGTCCCAGACGTGACCATGGTCCAGACATGACCATGGGGATCGTTTTGTGTGTGTGTGTATGTTAGCTACGTGGGCTGTAGCAGGTGCCGGTGCTGCATGTACTCGTGTGTGTGCATGAAAACTGGCTTGAGGTAAGCAACCTCTACTAGAAGGGTTGACCCAGGAGCCAGCCCTCTTCACCCACCACAAAAGCAAATAAGCCTTGGCAAATCCCACCTGCACCCCTTAATTACAGTCAGTGTCCTCCGGGCAGAAGCCCCGTGTCTGTAGACATACCATGCCCCTGAACTGCTGCCCTCCAGAGACCCAAGAAGCCTCCAGGTGTAGTGACCATATGTCTCCATGCTCTGCCAGAGCTGAACACAAATGTCCAAGGGGTCTCGTCCCTGGTTGCTGGGATGAGCACTCACAGGAGACCTCGAGGGACCCGTAGTCCTAAATCAGACAAGCGTTTGCTCCTTGGTGCCCAAGGAGTTCCACATCCAGCATTCTCAGGGGCCCAGCTTTCCTTCTTCACTTGCGGGAAACCCAGGTGTGATCAAAGCATGTTGCTTCCTCGTGGAACCACATGGAGCATCTGACGCTGATTCACAAGAACAGGCCGCACTGGGGACCTCTGGCATCTCACCGCCAAGGAGGGAATGGTGGGCATGGAGTGTGTCTCGGGGCGGGTGAGAGCCCCGGCAAGCAGCACCCAGGCCACAACGGCAGGGCCCCAGAGGTCATCAGTTGCTAAGGGGTAATAGCTTTCTTGCCACCTCAGGAGACAGGTGTTTTTAAACACTGGCCACCAAAAAAGATGACCCTGAAACCGAAGAATTTCAGACCCTCTGGTCTCTGGATCCCCAGGAGGCCAGAGGCCTTCTGCCTAAGGCCCACCCAAGACACGATTCCTTCTACCTCCTCCATGTCCACATCCGTAGGGTGGGACAGAGGTCCCTTTCCATCTTAGAGGATGAGCACTCTCCCTGCAGTAACTTCTGCACCCCCTGACCTGTGTGTCCAGTCTTGACATCGCTCCAGGGAAGAGTGTTGAGGCCCAATTCAATCAAAGTAAAGCTTTGGGGTCCCAATAACCTGGGATCCATTAGGAAGTCTTGGAGTCCCAGGCAGGACTGCAAAGGGGATTTCTAGAAGGAGCGGGGAGCACTCATGACAGTGGGTCAAGCATATTGGAGTTAGCAAGCCACTGCCTGGCCTCAAAACTCAGGCTGTGCAGCCTTCGCAGGAAATAGGTGTCCACCTGCAGATGATGCCATCTGTGGCCCCCCAGGGACCCTGGACTGGGAGTATGGGTGAGCCCATAAGAGCAGTCTATCCAATAGGGCACCAGCCCCAGCTCTCAAAAGAATCCACCTCCGTGGATGGCACTGGGGTGGGAAGGGCCCTGAGCTCCCACCCAGAAGCCAGGCCTGCAGAAGTCTGCGGCTCCTGTGGCTGTGTGTGGGGGTCGGCCGTTCCAAGAGTGCTCCTCCGAGGGCTTCTCCCAGCGCAGGTTCCTGTGGAAATGCACGAGCCGGGAGCTTGCTCCTTGTCTCAAGAGCAGTCAAAAGCCTTCCCTTAGCCTCAGTCTCACTTCTGCAGTTTCGGTTATTCACAGCCCAAAAAATGCTCCATGGGAAATTCTAGAAATACACGATTCCCAAGTTTTATGACTTTTATTACAGAATGTTGCCATAATTATTCTATTTTATTTTCAGTAATTGTTATTGATCTCTGTGCTAATTTATAAATTAAACTTTGCCATAGGTGTGCATGTCTAGGAGAAGACATAGTAAATAGATGTAGTATACATAAGGGTTGGGGACCTTGCAGGTTTCAGGGGATCTTGGGATGCATCTGGTGCAGATGACAGGGGACCACTGAAATGGGCTGGTCTATGGTAGAGAGAATCTGCACAGGAAGTGTCAGTCAGAGGTCTCCTAAGAAGGAGAGGGAAAGCAGCACGTGTGCCTTCAACCCTCAGCAGAGATGGCGTGAGGACTGTGACGGGTGGCCCTGATGGCACAGGAGTCCTGGCTGATGCAGGCCGCACATTGGCTGCACCCCTTCTGCCTCCGCAGACCTCTCGCTGCACCGCCTGCCACCTCCCTCCCCAACACACCACCGCTGAAGAGCTTCTAAAATTCTCAGCACCTTGAATCTGTGCCTTTCATGTCATGTACCCACTAACCCTCGGGTGGGCTGGGTGGCAGTTCTCTTTATACTTACTCGGCGGGCCTGCGTGTGCCACGTGCGTCCACAGAGCATCGCCATGAATGCTACCTAATGCAAGCATGCTTTCACAAATGAAGTTCAGAAGCATTTTTAGGAAACAAAATTCTTTATTAAAAAAAAATAACTTACAAATTAAGAGAACTCTGTTCATTTTGTGCACAGGTTTTGCAGCCTGGAACAGTCTTCCTTTGTTTTAAACGTAACTCTGCAATACTATTAACGTCCAAACTGCCTTCCGGAGCAGTTTCTGTTCCATATCCTGTGCTGGTACAACACACCACACAGATATAAAACTATTGTAAATAAAACATTTTGGCCAAGACTGGCATATATTTTTATATATTCATATATATTTATATATATATAAAATTTTAAATCAGCTAACAATTAATGTCATCCTTAGTCACAACTGAAGTCAAACTAAATCTTAATACTACATCAATCTGAGTATGTCAGCATTATACCTCCCATACAATATTTAAAATATATTTAACTTTCAAATACATTTATAAAGTACGCCAATAGTGAGAAAATAAAGTCTGAAAACTTAAATACAAATCACCATATAAAAATTTCAGGAAGCCCAGGAGGTCCTATGTACAGACGTCCAGGCAAGCCTGTCCTGAAGCTGGCTGGACACACAGCGCTGGCTGCACGGCTCAGCTCTGCCTTTGCCAAAGCGTCAGAGTGCACAGCCGGGCGACAACTGCACTGGCGTGGACAGAGGAAGATGCACAATGTCACGCCTTCTCCTCTTCGTGTCACTTGGGCATCAAGACCCAAAGCTCCCTTGCTCTCCTATGGAAACCATGCAGCCCAAGGCCACGTTCACAAGCTCCCTGTCCCGGGCTCTGCGTGGCAGGTCATTTGGTGCTTTGCTCCAGCGCAGAGTACTCTGTGTCTGACGCTCTGGAGGCGTCGATGAGCTTGGTGAGGCCCGTTTTGGCAGAGTACTTGAAAATGAAGGCCTTCATGAGCTCGTACCTGTAGTTGCGGTTGATGAAGCTGTAGAGCACAGGGTTGACGCAGCAGTGCACCAGGGACAGGCACTGCGTGACGTGCAGCGCCGTGAAGAGCGCGTTCTCCAGCTGGCAGGTGAAGGGGAGGTAGTGCAGGATGGAGAAGATGTCCAGCAGCACCACCACATGGTAGGGGAGCCAGCACACCAGGAAGACCACCACGTAGGAGAAGATGATCTTCCGGCTACTATGCTTCTCCTGGTCGCCGGACGCCGAGATGGCCCTGGCGAGCAGGAAGTAGAAGACAGCGATGATGGAGAAGGGGACGGCGAAACCCAAGACAACAGAGACCAGCTCCATGCCGATCAGCCACTCCTTGATGCTGTGCTCGGGGTAGAAGGACCGGCAGTAGGTCTCGTTGTTGGAAGCGGACGTGACGGTCTTCAGGTAGTAGGTGTCAGGCAGAGACACGCAGAAGGCCAGCAGCCACACCAGGACGCACACGATGCGGCGCACCATCTTCTTCCTGCGGCTGGAGGTGCTGGTGAAGTAGGTGATGGAGAGGTAGCGGTCGACGCTCATGCACGTGAGGAAGAAGATGCTGCCAAAGAGGTTGATGGAGAAGATGAGGTGCGTGACCTTGCAGGTGAGCTCACCCATGGGCCACTGGTTGTGCTGCACCAGGCTGACCACCCAGACCGGGATGGTGATGACCACCCACAGGTCCGCGATGGCCAGGTTCAAGATGTAGCAGTGGGTGTCGTAGCCTGTGGTCTTGGCCTGGATGTTCACCCAGACCACCACAGAGTTGGCGATCATGCCGATCACGAAGATGAAAATGTAAATGAAGGAGAGCGTGTAGAGCAGGATGCTTTTGTGGGGCATGGTGGGGCACTGCACCGTATCCACCAGGATGCAGTCGCTGCTGTTGCATGGCCAGCTGATGTCAGAGAAGTTCCCCGGCTCCGTGTAGTCAAAGAGATGCAGATCCATGGTGGGGGGGAGTGAGAGGGACCTACAGCAAGCCGGAGAGATGGGAGAGAGAAATCACTCATCAGAGAATCTCACTTCCAGTCCCGACACTGCTCCAGGGTCCTGATAAGGCCCAGCAGTTCTGCTCAAGTTCTGAGGTATCCCACAAAGAAAGGAGAAAAGAAAACAACCGCACGAGAACTGTGTCACATAAACAAACACCCAGAGTCTTGTCCACAAGATGCCCAGAGACGGACCCAGTGTTTGTTCTCTATCTTTTCACAGCTGTGTTCTCAAGACGCCATGAGCCTGGCTGTGCCCAGGGTGTGAAATCAACACGGTTCAGGGCCAAAGAAACGTCAGGCTGCTGAGCCTGGCCACTGCAGTACTGGAGGCCTGCTCCTTCTCAGCGGGGGACGGTGGAGCTATTTTATCTAGGTCCCCCAAGAATGGCAGGGTGGGTCTGCCCCTGCCATGCTGAATGGCAAGCGTCCCGCTTTGGTGTCTGGGTGAAAGCCTTTCAAATCCTCAACCCAATTTGCATTTAAAACATGACCTAGCGCTTATTACCTTTTTGCAGAATTCATATGCAAACCTACATCTTGGTCCCCTTGGCTTCAGCCATGAGGCCACTTGGAGCTTGGCCAGCATGTGTGCAATCCCACAGCCCCAATGCACCCCAAAACCACAGGCTCGGGGCTGGCCATGCCACGTCCGCTGAGGGCAACCAACCAGCTGCCTCAGGCCCTAGCCTTGGCATAGTTTCCCTTTATTTGTTCAACTGCTTCAGGAGCCATGTGTGCCAAGACCCGGGGCTCAGAGGTCACCACCTGCTGCCTTTCTGCAGAGCCGAGATCTGCCAGCTTCTCCTGCTAACCCGACCTGAGGCCAGCAAGCTCCACGGTCAGCCCTTCACGGCCAGCGAGGGCTCGGCCACAGGGAGCCAAGAGTCAGGCTCCCAAAGTGACTCTGGGCTACCCATAGCAACTCCTAGAAGAGGGTCAGTGCGTGTCAGGTGGCCTTGCCAACTGTCTGACATTCCAGGTGGGAATTCTGGCTCCTCCACCCAGCAGTGTCCAACGTAAGACTCGCTGGTTACCCTGCCTGTGTCTGCTGCCCTAGGACAGCAGCACCCACCTCAGCGTTTCCTTAGGGACAAAGGGCCTGACCTGGAATCTCTAGGTAGCAGATGCTCAATGACCCGCCACCTGCCAGTGGCCCAGGGGAAGCCATCAGCTTCTCCCCTTTAGCAGAAAGGTGAAGCCTCGCCGGCTCTCCTCCACTTGGGAAACGGCTCTCACTGGCTGCATAACAACCCCCCACACACACACAGAGGGTCCAGGAGCCGGCAGAGAACACGCACCTAGATTAGGCGCTCCTCAGGAAAGCGTGGGCAGTTCCTGAAGGATGGAGGACACCTGCTGCCCGCCAGAAGCCCCTCCACAGCCTCCAAACTCAGCAGGCGGCCCACTCCTGAATGCCACCCAGGGAGACTGGCAGGCCCCGCGGCTCCCGTGTGGGTGCAGGGGACGTAGGTGGTCGTGCGCTCCCCACCTGGCCTCCCCACCCAGCCTCCGTGTCCTCTGTGCTGTTGGAAGGTCTGGGCATTCTGTGGCAGCCACTTCCCCTCTGCTCCACCATGGAGTGGGTCACTGGCCCTGCAGCCAGGAAGGACCCCACAGCCCAGTGTCCCCCAGGCCCAGGAGGGCACCCACAGAGGGCAAGATGGAGTCAGGACAGACAAACCCAAACAAGGAGACATGGTCTTGTCCTAAGACCCAGCTTCAAGGACTCCAAAAGGACGTTGACCCAATGGGCCTGCAGAGGTGCTGCCAGAAGACAGGCCCTGGCCTCCCAGACTGGCCTCAGAGCATCCAGCCAGCCCCAGACTCCTTGAAGCGACTCCTGCCACCTTCCATTGGCCACCAAGTGTCCTGGGCTGCCCTCACCCTGCCAGCCTGCACCTGTGACTCCAGATGGACGCTACCTCTGCTCTTCCTCGTGGCTCCAGACAGCGCCCGCCCTGGGCAGCGGCCCTGCCCTCCTTCCCATGTCCTTACAGTGGAGCGTCTGCAGCGCAGCTTGGTTTAAGGCAGACTCTCTCCCCAAAATCTCACTGTCCTCATCGCACTGGAAGCAGAGGAGCCGGGATGGAGGACAAACCACAGCCCCACAGCCATCTGGACCTGAGAGCGCTCTGCTGGAGGTGGCTTCAGCCCGTTCTCTGTCCCCACTGGCACAGCCCAGGGCCTTGGCAGGGACAGCCTTAAATCCTAGAGCCCAGAGACAGGAAGGCCCTGAGCCCTTCACAGCCGGCCCTTGGGTCTGCCCCACCCCCACTCTCACACCTGGGTGCTTCTCTGGCCTGGCCTCCCTTGCCCTCCAGAGCACCCACACTGGGCCCTGGTTCAGTCCAGGGAGAACGGCCCCAGGCAGGGGCCCAGGCGAGAGGAGCCTCCTCCTGGGGCTGAGCAGTGTCCGTCTAGGCCCCTCCAGTCTCCCCCAAATCATCTCTGACTCACCCCCTGCCCCTGGCAGCTCCAACCCCGTATCCCCCAGGCCAGAGCAGAGGTGGGCACTGGGAAGGCTCGGGCTCTGATCCAGCCTTTGGCTCCTGCCCCTGCCCTCCGGCCTGGATTTCACTAAGACAGGCAGGCCACCCTCCAGCCACACCCTCTCCCCCCTCAGGGGCGGGGGGCACCACGTGGCAGATGTGGGGGGGCACCACGTGGCAGATGTAGGGCAGAGAGACGGCTGCCGTCCAAGGTGGAGCAAGGAGCAGACAGGGAGGCTCCCGCTGGCCCTGAGCACAGATGACCAGCCACCAGTCACTGGGCACCAACTGGCCTGGGAGCAGCAACACGCACCCAACTGCCATAGGAGCCGGAGGCCCACACCCTGGCCACCCCCTTCTCCTGGGGCCCGAGAGGACCCCTCCTCCCACCGCAGAAGGCTGCAGCCCAGGAGAAAGGCGACCAAGTAGCGTGGCGGGATCAGACCCTCCACAGGTTCAGGTGGGAACTAACGACAACAGAAAGTCAAAAACCAAACCTCTCCACAGTCCCTTGTCCAGAAGAGGACCTGCTGCATCATGGGGACCACTGTGGGCACTCTGTCCAGTGCCGCTCCCGGTCGGTCTGTCCACCCCTGGAGCAGCGAGCTGCCTGCCTGGAACGGCCTCAGCAGGGCCACTCAGTCCTCGCCAGGAACAGAAGATGGAAGGCAGAGGAGCCTCAGCCAGGCGCTGCTTTCCCACAGCCTGGGACAAAGCTCCAGGGCACCTGAGCACGGAGGCAGGGGGGAGAGGAGCTGCGACTCCTGGAGCGTCCTGCACAAAGCCAAGGGACTGCCTGGTCCTGGGGAAAGAGCCACTGCAGGCCACCCGGATCCATGGGCCACTGCGCTCCTCGCACACAGACCTCACGCAGCCATGGGTCTATTTATGCTGGCAGCAGGGACCGCTGACAACCAGGAGACCCGAGGGAGACCCCACTCAGACCAGGCACTGGCCTGCTGCTGACCAACCACAGCTCATTCCTGCCAGCTCGAGGCCAGAGAGCAAGAGGAATTTTGGATATAAATCTGTGTGTTGCCTCTGTCTGGGCTCCGTGCTCGCGCCTGTGAGGGAGGCGCGAGACCCACCTCACGGGCTTCGGCTTACAGCATCTGCACAGAGGTTCCAGAAGAGACCAGGGGCTCAGAGTAAAGGGCGTTTCCCATTCTAGGGTTTTATAATTTTATATGTGAACTATATTTCTTATCTTGAAATACTCACATTTCCCCCAAATGTGCATACAAAATGTTTATTGAAGCAGTAATTTTTTTACTAGCAAAAATTGCAGACCACATAAATCTCTATCAACAGAGGACCCGTTCAATAAACTATGGCATAGTCTCTGGAATATCATACAGCTATAAAAAGGGAGGGACACTGTTTTTCATGAGCAGGGAGAGTTATAACATGCTGTTAGTGAAAGGCAAAGTGTAAACATTATCCCTTTGATGTAGGAGAAAAAGCAAAACTCGAGTGTATTTTCAAATGCAAATGTCATCAAGGGCACAGGAGTCTTCAGTAAGTGCGACCCTGGCAGCAAGGGTAGAAAAAGGGGACAAAGGAAGACTGTAGTTTTTACTCTATAAACATCTGTGTTATTTGAAATTTGACATAAAAAAATCACGTAAATTTAAACCGAGGGAGGAATGACCCACGGAACAATTAAGGCTCCTGTTCTATTTTTGTAGATCCCAGAGAACCCACTGAGAATAGAAAGCCATAAACACAGTTTGCCTTCCTAACTTCTGAGCTTCTCTCCGGCCCAGTGCCGTCCACAGAGTCACTGCTGGGAAGACCCTGCCCACCACCTGCCTCACCCAGCATCCACGTCCACCATGACAGGAGGGGGCCAGCGCTGGACATGGCATCACCTGCCCCTCCTCACTGGCCCTGGGTCTGGAAAGGGACTATCCACCCACCACTCCCAGTCCCAAGTGGTGCGCGAGGTCCTCCGTGTTGGGAGGAGGACGCTCCTGGGAGACTCTCCTCTGGTTTCCGAGGTTTGTTATCCTGACCGCACATCCCTGGCACCGCCCCAGCCCCGGCGGGCAGCCTGGGGGGTTCAGCTGCATCCACGGGGTTTGCCTGAGCTCACCCGGCACTCTGGCGAGGCCAGGATAGAAGTCTCCCAGTTTAGAGTCCCGCGGGGTGGCCAGGTGTGCTCTGAGGCCACGTGCCCTCACCCGGGTTAGCTCCTTCAAGAGCCTGCCGAGTGTTCAGGTGTCTGGCTAATGTCCACCAGGATGCCTTAACAGCTCCCCCTGGCCCTCCAGCCTGGGGAGAGCCCCCGAGGCCACGCCCTGGCCGCTGCCCCTCCACCTTCTCCCCACTCGACCCCGCAGGAGTCCATGCCCCACCCCACCGCCTTCCTGCTCAAGCCTGGTGCCTCCCACCACGTCTCCTTTGTCATCCTCTGGCCACACCAGCAAAGTGGATCAGTGGTCATCGTGCCCCCGAGGCTGGTGACCTCAGCCGGCACTGGGACTAGGTTTCCCAAAGGCCTCTTCTGAATCCTCGCCTCGCTGAGGTCTGCAGGCCTCTGCAGGGCACTGCTCTGGGGCAGGTGAAGGTGAGGATCATCCCCCCGCCCCCCTACCCCGGCCAAGAGCTGAGGAGGTCAGCGAGGGGCAAAACCAGCACTGTCCCCCAGGCCCCAGCAAGGTGGCAGGTACCTCCTGTAGCAGGGGAGGTGCTCCCCCTCTAGTGACCCATGGAGGGCTTCCGGAGTGGCCGCCCAGGGGGCCCCAGGCGGGTTCTGGACTTCAGGGGAGTCGCCCGGCCTGGCTGAGGCAGACTCCCCATAAAGGAGAGGAGGAGGTGAGAGTGGTCTTGGAGGGTGGCAGGAGGTCAGGCTGGCCTGACTCTTCAGCAGCCACAAGAAGGTCTTGAGCCAGGCCACAGCTTGGGGCAGAAGAAGCTTAGAGGACGAAAGTGACACTCATACCCACAGGCCTGGCAGGGGCACCCTGGTGGCTGGGTGCAGAGCAGCCACCGCAGGCACCTTGGAGGAGGGCCCTGCGGCTCTGCAGGAGGCAGATCAGATAAGGTGGAGCCTGTCTGGACCTGAGCCTCCAGGTCACCTCCTTAGCATCTGTCTGTAACTCATGGCCTGTGCCCTGCAAGGGCACTTCCTGGAGAAATTCATTGTACTAACGTAAGAGCTGACCATGGCCTTCAGTCCCTGTCACCGCCATGTGTGCACCTGGAAACTGGGGGCAAGGCGGGCACAGACACCCAGGGACTGGGATCAGATCTCTCTGCACGGCCGACTTGCACTGTTGTGTTTAACTGTTTAACCGGTTAAATCCAGGGGACACCGGACACTGACCGCCCACCTGCAGGCCTGCTCCCCGCAGCCTCTGTGGCTGGGCCTGAGGGCAGCAGGGGCAGCGGTCTGCACCAGGGCCACTCCATGGAAGACAGTGTGGTCCTATGACACCTTCATCACGGCCCAGAGTGACCTTATTTTATGGAAGTAGGGAAGGGCTTTGATTTATTTGTGAACTCAAAACATACTAAACAGGAGGAAAGGAAGAACACTGAATGCAGAGGGGGGACTCCACGCCCATCCTGACACAGGCCGCCTGTTCACATGAACACGGGGGACGCCCGACCCACTGTGAGTATCTGGGGGATAAAGTGAAGGCCCCAACCAGAAACCCGATCCGGTCTATTGTGCTCAGCTGCCGGGGAGCAAGGCTGTGCCCAGCAGAGCAGAGCCGAGGCTCCGTCACAAAGGCAGCCGTCTGGGCTGGCCGAGTGTGATCAGAGATCTCCTCCCCACCCAGCTGAGGACCAAGTGGGAGGTCAGCCAGGCTAGGAGGGCTCCCAGGAGAGACAAGGAGCTTCCCTGGGCCACGCTGGGAAACCTCAGGCTCTTCCTGAGGAAGACGTCCTCAAAGGCCTCCGTGACACAGGAAGAGAGGAGGCGAAGCCATCTGCCTGACACAGCCCTGGAAACGCAGTCCACCCTGCCCACGCCTTATCTGTCCCCCCCGGCCAGCAGTGGCTCAAGGCCACCTGCGATAGCCACAGCCCCTCCACCCTCTAAGATCCTGGGACAAAATAAAGTCTGCTTCCAAGTCCACTTGAAGTTCCACAAAACTGTCACCGAGAAGTTATGCCATCCCCGTCACTTTATAACAAAGCAATAATGGTTGTTTTTGTTCTTGCTTTGGGTGGAGGTTGGGGTGGAGGGTTTGTAATTCCAAACTAGTAGATTCTCTGTAAGGACCTTCATCAAATGGAGCATGCCCAGCAGAAAGCCCTAAAAAAAGTACTAAAATCAGGGACACTCTCCAGGGCACATCCTGGTCTCTCTCTTGCTCTTTTCTTTGCTTTCCTTATAATAGAGAATATATGTCCTGGAGCTAGCCGTGTGTGTGTGTGTGTGTGTGTGTGTGTGTGTGTGTGTGTGTGTACTTCACTAGACCTGACGCAGTTTTGGTTTCATTCTATTATACCTGCTTGCACGTGATCCAGCCGCACAGCATTTTAATACTGTTCTTGTTGCTAAGAGTAAGCTAAGCCCCCTGGTTGCCTGGTTTAAAAGTGCAAATGCCTTCAGGCCCCAAATTCCATTCATGTTCCACAAAATCACTGAGAAAAAACCTAAAGATGTGCAGTCTCTGAAGCCCTCTGCTCTCTCCTCTTACGGTTTATAAAGTGACTGCCCTCCAGCCCCAGGTTGGAGTAACTTCAACCACTTCCCTCCTGTTGACGTGAAAACAGGAGCTCTCTGCCCAAAACCATCACACAAAAAGCCACTGTTCTGATGAAGTAGGGTGTTCTGGGCAGGGTGGTTTTTTTTTTTTCTTCCCCTTTCTTTCTTTCATCCAGAAAGCCTATACTTGGCCTGTTCTGGGCCTGATTAGAAATCATAATACTTTCTCGACTCTCCAAGGACTTGCTGTTAAATGCTTGCTGTTAAATGGGGCAAACTCACCTCAAAAGTCCTCACCTAGTTAAGCAGAAGCTGCTGCCTTGGAATTTTCTGGAGCTTTTTAAAAATTACAACTGCAATGTATGCTCTTAAAAAAAAAAAAAAAAGACTAGCAGCAACACATGGCCGTTCCTCAATTTCCCTGGCTTTTGCATCCCCTCCCCCACCCGGGCTCCTGGAGGCTACACTGAAGCTCAGCAGTTGTGCGCAGATTCAAGTGTTTATGGCAGAGACAGGGAAAAAAGAGCAAATTGTTTCCAAGCTAGAGCTCCCATGTGCAGCTCTGCCCTAGAGAGAGCCTGTGCATCTGGGCTAAGCTCCTGTTCTGAAGGGAGGAAGACCAGCAGCTCATCCCTGAAAATCCACAGAAAGTGCAAGCACCGAAATCAGAAACCACAGCCTCGCTGCCCGGGCTGGGCATGCCTATTTGATCTCCACATTTTCCTGGAATAAATAAAGGAACACAAAGGCGGCATCTGCGTTTTAGAAGAAAAGGAGAAAGTTGCCAGGGCGAGACTGCAGGCTGAAGTTTTAGGGGATGTCACTGCCCCAGATACCTTCAAAGGGCTGTAAACCATTTACGGAGGCCCACTCCTACTTTGGAGAAACTAATTAATCCTGTTGTGAGCAAATGAATGGCAAGCAAGAGAGAGAGAGAGAGAGAGAGAGAGAGAGAGAGAGAGAGAGGGAGGGAGAGTCAGGGAGAGACAGGGAGAGACAGCCAGTCTGACTTTTACAACTTCTCCTTCTCCCTGGAAGTTACAAGTCTTGGCTAACCACCCATTCCTAACCTCAGCCACCCCTGGAATCCACATGCATCTTAACAAAATGGAACAAAATTCACTTCTGCCTGAAGAATATATGTAAATTATCAAACTCTAGACTTTTGTGTGATGCTTTCTTTTCCCATCAAAGTCGGTCTTAACACTTTCTAAGAGAACAATAAATACTTAAATTAGATTAGCAAGGATATAACTGAGAGACAAGATGACCAGGGTTGTATTTAACATTCCCATTTATAGCTTCCGGACTTCAGGATCTGGTAATCCCCCAAAGAGTTGAGTTCAAATACATTCTGGATTCACAGAGATTCTCAACCCAGCCCTCTGGTTCACTTAAGGCTGCCCCTTAAAGTGTTTGTCTTGCCGGTATTACAGCCAATTCTACTTCCCACTCAATATCAGAAGCAAAGCAGGTAACGGTGGTGCTAAGCTAAACCCTATGCCAACTCTGGGCAAGCACAACGGACGGTATGCCTTCTCCCAAAGTCCCTTCCTACTGGAGCTTAAGTACCCACAGCAGCAAATAAACACCAGATTCCTCAATTCAACAAACACACAGGGAAATCGCCTTGCGCCAGTGCCCTGCGCTTTCCATAGCTAGAGGTGAAGCCCGAATCGGCAGAGGCACTTTGAACACAGAGATAACAGCCTGCAGCCTGCACTTCCAGAAACCAGGCTCCCAGGCACCCATCTCAGCAATCAGAAAGGGTCCTCCCAACAAGCCCTCTCAGCTTAAGAGCCAGAGCTCTGCCTGTCCGCTTCCTTTCTCAGCAGGCTGCTGCTGGGCACCGCTTCCTTACCTCGGGGCTGGTTGGGCTCCCGGTTGTCTTCCTGGCTGTGAGCTTGCTCTCAGCGCTGAGCAGTTTTGAGGAACTGTGAGCTCAGGAGCTGCAGACTTGTGTTATATAAGCTGCAGAAAGGCGCCTCTAGGTGGCAGCTTTGTAGCCCTCATGGGCTGCCCCTGCGCCTCCCTGCCCCCCTCGCACAGGCATGCAAGCAGACACACACACAGCACACACACCCCTCTGGTGAACCTCTGCCGTGTGGTTTCCTGCACACGCACACTCTTGGGAAACCCCAGCCTTCCTTCATTTGCAAAATCTAATGAACCACAAGGTCTAGACCCCATGGGGGGAAGTGTCAGCAGAAGAAAAACTGAAAGGAATCCCAGGGCTTTGCAAAATCATCAAATATTTATCTGGTCTCAGGTAGATATTTAATAATCCCATTACCGCCAAGAGTTCCTTTGAATGCCTCTAGCTCTAGGGAAGACTTTGTTCCCAAGACAAATCACCCTGAACTTATGAACTTTGGTGTTGATTTATTAAGGCTGTGTTGTCTTTTGTTAATTCCTCCAAAACAGAAGTCTCAGTTTTGATGTGAGCAACTAATCGGTACTGCACCATATAACTCAGAGTGGAGGAAAGAAAGCCCTTTTATAACAGATCTTAATATATTTTATACATTTATTTGTAAAGCTCTTTAGGTGTAAAATCCTTGAGACTCTCTCAGAGTGCTCTTCACAGTCTGCCCCGTGCCAGACACACATTAAGGACTAATCCACGGCTTTGATAATGTCTTCTCTCTGGTGAGTCCAGCAAACACTTCATTATCATCATCATCATCATCATTAAAATCTACATTCTTATCTAGAAACAGATTGCTAAAGTCCTGTCCACGGAGGAACCCAAAAATGTGTTCCAATGTCATAATTCTAATGCCCCCACTTAGTAAAACCATCCATGATCCTGTAAGTCAAACTTCTACTTTTTCTTCGGGTCCTCGGGACTGAACCCAGGGGTACTTCACCATTGAACTGCCTCTCCAGTCGGCTTTTTTTTTCTTTTAATTTTTGCGACCGGGCCTCCCTAAGTTGCTGAGACTGGCTTTGAACTTATGATCTTCCTGCCTCAACCTCCCAAATCTCTGGAATTACAGGCTTGGACCACCGCCCTCCCCGCCCCCACTGCTGCACTTTCGGGCCCTTGTTCCTGCCAGTTCTGTGCAGTACTGGCCTTCGCTCTGCTGTCTGATTCTCCGGGAGTCCTTTAAGAACAGTTGAGGACCCATGTGTGGAGGCACCGTCTCTGTAAGTACACTTTCTTAGGAGCCAAAAGTTTTCGAGATTCTTTTATGCATCTACTAAAAATAACAACAGACTGCAAAGTGCTGAATCTGGGGGAGTGGAAGGTCAGTGTCACGTGGCTGGAAAGCTTCTGTGTGCAGAAAGCTCTTAACAAAAGCAATATTTTGTTTAGATAAAAGCTTCGCATTTTTCCCCTGACCTTCGGCAGACCCGCTCAGCGGGGGTGGAGCGCACACCTGCTTTCGGGAGGCCAGCGCCAGGCCCGCCCTGCCGCTTCCACGCGGGCCGTGACCAGCGCAGTTGCTCCAAGCTCCCGAGATGCAGCAAAAGCTGCCCACTCACATCCAGGGCTTAGGCGAGACCTGGGCCCTAACATTCTGCTCTGTGCGACCCAGGGGACCAGGCTCTGAGCCCGGTGGGAACGCACAGACCTCCAGGGACTGCGCGGCTTGACTCTAACTGCGGACTGTCCTTCAGGGAAAGCTTTTGGGGTTGGACAGCCTGCGCGCACCGCTAGGATAGGGTTTGAATCCGCCCAAAGCCCAGGCGCTCTCGCCAAAAGAACAGCTGCACTGACGACAAACCTAGGACAGGATGCATGCCATTGCTAACAAGGAGGAAGGAAAACGCAAATAGTTGTTAAAAATGGTGAACCCACTTCACTTACACCGATGTCTGGGCCCACCCTCGCACGGGATGAGAATGCAGGCTTCCGCACCGCGAAGCACCGCGCAGCACCCAGCGGCAGCCCCGCCCCGCACCCAGCTCCAGCCATAGCCTCGCCCAATCTCGTCCCTCACCCAGCTCCAGCCCTGGCCCTCACTTAGTCGCAGTACTGGAGAGCATTAGGTCCTCCAAGTCACCACCCAGCTGCTCCACCCGCCCCAAGTTCGGGCCAGGACGCAGGAGTCTTTCAGAAAGCCGGGTAGGCTAGTCCTGCACCCGGCTCCCTCCCTGTGAGGAGGGGCTAGGCGCTGGGCTGGAAGCTGGCACCCTGAGCCTTCCTCTTTCCCAGAACAAGTCCTGGGGGGAGATCAGAGGTGAGCAAGCCATGATGCTCGGGGAAAAGCCAAGACCTCCCTGCCCTGGGACCTCAAGTGTCTTTTGGATTTCCAAATCCTGTCCCAGCCTTGGCAGGACTGGGTGTATTCACTCTGGTTTTAAGGCTACTGGGCCTTTTGGTAACCTCAAGTGTAAGGTCCTATTTAATGCCTGGTTTTGTTAGGAATGTGTCTGGTCACCAACCACAGGAAACTGAGAAGGCAGGAAGAAGACACTGTCCCCAGAGTTGTCCTAGTTCACCTAACACTCAGTGCTCACTTCTCCTGAGTGCCTGATGGGATGGGGTTCCCAGCTAAGCTCCGCCTCCTTCCCTGTCTATTAAGTGCACCTGGGTTTGCTACTCTCTGGGGTCCTTTGGTCTGCAGCTGAGATACCACCAGCCTTCTGCCTGAATCTGAATCACTTAAAAGGACTGTATCCTGGAGCCCCAGGGCTGTGACATGCAAAGTACAGGCTGGACACACCCAGTTATGATGGGCAGCACATATGGCCCCAGAGAGATGCTCAACTGGGCCCTGACCTAGGGACCAGCATTAACCACCCTGAAATGCTGACCCTGGGAAGAAGCTTCACTGTCCAGACATGCAGCATGGTGGTCCTTCCAGCCAGACTGGACATCTCCCCACCCCCACCCCCCGAAGCTGTGACACCAAGCTCCTTCTGCAGGAGGACTTAGAAGTAAGGTCAGAGCCCTAGCCTCCAGGGGCCCATGTTCCCAGTCCAGACAGATCTGACTCCTGGCTGACCTGCACGTCCCCTCAGGCTGCTCAGCCTCACAGAGGGTTGGGTCCCTTCTTTAGCAGTTAAATAATGATGAATTCTGTTCTTGCAGGAGCTTGTCAGGATTTTACAAGGGTCAGCAACTCCAAGGTACCGGAAGGGCTGGTTTTCCCCCCCTCCCACCTCTGTCATCCCCAGACTCTAGTGGCACCGAACACTTTTAAGGAATGCAATAGAACGTGACCCAAGGCTCATGGCCTCTGGTGACTTCGAGAGGCTTCAAAGCACAGCTAAGCACAGCAGCACCGCAGTGTCCCTGCCAAGGGTGTAGCCCACAGTCTTTCATTTACTCCTTACAAAAATAGTGGCACTATTTTTGTCCCACTTTTGTGACAAGGAAATGAAGGCCCACAGAGAGCAGGTGAGCTGCCCAAGGGTGACTCAGAGAGTGGCCGTGCACACCTGAGTTGGCTGGTCATAGCACATGCTGCTGATACCACCGGAGAACAAAGATAAAAATTGTTCCGCGTGTATCAAGGGCTGAGGGTGGTGCTCAGTGGAGGCCTGCACTGAGCACGCACAAGACTGGGTTCCAGCTAATTTATTAAGGAAATCCCTTAGAAATTAGCAAGAAAGGGAGAGAAGGACTCTCGGGGCCCGCGCTCTGCTCAGTGTCTCCATGGCCTGTGGTGCCATGGCTCTCTGCAGCCCAGGCTGGGGAGATGAGGGTACCTTCTCCTAGGTCCTTCATCACTGCATGAGGGCTGCTGGTGGAAACTGGGGAAATCGGGCTCTTAGATACTTTCCGATCTCTACCCATGTGGGCCAGGCAGCTCCTGTGACCCGAGGTAGGCTCCCAACAGTGAGTGACTGACCCAAGCACAGGCCGCCCACCCACATGAAAAGTGCAGGAGGGGTGGACAGAAACAGCAGGGTGGAGGGCGCTCACAGCAGCCTGCCAGCGTCCCTGAGCCTCTGCGTCCCTAAGGCCTCAGTTATGGCCAAAGTGAGGGTGTGCTCTTCAACACCCAGACCCTGGCTCCTGCCTCGGGCCTTCTCCTCCTGGGAGGCTCCTCCCAGGGACGGCTGCAGGCAGCGTTCTTCTCATTCTTCTGATACAGACCTAAATGTAATTGCTTTAGGAAAACCTTTACCACTGGCTGCAGGGCCCTGCCGGCCCCATCCTATCTTACTGGTCTGATTTCTTCTCAGCACTTATCACCACCCCAAGTTACCAGTTTACCACTGCTAGAGCATAAATCCCTTCAGGCAGGAACACTGCTGTCTACTTAGTGCCATCCCCACCACACTGTTCTTGGCATATGCTGGATGCTTGTGAATGCCATCTCAGTGAACAGACTCAGAATCTCACCGTGGAATCAGGGTTTGTCCCCGCTCTCCATATTTCACCCACTGTCTTCCTCCTAGAATTGAGCTGGCAGCAAAATATCTCAGGACAACTTAAAACACACACTTTGAAAATGGGTAAAGATTGGATCAGTGCTTCACACAAAGGGATATTCAGACAGTCTACTCAGACGGCAGAGACCACAACTTCCTTAGTCCCTGGGGACTCAGTACCACCAGCAAAGCTGAAGTGAAAACTGTCCACAGGGACGTGAACAACCAGAATTTGCACACACTAGTGCTTCTCAAATTCCACGTGGTCAGAGGCCAGCTCTCTCCTTTTCTTTTTAAATGTCCAATTCATGGCAGTCCAAAGCACAGTTTCACTGAGCTCGCCCAGCATGACGCACATTCCATGTGTGCCTCCTTGTGCAAGTGTGACAGCCTCTGAACCAGCCTGCACACTGCGAAGGCCCAGCCAGCCGCCTGACCACTGCTCTGTGTCACAGCAAGTTCGCATTTCTATAAAGGGCTCTAAATGTGCACACACAACTTCCGGACCTGCCTCCTTGCACATGAACCTACAGCTCAGGGTCCACACTTGGAACCGCACCGCTTCACCAGGTGGTGTGTGCACATTGGCAGGGCCACTTTGTCAGGGTGTACTCAGTCCAGCACACACACACACCCTGCAACCCAACATCACTGCAGCACACACACCCAACCAGAAAGTGTACACGCTGCATCCAAACACTCAAGCTCCTTTACAGCAGGACTGCAGGAGCGCCAACTGAAAATAAACCAACATTACCAGGAAAGAACGTTACAGACAGTATTCTTCATGAACATAGACATAAGAGTCCTCTTTAAAAAAAAAAAAAGTAAAACAAATGCAACAATCTACACAACACACTAAAGGAAATGCAAGTTTGGTTCAACATCTGAAAATCAATGTTGCTAAAATTACTAAAGCACTTGATAAAAATGCAAAGTTAACTAATGAGAAAATTCTGTAACAGTAAGAATACAATCATTTCTATTTCATTCATTTCCCATATTTGATATGGGACATGTGAATATGACGCAAGCCAGATCGGGACTCTCATGGCTGGTGGCATGCCTGATGGTAGAAAGGGAAGGCTGGACTTGTACCCTGGAGAGCAGCGAGGCCACCTGTTGTCACCACTCCTCTCATGGTGCCGGAGACTCCCTCTCGAACAACGAGATGTGTATAAACTGGAGAGAAAGAGGCAAAACCACTGCTGTTAGCGGCTGACTGGCGATTTATGCAGAAAATCCTGATGGATCTACAAAACTCCTTCAAGAGCTAATGAGTGGATTTGGAAAGGCAACGGAATGCAAAGTCAGTATGTGAAAAGGCCCTTGTGTTTCTATGTCAGCAGCAAATGATTGGAAAATGAGTTTAAAACTCCTTTACAATAGCCTACAAAACAGAAAACACACGGAAATAAATTTCACCAAAGACACTGAAAACAGAGGCTACGACAGCCAGCCCAGGATAAATGGAGAGGTATCAATCGCGCTTGTGGCTCAGGGCACTCAGTACTGTTATCGGTCTGTGGGGTTGTGTTTTTCTATATATAACCTCTATATTTTACTTTATTTTATGTGGAATATTAAAAGCTGGCCACATGGAAGTTGAGAGCAGAAGGGTGGTCCCAGAGGCTGGGGCCGCTGGAGGAGGGCGGCAAAATTTGAAGGATGGGCGACAAGTCCCAGTTAGAGAGAGATAGAAGTTATGTCCTGTAGGTTTGGAAAAGTCTGAAGAAAGGATTTTGAATGTTTTCACCTCAAATAAATGACAAATGTTTGAGGAGAGAGATAAGTTGACCCTGATTTAAACACTACTGAAACCATCACGTAGTACCTCATTGATGTGTGTAGTTTTTATTTTTATGTACCATTTAAAAATAACATGATTTTAAAAAAGAGAAATCAGTCATCTGTGGGGATGGGGACTGAGTGGAAGAGGAATTTCTGGGGGTGCTGGGAACATGTCATGTCCCCTAGGGTGGCGGTGACATGGGCGAGCCTGTTGAAATGTAGCCTTAAGACACAGGCTTTTCAATGAATGTTTGCCTTGATTTTTAAAAAGCAGGTTGCAGAATGTTCATCTAAAGTAATACCGTTTATGGGAAACTTGAAAGTACTGAAAAACAAGTACCTGTGGTTTGTAGAACTATGCAATACCCCCGGTGGAGCAAGTCTCCAAGCAGCCCCCAGGACAGTGGCTACCTCTGAGCAGGGAGAGAGAAGGCCTGCCTCTTTGTCCCCAGTGATACCGTGGCAATAGCGAACTAAAAACCCAGCTACAATAAAGTCAACGGAGGCCACGGCTCTCACTGTAGAGAACAGAGCCACCAACACGGAAGGGGAGGAAACGCGTCCCCATCCATGGGACTGGATTTCGAGGGATTAGTGCCAAGCCCCTGTACTTCATGCAGACCTATGAACAGATACCTTAATGTCCGTGTGTGTATATGCATGTCCTGGAGCTGACTAATGGACAACCTGGGGATCGCAGGACCTCAGTAGCATTGGGCACAATTTGCACCACCTCGTGGCATCCACATACCATTTTCCACCGTGCTCCTCAGAGAGGCAGATTCTAGGATGGCTTAGGGAAAGAGAAAACTGAGCCTGGACCAACTTCCTGTACCAGAAAAGAAGGAAGTGTTCCAAGAATGATGGGGATGGATCAGAAGGACCCAGAAGCTGTGGTTTTGCTTTACTCGCCATGATCAAAAGGCCTGAGAAGAACAGCTGAGAGGGGGGAAAGTTGATTTGGGCTCATGGTTTCAGAGGTTCAGTCCACGGTCAGCCGAGTGCCCACAGCGAGGCAGAGCATCATGGCAGAAGGGCCTGGAGGAGGGGAGCAGCTCAGAACACGGCAACCAGGGAGCAGGAACAGAATATACCCCCAAGGCACAGTCCAGTGACCCACTTCTTCCAGACACACCCCACCTGCCTGCAGTCACCATCCAGTTAATCCCCATCTGTGGATTAATCCACTTGAAATCTAACCATTTCACTCTGAACAGTCTCTCATTGTCTCACACTAAGTTTTGGGGGACACCTCATATCTAAATCCCACCAAGCCAGCTCCCTTGGTGAAATCAAGAACAACATGAGCTGCAAAGACTAATAATGAGAGAATCGTATTGAAATTTACTGAACAAATCAGGAAGCCACAAGAACACATAAATAAGAGTGAACTAAATTTTGAGTAAGAAAGAAATATTTCTGTAGATTCAAAATCTCTCTCTCCCCTCAGAATAACAGTTGACCGCGTCGGAGAAGAGAGTGGAGGAATCTGAGAGTCCTTTCATCAGGGGATTGCGTGACCACCAGGAGGGATGAATGCACGGTCGCTGTCCACACCCTCACCTCTGTAACAGGGCTGAGGTTCAAATCTCATCACGAGAACCGTCAGACACACCCAAACCCACTGTCAAGGGATGGCCGAGAGCCTGCGCCAGGCAGAAAGGCACTGAGGAGACAGGGGCCCTGGATGCAGCCTGTGACTCCCGGGGCCCTTCCCCGAAGACCGCAGCACAGACAGGCAAAGCTGGGGTGGGGCTGGGGACCTTCCCAGTCTGGGTGGCTGCGTGTTTGTGAGAGCTGCCCAGGACGTGGGCTGGGGAGGGTGTCAGGTGGGCCACCACTGTCCCCTGGTTCGGGGAAAAGTCTCTTTTCTTCACTTGAAATTGCATATGTTTATGGTTATTTCAAAACAAAAAGGGAGGTAAGAAGGCAGGAAGGACAGGGAGAAGAAGTGGAGGAGGGCCCTGTATGAAGTTCACCTCCCACGTCGACTCAGGTTCTTTAGAGGCCTTTCACACACAAGTGAAAACAGAATGTCTACCTCCTCCAGATCCGTAAACCTGAACTCCCAAGCCCCTATCAGCAGAAGTAAGTTTAATAGAGATCCTCGGACATTGATTCTTCGGGGTCTAGGTATTTTTGAACTGAATTTTTTTTTTTTTTTTTTTTGGTTTTGAAGCTGAAGCCTCTCTATTGAAGTTTAGGACTGTTGGTAAAGTTTCAGAGAAATGAGACATGGCTCTGACCCCTGATGTCTCATTAGGTCCTTGGGCTTTGGTATATTCTCCCGGCAGAAGTTTCCCGGCCTCCGTCAGAGATCAGAAAACACTCTTTTCTGTCACACCTCACAATGAAGGGAAAGTAGAGAAAGCAAGACTTCACTCAGAACTTCCTATTCAAGATCGTTCCGCCTTTTCTTAATAAACCAAAAGCTAAGAATGAAAAATGTTGAACCCAAGGAACAGCAAATAGTATAAAGTATCCCGAGTGTCCACCGAGAAAGTTTAACCCGTGAATATTTTGCTTACAGAAATAAAAACACTGCAGAGACGAGGTGAGCACCCGTCAGAGCACCTCCCCCTGTGCCGCAACCCCTCTCCAGCAAGGAGGACACGACACAGGATTCTTCTTTCAGCAGTTTATTCAGGCCTTTACTTATGTGTCTCTGGAAGCTTCTTCTATTACTACTACTACTACTACTACTACTACTTCACCCGAGCGCCCCAGCCTTGATAAAGCACATCAAGCCCCAATGCACAACTGCCACGTGGACCTTTCTCATAGGGTGTTTTACAGCTACGTGCCAACTCTCCCAAAATAAGGAGTTGTTTAACATAGGCCACGGCGCTTATCAGCGCCATCTTGTAATGGCGACCACGGACCGCTGACACGGCTCACCACACCCCTGCCCATCTCTCCCCTGCAGAGGTAGCCACTGTCCTCTGGATGCTGGGGAGACTCTTACAGAGATCTACAAAGTGCACATGCTAGGCCTTGAACACTCAAAGTTTTACGTAAACAGTGTCACTTGCTGTGAATAGTCTACCACTTGCTTTTTTTTTTTTATTGAGGCAAAATATGTTGAAAATGGTCCTGCTCCATTCACACTCCAGACCACACTTGGAGCCTGTTCCTGAGGGGACTTAGCCACCACATGGGGAAAGAGGCCCAGCCCTCTAATTCCTGGGATCAAACACCCCTGTTCACGTGGCTGTCTGCCTGTCTCTCCTACCTGTTGTGCTCGAGCTCAGTCTCAATGGCCAGTCTCCTGGTGCCTTCTCGGATGGTCCTCCCTCCTCAGGCCTCCCCGCGCCCCCCTGATCTGGAGACCAGTGTCTAGATGCGCTGGCTCAATCATGCTTCATGACAGTGATTCCTGTGAACTGTCCAGAGGGTTGGTACCCTTCCCTGCTGAGGGGCTGAGTCTTGCTCTTGCTTTCCCAGGACAGGAAGGTGCAGTTCCAGGACAGGAAGGTGCTGAGCCAGGGCCACCATGGTCCCCACAGTGCCGCGTGCTTGTGAGCCGTGTCCTGCACCCGAGCTCACCGCAGTGCAGACAGCAGGTGGGAAAGCTTTTCTGAGCAAGGCCCCTGAGGAGGGAATGTTCCCCAGACGACCGGCACAGGCAGGATGGGATGGCTTTCTGCCCTCTTTACCTCCCCTCCCTTACTGCTTCCAACACTCGCAAACCAAGCTGCTCCAGGCCACAGGCCCTGTGGGCCCACTCGGCCCTGCCCTGCATCCTCTGACCCTCAGTGGTGCCGCGCATGGTCCAGGCAACTGCCCCTCCACCTCCAGAGGACGCGAGTTTCCCTTTGTGCTTCTCTGCCTGCGGCTCAGGCAGCGAACCTGTGGGTCTGTTTCCAGCAGCGGCCAGGCCAGGTCCTTTTCCCACTCAGCTGTGGCCGAGGGTGCTGAGCTCGGCACTGTTTTGTCTCTCTGGCTCTTTGCTGGCAGCTCCTTGTCTAGTTCTTTTCTGCCTTAGCAAAGTGGAGGAGTCTGTGAAGGACTGTGAGCACAAATGTGCCCCACGTCGCGGTGGCTTGCTTTAGATGTGGCCACTGCGAACTCTGCTGCTTCTGGGCTCCGGTTGCCACCCTTCCTGGGTCCCTTTTGTGGCCACGTGCTGCTCCTCCTCTGCCCAGTTTCCTTCACACACGTCGCTGTGAACACACCCTCTGTACGCAGACACTCCTCACAGGGCCCTCTTCTGATTGGGTCGTCGCGGTACATCAATTGCAAGTTTTCACTGTCTTTTCCAAATAATATTATTCTCCCCACAAAAGAAAAAGGGAAATTGTCTTGTTTACTGCAGCATCTAATAAAAACTTGTAAAAACTAAAACAGTGAGGAAAGAGTAAGAGGAAACCATCCCCCAAACTCTCAAAGGTGATTTTCCTTGGGGGTGGGGACTATGTGATGGTTTTCCTTAGCTGTTATTTTACTAATTTTTTCAAAATTTTTTACATGCAAAATTCAGTAGATGAGCTTTAGACCGATGACAGATCTTTCTCTGTTTCCAGGATTTGTCCCCTCCAGTCCCCTCACACATGATGCTAAGGACACACTAGCAAGTCCCAGGCCAGTGACCTTGCAGGGGGGTCTCCTCCCTTTTCACATCTCTTTTCAGGATCTCACAATACACATTTGCATCCAAAAAGATCGGCCCTGGTCTGCCCTGGGAAGTGCCCAGTCTTCCTTTCAAAAGTGTCAAAACTCTGAATCCGGGTATTAGTCAGGAAAGCAGAAGGCTGCTCTGAAGGAGAGGCCACATTTCTTCACCGACATGCAGATGTGAAAATGGGAGGCATCAAGGCCAGAGCAGGGACAAGGTTCCGAGTCAGGAGGCAGGGTGGGACCAGCAGCCGGACCAGAGGGGAGGCCCTGGGCCCCTTGATCTGCCTGGACCAGGGCGGGGCTGTCTCAGAGCAGGATGGGACTCAGCCCCTCCAGGTCCTTTGTAAGGGGTCCCAGCTGCAAGATCAGAGAACCGAGGAAACAGAAAACCAAGGAGATCAAGGTCTCGGAGGTCTTGGCTCAAATATAAATCAATGCTGGTTGACGTTAAAACGAGCCAGCCCGCGGGGACGTTATTCTCAGCAGAGCAAGCTCATGCGCTGTGGGCACCTCTTGCACTCCACCTCTCTCTGAAGCTTACATTGTGCTGCAGGGGGTGGGGGCAGGTGAGGAGCCCAGCCCCAGCCCTTTTGTACCATGGAGTCAGCTAGTGTCCGAGCAGCTGTTCCCTGGGTCCCATTTCCCACAGAGACCGTGCGCGTTTGGGGTTGGGCTCTCAGCATGGCTCCATGGCGCCAGGTTACCCTCAGTACTCTGCATCCATCGCAGCACCGTGTGCCTCAGGTGTCACTGGGAAATGCTTTCCAAGTCCTTCCTGGTGCATCAGGAACACTATCCTTCCTGTAGTGAAAGGCTGGTCTGGAACGGCCACCTGCAGCTCAGAGTCTCCCTGTGATTCCCAAGGCCCAAGCAAGGGACTTGAGGTGGCCAGGCGGGTCTAAGACTCAAGGCACAGGAAGTCAACTTCCTGGCTGAGGCCTCTGTGTAGCACCTGAGTGCTGAGAGGCCACCGCCCTGCCCACATGGGGATGGGGACGTCAGAGGCCCTGCAGTGCTGAGGGAGGGGGCAACTGAGGCAGAAAACAGGCAGATCCTCCCCTAGGAAGAGAACTGTCCCAGGATCAAGGAGAGGCACTCAAGTAGACGCTTTGAAATAAGCAACCAGGAAGAGGCCCGGGCTTCCCGGCTGTGGTCAGTGGAAAGCAGGAGCCAGGCTTCCAGTGTTCGCTGCAAGGTGTGTCGGCAGCAGTGAATGGGTTTGTCAACAATAAACGAGGAGAGCGATAATACAGATGCATTGCTTATCTACTCTCACCCCGAGAGCTCCCAGTAACGGCTCGGAGGATCATTGCAGCTGTTCCACAGGTAGGAGGCCAGGCCCCGGAGTCACTCGCTCTTCAGTGCAAAGTCAGCTTCAGGCCCCAGATGCACCTGCTCCCTGCTCCCAGGAAACCTGCATGGCCAGCAGCCGGGTCTCGGGCTACCTGCTTCCCCTCAGCCTCTCTGGTGGCATGGATCAGTGTCTCAGCTCTGGCTCCCAGGAAGGTGGTGCCATCGGTGAGCACGTTTCACTGCCCTGTGGCATTAAGAATATTCACCCACCAGTCCCAAGTGCACCCTGAAGGCTAAAGGACTTTCCTCAGCCCAGCTTCACAGTCAGCACCCTGGCCTGGCCGGTGTGTGGGCAGCAGGGGCCCCACCTGACCCTGGGCATCTTCTTTATATTCCAGCATCAGAGGCCCACCCCACCCCGGGTACAGGAAGGAAAGGACTGCCGTCCTCTTCCCACATTCCACCTTTACTGCGCAGATTGGCCTGGGACAGCCAGCCTCTCTCAAGACCGCAGGGACAAAAGGTGTGGGGTGCAATCATTTGGCCACAGGCAGCAGAGCTGGAGCCCTCTGCAAACCTGCGTCTAAGGAGCTCTTGTCGGAAGGCCAGTGGGCACCCTGGGCAGAAGGTGCCCCATCCAAAGCAGCCAGCCTTAGCCAGCGGTCACTATATGAGTGATATTAGGAAAACTAGAGAGGTGGACACGTCCTTGTCATTTAGCGCATTCGATGATTTGAAAACCCAGCTCACCCACTAGTCCTGTAGAAGTAAGTGGATTGAGACACAGTCCACAGCCCATTAGATGGTGCACACATCACAAATGCACTGCCCAGGGGATGCCAGGCACTGTGATCACCTGTTCCTGCCTCAGCCATGGAAGGACACCACTGGTGGTCACTGCTCCTTATGGTTTGGGTGTGAGGTGTCATCTTGAAATGATGATATTATAAAAGCTGAAGCCTAACCAGTGGATTAATCCACTCGATGGGCTGGTCATCTGAAAGGACTATCGTTACCGTACAGGTGATGTCTGCAGGTGGGTAGGTGTGGCAGAGGTGGTCAGTCACTGGAGCATGCTTTTGGAGTTTTGATTTTTTCCCTATCATCTTGCTCTTGGCTTTGGCTGCCGTGAGCAGACACTCTCCCCTGCTGGGCCCTCCCTCCGAGATGCTCTGCCTCACTTTGGGCCCAGAGCTGTGGAGTTGGCCACCACGGACCGAACCTCTGAAATAAACAGTGCTCCTTCTAGGTGCTTTGGTCACAGCAGTGGAAAGCCTACTAGCACAGCCCCCTCCCAGCTGTGGAGGGGTTGGTGGCCTGTGGGGCAGGACAAACCTCCCACCAGCCATGACCCTTCTCCTGTTCTCACACCCAGAAGGGCAGCCAGGGGAGGAGGTGCAGCCACGATGAACACCTCTCTGTGCTGGAACTTAGCAAGAAGTTACGGTTTGAAATGTACTGGCCACCTCCCTCCAAGTGGCCGAGCCACCCTTGGTCAAGACACCTCGTGGAAGGAGCTCTTTGGAAGCACAGAGTGCAGGGCCCAGAGGACGCGAGCTGGGCGCACTGAGGAACCCAGAACATCTGGGGTCACCCTGCTAGCTGGGCAGCAACAGGTGGAGCACCCAGAAAGGGTGACCAAGGGCTCCCAGGCCAGGGCCATGGGCAGGCTTAGGCCACATGGGTCTGGGGTGGGTGTCCCCTTCCTACACCCTACTCTGCTCCCAGCTGGAAGGGCAGGCAGGCTGCATGGAGCCTGGAGCCTGCTCAGCTGGAGCTGGGGGCAGGATTCTTGCTCGGGAGCTGGGGATCCTGGGAAGCAGGCAGCGCCCCATCTCCATCTGACGAGTGGATGGCCCTGGAGAGCACCTCAGCTCCATTTTACTGGGGAAAGAGGAGCTGCTCATCACCTTCAGAGAAAGAAAGTCAGTCACAGGTTTTCAGCAGCACCTTAAAGCCCCCAGGTTTCTTCCAAAGTTGAACTAAGGTGATTAAGATTTTAATTAGACTGCTCCCATTTTTTACTCAAAGATGCTCAAATTAAAGTTTTAAGAACAGCATTAATTATGTACGCCCTTCTTGTCACCATAAATTATATTCCAAATGGTGAGATGGCCTTTTTGGATTTATGTGAATGAGCTTTTAGCAAGCAAGTTGGCAAGAAACTCATCCGCTGAGAATCACTCACAATTAAATAAGCACCAAGTGGGCCGGCGTGGACCTTCACTGGCTGTTATATCAGAAAACGCCAAATGGGGACCCCGGGAAGCAGGCAGCGCCCCATCTCCACCTGACTGTCCTCCAACAGTCCTGCACGGTCCCCACAGAGCTCTCTTTCCAGGCTGAATGATCTCTCCTGCCCCTGCAGCTTGGTGTGCTCTCTCTGCCGTGCTCTCCCTGGATGGATTTGTTCAGGAAAGACGGAACAAGGCCAGGGCTCTGCCGGGAGTCCACCACGTCCAGGGCCACACTCTCCAGGGAAGATGAGCTCAGGAGAGTGGACATCTTACCATCTCCACTTTGTTTCTGGCTGGAAAAATCACCCCTGAGAATTCAGAATAACAGACCAGCCCTCATGTGGGTTTAAGGCCTGATTTCAAACACCACTGAGGCCCAGGGAACCTTGGCTGAGAACCTGGGTGGGGTAGACCTTCCTGCAGGCTCCCCACGGGGGCAAATCTTGCTCTGCAGGGAGAAGCCCTTGGCCCACAGCAGGGGGCTCCCTGGACACTGCTGGTGGGTCTGGAGTCACAATGGAAAGTTCTTAAAACCCACAGCACAGGGAGAAACCCAGCGCCAAGAGGACTGGGCGGAAACAACAAGCCACACCTGCGAGACACAGGCATTAGAAATGCTGGTTGCCGACCGCAGGACCAGAACGCAACACAGGGTGGAAAGTGGAAAGGCCCGTGGGACCACCTAGCACCTGTCCAGGTGCAATTCCAGATGGGAAGACTGAAGACAGGGGCCCTGAGAGGCTGGGGGAAATGGCTCAGAGTTTTCCAGAACCAATAAAAAGCACAAACACTCAAGAAGCACAACACTGGACACACCATGAAGACACTCCAGAGCACCGAGGGCAGAGACGAGAGCTGGGAAGCAGCCCTGGAAAGAAGGTAGACACTCCGAGGACTGGCAAGGAGACCTGGCCCCCGCTCGTCGCAGATGGGCCTGGGCAGCAGTGCCTGTCCCATGCTGTCCACCTGGAACGGCAAATTGGGCGCGGCTATCTGTGAAGACGGAGTGCACAGTGAAGGCCTTTCAGGTATCAGCACCAGCCTCCCTAAAGGGGACTTCCTGAAAGCTTTGGCTTCGGAAGAAATAAAATGACACTAGGAACAATCGTGATCTGCAACAAAGAAGACAAGCAAAGGACACCTGGACAGCTGGCCCCGTGTTTGTGTAAAGACACGGACACCTGTGCAGGCAGCCTGGGCACAAAACTGGCCTCTGTAAAGGGTGTCTCTTACTTAGGACCTGGACTTCAATAACTGTGCTTACGCTTTTACCCAGTACAATTTGAAATATATTAAAAAGAATAAAGAGTAGTGTTTTCACATGGTCTTTATCTCTGCATACCAAGGCTCAGGGCAATCTATATTTCCTCTGTACAGTTTCATAGGTTTTCTGCATTTTCTAGACTCACCTTTGCCACGGTCCGTCGTGACAGTGGGCGTGTGTGGCCAGGGTGAGGCGTGCCATCTGGTAATGCCGAACAAGACTCTCCCCCAACCTCTGGTTCTCTGAACCAAGAGCCAGAGACTCTGGACCACCAAGAGGGAACCCTTTTAGGGACAGACCCCTATGGAGGAGGCCAGTGGACAGAGACTGTAAGACAGCAGCCTCCAGGGCCATCCCCCTCCCCCCACTGTAGAGGTCCCTGAGAGGAGCCAGGTGAGAAGGTGGCCTCACTGCCTGGGTTCAGAGCAGGGGAGTGGACTTAAACCAGCTCCCCAGGAAAGCACAGCCTGCTGGTCCTTCTGGCCCTGGGCCGGGTCCCCAATCTCCTGGCTCAGGCACCAACCCTGGCCCTGTAGCTCTGTGAGGCCCCCACCACCCAGGCACCCAACCCTGTCATCTGGCGAGTAAGACTTCAGGCAGGAGGGTCTGTCTGGCAGGCCTGCGGCCCTGGCCACAGTGGCTGGACTTCTGCTGGCCCACTGATTTTATCATTTGACTCTCAGAGGACACTCTGATGTTCTTGAATCTAATTTGTCACTATAACCACCCAACACTGACATGTTGTACTTAATTCTAGGTGGAGAAATGTCTATGCAGTAAGATAATGATGGGCTTGCTCATAGAGAGATGGACAGAGACCACTGACATGGAGACGCTCAGCGGCCAGTCCTGAGAAGTCACCCGTCCAGGAGCCCTGAAAGAGGCTGATTCCTGGTGGGCATGCCAGTCGTCAAAGTACCCACTTTGCATACAAGTAAGTAAAAGAACGATATTTATATCACAAACTCCACAGCTAACGGTGACTCATGAGACCAAGAATAGCCAGAAGAGAATTCTCTTATAATGATACAACGTCCTTCACAATTCACAAAACACAGCCCTCTGTTTTCTCCAACAAGACACGACCTGAATCTCTGAAAAGGAAGCAGAACTCACTGTGGTCAGAGCCCGCCCCTCTCCTCAGTCAGGCTGCAAAATAACCAGAGAAGAGCTGCTCCAGAGCTCGCTTCCTTTCTCACAGGCTACCAACCTGGTGTCTTCAGTTCTCACCACGCCGCCGCGTATTTTAGGCATGTGAAATTCAACGTCAGTCCAAGCCATGCAAATAATGTAATCAACAAACACTGCTTCTCTTCCTACTTGTGCAATACAAGGAACTCTTCCACATACCTGTAAAGCACATTCCCAGGGGTTTCATTTGACGTCTCCATAGCGACGCGAGCCCAGGTTCCATGCCATGAAGTCCTGGTTTCTTCGCCACACTGTCAAGTGCAGCGTTCAAGGTCGCACAGCGACTAGCAGGTGCAGGGACTCCCCAGTCCTGCCCCCTCACCGTGAAGCAGGAAAGCATCACGGGAAGAGGAAGTAGAGCATGAGGCCACCCAGCGGGCCTCCTGGCCGTCAGTGAGGTGAGCGACTCTCAAGAGGTGGAGCCTGTCTGTCGCGGTTTTATCCACAGGTGCCCACACCACCGCCTTCCTCCCAGAGGCCTAATACTGTGTCCACTCTTCCTGCTGGACCTTGAGCAGCAGCATCTCAGCATTCATTATGTGCTGACCCCACGCTGACTAACTGACACTGGGAACAATCTTGATCTGCAACAAAGAAGACAACAAAGGACACCCAGACAGCTGGCTGTGTAAGGACAGACACCCGTGCAGGCAGCCTGGGCACAAAACTGGCCTCTGTAAAGGGTGTCTCTTACCTGACCACAGGGTGTGACACGTGGTGACCTTCTTCCCTCCTCCGTGCTGTGCTGGTAGAGGGGGCCAAGGACCTCAGGCCTCTGCCCAGATGCTCTGTGAACAGCAGACAGGGACATGGGTGCTGCTGTGACTTGAGACTGAATTCAGCGCAGGCGTGGGTTCTTAGGCACGGTGACCGAGGAGGAGCTGGGCGCCTGTAGAGTGGGGCTGTCAGAACGTGGGTGACACCACGGGCCATGCATTTTTAGGTCTGCCAGTGACAGAGTCCCAGAAGTCATGGTGTTGGTCTCGCGTCCCTCAGTGGCTAGAAACGGAAGCCCTCTCAACCACATGGAAGCTGCTCAACACCAAGATGCACAGAAAGGGCCCAGACGGTCCAAGAAGACCAAGGGACACAGGGAGCAGGGATGCCAGTCCGTGTGGAGCTGGGCTCCTGGAGGCCATGGTCTGCCTCTGCTGTGCTCTGCTCTGCCTGTCTGCCACCATCTGGGTGCCAGATTTCTCTTCTTTGAGGTCAACACTAGTGGCCCAAATCCCCTGTGAATATGTCCAAGTGTCTCCAATTATAAACAAATTCCATATTATGTCATCTTCTATATTTCAGCTTCTTAAAGTAATTGTCTACCCTCCAAGTCCCTACTTTCTCCCAAATCAAGCCCCAAGGATCTAACCTATATCGGCTCCTTCCTCAATGTGCGCAGGACCGGGCTCATCATCTTCCCTATGGACCCGGCTCCTCCTGCATTTCCACAGCTCGGTTAAGATCCACCCTGGTTTTAGTCCAGGACTCTGGGAATCCTCACACTCCTCCTGCTTCGTGTTTGACATCTGCTCATCCCTATTCCCACTCATTGGGTCTTTGAAGCACCTCTCGAATCTGCTCTCAGGTCTATATGTACAGTCATGAGACTCACTGTTACAGAGCAGTGGGCAGCCTCCTTAGGGGCCTCCCCGCCTCCAGACAGTGACCATTCCCCCAGATGAGCCTCCCGCCCCCCAAGGAAGCCATGGAACCTGCAAAGCCAATGGTGCGTCCCATGTTGAATGTCCTCCCCTTTCTGCAGCAGGGGCAAAACCGCCCTGGATCCGGGGCCCTCTGTGCCAAGACCCACACCTTCCTCCAGCAAGTCCCGGAGGCCCCCCGCCCCGTGTGGCCTCCTTCCCTTGGTGGGCAGCAGCTGGTGCCCTCTCACCGGGCATTCGCGCTCCCGTGCCCCTTGTCCTGGAGGGTTCCTGGTTCCTCTCAGGTTGAGGAGGGCCTTTATTGCACAACCAGGGAGCTGTCATTTCTCTGTTCTGCTGGAGGCGAGAGCCCATCTAGGGACATCCGGGGCTTACCCCAGGGCCCACGCACAGTGGGGAGTTACTCTGCACCGTGAATGGCCCCAAGGGAGGGAAACAATGGACTCGGGCTCTGAGGCTGCAAGCCACTCCCACAGGGAAGGGGGAAGCTGCTGCCTTCCTTGAAGGTTCACCCTGTTTGTAGTCTGCGTCTTCAGTTACATGCAAACTCAATTCAAACTGAAGCTCGACTTCTCCTGAAATTCCACCACACCTTTCACAACAAAACCTGCACTGCTCCTCTCAGACCCCAACACATGGAACCAGGATCGTGAGTTTCTCGTTGCCAGCTTGGTCTGATGGTGTAGGAGACCCCAGGGGACGCAAACGCTCTAGGGTAATTCTCAGCCTAAGGCTAGTTGGGAAATGGTCCAACCTTTTCTTCAGCTGATGTGCCTCTGCCTAAAGACGTGTGGCAGTTTTAAAAACGGGGCATCCTTGTCCTGCAATTGCGGTAGAAGTTGGTGGCACACAGGGAGCTGCGGCTAGGGAGGCACAGTCCCAGAGCGGCCTCTTCCCAGTAGGCACCACCACAGGGGTCCTCTCTGCAGACTGGCCACAAGGTTGTTCTTTGGATCCCAATACCTCGTGCTCAGGCAAGTCTGGCTATGGCGTAAGATGTCAGCCCCTGCCTGACTGCCCCACGTGGCACGAGTGCTTTCCACCATGCAGCACCTGATCCAAGCTCAGTGGCCACCCTCTCTCCCCACCAGCAGGAAGACAGTGCCAGCCATGTGCTCAGGGCACCCTGCTGAGTGTCCGGTAACTGCTCCTCCTCTTATGGCTTATTTTTACATCCATCCTATGAGCAGTAAAGCCCTGTTGTGTACGTGGAGCCCCTGGGTCACACAAAGCACCGAGCACCGCTCTCTCCTGGGTGCTGGGACACGTGACCTGTTCCTCACGGTGGAGTACCCAGCATGGGAGTTCTGACTATTGGAAGTAAACACAGGTTTTCCCTATAATCAGGCGACTCTGCGGTTCTGGTTTAGATGCATGTTCCCGAGCAGGGAAAGATGGAATCCCAGCTGTTGAGCTGAGCCCTTCAGAGCCTGGAGGGGCCACTAGGCCTGCCACACAAGTGACATCTCACTCCCCATGCACTTTGTGGGAAGAAAAATGTCCAAAAACCGCTGGGATTAACACGAGACTGGCATTTGTCAGAGGAACACTTTTTGCAGCAAAAATAGAAAAAAGACTGAAAGCTAAAAGCTAAAAAATGCAAAGTAAACTTTGCATCTCAACAAATATCATGCCCCATAAAGAGAAAAAAAATTATTGCAGAAGGAAAGGGGGAAATATATGTCTTTCAGTGTGGCCACATGATGACGGCCAATGCTTTCTACATGTCATCACAGAGACCTGTGCGATAAAAGACCCAGGTCAATAAAGACACTGACGTGCAGAGAGAGGTGCCCAGGGAAGACAGATGTGCATCCACAGAGAGAAGCCAGTGAAGAACTGTGCACTGGTGCACCCAGTTGTCTAGCCTGGACTCCACCAGAAGGCTGGCATCTGCAGTGGCACGGTGCCACCAGTGATCTAACCACTTACTGTAAAACTGCAGCCACCCCGACAGCGTGGCGCCAGGCAAAGGCTGACTTCAAGCGCAGGGTGGGCTCAGGAAGCAGGCGCACGCACAGGACGGTTAGCCGTGGCCCCAGCACTGTCCGTGGGGAAAGGGCGGCCTCTTCAGCAAGCAGAACTGGAAAACTCTGGAGCATGGTGTTGGAGAGAAGGAAAGCTTGGTGTGGTTGGAGTGTGACAGTGCACATGTGGGAGGCGTGGTCCCCAGTGTGGCAGTGAGGAGGTAGGGGAATGGCTAAGAGGTCGGGCCCAATGGGAGGTGGCTAGTGTCCCTAGTGACAATGACCTCAGAAGGGAGCAACGCTGTGCCCAGGGGACCCAGTTGGCCTCATGAGAGCAGAAGGTCATAGGAAGGGTGAGCCTGGCCCCAGAAGCTTGTGATGGAATTATACAATTTATAAGGAAGAAAACGTTTTGTCCCCTTGAGGTAGGCAGAGATCTCTTAGAGCGTTGAAAACAATCACCATTAACCGAAAAATGGATAAACTGCTGTTTACCAAAAGTAAAACCTGCTCATTTTCAAAAGATCCCCATGAAATGGAAGGGCCGACGGAGACCAGGAGAAAGCGTCTGAGAAGGACCTCTGTCCAAGTAGGGCCACATTTTTTTTTTTGCTATTTTAAATTATGAAAATATATCAACACCGTGCTGCTTTTCATTTTGGCAATGTGTGTCTACTCTGCTTCTCTTTTCGGGAGACATCTAAAGCTCCTGTTTGCAGAACATGCCTGCCCTGGTCAATCAGGACTTCTAGCCTGTCTCCAGAAAGTTAGATACGGGGTATGGAGGGCCTGATGTGAACCACCCTGCACAAGGAGAGGGGCGCACGGCGTTTCCCAGGACGAAAAGAAAGAAGAGAAAAAGAGCCCTTGAATCAAAACCTGCTGGGAGTTATTTTTAAAACAATAATTTTCAGAGCACCTGCTTTCAATGTAAACACTTTATTAATAGGTTATTTTTATTTTCCTAGCCTGGCAACTTAAAAAGTTACTATCTGTAAGAGCCGATGGCTTAAGAGAAGCACCTTCACTTGCTTGAAAGGGCATGAATATAAATTAGAAAAGAAACGAAACCTGATGAGGAAACCAGCTTTTGGGCGAAGGTGCAGAGACAGGAAAGGTGGGGAGCCCTGAGGTCGTGGGTCATAATGCACTTCCCCCCTTCAGTTCTCTGCAGAAAAAAACCCTCTAACCTTGATTCCTAAGTAATAGTAGCACAAAGATGAGAACGTAAGATTGAAATCAGGCCACATCAAAAAGTGAGCCTTGTCCATCGGGAGGACAGGCTGTGCAGGTCTCGCCGCGCCCAGGGACGTGCTGGCGTCAGGACAGCCAGCTGGAGAGGTGACGCTGAAGCCCTGGGTCATGCACAATTAAGACTCTAATGAAAATTCTAGACCTGCAACCTGGGAGTGAGCATGGACGGCCACAGACTCTCCATGGAGGTCCAGACGCTGCCTGCATCTCTCCATTCAGCCCAACCACCTGAGCTAGAGAAATCCAACATCTGTGACCGTTCCTGCTCCTAGGGCTGGTCTCCTCCAGCCTCTCGCTCAGGACCTCTGGCGCTTGGCAGTGAGTGAGGCAGGCTGGGCTTTGTCGTCAGCAGGTAGCACTTTGGGTGGCCTGTTTCTGGTGTTCCTGGAATCTGAAGTGGCCTTGGTGTGGCATGGCCAGTTGCACCATGCTGACCCCCACCATGGTGAGAGGTTTGTGGCCAGAGACAGGCTGAGCCCCTGGGACACAGAGGCAGAGTGGAGCCCAACTGTGCTACCAGTGGAGTGGCCCAGGGGCGCCCTTGTCCTCTGAGTCCACATCCTCATCTGAAAGGGAGTGTAACAGTAGTGACCACCTTAGGGGCAGCAGTGAGGAGTTAATGTCACTGTGTGTATAAAAATGCTGGACACCAGTGCACTCCCTAAAACCCTCAGGTGACCATCCAAATAGTCCCGACACATGGGCTGCCTTCGCTGGGAGCTTACGTCACACTCCACGGAGTCCACAGATCACGAGGCCTTCCCCCTGGGAATCACTCCTGGCGATTCGTCACCCTGCAGCAGGGGCTGGAGAGAAGACGGGGTCTCAAATATGCCCGCTGAGCTGCTCTTCTTATTCCCAAACCTGGAGCCTCTTCCAGAGCGGGGTCCTCTGGCAGAATCCAGGAAGTGCAGGCCCAGTGTCCCTCCCCAGTAAAGACACAAGTTACCCACAAGTCCATGAGCATCCAGGGAGGCTCCTCACCTGGACACCCGGGACACGCCAGAGGCGTCAGGTGGGGGCCAGACCCAGGCAGGTCAAAGGTCCTCCTGAGCTCCACCTCCCATCCACATCTCTTCACACTCAGCCTCCTGCTGGGGCATCCGGGGAGGGCCCTTTTCTATGATATGTGCCTTGCATGTGTACTCACACACAAACACACACACACACACACACACATGCATACACACACGCACACACGCGCACACACGCGCACACACACATAGTGTGAAGGGCAAGAGGACGACACTATGAGGCAGACACAGCCCTGACCAGAGAGGAGGGCCCTGGATGCCTGCTCCTCCTGTCCCCAGCAGGCCATCCTGAGAGGCAGGCCCCAGTGACTGGGACCCCTGGCCCACAGCACAAGGGAGCAGCTTAAGGGGCTTTGCCCCCTCTCCTTCCACCCACCACAGGACGCCCCTGTGGCCTCAGATGAGCCACCTAGGTAGACCGTGTCATTCTAGCCCTGTTTCAACCTTCTGTCCAGAAGCCAGGGCTACGACAGGACCCCTGCCCTTGGCAGCCCCACTCCTGCTACTGCCCTTCCCAGTCCCTCTGCATCCACCCCGGCTACGGAGCCTCCTGGACCTGGAGCAAACCTGCTTCTGTAAGAGCTGCCACGCCTCGGACTCCAGGGGTTGTCCTCTCTGGGCCTGGGCCTCCATACCCAGGTCCATGCCTGGCTGGCTGAGCCGGAGCTGTCAGGCCACCCCTCCCCACGAGGCCCCAGAGTGAGACCTGGGTGCTCCTTGTTCATGGCCAGGCCAGCTCTGCACTGCCTCAAACCTCCACCCCAGGGTCTTCAGTCTTTCCACCAAAAGAGACACCAGAGAAGACAGCAGCCTTTGTGAGCGCCTGCTGGATGTCTGGACCTGACCATTCATGGGGTGTCCTGACACCCCAGACAGGACACCCCAGTACCAACTCTCATCCGGAATCAGACCAGAGATGGCTGGAGCCTTGGAGACAGAGAGAACCCCAGCTTTCGGTGGCTCCACACACAGGCCCCACAGGTTCCCCCACCAAGGCCTATGTCAGCCGACCAGTGGCCTATGTGGCCTATGTCACTGCCCGCTCCAGGCTCTGTCTTTGAACCCTCATCGATGCAGAGAACGACAACTGAGGTTCTGTGGGCACAGCTCTGAAAACGTTGCCTCATCCTGGACCCTGACCCCTTCCATGTCACCAGGGAACCTCAGGACTTGAACACGCACCCATGTTCCCTAGAAAGATTCCTCTAGATCCAGAAGTGCTTGGAATCTCCGAGAATTCAGAATAACCAGAAATGGAAAATTCTCCCCCCAGGGGATGCAATTCCCTGAGTAATAGTGCCAGGGAACCCCTTGAGAGACGCCTTGGCGGGTCCCCGAGGAAGGAGTCACCTGGGTGACGCTTCCCAACCCAACTGTCTCCTGTCCAGCCCAGCCCAGGTGAGGGCTGCCATGCTCCATGAGTGGGGAACCACTGCCGAAGCTCAGCCCTGCCTGTGTCTGAGCAGGAGACGCCTGAGCCCGGCCTGGAAGGCGGAGAGCTCTAGGAGAGTCACCGAAGGAGGCTCTGGGACGGCCTTATCCTCACCAGAAATCCCTCTGCAGCCCTGGCTGCTGCTTTCTCTGAGCCTCGAGCCCCAGTGGAGGTGAAAACGAGGCTCAAATTCAAGAACACGCCTCTTATTCTCTCCCCGTTCTAACCAGTGGAAGAGAAAACCAGGAGGGTTGCAGCAGATATGCCATCAAAACAGGTCCAAGGCTGCCTGACTCGCTGAGCCCTTGCAAGGTGACTCCTGGGAAATGAAGCTCATCATCCACATCCAGAGAGAGAACCGGAGACCCAAAGGCCCAGCCCTTGCAGGAACTCCACTCCTCAAACACTGACTCAGAATCTCCTCTCTGCCAGCCACTGTGCTCAGTGATGGGGATGCAGTTCAAACAACCCACCTCCAGGGATCCCACGTGGTCCCCGAGTGAGACCCCAAGGCTGAGGGACTGAGCAGATTAAAACCACAAGGAGGTACAGGAGCCTGCAGAATCTGCACTCAGAGGCCCTAAATGCCTGAGACCAGAGCGAAGTCCACACTGCCAATAGGACTTCCGTCCGAAGGCATCACAGAGCCAGGACACTGTAGGAGCTGAGGACAGTGCAGAGGAGGAACAGCCTGGCAGCAGAGGTGACCTAGGCCACCCACTCACTGCCTGGTGCCTCCTGCTGTTCGCCTCCGCAGCCTGTGAAGGGGGCCAGACCTCGATGGCGCAGCACAGTGGACCCTGACAGGCGCACACCAAGAAATGCCGACTGCAAGGTCTGCTTGGTTAATGCCACATTTATAGACAAGTTTATTCTGATAAAACTCTTAGCAAATGCTCTACACAGAATACATTCTCTGATACTGTTTTAGCCAGGGTCACCGTAGCCACTCCCACCAAGTTGACTTCATCACATGTCCGGGAAAGCAAAGGGCTTTGAGGAATGACCAGCAGAGAACGTTTTCCTAAAGTCAGAGCAACGCAGGCAGACAGTGTGAACAGCCACTACCCAGCTGTCCCAAGCTCAGTGTCCTTACATTGGGTGCCCATGGACGACACGCCAGGAGGACATCCCGGCTGGCAGCACATGATGTCAGGAAGCAGCAGGGCAGGGGCAGGTGTCCACAGAGCCAGTGCTGTATCCACTGCCCTTGTCTCTGCTTCCCCAGGGGTAGAAGGAGATGCCACATGACCAGCAAATGCTCCAGGATGGACAGAGCCTTTGGCTGCCTCCTCTAGGCTGTCTGCCAGGGCAGGTGCCATGTTTACTGACGCAGCCGAGGAAATGACATTCCTACATGAGGACACGGGGTATGTGGTGGCATTTTTGTGGACTAGGGTTTGGATCTCTCAAAACAGGCTGTGTGACCAGGTAAATGTCAGGTGTCAGGTGGGTTCTCGGTCAAGTCATCCTGGGAGGAGGAGGATGGAAGGTTTGCTGGGGAAAATGAGACTGGCTGAGATGGCCAACAGATGACTCAGCTCTGCTTTACCAAATTCAGAGCCCAGCCTACCTCCACCTTCCTCTTCTTGTTTAGATAAGAACCAGAAAAGCTGTGAGCATCCATCTATCCTCCATCCATCATCCATCCTCCACCATCCATCCATCCATCCATCCATCCTCCATCCTCCACCATCCATCCACCTCCATCTACAAACTCAACATTTGTTCACTTACCAGGTATGGATTGAGTATGATGGAGGCACAAGTCCAGGCAACCATAAGGAATCAAATCCCTACTATCTTGGAATTACAGCATCACAAGGAAGCAGACCCTACTATTTCAAAAAAAACAGAGATGACATAATTTTGTGTGGTAATAATTGTTATAAGAAAGATATTAGGGAAGGTTAATGGGCAGTGGAATTATTAAATAGGGGGTTGTCAGTCTCTGCTTTTTCAAGTGACTACTCTCATATGTACAGAGCAAACCAGTGGTCCTCAATATTTTTCTATTTTGTACTAGAAACTTAAGGTTGACAAGAACTGATATAGCCAGACTCCCTTTGTGAATGAGAACCACTCAGAAATACATATTGCCAAAAAGCTTTCGAATTCACTTTGGTTTGTGATCTGACCAGGGCGTATCTGAGTGATTCTTAGAATCCTTACCATTTCCTGGGTGCTGTCATTCTTCCCAATCATTAACACTTGACACTTGAAATTACTACCTATTTATTATTACAATAAAAATTGCTTTCATTTGCATTTCTTTTATGACTTGCCCTTTGGTGCAGGCTAACCCTGTGTTCACCCTTGCCTGTCCAGTGCCTCCCTTGAGCTGGTGATAGAAGAAGAGCTCATGGATTAAGACACCACAGGAAGCCAAGGTGGGCTTGTGAACCAACCGACAGAATCTGGGGACTCTTAGCACCTGGATTGGAGCCGTCAGCGCATGACCTGGCTTTTGGAGTGTATCAAAGGGCCCAGCTGCAGACATCTATCTGTTGGTCTCAGACACAATGCTTCTGGGCACTTGGCCAGTGAAGGTGTTGACCAGTGACCATAGTGACTGTGAAAGGGAAGGCCATCAGCAGACCTAGGAAATCAGCTTCCAAGAGACCCAGGTAGCGCTGACCTGCAGATTTCCTCTTCTTTCCTATTTGTGCTTAGGAGGTGGAGCAGGTGGATGCAGCTCACAGCTGGGGAGGGCCAGGAAAGGAGAGCAGGGTGGTGGGGGAAAGAGCTCTCCAACTGCAGAGCAGGGGACAGCAATGCTGAGGAGCCACAATAAGAAGCCACCTGTGACTGGAGGGCTGGGGGACGTCATGAGCTCAGCCTGGGGAGCAGTGGGCGCCAGGCACAGACCCGCACGCAGGGCGGAGCGCATCCCGTGGGCTGTGGGTTTACACAACACCTGTGTGTTGGAAGACGGCAGAAGGGAGCGCGTCCGGTGACTCCAGCCCTCCACAGTCTCTCAGGGGCTCCTGGGTCATGTCTCTTCTCATCCATTTTTCATCGTCCCCCTCAGCCAAGAAGCCAGATCTATGTCACCTCCAGGATCTGCGTGGAGAGCTGAGAGAGCCAAACCCTACCTGATGCGCTGCTCTTCCTAACGCCTGTGAAAGGCTGGGGATGTCGCTGCTCCGAGACCATTCAGCTCCCCGCTTCATACCGAATGCAGCTTCTTTACTGAAAATAAATTTGTACAGATAGATTCACTGTCCTTAGGAGAAAATCCCAGGAGTAAGTAGAGAGGTCCTAATATTCTAAATCGCGTCCACTGGAGGGGGAGGAAATTGGGCCTGTGGTTGCCCAGGGGAGTGGACGTCTCTCCTCCATTTATTAATTGTAGCTATTCTTGTGGAATGCTTCCCATTCCTGTCTTTGGGCATGTGTGGAGTGTGGACATGTGCTGTGCTTCCTGTGGTCTGTCCTCTGGTTTAAGTGAAGAAGCTGGATTTGGGGGCTTTGTGGCTCCTACTCCATGGGTACATGGCAGAAGAGCATCTTCTGGGCTTCAGGCAAGTCTGTCTTGTGGTTCCATGAATGAGTTCAAGTCCTCCAAATGCAGTGGAGAAACCTCAGGCATGCAGGTGGCACTGCTCTCTGGCCCACCATCTTCTCAGAGGAACATCTTGGAACTGTCTACACTATCATTATTGTTTTATAGCTTAGTTTTCATTTACTAACTTCATTTTCTCTTATAAAAAACATGATCTACCCATTTGTGGGTTGATCTCATTATTCCACATAACAGGATTCCTATTGAGAAGATTCTATTAGAAAAACTGAAATTTTTTGAGTGGTAGCAGATGCCGTGTGTGTAGGAAATTTAGTATGAAGTAACGCATAAAAATAATTTCATCTCGCTTAAAAATGATCAGTGGTGTACACTTGACATAGGATGCCTCTCTTTCCTGCGGCCTTGAGTTCTCCTTCCGTGTCTCACGGTGTTAGGACGCATGCTGCCTTTCATCTGGAATGTGTTTTCTATTATGGGAAGTGATGGGCAGAGGAGGCTGGTTTGAGGTTTGGGGTCTGACCCAGGAGAGGGAAGGAGGGAAGAGGTCTTCTAGGAAGAGGGCGGGGGCGCAGCTTAGTGATGCCTGGGTTTCTTCTCCTTTACCATGTGGTTTCCGTGGTAATGCACTTTCCAAGATCTGTCGAGTCTGCCTCTTGTCATGAGGGATTCTAGACCAGGAGAGTCTTGGGGTAAGTCCTGGCTCTGCTCTTGGCTAGCGGTGTGATTTTGAAAACATTAGATGACTTTTGTTTTCTCGCTTCACTGGTGTGAGGACTAAGCAAGGTACTTACAAAAACACTTCATAAATGATAAAATACTACCTATACCAGTTTGTTACTATTTTTTCCCAAAACAACGCTGTGCGCTATGTGAGGAAAACACCATGCAGGCAGCTGCTTCCCAGGGTGATGAGAAGCGGAGTCCAGGCCTGGAGGGGCTGGCCCTCATTGGGCTGCAGACTCAGGGTGGAATCCACTGAGTCTGGTCCAGGCCAAGAAGGGTCCCCTGGGTGGTGGCTACACCTGGGGTATTCCAGGGCTCTTTCTTTCTGGAGAAAACACAACTCAAGGCAGGGACTGCAGGCCGGCTCTGGAGGCCCTCACCAGTCCAGGCCAGAGCTCATGGGACCTCGGGCCTCCTCCCTCCCAGGGAGCGGTCCCCCTGGTGGGACGTCTGCCCTTGCTTCTGCTCCCTCCGCCCTCTGTGCTCCCTCCGCCTGGTTGGGGAGGCGACAGTGGAACCGGCTCCAGCCTGGGGGCCTGTGAAGGTGGCCAGGCCTCACGAAGGGGACGCCATGGCCGGGGCTCCACCTGCTCTCCAGGCCTCGGGGAAGACACAGAACAGCAGCCATTCGTCTTTTGAGTTCATTTGGCAAAGTTAAAGATGCATTTTTTTCTGCTTACTAAAAAGAGCATTTTTATGTGTTTCCGTTGTAGCTGTCGCTTGTTTCTGGTCACAGGGAAAATATTGTTTTGGTAAGTGCTTTGAGTCTTGATCTCATTTCATCAAACTAAATATTTCTAGAAATTCAGCAAAATGGATGATTTCCTCCTCCTGGTGAACTGGATAAGGACAGACAATTGTCGGCACATGTGGGCAGCTCCAGCGGCAGTGCTGGACACATCCGCCCCGCAGGCTTTGAGCGAACCCAGGCACAGGCTGTGTTTGTGTGTCGGGGCCTGGACTGTGGCCCTGCTGTCACCTTGGGGGGTCCCTCCCAGGACTGTGGCCCTGCTGTCACCACGCTGGCTTGCTGAGAGCACATGTCTGGAGGCAGCGCAGGGGCCATGCTGACTCGCCCTGCAGAGGAGAGGACGGAGGCCGCGAGGAAGGGGCGCCACCGTTGTGAAGCACACGCTTTGATTTGCCGTAAGTGGTAGAAAAGGAAGTGCTGGTCATCCACCGGCAGGTCCAGCCTTCCCTCGTGGTCCTGTTCATCCTCAGCACACCTCCCAGGCCCCGAGGAACCCAGACCAGCCGCAGTCCTCAGACCTGAGCACAAGCAGGGCAAGATCTGCTCGTCTACATACAGAGATTAACTGGTTAATAAGTGTGACCCTATAACTCCTTGAGTGATCAGATTCGGGCAGCAAATGTCTCACTGCAGACCAGTTAGAGAAAGTCTACCTGGGCCACCAAGCAGGGGCTGCAAATCCTATCACAGAGAACGAGATCCACCAGAGGCAAGAAAGAGAACAGCCCTGGGCCCAGCTCTGCAGGAGGAGGCCTCCCGGGCCTTGGGCTTGTGAGCCGGCCAGCTCTGGGCCAAGACAAGGTGAGCTTACTTCTCCCCTGATATTCACATCCCCAAACACCAACAGCCACACAGGAGTTGGAATGAGGGAGAACTGGCCTTGGGCAGGGCTCGGGGGGCCCATGGCAAATGTGGGATTCATGTGGCCTTTGAAGGTCATGTAAGAGTGAGGAGGGTGAAGACAGGCGGGCAGGAGACCGGGGCAGCTGCTCTCAGCTGGGAAACAGACGCAGCTCGCTGGAGACCCTCACCAGAATCCTGTCTTTGAGTGTAAGGTCTCAGCTGAGCCAAGAAGAGATGGATGGGAGTTTCATCCTCCAGGAAGACATCGATGTCAGGAGAGTGCCCACAGCAGTTCTGGGCATGTTTTGGTTGACCTTTCACAGGGAACATAAGAAACAGCCCTGGCGGGATGGACAGCCAGAGAGTCTGAGAATCCCAGGTCATCAGAGCCCGGGAGCCAGTCAAGCCCTCAGTGCACGTTTCTAGTCCAATCTGGGGTGTGTGCCTCCCAGTGAAGGCTTTGCCTGAGCCTGGGGCACAAGAAGAGTGGACCCCATGCCCCCAACTCGCTGTGCATTCACACGGGTCCCTGTGCCACATCGATTCCCTTGCCGTCCTGGGGGAGCAGGGATGGTGGGGAGGTGAGGCCTGCAGGGCAGGGCATCTGAGGTGGAGATTTTGCCACACACACGTGTGCACACACACAAGCAGACACACACCTGTGCACATGCACCCACACATGTCTGCACACACACACCTGCACGCATGCCCTAGCAGAACCTGTCTGACAGAGGCATTTCCGATGCGTGACCTGTCAGCCTGGCCATAGCCCATGGGTCAGCCAGATGTCAAGTGACATCTCCATGTGACACAGGCGGGCCCTGAGGACTCCCATTCCCAAGTAATGCCTGTAACTGTTCTTCTCTTAGTCAAAGTGCGCATTTTAAAGCACTTGATTTTATAGGACGGACACAGAGTTCTACGACGGCCCTCTCTCCTGTGAGAGGTGTGATCCCCAGGTGTGGGCAGGCTGGGGGCAGGGGTGGGAACTCTCCCCCTTGAGAAGGGTCTGCTGAAGCTGACTGCAGAGAGGCTCTGGGTGCCGTGTCTGGAGGGGGAGCTTGGAGGAGCCCTCACTGCCGGGAGCGGAACACTGCCAACCTCTGGAACAGCCTGCGAGAGGCCCAGGGCTTCTGGGAGGCCCGCAGCCTGTAGACCGCGAGCAGGGTGCCCAGCTAAGCTGCGCCTTGACGCTCAGCCTACCGAGTTGTGAGGTGCCGCGTGGGTGCTATCTGGAGTCACCGTGTTCATCTGTCCGTTACGCGACAGCAGAAAATCGACCCAAAGCATCTTCTGTGATTTTAACACCTTTCATCTTTGCTTTCTCTGGCATTTTCTTCAAAGCTGGCTTTTTATTTTATTTGTTTGTTTGTTTGTTTTGGGTCTCATCTGCCTCTGCCTGAGCTCTAGGTCCACCAGTTGTTCCCTGGTAACGGAGTCTTCAAAGCAACAAAAAGGAAAGGCGACCGTGTGTCCTCAGTCGGCTGTGCTTTCAACCTGGCCTTCAGTTCTATGGACAATAGGACTGTATCCCTGCCACGGGTCCCTGTACTTCTCCACTATTGAATTTCAAGTTTGGCCAATGATTGTCCCTTCCTGCCAGGGTCTGACCGTGAGGATCCCAGAGCCCCCCTCAGAGCCTGAAGCACTAAGCAGGCACCACTAGCAAGTAACATGCAGGTGACACAAATGCTGGGAGGGCACTGCCACCTGTGGACGCTGCTTCCATCCTCCTCCAGGACAAGTGACCAGTGGCAACCCCACCGGCATGGCACTCCTGTCCTCCTCGTCCAGTCCTCAGGCCTCAGGGCCCTTCCGTCCCTTCCTCGTCTTAGGGCCTCTTCAAGGACTGCAGATGGTGGCCCCAGACCCAAAAGGAAGCTGGCGGCCAGTGGTGGCAGTTTGGACCTTCAAGGCCAAGTCTCTCTACACAAGGGAAGCAGAGGCCCACATTTTAGGACTTGCACTTTGCAACGGAGAGCGGGAAGGGCGCTCCTGAGGACTGACGGCAAGAGGTGGGTAAAACCCTTAGCAGTGCATGTCAACAAGTTCTGACCCCACAGCCCGGTGTCCCACGAGCCAGGGCTTTTGTGGAGCAGCTTTGAAATCCCATCAAGTCCCAGTCATGGGAAGGAGGAGGGAAGGAGCCGTGTTCCACAGCTGCTGGGACATGGCCACAGCCCAGTCTGGAGGTCGCTAAGGCTTACCAAGGACAGATGTGAAGAAGACAGAAAGCACACAGAAAGACTGGGGACAAGGAAGCCATCCGCAAGGAGCCAGCACCTGAGAGCTGAAGGCAGTCGCCTCCCCAAATGACACTCATTCTGCAAACCCTGGGGGTGGTCGGACCCCGGACCACCCTCACTCCAGAGCAGTTTTCTACGGGATTTAATTTGTGAATCGCCTGTTTTGTAGGTATTTTCTCCAAGGGTAACAGCCTGGCGCCCCTGCTCCCTGCCCCCCAGGTCTCTTGTGCAGTGCACCATTGGGTCATGAGCTGCCCTGTGTAAAGGCTCAAGGGAAAAGAACAGAGGGGGGCTCCAAACTCCAACGAGGAACCAGGGTCCTCCAGCCAGTGGCTCCCAGGACACGACCCCACTGGTAACACCTGGGTCTGCGGGAGGCAGGCTCCCCTGGCCACCTCCCTGCATCTGGGGTGCCAGCAGCTCCCCAGTCGTCACCTGCATCCTGCAGCCTTGGCTGCGTGTCTCTCTGCACCACATCGGGTTTCCTGAGCAGGGACACTCTGGGACAATAGGGTGTGTTGTTGTAAGCCACTGAGTTGGTTCAGTTGTTAGGAGCAGTGGTTACACAGGAGACAAAAATGGGGACAATCAATCACACCAAGGGCTGCATCTTTGAAAATATTAATAAAAATGATGACCCCCCCAGGAGATGTAAGAGACAGACTTACACTTCAGAATCTCGAAGGAGATATCACCACAGACCTTACAGATGTTGAAAAGATAACGTGGAGTACTGTGGACTTAATAAAATAATTTCTATGCTTTGTACTGAATTCCAGATTATCTGATGACATATACAACTTGCCCAAACTCACAGAAATGGGGAATCTGAGTAGTGTTACTCTAAAAAACACACTCTAAAAAATTCTAATCCATAATTTTTTTTAATCTGAAGAACATTTCAGGCTCAGATAGCTTCCATCAAACATTTAAGAAGACAAAATGCCAATCTTACACAAATTCTTAGAAGATACAGGGAAAGGAACACTTCCCAAGTTACTTTATGAAGCCAACATAATCCTGAGGACAAAAGGTGACATAAATATTAGAAGAAGTAAATTGCAGACTAACTGCCCTTCCTGAACATAGATGCAGAGCCCCTCGATTTCTTGGCCTGTACGGCTTAGCAGTGTCCAGCCAGGACGACCCTCAAACCCACCCGAGATGAGCATTTCTTCCTCCCAGGTGGGGAGGTTGGGCACAGCCTGTAGCTATGGTCATTTTGGTCAGCATTTAGTGTTTCAGGATGGTAAAGGATCTGCAGTGATGTTCCTAGCATGCAGTGATGTTCCTCTGCGGACACCTCCCTGAGGGGACCTGGGTGGCACAGGCCCACAGGGTCCACCACTTATGAGGTCCACACCGTCCGTGACGGCACCAGTTACGTGAGCCTCGGGGAGGTCTAGCAGGCGAGGCTGGGGGACTCTGAGGCTGTGCCAGATGCTGCCCTCCAGTCCTGCCCAGAGCAGGGCCCACCTGTCTCAGGAGGCTCTGTATTTGCAGGACAGAGAGGGACAAGGACGCAGAGGCCTGGAGGGAGGAGGAAGGAGTGAGCCACGGGAAACTCTGCCAGCCTCCAGCCCGGGCATCTTTAGACCAAGGCTCTGATCTCCTGGGTCTGGCCGTGTTCTGCGAGGAGTTAGTTAATAGTGGAAGGAGAGTCTCCTCTGCTCTTCACCTGCGTCTTGCTGAGCTGTTGGGGACACTGGCATTTCGTGTCCCTCGATGTGTCTCCTTGATGGCTAACGGTGCTCCTCTGTTTCACCAACAGGGCAGCTGCTCTCTGTACCTGGCTTTCTACTCTTGGCACCAGAAACTATTACTTCCTTATAAGCATTGTGAGGACGGAAGAGCCAGAGAGGGGTGCAAGGGACACATGGGAAAACAAGACCAATGGGAGGGACAGGCACCACTATTTACTGACAACTATTATCAAAATACCCGAGGCTGGGGGGGCGGGGGGGGGGCTGCATTCAATGGCCTGTGGAAGCCAGCTCCTTTCAAAAGATGGCAGGTGTTAAAACAATGCGAGGTGACCTCTCCATCTGGGCCCAGAGCTGCCCGGCTGTTTGTGAAAACACAGGGTCACAATAAGACAACATCCTGCCTCGGCTAGTTCCTCCTTTTTTTTCTCACCCTGGGAAATTTTATTTATAGTTAATAGAGGCAGCTCATAACACACACACACACACACACACACACACACACACACACACACACACCTCCCAGGGGAAATGATGTTTGGATGTTTATTTGACGTAAAACAGCTTGGTGTGTGTGTGATCTATTCTTTTGGGAACTCCATTCAGAATGTAATGTTCCCGTTGCTCATATCCCTTTTAAATTAGCTTACTAATTTACAATTAAGTCAGAATCACTTCCAGTCCAAAATACGCTTTGAGATGTTCTTGTCACAGCTGCAGAGAAGCCGGGGTTCACGGCCGGGAGTGCTTGCTCTCTGGGACCAGCCCTTGCAGTCACCCTTCTTCGGCACATTTGTAAGTCTGCGTGAACACCTTGGGTGGAGCAGACCTTTGACAACCGGGACAGGTCCCAAGATTTCTTCAGCCCCAGAATGAGAACTACTGCTCAGAGGAGGGTTTAGAGGAGAGCCCCAGACTCCCCCAGTAGCTTACGGGATTACCTGCTGTACAATAGCAGGTTGGTTCAAACCTGTGCCCGGTGTTTCACAGATGCTGTTCATTTAATCCTACGCAGAACTGTCCCTGTTACAACTCATAACACCCATGGGCCTTGGGGTTGCTCACAAAGAGTCAAAACTGAGATGCCGGATCTGGAGATCTTGGTCAAGTTCCGTCAAAGCTTTCCTTCCTGATGGGGTCCAGTTAGTATGCAAATGCAGCAAGCTGAGCATCTCATCCATTTCTTTTTGTGCAGACAGAACATCAGACATAAAAAGTGGCTTACTCCGGCAGTTTAATGGCTGACGTTCTAAAGGCTCCTCTCATGTGGAAGGACATCTTACACCAAGAGGCACAGAAAGGGCTTCTGCGTGCAGGTGCAGAGGAGAGGCCTCAGATTCCACATGAACCTTCCACCTTCCCACTTTCATCTGTGCCGGCTGCACTTCTCTTCCTGTGGGCCTACCTGAGCAGCTGCTGGAACTGAATCAAAGTCAACCGGAAGCTCCCTTCCTTTCCTCTGTGCCTTGAAGTACCATCAAATGACGGCTGGGTCCCGGCAGCCACTCTCCTCCAACTCCAGCAGCCCAGACTCGCTGCAGGCTCGCGAGCTGGTCCTGGGAAGACTCACTCCCTCACCGCGGGGCTGAGGGAGGAGAGGGAGCCTGTCGACACCGCCAGGTTTTCCCAGGAGCAGTTCAGGGGCTGAATTCCCGGCCAAACTGTGGGAGTCTGGTGGCCATCCTGACCTGAGTGGGCAAGGCCCCGGTGCCTCCCCTGCCTGGGTGGAAACTGTTCCTCACACACTCCCAGTGACGGGTGGGCGGGTAGAGTCGGGGACTCTTCCTACTGTAGAGAAAGAGCTGGCTTCAGAGATGCTGCTAGGGTTGATTCAAGAAAACGGAAGGGCCAGGCCTGGTGGCCACGTCGCTGATCTCTGCTTCGCAGAGCAGCCTGTACCTGGTTGCTGCACCTTCCCACGCCCAGTCCCCAGCGTGGCCTCCAGCCCTGTGAGTCCCGCCCCTTCCTTCCAGGCACCCCACGTGGGAACCAGCACCACCCGTGACCTTTCCCTGAGCCACACCACTCAGCCATGAACCACACTTTCCCCAGGTCTGACACCCTCTGCTCCATCCCCAGGCTCTTATTCAGGAAAGTCCCTGTCCTGATCCCCCTTCTCCCTCTCCTCCCCCAATTTCAACCACTTAACCATTAGAAGGGCACAGTTCTGTGGCAGTAACTGCCTTCACAATGCCATAAGCCACCCTCACTCTATGTCCCAAGTGCTCTGCCACCCCAGCAGGAGCCCCGGGCCCCCAGCCCCTGGTGGGCTCCGATCTACTTTCTGCCCCCTGAGCAGGCCTGTTCTGGACGCTGCATATTGAGTGGACTCACACAGGGTCAGTCCTGGGTGTCTGGCTTCTTCCGGTGGCACAAGGCCTGGGGTGCTTCCCTGTGTCGGTGGGCCTGCGGCAGGTTCCGTTCCTGCTCACGGCTGCGGGCTGCTCCACGGCGTGTGCAGACCACATTTGGCTACCCACTCTGCACTTGCCTTCATCATGTCAATTCTCCGGCTCAAAGAAGCCTCAGTAGTTCTGCAGCACCCACACAGTCAGTCCAAAACCTGCCTGCCACGGAGCTCACCCCCCATCTGGCCCCAGTCCACAGAGTCACACCTGCTCCCAGCTCAGACAGAAACCCTGGCTGTAAATGAACACACCTGAGTGTCCCGCAGACACCTTTGCTCATGCTGTTCCCTCCACCTGGAATGTTCTCCTGCTTCCTCAGGCCACAGCCCATTGGTCTGGCTCTGATCCCGCTTGCTGCGTTGCACCTCCCACTTCCCAAGAGCAAAGCCGCTCTCACATGTCAGCTCCCAAGCACTTTGCAGTGTGGCATTGAATCACCTCCTATATTTCTCTCTCCTACGCCTGCCCTGCAGGCTAAATGCCTCCAGAGCCATCTTTTTCTGTTGCTGTATGCAAGGCTGTGGTCTGCAGAGAAGGAGTTTCAATAAATATGTGCCAGTTGACTTCAAGGAGTTACAGTGCACACACCTGTAAAGCCAGTGGCTCTGGAGGCTGAGGCAGGAGGATCCTGAGTTCAAAGCCATCCTCAGCAAAACCAAGGTACTAAGCAACTCATGAGACCCTGTCCCTGAATAAAATACAAAATAGGGCTGGGGATGTGGCTCAGTGGTCGAGAGCCCTGAGTTCAATCCCCAGTACCAAAAAAAAAAAAAAAGGACTGGGAAGGTGAATTCTTTCAGCAACCTGGCAGTCTGATTATGTTGATGTGGAATAAAACATCAATTATTTGGGAAAAAATGTAGTAACTGTGGAAAAGATACTGCTCAGTTGAGAGGAAACTATCCAAAAGGGGAATCGGAAGTAATCAGGCCCCCAATATCCAGCCAAGTGTAACAAAATAAAGAGTATTTTTGTGTAAGAAAAACAAAATACCACTGTGGCCTGCAGGATGGACTCAGAGATGGGGTTCAGCAGGACAGAGCATGCTCAGGGAGGAGGCAGCAGAACGCGGTCCTCCCTGGGAGACAGGAACAGCTGTGCTCTGGGAGGCGTCACCTTCAGTCCCCTTGCAGGGCTGCCCAGAGCCTTCCCCAGGCCGGGCCTTGATCTGGTTATGTGGGTGCCTAAGTGTGGTCTTCTGGTGCGACTCTTGCTATGTTGTCTTCTTGTTGTCACTTACAAAACAGGAGGGTGCTCGGTGGGGAAGAGGAGGCCCAGGAGCCCAGGGAAGTCCTGGGAGGGGCCCCAATCTCACTGGGTAGTGGCTTGTGCGCCACCTTGTGGCAGCCTGAGTCTAGACAGAAGAGCTGCTCTGGTCCGCCAACCCCAGTCCAGGCCTGCGGGAGACTCAGGTGTGGGTGAGGAGCTGGTCCCTGGGCGGCAGAGTCATCACAGGGTGATGAAAGCTTTCAGAGCAGAGAGTCCTTGTTTGAATGACAAGGACAGATGTCTTTCTCTGGGAACTCCACGCGATCCCAGGGAATATTCCAGACCATTAAAGCAGCTGGTGAGTTTTCAGAAAAGGAAGCAAAGACGGCAAGTGTTGTCATCCTGGGTTCTCCAAAAACAAGCCAGAGGGCCTGGTTCTCAGTGTCTGCTGCCACCGACTGCCTAGACAAGGACAATGCCAGGGAACAACATGGCCCCGACCTAGTCCCTGTGGTGTGGGACTGCGGAGGGCCGGGAGGAGTACCAGCTAGACGTTGATGAAGCCCTTGAAGAGCTGCAGGGCCCCGGGGCTCGTCAGAGAGGCCACACTTCACCATGACACAGATCAGACTGCAAGTGCGCCAGGGACGCGGACGGGTGACGCCAGGTTGAACGACCCGAGAGGCTGCAGCAGCCGGGAACACCACGTGGCCCCTCAGAACAGATGCCAGGCGGCGGACCCCTGGAAGGCCCCTCTTGCTGCAGGATGGAGAGCCCACGCTTCCTGGGGTTCTGTCTAAAGGACGCTGACTGTGTTAACAGGGTTCCAGACAGAATGACAGCAAGGGACCCCAGGACCTGGTCAAGCAAGCCTTGAGGGGAGCTGGGCACCGTGGCGCACACCTGTAATCCCAGTGGCTTGGGAGGCTGAGGCATGAGGATCGTGAGTTCAAAGCCAGCCTCAGCAAAAGCAAGGTGCTAATCAACTCAGTGAGACCCCATCTCTAAATAAAACACAAAATAGGACTGGGGATGTGACTCAGGGGTTGAGTGTCCCTGAGTTCAATCCCCAGTATCCCCCCAAAAAAGTCTTGAGGGGAGGCATATATGTGAGCTAAATGCTTAAAAGACTGCTCCTGGCATATATACACAGTGGAATATTACTCAGAAATAAGAGAATAAAATCATGGCATCTGCAGGTAAATGAGTGGCGTTGGAGAAGATTATGCTAAGCAAAGTTAGCCAATCCCAAAAACAAATGCCACATGTTTTCTCTGATATAAGGAGGCTGACTCATAGTGGGGTAGGTAGGGGGAGCATGGGAGGAATGGATGGACTCTAGTTAGGGCAGAGGGGTGGGAGGGGAAGGGAGGGCCAAGGGGTTAGCAATGATTTGTAATGTGATGGACATCATTATCCTAAGTACATGTATGAAGACACGAATTGGTGTGCACGTACTTTATATACAATCAGAGGTATGAAAAATTGTGCTCTCTATGTGTAATAAGAATTGTAATATATTCCTCTGTCATTTATTTTTAAAAAGTCAATTAAGAAAAAAAAAAAAGACTGCTCCTGTGTACAAGGAACAGCGGTGCTGTTTTGCCCTGGATCCCAGTGTGAATCAGAGTTCAGAACCCGTGGACTTTCTAGAGAGTCAAGCCTTCTCTCCTGTCGCCCTTGTATGGGCAGAGGAGGGAAGGAGGTGGGGGGGTCCTGGCAGGTGAACCACAGGAGTGGATCAGACACCTTGGGAGGCTCCATGCGCCCGGCCTTGGATCCCCAAGGGGACATGCTGACCACAAAGCCAGCGCTGCATGACCGTCCTGGCTGCACTCCCTGAGGGTGGGTTCTCTCCTACCAGCGTGGACTCACTCTGTGTCACAGTGGTGCCTGTCGTTTTCCACAGCGGGGTGTCCACAAATACGTGCTGAAATGATTTCCTCCCTATGGAGCAGACTGGAGGCTGATTTCCCCAGAGGCCTGCAGCCCCATGGCTGCATGAATTATTAACTACTGAGGACAAAGTAGCCCTTCTGCCGTGCCACTCACGGGGTAGCAGTGGGCTCTCCTAAAGGATCAGCGGTTTGATGACTATCGTTTTGGGAACATTTGTCTCACAGAAATGCTTTTAAGCAAGCATTCAGGTAGGTGCTCCAACCAACATCATTAGGGAAGGTAGGAGGGTGTGATCTCCGAGGCCAGACCATCTGAAAAGCCAGGTCCATGAGCAACTGGACTACAGCCACGGACAGACAGACGCCGACCCCCTCTGAGTGTCGATTTCCACCTTGGGTAAAATATTACCCCACCCATGAAGGCTATGAGAAGACTGAGAGAATGGAGATGTGCCAAGTCCCACGTGTCCCTGGCACAGAGGAAACAGCAGAGTTCACAGGAGAGACGCAGAGAGGACAGCACTCCAGAGAGAGACGCAGCGGGAGCAGCTTGGAACGCCACTCGTCTCATATCAAGTGCTCTGCTGGTCTTTTTAACATGGCCTGTGCCTTTTAGCTGTCTGGATTTGTCACCAAGCAATTTGTCTGCCATAGAGTTCACAGGTCGTGGTGCCGACTGGTCCTGCCTTCTGTGCAGGCTGAGTCCTGATTGGGTTTGCAGCTTCCTCTCTGTCTCTCTGTGCAGGTAACTCCCAGCCGATCTGTTGGTGTCTTGAGGTGTTGCTATGGAGAAACGTAATGCCTAGAGCTGCTACAGGCATGTACACCCAGGAAGGGAGTCATTCAACATGTTGAGTGTGACAGCACCAAAAGATGGAGAGACCACCAGAGGCTGATCCTCGGGGACATCACCGAGCCACTGAGATCATCAGCCCTGTTCTGGAGACTAGGGAGATTGTGCACCCCCTTATTGGCTAAGCTACTGGACATTGGGCTTCATGGGTTTGCATTCATTAGCATACCAACCTTCATACCTGTGCTGTCCTTCCTGAGGGCTTTTGTATTGGGGGTTAATAAGCTGAGTGGAAAAATGTGGGATCACACTTTACTCTAGAACTTTGTACCTTCGCTTCCTTTCTATCTATCTAGCATGGGAAGCTACCGCGGAGGACACTGAAGCTGCCCACTCTCTCCCACCTAGTCTCCTTGATGTCAATAATGGATCCAGGATATCTCTTCCAGTTGGTAGTTCTGCACCAGATTTTCCTGGAACATAGTGAGAATTTTTGATCTGCAGATTCAATTCTTTTATTTTAGAAATGTTTCCTTATATCCCTGGGAGGAAAAAAAAAATCTCAAGTTGAAGTCTCTTTTTCAGGAACACCAACTAACCCTTTCATAATTACTTAAATGTCTTCATCTTTCTACTCTACTCACTGTCATTTAGTCAAGCCCAAAGTCAGGAATCCAACTAAGTTTTGATTAGTCTATTTCTTGCTTTCTCTAACTTATTTTCTGTATTGAAATATTTCTTCTTTTCGTTTGATTTCCTTAGGCATGTAATCTTTTCCTTCTCATTCTGTTGTTTTCTACTCTCTCATTTTATTAAATCGATCTCGTGTTATTATTCTAAAATATGAAACACATGTAAAAAATTTTATCAATTTGGTTCTTCACCTGTCTCACCAAGCTATGAATCCTTTTTTATTCCATGTTTATTAAAGTCTTCGATTCCGATAGTGAATATGCTGCTTCTTTCTATCTTATTCTATGTAACATGGGTTGCTCTTGGCAGATCTTTTATTTGTTCAAATATCATGTGAACAATTTCTCTTGGGCTTCCTTTCTGAGTGCCTTGCGCAGCCGGGATGTCGCAGTTTCTATTTTTGCAGGACCTGAAAGTAGCGATGGCTGGAGAGATCCTGCGGCCCAGGTTCATGGTCATTTTTATGCAATGACCTCCCACGCTCTTTCCCCTGCATTAGCTCGGGACACGTTCCTGGAACCGCAGACTCTACCTGCGGTCAGAGTCGTCACTAACGAAGGCCAGGAGAGCGCTCGTGGCGACTCACTAATAACCAGCGTCCACGGCCCTCAGTCGTGGTCACTGAGGCCCGGAAGGGCAGCGTCTGCACCGGGCCCAGAAGAGATGCCCAGTAGAGTGAGCAAGGAACGGCGGCCACGCCCGCATCAGGGGCGGAATGCCCACGGTCAGCGCCGGCGGGACCTGCGCCCGGGCCGCGGAGCCCGGCGGGATGGAAACGGGCGACCCGAAGGCGGCGCGGCCCAGACCTGCGCGGTGGCCGGCTCCGCGGAGCATCCCGCCCGCGTTCTCCTGAGGGCCAGCGCGGTTGCCGCGGAGACCGCCCGGCCAGGGACTGCGCAGGCGCAGCGTCCCGTTGCTAGGACAGCCCCGAGCCGCGGAGCCGCCAGGGAAGTTCCGAGCCTTAGGCGCCCTCCCGGGAGCCTGCCAGCCCCGCTCGCTGGGTGCCTGCTGCGGCCACAGCTCCCGCCGGCGCCCTTCCCTGCCTGGAGTGAGGGCCTGTCCCGCTCCCACCCTCCCCAGCACCGCGACCTGCGGGGCCCGCAGTGGCCAGCCTCCAAAGGCAAAGGCAGAGTTCCCGGTGGGCCAAGGAAAGGGGAAGTCGCCAGCCATGTCGAACGCGTAAGTGTGGGTGCCCCAGCGGGTGCCCCAGCCCCGGGGCTCTCCAAGCCAGGAGTGGCCTGCCTAGCTCCTTTCCTGTCTTCTCCCCTCCGTCTCCTCTTTCCGCTCTTCTCCACTGCCCTTCCCTCTTTTCCCTTTGTAACAGATTCAAATTCAGATGTGCCTGAGACTGGAGGATCAGCTTCTTGTGGACAGGGAGTGTGGTACCCTTAGATCCCCCCACCCAAAGAGGAGCTCCAGCAGGTCCTCACTCAGGCCCCAGGTGCCCCTGAGGTCCAGGAACCTCTGTTGGTAATCCACAGTGATAAATGGGCCCTTGTGTGAATGCCCAGGTCCCGAAGCCTCAATCAAGAAAGACCTTGAGGAGCTCCCTTCCTTGGCTTTCCACGGTCCCTGGTGGAGGCCCTGAGAGGCCGTCCCTAGCATGTGCCACGGGCACAGCCCTGCCCTAGTTTCCTTGTTGGGAAACAAGTCATTTCAAACATGGATTGCGGACTCGGGACCACTGCTCAAAGTCCCTGAAGTACAGCAGCTGTCCTCACCCCCACAGCCACTCTGCAGTGTTGGCTGTTAGGGTTCCATTCGCCGTAGCTTAGGTGCAGAGGCGAGTAGCTCATGCAGCAGGTGGAAGGTGTGGCCCCGAAGCCACAGTCCAGCCACAGTCTTGCTGTGACAGCCCTCTCTTCTAGGCCAGGAAACTGGAGCAGAGGGCACGGGATGGCCAGGGTTTGGGGATGGGGGAGATCAGGAGTTTGGCCTGGAACCTGTTGAGTGCAGTTGAATACTCAGGCTGCCTGGTGGAAACAGCAGTCTTCGCCCCCCTGACTTCAAAGGCTGTTGCACTTCTAGGCCTCATGGCCATGTTGGAAACCACCACACTTGGACAAAATGCTGAGTCCCACAGATGAGTGCTGCCTTCCCTTTGCCAAGTGCATGTAAAGTCTCAGGAGCACTGTCGCATGTCTTGTGCTGTCCCACAGTGACCCTCTGAGCAGGTGTCGTTATCTAGGTTTGCCACTCAAGGAGGCGTGAGCACAGGATGAGAGGTGGCAGCCTGGCATGGACGCCCTCGTGGTAGAGTCTCTTGAATCCCAGAGCACTCTCTGTCAGTACACGGGATTGAGCCCGGGGCGCTGTACCACTGGGCCACGTCCCAGCACTTTTTATTTTGAGACAGAATCTTGCTGAGTTGCTTAGGACCTTGCTAAATTGCTGGGACTGGCCTCGAACTTGTGTTCCTACAGCCTCAGGCTCCCTAGTGGCTGAGATTACAAGCTTGTACCACAGCGACTGGTTTCTATTTTAAACCTTTAGCATTTTCACCTTGAGAAATCACCTTGCCAAGACCAGGAAAATACACACATGCATCCACACAAACACTTGTGCCTGAATGCTTACTGCGGCCCTGTTTTTAGCGGCCAGTGTGGCTGAGTAGAGAACCCTGCGGGGTCGCCACACAGTGGAGAATTGCTTGGCAGTAAAAAGGCATGAAATTCTGGTTCGTGCTACAGCATGGCACGTGGGTGAACTTTGAAAGCTGTGTTGTGAAAGGAGCCAGTCACAAGGGCCATCTGTCACATGGCCCTGCGCACAGCATCCCACTCTGGTGGATCCACTTTGTTTTCAGCCTTGCCGCGGAGTGGAAGTGATTGGCGTCCAGCATGAGCCATGCTTCTCATTTTAAATTTGAGCCTTTCCCAGGCTGGCGATATGAGGTTCACATCTCTCAAGGGTGCTGGGTAGCACCTGGAGCATGGCTCCTGTCAGCCCTGCCACCAGAAGGGGATAGTCAACCCTCTAGCAAGCTCTGATTTAGGGTATTAAATGCACTTTCTACTGACAGCACGTTCAGCTTACAAAGGTTTTTTTTAAAACATCTGGACATGAAATGTCAAGAAACCGCAGGTAGAAGTGAGATTTAAGGTGGCCAAGGGCTGGGAGGAGTGGGGCCTAGGCAGGGAGGGCTGCGTGGCATGGCTGTCTTTTGGCGTGATGGCAACATCCTGGAGTTAGGAGGCGTGGTGTTTGCCCAACACTTGGTGCAGACCGTAAACCCCCGAACCATGCACTTGAGAAGGGATTCGATGGCACATGAATGACGTCTCAGCGATGCCCTGCTACAGAGCATCTTGTCACGGCCCTGTGCCTCGTGACCTTCCCAGAGCTGCAGGGCACTGAGCTCCTGCTGGGTCTTGGAGGCCCCATAGGCTGTTGTGACCGAGGCACGATGGGCAGGCCCCTGGCACTCCGGTGAGTGATGGGGTGGCCCCCCAACACCATGTGGAGAAGAGTCACATGGAGGGGTCTGGACAGGAAGACAGAAGCCACAGTCAATTCCTGGAGAACAAGGCTTGGTGGAGGAGATGGAGGCCTTCAGAGCTGAGGAACCCAGGTGAAGGTGCCCGGTCCCTTCAGACAGGGGCTCTCAAAAGGCAGCAGGCGAGGAAGAAGAAGGCTCAGCCCAAATGGCAGGACCTGGGAGGCCCAGCCACCAGACGCCTTTGGCCAGAAGTCCCAGGTAGCGCCAGCCCTGCAGTGGCCTGGGGAACTGCCTGCCGCCTGACCCCTGGGCAAGCACCTGCGTGAGTGCCCTTAGCTGCAGCAGGGCTCCAGGCCGGGCCTGCCCACAGCAGCTGCAGCCCTGGGTCCCTGGGAAAGCAGCAGTCCCCTCAGCCCTTGCTCTTTGTGGGGTTCAAGCCTCCCTCCTGCACCCTCTGGAGGCAGCCTCCTGGGGTGGCGGCTCCCTTACTGTGTTGGTGAGTTAAATGTTGTGACACTGATAAGATACCTTTTATCTTTCCCTGTCTGCCCCACCCGGTGTTAGGACTCATGACTAGATTTACTTTGTGTTCAGTGTGTAGTCACTAGATTCCTGGCAAATCCACAAGCCGGTCTCGAGACCTGCTGCCTTCATATCTTATCTCCTCAGGCAGGACCTGACACCACCTTCTGCTTATTCTGACCTTCTCCGTTCTAGAATGCTGATTCCCGAGGCCTTATGTGGCTCCCACCATGGTAATTCTTAAAAAGTGAATGGTCTTTATTGGAACTGGGAATGGGATTTCTTTATCATTTTCTTCTCCACATTTGGATTGCATAGGTTTTGTCTAAGTCTTTCAATGCTGCAGTGCTGATTGACTTTTTGTTGTTGTTGTTATGACTTCCTTGGATTTTAATTCATTCACAAATGGTGGTGTTAAACATCTTTTATAGTTGAGTCCTTGTATAATTCCTTTTAAAAAATTATTCCTCCATTTTGAGGAGCATCCCCCGCATTGCTCTGGAGGAGATCTCGTTGGTCCATGAAGCACTGTGGTCACCCTGCTCCTGGGCCTGTGAGGGGGCTTCTCACGCACGTGTGGACTGTGAGTCGAACTTCATTGAGCATTGATGGGAATACGCCAGGGTCTTACCGTTCTGCGGAGGAGCTGGGGCCCCCAGCATGGGCTGCGGGCACCCTGGGCTCTTGGCCTTGGTCAGAGAAGGAGGCTTCTGGGGTGGTGCTGTGCTCTGTTTGCTAAGTGGGGCTTCAGAGCCGAGTTCCAGATGAGATCAGCCTGTGCTTTACCTCGTGTTGTCCCAAACCCTGTTTAGTTCAGAAAATGAATAGAGCACTCTTTTGGTTCTATGCTACAGTGCAGGGTCCTTCAATGCATGTGGCCTGTGTGCCCTCTGAGGTCAGTGACCAAAGCAGGTGGCTGTCCCTTCCAGATTCTTCGAGTCTGGGTATTGGCAAGCCAAGACCGTACTCCACTTCTCACACCCCCAGGACTCTGAGTCCTCCAGGTGGAGTTGGATGAGTTGTTGGGCATTGTGTGCAAAGCCTGCGGTCATCTTTGAGGCGATGGCTTTGCCTCCTCCTGCCCTCTCCTGTCTGCTTGTCTTCTTGAGAGTGGCAAGCAGAGGCCAGCATATCCGGGTGACTTAGACAACTGTAAGCCTTGCCTTTGTTGTTACTGTCCTTTTGAGGACCGTTTTTGCCGTTGGCCAGTAAGTAACATAATTATTAACCACTGATTATGCAAGGAGTTCAATGTCCCACCCTAAAGAAATCCTAACTTTCCCATAATAATGGTCCCTTTTATAGTAAAGCCATCTGGCAGAATGCCCTTTCACTATCAACTTCTAAACATTGCTGAGATTTGAGAAATCTTGTGCTTGAACACACTGGAGGTGGCGCACCAGGGGCAGCATCCAGCATCCTAACAGTGGGGTGCTGGGGAGGGTGGCAGAGTGGGGTGCTAGGGGAGGGGGAAAGAGTTTTGCTGTTTTGAATCTCTTGATCTTTGTTCTCCTGTGGTGGCCACCATACCTGTCCTCCAGATCTGATCACCCTCATTTGCTTCCTTCCTGATGAACTGAAAGTGGAAAGTTTGGTGGTCAGAGCGGAGGATCTGGAGTCAACTTCCAAGGTACAAATCCTATGTTCATATTTATGATTTGGGGCAATAATTTCTCCGTGCCTCCGTTTCCTCATCTGCATGCTGGAGCGATGATTTACCTGCCTCACAGAGACATTGTGAGAATGACATGAGTTCTTGTATGTAAAGCACGCAGAACAGAGGCTCACAGTACAAAAACTTAAGTCACCATCATTGTCACCTGAACCTTGAAACACTTTTCACATCAAGGTTCACTTTAAACTTTTGGCCAAGAAGATGAAAAAACCCAACGTGATCAGTGCTTCAACAAGCAATTCCTGCAACATTTCTCACTTGCAGGGAAGTCTGGAGCGCTTTGGAAGGACAGCAGGTGGCGGGCCTGGGCAGAGGGAGCAGAGGTAGGGCGCAGCACTGAGCCACCGAGGGCTGGGAACCAGGTGACTGGACGGTGTGTCTACCTGCACTGTTGCCTCCGGGGTCAGTAAAGGGTTGACAAGGTTGTGAGCTCAGGGGTCAAGGGGAATGTAGAGAGCCTGGAGAGGTACCAGGAGATGCCAGGGAGGGGCAGGCAGGAAGGGAGAGTCAGAGGAGGTGGACCTGGGCACACCTGGGGCCAGGAAGCAGCAGCTCTTCAGCAAGGGGGAGCCCTGGTCTTCTGAGAGGGCTGAGAATAGGGACGTGGTTGTGATCCACTTGCCCTGAGTTTGCCTTTGTTGTTACTGTCCTTTTGAGGGCCGTTTTTGCCGTTGGCCAGTAACATAATTATTAACCACTGATTATGCAAGGAGTGAACTGTCCCACCCTGAGTGGGAGCCGGTGGCTAAGCTGTGGAGAGTCTGGAGGCCAGGCTCAGGGCAGCATGGAAGAGCATCCAGACAGGCAGGCAGGAGGACGAGCATCCTCAGCCCTCTTGCTCCACTCCCCCGCCAGGGGAGGGGCCGCCCTCTCCACTGAGCTCTGGAACACCTCACAGACAGCCACTCCCCTCATCCCAAGGAAACCAGGGACAGGCCTGTCACCCCGTCCCTTGGGCAAGTCCCTTCCCATGGACCTCCAGTCCAACTTTGTCTTGTTCTTGAATATAAAAGAGCCAGAACCCACCCCGACCTGGACCCTCATTCATCTCTACCATGACTGTGTTGGTCAGGGTGCCACAGGACAAGCAAGCACCTTGAGTGGGTCTGGTAAGTGGCCAGACAAGGGCGTGGACAGAGTCTGGGGAAACCAGCAGGTGGCAACAGGAGGAGGGAGGCCCTCTGCTACCTGCCAGGGAGGCAGTGGGACTGTGCACACCTCACCGTCCTCCCCACCTCTCAACCCCAGCATGAGGCAAGAGGGCCTGGCTGGAGCAGGCCAGCAGCCCAGGCCTCGCTGCAGTCCACTGAGCTTCAGACGCTTGTGGATGCTGCCTTGAGCTCTCGTCCACTCACCAGTTTCCACTTCTGTGTGACATACACAGCCACTGGTGACCATGCCACAATTCATTTATCTGCCCTTTTGGTGAGGGACATTGGGTTATCTCTGTTTATGCTATGACACCACTTGTATTCAACAGAGTTCTTGAAACTCTAGCCAGAGCAATCAGACAAGAATAGGAAATTAAAGGTAATAAATGGGGAAAGAAGTCAAATTATACATCTGCTGATGACATGATTCTATATGTAGGAGACCCAAAACTCCCCAGGAGACTTCTAGAGCTGATAAATTCATCAAAGTAGTAGGATACAAAAACCAACCTACAAAAGTCAATCACTTTCTTATATTCAATAATGAATCTGCTGAGAAAGAAATCAGAAAAACTGTTCAGTTCACAGGGACCTCAAAAAAATGAAATACTTGGGAATAAATCTAACCAAGGAGGTAAAAGACCTCTATCATGAAAGTCATAGAGCACTGAAAAAAGAAATTAAAGAAGGCCTTAGACGGTGGAAAGACTTCTTATGCTTGTGGATAGGCAGAATTATCAAAATGGCCATGTTATCAAAAGCCATATAGAGATCAGTGCAATACCCATCAAAATACCAATGATATAATTCATAGAATTAGATTTTAAAAAGTCCTGAATTCATTTGGAAGAATAAAAGACCCAGTGTAGCCAAAGCAATTCTGAGCAAGAAGGGCCACGCTGAAGGCATCGCCATCCCTGATCTCAAATTCTACTGCAGAGTCTGGTAATAAAAACAGCATGAATGAGCACCAAAACCGACAAGGGGACCAGGGGAATGGAATAGGAGATGCAGAGACTGAGCTTCACAGATAATTTCCTAATACACAACAAAGATTCCAAAAACCTGTTGTACAAAAGATAGCCTGTTAAACAGTCGGTGCTGGGGGAACTGGACATCCATATGTAGAAGAGGAGACAAGAGCCCTGTGTCTCATCACTACAGAAGTCAACTCTAGGTGGATCAGAGACCTGGGAATCAGACCAACTGCTGGACGAAAACACAGGGTCAACACTCCCGCATTTTGACTCAGGCACTGACTTCCTTAACATTACCCCTAAAGCCAAGGAAATGAGAATGAGATGACATCAAGTTGAAAAGCTTCTGCTCAGCAGAGAGAACAAGAGCATGAGGAGAGAGCCTGCAGAACGGGAAGATCTGCACCAGCTACTCCCCCGACAGGGTTAGTATCCAGAAGATGTGAGGAACTCGAGAAACCTAACACCCCAAACACATGATCCTCTCAATAAATGTGCAAAAGAACTGAAGAGGCATTTCTCAAGAAGGAATATAATTGACCAACAAATATATGAAAAATATGTTTGACATCCTTAGCAATCAGGGAAATGCAAACCAAAATCACACTGAGCTTTCATCTTCTGTTGGAATGCCAGCCATCAAGAATACGAACAATAACAATGCCCGTGAGGATGTGGGGGAAGGCACACTCATACACGTTGGCGGGATTATAAATTAGTGCAACCGCTGTGGAAAGCAGTATGGAGATTCCTCAAAAGATCAGGAATGGAACCACCATGTGACTCAGCTGTCCCACTCCTGGGTAGTTATTCAAAAGAACTAAACCAGCATACTACAGTGACACAGCCATATCAGGTTTATAGCAGCACAAGTCACAATGGCTAAGTTATGGAACCAGCGAAGGTGCCCATGGACAGACTAAGGGATAAAGAAAACGTGGTATGGACACACAATGGAGTTTTACTCAGCCACGAAGAAGAACGGGACTATGGCATTTGCTGGTGAATGGACAGAACTGGAGGGCATCATACGAAGTGAGATAAGCCAAGAAAAATAAGGGTTGAATGTTTTCTCTCATATACAGAAGCTGGAGCAAAATCAGGGGAGGATACCATGAAAATAGAAGGGAGGTGAGTGGAGCAGAGGAAGGGGGTAGAAGGGGAGGGAAGAGAGACTGGAAAAGAGGGTCTGCAGAATGAATGGACCCAGCTGTGCTATGTACATATGTGAGTCTACCCCAGGGAATTGCACCTTTATGGATACCTATAAAGCACTGATTAATAAAACAATAACTACAGAGAAGAAAGACCAGTAGAGGAAGGAGAAGAGGAAAGGGAGGAGAGGAGGGAAATGGCAGGATTGAGGATTGAAATAGCCCTAAATAGATTCCATGCATGTATGAATATGTCAAAATGAACCCCACTATCATGTATAACTAGTGCACAAATAAAGAACCTTAAAAATACTGCTCTAAATAGCCTCAATGCACATTTACAAATTTCTCTGCAAATATGATCATTCATAGAGTCTGCACATGCTTAACTTTACAAAACAAAGTTGAATGACTTCCCAAAATGGTTGCTGTAGTTTATACCCCATCGACTATGTATATGGACAAACAGTGAACCATTCTGGACCTCAATCATTTTATCATTTACATTAATATAATAATACTGGCTTCACATTATGGTGAGGAACAGCTATATCATTTAGGATAGGACTTTTAAAATTTCTTATTTGTAATAATAGCAGTGGTCAGATCTAAAAACCACATGTACATCCATACAGGACTTTATTGTCTAAACAGCCTGCAGCCGCCACGTTCTGCGAGCTCACACCTGATTGTGCGTTCTATTTTCTTAGACCAGATGGCAGTATGTTTTCCTGACAAAATAATTCTCATCTGCTCACCTGTCTGAACCCTGTGTCTTCCCGCAGAATGTATAATAAAATGTGGCACCAGACCCAAGAAGCCCTCAATTCTTTGCTTGATAAAGAGTCTCAGAAGCTGGTGGAGCAAGAGAAGAATCCTGTCTACATCTTCCAGATGTTGGCCACCTTCTACATAAAGTATGTGCAGATCTTCAGGAACCTGGAGAATGTCTACGACCAGATAGTCCACCCACAGAAGCGACTGCTGATCCGGAAGATCCTGGACGGGACGATGGGGCGCATCCTGGAGCTGAAGAACGACATGGTGGAGCTGGAGTTGTCTGAGTTCCATTACTTTGATGATATCTTACAGGACCTGAAGTTGGCCCCTGTGAGTACTCTGTTGGTTCTTCTTATTTTCCTCTCACTGTTAATAAGGTGTGTGGGTCTCTACCGATATTCCGCAGGCCCTGTGGACACATTGTCCTGGATTCGTTTGGTGTACTCACACCTAAACGCCGTCACCGCTGAGTCTTAGTCCCCTTCCTTCTTGGTGAGGGTGAGAGTCTGCACCATCCTCTGGTCTGTTAGGAATGGGGTGTGGGCCAGGACCGTGGGATTAGAGGGGACCCACCTGCCACAAACCCAGGAACACAGACCCTCCCAGTCTTCCTGAGTGTGCCCTGCTCTCTGGGTCCAAGGAAGTTCCCCTCCGCCTCTCCCTGCTGGCAGCTCCTACCCCCTCCTCTGGGCAGTTAGCCCTGGCCACTGTCCTCTGACCTTTGCTGCTGACCCCCACCCAGGGCTTCTGCTGGTGTTCTGTCTGGCTGGGTGTGCAGGGCCGTTGGACGCCCACCACTTAGGAGCTATTTGCCTATGAGCTTACCCTTCATTTTGAAAGGAATGTTTCCACAGAATAAAACCAAAAGGAGAAAATGTTCGATTTTTACATTGGAGTGCAGTGTTTCTTTGCTTTGGAAGTGTTTTGGCTTTCCCAAAGCGTCATGCTTCTTTCTGGGAGGTACCCCCTTAGTTTTGTTGGTCAGTTTTATCAGGATGGACTAAAGAAAATACTGAAATCAACAAAAATGTTGAAGAACATTCCTAAATTAGTGTGGCCATAGCTTTCATCTATAAGCTTCTAAATTAAACCATTGGATTTAGGCAGGTGGGTTTACTCACCAGGTGAAATGTGAATGACCTAGGATAAATGTGAAACAAGCGGTTCTTCAACCCTACTCTCAAATCCGATTGGTCAAGTAGCATTAAATTTACAAATTTAACTTCAGAAATATAATAAGTGCTGCCCCTAAATGCAGGGACCAGTGGGTTTATGGGGTTTATGTGGGGCTGCTTCTGTCTCTCCCCTGTCCACAGCCAATGGGCCTCTCTGCCTTGGTCATCTCCTAAAGGCCAGGAGCAGCTGCTGTCACAGCAGAAGCCAGTGGACACCAGGAGCATCCCACAGGGCAGACAGCAGCAGGAAGCCTTCGTGGTGGGAGGTGACAGGCAGCCAGGGGTTCGCCCAGCAGCCGCAGCACAGTCGGAAGACCATGAGCCAGCTCCAGGGACTGCGTGCATTTCAGGTGCAGCCACCCAGCACCCTGTGCAGTTCGGCCTCTGTGACTGTCACTCACATAGCCCATCACTCTCAGTGTTTTGCTGGCCAGCACCCAGCTGCTTGTCCAGTCGGACCCTGTGCCCTGATCACAGGTGACCAGTCCACTGAGAGGCTCTGGGTGGCTGTACCAGTCAGGCCCGTCCTCGGAGTTTGTGAACCAGCTCAGAGAGAGCCAGACCAGCTTCCATCTCGAGGTCTGAGCTGTAGATGTCTAAGGGTTAGAGCACGTCAGCCAGGTGCTCTGGGGAGTGGAGGGAGATGCTCTTGGCGAGAAAGAGGGAAACCAGAGACAGCAGAGAGCAGAAGGAGCAGCAGAGCCTTTCCCAGGGGCCTGCCCTTGGTTCCATGGGGTCCCCAAGTCTGTCCAGAAGTGTCCCCTTTGGGCCAAACTATCCACAAGCCTGTTTCTAGAACCTTCTCTCTAGGTCCTCCAGCACAGAGGGGTGTGCGAGGAGAGAGGGCCTCTGTACCTCGGCACTGGCAGTGTCCTGGATCCACTCCGTGGAGAGCTGAGGCTGGGTATCTGCACCTAAAAGGGGCCATAGTGGACCCCCAGCACCTCTGCCTCGCTTCCATGATCCATTGCTGTCAAGTCCTAACCGCCAAACCCTCACTATGATTTTTTGGTCCCAAATGGGCCAGATGGAGTCATGGCAATAAAATTTTTGCCTTAGAATTTGGAACAGTGCATCGTACATGTTTCTTAATTAATAACTTCCCGACGTTAGATGTATAAGTGCCATCATTCCTCTCTGCCTGCCCTCCCTCATAGGGCACACTCACCCCCTGGGCCCTGGTGCTCACCCCCAGATCACCTCCCAAACTCCGTTAGCCTGTTAAAAGCCTGGGGTTCAAAAGCTGTGGCCACCTTCCAGAATTCCAAGGATCGGTTCTTCTCAGTCCTAAAGACGATACCCCTTAGGCTTTAAAGCTTATTTAGGAGAATTCCTGTCCAGAATTCTCTGGGGTGAGGGGAGTCACACCCTGATTTGAAAAAAAAAAAAAGGGAAACTAACCCTAGAGACCATGACCTTGGCTTGCCCCGTCAGCTGGTCTACCTGGAATTAGCCAGGCATGACGGACAGGGTCTGGGACAACCTTCTCACTGGGCCAAGAGCCCACCTCCTTGAATAGACTTCTGTGTTCCTCGTCATTGAACTTGGACTCGAAAGTATTTATTTGACCTCTACTAGTTTGAAATATTTGGTATTATTCTTCACACAGGTGAAGGATAGACATTCAGACGGATTGTGTCAAAAACAAGTTTTCTGACTGGTACAGTCACCCAGAGCCTCTAATTTCACAACTAATTTTTGAGTGAGGTAACTTAGGTAAAAATAAAACCAAATTATTAGAAAAGATTATGGTCTTCTGCATACCAGTCGTCAGTGGTGCTAATTATAATTTATTAGGTTTAATTCAAAGACCTCTACGACCCACCTGGTTTGAATAATTATCTTAGAGACTGAGAGAATATTATGTTTCTTTAAAGAAATTCATAAGGTAATCATGAGTTCTTTGAGGCCTATTTGGTGTGAATTCCTGAGGTTGTAGCTAGGATATTCCTTCTGTGGAGGTCTCCCTGGGAGTGATGCTTCTCTGCACTCCAGGGCCTCTCCGTCTCCCTCGTGAGCTGGGCAGTACACCATGCCCCTTCACCTGCTCATCATCACTGTGCATTTTCACGAGCTCTGAGTCCTGGTACCATGACTAAAGTGCTCTTTTGCTTATTTTTCTCCTCTTCTAGCAACAGTTGGATATTCCCATCCCCAAGTATTTTTTGAAGGAGAAAATAGAAGTAATAAGAGAAAGAAAGAAAATCCTTGCTCAGATATTAGCTGACAGTGGATTAGACGCAACTAGCATGGTTTGTATCATTTTAACAATTTTCCTAATAATCTGTATAACTTCTGTTTCTTTCTTTAGCTCCCTATTGTGTGAGAAGCAGATTGTTTTTAATTTGAGGAGAGTTACCCCCTCCCATTGTTATGTGCAGCATATAAGAAGTTGTGTAACTTTGGGATGTATTTTTGGTGACACATAATCATTATTTTCCAAGGGCTTAAATATAGAGATCAAAATAAGATGCTTTGTTGGTTAAATTGTGATCCCTAAGACTGGGCTGATTATCAGCTCATCTTAATAGGCCTTCTCAGGTCCACCCAGCTGAAGCCAGCATTCACATAAAACGGGCAGTCATTCCTATGAAATGGTCAAGTGCCAACGTGACTCACCGGGAACCTGAAAACCAGGATGGATGCTTTCTCAAATGCTCATGACCTCTGATGACTTCAAGTTGAGTGGCACGTGCATCTCCTGGCATGAGTCGTATGTGGGAAAGAGAAAGAAGACCCTTAAAGATTCCCCAGAGAGCCCAGAGCAGGGTCCAGGCAGCTCTCAACCCATACCCCCCTCACCCCCATCTCCAGCCCCACCTTTGCCACCACCCCCAGAAGACACCTGGAATCTGCCTAGGCACCATGACCCAGGTGGCAACACCCAAGGGACCCACTTGCAGGAAGACCACAGGTGCCAGCTGTTGCGGTCGTACCCTGGTCTTCCCCGGCCATCTCCATGGGTCACTTGTACTGCCCCAGTTTGGATGGCCAATTGCTGTCACCTCCCACCACCTTCTCTGGGTTTCTGCAGTTACCCCTCCGTGAAGCCTCCTTTGGGGGCAGGGACAGTCCTTCTCTGCCAGTCCTTCGCACGTGGCCCTGCCTGTCCGCCTCCTGGGATGTCTACTTATGCATGTCACTGATCTGCTGGCTGTGAACTCAGCGCCCTGTTCCCCTGGCTGATCCTCATGGCTCATGCAGCAAGACAGCAATTGGCCATCCAAACTGGGGCAGTACAAGTGACCCATGGAGATGGCCGGGGAAGACCAGGGTACAACGGCAACAGCTGGCACCTGTGGTCTCCCTGCAAATGGGCCCCATTGGGTGTTGCCACCTGGGTCATGGTGCCTAGGGAGATTCCAGGGATCTTCTGGGGATGGTGGGCAAAGGTGGGGCTGGAGAGGGGTGAAGCCAACCCAGCTCCAAGCTGCAGAGGACTTGCTCTTTCCCTGACATACATTCCTGTCACCATGACACCCCTTCTGCAGAGCCCAACTCGATACAGATGATCTCGCTTTATGTGCTCCTCTCCCAAACTGCTGGCCCCTCCTCTGTACTGTGAATTCCTTGAAGTCATTTCAAGGCCAACTTGCATGGGGGTCCTGCACCATCCTTCCAGCCCTGGGCCCTGTGTCTGTACTTTCTGTCCTTGCACCTGCCAGAATGAAGCACTGGGACATCATCTAGTCCCCAGAGGAACCCTGTGCCCCAAGTAGCCATATGTAGTTCAGAACTGACCCAGGGTTTTGTGAGGGAAGTGGGGAAGGGATTTGGACGCGTTGCACTACACATGACAGCCAGGCCCTTGCTGTCTCTCCTGCCCAGTGTCCCTCTGGATTGTGCCGGGTCGACATCGGGGAGGTTTCCTTCCTGCCCTTGTGCAGCACCCCTCTGTGGCCAGCCCTTCCACCTCCCCCGGGCAGTGCTTGCCTCACCCTGGCCTCATTTTAGTGCACCCTGGCTCAGCACCCCACGAGGCCCCCCACAACCTCTGCATGCCCTTCGCTGTCCTACAAGCCCCCAAGCTCACTGTCAGCAGCCTGTTTCTTCAAGATGCCTGCGGTGTATACCCAGAGGGGAACTCGGAGAAATGAAATCGTCATCCGTTTTCTACATTTAAAAGTCAGTCCCGCTGCAGGGGCCTCCCGGGTGTTCAGTCCTCTTGGTCGTGTTGGGTAGACCTCACACATCCCTCGCACACAGCTCCTCAGCACTGGCTGTGAAAGTGTGGGAGGAGAGCTGGGAGCCCGAGGGAAATGTGCAGGCCACCGACATTGGCCAGGGGTCCTCTGCCGTGACCACCACGGTGATGCTCGTTCTCCTCTAACACGCCAAGCTCACTACTGGAAATGTGTGCCCCCCGCACACGCCAAGCTGCAGAATCTCACTGAGATCCCCACCCTGAGGACCTGGGTGTGGATGGGCTCCCCCGTAGGCAGCCATATTCCTGGGGACACCTTGAGGGGCAGCAGATGGCTTAGCGGGAGGAGGGTCGGTCCCTGCTCCAGAAGGCGCCCCACTCACCACCCGCGTACGTCACTCCACCGTCTCAGCCTCTGCTTTCCTAGCGGCTGAGTGGCCAGAAGCACCTGCCTTGGACAGTGATTCAGTGACTCTGAGGAGCTCCGCGGGAAAAGAATGGGGCATCCGTGAGGTCCCTGTCCTCCTCACTCCTTCCTGCGCCCCTCCTCCCCCTGTAACACAGAGTGACTGTAACTCCTGGTGACAAATGGAGCAGCCACTCCTGAGGCCCTGATGTCACCGTGTCACTGCCCCAGAGGCCTGGAGGGGACTCCACCTGTGCCTGCAGCTTCTCTGCCTCCAGTGGCCTCCTCTCTGCCTTCATCCCTTCACGGACACCCCACCCCCGCAAGGCCACCTGCACCGCTTCTCCCTTGCTCCTGGGACAGCAGTGGCCCTCAGCCCTGAGCCCTCAGAGCTCACGGGGCCCTTGGGCACCCCCAGAGCCCTTGCTTTTGTCCCTTTTCCCTCCAAAATGTCTTGGCCACTTGCCTGACTTTGTCACCACATGCCCCACCTGAGCCCTGGACTTTTTGTTTTAATGGCCCTTGTCACCACATTTGGATGTTTTAAATGCAAACTTACGAGTCCTGGAAGATGTTTCATATGTAAAATTAAATGCTCCTGAAATGATTTGGCATTGGCCACGTTCACTAGGTCAGTCTGTGATTGGTTTAGACCCAGCATTTTAAGACTCACATCTCACATTAGTGCTGTGTCTTTAGCGTCTGTTTCTACTATGGAGTTAATGGAGTATTGGCGGCAGTTTCAAGTGTTACTGAATCACTTCCATTTCTAGTGTCGCTCCCGGCCAAGTTAAACTATGGTGGCTCGAGTTACTATTTTGTTTGGAAGGCTAGAGGAAATCTGCGGTCCTTGAATCTGGGGTCACAACATGACGTGGCAGAGCATGACAGTGTACCTAACCTGCTGGCAGACAGAGAGCCTCGGGGAGCCTCCGCACGCTGCCCCGTGGGGCTATTAGCAGGGTGTGTTGGGAGGAAGCAGGTGAGTTCTGACGTGTTTAAACCTTGACTCATTCTGGTTTTTGTTGTTGTTATTATTTTTAGAAATTAGCCATAAAGAGCATGCCCTTCGAAGAGGCTATTAAATTAATCCAGGTTGCTGAGCGGGCGCGGCAGGGCCGCCTGAGAGCCCTGTTCATGAAGCAGATATACCTTCAGGAATACAGAGCAAAGCAGGCCAGGCTGCTCGGGGAGAAGGTGGCGGACGCGGGGGCTGCCGCACTCCGCATCCAGAAGGTACGAACCAACGAGGGGCCCCCAGAGCTGGGGGGAGCATCCTACGCAGGTAGAGATCCTTCCAGTTCAGGGGGTGAGTGCTGAAAGTCAGAATCCCCAAGTCCTACCTTTGGTAGAACTGGGTTCCATTGGTAAATTCCAGGAAGATGTGTTAATGATCACCCTGGGGAAACTGGGAACTAAGTCATATGTAATTTTTAAAAATTCTAAATAAGTGTTAAACACAGAGTATTTTATTCAAATATTTTTAAAAAACCACTCACAATTGTTGGAAAAATGTTGCTAAAACTCAGTGAGGACATAAATCCTTAATGGATTTTTAAAAATATATTCATGCATAGACAATTTGCCACCTGGCACTAGCAACCATCCCTAAAGACAGAACAGTGACAGTGTCGTCCCTTCCAGGATTGGCCCCAGGGCTCTCCTCCGACAGCTGAGTGTTTCTGCTTTGTACCCATGGAGGTGGAAGCTGGAGCCGAGGGTCCTGGGCGCCTCCGGGCTGTATCTCCCCGTGTTCCTTTGGAATTTTTCTTTTGAAACTCTGAAGTGCCACCCTTAGATCTAGCCCCACACTCCTGCCATCGAGAAGTTTCTCTTGAGAAACCCCAGGTAGAGGAACTTCACACAGGAGAGCAATCGCTCATTTCTGTGATGTGATTTTTTTTTTCCTTTCAAAAATTTTGGCCTACAATCACATACAGAAAGAGTCCGTCACCACACCTGTGTGCCGCCTGGGGTCTCTGATCCTGTGACCTCTGGAAGGTGCCGTTAGGCAGGAGAGAGTGTGTGGCAGGTCTCCTCTGTCCAGTGTTAAACAGGTGGTCCTGCTTTTCCTCCCAGGTCTGGAGGGGTTTCTGCCAGTCCAAGAGGACCGAGAGAGAGAGAGAAGAGGAGATGATATTCCTGGGCATGGTGAGTGTGCGTGTCGGCAGGACCTGGTTCTTAGGCAGCACACTCAGGAAACCGAGTCTTCCCTGGCCGTCCCTGCCTGGCCACTCCACGGGTAGGAAGAGGGGAGACTGAGTTGATAGTTTGGGCCAGCGTGGGGCTGGGGTCTTCGCCTGCCTGTGTGTAAGTCTCAGCTCCTCATCTGCATCCCTTCCCTGACGACTAGAGTCCACTCAAGGGACAGCTGACCCAGCAAGTCCATTAGTGCAGCCTCGTTGACCTCGTGAGGCTCCTCCTGCCTGCCCCCGCGGCTCTCCCCTCCTGCCTGCCTCTGGTCAGTGCTGGGGTACTCCGCTGGAGGAAGGAATCAGGTCCATGTTCCAGCAACGTGGAAGCACCCACTCTCTGGGTGAAGGACACAGTGTCCCTGTGTTCACAGAATCTCAAATCAAGAGCTTCCTGCTCAACAAACATAGGAAGTCACACCAGAGCAGTGCAGGATCCCACAGATGCCTTGATTTTATGACCCGGTTCTCGAGGTTCCTCCACCTTGCCGTTTTAAAAACAAGCCAGCGTCGATGTTTAGATGGGGTCCCCCTCGGGCTCCAGCCCGTTCCTTGCTTTTCGGTGGCTGGGGTTGCTACCAGAATCTGGTGGGTTGGCACCTGCTGCTGGTTTAGAAATTCACTGGGTAGAATAGTATTCAGCCATGGAAAGGAAGGAAGTTCGTCACACATGCCAGAGCGGTGAGCCTTAAGGACACTGTGTCCAGCAAAATAAGCCAGTCACACAAAGGCAGATACCCCACTCTTCAGTCCCCCAAGGTATCCGGATGGACACAGCCACGGGCACAGCATGGAGTGGTGGCTGCCAGGCCCTGGGGCAGTGGACATGACATCAAATATCCAGGCTCTGTGTGCAGGTTAGGTCCTAGCGCCCCGTGAACTAGTTTACCCTACTTAACCCCTACCCACACTAAAGCAAGGTCGAGATAGGAGATTTTAAGTCATGTGGGTATTTTTTCCCCATAATTGAAATGTTTTTAAATGTCCACTGGGCCATTGAATTATACTGAAGTGATTCTATGTGGATCTCAGCTACTTGCAAACTAAAAATTAAACAAGCTGCTCCTGTAGTCCACTGAATCTCCCATGTCCTCAACTGTGAGATGCCTTGTTATTTTTAGGGGCCACTGAGAAAAAAGGGCTTCTAAATAAACCAAAGCACACCCTTCATTGTAAGATGCATCCGTCCCTAATTTCAGAACCATTAAGTGGTGAAAAATCTACATCCTAACACTGGTGGAACAGGGAGAGTTGTATCTGTCATATTAGGCAAAATAAGAAGGCTTGACAATTAGGGTCATTGGCAACGTGACAAGCCCGTCACATTGCCCCAGCCTTTCTGAAGGCCAGGGAGCAGGTGCAGCTAGAGCCTTAAAATACTTACATGTCCACCTTGACTTCTGTTTCCAACCTCACACATCATCAGAAACAGAGATCTGGCTGCAGAATAGTTCTCTGCCATATTCTTTCTAATACCAAAAAAAAAAAAAAATGGAAATGGCCAATTCTCGTGTTCTAGAGCAGGTGTGTAGTGAATCATGGTGGCCTTACACAAGACGGTGCTGTGCCGCACCAACACTACAAAACACATTTCTGACTAGCGTTTGATGATGCAAAAATGCTCAAGGTAGAAATTCGGGGTTTGGAATTCTAGCATGACTTCAGCGAAGGGGACACTGAGAGCTAGGTGTGTGCCCAGGAGAGGCACCTGCCGAGTCAGCAGGGCTCATGTTTCAGAGGGCGGCTTCAGAAGGTGTTGGTATTTTCTGAACTGGTCAGCATTTACTCTGTGAACCAGAAAACACACACTTCTTAGAGTAAAAGCAGATGGCAGTGAGGTGACACCCATATGCCCAAGATCTCCAGATTGCTTGGTGCGTGTGGATGGGTGGATGCAGCGTGAGCGTGATTTGGGGTGGGGGGCGTGGATATGGGATGTGAGGGTAAGCGTGGTAGTTATGTCTAGTTTTCTATTTTAAAAATCAAATTGCAGTCAAAATATTTGGTATAAAGTTCTCCAGTGGAACAAGAAATCGTACATTAGCTGCAGTTTTTGATTGTTTTTTTACCCAAATGGAGCACAACTTTGATTTCTCCGATTGCAATGCAAATTGGTGCCACTTCTCTGGGAAGCAGCATGGAGATTCCTCAGCTGCAGTTGTGACTCGGCAACTTCTGTTTAAATACATTTCCATCTCCTTGAACTCGGTCTACGTTACCCAACAGCCACCGGGTGCCTCGTGCCACAAACCTGGGCAACGGCCGGGCATGACTGTCTCACCCTCAGGTCCCGCCAGCTGACACTCGACAGCACATGAGGGTGGGATCCCATGCGGCTGGGTTTTCCAGGTTTCCTTTGTCACTGGCATGTGCGTCGCTGGGATGAAAACTGCTGGTCCCGTTTCTGAGCACGAGCAGGGCGTGTCTGTGTTCCCCGTGACGTTCCTCAGCGTGCTTCTTCCTGCGTCCCCTTTGAGAGCATGTGGTCTATCGGGATCTTACTCGTGAGAAGGCTATGATTCAGCTTTTAAAAGAACGCTGCCTGCTGCTCACTGCCTGGTGGCCATAAAGCATCCATTCCCCGCCCGAGGCGGCTTCCGTGGAATAATTCCCGCTGGTCCCTGATGAGGAGGCGGCCTGCCCTCTTTCCCCTTGGTTTCTCCGTCCGCTCATGCTGCTCACTGTGCCAGGGCGAAACCACCGACTCACAGGTCAAAGCTGCCTCCCCACCTCTGGGAGGCCCTGGCGTGTCCTCGGGAGCCGCTGTTGGGCAACAGAGCCCGGGATTAGAGCAGAAGACGCCAGAAGGCCCCCCAGCGCCCCACGTTTCCTTTGTCTTGTGAAGGACATTTTTCATACGGCCACTTAAATGTTTTATATTCTAAACTCTGTGCAGGAAAACCAATAGCGCCCTGAACTCTCCTGCACCGTCATTTTAATTGGCAGAGCCAGTGCAGCCAATTGAGTCGAAGGAGCTTGAAGAGCGCACCGCGCTCCACCCTGTGCATCTCGGCAGGCACCCCGTCCTGTGTTTTGTTACCCTGCAGCCATCAAAGTGTGCACTTTAATGAGGAGCGCTGGGGGGCACTCATTAAAGAGGGCCATGACTTCTGCACGCTCCTGGAAGCGCCACACCACCCTGCTCACCTCAGGCCCACCTGAGACTGGCTACAGCCTACATGGCATCTTGGCCAATAAATCAGACCCCTTTCTTGTTAGCAAATAACCCCGATCCGAGCTCTGGCCCCCAGTGATTGTGGCTCCTTCCGAGGGCCTGTGGCACGGTGGCCCATGCTGCCTCCCCAACAGTGTCCTTGGGCTCCTCTCTGGGACCTGCCGTCATGCACAGCCAAAGTGGGCAGAGTTTGTGGATGAAGCCCTTTCACCACCACCCTGAGCCCAGCCAGGACCACGCAGTCCATTGGATCCTGCAGACTATCTGTCACATTTGGCTCCAAATGACATTCGATTGTTTCCCAAAGATTAATTGATCCCCAATAAGCAGCTTGTGCTGTGACCCTGTGTTTTGCTTTGCTCTTGTTTGGTTCTAGCTTTTGAGTGCAGAAGAGCTCTTCCGAGCTTCCTGGGGAGGCAGTGCCCGCCGTGGGGGAGTCTCTTGACCAGCTCGAAGGGCTTGTGCTGCTGCAGACGCTGCAGGGGCGCCAGGCGGGGGGGCGCCAGGCCAGGGCAGCCAGCGGGCACTGCCCCGTGGAGGGGCCTGAGCAACGTGCCCACCCGCCCTGCGACCTCAGCCTCCTCTCCTGGGAGGTCAGAGCCGTGCTGCCTTCTGCAGAGGTGGGGGAGGACTCGATGAGGGTCAGTGGCTGAGGCCTAGGTGGCAGCCAGGACAGACTGCACCTTCAAAGACCGGAGTCACGGAAAACTGTGTCACGGTGTCATGATGTGGAATGGCTTTTAGAATGGTAATGGCATCTAGAGGTATGATCAATTTTCTGTCTAACAGATTGCAAATCTTTTAAAATGAGTTCCTGCATAAAATACAGGTGCAAAGGCCGAGGCCCCTGTGAACCACCACGTCTGTGACGTGGAAATCATTGCAAAAGCCCCAGGGATGACTCCCCCTGCCGCTCCCTGACCCAGCCCCTGGAGCTTCCTGGGGCTGCCTGAGGCAACAGCTTCGGCCCCACACAGTCAGCTCCGGGTGGCGCCCGGGAAGAAGTGTCAGATGCCACCAGCGTCCCTCCTGGAACAGCTGTCCCCGCGACCCCACAGGCATCCTGGCGAGGAGGCCGGAGCTCCAGGGGCCTCCCTGGAGAATCTCGACCTCAGAAGCTCACGTCCAGAGACTGAGAGAAGGAAAATCTTCAGCCCAGCTCCCTGGGAACCTGGGGTGTGATTCCAAGTCTGACTTTAATTTCTGTTATGTCTTCTTATGAGTGTTCTTACTGATACGCTTGATTTTTGCCCCAGGCTCCAGGTCATGGAAACTAAACAGCGAAACTGTTGCCCTCCCAGGCCCCCTGGCCCCAGGAGCCCTTCACCTCACTCTGGGGCAGGACACCTGCCTTTACTAGTCCCCTGCAAGGGCACATCACGCAGTCCCTGGTGCACTTGGGAGAGTGGCCGAGCCCGGGGCCTGGAGCCAGGGCCCCCTGGGAGGCAGAGCGCGTGCTGACCCCAGCACTGAGCCGGCCGCACCGTGAGCCCCGCACCATGGCTTCTGGACGTCTGTGCCAACAGGGACGCGGTGGCTGCTGGCTGGGTTCGAGCCAGGCCGGCACAGCCAGCACTGGAGAAGGACCAGCCGTGATTCTTAAGTGATCGCATCGTGAGCCTGTCCCATCATGCACCTTCAGACACCGTGACCAGGTGCCGTTTAAGTTAGAAAAGGGCAAGGCACCCAACACGGGCACTGTCACCCTGACCAGGAGAGCCAAGGGTGCAAGGCTGGTGAGACAGCCTAGCAATAGCCATTAAAATCACAAATGCTCATTTTTTAAGAAAGCATGATTTATAGTGCCCGCCAAACGCCATCTTCAGAGAGCATTTTAATTCAGGAAACCTGCCCGCAAAGAGGAGCCAAGCATGGTGCTGGGGCTTCTGCAGCTATGTCACAGCGGGTCCCACCGTATGGGCGATCACCACACACCAATAAAAACAGTTGGGAACAAGAACAGAGACTGGAGATAGATGGCTCAGACCAAACCCCAGTCTGCTACTTCCCGGCTGTGAGACTTTGGGCAAGTCACCAGACTTCTATGTGCCTGTTTCCTCATATATAAAATCAAGTAATGAGGCTACTTACTACATAAAGTTGCCTTGAGGAATAAGTGACTTAACACCAGTGAGGCACTTAAAATCATGCCTGGCGAATCACAAGTGCCCTCAAAGTATCTATTAAGAACAATTTTAGCCAGGTGCAGTGGCACACACCCATAATTCCTCAGGCTAGGGAGGCTGAGGTGGGAGGATTACAAATTTGAAGACAGCCTCAGCATCTTAGTGAGGCCCCAAGCAACTTACTGAGACCCTATCGTAAAAGAAAAAAGAAAAGTTAAAACGGGCTGAGGATGCGGCTCAGTGGTCAAGCACCTCTGGGTGCAATTCCTGGTACCGAAAAAGAAAAGAAAAAAGAAAGTAGGGCCCGATTACACCTCCACCACTGATTGATATAAGTCTAGCTCTACTACTTTGGTTCAAGTTCCTAAAAAAGCAAAATTTTCAGATGCTGGGAGTTTTTTTGTCTTGTTTTTGTTTTTTAAAAATCAGACTTAATGAACTGGAAAAACACTTTAGGTCTCTGATAGTTCTATATTTGCTAAAATTGTGGATTCTAAAACAAAGGTCCACCCTGGGGACGCTCGGCTCCTGCTGCTGCAGCCTTTGCGCTCCCCGGGGCCGTCTGTGTGACCCGCACAGATGCGCGGTACCTGTGCTGCCCGGAAGGAAACGGGGGGCCAGGTGGCTGGTTTCCGTCAACTGAGGCACCCCCCTCTGCACCATCTCGAAACGAACCCCCCGAAGTCCTCCGTGTGCCGTCAAAGCGGAGGCGCGCGGCACCCGCCCCTGACGGCCGAGCTCCCGTCTCTGTGCCCGCGAGGACCCAGGCACAGCCAGTCAGTCTCTGCACAGAGCCGGTGAGAGGTGGCTCTGGGTGGCCAGGAGCCGGGGATGGCGCCCCCTCCTTGCTCCAGCTTTGTCGCCAGTGTCCCCGCCCCAGGAGCGCCTGGAGGAGCCGCCAGCGTCGTCAGCCCTTAGTGCACATCCACTGGGGACTGAGAGATGGAGCAGCATTTCATTTGGACAAATGTCCATTTTGTCTTCCTAATTTGAAGAAGGAGTTTTAAAGACAAAGCCCATCAAACATTAGCTAAGCATTTTAAGTTAATGGACCGTGTCGTGCTATTTGCCCACAGACTCAGGAAGCCCTGTGTTGTGCCCTATTTTTACAGCAACATCAATTATTAATATGTATATTTTCGCTGACAGAGGACCTTGCTATAAATGTCGGTTTCGTTATCCCGTTCTGGGTCATTAACAGTGGAAAGCTGGTAAATATAATGGTTTATTCACACGGGAAGCCTTCATTAAGATGCATCGTTCTATAGCTGATGCGTTTCGATATAGAACATGTCATTGTGTTCTCTGGCTCCCTTTAACATTCCTAATTTATTTTTAAATGAGTTGCTGTTCTACCACGAGTTAACACATTGGAATTCCATATGACCAAAGTTGCTAAAGAGGAAAAGATGTCGTAGCCTAGAGGAAGAGGTGCTCATTAACAAGGGACCTAAATGCATCATAACCTTTCGATTCAAAAACCAACTGGAGAAGGAAGCCCCAAATGACCAAGTGCATTTCCTTGTCAGAGAAAGTCGACATCAAGAAGCACACAGAGATGCACACACATTAACCACAGCATGGCGTGGCAGCAGGCAGAGCCACGGGAGCCACGGACTTCCTGCTGGCTCCTTACTTGACACCGAATGATGAAGAAGGTGTCGTCCACTTTGAACCTCTGTCTCCTCATCCGTTCAGTGGGCTCCCCATGTGAACATCAGTAAGGAGAGAGGTGAAGGAACCCGTGGGCCTGTAACCCGATGGCTGTTCAGTGTGGCTGATAGGAAATGCCGCGGGAGCCCAGTGATTTCTGTTTGGACTGTGGATGTTGAGCAAGTTTGCTGACCTCCTCTTACAAAGCTATTGAGACGACGTGAACCAGACTCGCCGGCTGTGAGGAAGGAGAGCGGAGGGGCCATTCAGCCCAGCGAGTACCCACCTGGGAGGGGACCTGCGGAGGATGACAGGAGCAGCGTGACTTGGCGGAGGGGACTTCACGGGACTCACCCCAGCAGAGAATCGTCGGTGGAGACCCTGGAACACCGCCTGCGTCTTCAGGGGCGGAGCAGGGGGCCACGCTGGCCGAGCCCTCGCCCCTCGGGAAGGCGACTCCCTGTGGGGAGGGGAGGTCCCTGTGGATCAGGAACTTCCGATTCACACCTTAGGATCCCACCAGGAGTGGAGACGTGGCCTGGGAGATCCAGGGTCCGGTTTGACCTAAATGATGAAATGGGGAAGCTTCCTCCCAAGTCCCACAGACCCCCACAGCCACCACCAGCCACCCGCCCAGCACCTCGGGACTTGGATGATTTTCTTTACCTTGTTCTTTAAAATGATTCTGTGATTCTCGCTGCGTTCACTCTTCATCATAAACGCCGTGCGTCCTCTTTCTACTAAACTTGGAGCCTTTGCTCGTGTGCTGAGGCTGCCCGACGCTGTGTTCGGGAGGCCTCGTGGGTCTTTCTCTTTCCCCTTGGGTGGACGGGACTGTCCTCTGATCTTAAGGGCCCCTCGTGTGGAGTGCCTCTCACCCCAGAGCGTCAGCGCTGCGTCTCGGCAGTCGCTCCATCCATGCGTCCATCCATCTGTCCGTCCACACAGACGTGCTGTTGCACCCAACATTTAATCCATTTGGGATTTATTTCTGCGCCGTGACAAGAATCAAGACCAACTGCCCCTTTCACAGTAACAGGCTTAAATCCACAGCTTTGCGGGTGCCTTCTGTGGGCTCTCGCTCGCTGCCATGTTCTTGCCCACAGCTCTGAAGTGGACGGACTTTAGTTCTGCTCTCTTGCCCCCACGTTTCTGGATGCCATTGCCAGGTGGCCGTCCTGGGCTCTGCCCGCCTGCTGGCTGGTGCCGCCCGGCACAGAGACAGCCAGCCCAGTAAGGATTGCGGCAGGGGCTCCCGGGCCCAGGCCCTGGGGTTCTGTCCTGGGGCTTCTGCAGAGAGTCCCACTCAGTGTCCCAGCCCAGCGGCCACGGCGGAGGGGCAAGGTGACGGGCAGAGCAGGGAGCGGGTGCCGCAGAGGGGCAAGGTGACGGGCAGAGCAGGGAGCGGGTGCCCCAGAGGGGCAAGGTGACGGGCAGAGCAGGGAGCGGGTGACGGGCACCATGTGGGGCACCATGTTGGAAGCTGTGGAGCAACACGCAGCTAGGACGCAGGCTCTGAGGGAGTCTTGTGGAGTGGATCCAGGCCCAGAACAGGAAGAGGCTCCTGGTGGGTGGCCTTCCATCCCACGGGACAGCAGCAGAGACAAGGGACCCCAACAGCATGGCCAACAGGACGGGGCCTGGGGTCGAGGAGTCTGGAGTATTGAGAACTCGTTTCATGAATTCAGCTCGAGGATTAGCTCATATGATCCAGGATTCAGAAACAGCCGTTTAACAACCAGCTGGCACACCCTGAGAACGTGTCCCCTGGCCCTCGCAGCCTGGGCCTGACCTCCCGGCGGATCTCAGAACCTCCAGAGCTCGGTCTGTCCACCAAGGAGAGCCGGCCCTCGGCCCTCGGACTCTGATTCCAGGGGCCCCAGCCCCAGACGCGCCATCCTTCTCCAAGACCTCGCCCCACGTCCCCTGCAAGCCCTGGGCAGCAGCTGACTGGCCGCGTGAGCCTGTGCCCCTCCCTGGCTCGTGCTGACCTCGTCCCACCAGCCCCACGTCTTCAGGAGTCTGAGGGGACGTGACTGCGTTTGCCCCTGCCAGCCCCTGCAGAGGCGGATCTGCGGGGCTCAGCACCCTGGGTGCTGAGCTGCCAGTTGAGGTGCCATGGGTGGGTCTAGTGGGTTTCAAGGGAGAGCATCCACTGAAAACGCTCACTACCACAGGATGCCTGCCTGCCGTGTCGTTTCCTTCCCCGGAGGTTGGTAGTGACGGGGTGGACGTGTTCAGTGTCTTCTTTCTTGAAATCAGAGCACTCCAGCTCCTTCCTCAGGTTCTGGCTTCCAGTGCCTTCTTCCTCTACATTCCCTGTCCTCCGACTGACCAGGAAGCGTGGTCAAGTTTTTCTTTCCATAGTGTGAAGGAATCTGTGGACGTCTCATTGAATGTATAGCATTACTGTGACAAAATACCTGAGGAAATCCCCTTGAAAAGGTAGAAGGTTTATTTGGGCGCACTATTCTGGATGTTTCAGTCCATGACTGATGGGCCCTTGCCTTGGGCCTCTGGGGAGGCAGCACGTCGTGTGCTGGGCCACAGAGCCAAACCACTCACCTCACGGCCAGGAGCAAAAGAGAGAAAGGAAGGGCTGGGGTTCCTCAGTCTCCTTCAAGGGCCCACTCCCAGGGAGCGCCACGGGGCCCACCTCCTGGAGCTCCACTGCCACTTGGTGGTGCCTCCTGGGGACCAGAGTCTATCGCTGGGCCTCTGAGGGCATTCGTGGGCCAGCACTGGATGGACGCATCCCTAGGCAGCCGGCCCCTGCGTCTGGGCAGCCGTGTGGAGTGAGCCCCGGGTCCCCCCAGGGGTGGGCCACCTCCTGAGGCTGCTGCCAGGCCTGGTCTTGGATTCTGGGCGTCTCCGAGGTGGACGGACACCACCGAGGACCTCGCACCCGACCCTCCAGGACCTCTCTGTGCTGTGGCTTACAGTCCCCCCCTCTCCCGTTCTCAGAATCCCCCTCCTCTCTTCGACCAAGTCAGTGCCGCCATCATGCAGGCGGAGAAGGTGAACCTGCTGCGGAGCGCGGTGCAGCTGAGGCACGAGGAGGGCTACAGGGAGGCCCTGGTGACCATCAAGAACCACCTGCAGCAGACGGAGGGCCCGGACATCAAGGAGAGCCTGCGGGACCAGATCCGGCAGTGGTTCATCGAGTGCAGGTGAGCGAGTCCGTGCGCCCACCCACGTCCCTCCGAGGCCCAGCCGCTGGCACGTTCTAACTCAGACACACACGGGGAGGGTCAGGGGGGCCTTAGCAGGACAGAGGTCTCCGGGCGAAGCCCTCAGAAGTCATGTCTCCTCCTTTGTGACGATGTCCTGTCCTGCTCTCTGCTGGGGGTGGAATGCAGTGCAGAAAGTAGGACAGGGTGGGGACACGGCCCACCCTGGGAGGGCCCACGCCCGTTCTCAGCTGGGCCCGGCTGAAGGCCCCGGGACCCTGGCTGGTGTGGCCCCTCCCCCTGGACCCCCAGCTGCGGCTTCCCTGAGGCCCAGGGCTCTCAAACCCCGGCCCCAGAGAGGGGGTCGGCAGTTCTGGGGCGAGGCCCGGCCTCCTAGAGTCCCAAGGGTCTTGAGAGGGTCCTCCATGTGGTGCTCAGTGACCCACAGCGAGTCCCTGGGCCAGGTTCCCAGGGGCCCTCCTCAGGCACTTCCACGTGGGGAGGCACTGCCCGAGACCCTCCTGACAGCCCTAGGGTCTGTGTCATCCAGGAGGGGGGAGGGCGGCTGGCTGTCCCCCTGGGCTCCCCTGTTCTTGACCCTGACGCCTGCACTGGCCAGCTGACCCGGTCAGGCACTGAGCAGTTAGGGTAGAGAAACCTGACCTCCACTCAAAATCATGACGTGACCCTGTGGTGGGCGGGCTCTGAGCTGCCCAGTGACTCAGGTGTGGTCTACACTGCGTAACTCACTTGAGGAGAGTACAGCAGAAGCTGGGCTCTCACTCCCACACCCTCCTGTCGGCTCAGAGGAGTCCCTGCCTGAGAGGCCCAGGGGAGAGGCCTGGGACTGAGGGAGGCTCCCAGGGCCTCCTTCCAGCAGCCAAGAGTTGAGTCCCACCCACGGCCCCCCGTGTGGACCTGGAAGGGGAGGCCGGGGTGACCGTCCTGGCTGAGGCTGATGGCGGCTGTGTGGGCTGGAGGCGGAGGCTCCCCACAGAGCCACACTGGCCCGTCCCTCAGGGGCCGTTCCCACCACCGGGTCTGGGGACAACGTGTTGTCCTGGTGTTTCTCGCTGCCATAACAGAGCGCCTCTCGCTGGGTAGATCATGACCCACAGAAGTTTGTGGGCTCCGTAATGGAGGCTAGGAATCGAGGCTGGTGGGGCGGCCTCCAGTGAGGCCTCCTTGCTGCGCCATCACTGGGGGGGGGGTGCCACGTGGTGACAGGGACAGGGCCAAACCAGTCCTCCACAACCACCCGCTCCCGACAGCCCACCTGCTCCCCTGGTAGGAGCGTGGGGGCTGACCTGCTCCTGAAGACCCCCTCTGTCCACACGGCGCCTCCGTGCATTCTGGTGGGGACAGACCCCAGCCCTTGAGTCGGTCATCCCGTGACCTAGGGGGCTGTCGGCTTCTGTGCTGCCCTCCGTGGGTCTAGCCGTCGTCTCCTTGGTAGCACTTAGAGGTCGCGGCAGGTCTTCTTGGTTTTTATGTATTTGTTCTGATGCATGTGGCAGTGAGATGCATCACAGTTCTGAAAGGGCACACACACAGCTCATCTGTGCTCCGGTCATACACACAGTGTGTTCACACCGTTCGCGTCCTCGTGCCTGTACTGGACGGTGGCGATCCTCACAGCCCACGTCGTCAGGGCCACGGGGCAGGTTCTCTCTGATGCGACACGGCATGCTTTCGCGGGGCCCGTCCCTTCCTGCGAGTACCCTTCCCAAACATTTGACGGTGTCCCAGGTTCCGGGTGACGACCTGGGGAGCGTCTCTCCGTGTCTCCCTCAGGGTACTTTATGGCAGACCAGGGCTCATCCCGCGTCCCCTGCACGGGGCTCTTCACGGGAGGTCTCAGGAGTCGCGCAGGTTGGTTCTGTGGTGACGGTCAGCGGGGAGGAGGTGCAGGCCGGCCCGTGGCCCTCTCCCTCCTCCCTCAGTCTCCTCCTCGTCTGTCAAAGCCCCTCACACTCGACCCTGGACACACACCAGTCGATCGTGATGAATCAGAAGAGCTGCAGCGAAGGGAGCAGTCGTGGGTCAGAAAATGCCACGGCTCCCCGCAGCCCGCAGCACCCGGCCAGCACCCCGCCAGCCCTGTCCCCGGCTCCCGCTCCCGTCCCGGAGCAGGAGAAGCCGGCCTTGGCCAGTCACAGGGAACCCTGTCCCTTCCCGTCTGAAGTAGCCCTTAGGCCTGGGTCGGACGTCCCCTGTGGTTCCTTCCCTCTGGCATCTGACCGCAGAGGGAGGCGGGGACCCCTCCGCCCACCAGTGCCCCCAGGCCAAGAAGGGGCAGCACCCAGGCACGCAGGGTCAGCTAGCAGCAGGACCGTCCTGAGAAAGCGTCCCGAGGCACGTCACCTGTCCCTCCAGCATCGTGGGGTGCCGCGCAGACCTTACTGTCCTCGGCCACTCAGGCTGAGTGCCCACGTGGGCCGCCTGTCACCTAGGACCAGGGCGGGCGGAGCAGCCACCACGGAGTCTTCAGCTCCAGCAGAGGGGCAGCGCAGGTCCTGGAGGCCACTGCGGGTGTGACTTCTTTATAAGTAAAGCGGGTGTGCCCGAGGGCTGGCTGTGGCTGAGGCTGAGCACTGGCTGGCAGGGTGAGGCCCTGGGTCCCATCCCGGCCGGCCCCACAAAATGACCAGAAGAGAGGTGCTGTGAACTGGGGGGCTCCTGGGGCAGTGAGCGCGCAGGCCGGCCCGTGGCCTTGCTGGCGTCCCTCTCTGCTGGGCCTCGTCTCTGCTCTGTGTCTGGAGCACGTGGGTTGTGGACACGGGCCTCACCCCCAGCACAGGAAGAACTCGAGGCACGATGACCTTAGCACGGCGGTGACACCCAGACGGCGTGGTCTGTGCTCTGCCTCCTGTGGCTCCATCGTTGACCCCAGAGTCCTGACTGGACCGTCCCCATGCCCAGCTGGCTCCTCAGACACTGAGCTGCAGGCCACCTGTCCCTGGGGACTCCCTTCTACAGCCCTTGGCTTCTGCCTGGTGTCTCAGTCCCTGGGCACCCACTAGTGTCCTCTGAGGTAGGGTTCTGCTGGACCTCACGTCCACCCTGAGCACAGTGACAGTGCCACACCCAGGCCCCAGGGGACCGTCCAGCAGGGCCTCTCCACTCACCACATTCGCCCCACGTCGTGCCACACAGTCAGAAGACGGGCAGTGCCCGATGCCCACACGTGGCCCTGTGCACCGCCCCGCTCCATGGTCATCCACAGCCAAGCTGGCAAGGACTCGGTGCACGTCCCACTCGTTCACCTCCCTTCCCACTGCCCACACTCCTCACGGCCTGTTGCCACCCCCCGACTGCTTCCTCCCCTCTCCTCCCGCTCCCCCTGGAGCTGAGAAGCCACCTGCCCCCCCACCCCGGGCACTTCTGCAGAAGGATTCAGAAGGCAAACTGGATCCTTGCTTCCCGCGAAGCGCCGTGCAACCTCGGGCAAGTGTCTCAGCTTCTCTGGGTCAGCTTCCTCCTCTGTGATCCAGGACAAGGATGGTGCCGTTTCTGGGGTGTTTAGGACTTTTGTCCCTAAGAAACCACCGGCTCCGCACACGCGCCCTCTCGCACAGGACTGCAGCCCCAGCCCGGCCCTAGGAAGACAGTGCCACATCAGTTTCCCAGCAGCAGGGGCGGTGCCGTGATGGGTCATGGGCCTCCACTCTTCACCACCCACCTGGCTGTGTCTGCAGAAACGCACTCGGGATGGCTGTGTGCAGTGGCAACCAGGAAATTTAGGTAGAAAGGCTTTGCTTCAGAAGACCTGAGCCTTCTGATTAAAGCACATGGATGTACAATTAAAACCCTCACTTTCTTAGTTAATGGGATCATGTGCCCCATGTTCATGAACTTCTGCTATCAGGGGTTCTCCTTTCCTTATATGCCAGAGAACAAGCATTCAAATGTGTTTCCCATGAAATGATTCTTTATTTTTAACAAATATTTTAAATTCCAATATATTAAGTGACAAAGCCAAGTTGAAAGTGCTGTGCACAGTTGTAAGCCCAAATAAGTTAAAATACACAGTACCCGTCCTTGTCTGTGGGACACAGTCCAGAACCCCAGTGGATGCCTGAGACCGTGGACGGTATCAAACCCTGTGCAAGCTCTGCTTTTATCCCTTCACGGCATAGCCATACAGCAAAGTTGACTGTATAAATTAGGCCCAGAAAGACCAACAACTAATAATAAGACATGCCGTGTAGAATAAGGTGCCACACGATAAAACTGTCAGCATCGCTGCTCCTGAATTTTGAGACCAGTATTAGGTAACATAGGGGTCCCTGGAACACAGCCCTGCAGAACCGCAGTGGCCCCTCTGACAACCAGAGGGCGGGTAGCATATATAGCGCGGACCTGCTGAACAAAGGCATGAGTCGCGCCCAGGTGGGGCCGCCATGGCCCAGTAATTCATCCTGCTACTCAGAATGGCGCACAGTTTAAAATTTATCAATTGTTTATTTCTGGAATTTTGCACTTAATATTTTCAGACTGCAGTTGACAGCAAGTAACTGAAACCAAAACCATAGAAAAAGAAACTGCCGATAAGCGGGGGCTACCGTAGCCACAAACACATCTGGCTTGTTAAATGTGTGTTTGTACTTGCGTGAGAAGCCTCTGGAAGGGCACACCAGAAGCAGCAAGCCTGCTGACTCCAGGGACAAGAGTGGTAGGGCTACACTTTATTTCACGTTCTTCTATACTATGAGAAGCCTTGTGTTTCAATAAGTATCATCTTTACAATAAAAACCTGAGTTAAAAAAAATACTAAAAAAAAGACAAAGGCAACCCGTTTGGGCTGATTATGAACTTCTTATGCACCCTGGCTTTAGAGAGGCAGATGACGGAACACGCCTGTGCCACTCTCGGACGTACACCATCCTCTGGTGCGGAGTAGGTGGACATGTGTAAACGGAGTCATTTTCCCCATGAGGTCCTGCGGACGTGAGGGACAGGCTGCCTTCACTGTCCACCCAGGGGCTCTAGTTGCTCCAGGGTTGGCGGCCTCCTTTGAAGGTGCAGCTGGCTGGTCCCTTGGGACACTTGATCCTGGTGTTCCTGACCCCACTGTCTAGAGGCCATTCGGAGGCATCCTCATGGGTGCGCTGTGCAGAATTCACAAGTTATAAAAATTCCTTTTTCTGAAGTAACGCAAGGTCAGGGGAATTTATTTTTATAATTGGATTACATTTATCTCGTTGACTTTGATAAAAATCCTCCTTGCTTTTTTAAATCAAAGGCAAATAGAAAGCAAATATTGTCTTTTGAAGCATGAAATATGATCAGTCCCCAGGATGAATTCCAATCAGACGCTCCAGAACAGCTCGACAAATCACGGCGGTCAGGAACGTCTACTCCCCCGACTCGGGACACCCCGGCCCACTGTATCACACAAGTAGTGGCCAGAGGGTTACTTGTTTACCTCAGGTTTTACGTTATTCTGATGGTAAAAGAAATCCATGCTCATTATAGAAAATGTGTGAGATCAAACTTTAAAGAAGAAATTTAAATCATCTGTACTGTCAGCATCTATAAAGGTAGCCACTGTGAGAATTCGGGGACATTTCCTTGTAGCCTCTTTCTCTCACACATGCATTTTAATTGTTTTATGAGCCCTTTCTCCAAATTTAAAAACTATGACATTGGGCTTTCCCATGTCCTTAAATCCAGAAGATGTGCTCAGGGGCACCGTGTCCAGCTGCACGGAAGCCCGGGCCTGACTGACGAGGATCTTTCAATCCTTTGCCAAGTTGATAAGAGAAACGCTTCTCACTGTCTTTTAAGTCACTAATGAGGTGAGGGACTATTTGGTGGGTTTTGTCAATCGTATTTCTTTATCTATGAAGTGACTTGTCACTTACCTGCTTCCCTCTGTGGTGTATTTTTTTTTTTTTTTTGGTGATTCCTACACACACACACACACACACACACAAACATAGATACACATAATACACATACACACATACACACACACAAACATAGATACACATAATACACATACACACATACACACACACAAACATAGATACACATACGCACACATATACATACATAGACACACATACACATATACACACACATACATACACATACATATACACTCCCAAACCTAGAAACACATTCATACACACACATACACACACACACACACACACACACACACACACACACATACACACACACACACACACACACACACACATACACACACACACACACACACACACACAAACATAGATACACATAATACACATACACACACACACACACAAACATAGATACACATAATACACATACACACACACACACAAACATAGATACACATAATACACATACACACACACACACACACAAACATAGATACACATAATACACATACACACATACACACACACAAACATAGATACACATACGCACACATATACATACATAGACACACATACACATATACACACACATACATACACATACATATACACTCCCAAACCTAGAAACACATTCATACACACACATACACACACACACACACACACACACACACACACACATACACACACACACACACACACACACACACACACATACACACACACACACACACACACACACACAAACATAGATACACATAATACACATACACACACACACACACAAACATAGATACACATAATACACATACACACACACACACAAACATAGATACACATAATACACATACACACACACACACACACAAACATAGATACACATAATACACATACACACATACACACACACAAACATAGATACACATACGCACACATATACATACATAGACACACATACACATATACACACACATACATACACATACATATACACTCCCAAACCTAGAAACACATTCATACACACACATACACACACACACACACACACACACACACACACACATACACACACACACACACACACACACACACACACACACACACACACATGCAGGAAAGCCAGAAGTAAGAGTAAAGGGCAGAGAGTGGGTAGGAGCAGAGACCTGGCCCTCAGGATCCATTCCTGATGTCCCCCGGGTGCCCTCCTGGCCGGTCCTGTGGGCCTCGCTCCTCCAGCCTCCCCCATGCGGTCTGTACCCAGTGCAGTATCTGCCACCCAGTGTGACATGGGTGAGACGAGAGGCTGTGACGCCTGGACCCCACACACTTGCTGCCGAGTCTGGATTCTGCAGCATATTTCATTCTCCTGTGGTGGCACTAGGCAGGACCCTTGTTCTCCTGTGGTAGCCCTAGGGCTGGGCCCAGGTGCAGGTGGAGTGAGCCTCATCCCATCCTCAGCCCTTTTTAATATAATTTTTACTTTGAGACGGGATCTCACTCAATCGCCCAGGCTGGCCTTGACCTTGCAGTCCTTCTGCCTTGGGCTCTGGAGGAGCTGGACCTATGGGCTGTGCCCCTCGCCCAGCTTATTGGAATGAAATCGTTTTCCAGCTGTGCATTTTGGGTTGGATACTAACACATTGGGCTGCGGTCTCCTGAGGTCTCAGGGTAGCTCCAGGGTTGCAGGCTTTCTTGGCTGTTCACATCCTACCATGTGGCTGTGCATATGGACCCCAGTCCTGGTGGCCAGGGCCTCTGTCCCCTCCTGCCAAAGCATGGAGGACGGCGTCTGTGCTCAGCCCGGCCTCCTTTCCTCCTCCCCTGGGGTGTGTTATTTTGTTCACGCTCTGCTCCAGGGGCGTAGGATCTTCTGGATCCCGTGGCCCTGTGTTTATGAACCTGCTGTTGGAGTACAGGTCGGTGCTGTCAGTGGTGGGAATGGTGTGGACACTGTAGCTGGGTTGCTCACCAGGGGTCCCGGGTGCTGGGCACCTGCACTCCCTTGGCCCTTGCTCCAGGTCTCTCTTGCTGTTCAGTGGCCTTCCACAACCTTGGTGACTTAAGACAGTAGAGAAGTCCCAAGTCTGAGATCCAGGTGCTGGCGGGCTGCCACCTCTGGAACCTCAAGTGGAGAACCCTTCCTGGCCCCTGTGTCCACACCACTCAGTCTGCCTCTGTGGTCCCCTCGCCTGCTCCTGCTCTGTGTGTGACTGATCTGCCTCCACCTCTGCCCTGAAGGACACTCATGATGTGATTGAGGGCCACCTCCTGATCCCTCGTTTATTGGCATCTGCAAAGACCCTGTTTCCTTGTAAGTTCCACTCACAGGCTCCAGAAGGTAGGACTCAGCATCTTGGGGACCAGTTGTTCAGCCCGCCATGACCTTTGGCACCTATGAGAGGGACACAGCCGTCTTCCATTCTCGGATAGCGTTTGGTTAGTCGGGCCGATGTGGAACCCCATTCCTGCAGTGGGGAAATGTTCTAGATCTCCACTGCCCAGTAAGTAGCCAGTAGCCCCGGGAGGCTCCTGAGCACCTGAAAGACGGCCAGTGTGACTGCGAATTTTTAATGACAGATGGTCCCCACCCTCCAAGTTTGGGCTTTGGATCTTTCAACTTTACAATGGTACAATACGCTTTCCACAGCAACCAAGGTGGAATTCTGAGCGCTGAACTTCTCCAGGTGAGAAACATGCTCCAGGTCCTCTCTGGCTGTGCTGGGCCGAGGCACCCGGGCAGCCCATGAGCTCGGGGGAGATGACCCAGCTCCCGTGCACTGAGCAGGCTGTTCTGTGGGTGCTGTGACTGCGTCTCCACGTAGGTGTTTCCCATGGGGTAGGCTTAGGGACCAGACCCACTCTAAGCTGAGGGGCATCTGTGTATTTAATTAATTTGAGTTGAGACAGCCCCAGGACCCTGCCATATTGGACACACAGTTGTGGGGACGTTTGTCTTCAGACAGCCCCTTGCTTGTACTAGGCACCTCTCTTGAGATCAGCCATGAACATCTCAGTTTCAGGATTCGTTAATAAGCTTCAATTTATAGGGCCATAGAGGGGTCTCGGCCACAACCTCATCCAACCCCTGAGGGTCGGAAGGGAGAACTTGGAGGCCCAGGTGGGCTGTGTGGCCTTGGTCAGCCTGGGAAACCATGGGCTCTGGTCAGCGAAGCTACAGTGGCCTCCCCTCGTCCCCTCACAGGTCAGAGTCACCTGGGCACATCATTCCTAGACACTCTGGAAGATGCTGGGCCCTGCAGTCTGCAGGTGGGGACCCCAGATTGTCCTGTTGTGACTGTTGCCATTCCTGTGTCACCTGTGTGACGTCACTCACTTTGTCAAAGAGGTGCTGAGTTCCAGGGCCTCCTTCCAGCGCAGAGAGACGTAAACTGCTGAGCCTCAGTCCACCTTTCAGTCAGCAGGGAAGGTTCAGGGACGGCTCTGGGCCTTGGGCCTCGGGAGTTTCTTGGGCTCCATCAGGTGGACGGGCTGGGGATGGAGCCACAGCTTCTGCCCTTAAACTTACGTGATGCTGTGTCCTGTGTCTCTACGACAAGCAAATACATCAAAAATAGCACACATGCACGTGCACACACACACACACACACACACATGCACGTGCACACACACACACACATTCACAAGCAAATGCACACACACAGGGCATAGAGGTCCCAGGGCTCAGCTGCCTGTGTTCAAATCCCACTTAACCCCTCACAGGCTGTGTGACCTGTGTGACCTTGAGCCAGTTTCTTCCCCTTTCTCTGCCTCCTTCCTTATACTCCAGTGGAAGGCCGTGGTATTAATACTGCTTACGGCAGAGAAAGGATGAAGTAGGTTAATAAAGATCCAGACGTTACTATTATCGATGCAGATGAACAACAGAGATTTTAGTGAACATGGAGCTGCAGACAGTGTGGGCCGCGTGCTCCACCCTCAGTAATCACTGTGGACCTGTAGGGAGGCTGCGCGCCCAGACCCACAGCTTACAGTTTGGAATGCTGCTACCTCCTCAGCCCCTGGTGCTCCGTCCGGGGTTGGGCCCCTGCAAGCCCAGTCCCTGGGTCACAGTGCCGCCTCGCCAACCACAGAGGCAGGGTGGTGGTGGGTGGGGGAAGGACTGTCCTCGAGAGGGGGCGGGGCAGGCTTGAAGCCGGCAGGGCCACACACAGAACCGCAGAACCACCTGCTGCAGTGTGCGCAGGTCCCCGGCAGGGAGCGACTTCTCTGTGGAGGACTTGCAGGGTCTCGTTGATCTTTTCGTTTCTAAAGCTGAGGTGCAATTGAAGTGCAGCCAAGCCCCCCCTCCATGTGCCCCCGGGCAAGCTAAGCTTTGTCCTTTGGGACCCTGGGCCCTGGGAGGCCTGAGGCTCTCCTCTGTCATCTCACACCCCGCAGGCCCTGGAACCAAGCTGCACAGGGAGCCGACAGCCTGCTCCCATCCAGGGAGCCTGGAAGAGTCTCCCTGTTCCTCTCTCCTCTCTCCCAGTGCCACCCTCTGGGCCCTCAGGGCCTGGGCCACAGCGTGTCCACCACCAGCTTGCCGTGAGCAGTGTCCTTCCTTTCCAATGTCGTCTCCTGGCTGCCCCAGCAGGGGGTCTGCAGGGAGCTCCACTCGCTCGCAGGCAGCGGAAACTCAAGCCGCCCTCGCAGGGTGTAGTTCCCAAGAGATGGGGTCCATACCAGGCCTCCATCCCACGTGCAGGTGTCATTTCCTGAGGGTATCAGCAGCAGGACCTTTGTCCTGAGTGTCTGACTCGGTGCCAAGGAATGATCCGTGTTCATGCTGTTTCGTAGAAAAAGATGGTGCCTCATGGTCCCTTAGGTGCCACTGGGAACCCCCGTCTTTCCTAACTCCTGGCTCCTCCTTTCCCCCAACTTCCTAGCCTCTCCATGCGGAGCAGGGCATGTTCCGTGCAGTCAGGAAGAAAAGGAAGGGATGGTGGGGAGGGAGAATCAATCGTGGGCTGGAGGAAGCCCTGCGTGGCTCACCGTTATCTCAGACGTCACTGTGGACTTAGAGAAGTCAGGGCGTCCTGCCTGAAAGCCCGGAGTGACCACCAGATTTAGAACTGAGACCTGGGTGAGTGAGGGCTTTTGAAACAGGAGCATCATGTAAAACCAGAATGGCTTCCCAGGGAAGCCCAGACCATCCTGAGGATTCCAGGGACCTCAAAACCGAAGCCTCCCGAGTGTGTGCGGCCGGTGTCTCGTGGGCGGTGGGACTGCAGCGGGGTCTGTTCTCTCCCTTGGTCCTCCAGGCAGGGAGCATGCGTTACTTTTGGGGTGAAAAGGGAAGTTTTTGAAAGGGGACAGTGGTGCACAGAGGTGAGCGCAGGGCTCATAATCGTGGATTCCTGTGAGATTATGTTTTCAGTGAGTTCTCAGAGGCAGCTGTGGCCAGTAGACAGGTGAGCGCGTGTGCAGGTTGCTCACAGGAGAAGCAAGTAACTTCTTCCTGCCGTTGCTTTGGCAGAAAATATATGGGTGGAGCGGGGGACATCAGAAGAGGTGGGCGAGCGCTCAGGGTCCCGGCATTACTCTGAGGTCTTGGGGACAGGTGCACAGCCCGCGTGAAATCGCATGTTTTGATGTCAGGTCGTCACAGTAAATCACATTAAGAACACCAGGAGCTCGGGTTCTCACGGCCGAGCCAGGCGCCAGGTCTTGATGAAAGACAGACGCTCAGGCTCCTCTGCAAGTGCGGAGAACAGATTCCCTTTCTTTGGCACGTAGACGGTTCCAAGCTAAAGCGCTGGGCCCTGCTTACCCAACACCGGGCCTCTGTCTGCCCCAAAGTCTGCAAGTGCTAAACAGCTCCGGAGCTACTGATGTTGCAGGACCTTGAGTGGCCTCAGGTGGCGTCCCTGCTACCCTCCTGCCTGGGGAGTCCCGCTGAAGAGTGGCCAGCATGGCCAAAAAGTGAAAACGGCACCATGCTGGGAAGGTGGAGGGCCACCGCATCTCTGCTGCTGTCACCAAAACAGCAGGGTGACTTTGGAGCCATTGCCTTTGTGGCATTGACATGGCTGCGACCAAGGACACCACTGTCCTTTGGAGACAGAGCTTTCCAGTTTGCTTGAGCAGGCTGTTTCTGTGTTCCGTGGAACAATGTCACTGTGGAAGTGTCACTCTGGATGGAAAGACCAAGACTTCGTGTTGCATGGACACAGTAAAGATCCCCTTGAACTTGATCAAATGCAGGCAGAGGTCATGGAGGTTACGCGCTGGGCCCTCACGCTGCCCTTTTCTGTAGCTCACTCTTGTTGCTGCTTATAGAGATCCCAGTCTTCAACAGCAGCGGGTGCACTGGCACTTTCTCATCCCCGTTTTCCCTGAGCTTTCTGGATCCGTGGGCTGGGAAGGAGAAGGGTGTGAGGCTCCCAATGAGGAGGGTGGAGGAAGGCGGCCCGGAAGAGGCCTGGATGACGGACGGATGATATCTTTGATCAGAAACTGCTTTCCATTCCTTCCTGAAGCATCTGCACTTGCCTGGGGATTCATTTTTTATATAAATATTTGAGATAAAAAGGTGAAAATAAGGCACATACATCATTTTCCCAAAGCCAAAATAGGCAATCATGTGTTCAGTAATACACTAATTCTTTTAATAAAATTTTTAAAAGGGAGGCTGGGCAGGGAGGTTCCTGTTGCATTGAAGCATGAGCAGAATCCAAGATAATAATTTCAAATCAAGAAGGAAGCTTTAGCCAGGCACAGTGGCACACACTTGTGATCCCAACTACTTGGGAGACTGAGGCAGAAGGATCACAAGTTGAGGCCAGCCTCAGGAATTTATCAAGATCCTGTCTCAAAGCAAAAATTTTAAAAAGGGCTAGGGATGTGGCTCAGTGGTAAAGCATCCCCTGGGTTCAATCCCTAGTACCAAAAAAAAAAAAAAAAAGGAACTTTCATCTTGAGTGATCACTGCTAATAACATCTCACTAATAAGTAAAAGCACCATTGAATAAATCAGATTCCGTGGTCTGAGCTCAGACTGCCTTGCTGTGCTCCTGTACCACCTCCTCTCCTTTGAGAACTGGGGTGCCCCTCGTTTTTCCAAGAAGGACCGTGTAATTAAGCCCATGTGCAGTCAGTTGCCTTTATTGAGTGTCAGTGAATTTATGGGCAGCAAGTGGTACCTCGGGAGGCTCCTATGTGGTGGCCCAAGCTGCTAACTTTAGAAGGAAGAGAAATATAGGAGTCTGCTGACATTAATGGAGGTGGCCGTCTGACCAGGGGGACCAGCCAGAAGCCCTCCATCATATATTCTTCGTACCTGATGAAACACAGATAAATCTCTGCCTGTGAGTCGGCAGTGGTGAGACCCCAGGAAGCTCCGTGTCAGACCTCAGGGGGGAGATCCATCAACCGGCAGCCCTGCTTCCTAAATCACTGCCCGCTCACGGGCTGGCCACTTTCACATTTGTGCAAAAACTTTTGACAATACAAATGAATTTTTAACCGGCCCTATCTTTACTGAATGCTCCATTGCTAACTGAAAAATAAAAGTGGTGTTTTCCCTCCCCAGTGTCCAGTGTCCTCCGATAAAGGACAGAAAGGCTGCTCACCAAGCTGAAGCTGTCTTTATTTTAAAAGTGGCATTAGTCACTGAACAAATTCTGTAAGAAAGTAGCATTGCCCCCCCCATTAGTATTTGTCACAACCAAATCAAGGGACTCCTAGAGTTCCAAGGAGATGTCTAACGGGCAGACAGCACTTCATTTTTAAGAGCTCAGTGGATAAGCCTAGCTCAGTGGCACCGGCTTGCAGGGGCCCTGCTGTCCAGGGGCCCGCCCTCAGTTGGCTCTCCTCACACAGCAACTTAACAGCAGCTGCCCACGTCTCTTCTTTTCCAGTAAAGCACTACTTTCACTGCACATCTGTCTCCCAGCTGCCCCTCTCTCTGTACAAAGCCTCGTTAATGGCCCCTACATAGACAGCGAGCTTCAGTGGTCGTCCACGGATGCCCGGCTCTGCCGAGAACCCCGTGGAAAGTGGGTGGGGAGGCTGATCCTGCAGGTTCTGGAGACGCCCTTCCTGCTCAGGTCTCAGTCTGCCTGGGTGAGATCTGTCAAGCCTCAGTTTCCTCGTCTGAAAAACATCATTGACAATAATTTCATCTGCCTCGTAGGGTCGTTGGTAGGATTAAATGATGTCCGTTTTTCCCCCACACGTTTTTATTTGTGTATTACAGTTGTTCCTAATCTAGAATTCATTTTATGTGCTGGTACATGCCCCAATATCACAATATAATTTGAGTCTCCTCTGCTTTCGAGCTGTCTTGTTGTTGGCAGCACTGAGCTCCTCGGGGTGTCAGACAGAACAAGGCCTCCGTCCCTCTGGGTGTTAGCTGCAGTCACACCCTGCTCCCGCCCAGGTGGGCCTCTCAATGTGGCAGCAGCTTAGGGCCCTCGTTGTCGAAGCACGTCTGTGATGTGTTCTGAGGGTCAGCAGCAGGCCACACCCACACTCAAAGGGAAGGAAGGACAGGGCAGTGTGATCCCCAGAGGCAAGGGTGCAGGGGTGGCCAAGGAGCGACTGGTCCCGTAAAACCCACAGTGGGTGTGGCAGTCCTCTGCTAAAGACCCCAGGACAGCATGGCTGGGATCACTTTGCGGTGGCCCTGGACACTGCCTTCCTAGGGAATCAGGCAGGCACTCACCTGGCCTCTTCCTCAGGAACCCTTGTGGGCGTACGAGAGGCGCCTCCGGGGTTTCCAGCCCCAGAACTGCCCGCCCCCCACCTGTGGTTCATTGTCAAGGTCTTGGGGAGGAGAGACTCTGTGCTCAGGTTGGCGAGTCCTTCTTCTAAGTCATGATTTTTTTTCCTACAATCATTTCCAACTTGTTGGTGCGTTTATTGTTTTCTGTGATTCAGTTGTTACTTCAGAAAGCACCATTAAATGTCCAAGTGGTGCAAAATGAGACCCCAGGTGTCCGTCCCCACAGACGGAGAGAAACAGTGGGAAGATGGGACACCGTTTGATGCTTCACCAAGCACTGGGTTCCCGATCCTTGTGCAGGAAGGCATCGGATCAGATGAAATGCCTGCTTCTTATCTTAAAATTCAAAACAAGGAGAAAAGGTAATAGACTGTGGTAAACTCTAATTTTAGCATAATCAAACGAGAGCTCAACAGAGAGGGATTTTTATGCCTTTGTTCACAGCTTTTGCCCAGGGCCTAGACTGGCATCTGGCAGAGGAGCACACTCAGCAAGCACGCCCCGAATGAAAAGCGAGCCCCCAACACAGGACCACTGCGCTGGGGGAGCAGCTTCCCAGGGGGGAGAGGACACAGGCCGGCGCTGGCCTGCTAGCGGTTGGTGCCGCAGCCGGAGCCGGGAGATAGTGAGATGCAAGGAAATGGCAGGAAGGAGTACTTAATGAAAGAGGTAAATGTGCCTTTTAATCGGTGACGGGCTGGATGTAGGGAAATAGAAGAGCTCTGTGAACGTCTGAGAGTCTGTGAAGGAGGAGGAAGAAACAGCCTCAGGAACCGCTGGGGCCACACGCTGCTCCTGCCAAGGGGAACAGGGAGGAGTCGGTGCTGGGGAGTTCACGGAGATAACATGGTCCCCGTTAAACCCCAACAGGATCCTTTATTAAAGTCATTAGGATTAGAATAAGGACAACAAGGAAAAGCAAACAGGCCTGATTTAAGTGTCTTACAAAGACAAACAAGGTGAACACATCAGCTGTCAGGGAAGTGTGAGCGCAGATCAGCTGAGCAGCGTGGAGGGCCCCGGCTGGCCAGGCAGAGGGAAGGAGGTGATGGGTGTCGGGCGGACAAGTGGGAGAAGACAAGGGGAGAAGACACGCAGAAGCAGGAACGGGCTGGCTGGATTGTTGAAGCCACCGAGGAGCAGAAGGCAGAGCACGTAATTCCCCTACAGAGGTCCATTTTCTAACTGTGGAAACAGACACCTTAGAAGAAAGTGGACAGATTCCACTGTAAAAATGATGAGTTCTGTTTAATAATCCAGCTGCAAAACTCAATGGCATCAGGAAACCAACCAAATACCAAACTGACTTTATCATAAATCATTTTTCTTTATTTTTTGTTTAATCGCAAACACAATCCCTATTGGCAACAAGAAGGAGAGCAATCCTGAGATGGGTTAAAGGGATCCGCAGTGTCCCCCAGTCCTGCCCCTGCAGGCAGGAACCACACATCTGCGTTTCTCCGGCCCCCTCGTGCCAAGCAGAGGTGGTGATCCCACATCTCCATAGCCTGTCCTTCCCTTGAGCATTATGTCACTGTTTCAGGAACTGACCAGGGTTTTCCAGCACCTCCATCCTCCTACCAGGAGTGGGCTGTCAACTGCAGCGCATCTGAGTTCTTCCCATTGACAGTAATGGGATAAAAGCTTCCGGAAGTGCCTGTTGCACGGAGCATCTGATTTCTAAAAACCGCTCGCTGCTGTAGGCAGAGGTGCCTGTGAGCTTTGAACGGACGTGGGAGGAATTGAATGGAATGGCCGTGTGCTGTGTGGCAGGTCCAGGCAGCCCCAGCTGGCCACAGCAGCACTGCCCCGTCCAGGGTGCAGGCCTGTCTCTGCCCCAGGGCGTCTGGCCCTACCTCCCACTGCGCTGCTGGGGGTGGTGTCAGGAACGTTCCCTGAGTCACTCAGATGCCCATCCCCCTGTGGCAATGAGGGCCGGGCAGATCTTCGGCTGGGCTTCCTGCTGGAGCCAGGCGGGATGCAGGGGTGGGGGGTCCTGGAGGCCAAGTCAGGCTCAGGACAAACACTCCATCCGTGAGACCAAAGCCGGGAGTGAAGGCCAGGCCAGGGCTGTGGACTTGGACTGGGTGGAGCAGGAGGATGGAGTGAGAAGAGCTGGGCTGGAGCCGGAGCCGCTGCCTGGCACTCCCGAGGCCACGGGGTGCTCACTTGAGGGAAGCATCAGAGCCCGGGGCTGGAGGCCATGGTCCTAGACAGTGTGGAGACGGTGCCACCCTAGACCTTGGGCCCTGGAAGGAGCACAGGAGACGGCCGTCCCCGGGGCTCTGCACCCTCACTCCGGCCGCTCTGAGGCCTTCTCACTTTCTCTTTTTCTTTCCTTCCTTCCCCTTTTTTTTTGGGGGGGGGTTATTCTAGGGTAGACCAGACCTAGTGACAGGAAGGTGTCATTTATTTTTGAGAATTTTAAACAATCTCTAAAGTTTGATGAACAAATGGAATTAATGAACAACGCAAAGTATTCTGTCTTCTGGAAATGAAAACTTGATTTAATACAAATTAAATGTTGTTCCAAAACCCCAAATGTTCACTTTAAAAAAAAAAAGTCATCTCTGTAGAACGTGCCAGCCTCTGCTGTAGTGACGTGTGGTGAGGGAGAGTCCCCAGCAGCTGCTGAATCGCGGTCCTGGGCTCCTGTTCCTGTGGCTCTCACTCCTCCTCTCCCTCCTGCCCGTGTGTAGGCAGGGAGGTGAGCAGGCTGTGCACAGCAGCCCTGCAGGTTCTGTTTCCTGCCTCACTTGTTCCATGGGGCACTCAGGTGCCCAGCTGAAGAGCCCGCTTTGACCTTGCTTGTTGACCTTGCCTGTTGCAGCATTTTGAGAGCAAATGGAAGCCAGGCAGAGAGGTCGGAAGTGGGATGCATTCTGGAATGCATCTTAGCACAGGCTGTAAGTCAGCAAAATGATGACAGTTTGAAGATAATCAAGTGGCTTTGAATTACAATTGAGAGAAACCTGTAATTTAAATGATCACCATGCACGAAGGCAGCCTATTTGACTCTTAATAATTGTGCAGAGAATTTTGCCCTAAAATCTGTTTTAAGTAGAAAAGTTTCCTGCATCTATTAAAGTGCTTTCCATTCTGTGAAGAGAAATTGAGATCATCATCCCAAAATAACTCCACACCCCACTTCTTCTCCACCCAGAGATACGTACGCACCTCCGCAGGTCCGTGGTGGTGAGATGAGAGGACAGTCATTTTGTCTGGCCGAACAATTCATTTCATACAGGACAGTTAGGGCGGACCTCTCTGCTAGTGTGACCCTGGAGGACAACCTTAAACCCAGTGCCAGAGTCGGCCACTTGGTGTCTGTTTTTCATCAGGGGCGAGGCTCTGAGCAGGGCACCAGCGGTGGAATGAGGAGGCGGCAGAGCAGCTGTAGCAGCCGCAGAGGGAGGCAGGTGGCAGGGGACGCAGGGATGCGGCAGCATCAGACGGCAGGCCTAAGTGTCTTTGTGTCCAAACCAGGACACATTTAAGAATGAAAGGGGGCAGGAGGGGATGTCCCATGCCACACAGGTGACTCAGGACGGCCACACTGCAGGCATGTGAGGAAGGCAGACCCAGCCGTGTTTGCAGAGGGAACACAGGTGTGGAAGAAGAGAGGGGCCGAGGGGGACGCCACGTTCCCTCCCTGGAGAGACAGTTTCCATTTCCTGAACTGGGAAAAGGAGAGAGCAGGAGGAGGAGGGCTGGTGAGAACAAGAGCCGAGTTTGGGGCCTGGGGTCCCTGGGCTGCCAGGCCTGGCTGGGCAGTCGGGCTTGAGCCTGCAGTCAGTGGGGCAGCGAGGCAGGGGCCAGACGGCCGTGAGCCTGGGCATGGAGAGAGGGAGGAGCCTAAGACCAAGCCCCTTCCATGTTCCAGGTGGGGAGACAAGGAGGACCCAGCAGGAGAGCCATGCAGGAGAGCCCAGAGGAGGCCAGCAGCCCCCTTTAATAATAATAAGGTGATGGGGAGCTCAGATGCTGCTGACAGGTCCCCAACATGTGAGCACTCTCCATGTGAGGCGGAGAAGGGACTCCGGAGGCAGGCAGGATGTCTGAGGGGCAGGCAGAAGCCAGGGGATGCTGAGCATGAAACCAGGATGGAGAACCTTCTGGAGAGAGCACTCGGCCCACCCGCAGCATGACCATGTGACTGGGCTGGCACGGCTGGAACCCAGGCCTGCGGTGGGCGCTGCACCACGGGAGTCTGTTGTCTGTTGTCCCCGACTCAAGTGGCAGCAGGGGCTCCTGAGGGTCAGAGGCAGGGCCTTTCCAGCCCCTCTCCTTGGCTTGCGAATGACCAGCTCCTCCCTGGGCCTCTCCACCTGTCCTCCCTCCCTCTGTGCCATCTCTCCCAGTTTCCCCCCCTGACACAGACACCCATCACACTGGGATAGGACCCATCCTACCCCTGTGTGACCAGATCTTAACCGAGTACCTCTGCCCAACCTTCTTTCCAACGAGGTCACATCCCAAGGTGCTGGGGGCTCAACACAGGGATCCTGGGTTTGGGAGCACAATTCGTCACAACAGCTGGTGAGAACTCTGGTGATGGGGGTGAACGTGGGCAGCTCTGGGAAGCTGCGGGAAGAGCGCAGAGATGAGTGAGCCCCACAGTGAGGAGGTGAGCGACTGTGAGGAGGAGAGAGGGCCAGGAGGTGTAAGGGTGGCCTGAAGGCCAGAGTCCGGGCCACCAAAGCCTGGGGACACCAAGCCTGAGGGAGGAATGGTCTCTGGAAGGGGCAGCCCCTCCACTGCTTCCTGGGACACAGCCAGGCAGACAGCAGCTGAGCCTGGGGCGTGCACGGTGGCCGTGGCCTTCCTGGGACCGAGAGCAATTCCAGTTGCCATTTGCAGTCCCTGATGTTTGAATAAGAGCGAGGCTCAGCCCCTCAGTCCTGAGCTCAGCAGCGGGTCTTCCTGGCCCTGGGCCTGCAGGTTCCCAGCTCCCTGGGGGAGAGGTGTCCATGTGTCCAAGCGTCCATGCAGAAGCGCAGCCTCCACCATCCCCTGCACCAGGGATGGGGGCCGGCAGAGATGGGGAGGAAGTGCCCATTAGGGGGAGAGGGGCTCAGAGGGGCCAGAGTCCACAAAAAACAGATGCTTCGGTTTCCACTTTTAATCAAAAACGCCGCCGTCCTGACAGCGTGTGACTTGGAGGCCCCGCTGGGCTGAGCCCTGCAGTCAAGTTCATCAGGCCCCTGCTACTGGTGTCGGAAACACCCCAGGGGCCTAATGGCGGGCAGCGTGTCCCCTGCAGCTCTGACGCCTCCTGTGGGAGCAGGGCCCAAAGCCGGACACTCCACGTCTCACCACCGCCTTGCCCTGATCGGCAGCAGTGGGGACCGTGGGAGCGGGGTCTGAGGAGGCCTGCTGGATGGGTGGGGACAGCCTGGGAACCGAGCACCCAGCTGAAAACAACCCGCAGCCTGGGAGCGGGATCAGAAATGCCAAGTAGAACCTCAGGCCCGCTTTCTCTTACAAGTGACCAGGTCACAGGGGGCTGAGGAGAGATTCCCAATCAGTGTGCCCAGAGCACCCCTGCAGGTGGAGGTGTCCTAGAAGGACAAACGGCGGAGTAAGCACAAGCCCAGGGCAGTGCTCACACCTGCGTCCCCAGGAGCACACAGGTGGGGGTACAGGACTGCCCGAGGGCACTGTCATTTTCTAAATGCAAAATTTTAAATATGTCTTTAGATTTGTGCCTAAGTCAGCTGTTCTCATTATTCAAGGAAAAGAATATTCAGGCTCAGCTGATAAATAGTTACGTAAACGGACATGAGTGGGAATAACCCGTTATGTTCATTTACCTAGTAAAAATAAATACTTAATATTATTTTGCAAAAGGCCCTGTGAGACTGTGACGTTAAATCTTGGTGACAGTTGGTGTGTTTCGAAAGAGTCCCACATTGTAGATAGCTATGGAAATCTGTTTTATTTTTGATGTCACTAAGCTTGTGTGGGTCCTCGCAACACTCGAGCTTTGAACAGTGAGAGCCCAGCCAGGCGGTGACCTGTGGGGTGCAGGTGGCTGGGGAGGTAAGAGGCCATGGCGAGCATTGTGTTGTGTGTCCTCCTGTCACGTGTCTGAGCCGGGCCATCCAACAGTGTCACAGGGCCGAGATGACGTCACAAGGACCTCCCCAACAGCATGGGAGCCCCCCATTCCCCGGGCTTGCCACCGTGGGTCAGTGGGTCATTAGCAGTGATGAGCCAGGTGACTCAGTGGCCCTTCCCTTTCCAAATGACAGAGACCCGAGGTTAAGAAGCACACCTGGGTGCAGGGCCTGTTCCACCTGCAGGAAGACCCGTCCACACGGACGTGGGAGGGTGGGTTCTCGGTGGGCTCTCGGGTCCAGGCCAGAACCTGCAGGAGGCCAGTGCTGTCCCGGTGCCCTGAGGTCTCCACCAGGCTGTTAAGGGCCTCTGCCTTTTCCCTTCTACATCTGTGGGGGTAGATTTCCCTCCCTTGCTTCAACCAGAACAGCAGATTGGAATACAGAGGAATGGGCATTTCAGTGTCTGCTTTCTAAGTGTAGAAATTACGTGGTCACAGAAAAAAATAACATATAACCCGCCACCGAGCCTGGGCCTCGGGCTTCCTGAAGGCCAGAGCAGGTGTTGTGCTCCAGACACTGGCAAAGGTGTGGTCTGCACGCTGCACCCTTCCGCGGGCTCTGGCTCCTGTGTTTACCCTGAACTGCAAACAGGAAGACACTGCATGCTGTCCAGCCCTCCATCCCAGGGAGCCCCCCCTCGAGAGCCACCACCCGCTTCTGTGAACACAAGCAAATGGGTGAATGGGGCGTTGACAGAGGGGACCCCACTGACTTCTGTTTCAATTTTCCTCCTTCTCTGCACAGGAATCTGACTGGCTCTTTTCCTGAGTACCCCAATGTAGAAGACGGAGGTTCTGCTATGATTTTTTCCAACAAGACCCCAGAACAGGTACAGATTTGCCCGAGAAATAAAAGTGTGACTCTACCCCGATCCCGTTCTCTAGATTTCCAGGTCAATGGGTTCCTGGTGTTCTCAGGTCCTGTTATTTTCCTGCTGATATCACCGTGGCGTGCCCTAGGGTGCACATATTCCTGCAGAGTCGTTTCCAAATGAACCCACCCTTTTCCTGTCTGATTGGGAGGAGGGATGATGACCTGCGAAGGAGGTTTCCGTGCTGATGTCTGAGCAGCCTGACTCAGGTGCCCTCTGTGTCCCTGCCTGCCTCTCAGGCCAGGTCCTTCCCCTCCTTCCCGTCCCCAGACCTCGCTGCCAGCCGTCCACCCACCCGGCCCCCTCGCGTCTCAGCCACTGAGCTCTCAGAGCCTTGCTCGTGGCCGGCTCTCCCCCAGCTCTGAGGGCCTTCCATTAGGACTCTCAGTTAATCCCAAAACTAATGCAGAAACCACACTGAGAGGTCAGACAGAGGTTCAGAATATACTGACAAAACCTGACTGAGGAAGACGGGAAGGCTTGGGCAGTAGGCCGGGTAGAAAGCCTCCGTGAAGTGTGAATAAGTGTGAATACACATCAGCTGCCCATCATTTCTATGCAGCTGATGCATTTTCCATCAAAATTAAAGTGGTTTTATATTGACATGCTCATTCACACGTGTATCTGGAAAATGCATGAAATATCCACACAATTTTTTAAGGAACTATGAGGAAGGGGAATCGTGTTATAGATATAGAACAAAGAATTTTTAAGGAATCCAGCCCCACAGTGAGTGTCAGGGAAAGAACTGATCAAGGGAAACTAGGAGAATAACAGGTGACATTCCTTGAGCAGGCTCCGTGTCCCAGAAACTGAGCCGGACACACACTGGAGCTCAGGAACCAGGATGGACTTTCCCAGGAGCCGAGGAGGGAGGACTCTCAACCAACGACTGGGGATCGGTGGCTCCCCATTTGGCAAGACCACGTAGATCCTGACCTCCCTGAATACACAAAATAAATTCCAGATGCACGAGATATGTGCATGTAAAATACTAGATCACATATTAACAGAAACATGTCGGAATATCTAACAGTCAGAGGGTAGGGAATAATGTTAGAAGCAGGTCACTGTAGGAGGAAATCAGCCAGAATACAGATTGTTGTCTACAAGGGCAGAACCCAAAATCGTGAATGCACTTCCAGTCATGTCACTAAGGGAAGTACTCGGGATACCTGTGATGGTGGACATCAGTTACATTTAGAGTTACTGGAAAATAAGAAGGAAAATCTGAGCATCCAGTAGAAAAGAAGCCGAGGAATATCCATGGAATTTTTTTTCAAAAGAAAATTTTTTAGATTCACTTGCAAAGACATTTAAATGTAAAATAATTTTGCTGTATCTCTTTACCTGTACAATTGGTAAACATTCAAATCAGGGTAATAAGAAGTCAGCGTGTTGTCCCATTCCTTGGTATTTCTCCAAAAGAACTAAAATCAGTATACTACAGTGGTACAGTCACATCAGCACAAATTATAGCAGCACAAATTCACAACAGCCAAATTATGGAACCAGCCCAGATGCCTGTCAGTAGATGAATGGATTAAGAAAATGTGGTGTGTACACACAATGGAGTTTCACTCAGCCATAAAGAAGAATAAAATTATGGCATTTGCCAGTAAATGGATGGCACTGGAGAACGTCATGCTAAATGCAATGAGCCAGACTCATAAAGACAAGGTCCAATGTCTGCTCTCACAGCAGAAGCTAGTGTAGAATAAGGGAAACCAGGTATCATCAAGATGTAAGGAAGATCAGTGGAGTAGAAGAGGAAGATTGAGAGGGAGCGGGAGGGAAAGGGGAGGAAATGCAGAATGAACTTAACATAGTCACGATAGGTGTGTGAGCATACCGCAGGAGCTCCACCTTTATGTGATGGAAAATGCACCCATCAGAAATAAATACACAGATAACCGAGTGAGAGGAAGATCGGCAGAGTGGAGGAGGGATGGGGGCAGGGACTGGAATGGAGTCCATCAAATTCCATGTATGCATGACTTGGCCAAATGAGCCCAACCACTGTGCATAACTCTAAGGCTCTAATTTAAAAAAAAAAATACAGTGAAAACAGAAGAAGTCAGTGGGCACAGGGGACAAAGTCACTGTCCTATGCTACTGATGGACACGTGAATTGACGGGGTACTTTTTAAGGGACAAGTACCAAGTAGACATCAAAAACTTCTTATGTGGATACCCTTTGACTCATAAATGCTATTTGAGGAATTTATACTAAAGAAAATAATAAGGCAAATTGCTATAGATCAGAAGTCAACAAATTTTTTTTCCCATTAAGGGTCAGATATTAAATATTTTAGGCCGTGGAACAAACACTCTCCGCCATGGCCTCTTGGCAGCCAAAGACAATCAGCGAATGAACAGGCATGGCCATGCGCCAGTGAAACTTCATTTCAAAAGTGGGAAGCAGGCCAGCTCTGGCCCATGCGCCCTCATTTGCTGGCCCCTGCCGTGGAGATTGCAGGAGCTGCTGTCTGCCTGGACTCGGTACTGGCCCGGGAGACCTGCCTCGCCGTCTTGAGTAAGGAATTGAACGGCTTGAAGCAGAGCGGTTAGAACCAGGCTGCAGGTCAGGCCTTGGGGCCTCACCGCCCACCCTGCAGCCAGCCTGTCCCTGCCTGGGCCTCAGGTCAGACACATGGGCTTCTCTTCAGGATGCAGAGCCCCCTCCACTTCCCCAGAAGTCATGGCTGTCAGCCCCCCTTCCCCTCCTGCCTTCTCCCCCCACTCTGCAGCACCTGGCCTCTCTACCTTACCACTCCCTGGCCGGTCAGCCGCCCTGTCCTGCGGGACTGCTGTCTCAATCTGGCCGCGCTGCCCTCCTCTGTGTGTGCAGGTCTTGCCCCTGCGGCTGAATCTTCAGGCACCAGGTGTTCTGAGCCCATGGCAAGCAGGCTGCATGCTAGCCTGGGAAGGTAGTGAGCGTGGACGCAGGATGTGGTGGACTCCAGTCCATCTGAGTGAAGCCGGCTTGTCTTTACACATTTCAGTAGAGCAGAGGGCAGGAGCATTAGCTCTCATGGCAGACGGAGGGAGAGTGGGAGGGGCAGGTGACGACAAGTCCCATCTCCTGCATGCCAGCACACTTTGGGCCCACGGCGCAGGTCGCGGCTCCCCTCTGCCTGCCTCTGCTCCTCTGGAACGTGGTGCTGGCAATACCTCCTCCTGTGCGGGGGCAAACTTGGTGCAGTTTGTGTGTGACGCACCTAGAACACAGCGCGTCACATCACAGTCTTTCAGAAAGTCCCACCAGCTGCTGCTGATGGCAGAGTAGTGCTGACCTGGCACATGCTGTCGCAGAATGAAGAGACGGCAGGCCAGCACGGTCGCCGTGACAGCACCCAGTGGCCACGTTTGTCTTTCTAAAACATGAAAGTAAAACCAATGCTTTTTATGAAATGAGGTTAACGGTAACTCAGAACCCTCCAAAGGACTTGTATCTAGAGCATACAGACCCCAAACACGAGGCAAAGGCCCCAATCCAAAAATGGGCAAAAAGCTTGAACAGACAATGACACAAAACAGAAGATTTGTGAAGAGCAAATCAGCAGGTGGAGGATGCTCAACATCCCTGGTCCTTAGGGTGGTGACCGGGAGACCACAGTGGACAGTGTCTCCCACTCACTAGGATGAAAATAATGAAAAAGACGAGCCCCCAAAGCTGGGGACCGGAGGAAAAGAAGCCCTCAGCGTGGCTGCTGGGACTGCTTTGGAAAACAGTCGGACAGCTTCCTGGAAGTTCAACATGAGCTGACCACACGGCCCAGAAGTTCCACTCTTAGGACCCTTTCCAAGAGAAATGAAAACAAACGTCCACATAAAAAATGTGCATGAATCTTCATAGCAGCGTACGTCACGATAGCCAAGAATTTGAAGCAGCCTCGATGAATGGATGAATGGGTGATTGGATGGGAGACATGGGGCATGAGCCACACAGTGGAATATTATTTGGTAATAAAAAGGAACGCACAGCTGGTATCCACGACAGCGTAGGTGAGCCTTACGAGCAATGTTGAGAAAAAGAAGCCAGAAACGGCCGACACTGAACCGTCTGCGTCTGTCATGCAGAACGTCCAGAGAAAGCAGGTCCCTGGAGACAGAAGGCAGGCTGGGGCTTGCTGGGAAGGAGGGAGGGCGAGGGCAACAACAGTGGACATGAGGGATCTTCCTGGGTGGCGGAAATGACCTAAAAGTGACACCACCTGACTAACTTGCTGAATCGTACACTCAGAATAGGTGACTGTAGAATACGTAAAATATGCCACAGTAAAGTCACACTTAAAAATAGAAATGGGCAGTGGGCCAGATTTGCAGAGCTGTAGGAGTCCTTTATGGATTAGAAAAATGATTTCTTGGGCTGGGGCTGGAGCTCAGTTAATGATAATAATAAGGATGATGATTTCTTGTCTGCGATGCTCATTGTGAGTGTTTACATGTACACACACACACACACACACACCTCACAATGGTAGTGAAAGTGCACATCTAATTCTGGAAGATTTTGCATAGTTAAAGAGCATGAGAAAATAAATTCAATACTGACCTCTCAGAAAAAAATCTGAAACAACTACAAGGCATATCCTTTTCCACCGAGGAGGTTGACAGATCCCATGCACTGGGATAGCAAGGACGCAGAGGCAGCCCCTTCCTTCATCGTGGTGAAAGGATGAATTTGTCCAACCCAGGACAGTGTCACAGAGGTACATGCTCCTGATCCAGCATTTCACTTTTAAGAATTTATTCTGCAGATACGCTTGCACCTGAAAAATGATGTCTGCCTGTATTTATTCATGGCAACAAGACTCTTTTCTGTCTGCATTATGAAATTCATAGGCAGGATTTATCCTTGGGGTGCAAGGATAGCTCAACATATGCAAATCAGTCACATTAGCAGAAGGAGGGATAAAAATCATGTAATTATCTTTCTAAATACATAAAGAGCATTTGACGAAATTCCACATTCTTTCATGATAAAACTCAACAAATTAGGTATGGTATAAACTTATCTTAATACAATAAAGGCCTCAATATGAAAAGCCCACAGCTTAACCTCATTACCAGTGGCAAAAACTGGATGCGCTTCCTCTAAGATCAGGAACAAGACAGGGGTGCCCATTTTTGCATCTTCTATTCAAAATAGTACCAGATCGATAAATTAGGAAAAAATAAAGGAGGGAAATTGTCTCAGTGAACAACAGCATCTTTTATAGAAAACACTGTAGACTCCCCAAAATCCTGTGATAACTAACAAGTAAATCATAAAATTTCAGGTGCAAAATCAACATTAAAAAATCAGTAGCATTTCTGTACACTAACAATGAACTCTCTGAAAATGAAATCCAGAAAACAATCCTATCTACAATAGCATCAAGAAATAAAATTTAGGAATAAGTTTAAAAGGGTGTGAAAGATCCATATACTGAAAACTATAAAACATTGATGAAGAAATTGAAGACACAAATACATGGATTTGAAGAACTAATATTGTTAAGATATCTGTACCACCCAGGCAATCTACAGATTCCGTGCCATCCCCAGGAAGATGGTTTGGCACAATATACTAGAGGTAAACTGGTATCCTTGTCTTACCTCCTCAACTCCAATTGTTTTAGTTGCATACCTCTGTCTTCAGAGTATTCACTGTGCTGAATTTGGAGTGTGTTATTCCCAAGTATTCTTTATATTTGGACTCTATACATATGTTCCTGAAAATGTAGGCCACAAACTTTTAATCAACCACAGGTGTTTCATGCCATGGAATGGAAGGACCTGTGTCCCTCTAGCACATCTGGCCTCTTTTCTGTCTGGGTTATAAAACTGACCCCAGTTGGCACCCATTCAAATCCAGCTCGGCTACTCCCTAGCGGTGTTTCTCTGGCGGACTCACTGGGCTCTTTGCATCCCAGCTCCCTCATTTATAAACTGGTGGTGACAGCACCTCCCCCGGCGTGTCCCGCGGTAAAGAGCTCAGCCTTGTGAGGTCTCGGAGCTGTGCCTGGCACAACATTGGTGCTTTGTACGGGGCGTGGCTTCCTTCTGGAGCCGAGGAAGCACCTCAGAGAGGTCTCACAGCTTGGCTCCTGCAGGGAGCAGAGCCCGAGGGCCAAGCCAGGGTGACCTGCCCTGGTCACCCTGAGATACCACTCACAGCTCCCAATGGCAAAGAGCGATGCTCACTGAACGCAAGTCCCACTCCCTGAGTTGCATGATCCTCCCCTAGTGTCAGTCCAGGAGTGACGGGATGGAGGTACTGTTGAAAGAGAATTTTACATTTTATAGGAAATACAAACTATGTCTTGGGTGAAGAAAGAAAATTCAGAGAATTTGTGGAAAGGGGAAGTTATCTCGAGAACTCCTGTCACCATCGGGGTCCAGGCTGGCATGCCCAGCTGCTGCTGGAGGTTGAGGGGGCCCAGATGCCTGGAGTTTGAGGGACCCCTGGAGCAGGGGCAGCTCTGAGCTAGGGGGCACCTGGACCCACAAGGGTCCACTCTGCATAGCCCCTCTGTGCCCCTCTGCTGCCTCCCGCAGACAAGTCAGCTCTACTAGATGGCGGCCCTGCCACCCCAGGGCTCATCCCCGCCCAGAGCAGGCAGAGAAGGGTCCCGACAGCAGGTCACTCCAGACAGGAGCCACCTCGCCCACTGCTGCTTGAGCGCTGTGACTGTTGGGTTGTTTTCCAGGTGATTGAAGATATCCTTGCAAGCCAAGAAGAGGAAGAAAAGAACAAGAAGAAGGGAAAGAAGGCCCAAAAGGAGGAGAAGAAGAAGGTGGTGAAGGAGAAGCCCAAGGTAAAGGTGAGCCGTTCAGAGATGGTGCCTTTTTCCCAGTGCCCCTTTTGAACTCTCCTGAGATGGCAGGCTCTCGTTTCCCAGGGAAACCATTCCAACCGCCAGGTTCCCACTTTGCTTTTGTTGATGGACATCAGTGGCCATCTTTTCCACGACTTAAACTCTCAGGGTAAGTGACGGGCTCGCGACTCAGAAGTTGCAGAGCTTTGAATTCTCATTCCTCAAAACAAATTACCCCTAATCTTTCCTCAAAGGAGGGCTGGAGAGAAGGAAAACGCCCTTTACAAACCAATCACCTCCTGGAAATCAGAATAACCGTGTCTGGTTTAGCCCACGTGCATTTGTTGAAATCTGTCACTCATGGTGACTGTCCAGAGGACGCCAGAGTCCACGCGGTGTCACTGGGCCTGCCTGGCGGGGTGGAGAGGAGGGGCTTCATCTTTGCGCACGTGGGAGGGGGCGTCCCCAGGGCTGTCGAGTGCTCTGGGTGTGAGCTCCATCGTGGGAAGTGGAGCTCACACCTCAAGACGGCACCGTCCTCTGTGTAAGAGTCCTCTGTACAGCCAGTGCTGCCTCGCAGCCGACCGGAAGTGTCCTCTGCATGGCCACCAGATGGGCCCCCAAAGCTTTGGTCCCACTGTGACTCAGTCAGCCAGAACATTGGGTCCCTGAGGGTCGTGACCCCGGTGACCCTGTTTAGAGGCGGAGATGAGCTGTGGCTCAGGCAGCGAGGGGCTTGCTCCTGGGTTCCAGGGCACGGCCACAGCCAACCCTCAGACTCGGGGGCTTCCCTGTGGGAGAAGCAACAAGGCGGACGGACAGACTGCGCCTGGGAACCCTGGGGCCAGGTTACAGTGGGAGAAAGGGCTGGGCCAAGGGGCACATGAGCAAGAGCCAGAGTGAGAAGGTGGACATAAACCGACAATGCCCCCATCTGCACACACAGGGGAGACCGTGGGGACAAGGACCAGCACATGGCCAGAAGCCCCTGGCACGACTGGCGCTGGCCAGCTGGACGTGACCGTCCTTGCCCTTGCCGCGCCCCTCTGATGAGCAGCAGGTCCTTCATCGGCCTCGTTGGTACTTGCTGCTTTCTTTAGCCATGTCCTCTTGTGGGCCGCGACCAAGTCAAGATGGCGCCTGGCAGTCTGCCAGGAGGAGTGGTTGTGAGGCCACACCACCGAGCCATTAAGATGGAGGGATTCCTTGTGGGCTGACTGCTGGATCTGGATGATGCTGATTGAGTCAAGCTGGTGTCATCAGTTAGGTATATACACCTCTGCTGTCCGCAATAAAGCGGCTCTCGCTACCTTGAGTGCCCGCTCAGTTCCCACTGAGTTTCTCTGCAATAAAGCAGTTCCCGCTTCAATCTTCAAGTTGCTTGTCACCTCCCGGTCATTTTGCCCAGCCGGACTGCGGCCAGGTCCCATTATTGTCCCACAATAAGCAAAAGAAGAGACACCCCCTGCCCCTTGTTGCTCATTTGGGGCCTAACCCAAGCCACTGGTAGCGGATGCCCTTGATGTCCTCTCAGAACCAAGGCAGTGGATTCCCGGGTCCCTGGGGCCAGCGCCAACAGCACACAGCACCATTGCCCCCACATTTCACAGTGACTCAGCTGCAGTCTTAGGGAGCATCCTGTGAGTTACACCCCCTCTGGGGCAGCCAGCATCCCAGGGCCACCAGGTGACAGCAGCAAAACCTGGCCCAGCACATGCCACCGGGACAGATGGGAAGGGTTCTCCTGCCCCTGAGATTAGCCGATGGCTCTCTGGCAACTGCGTCAGAGTTCGGCTTCTCTCTCTGCTTCCTTCACCCGTCTCTTATGAGGGATGCTCCCATTAGACCTCGGTGGGCCGCCACCTGAGTGTTTCAGGAAGCTCAGCCCTAGAGAGCACCCAGTGCCTGCTGGCCTGCCTGGACCAGAGTTCTCACTTGCTTTGGTGGGGAAGGACAACTCACTGGGCACAGTTAACCTTTAGAACCTCTTCTCACTCTGCAAGATCATTTTGAAGCACCTACAAATAAGGAGAATTGGAAGAATTTCAATTTTATTGTAAGCATCTTTTCCTCTAAATATGCATGAGGGACTTTACACTTGCAAATTAAAAAAAAATTCACTGTTAGTGAAGCTTGCTCCATAAAAATCTGAATTTATCAGCCATGCAATCTGGTCATTGGTGGGTGAAGGGATTTTATTAACTAGCCATTAAAAGACTCAATTAATGATGAACAGTTTGGGACAAAAGCAAAGTTTAAGAGCATCAGCATTTATGAAGTTCTTACAAATGAAAGGGAAAACGCTTCAGAATTACTTTTAAATTAATGTCTTCATGGAAAGTACAGATCTACAAAGGGATGCCGTCATTAGTAAAAGAAGAAATGGTGATCTCTAATGAAAATAATGCATTTAAAATTATATTACCAAACTTTTTTGAAGATCAAATTAACCTTTTGGTGGAGTCTTTAAAATTATTCTTTGATCTTTTGTAGAGTTTCTAGAACCATTCCTGAGACCAGCTATTCCAATTCTTGTTGGGGATTTGTATTTTGATGTGTAGAAAAATACATCTGTGAGTCTTCATGATCGGACAACAAGACAGGGAGAGACCACAGGAGTTCAAGTGACTTTGCATAGCTCCTGGGTTACCTGCCCCTGCCCTCACACAGCAGCCAGGCTGTGGGATCGTTCTTGAGGGGATCTTATAATTTATGACTTACTGATCACCAGGCAGAAAATGTGGGAAGATCTCATATTAAAAGATGAAATAGGATTATCTCTTCAACCAACTTCTTTTAATCAAAAAAAAAAGTATCTTTCTAGAATATCACCCAGGTAGAAGTTTAAAATTTCCACAAGTCCAAGAGATAGTTACAAATAAGCATGATATGGGGCCTGGGAGAGTATTTTAGGTATATAAAGAGCCATAGGAACCACTGGGTGTCTCAGCTGAGTTTCACAATGATTCAGTGTCTGAATTTCCGGCTTACATGGGGCTGGAGGAGTAAGGAAAGAGGAGTCATGTGGGGACCTCTGCAGTGGCACACAGAACGTTTTAAAATAAGTGATCTGTGACTCATAATCTTGCAGTCCTTTGATCATTACATCAAGAAGTTCACAAAGCAATGCAATGTTTAAAATCTGAAAGTTTTCTGCTCCTTTTCTGGATCTGGACACTCTCCAGGCTGAGACCGGGGAGGAGAAAACACAAGCGCTCCATCCGACATCTTCCTCCGCAGCTTGGCGCTCATTGGAGCTCATATTCCCTCAGGAGCTTCAGAACTTAGTCTTCCATCAGGCAAGAAAAGGGATCTTCACCTCAACCTCACCCCGTGTCCACGTATCAGCTCAAACTGTGTCATAAACATAAAGCCATGAAGCCTGAGACAAACTCACGAGGAACCAACCTTCAAGGACCTGGGCTACGCAGCGGGATTTCAGTAGCATCCATAGGAGGACAGTTTGACAAATTGTGATACGCCGGTTATTGGTGACGAGTCCTGCTTCCCCACACGTTGAAGTCTGGACATTAGAGAAGCACGCAGAGGCAAGCAGATAAAACAGTGTTTATTTAAAAAGGGGTGACATAGGCTTCTCCCAGGAGGGAGGAGGGGGCCAAAGCTGGTGTCCTGGTGTCCCCCAGAAGCGAGGTGATTTTGTATTTTGATGTGTAGAGAAATACATCTGTGAGTCTTCATGATTGGACAGCAAGACAGGGAGAGACCACAGGAGTTCAAGTGACTTTGCATAGCTCCTGGGTTACCTGCCCCCGACCTCACACAGCAGCCAGGCTGTGGGATCGTTCTTGAGGGAATCTTATGATTTATGACTTATTGATCACCAGGCAGAAAATGTGGGAAGACCTCATATTAAAAGATGAGATAGGATTATCTCTTCAACCAACTTCTTTTAATCAAAAAAAAGTATCTTTTTTTAATAAAAAAGGGCACTTTTTATATGTCCTAGGCTTCCTTGGTTCTCCTGCCTTTTCTTCTTATCTTTCTCCTTCCTGTGCACGTGACTAGGCCCAGAACTAGGCCTGGAGTGCTCGGTGGGACGGTGGGACGGTGGGACGGTGTGATGGCCCAAAGGTGGGGCGCAGGTGGACTGAAGGGGCAAGGGCAGGATGGGGCAGCCCAGGACACATTAATTAACCACCTTCTGGCTCCCTGTAGGCAGGGGCAGTTCCTGGGACGGTCACCTTGTAACAGGCTGGAGCAGGGCAGGTTCTTGGTCAGGGAAGAGGAAGGGCTCTGAAGGAATTCACATTTCAGTCCCTCAGGGGACAGTCTCCAACTTCCCAGACTCAAAATTGGCCTCCTTGATCCACCTGACTGGATCCACCTGTCTACACTGCCTGCCTGTCTCATTCTGGCTTCAGTTGGACCTCACCGAATTCAAAACCTTTTGCCCTGTGAATGGCCCAGTGCAGAGGGTGAGAACACAAGCTGTAGACTGGGAGAAAATATTTGCAAACTGTCTAACAAAGGATTGGTATCCATAGTATAGAAAGAATTCTCAAAATTTAACAGAATAAAAACAGTTTTCATTGGACCCTTGGTTTTACATCAGAATTGCTAAGGATTGCACAGGAGGAGTAAGGGGACTCATGCCGTCACCAGGACCTTTTTTCCAAACCTCTAGCCGACTCTGCAGAATTGCTTTCACTTTTTCTCAAAGTCCGTGAGGTGGACCTCACGTTGGCTTTGGAAACAAAAACTACAGAAATGGAACACTAGGAAGTGCATTCTTCAACTTTTTTCTCTTCTTTTTTTTTTTCCCAAGTCACACATTAAACCATTTGGAATTACTTCTAATGTTTTCAACCAGAACATAACACATGATTTGTCACATGTATGCTAGAGTCTTCTCTAAATTCACTGCAGCCAGTGAATTTAGACTTAACTAGTACTAAATTCTTCTGGGAACACCCTGGGATCTAGACACTGCACAGTTAGCTTTGCAAGGTCTCATCTGTGGGGCCATCCCGCTGTGTCTGACCGCTGTCCCTCCTCTCCAGGCTCTTGGCCCAAGACATATGTGGAGCACCTCTGTACCCACTGTGATGCAGCAAGAGAGGGTGATGTGGAGAAGGGAGAGGCTGAGCACTTGAGCTATTGAAAGAATGGGGTCCTCACCAGAGAACAGAGACCCCAATGGGTAGACCCCCAGAAAAAGGTCCATGAACTTGTATGTGGAACTGCATTCTCTGGGAGAAAGGCATGTGAGCCTTCTCTGTTTCAAGGGGTCTCTCTCCCTTATCAACCCAAGAAGCACCGCCTAGAGAAAGGACACGTTTGGTCACTCAGAAGGGCCACAGGAAGAAGAGGAGCACGTGGAGAGGGGACTGGTGGCCTGCAGGCCCTGGGGCCTCTGAGGAGTCACGGAGCGTCAGTCAGGAGGTCTCTGGGCTCCACTCTTAACCCAGGTCTGCCTGGCTCTGGGGCTGCCACGTGACCAGGAGGGACCACTGCCTTTAGCCAAAGCCCCTGCCCCTCTGCTGCCATCTTCAGTCTGCCCTGCAGCATCCAGAAGGACCCTGAATTCTGATGGCACCAACCACAGCACTTGGAACCCAGAGCGGTGCACTTGTCACCTCTGGAGGAAGGGACGAGCTCAGGACTTCACTGAGGGGCATCAGCAAGGTGGACTGGTCGCACTGACAATGCTGGAGGAATCCGTAGTGCTGGGGGGGGGGGTTCTGGGTGTTGCAAGTGGAACTGTAGGAAGGTGAGGGGCGGAGGCAGAGGAGCTGGCTCCAGAACTCTCCGCTCCTGCCCGGAGCTCAGGACAGATGCAGGGAGACTGGTTGTGTAGGCATGGACGTGCCCTGTGCAGGAGGCTCTGTAGAGGACAGGGGTGGGCGTGTGTAAGGAACCCATGTGGCGTAGGGGAGAATCTGGGCTCAGCTACACTTTGGGACAGGAGAAAGGGTGAGACCAATGAGGGGCCAGGAACAGCCCAGAAAGCAGGATGACGTTCAGCACCGTGGAGTCCCAGGGTACTTGCCCAGGTGTGTGAATTTCTGCAACAACAGGAAGGTTCTCCTTCTGCACATCCACAGTGAGCAGGGAGAGCCGAGGACGTGGTGGAGGCAGAGCCAGGAGGCTCTGTGAGGAGGGAGGCCCTCTTGGCTCAAAGCTGCACAGAGCGAGGTGGCTGTGCGGGGGCCTGGAGGGGGTGCCCAGGACTCAGTGGTCCAAGGCCTGCCACAACCAGGGCCACCAGGGTCAGAACCAGACACAGCAGGTCTCAGCTCTCACCTTTCCCTGATGACCCAGGAGCCAATGTCCAGAGGCTTCATTCCCCAGGCCCCTTCCCCATTCCCACCCCACTGTCCTTCAAGCACTCCGCAGTACTTACCACCTCAGCCGGACGCGCTCAGTGCTGCGGGAACGCATAGGTTCCTGTGCCAGTCACGGCGGCTCTCAGAGAACCAGAACCAGTGGGGGAGGGGAAGAGAACCGCCAGGAGATAGGGGTGTGTGTGTGTGTGTGTGTGTGTGTGTGTGTGTGTGTGTGTGTGAGTGTGTGTGTGTGTGTGAGAGAGAGAGAGAGAGAGAGAGAGACACGACCATGGGCCATCTGCCAGCTCAAAGCCAGTGGTGTAGTCTGTGTCCTGAGAGCCAGGAGCCTGCGGTGGGTGAGGCTGCGTCGCAGCTCAGGCAGCCGGGCTCCGTGGCCTTCCTCCACCTTTGGGTCCTCTTCAGGGCTCCAGGGACCACCCTCAGTGGGGAGGGCCGTCCAGGTCCCCAGTCCACTGGTTCAAATGCTGACCTATTCCAGAAGCGCTCTCACAGATATGCCCAGAAACAGTGTTCAACCAGGTAGCTAGGCATCGCGTGGTCCCCTCAGAGTGACAAGTAAAATTGACTATCTCCGTTTTTGAGTAGTAAAAAAAAAAACACCATAAATAAAGATCACTTGGAACCCGTCACACAAGATTAACCATCATTGACTTGCTGGTGTTACCTTTCCAGAAGTTTCTTATGCATGCATGTGAACTGCTTTCTTGTAACTCACTGTTCCCACTGGTCACTGACTGTAACGTCTGTGATGGGAGCTGGAGTCGGGGAAGGGGAGGGAGTGCCGAGGAGGAGGTTGATTTCCACTCTGGAGACTGAGAGCCCCGTGTCAGGGAGTCCTCCCGCAGTGGGCAGCCAGGGCACAGGACAGGGGGCAGCTCCCCCAGCTGTGAGGCCTGTTGCCAGAGCAGAGCAAGGGGACCGTGGAGTTGGGGTGAGCCTGGGCTGGGGGGTGTGCTCTGGGGGAGGAGCGCCACCGGGCTCCCATGGCCCCTGGGATCATCTAACCAGGAGGCCCCTATGGAAAAAACCAACCACCTTCACAAAGAGATTGAGCAGATACACGTGGAACCCAGCCGTCTCTCAGCTCTGTGTGTGTGTGTGTGTGTGTGTGTGTGTGTGCATTCTGAGTCCTGAAAGATACAAAGAGCTTGAATCTCTGGTGCTGATAGAAATGGATGAGCAAAGAAGCAAAACTACATTCTGAAGGCAGGTTCAGAAAGAGTTCTGAGATGCTTGGTGTGGTTTCGAGTTCAGTGGCACTGGCCAGCATATTATTTTAGGTCATCTTTATTTTAAACTCTTGTCTCCGGCCAGGAAGGCTGATTTCCACTTCTAAACCTAGAGAAGTGGAAGATCATCCTTTCAGTGGGAAATAATCAGTGCTTCGGAGGCACCAGTGGGCCCCAGCCCCACCCCAGACACAGACCCTGCCGGGAGAAGCAGGTGCGCTGGAAGCTGCTCTGGGGCCAGCTTGACCTCTGAACTTGTGTGCTAACAGACATATGCCAAAATGCACGCCTGAACTCTTCCTATGTGAAGGGCGCTGCCTTGTCTGAACTTTGCCGCACGCGATGAGCCATCGCAGGGGGAGTGTCCCAGCCTGCTGCAGGTGCCCACTACTGGCAGTGGAGACCGTCCGGCCTGACCGCCATGCGTGGAGCCACTCTCAGGCCAAGCAAGAAAGTCTCCTAGTGGTTCACGTTGGGGAGGTGCCTCCGCGGGCTGTTGGTTATCAGCCACTCAGCCCGTGGTATTCTGTCATTCTGTCCATCTGTTCTCCTAGTTTCACTAAAATGGATAGAATAAAATTCTTGGCAAGGAAACCTCTTCTAGAAACATCCCTCCTCAGTGCATCCCTGCATCCCTCAGTATATCTCAAAAGCATCCTGCCCACGGCACTAGTTTGTGCTGTAGAAAAACAGCTTTCATACAGCAGATGGGAACCTACTAAAAATGGACACTTTTAATAAACCCACTTTATAAATAGACTCTTAAAAATCAGAGCTGCAGGCCTCCAGCAGTTTTTTTTTGTTACAAAGCGACCACTTTGTCCTGAGCAACTTAGTAACCGAGTGGCCATAGAGAGAGAGCAGGGAGCGCCTGAGAGGACTCTGTGGCCAAGCGTCATGGTCACTGCAGCACAGGAGACCCTCCCGCTGCTGCTGAATGGGCTTCGAGGTGCCCAGAAGGCAGGAGCTGTGGAAATGGCTCAGTATGCAGAAAGAGGCGGTCAGGTGCTGCAGACCCCAGCTGGCAGTGTGCTGGTGGGCAGGCAGAGCACAGACACGACACAGGCCCGGCCCAGAGACAGGCCCGGGTGTTCAGAACCAGCCTGCCCCGTTCGTTCACTGTGCACTCGGCCATCGAGCCTGGGAAGGGATGGAGAGTGGGATGATGGAGCATGGCGCCACTCGGGGACCAGGTGTAAGGAACTGGCATTTATTAGCCACTATGGTCTGAACATCTGTGTCCCCCCAATTCATGTGTTGGAATCCTAATTCCCATGGTGGGGTGTTAGGAGAGGGGGCTCCTGGGAGGTGATCAGGCCAAGGGGAGGAGGTCATGTGGTTAGAGCCCTTATAAAAGAGGCCTGGAGAGCTGTCCTGCCCCTTCTCGACATGAGGGCGCAGCCAGAGGCCCCACCTGTGAAGCAGGGAGTGGCCCTCTCCAGACACCAGATCTGCTGGTGCTCCAGGACTGTGAGCAAGGAAGTTCTGCTGGTTATCAGCCAACAGCAGCCCAAGCTGACAGGCACATAGGGCAAAACCAGCAGGACCGTCTTGAAGCAGGACAGATTTGTCCATGGTGAGTGCGTGGAAGGTCAGGAGGACTCTGTCCACTCCCAGACTCCTGGTGTGATGGAAATGTCCAGAAGCAGGCATGACCGTGGGCTGCCTTCACAGTCTCAGGCCCAGGAGAACCTGACCATGGCTCCACTGGGGACCACTGAACCAGTACTGTCCCTTCGCTGGGAGACTGACCAAGGAGAATGTGCCCCGAGAAGACAGTGAGGAGGAAGAGCAACCCAGAGGTCCTCGTGGAGCCAGGGTAAAGGAACAGGAGGTTTCGCCTCAAGCAGACTCTGGGCAGGAAGATCTGGGCAGTCCTGAGGCTCCAGGAATGAGCGCGGGCTGCTGAGAGGCAACCGGTCATCTGTGGACCGCGCTCTGGCTGCACATTAGAGTTGCCTGGATGGTTTTAAGAAGAAAAAAACCCAGTGTCCATGTCCTGTGGAGGGTGGTCTTGCTGAATTGATCTGGGAACGTGCTGGGCATTGGGAGTTTTGTTTCTAAACTCCCCACTGGGTTAAGATACACCCCTAGTGGAGCAGGCTTCTCCACGTCGACAAGGAGTGTCTGAACAAGGGCTGGCCATGGCCTCCACCTGAGCAAGCAGGCCAGGGCGCAGAGGCCTTGCTGCACCAGGCGGCCTAGACCAGGGAAGGCACCCCCGCGTCCATGGGGAAATGTGTGTGATGGCACAGGAGTGCCCAGGGCCCAGGAACCAACTGGTTAGAGGTGACTCTGGCGGGCACCATGGGCAGAGGACCGTGGTGTGCTGCAGGCCCTGGAGGCAGAGCGGAAGGACACACTCCTGTGGCCCCCAGCCAGTGCTCACCAAGCGAGTGCAGTGAGCAGAAGGCTCAGACACATTTCCCTGAAACCAAGGCGGGGTCAGAAAGTCAGGAAACAAAACCCAAACAGAATGGCGGCGTTCAGCCACACATGAGGAAATACCCCCAAGGAAACACGGCGTTCCACCTCGTCGTCTGGCCAAACTTGTAAGTCCCTGCAGTGACACTGATATTAACAGACGTGGCATGTGTCTGAGCAAGCAAAGAGGAGGAGGGAGAGTCCCAGCTTAAAGATGACGGTGAGGGCTGAGTGTTTCCTCTGGATTTTAAATTTTATACGGCCTTGGGATGGTGTTCTTGTGCAGTTAATAAGCGCTCTTTGCAAAATGTCTGGCATGGTTGTACCTGAGCCAGCAGGAGGATGTGGGGGAGCTGCTGCAAGCTGGCCCCTAACTCTCTGGCTGTCCCTGGCTGGTGTCTGTACACAGAGGGCCCCCAGTGGCATGTGGACAGTTCTGAGTGAACAGTGGGCAGGAGAGTGTCTAGGCTCAGGTTCGCAGCTGAGAAGGTGGACACGCTGGGCTGGGGCACCCTCAGGACCCAGATCCACAAGCTTGATTCTTTGTCCATCTCCCCTGACGACTTCAGAGGTCCTCCCTCTCACTCCCAGCTGGCCAGGGATCCTGTGCTTCCCTGCCCCGTGACTGGTGACCGCCTGCCTGCTGGGCTCCTCGAACAGGGCTTCCCTCTGCTCAGAAGAGTTTCTGGCTACTTGGCCTCTCTGGGAATGGTGGGGGTAATGGCCAAGACGTTTCCATGAGAAAGGGCAGCACTGGGACAAAGTGACCGGTGTACTGATCTGTCTCTGTCCCAGGAAAAGATTCAAAGGGGAAAATGACTTTGGAATTGGGATGGTGGCTTCAAACCTCCTCATGGAGTCCTCTCTGCCAGCAACCATCAAAATGGGCAACATACAACCTGTTTAAACAGCAACCCAACAGAAACACGTGCGACAGTGAAAGCACAGACTTCCACTGCTCTTACCCTCTGGTTGACGCACCTCGTGTAACTGCCAGTTACGTCATCACCCATGGAAAGCTGAGCTGCGTTGAGTCCTGGGAATATTTAGCATTCGCTGTTCCAAACTGTCAGGCTTAGAAGTTTCCCAAACAGGCCTGACGATGCTTTTTTCCCTGGAGAACCTGGTAGTTATCATAGGAATGAAGTTGTAGAGTTATATTTTTATGAACATGCCTGACACGCCCGTTCCATGCAAGGCATTGTGCTGGTTCTACACAGAGCAGGAGACGTCCTCGGGACCGGTGGACTTCCCACTAGGAGGGGTCTCAGCCCCAGAAAGCCATGAGAACTTGCTCACAAGTGGCCAATGCGTCTCCACCAAGAAACAGGCGCCCAGAAGAAGGGAATTGTGACCAGAGAGAAGGTGGGCACCCTCCCGTGCCTCTGCTCCAGCTCCCCACCCCACCAGGGTGGTGTCCCGGTGGCCAGTCCTGCCGTACAGCCCTGCCTCATACCAGGTCCCAGCTTGAGGAGCGTGGCTGCAGGCCCCTCCAAGTCCAGCGCCTCTGTCTGCTCCCTCTCTCTGCCTCGCCAGTCTGTCCCCCTCTTCTTTCCCTGCCCCCACTCATGTCCACCCGCCCAGCCCACGTGTGCTGAACCTCTTCCAGTTGTCCAAACAAAGCTCACACTCCACGCGTGCCGTTGCCTCTGCTGGAAACGCTGTCCAGCCACACACTCCCTTCCCTGAAGTCCTCCTCCTCCTCTTCCTCCTCTTCATCTATCCATGAGGCCCAGCCTCCCCTCCTGTATCGGCTCCCAGAGGCCAGCAGGGACCACATGAGTGTTGAACACGAATGTTGACTAAAGAGTGTTCAGATCCACGGGTCCTTAGTGGGCACTAGAGAGAGAAGGGAGACGGGAGGAGACGGAACGAGAGAGAGCCAGGTGATAAATAACGCCGGGGACACCCACCCCAGAGACTTGGCTTCTCGGTCTGTGATCCGTCTCCACCAGGTTCCTCCTTGCCCAGGGCCGCTGTGTCTGCTTCCCAGGCAGGTTTGGCTTTCAGGACTGTGACCTGGCAGCCTCGAGTGGTTACCCCAAGCCTGTGTCCCAGGTGGGCTTCTTAATCCATGGCCATTGGTTTCAGGGGCCCTGGAAGGTGGCCAGTGGCCTCACAGGCTTGAGCCCCTGGTATTTCCGGGCCCAGTTCTTCAGGGCAGGTGGCTTCCCACCAGCCTCAGCACCCTGCCTGTCATATAAGCTGGGGTCCAGGGTCCTGTGAGCCCCAGACGTACCCTGGACCTCCACTGGGTGGCCCTTGGGCTCTCCCATTTCACGTGTCTCCCTGTCCTCCCTAAAAGCTCCAGGAAAGCAAGAGCGTGTCCATACCTGCAGCCTGGTGATACCTGTTGGATAGACCCATGGACCCCCTCAGCCAAGCAGAGCTGAGCTAACTAGGTCAGAGGTCGATCAGAGACCAGGGTGCTCAGCACAGATGGGTATCCGGAACACAGAAACTGTGAAGGCCAGCTGGACGCTGACCATGCCATGGGGCAGTGTTTGATCAAGGCGAGCCACAGGGAGCCGTTGGAGGTATCTGGGCTGGCCCCTCCCTTGACCAGAGCTGTGTTTGCTTCAGAGATAGCTGACAGGACCCAGTGTGAATTGGGGTGGGAGTCACATTCCCCAGGGAGCAGGCACCGCAAGGTCTGGGTTGGAACCCACTCCAGGAAGCCCAAGGCCATGTCCTCCCATGTGGCCCTCATGGCCACACCTGTCCAGCTAGCAGTTGGTGTGAGCTCAGCCGGGCTGGCCTCCTTAGCAGGTGGGAGGTGGCGATGAACCCTGTGGTCCCTCCATTCGACAGTTGTGTCGTCTTCTAATGTGTTAGGAAACTCTAACCAAGGTGCCAGACCCTTTCCCGGTGTCTGGCTTCGCTCCCCACGATGTCTTCGGGTTTGTCCTGTTACAGTGTGTCAGTGCCTCCGTCCTTCCACGGGAGTGTCCGCTCTGTTGTATGGGCATTCCACATTTACCCATTTATCTAAGGATGGGACATGTACGCTGCGGTTCTCCTCTAAGCCAACAACTGTTCTTCCAATGCCCGTTGCAGACAGGTAGAGGTGCAAGACCCCGAGGCTGATGAGGCCTCACTGCGCCAGGGCCCTCTGTCTGGTGGGAATGGAAGGTGATCACAGGAAGGACACAGATGCCTGGGCAAGGCCCAGAGAGGGAAGCTGGCCCCAGGGGCCAGGCAGCCATGGAAGAGGATTGCTGGGGGAGAGAAGTCCTGCCAAGTCCAAGGTCATCAGAAACCCTTCGAGGGGGGCAGCCTTCCAGGCAGCAGGAGGAAGGAGCAGGAAGCAGAATAGAGCTACCATTGCGCCTTCTGGGTGGCCTTCTGGGGGTGGCTGCAGCTTTGTCAGGTGGGAGGTGACTCGTGTGCAGGTGGCAGGAGCAGGCGGGACCTGGTCTGGGTGCCACTCCTGGGAGCGCTGGCTGGGCCTGCTGGAGGGCCTGGACTCTGTCCTGTGGGGACCGAGGCCCTGAGGAGCTCCCACAGGGGTCTCTGTGGGGCTTCAAAGGAAGGAAGCCATCAGGTTGGATCTGCCCTTCCGTCCCTCTGGCAGGACAGAGGGTGGCCCTGAGTTGGCCGTCGGGAGCAAGGGGCCCAAGCAGAGGGGAGAGTTCCCCAGAAAGTGTAGGAGGCAGAGCAGGCGGGGTCTGCTGCCCGCTGGGTGCAGGATGAAGGAGAAGGGGAAAGCCAGGGTCCCCAGCAGGCGCTGCGCAGCCCAGGGCATGTGGGCGCACCGTGGGTGATCGGGGGCTGCGCCCAGAGCCTGACCTGGACGGGCTGTCGGGTGCCCTGAGCCGCGGTGCTCACAGCAGTCGGAGGCACCGTCTCACGTTGCCACATCCTCAGCTCCTCTACAGGCTCCTCGCAGACATGGTAAAGCCCAGCGTGTCCCTTTTGCCCTTTCTAAGGGTGACAGTCACGGGAACCTGACTCCTGAGGTGGTATAGACGTTATCCCTGGAGGCCCAGGGACAGATTCGACTGGGAACCTGGGGCTAGGCGCAGAGCGCTCCCCATGCAGGTGGCGGTAGTACCATCCCCCTCTCAGCGCACTCAGCAGCAGGAGCCAAGGAGGGCGAGGCCAGGTGCTTTCTGCAGTGGGTAGGCCCCGGCTGCAGAGGCCAGGAAGGACGCTGGGCCCCTGGAAGCAGGTTGCTGCCCAGGACTGGTTTCCAGGTTCAAGTGAACAGTTCTTGTCCCTGTGGAAGCCCAGGACTGGTAAGTGACACAGTGGAGCGCAGGATGGGGACAGCTCCCAGCCAGGTTGTGGAAACTCTAGAAGGGATGGGGAAGGAGTCCGCCTTACGCCATGGAAGGCCCCAGGTCATTACAAAACAGGACCAAACCATGGGCTGTGTCCCCCTGGGAGACCCTGAGGAGGGAAAGCAGTACAGTCAGGGGACACCTTGCTGAGCCCGCCATCTGTGCCCTGTTGGTGGACCCAGCAATCCCTGCTCATGGTGGCCAGCAGCAGAGCCCCCTGGTGACCCGGTGGGACTGTCATGACAAACCACTGTCCGCACCACCACATATGCACCTTTTACCAGCTGACCTTCAGCCTGCGGTTAACAAGGACGTTGTTCTGCTCTGAACAGGAAGAAGAGGAGGAGTGGAAGATGTCAAGGAGCGCCTTCCTGCCCTCCATGAAGGAAGGGAGTGACGTGTACAAAGGTCAGTCTGGAGAGTGCTCCTGGCCACCGGGCACCCACGGGCACAACCAAGAGAGGCAGCCAGCTGCAAGCCACCAGGGTTCCCTGTCGGTCACCCGTTCCTTCTGGTGGCTTAAAGGCGTGTACTTGGCGGCTGAGCAAGACACACGCGGGACAAGGACATGTTCAGAACTTCTGTCCTATTTTTTGAGCCTTCATTCTTCAGCTGACTGTTCTTCTGCTTGGTGGAGGGAGGAAAAGTATCCCCTAGATTGTTTACATGGAGGAAATCCACACCACGGGCACAGTGGGATGCAGGGTCCTGTTAGAGCAGGGCCCGTCCCTGAGTCCTCCCCACAGCTGTTCAACAGGATTAGCATGGCCAGAATCCGGCACAATCCGAGTATGAATTGGTCTTCCAGACCTTTCTATTTTAATTTGCTAGAACTCTGATCCAGTTCCTCTAGTGCTCCTCCATCCTCAGGATAAAGCCCAATGCAGAGTGACCTGTCAAAAGACCCTGGTCATTAGTACTATTGTGGAAATTCCTGAGAAACGCAATAAGAATCTTCCCAAACCTCAGTCCGTCACGTGCTTCCTTCCCAATTCTGACTTATCTGGACCGTGCTGGTACTGCCCCTGACATATATCTATTTGTTTTAAAGTTGACTCAAGGTTTTCATCTCAGTAAGTGTGGTTCATCCTGAGGGACAACGTCAACATAGTTTTAGGTTTCCCATGATAGGAGACAACCATGTCCCTGTGCCACCTCAATCCTCTGACAGACCCCGAGTGCCAAGAAGGGCCCCACACTTCACCCAGTGCCAACTGAGGTGGAGCCACAGGGCACTGTGACGTCCACAGGACGTGGCACCTGCTCTCACAGGGAGGAAGGAGGTCAAAGGGAGTCAGCTAACGTTGACTGAGTGCCCAGACACATTGCTGTCCCTGTCGAGGGGCAGCTGGGAGGCCACCGGCCACCCAGGGCCGAGGCTCGTCAGCTCTTTAACCCGCAGCCGTGCGGAGCAGGCGGCTAGCACTCACATGGCCTCCTCCCATGGCCACTCAGCCAATGCTGACAGAGTGGCTTCAGCCTGTCGCTGTGAACCAGCCTGAGGTGGGAAGGTGACCCCGCACAGCTCTGCAGTGTTGTGGCTGCAGCCGTGGATGGGCTGGGAGGTGGCGTAGCAGGGCCATTGGTGTTGGCAAGGATGACAGCAGTGACATGCAGCAGGTCTGGCTAGCGAGGGCGCTGCAGGGCCACAGGCCTGGCTGAGGGCCCTCAGGTGTGTCAGTCACAAGAGCAACGATGTCATTAAACGCTGCTTTGCACACGGCTGTCTTTGGCCCTGAGGACAGCCCCCTGGGTGTCGCACTCTGGTGCAGGACCTCCTGGCCTTCCAGAGCTCCCCTGGGAGCTGCCTGCAGTGTCGGCCTTGGCCTTGGCCTTCCCTTGCCCTGGGGACATCCTGCTGCTGTCCCACTTTCTTGTCACTCCCTCATTTTGGGGAGCCCGTCCTCAGGAGGCCCAAGGGAGCTCCCCTGGGAGCTGTGGAAGGCCCAGCTCCCGTCTCCTACGTAACTTGGAGAAAGCAAGGGCAAGAGGAAGACAGGGAGGGCAGAGGCTCCTCCGTGGCAAGTCAGGAGGGAGCCTGGAAGCACACCTTGTGGACATTAGGAGGACCCAGGACCTGAGGACCGCGGAAGGCTCCTGGGGAGCTGGGCCCCGCACTTCCTCCAGGTGCCTGGCTCTCCCCACTGCCAGGTCCTTGTACTCTGTCCCCACTGCCCTGTGGCCCATGTGAAAGGAGCCACCCGTGGGCAGCTCACCCTGCCAGCCTTGAAGTTAGTGCCAGGGTCCATCCTGAGGCTTCCTGCAGCCGGGTGCTGAGTCCCCAGGACAGGACCTTCTACCTGCTCTGAGCAGCACCCGGCCATAGCAACACTCAGCAAAGTCCCAGGTTAACAACTGGACTCATTCCACCTGTAACTGAGTGAAAGAATGAACATGGGAATGAATGTCATAGACAGTGTGACCGAGGTAGACAGGCGGGACAGTGTTCTGATTGTCCTCTGATACTCTGAGTCTGTAACCATGTGCACACATTCCTTTGACAAAACGCAAAAATGAATTTGGGGAAAATCTGACATTCCCATGGGAAGCTCAGACTTGCAACCTGCTAAGCCACACAGGAGAGCGCTCGAGCTGTCCCGCCTTTTGTGTCGTGTCTGTTTCCTCCACGGCTGAGACATCCAGCAGCAGCAGCGTCCCTCCAGAAGGGCCTGCAGTGCCCTCCGTGCTGGACGGTGCCAGGAATGTGCTATCTGTCAGGTCTTTGGTAACTTAAAGAAATCAAATCTCTTCATCTTAGAGTTCTTTTCTTTACAATCAAAGGTTTTCCTTTTCAAATAAGACATTAGCATTTTAATCACTCAGATTAACCCCCCTGGGCCCCTCCTGGGCCACTCTCCCCTACGTGTGAACCAGCCCTGGCCTGCTTTTCACATTCTTGGGATAAAAGCCAGTTGGGGCAGTTGCTGCCCTTGAGGGTCATGCTCAGCTTCCTGCAATTATAAATGCCCATGAAATTCTTAAAGGGATTGAAAAGTGCCCTGTGCAAAAGTGTCATGAGAAAAGCAAAGTTTCACTGGAAAACTCAACCCGTTGAGACCATCTAGGGGGGAATAGGAAAAGCCCGTGCGCGGTGCTTCATTTTAAAACATCTCTGCAACTTGGGCCAGAGAATGTGTTACTTGCAACTGTTTGTACATAAATAACCAAGCCGTGCTCCCTTTCTGATATGTATTCTGCGCTCCTTTTATTATTGGATGAGTTGTTCCCAGATTTGAGTGTATCCAATGAAAAAGAAAAGCAGCTCCCTGTAAATTACAAAGCCATTTTGCTGTAAAATACCTTAATGTGACAGGTGGGTTTTGCTGTTGGTGAAGACAGCAATCCTCCAGGGGAACCTGCTTGAAAAGAGCTGTTACTAGTAAATGGCGCATTCTAACACATTGAAGCCTTTCCCAGTGTTTTTGAGGGGAAAGGTTATGATTCTCAACACATAAAGGAAGCATCTGTTATTCCTATAGTTTAAAGCATTCCGTAGTTTAAGCTCATGGACGTTTCAGAAAATGCACTAATGGAAGCACCTGCCTTCAGATGAGGGCACCATCAGCCAGGGCAGCCATGGGGGATCTTGCAAGCTAACCATAGTGCACATTCTGGGGGGATTCACGGTGAAGAAGAAGCTTCCCCCCATCGCCGGCTTCTCAACATGACGGGATTGTTTTACGTCCACAGAGTGTTGTGGACAATTTACACGGAACGTTTCTGTCGGGACTCTAGCTGGCTCGAAGGGAGGATTATTTACAAGAACAGAAGTTGACCCCAGGCCTCCAGCCATCTCCTGCAGGCCCACTCCCCTCCAGCCGCCCTTCGGACTTCACACCTCAGTTCCAAGCTGCTCACCTCCCTGGTCTGGGTTACAGCCCTCTTGAACTTCACCCTCCCCCAGCGGTCACCCTCAGAGGACTGCAGACTCATGGAGGCAGGACCCATCCCTCTGCCCACCCCAGCATTCTCATCTGCTTGTGCCCCTGTCACCCGGCCACCTCTCATGTGGCTTCTGTAACGGGGAACTCCTGTGAAAATTCACCCTCTGTGTGGTTTATTTCTTGTCTGTTCATTCCAAGGCCACACTAGGCATTCTATTCTAGAAGAAATCTGGGGCCTTTCAGCAACATCATTTTCAAAAATCCCACCCCTGCAACCTTGGGTCCCATGAGGCTCAGCCTCGCATCTGGGTGGCAGAGACGTCCATCAGCTGGCACCTCTCACAGCCCTGCCTGGCCCAGTTCCATCATTTTTCTTTTTGGTGGGAGGTAGGTAAGCAGAGCCTGCGAGGACCCTTCTGGACCCTGGGGGACCCAGACAGGCTCTGCTCCCGCCGTCCCCTGCTTCTCTGAGTGATACAGGTCCTCCTTGTTTTCTCTTGGGTCACAGTTCTCTGGATCCAACTCCTGAACCACCAGGGGAAGGCAAGAGAGAAGTTCAAAATATGTGTGATTCCCAAAACATCCAAAAAGTAATTCAAAAAATATACTGTTGGTTAGGAGAAAGCACACTCGTGGGCTTGGCCTGTTGCAAGTATCAGGGAAGGCTCAGCCACGGGGAGGGGTCAACGGTGGGCAAGTGCAGCAGCCACAACTCTCACCCTTCAGTGAATAATAAAGTGATAGAACACATCACAAAATAGAGCCTGTCATTGTCTGGTCCCACTGCGCATGCTGTCCTACTGGTCGGAGCCACGGGACGGGGTACCATCTGCCTGTTTCCCATGAGCGGTTCTCCTCTTTGTCAAGGTATTACATTAGCGTGCCCGTGAGTCCGTCCTCTCTGGCCTGTTTTTTTCACGCTCCCCCGACCAGAGGCTGAAAGGGAGGCTTGTGTTGGACCTAACAGCAGCTTCCTGAGGCCCGTGTGCTGACGTCCTCTTTCTCTCTCCCTTGCCCTCCTGGGTATAGACACGTGGATGAATAAAGATGAATCTCAGAATTTCCCTCAAGACTATGACGAAGAGCTGATCAAGAAGGAGAAACGGAAGGAAGTGGAGGCGGAGATCAGGGTGCAGGTACGACACACCTGTCACCGCTCAGTGACTCGGCTTCTTGGCACTGCCTGTTCGTGACCACCCTTCAGATTAGAAGCAGTTTTTGAATTTCACCAAGAAAACCACCAGGCATGCAAGGTGACTGAGAAGTGGGGTTTCGTCTTCCCGCAGGTTGATGAGTTGATGCGACAGGAGCTGAAAAACTTAAAACTAGCAGTGAACAAGGAAATCGAGCTTCCGGTCAGAGCGGGAAAGAAAGGGAAGAAGGTGAGTGTGAGGACGTGGGGTGGAGTGGGGGGGAGGTGACTCATTCAGTGACCGGAAGAAGTGGGGCGCCCTGATGGGGCACCCAGGTGGGCCGCCTGGCAGACTGGGTGGCTGTCCCCAGAACCTCGAGGGGCAGCATGCCTTCCTTTGGTAAGCTCAGGGGGTCGGCCACTTGGCCCTCTGGGGGGCTCATTCACAGGCTCCGCTCCGTCCTCTGACAGTAACTTCCTCGACCCCTCAGCAGGGGCAGCATCAGATGCCCAAGCCCCGTGGGCAGGAGGAGAACTACCAGAGGAGCCAGAGCACAGGCCCAAGTGCCCCTGCCCCCTCTCCCCCTGGAGGTAGATCTTTAGGGGTGGCCAGTGGTGACGACCAGGCTTGTGGGGGGTGGGGAGGTCAGAACAGGAGGAATCAGTGAGTTGGCCCTTAAGTTGCCCCCACCCTGTCTCCCCTGGTATGGGGCAGCCACCTGGACCAGAGTGTCCGAAGTTCACGTACTTGGTCCCCTGCTTCACCTTCAGAGACGGGGAGCAGAGGACAGACATGCAGTCTGCACTGGGCCCTTCAGGGGAGTTAGAGACAGTCCTGCCATGGGGGCAGAACACCCAGGGCAGAAGGCCAAGATGTCACCCTGGGGCATGGGCGTGAGCACGGCAGCTGAGCCTCTGACGCTCCCCAGGGTCTGTGGCCAAGGGACAGACACAGTCCCTCTGGCTTTCCCAGCCCAGGGACTGTGGCCCGGGATGACACTCCTAGCCCATGTCGTCCTGGTTTTACAGCTCAACTCTGAGGGCCCCTGAGCTCCCCACACACTGTGGCCCCATGAGGTCCTCACTCCCTGGTGAGGGCATCTGTTGCCGCCCATCAGCTCCGTGCACGTCTCTCCGATCTGCAGACAAGGCTGTTTAATGAGTGAATGTGGAAATTCAACTGAACAAAACCAGACGTGAAACTGGACCCCCTGGCTGGGATCCCTTTCCCCTCGCACCGACCACCTCACTGCCCACCTGGCCCCAGATCAGACCAGGCCCTCGCTCTCCTGCAGCATCCCTTTCGTCTCCTGCCCTCACCATGAGGCCAGGGATTGTGCCATCACAAAGGATGTCAGGTGCTCCAAGAGGTGGACTCTAATTGTGGAACCACAGAGCGTTGCATACCCAAAACTCCAGTCCAGGTGACCCAGGGTGAACCCTGGGATGTGATGGACTGGGATTTAACTCCATAAGCCGGAAGTTCACTGGGCATGTGTATTCCTCCGTGGGAAGACCACGAGCCACAGAAGACACGAAGCAGGAGGAATCCGAGGGGCCGAATCTGTCGGTAGTCACCCAGCACTTTGCAGGGAGAGTGGGCTTGACCATATCCAGAGTCCAGAGTCCCTCACTGTCTCCAACTCCCCTGAAGGGCCCAAGTGCAGGCTGCACGTCTGTCTTCTGCTCCCCTGTCACCCTTCCTGGCACCAGTGAGTCCTCAGGGTGTCTTACTGAATAGACTAATATGTTACATCTGGATCCTACGGAGATCGATCCCTGTAGACGAGGGGGCGTCTCGGGTGTCACTGTGGCCTCAGGAGCACCCCGCCACATCCCCTCCTGCCTGGAGCCTCAACTCCTGATGAGTGGCTACGCTGCCATGTCATTCTCTTAGGGAGGGCCAGTCCCCAGCCTGCTTCTCTCGACAATCATATTTCCCATCACAAATTAATCAGCTTTGATCGTGGTCTGTTCCACCCTCTGGTGATTTGGAGATCCGGAATCACACCCCGGGGGGCAGGACGTCTTTTTGTTTCATTCAGTTAGTGTCTATTGAGCACCGAGGCCAGGTGCACAGGGAATACGAAAGACAGCAAGACTGAGACCGTCCTGCCAAAAGCAAGATTCTGTCTACAGGACAGCGGTGTTCCCTGGGTGAGCTGTCCTCCGCCCTGACGTCCCGGGGTGAGGTCCTGCCTCTCTCAAGTCCCCGACTTATTCTAATCACAAAAACCTAAGGACACAGAAGTTCCTAGAGAAGCCTGGAGCTCCTGGCAGGTTTGGCTCTCCTCCCAAGGGCTTGGATATAGATAAAATTTGCCACATTTAAAGAAGGATAGGACCAGCAAAATGGCAGAAAAGGAGTCCATCTTCACACCCCTAAGAAACACCGATTGATCACCCACCTACAGGCAGGAGGATCCTCACAGGAGCCTGGAATCCAGGTGAGAGGATGCAGCACCTAGGTGAGGTGCAGAAATGAGCAACACTCTGGAGGGAGTAAGAAGAAACGTTTCACATTGCCCAGGTCACGTCCTTGCCCTTCCCAAGGCCACGGGTCACCGCACCGAGGCCCACTTGGCCTGTGAGGCCTCCCTGTGGGGTAGGTGAGAGGGGAGCTCCTGATTCCTCCACAGGCCTGCTCACCTGGACCCAGCCCAGGAAAGATCCGGAGTGCATCACTAGGGAAAATCACCAGCTCACCAAGGAGAGCAGCAAGAGAGAACCACAAAAGAAACAGAAAAGAGTTAAAGCAATAGCAAGTCCTTATCTGTCAATAATGTAAGTGCATATGGATTAAACTCACCGATGAAAAACTACAGAGGGACTGAAAGTCTGTTTTGAAACAAGAACCAGCTGTGTGCTGCCCACAGATGGCTCCTTTTAGACTCAAGGACACGGAGAGGCTGTGTGTGGAAGGCTGGGGAGGACCTCGTGCGAGTCCCCACCAAAAGCAAGAAGAGGCTTCACTTCTGCAGAGCAGACCCTGAGTCAAAAGCAGCCACAGAGACCAGAGAGGTTGGTCCCCTAGAAGAGGTGGCCATCCTACGCCAAAGCATATGAATGTATGGAGCAAGCGCTGACCTCCTAAGGTCAGCCTGCAGTGGAGTGGCACTCTTGACAGATGAAGAGGATTGATAGGATGGAGAGCTGGCGATTGGCTTCCAGGGTTAACAGTGGGGCGTCTTGGAAGGCAAGGGGGCAGCAAAGGGCCCCTGAGGGACCCTGCCTGCCGTGTCCTCGTGGAAATGTAGTGCACTTGACTGTGGGTGTTGACGTCCTGGCCGGGATCCTGGGAGGCAGTTCTGCAAGACACCGCTGCTGCAGGAACCCGGGAAGGCCTGCGGGAGCCTTCTGTGGGTGGCTCTGCTGTTACCTGGAAAGAAGATCCTGAAGAACCAGAGACCACGACAGAAGCACAGCCGTGCGGTCCTGTCCATGAAGCTCCATGTTGTGACAGTTTGAAAGAAGCCAGTGTGTGACAATCCCACGTCCAAGAGCCTGTGGTGACTCGGCAAGGACAGAGGTGAAGAAGATGTGTATTTTGAAATGTGCAGAGGTTATATGTAAGAGCTCAATGAAAAATCAGATCAAGCAATAAAAAAGAGGGAATGGGGAACCCTCAGGAGGGGTGGAATGCAGAGCACCCAGGGGTACGATAGTGCCTGGCGTCTGTCATGTCTGGGAAACATGCTCGCTGGAGGGGATCTGGGCTAGAAGGTGACAAGAAAGGAGGCCCAGTGCTGGAGTGCCTTTGCAAGCCGTGCCTTGGAAGTCCTGCTCATCCTGTGGGCCGTGGGGAGCTGCGGAGGGATATTGTAAATAGAACCCTGAAGGGACCAGTACCACTGAGAGGCTGCACTGGGAGCCTGTCCCTCCAAGCTGTCACAAGGATCCCAAAGCCAGGTTCCTTGGGAACAGGAGCTGGACAATTGCCTGGCCCTGAGGGCTCCCAGGTTGGGCCAGTTGCTAACAGAGAGGTGATGGGGTATCGCCCTGGTCCATCTGGGCTGCTAGGACAAAGTGCCCCAGACTGGGTGATCGATAAAGCAAGAGAAGTTTATTGCCATGAACTCTGGAGGCTGCAGATTCCGTAGCGGAGGCTCTCGGCTTCTGAGGTGGCCCTATTAGCTGTGTGTCTCCATGACGGAAAAGGTGACAGCTCTCTGTCCTCTTCCACAAGGCACTAACCCTGATCATGAGGTTGGAGCCCTCTTAACCTGATTGTCTTCCAAAGGCCCTTGCAGGACGGTCACCCCAGGGCCAGCTGGGGAACAAGCTCTAGACCATGGTAGATTCAGAGACAAGCACAGCCCAGTTCTCTGCCTGTGCCAGTGCTCAGAGAACAGGAAGGACCCCTGGGGCCGATTTGGAATTTGGCCGTGTGCAGTTTCACAGCGAGACCCACCTTCTGTCCATAGGGACCACATCTGCGGGGGAGGGGCCCTGGGGATTCCCCAGGCCACTCCCTCCCCTATGGAAACAGGGCAGCCCTGCATCAGTGTAATGGGGAGCGCATCCTCCCCTCCCAGGACCCCAAGGAACCGTCTGCTCAGCTGATCTCTGCTAAGTGGAGGTCACTTCTGTTTCCTTACAGAAAAACAAAGGGAAGAAAGGGAAGCGAGGGAAGAGGGGGAAGAAGGACAAGGACCTGACGGCCGACAGGTGAGGAGATCCCGGGCGGAGGGGGCCGGGAGCCGCGGGAGGGCGCCCCCTGTTCCTCGGCAGTGTCCAGTGTCGTGGAAGGAGCAGATCTGGGGGAGCCTCCGGCAGCCCACCAGATCCCAGGCTGGAAGGTGCTCAGCAGGAGGACAGCCCGGAGGCGGACCTGGGTGCCACGTGGCGTTTTGAAGTGTTAAGATTCGGTGGGGGTGGGGGGGTTCTTTAAAAGTTGTTCAGGAAATAACGACCCGAGGAACCTCCGGAGGACACGCCAGGCAGAGTTCCTTCGGGGCAGAGAGAGTCTCAGTCCTCCCCGGGCCTGGCCGCCCCTGCTGGGCTCCCTCCAGCTTGTTGCGGGGAGACCAAGGGGAGACGAGTCTGCCAAAGAGGGTGCTCCATTCCTCGAGTTTCGCGGTTCCGATTCCTAGTGAAGGATGGTTTAAATGCCGAGCTTTTTAAGCTGAAACGGCTCTCAAGTGCTACAGCATTGAAAATAAAGAGCGCGAGGGTCACACGTTAGGGAGGAAGTACCCTAACAGGAGGGTGTCGGGACCTTCTGAAGGGACCTTTCCTGCCAGGTGTTTTGCTCACAGTGGACCTGGGGGGCTCTTTTTGGGGTGCCATACCCCACCTGCCTACAATCACCACCCAGTTAACCCCCATAGGGGATTAGTGCGCCATAACCAAACGCTTCACCCCAGACGTCCTTGCACTTTCTCACACAAGCTTTTGGGGACACCTCGGATCTAAACCATAACAAGCCCATGGTATGTGCCTATAGTAATTCAAGTTAAAACGCTGCAGAGGGTATCTCGTGGATGTAGATCAGGTACTGCTACCTACCCCAATTCCATTACCTTTAGCCCTTTCCTAATTTTCGGCAGAGGGCGAGCTATTTTTAAATATGTTGAAGACTGGAGGTCACATGGGTCCCAACAGCACTGACCTTCCTGAGTCCCTTTTGTCCCTTGGATCACAGAACAGTGGGAGAACTGTCGGAAAATAGCTTTATTTATAATTGATTTATAATAGAATGACGGGTGGGGTGGAAGGAAAAGAAGAGGAAGCATCGTGGCCGCCCACACTGAACGATATTTGAGCTGCCTATCGGAATTCCCACAAACCCCACCTGACATCGCTGGGGGTGGCGGCCTTTAAGTGGGACCCTGCGTCCATATTTGCTGGGTGGCATGAATCACAGTGTGCTGGCTCTGTGCCAGGCCCCTCTTTGAGAAGTCCTTTCGGCACCTGTAAACACTGCAGAATGTCCGCAGCCTGCTAGAAGCCGTTCCCCACGCAGCCTTACACTTCACCTTCCACGTAGGAGAGAGCTGCAGCAGAGGCCTCGCTCCTCGTACCGATTTCTTTCAAACCATCGTGCTGTTAGGTTAATAGGAACACAAATTTCACCAAGCGTTGATGATTTCCCACTGCGGGCAGGTGCAGGCTGAACAGCGCATTGCTAGCATTGGGTGATTTCTAATTCACATTTGTGCTATCACAAAGACTAGTGGTCACCCGGCTGGCCTCAGCTACCCCGAGATACAATCCTTATTGATGGAAAACACCCGATACGCACATGGATGAGTGAAATCTCTATTTTTAAAGGCCAAATTTACCCCCCAAATTGTAGAAACACCTCAGAAGTCCAATCATTTGCATACATGCAGATACACTTGGAATTGATGTGGTCGAAGTTCTCGGCTCATGTGCTGATTGACAGAGATACTGCTGACCCCCTGTGTGGGCTGCTGACGTAGACGCTCTGCTTTGTCCCCAGGACCATCGAGTCTCTGTTCAAGGAGCTGGTGGAGGAAGGCCTGCTGATCCAGGCTCGGAAAGTCAACCTCTCTGATTACATTGGTAAAGTGCCCCAGGAGCAACCCTGAGGTCCAACAGTGGGAAATATGTTTCATTTGAGTCTTCGTCCAAACAAACCGCACGGTGGTAGCCTTGGGCAGACGTTTGTCAGACTGAGTGACGGGAATCACCTAAGGGGGTGCCGTGAACTGACCCCGGGTCCAGTGCTGCCCCTGACTTGGCAACAGCAGGACTTTGTATCCTGCTTGCCAAGCTCCTTGGCACATTTTTTCTGGCATAACCTGAGGAGGAAATGAACTGTGTGTGCTTCCTGACCAAGCAGAATGCCCTGGGGCAGCCCCGGGCTTCCACAGTCCACACGCTCCCAGCAGGAATTCCACCCGAGGGAGCTTCCGTGGAGGACAGGGAGGTAGGGAAAAGGAGGTGCGGACAGGGGCTATCACAACCTTCAACTAATGGGTTTTTTTAATGTTTTTTTTAAAAAGAGAGAGCGATAGAGAGGGAGGGAGAGAGAGAGAGAATTTTTAATATTTTTTTTTTAGTTTTCGGTGGACACAACATCATTGTTTGTATGTGGTGCTGAGGATCGAACCCGGGCCGCACGCAAGCCAGGCAAGCGCACTACCATTTAAGCCACATCCCCAGCCCTAAAACTAATGTTTTTCTGTTGATCTTTTTTTTAACCTGGAAACACAAAGCTTAAGATGCCCCGTAACTTCACCATCCTAGTGCCGACATTACCTTCTCCTGGAGAAAGTCCCTCCAGGGAGCTGGGGTGTTGTCCCACGTCACCACGGGGCGTCAACTGCCGCCCAACATAGACGTGCAGCTCAGTTTCCCTGGGCCTGGTAGTGTCCTCCATGGGTGACTGCCCATCTCTTGGTGCTCCTGCGACCCTTCCCTCTAGTTGTTTCCTGGCCTTTTCCGCCCAGCTCAGCCCGCAGTTCTTGGGACTCTGAGCCGCTTTGCAGGCTGTTCCTCCGCTGAGCTGCTTTGATGGTTTCCCCATCATTTGATTTAGGTTAACGTTTTTCACAGGAAGACTTCCGAAGATGCAGTGTCCTTCTCAGTGTTTCCCACTGGACCCAGGGTGCCACTCTGTCCCATCGCTAGTGACGTCAAGTTGAACCACATGGTGAAGGTGCTGTCCCCAGACTTCTCCACCGGAAGCTATCTTCCTCTTTGTAATTACAGAATAACATGGGGTGGTACTTGGGGCTCTGGAGATGCCGACCCTAGCTGCCTCTCCCAAACACTGTGGCATCCACTGGTGACTTTTGTCTGCGGCAGTCTCACTGTGACGGTGGTAAAGTGGGATTCTTTTCCCACCACTCCTCCTACACTGAAAGAGACCATTCTTCTGTAAGAACGTATGGACCTTTTTGAATTGTGGTGGTGTCAGTGTAGACGCAGGAAGTCTCTCTGTGTTCAGCGTACTATAAACTGTGTCATTGTTCACTCTAATAGAGCAACTAGGTACCAAAAACCCTCAGGCCTCCCTTACTCCAAAGCTAAATGACAAGATTTACTCTTCAGGGTGGGGAGGTGGCTCAAGCGGTAGTGCGCTCACCTGGCATGCGTGGGGCGCTGGGCTCGATCCTCAGCACCACATAAAAATAAAATAAAGATGTTGTGTCCACCGAAAACTGAAAATAAATAAACAAATTTTTTTTTTAAAATATTTACTCTTTAGCCTCAAAGTACAAGCCTTGGGGACACTGAAGGGCCTGAGAACAGCCTCAAAGTAACAGCCAGCACTCACTGAAAGGTGCCGTGGGCTGGGCAAGAACCGAACTGAAACGGAGAGGCGTGTCCAGGGCAGATCAGTGCAAAGGGCCTGGCCGAAGCAGTCCACACTGACAAACTCTGGGAGTGACCTCCGCTGTGCCCTTCTTAGACGGGGTTCCAAACCAAGGAACCTCTTGGGAGTAGAACCAAAACCGAGCAGAACAGGGAAAATAAAGATGAAACAGAGAGAACAAAAGCATTGGTAGAGGGGATCCGAGGTGGAGCATGACTTAGAAGTGGCCCCGTGTGTCCACATACATGAACAGCAGGAGAGGAAGACTTGCAAAGCCAGAGAAGCCATCCTGAGCCACGTCTTCTAGAACAACAGATAGTTAACTCACATAAATTTTAGCAACAGAAAACTTCAAGGTCAAAGCCCACATAAAATTATCCTAAGAAAAATGAGGAAAAATATCTCAAAAAGACATTGCCATAGAGCAGAAGCTAATAATATGCATTAAAATTATAGAAGACGTGTAAGAACAGCGTGAAGTAGAATTAGAAAAACTCAGGAATGAGGTGGTAAAACTCAAGAAATAGTATTAATAAAGGAAACAATATTTTAGGAAAAAAACTGATTTAGATACAAGCGCTCATAAAGAACAATGCTTTAAGAGAGAGAAATGGTAAAAGAAATTTTAAAGTAAAATTAGAAATGAATAGAGATTTTTAAAAATTCAGAAGAACCTATCAAATACTGAAAACAGACAAAGAAGGTCCAACATACAACTAAGTCCCTGAAGAAGAGCCAAAGGGGAGCGGCAGAACACTACGGAACCAAACTCATGAGGCTTTCTTTGAAAAGACGTGGAAGCCACATCAGGAAAGATACACTGCATCTGGGAGCAGGGCCTCAGTTTCACCAACACCAAGCACATTCTCTAAAAGTGCCTTGGGAATCAGTGGCCCCTAAGGGAAAGGAAATTAGATGGACAGCAGCACTTTGTATCAGAAGCAGATGGAGCCACATCTTTGAGATGGTCAAGCGCAGTAAACAAGATCCGAGGAGTTTGAACTCACCCAAACGCATGTTCACACACACAGGACACAAGCTCCTAACTCGGCAAGAACTCAGTGTATTTTGCCCATGTGCCCATCTTGAGGAGTCTGCTAGGAAGGAGCTACCTCAGTGGAAACGGAGGAGAGAGATCTGACACCAGGGCTGGTGGCAACCTGCAGGGCATACTCACTTTTGAACCTGAGACCAAACAGGGCCACCAGGCACAGTGGGAGTGCAGAGAGCCGTCTGCTCTGACACTGGATCACACAGCCACAGAAACCGGGGAGGAAGAGCTGGTCAACACAAGGGCTTAGCGCCTTCAGTGTCCTGGGCAGTACTGGTTGGCATGAGAGTGGGTATCTATGGGGTGGTGCAGCGTGAGGTAGGCAACTGAGAAGTTGTGGGGCCTGCCACCCACCCCATGTCCTGAAGACAGAGAGTGGGGTGTATGTGTCATGTAGAAGGAGTTGGGGAAACTGGAAATCCACACTGGTAAAGCACAGAGGCCCAATTCCCAGGAACTGATGGATACTCTTAAAATCCTAAGATTTTAAGATGGATACTTTTAAGGTAGGGCGACCATGATGAATACCAGGGTGCATGGCCTTCCCAGCTCTGTCCATCAAAACACCTAGAAAGAATGACCTCCTGGCTCTTGGTGCAGGCGGGACCAACCTGTAGCCACAAAAGCCCCTGGCCTTCGGGTTGTGTTCTTAACACTCCATCTCCCACGGAAGAAGCCAGCACTTCTTGGAGAAATGGCCAGTGCCAGACAGGGCAGGGGACACAGAGAGGAGCCCGAGATACCTCCTGTCACATGGTGACGAAGCTGTCAGAGATGACGGGGTTCACGGCAGAAAACAGGTTGAAGAAACTCGCTGATGAAGAGACAAGCTGACAAAAGGAAACAGGAGACAAGTTGAGCGAACTCCTCAGGCCAAAGGGGGCCAGACTGAGCTCAGTGAGGATAAGAAATACGATGTATTGAAATCCATAAGACATATTTTTATTCAAAAGTTCTTAACAACATTAAAAAAACCCTAATTGTCATCTTCACAGAGTACGACCAGAGGCCAGTTCATTGTCTTACAAACTGGCAATCAGAAAGTTCCAGGCATTTGCTCTGTATGTCCTCACCCCCGGGTACCCCAGCAGCAGGTGAGGGGTGTCTTCCTTTTCAAAACCATTCCAGCTAACCGCCAAGGTCAAAGGGCGTCAGGGCATTGCTGTGCTGCTACCCCGGGGGTCCAAGCACGGGAGGCTGCTAAGCTCTGCGGAGGGCAACCCCCTGACATCCTCCCACATGAACACGCAGCCTCCGGGGTGGATCCCAGTCTGATGGGCCTGCAGACCCAGCTGCCATTCTGCTGGGGCTGGCAGGATGGGAAAGCCTCTGGTCCTGGGACAGCCCCAGCTGAACCTCTCTGTCTTTGGTGGCTTTTGGCTTTTGTTCCTTAAGCGGAGCTCAGTGCCTTCACGCCACGCCCTCGGGATGGAGAAGGACTTGAAGTCTGGACACTCCTTTGCTCATTGGTCACTGGCTCCCCAATGTCTTTCTGGTTTTGGAACACAGCAGTTCGTGCCTGGAGCTTCCTTCGCCAGCCAGGCCGGACAGACTTCCCACGTAAGGGGACCTGGAACCAAATAATTGCAGGCACCTCTCCTCAGTCGGATGCTCTGATTTTGATTGAACTTCTCGGTTTCTCTGTGACACCGGCACACAGAGGCGCGGCCTGGCTGGTTCCCGAGCAACCTGTTCTCTTCAGAGCTGTGTGCTCAGAGCCCTACACAGCGTCAGGAGGGCAGCCTACAGGCTGTGCCTCCTGGCTCTTCCTCCAGGCAGGACAGACAGGCAGACCTGGGCTTTTCCAGCAGGTCCAGCCATGCTCCAGAGGGCTGGGAGTCACTTTGGGAGTCAGGATTTGTAGTCCTGCCCCCTCCCAGCACCACTCAGATCCCGGTCACCACCCCCTTCACAGCAGGTCTGGCTGCAAGAGATGGAAGAGGAGAGGACAGAACCAGAGGCTGGTGGGCCTGCCTGCAAACCTAGCCCTTCCTCCCCCCCCCCCGCCTCCCCAGCTCAGCAGGCCACACCCCTCCCGGGCCTCACTCTACACTGTCCGGTGTCCATCTCCATACGCTGGCCCCATGCCCAGGAAGCCCACTCTGAGGTGTGCAAGAAACAGCACATTTCCTCACAGCCCCCAAACTGCCAAGTCCTTCTCAGGAGCCCCATCCCACCCCTAGGGACCAGCAAGCTTCCCAGTGGGACCAGCGTGCTACAGAGATATTCTGGACATTAGTGCCCATGAGGACCCCCTAGGCCACCAAAATGCAGGCTGGATGCCCACCGCTGGACCCTGGCCAGACTGGGTTTCTCCCCGGGCTCCACCTTGCCTCCCCCAGGATCTTCCTGTGCCTCTCTGTAGGGTGGGTGATGGCAGCCACCGCCTGGGAAAGTCTCGATGAGTTCTGAGCATGTGGCAGCAGAAGCACCCTGGCCAGCCGCCGACACCCCTCCTGCTGTCTCCAGTCCTGCGTCGGCTCAGTGCGCTCCTGTGAAGAAGGTATTGGCTCTGTGGTGCCCCACACGTGCCTCCTGACCATCCACGTCACAAAGCACAAGACACAGAGCAGGCTGGCCACTGGCTGAGGAGAGACAGAGATGGGTTTCCCTCTGGATGACCCTGTCAGCACCAGGCCTCAGAGACAGCTGCGTTTGGTTGAAACTGAGCCCAGTTAGTGTTTTCCACATTCGCCCTGAAGTCCTCCCCTGCCCTGAAGGTCGGAAGACTCAGCGGGTTCCCAGGCGCCCATCCCTGGGGGTTCTGGCTCAGGTCCTGTGCATACAAAGAACATCCCAGGCAGCTCCCAGGCAGGCTGGCAGAGCCGCTGCAGCAGAAAGGACACAGGAGCACTGAGTCTCTGAGACATGTGGCGTGGTCCTCATTGTCACCGGGAAGCTCTGCGCAGGAGCCAGCTCACCTGGGCTCTCTCTCGCTCTGCCTGGTCCCTAGAGGGTTCTGGCGTGCAGGACGGGCTGGCTCAGGCTGGGGATCACCACTCAGCAAGTCCCGAGTGCCTCTCAGAGGCTCCCAGCCAAGGAGCAGCTGTCCAGGGAGCCTCCCGCGTCCACTCACCCATGTCTGAGGAGCCTGTTTAAAGACCCAGATTGCTCCATTTCCCTCTTTCTTACACGGTTAGGGACAATGGGAACGTGGGGCTGATTCCGTTTCCATTCTGTGGGTGTTGGTTGTTTCTCCTTACTGGGCTCTTCCACCCTGATTCTCTTTACTGTGTGCTCATCGGGGACGATGTGCAGAACCACCTTGGCAGGTCGTGGCTGGCCTGAGGAACGCCGGCTGGTGGCCTCAGGCCCTGGAGGCCAGTGTGAGGGTGCGGGTGGGTGACCTGTCCACCTCTGCCCTGCGCAGGTAGCTGTGGCATCTCTGGGGCTCGTTGGTGTGAAGCGGCATCGCCCGTCTCTCCCTCCTCTGGGCGTGGTGTTCTCCTTTTGTGCCTCTGTTCACGTCCAGTTTCACCTTTTTGTGAGGACTCTAGCCCTATAGCATTTAGGGTCCACCCTGATGGCCATGGGCCAGGCCCTGTCTCCACAAGGTTGCACACCGCGGTTCTGTGTGCAGAAACCGCCCAGGGCCAGGGCGCAGCCCACGGCAGGGTCCATTTCTCCCCTCTCCTGGGCGTCTGGGCCCTTTCTCACGTCCTCTGTCTCAAACACCTCTTCTGCTGTTTTTCTCTTTTCTCCCTTATGGAAGGTCTGGACCTGTGCGGGGAATCCAGAACTTTTTGAGCTCTGGAGTGGGTGGGAGAAAAGATCCCCCACTGGGCCATCACCAAACACATGGCTGGTTACAATTAAGCCCTTCGATATCTTCCGATTAAACCTGTAGAGACTTATTTCTGTTTTATTCCTTTGGCGTCCCCAGCATGGGGAAGGCCTCCAGCGAGGGCACATCTGCCATCTTGGGGTCTGGGCTGAGGACTTGCAGGCAGTCAGCTGGAGAGAGGATGGCTAGTATGTGCTTTCCGAGTAGATGGAGCCTCCTAGCTTGGCAAACCGCCTGGGCGATTGGCACCTTCACTGTATCAGAACCAACACTCCCTAATTCAATTTTATATGATCTGCTTTACAAAAGAAAAACCATTAGGTTCTGGAAATATGGTGAGTCTGGTCATTAATATGGGTTTACCTAGCAGGAGAATCAGGGTCACTTCCCTATCCTCTCTAACGACGTGTGTACGGTTAATAAGGGCTGGGTGGAACGGGTGCTGCGGGACCTCTCTCCTGGTGAAGGCTGAATTAACCACTCTGGTATTTATTACTTGCTCATTAAAGAGCGTGGGCATCCGAAGCCGTGGTGGAGGTTTCATCATCACTCATCCCTGCACCCCACACCCTGCCCTTGCCAAGGACTCTCTCATTCAGAGGCCTGGAAGCCTGCCCTCTGCAACAAAGCAGCCACCGTTGTCTGGATTTTAACCCTACTGCTCTTAGAATTTGCAAAAGCATATAAGCTTTTGGTACTTTTTTGTGATTCATACGTGGGTATGCTCTTGCATCCCTAAACCTCATGTAGGAAACCATCCCAGACACTGCTGTTCGTTCATTGAATATTTTTACTACAAATTCAGGCACAAATCAAGAGGATCATATGATCATATAAAGGCCCATCCTCGTGACAAATGGAGACAGCCAAACTAATTTTCTTGGTGACCTTATCTAAATTAGTTAGAAAATAACGCTTCAGATTTATGGCTGGTTACAATTAAGCCCTTTGATATCTTCTAATTAAACCTGTAGAGATTTATTTCTGTATTATTCCTTTGGCAACCCTTTAAAAATGATAAAAATGTAAATGAATATTACCTTCAGAAGGAGATGTTTCTATTTATCCTAAATTAGACTCCTACCCTTCCTTTCAAATGACTGCATTTTAGATTTCAGATTCGCACTGCTGCAAAGCAGATTCCACATGGGTCTGAAATAATTTATTTTTTAAGTTTGTGCAAACGTTATATATAATCTCTTAGAATATAAATAAAGCAAAACCAACTGGATTTTAGCTTCCTTTGCATGTCCCTCGTTTAAAAACTGTATCTCATTCCCCAGAACCCAATATTCAAATGTTATTTGTTTAAATATTAGGTGAGTGTAGTCACCAATGTAATTCCCAGTTAATTACAGGTAGGACAGCGGTGTCCCCTGGCTTGGGTGGCTCTTCAAACCGTCCTCTAGATAGACGTGTTCTTCACAGTGAGTCTCCATAGCCCCGCTCTAGTCACTCTGCAGGGTGAATGAGTGTTCTCCCACCATTTTGCTCTTCTGTTGCTGATCCCCATTTCTCTCCTCTCAGGTGAGTACAGCTACCTGGGGACCACACTCCGCCACGTGTCCATAGAGCCCATGCCTTCCCTCCTGGACGTCCGACAGCTCATCACGCTCTACGGGATCTTGCCTCTGGGTAAGGACCACTGGCCCTTCCACACGCGCGCGGGTGGTCCCAGTGTGGATGTTCTTTGCAGCTTTGCTTCTGCTACTGATATTTCTGAGTGAGCCTCGCTGCCCTTCGACAGTGCGTCCCCAGCATGGGGACGTGCTCCAGGGAGGGCATCTGCCCTTCTTTGGATCTGGGCTGGGGACTTTCAGGCAGTCAGCGGGAGAGAGAATGGCGAAGGCAAGCACCTCAGTTAAAGTGAGTGGCATCAGAGGAAGCACGGGTGGCTGTGGACCTCTGTGCATGGGCTTCTTCACTGCTCCTGCGCACAGGCAGCCTCTGGGTCCCCGGGCTCACCTGAGGCTGGGCCAGCCCCCGAGGTCCACTCTCACTGCTAGCCACAGTTTGGCATGCTTCCTCAGAGCCTGTGCAGCGCCAGCCTGTCAGGTTCTTCTCCCCCACCTCTGCTGCTGTCACCCCAGGTGTGCCCAAGGCACCTGGAGCAGGGGCAGCGCCCCAGGGGGCAACTGTGACGTAGAGGTCTCACTGTCTCCTTTGCTTGCAGCGGGAGTAGTTTGAGCGCCTCCGATCTAAAGAAGAGCTTAAGCCAATTGGCAAGAAACAGTTGAGTCCTCTTCTAACGTCATGTCAGACACAGTAAATGGAACCTGGGGTGATGTTAACACGCACATCCCAGCAAGTAGATGGATCAGGGCAACAACTCAGGGTCTACAACATACAATATTCACAGGGTCCATGTAAGTAAAATAGCAGGTTGGACCTCACCCTCATCCCAGTGTGTGGAAAGCCCACAGCACGCAGGGCCAGCAGGGCCCGGGCTGTGGATGTGAGGGGCTGTGGGGGGTTTCCTGTCGGAAGCCGTGAGGGTGCCCAGGAAGCACTTCCCCTGCCCTGCGCTCCTTCATCAAAGGGCCTGCTGTCCTGCCCGCCCTTCTGGGCACAGACCCCACGGGGCTTTTCTTCCGACAGAGGTTTTGTGTCATGTCTGGAATGTTTAAGAAGCCTTCAGGTCCTTAATTTAAATTTCATGAGTTGTCTGCAAACCAGAGGAACCCAGAAAGACCCCCACAGCCCCCCAGCCCCCCCAGCCCAACACCTGTGGCTGCCACTCGCCTTCCTAATGCATCAGGGGAAGGTCAGGTGTCAAAACAGTATCCAGTTACAGGAGGGAATGTGGGGTTCTTGTTTTCTGGGCTCTGATGGCTCAGGTCCTTGGTGGTGGCCACTGCCTTTCAAACCTGGCCTTTCAGAGAAGTCACACAGCCACTCTTCACACCAGACTGGGAAACAGCCCCATCCTGGGCTCCCAAGAACAGGTTTGAGGCTCCAAAGCCACCTGAGTAGGTAAGAGACAGCCTGGTGTCTGTCAAAGAACCAGACACCAGGAAGACCTGGGAGAAAAGGCCCAGAGGGGACAATTCCTGAGCAGAAGCCTGGTCCTCAGTGGGGACTCACAGCCATGGCCACTCCCCACCACAGCCATGCAGGTGGACTCGGTGACCGCCTTCCAGATGAGCAAGCATCTCCAACTTGGTGAGGGGTGGGAAGAGGCAAAACTGGGATCAGGATCCAGGAGCCTGGCCTTCCTGTACTCTGCAATCCTCCCCCACCAGAAGCTCCCGTGGCTCTCGGCCACCCCAGCAGCAGCAGGGAGAGCCCTGCTGACTCCCAGGTCCACCCGCCCACCTTCAGCCTCCTTGGGTCACCTGGTTCCCAGGTGCAGAGGCCTTCCCCAGCCACCCTCTTCGCCTCTGGGCCGTCGGCCTGACCCTCCTCTGGCACGTGACTCCAGCACGTCACACACACCTTCTCCGGCATCTCCTGCTGCCCCTGCCCAGGTGCTGTCCTGGTCCTGTTCCTTCCCCCTGCACCTCTTCCAGCCCCTGGCCCCTGCAGTGTGCCATGCCGGCCACCCTTCAGGGACCCCGACAACTGGTGGCATCCTTCTCATGCCCCTCACTGTCCATCCCCAGTCACCTACTGGAATCCCTCACCACAGCCCTGTGTCACTGTGGCCCCCGGCTGGAGCCTTCCACCCTCCTCCTCAGGTCAGCCTTGTACTGGAAACTTCTATCACCACGTGGTCAGCCTTGGCCAGCTCTTTGCCCTTTTAGGCCAGTTGTTAATGTGCCCGTGTAATTATGATACGCTTTTCCTTTTCCTTTTTCTTGTACAGGAAATTATGTAACATATGCAAACACGATTTTCACGATTATCCACCGTCCTCCACGTGAGCCGCCCTCTGTAGGGTGACATTGAATAAGCGTGTATGGGGTAGTGGGAAGTGAGGAAGGCACACGGTTCCCCGGCAGGGGAGGGGGGCCAGGCCTCCCTTGTCCATTCAGCCTCGGGGTATGGAAGGCTGTCCAGGGTCCAATTCCTTTCTCACTATGCCTGATCCGAGCTCTGCTTGCATTCTCTGCGATGGAGACTCCCCACCCCCGGAGATGGGCAGTGTGGTTGAGAACACAAGGCAGGAACCTTGGAATAGTGACAATAATTCAAGTCACGTTACTACCCAGCGTTGGTCTGACTGTGCTGCCCAACAGGACAAAGGCCAGGGAAGAAGGAGGAAGCCGAGGCTACTTCCTGCCTGGGTCTAGGCACAGTCAGCACCACTAAATGCTAGGAAGGCGGGCTCCAGGGACCCTCCTTGCCCACTTCACGGACTCCGTCCCCACCTTCCTTCCCAAGCCTGCAGGGATTTGTGCTGTTGCTGGGAGGTGGAGAACCCTAAAGAAATAAAAGTAAAAATCCAAGAAAAGCTACTCCAGGAGTTCAGCTTAACGCTGGGAGTCAGGGAAGGTGTCTGGGAGAGGGAGAAAAGGAGGCATTGAGTGACCACTGACCCTAGGGCTCCACCCCAGCTCTGGTGTACAAACCAGAGACGCCGCAGCCCAGGGCAGGAGCCTCGCCCAGGCTCACCTTCTTCCCGTGGTCATCACGGTGCAGAAACCAGGGCCACATGAGGTGCCAGCCCTGAGGCTCTCAGTGAAGGGCCACTGTGTTCTTGGCAGGTGTTATGGTCTGGATGTGAGGTGTCCCCCAAAGCTCACGGGAGAGACAACTGGGTGGTGGGATTAACTGGGTGGTGATTGGGGCAGGGTGTGGCTGGAGGAGGTGGGGCGTTGAGGGTGTGGCTGTGGAGTCTGTATCTGTGTCTGGCAAGTGGAGTCTGTCTGCTGCCTGTCCGTCATGTGAGCCACTCCCTCCACCACACTCTTCCACCTTGATGTTCAGCCTCAGCTGGAGCCCTAAGGAATGGAGCCTGCCTTCTGTGGACTAAGACCTCCGAAACCCGGAGCCCTCAAATAAGCCTTTCCTCCTCCACAGTTGCTCTGGTCAGGTCTTTCAGTCACAGCGGCTGATTGAAAGAGCAGGATTTCAGAGCCTCTGCCCCCACCTTTCCAGGGTCTGCCGCCGTGCACGAGAAGGCTCCCTTGGTGAAGTCCTTGCTGCTGGCTGGGCCGTCCGGGGTAGGGAAGAAAATGCTGGTCCACACCATCTGCACGGAAACGGGAGCCAACCTCTTCAACCTGTCGGCGGCCAACATCGCTGGGAAGTACCCTGGCAAGAACGGCCTGCAGATGATGCTGCACATGGTCTTCAAGGTACGTGCTCCTTTTCTCTGGCTCGGATTCTCCGCCCTCTTTCAAATCACATTTTCAAGTCCCGCAGATAACTTTTTTAGGCAAACAAGCGCGTCTCTCTTTAACTTCCCCATTGCCTCCTCTGTCAATTCATGGGTTGCCGCCCCTGGCTGAGCATCCTGCGATTAGGAGCAGCTTCGTTTTCCATGTAAACACCCTCCTGTGCCATCCAGACCCCCCACCAAACCCTTGCACAGCCCAATGAAAATCCAATCCACAGTCTCCCTCCTCAGCCCGCCCCGCCCCGCTGTAATAACATGTATCAGGCATTCGCACTTGGGCTTCGTTGCTCATGTGGCATAAACTGCTGGGCTCCGGTGGCTCCCAAGCATCAGCTCTTTCCTCGGGAGACCTGGAGCAGCTTGCGGTACGCTAAGCAGAGCAGGGATGTGAAAAGGCAAGGGCTCCGCAGGGTCTGCTTGGTCAGGCTCCACGTGGGAGGTGGTGACAGATCAAACATGCACCGACGAGGTAAAGGACAGCCACTGTGATCTAAGTCGTTAGTTAGTGATCTAACCCAGTATCGGCAGTTCCTTCTCGGCATTCAGCTAATCCAGCCTTCCACAACTGAGTGAGTGAGTGACAGCACTGGGGTTTCACCCCTCAGCCACTGTCCTCCTAACAGCAGCGATTGCTGGACTTGAGAGCAGAGCCTCTGCCTGCGTGGACTGCCGACCTCTCCCAGGCGGAGGCGCCCTTAGGAGATTCATCCGCTTCGTCACTGTTTTCCTGATGGCTTGGTTTGTCATTGTGAAGTGTCCCTGGAAATGACCCTTGTCATGAAGTCTACCTGTAGTCAATATTAATGTGGAGGTAGCCCCCCCCGGCTCTCTCGTGCTTACATCTATGTGTATTTTATGTATCTGTGTCTTTAAAGAGCATCTCTGTAACACTCCAAAGCTGCTTTTTCTTATTCAGTCTGACAATATGTCACTTAATAGGTGCACTTGCTCCGTTGTATCCATCCATCTTTATGGCCATTTCCCTGTCTACTCTCCATTGTCCATTTCTTTCTTATTCTGCGTCTCCTTTCCTTCCTTCCTTCCTTCGGGTCAATTCAGCATTTTCCCAGTAGATCCTGTCAGTTCCTCCGCGGTCCTTTCAGCGGTGTGTCCACTGTATGGCACAGGGCTGCTCGAGGTTGCACCCACCAGGCTCTCCACCGTCCACGTGGAGTCGGTGTTGTCCCCGTCCACGTGCCCAGCAGCGGCACAACCCCCTGCCACCCTTGCCAACTCGTAGTTCTGCAGCTAAATCAAAACTACAGTTGAATGTTGCTATCTTTGCCTCAAACAGCCATTGGTCTTTAAAATCAAAAGAGAAAGAGCCACAGTCTCCGTGGTCTCCACATGTCCACCGCTCCAACACCCTGGTCCCCTGCAGCTGTCCACACTCCCGCCGGCCTGGCTGCCCTCTCCACCAGGGAGCTCCCTTAGCACTTCTTTCAGTGCAGATTTGCTGCCAGTCAGTTTTCCTAGCTTTTGTTTCTTTCTCTTAAAAGTCTTTAACTGTCCCTAGCTTTTAAGGACACTTTTGTTAGACATCGCGTTTGGGGTTCACATGTTTTCTTTCAGCACCATGAAGACGTGACGCGGGCCTTCTGGCCACCAGTGCGTGTGGCGAGGAGTTGCTGAGCCGGGATCCCTGCTTCCCGGGGGCTCTGCCCTTCTTGGGATGGCTCCGAGAGTCTCCCTTATTTTGGTTCCTGCCTGTTTGACCGCGCCACACCTGGCGTTCCTGTTGGCTCTATTTACTCTGCTTTTGACTCAAGTGCATCTTGAATCTGTAGAATCATAATTTACACCAAATCTGGGGTATTTGGGCCATTGTTTCCTCAAATATTTTTTTTCACCCATCTTCTCCCTCCTCTCCTAACCCACCAGTTAGACATACTTCACCTGATACTGCTCCCTAGGTCTCTGTTCCCACTGGATAATCTGTCACTGTGTCTGCATTTACCTGCCCTTTCCTCTATCATCCCCAATCTGCTGTTAAACCCATGGTGTGGATTTTTTAGTTTTTGATACCTTTGTTTCTAATTCTAGAACTTGTGTTTGCTGCTGGGGGTTGGTTTTTGATGCTGAGCGGCACTTCTCCATCTGCTCATTCATTGACCATCTTTCCTCTAAGTCCCTGAACCTCGCAGTCCTCGCAGAGCTTCTCCACGCCTTCCGACGCAGCACCATCGCGAGTCTATTTCTGCTTGATTGCTTTCTCCTGGACCATGTGTCACATTTTCCGGGTTCTTTGTGTGATTAACAACTTTTTACCATATGTTAGACATTGTGGATGATACGTTGTCGAAGTTCCCTGGCAAGCCAAGTGTGGTTCTGGCAGGCAGTTAACTGACTGGCTGATGAACGTGAACTTGCAAGGCTTTGTTCTCTGTTTTCTTAATGTGGTCTGTTTGATTTTACCCTCAGTCCAAGGTAAATCCCCCAAGCCAGGGACGTGGTCTTTCCCCAGCTGCCGTGGAAGAAAGCCTCTCCAGGCTCCTGACGGGGGGGACCTGCGGCATTGACTCAGCCGTTCTTCCCTGAGCCTCTGGGGCTCTCCGGCTCTGTGTGCACACTTTGCAGGTCAGCTGCTGACCTGAAGGTGAGCTGGCAGCCGAAGCCAGGCAGCTGCCCTGTGCCCTCTGTGTGCTTAACCAACAAGCTAAGCACCAGGTCTTAGAGGAAAAGTAGTAGAAACCCATCTCTTGCCCAAATGAGCACCCAGCCTTGTTCACTCCAAATGTCAAGTTGTAGGGACACTTGGTATTGTCAGGTGACACACAGAAGCACACAAATATAAAAGCATGAGCAGTTTTCAAGCATCTATGCACCCCACCTTGCTGGGCTGTGGTTGCCTGTTAACTCATCAACTCTCCCCACAGCCTGGGAGGCAGGCACCAACACCGTCCCATTTGACTGATAAGCAGACTGGGGCACAGAGCATTCAAGTAGCATCCTTGGATGGCAGTGCTGCCAAAGCCTCCAGTTTCATAACTACATGACACAGCTCTGCCGGAAGTAGATCCTCACGTGTAGCCTCCTGAAGTGGGGCTGCCGGCCCAGCCCCTGCTCCTGGGGGCCTAGGAGCTCCTGGTGTGCATCTGGGGCCCAGCCAACAACATGATCCTTGTTCCAGGAGGTCATTTGTCCCACCGCTGGGAGGCTTTGTTCCAGTATCAGATAAGCTATGTTTGTGCTTATCAGAATGATCACAAACTGACATCGTGTGGACCACTGATGTCAAACTATTAAAACGTGGAGCAACACATTTATCTGCCTGAGCCGCGTGTCAGAGTTCAGGACGCTCACCTCGTTAAACTCCACCTTTATTGTGTGTATAGCTGATTAATGAAAGACACCAAGGTCTCGGGAGTGGGAGTCATTCAATTAAAACATGTTCACAGTGAGGCCACTGTGCGCCAGCTTGACTGACGAAGCAGCTATTTGCATTGCAAAGAGGTTTTGCTTTTAATTAACCAGAGGAAAGAGAGAGATTCTGCTTGTGTTGATAAGTCAAGGCAGGAAACTGAGCACGTCTCTGTGATATGTGAACCCAGGCCGGAGCACGGCCCAATGTAGCTCTGTGGGACCTGCCGGAGGTGAAGGGACAACTGGGCCTGATTCCGCCTCACCTCTTCCTGCGAAGAATTCCTGCCATAGAATTGATCCCAGAGGGCAGAGAGTGCAACTGGTGGGAGACTTCCTGGCTTCACGTCTGACTGGTGGCCCCACCTCACCTAGCCAACTGAGCACCCCCACCCCGGGGAAGTCACAGATTTATTACGTCACCACCACGAAGTCCAAGTCCTTTGTTATGGTCATTAGCAGAGGATTCTTTATCTCACACTGAACCCTGAAGGGCAGTAAGTAGCAGCAAGTGTTTCCTAAAAGAAATTGTGCAAGTCAACAGCGCTCACAGCAAATGTCCCTGTGACTATACGCAGAAAAGAAGATGTGTGACTTGGAAATATTAGAAAAACAGTCAATGACTATTGCTTAATAGCCAATTAATAAATATTTGGTGTGTGTGGGATGAATATTTAAAGTATTTGTGGACAAAGAAGTTAGCAAGGCAGGGCCATTACCGAGGACTCCCCCAGCTCCAGCCTGTCCCCCCCCCCCCGGGTCTCCGACCCAGTTCATGGGGGCAGAGGAGCAGAAGGGGCCCTTATTGGCCTCTAACAGGAGCAAGGCACTGAGGACGGTTACAACACTTTTCCTTTTAATGGTGCCAAACCCTGCCTGGGGTAGGAATTAATGTTCCCATTTTACAGACAAGAAAATTAAGACTTAAGAGTACCAGATGGGCCACATACAGGAGAACCAGAGCCTGGAATCTGCCCTTGAGCCGGGGCCTGACTCCACCCTGCCAGGCTGGCCCCAGCTGCCCCTGAGGGAGGCTCCCTGCCCTGCCCCACCTGGGCCTCCTGGGCCCGAGTGTCAGCAGGGACACTGAGCTAGAGTCCTTGGAAGCGTCCACAGGATCCCACTTCCCACCCAATCCCCCTTCCCTAGTGTCCCCTCTTCCCTCAGAATGGCCTGACTCTCAGGCCTCTTGGCAGAGTCAAGGGAGGCCAGAGCAGAGCCCAGAGGGAGGCCAGCAGGGGACTCACTGGCCTGCACTCCGGGTCTTGGGAAGGATGCTCTCTCCTCTGCAGTGGTTCTTGGCCCTCCTCATCCTCCTTCTGCACACTGACCTGGCCCTCTGGCCTGCGTGAGACCAGGGCTAGGAGACCAGGGCTAGGGGCCACCCAGCCCGGGGGGATGGACGTGCTGGTGCACACTACCTGTCTGTGCAAGGTGAAGTTCAGCAGGGCCAGCACCCCAGCCCAGCAGAGCCCATCAGAGGGCAGTAACAGGAGAAGAGGGAGCGGGCAGTCTGGTGACGCTCAGCTGTGACAGTTGAGGGGGCTGTGACAGCCCTGAATGGCCTGCTGGGCGAAGGCCAAGGTCAGCTTCCACCGTGCGATGGAGGCGGTTTCCGACTGAGGGAGGTGCACACTGGTGTCCAAACCTTCCACTCTTCTTTTTGTTTTTGTTGTTGTTGATGTTGTTGTTGATGATGTTGTTGTTGTTTTGCTTTTTGTTTTTTCGCACAGACTTTATTTTAGGCAAGATTGAGCTGAAAGTAGAGTCCCCATACGTTCCCGTCCCCACATGTACACACACGCCCCACAGTGGTCAGTGCCATTTCATCACCCAAAGGCCACACTCCCTTAAAACCTGTGGCAGTGGGGACCAGGCCTCAGAAGAGACCTCTGCCTCCACATTCATCCAAGACAGTGTGGAAGCAGAGCAGGGCCAGGAGGGAGCCCAGGAGGGTGACGAGACTCCAGCAAGCCACCAAGGGAAGGAAGTGGGCTCAGAGTCGCTCAACGGAACGCATTCATCTGGTCCATGAGGCTCCCATGGACGGAGGCTCCTTGTGAGCGAGGGATCCCCAGGATGTGAAGCACGCGTGGTCTCTTTCCATACTCCACACCAAACTAAAACCCGAGGTGACATTCGATGGGGCTGAAGAGCCCTCTGCTGGCAATCGGAGTGAACTCTCCCAGACAACTCTATAAAGTTCATCATGAATTAATTACAATTAATTGTCCATGACCTCAAACTATCCCTGGGTAATTTAAATGAAGACTTGTCGTCGCTGAATGGAAATTAGAAGAGCAGAGGATGCCATTTTTCATGAGCAAACTGGCAGAGATTTCATCTTTTGTGCTTGTCGAGAGGAACCCAGGACATCAGAGAGGCACCGCTGATGGCGGCTGCGGGCCCTGGATGGCGCGGCCTTGGCGCCACCAGTAAGGAAAGGCCTCCCCAGCCCCACATCTGTCCCACACATCTGCCCACGTGCCCTGCGTCTCTCCCTCCAGGCCTCAGTGCCAGGAGGACCGGCGCCCGTCCCTCGGTCGGAAGTCCCCTTTCCCACCTTCCTCCCCGTGGCGCCCTCTCCACACCCTTCCTGCCCTGTGCCTGGAGCAGAGCTCACCCGGGTCCCTGGAAAGGCCCTCAGGCCACCACCCGGGATGGCTCTTCCCGTCTTCCTGAAGGAATGCCCCCTGCTCTTTGGTCGTCCTCAGCAGCCTGTCATCTGGCTCCTGTCCCCTCCACTCCCGCCAAGGACACCAGTGGCCTCCTCATTACCCAGCCACTGGCACTGCCCACTGCCACCTGCACCTCCGCCCTGCGCTCTGTCCTCTCCTGTGCCCCTTGTTCCCCCTCCCAGCCTAGGCGCTCCTCCTGGGTCTAGAAGCCATGGGACTTCCAGGCCCAGCACGTGGCAGGTGGCCAGTGAGGTCAGAGCTGTGTCCCAGGTGTGAAGCACTCTGCCATGACCAGAGGCTTCCTGGGGTTCCCAGGACCCGGTCCCAACTCTAGAGCCTTCCATGTGCTCCCCACCCCCCGGCCCACTACCCTTCCGCTCCTCTCACCTGGACCCACCAGTGCTCCCCACCTGCCCAGCCCCCCGGGCCCGCAGCACCCAGCTCACTCCTCGTCTCCTCTCCACTGGTCCCTTTGCGCTCCCACCTCCTCCTCCTGCAGGCACCCACTTCTTGCCACATCCGGCAGATTCTGAGCCTCCCTGGTGTCCACTCTGCCTCCCTGCCGTCCCCCAGGAGCCCGGGCAGCTCACGTCCCTGCCTTCAGACCCACCCTCTGGAGGCCCACGAGTCCCCAGCACCCACCCACCTCCCCAGCTCCTCACAGTCCCGCGGGGATCTCCCGGAACAGAGGGGGTGGAGACTCCCGATCAAGGCCTCCCAGGTCTCCACAGCCTGTGGGTGCAGCGACGGCAGGGCCACAGCCGCCTCCTCCAGAAACAGACCATGCCCACGCCGGACACCTCATCCAGTGCCCAGGCACGGCTGTGGCCCTCTGGTGACCTTGAAGGTCTGTCTGTCGCAGTCTCCGACCTGGCTCCCTCACCCAGGCTCCCCCTCTGTCGCTGGTGGCCCCTGCTGACACCACCTTCCCAGGCAGTCGAGGGCCCCTTGAAGCCAGCGGCCTCCATCACTGACCTCTGTGCCCCAGCTCCCCACACAGCGCCTGGCCTCAAGCTCCGCCGTGGAGGAGTGGCCTTCACTCCACAGTCCAGGCAGATGTGGTGCCGCCAGTCTTTCTTCCCAGGGCAGTTTTTTTAACTATTGGACAACATCCAATTGGCCCTGAGTCTCCCTTCTCAAGGACAGCAGCCTCTGTCCGTGGATCATCCCTCAGCTGCCCAGTCTTCTGTGCTTCTCCAGAACTGGGCATGGTCAGCAGGAATCCTGTGGCCACTCGCCATGCAGCTCCCCCGGGACAGGGGACGGGGACAGGAGAGTCCCACTCTCGAGGACAGGAAGTGAAGGTCTCCGTGGCCTTCCTGCTGGGGTGAAGGATGGCGAGGACACAGGTCAAGGGTCCAGATGCTCTGGGAGTAGCGTCTTGTCTCCACGGCAGCACCTCAGTGGAACGCTTCTCAGCAATGTGGACGCGGGGGTCAGGCAGACCGGGTCCCCCTCGGGCCCCAGCACTGCCCCGGTGCTGGTCAGGCACGTTACTCAGCCCTCACGATGCTCTGCCCAGTGACCCCAGCTGGAATGGGGAGAAGCCATGGGACTTCTAGGCCCAGCATGTGGCAGGTGGCCAATGAGGTCAGAAGCAGTGTCCTGGGTGTGACGAACTGTGCCATGACCGTGGCTGGATCAGCGTCATCGGGGACACTCCTGGGAATGTCTTCCAATCCGTGAGTAACAGCTGAACCCTTGCAAACCCATCACCCCAATGTCCCTGGGTGCCCTCGACATGGGTGGACGGCAGGGAAGGAATCCACCGCTGTACCAGGGTGACCCAAGTGCTTAAGCCTCTTGCGCTTCAAGTTCACGTGCAGCTGCTCTGCTAAGAGCAGAAAGAGAAAAGCCACGCTGAAGTACTGGCACTCAGATCTGCAAATGCCATTGAGAAAAGCCGGACTGAGAGGACAGGGCACACGAATGAAGCAGGGACAGTCCTCTGCTTGCCAAATGGACATGGGACAGGACGGCCCACTGTCCTGTACAGTGGAGCCTAGGACAAGAGACCATTGTTCACGTGAAGACGGTTTTTCCTGTGGTTTCACGTAGCACTAAGAGTTTAAGAAGGACCGAGGTAAGATTCTGCCTTTGTTGTTATAATGTATCTTTTCTGAGAAGGTTAATAAAACCTTGTACCTGGGGCCTCTGATTGTCTTATTTACTTCTGGGCTGGAGGCAGGGAGCTTTGACCTTCAGTGGGAGGCCGACTGGGGGCAGCCTGTGTTGGAGGAAGCTGAGGTCCACCTGAGCTGAGTGGGGCACACAGCCACCTCTGCGACTTAGGCAGGGTCACATAGGGAGTGGCAGGAGGCAGCTCTTTGGGTGGGCTAGGACAGGATTTCGTGTTCCAGGGGTTCCTGTGACCCTAACGAGAGCCACTGAACTACTGGGGTGAGGAAGGGGCTGCACTCTACCCTGGTCGCCTCTGCCCTGGCTCCTGCCCACCACTGTCCCTGTAGGCAGCCGTCACTTTTCTCCAATACCAACCACAGACTGCCACCCACGCTCCCTGGCACTGTGGCCCTCTGCCTGGGTGACCTTTGGTGGCTTCCCAGCTGGGGCGACGCTGCTCGGGCAGAACCCGCACCCTGAGCCTCTCTGTGTCCTTGCCCCACTGGCAGAGAGCTGAGAGCCTGGATGCGACCCAGGCGGACCAGCTCCCTCCTCCCAAGGCCACGGGCAGCCCCCGCTTCCTCTCTGTTCCTCTCAGGCCTGGACAATGACCGGGACTTAGGTTTCCAGCTCCGAGGTGCCTCTTCATCTGTATTTCACGCACGACCTTCCTCCGAGAATCATGGAATGTTTAAGCTGGAGAATCGCTTAATAAGTTGCTTTGACATATCCGAGAGCTGATTTTATTAAATAAAAGATCACAGATGAGGGAGCCGGAAGGGGGAGGGAGTCCCTTCATCCTGCAGTGGGCATTGTGTCCATCTTACTGATGACAGCGCCAGGGCAAGGTGGCCTGGGGAGGCATCCACTTGAGAATTTGAACCTGCTGCTGGGCAACACCATCCCCAGCTAGGAAACCATGCCACGCAGCACCCTGTCAGGGTGGCCACAACGGCACACGCTTGCAATTTGGAGAGAAGAGCCACGGCAGGGGCCAGCACACAGATGGTTCCAATCCGTCTCCACCGCAGTCCCGTCCAATTTATGTAGCCTTTTCTCTAACCAATAAATCCAGGAGAGAGGCAGTGCCTCTGCAGACTCTGGTGCCAAAAATAAACTCTCAATGTCCAAGCCAAAAAGAAAGCACCCACAAATGCAGGCCACCCCAAATTCAGCAGGCACACGGGTAGGAGGGAGGAAAAGAACGGGGCTTTGGGCTCAGGGACAGGTATTTCCATCTTAGCCACAGTGCGATCTGGGGCCGCCCCGCGTTCCTAGTGGGTGCAGGTGAGATGGCCGTGGGCAGGGCCCCGTCAGTCTGGCTCTGAGTCCTGCTTCTGCCACTTCATAGTCCTGGCTTCAGAAGGTCCTCGAGCCTCAGGGTCCCCATCTGTGAGCAGGGTGAAGGCAACAGCGTGCACTCTGTGGGGTTGAGCTAAAGATGAGCAATGTCACCTGCACTTGAAGTCCCCAGGGGAGGAGGCAGTGTCAGGTGCATGCTGGCTCCGACAGCTACGGCACGTGTGCCCAATGCCCGGCACACACCTGCTCAATCACCAACTGCCAGGGCTCCCTACGGTCACCACCCACAGCGCCTTGGGGACTGGGATTTGTGTTGGAGACTCTGACTCCTTGAGCTGTTGGCTCTGGGTCCGCCAGCTCACACCCCAGCACTGCCTGACCAGCACTGCCTTCCCTCTGCCCATCCGGCATGCTGGGTACCGTGGAGCAGCCAGCCAGGCGGCGTGCTGCACAAGGGTCCCTTTCAGTCACTATCCACTCTGTCCCAGAGGGTGCATAATCTGCTTCCCATCCCGACTTGGTACACAGTGCCGGGAAAACAGCCGCCGTCCGCCTTGGTTCAGAATCGCCCCTGTTGCCGAATGATGTTTTAAGAAACATATAAATAGGAGGCCATCGCGCTGTGCTCGCTGTGGCTGAAACAGCTTTTATCTGTCGCGATTTCACACAAAGCACAAATTGTTGCAAAAATACCTGAGCTCGGCACTCGTGGGGGCGTTTGAAGAGATTGTTAGGTGTGTGCAGTTATTCACGGGCCACGGGTCAGTCCGGCCCCAGCTCCACTGCAAAGCCCTGCGCGGCCTGGAGGGACTCAGAGCTGCCTTCCAGGGAGACTGTGGCCACAAAGGCGCAGCCGGATGCAGATACAGGGAGCTTGATGGGCCGTGGTGCTGCACGGGTTTTCTCCTGGCAGGCCGGCTTGAATGAAAATGGGGTGGCGAGTGGGCTGGCATCAAGACTCACGGCCGGTTGCCATCGTCTTCAGCTGAGGGTTTATTGCAAACCGAATGGAGAGGAGGCTCAGGGTCCTGGGCAGCGTCTCCATCAGGACAGCTGCCAGGGTGCAGGGAGGCCGGCGCCTGCCCTGCTGAGCGCGGGTCTGAGCAGCAGGCATGTGAACATGGCATGCAATGGAGTGCCGGTGAGCTGACCCCAGGGCGCCCGGCCCAGCGACCCCACTGTCCAGGGCCTCAAGCTCCGCCATTGGCAGGGAGACCCCACACACCCCGAGAGGGGAGGCTCTCACCTCCAGGGCTTTTCTCTGTCCTCTGCAGGTGGCCAGGCAGCTCCAGCCATCCGTGGTTTGGATCGAAGACACAGAGAAAACCTTCTACAAAAAAGTCCCCAACAATGAAAAGATGGTGAGGACTTCTCCACGTTCCCTGCTCTGCCCTTGCCTTCCTCCAAGGGCCCCGGATGGGGGTCCCACCTCCACTTTTCCAGGAAACCTTGCCTTGTAAAGGGAGAGGGGCAGTGGGGGTGCATGGTCTGTCTCTGCCCCAGGAGCTGGTCTGCCTGTGGAAGGGTCCAGGGTCGGATCCTGAGGTCGGATCCCGAGGCATGATTCAGAAGAAAATGTGGAAGAAGGGGGAGGGGATTTCCAACCCAAACATGGGTCCAGAGGGAAGAAACAATTTAGAGAACTCGGCTCCGAGGCAGCCAATGGCACACACAGGGGTTATTATTAGGATTTCCTATTGTTCATAATAATAAATAACAAAAGGCCTGAAATTCACGAACAAAGGCCGTCAACAGCCAGCTAAGGCACCGAGGGCCTCCGGGGAGCCCCCTTCGATTGCTTCCTTCCTTCTTTTCTCTCCTTTCAATGGCCCCCTCCCCCATGCTTCCCCCCTCCCCCGCAAATCACCAGCAAATTTCCCACAAGTTAAAAAAAAATTGCAGAAACACATGATTGTTATTCCACATCAATTTGCACCAAAGCAAATAGTGGTTAACTGTGAATTTCTGATTAAATTCATAAGGATTTTAATCACTCTGGATCCTTATGTATTATACATCCTTTTTAGCAGGTCGGGTGATTTGGATAAAGAAAGCTCAATCTTTTCTTCTCCAAATGAGCCCTGATTGCCCTGTCATTGCAGAAACTCTTAGGAGGGCTCATTTATTATGTCATCTGGGAACCTGGCCACCAGCGCCCTCTGCTGGCCACATGGCTGCACTGAGGACGAAGGGGAACGTCCACACTTGTGAAAAATGGATGCTAGAAATAACTGTGAACCAGATCACAAATCTAAAGAGCAGTGCAAGGCTGTGCTTAATCCAGGGGTCATACCCCTGAGGTCATCAGAAGTTTGGCTGTCTAATGGGCAGGGACTGTTACTGTCCCACATAATTTCAGCCTGGGTGGAACTTGAAAGGTATGGGCCCCCAGGCCTGCTCACCTTAGCTCTCTGTGCATCCTTCAGCAAATATCTTAACCTCTCTGAGGTTCATGAAGCCTCTCTCGAATCCTCTCCCAGGACCCCTGAAGCTCTTGATTGGCTGAGGGAAATTACAGCGTCTGCTTACCTGCAGCCTGAGTCCATGGAGAGTCAGAGGAATATGAAGCGTTCCTTAATAAGACAGCCAGAGGGGCACTGGGCAGGGCTAGTGGACCCGGCACTTCAGAGTCAGCACAGAGGGGAGGAGAGGCGGCGGAGGGGGCAGATGGGAGCAACCGAGCTGGAACCAGGCCTCCAGCTCCCCTGGCCTGCCCCGCACAACCGGCCGGCCTCACTTGGGTAGGAGGTGAGGCCCTCGGAGGCCCGTGGTCTTTACTCTGCTCACTTCTGCACTGGAGGAGGCGTGGACCCTCAGTGGAACTGGCTGCCTCAGAGACCACCAGTCCTGCCCTGGGGCGAGTCCCAAGCCACCTGGGGGACACCAGCTGAAAGCCTCCGGCCTGAGCCTGCTGGAGGACAGACGGCTACAGAGGCAGGTGCACTGACCGCAGCCACCCAGCACCACCCGGGCAAGAGGTGGAGGTGGGGAGACTCGTGTGTGCCCTCTCCCCTCGGGAACACGGGTCTCCACCAGCCCCGCACCCCAGGGACGGCCTCTCAGCCTTGGGGACTCCTGAGTCTTCCCTGAGCTGCTCAGCCACCAGGCCCTGGGCTGCCCACAGTCTACAGGTGAGGACCAAGCCAGGCGCCAGCACATCAGCAGGCAGAGGAGCCAGGACATCCTGCCCACCTCCCCGCTGTGTGTCTCAGCCGCCCGGGAAGCCAGCATCTCCTTCCACCCGCCCCGCCACTGCGCCAGAGGCTGCCCTCATCCCCACAGAGGCCAGAGAAGAATGTCCATCTGCCAAGAAAACCAGGGCCTGGCGTGCCACTGTCCACAGCCAGGAGACAGCAAGGCCCCGGCCCCGTGACGACTGCCAAAGTCCCTGGGAAGAAAAGCCTCCCCTGCAGGGACTGGATCCACCCTGCAAGGCCTCTGCCTCGGAGCCAAGGCCCCTCCCAGGGCCCAGCGCATGGAGCTCACCCAGAACCAAGCAAGGAAGACCTGGAGAAGGCCCACCAGCCCGGGGCCTGGAGCTCAGAACCTGCGACCCACTGGGAGCCGAGCCCTGGGTGATGTCCAGGACTGCCTCAGGCAGGAAGTAGAGGAGCCTGGTGGCAGGACTGACATCGATTGAACATGTTTTCTTCCCCAGGCACAATACACATCAGGTCGACTCCCAGGTCCCTGGGAGAACAATCGCATGGCTCTGTTTTGCAGAAGAGGCTGCCCCCTAGCTGTGGGCAGCGTCGGTGTGCAGAGGCCACATCCTGACCCACCTGGACACCACTTACAGGCTGGAAGACCCTGAGAGCAACCAATAGCTTCCTGTCTGCCGCAGGGCCAGCTGTCCCCAGCCCCAGCCTGTCCCCCAGCATGTCGTCAACCTCGGGCTCATTCTACTCCTCTCCTGAGAACTGCCTTTGAGGTCTTCCTGCCTTTGACTCCGAGGTGCATGACTCCGGAACCCTCTGTCCTCCTGCCCCTCCCCCGTGCCCCTCATGGTCCCTTCGCCCCCAAGAAGCTCTGACACCTCCAGGATTTCAGAAAAGTCCAACCCAACCCCGATGACCCCACTGCCACTGCCCTGGCACATGCCTGCTCGTGCCCCCTCCGGTGCCCTGAGAGGAGCGCCACCTTCTCCTCCAGGGCAGAAGGCAGAACGGCGGCTCCTGCGCTTCCAGCACCATGGCCCTTCGTTGCTGCATGGAGCCCCCCTGGCACTGCCCCCTGGCATCACTGCAGGGCCCTCCCCAGGACATTGCTGGCCCTCCCCAGGACGTTGCTGGCTTCACTGGGGCCAGCTGCTGCGGGGTTTTGTGGCGCTAACTGCAGGAAAGCAAATTGCTGCAGGAAAGCAAATTGAAATTGCCATGTGGATGCCAGTCGCGGATTTGGAGCTGCCCACAGTAGGACAGTGGTGAGGGCTGGCAGGCCCCACATCGGGGGCAGCGCGTGGAGGTTGCCAGGTGATCGTGGGGACGTTTCCCAGCGTGATGGATGAGCGTGCAGGTCTCAGGCAGATGGACAGCTCTGGGCTGGACAAAGGCCGCGGAGTGTGGGGGCTACTGATGGAATGGAGGCACCACCCATTCCCCTCCCCTGCACCTCACCAAGAGAAGGACGTCGGCTGGACACAGCCCAAGATCAACATTTGTCATCCAAATAGGCTAATTAACTTTAGGCAGCCCTGCCATTTCAGGTAGCATCATCCACGGTGGAGAGCGCACCACCGTCACCATGGCAACCGGGCTGCTGGGGATGGGCTCAGACCGCAGGTATCTCTGCCCCCATAGAGCCTGCTCCAGCTGGGACCCTCAGGTCAGTCCTTCCCCCACCGACTCTGGCAGCTCGTGTGCCCCTCAGGTGTCCCTCCAGGTGCACTCCACAGTGGCAAGTTTCTTACTGGCCGAGCTGCTGCCACATCCACTCACTTCCCAGCCCACCATCATCTGCTGCCCACCATCATCTGCTGCCCTCTCCACTCCAAGAAATGGATCTCAGAAAGTTCCCCTCGATGCAAAAGAAGTGCCAGACTTCTCTGAAATCGCGTTGAGCAGTTTTAAAGGAGATCTACATACGTGGAAGGACCTTCACATTCGTGGGTGGCTAAGACGTCAGTCATCTCCAGATCTGTGGGTTCAGTGCCACCCCATAAAAATCCTAGCTGGTTTATTTCATTCTCAGAAACTGGTAAGCAGGTCCTCAAATGCACACGGAAATTCAAAGGACCTGCCCAAACCCTCTCCAGAAGAAAGTCGTCCAAGGGAGGGTCCCGACACATCCCAACTTCGTTCCCCAACCGACTTCAGCATTGGGACACTCAGGACGCGAGTACGGGCCCAGGAGACCCTTGCGGATGGACAGAACAGACGTGAGGGTCAGAAATGACGGCTTACCTTACAGCCACTCGGCCAAGTGCTAAGACCACTCAAGGCGGAAATAACCTTTCAACAAATGCTACAGCATAACCGCAGCCACCTACCGAGGGATGCAGCCGCCTCCGACCCTGCCTCATACAAAGATCAGCTCAGCATATGGCACTCCCACAGTAAGAGCTAAACCGAGAAAGCTCTTGGGAGGAAACGCAGACCCAGAGCTCCGCGACAGGCAGTGTTCGGCAGTGGTTTCTTAGGTGTGACACCAAGGACACAAGCACAGAGGGAATCCAAGATGGTTTCGCTGCAGAGGACACCACTGCGGAGGCCAGCAGCCAATGGGCCAACCCTGAAAGGCCCAGCGCAGACAGTGGGAGGCGGGGCCAGTGCAGATTGACAGGCGCCCTTCAGGAAGTGCCCTCCTGGCCCTGGCCAGGGTTAGAGGTGGAGCCTGCATTTGCAGTGGCTTCTCCCTTAAACTCTGTGATCTGAAGTCAAAGGCAGAGACCTCGATTCCTCCCTTAATGAAATAACGTTTTTCTGTCACCGACTTCCGCCTCATTCCAGAGTAAAAGCAAAGTTCTCGTGTGGCCTGCAAAGCCCCAGGGACCTGGCCTTTCTTCCTTCTCTGCCCTCCTCCCCTGCCTCTCTCTCCCTTGGCCTCTCAGGGCTTTCTAGAGCCTCCAGCACATTTCTACCTCAGGACCTTTACACGCACTCTCCTCTCTGCCTGAAACTCTTCCCCAATCCACACAGCCTTCTCCTGCCCCAGTCTGCTCAAACGTCACCTTAGTATACTGTCCCTTCTGCTTGCCTCCACTCCCTCAGGACCTCTCTCCAGCTCCATAGCACGTTTCCCCTGACTTGACTCAACTGTTCATCTGTGAACCTGCCTTTTGCCTCTGCCGAATCGTCAGGCACGAGGGGGAGGATTGGGGTCTGGTTCCATCACCACTGTAGAGCCAGCTTCTGGCCGGCGGCTGCAGCTCCATCCACGTTACGCAGACTGGGCTGGGACTTCAGCTCAGTGGAAGAGCCCTCGCCCAGCAGGGGAGGCCCTGGGTTCATTCCCCAGCACAGAAAAAAGACCCTGGGAGCCTTTTGCAGGAGAGAAGTGGGAGGACTGGGCACCGCGCTGGAAGAGTCCACGCCACAGGCCAGGACTGCGTGGACCCCTCTGAGCAGAAGCACTGTCGTCATCCCGACTCTCCACACGAGGGACCGAGACCCCCTGGGGCTTAACACTGGACACAGAGCCAGCAAATGCAGGGCCTAGGCCCCAGGCCCAGGAGCATCACCACTGTGAGGGGCAGTGGAGGAGAGCCCAGGCCAAGGTCCTGTGTGGGGCCCGGGCAACAACGGACCTTATACTTGGGTTTCAACCCTGCCCTGTTCTGCAAATAGCCCTCCATGAGCCCAGAACGGTCATCCAAAGTGCTGCACAGAACAGCCCTGAGTTGAGGGCCTCGGGAGGATGTGGCGGGGCAGTGTGGGGGCTGTAGGGGCAGGAGGTGAGGAGTGGGTGCAAAGGAAAGGGTGAAGACAAGGGGCTTGGGGAGAATCAATTGCTCAGCAAACACTGGTTGAGCACCATCTGTATGCAAGAGACCGTTGTCCAGCCTCTTCACTGAATCCCTATTTCTGCATCTCTTCCCTTGCCGGCCCGCTAGCCCAGAGGGCCCATGGATGGCCCCCAAGATGGACAGCAGTTCCACAGAGCTCTTCCAAAGTGCTGAGCTAAAAACAAGAAAGTAAAAGAAATGACAAGACAACTCGCAGAGGGTACTGGCTGATGAGGGGCTTGTATTCAGATCATGAAAAGAACCCTTACAGCTCCGTCTCAGGAACCTAAAGCAGGAACCCAGATGGCCAAGTGGGCCCAGGATCTAGATGCACATTTTCCAAAGACATTCAGATGTCAATGTGCTCCTGAACAGCTGCAGAGTCTCCTTAGCCATCAGCCAGTGGGAGCGGGGTGGCCAAGGCTGCGCTGGGGGTCTCTGCAGAGGCTCTCCTCCCCCGGCCCTCTTCTCAGGCTCTCTCCTCACTTGCCTGTGCCGGTCAGCTTCACCTAAAGCCAGGTACTGCCCGTGGCAACCTGGCCACAGCAGCCCCCATCCCCGGGCTCAGAATGAGTGCCTGAGCCTGTGCCCCTCCTTCATTAGCAAGGGCTGAGACACCCTGGTCTCAGAACCTTTGTGACCAGGGTCCCCACTGTGTCACCATCAGCAAAGGAACCTTGAATTCTTCCTCCAAACAGCTCAGGGGGAAGCAGGAGAATGGCGCTCGCCCGCGTGCCAGGCGCTCCTTCCCGTGGACGTCAGCCGAGTCCGCGAGGCCTCCACTGCTTGGGTCCAGGGCGCCAGTCCTCGGTCAGCTCCTTCCTTCCCTCCCACTTTCCAAACCTGAATGTCAGAGGGGAAGGAACTGCCCACAGTCAAACCTCACCCGGACTGGGAAGTGCCTCCCAGGCGCCGGGCAGAGGCGCAGAGCCGTGAAATCACCTTGATGAGCGCAACCCCCTGCTCCAGTTCCAAGAGGATGTCCTTTGTAGTTTTGATTCTTTGTTCCACACGTGGAGTGATTTTTCTCCCCTCTCTTACTCCCAGAATGATCCTAAACGCCTGAAAAAGCAACTACCCAAAATCCTGAAGCTCCTGAAACCGGACGACAGGATCCTGATCGTGGGGACCACACAGCGTCCATTCGATGCTGAACTTCAGTCTTTCTGCAGGGCCTACCAAAAAATTATTTTGGTTCCCAGACCAGACTATGCCTCCAGATATGGCAAGTATCCTGAGCCCCTTCCACATGTAGTTCCCAGGTGGGCTGCGGGGCTGGCGGGCAGGTGTGTGGGGCCAGGATGCCACCTCAGAACCGCTGACCATCCACGCAGCCCCGGGAGGCAGTGTGGTGGTGGTGGGAAGAGTCAGGGGTCCAGGCTCCCAGGAGCCCTGCTCAGAATCCCAGCTGACACCTAGCAGCCGGGCGACCCTGACAGGGCAGCTGACCTCCCTGCTGCCATCTGTGCAGACCTGTCCACTTCTCAGGCTCTTGTGCCTCTCACCTAGACTGCGGGCAGATCACTTGGCCCCAGGTCAGCTCCCAGGAGGTTCTGGGCATTGGTGGCAGCAGTGTAGGAGGGAGGGATGGACAACAGGGTGGTCAGTGGCAAGAGGGAGCTGGCAGTGTAACTAGTGGTCACTTTTGCCACCAGCTGCTTCATGACAACCTGCCCACTGGCTTAAAGCAGCGGATGGTCCCCCTTGTGCATCGGGGTGGACTGGTCTCCTCCGGGCATTTGCCAGGGGGACCTGTTGAAGGCAGATGGCAGCTAGGGCTCCAGTTATTAGAAGGCTGCACAGGGCTGGACATCTGAGACTGTTCCCTCATGTGCCTGGAGTGGCGCTGGCCATCAGGGGAGCCCAGCAGGGCTGTGGACCAGAGAGCCTACGTGGTCCCTTTCTGCAGCTCAGCAGCTCAGCTCTAGGAGGGAGCAGCTCCAGGCAATAGCTGGAAGGCTTCCTGTGACCAGCCTCAGAAGTCACAGTCACCATCGCCACGTGGGGGGCGGTCAAGGAAGTCCAGGACCACCAGACTTCAGGGCAATGGGAGATGCAGAGTGTGAAGACTGGCTATGGCTCACAGCACTGTGGAGGAGTGGCCAGGGGACTGGGACGGGGATGGGGATAGTGGTCGGCGTTAGAAGGGTGGAGATGGGCAGTCGCAGGCTACTGAGGAGCCGACAGTGGCCACACTGAACAGGGGGTAACAGTGACGGCCCAGCATGGGTGACACTTGGGGACCTGGGAGCAGTGGTTGTGGATATGATGGCAGTTCAGTGGCAGTGGTGTTAGGAGGGTGGTGGCAGTGGTGGCAGTGTGGGGTGACACTGGGAAGTTGGTGGAGGTAGGCATGGAGCAGTGGGGAGCATCAGGGGGTAGCAATTAAGCCGATTAGGTGAAACCTGGCTTTTACTAACCCTCGCCAGTCACCACCCAAACAAGGGACACGTGTGTCCTTATCTGCCTGTTCTTGAGTTCCTGGCCAATTTTCTTCACTAAAGAACACTCCTGGAAAATGGTGTCATCATGAATGTAGAAAGGAGACAATTAGAACAGAGGAAGGGGGCAGGGGAGGGGGAGAGAGAGGCCAGGAGAGGGACCAGGGACTGACACCAATCACCCACGCTGTGGCGTGTGAGCACTCTGTGATAGAACCACTGTTCTGTGTGATCACAGTGCACCACCAGGAAGACACAAGGACAGCCCGGGCACCCCACGAGGATACTCACTAGCCACTTGGCCACACTGTTGACAGCGTGGGCTTCTTTCTCCCTTCATAAGGGGAGATGTGGCTTCATCAACCAGTCTCATCCCAAGAGCAGGAGGACCTAGGGCCTGTCACTTCTCATCGTCAGGTGGCTTCCCCACCCCTAGGTGACTTCCCCGCCCCCAGGGGACTTCCCCGCCCCCAGGTGGCTTCCCCATCCCCAGGTGACTTCCCCATCCCCAGGTGACTTCCCCATCCCCAGGTGACTTCCCCACCCCTAGGTGACTCCCCCACCCCTAGGTGACTCCCCCACCCCTAGGTGGCTTCCCCACCCCTAGGTGGCTTCCCCACCCCCAGGTGGCTTCCCCACCCCCAGGTGGCTTCCCCATCCCTAGGTGGCTTCCCCACCCCTAGGTGACTCCCCCACCCCTAGGTGACTTCCCCACCCCTAGGTGACCTCCCCACCCCTAGGTGACCTCCCCATCCCTAGGTGGCTTCCCCATCCCTAGGTGGCTTCCCCACCCCTAGGTGGCTTCCCCATCCCTAGGTGGCTTCCCCATCCCTAGGTGGCTCCCCCACCCCTAGGTGGCTCCCCCATCCCTAGGTGGCTTCCCCACACCTAGGTGGCTCCCCCACCCCTAGGTGACCTCCCCACCCCTAGGTGACCTCCCCATCCCTAGGTGGCTTCCCCACCCCTAGGTGGCTTCCCCATCCCTAGGTGACTTCCCCATCCCTAGGTGACTTCCCCACCCCTAGGTGGCTCCCCCACCCCTAGGTGGCTTCCCCACCCCTAGGTGGCTCCCCCACCCCTAGGTGGCTCCCCACCCCTAGGTGGCTTCCCCACCCCTAGGTGGCTTCCCCACCCCCAGGTGGCTTCCCCACCCCCAGGTGGCCTCCCCACCCCTAGGTGACCTCCCCACCCCTAGGTGACCTCCCCACCCCTAGGTGACCTCCCCACCCCTAGGTGACTCCCCCACCCCTAGGTGACTCCCCCACCCCTAGGTGACCTCCCCACCCATAGGTGACTCCCCCACCCCTAGGTGGCTTCCCCACCCCTAGGTGGCCTCCCCACCCCTAGGTGGCCTCCCCACCCCTAGGTGGCCTCCCCACCCCCAGGTGGCCTCCCCACCCCAGGTGGCCTCCCCACCCCCAGGTGGCCTCCCCACCCCTAGGTGGCCTCCCCACCCCTAGGTGGCCTCCCCACCCCTAGGTGACTCCCCCACCCCTAGGTGACTCCCCCACCCCTAGGTGACCTCCCCACCCCTAGGTGGCTCCCCCACCCCTAGGTGGCTCCCCCACCCCTAGGTGGCCTCCCCACCCCTAGGTGGCTTCCCCAACCCTAGGTGGCCTCCCCACCCCTAGGTGGCCTCCCCACCCCTAGGTGACTCCCCCATCCCTAGGTGACTCCCCCATCCCTAGGTGACTCCCCCACCCCTAGGTGACTCCCCCACCCCTAGGTGGCTTCCCCACCCCTAGGTGGCCTCCCCACCCCTAGGTGACCTCCCCACCCCTAGGTGGCTCCCCCATCCCTAGGAGGCTCCCCCATCCCTAGGTGACTCCCCCACCCCTAGGTGACTCCCCCACCCCTAGGTGACTCCCCCATCCCTAGGTGACTCCCCCACCCCTAGGTGACTCCCCCACCCCTAGGTGCCTTCCCCATCCCTAGGTGACCTCCCCATCCCTAGGTGCCTTCCCCATCCCTAGGTGACTTCCCCTTCCCTAGGTGGCTCCCCCATCCCTAGGTGACTCCCCCATCCCTAGGTGACTCCCCCACCCCTAGGTGCCTTCCCCACCCCTAGGTGACCTCCCCACCCCTAGGTGACCTCCCCATCCCTAGGTGACCTCCCCTTCCCTAGGTGGCTCCCCCATCCCTAGGTGACTCCCCCACCCCTAGGTGACTTCCCCATCCCTAGGTGGCCTCCCCATCCCTAGGTGGCCTCCCCATCCCTAGGTGACCTCCCCACCCCTAGGTGGCTCCCCCACCCCTAGGTGCCTTCCCCATCCCTAGGTGCCTTCCCCATCCCTAGGTGACCTCCCCATCCCTAGGTGGCTCCCCCACCCCTAGGTGCCTCCCCCACCCCTAGGTGCCTTCCCCATCCCTAGGTGACCTCCCCACCCCTAGGTGACTCCCCCACCCCTAGGTGGCTTCCCCATCCCTAGGTGGCTTCCCCATCCCTAGGTGCCTTCCCCATCCCTAGGTGCCTTCCCCACCCCTAGGTGGCTTCCCCACCCCTAGGTGGCTTCCCCACCCCTAGGTGGCTTCCCCACCCCTAGGTGACCTCCCCACCCCTAGGTGACCTCCCCACCCCTAGGTGGCCTCCCCACCCCTAGGTGACCTCCCCACCCCTAGGTGACCTCCCCACCCCTAGGTGACCTCCCCACCCCTAGGTGGCCTCCCCACCCCTAGGTGGCCTCCCCACCCCTAGGTGGCTTCCCCACCCCTAGGTGGCCTCCCCACCCCTAGGTGGCCTCCCCACCCCTAGGTGACCTCCCCACCCCTAGGTGACCTCCCCACCCCTAGGTGACCTCCCCACCCCTAGGTGGCCTCCCCATCCCTAGGTGGCCTCCCCCACCCCTAGGTGGCTCCCCCACCCCTAGGTGACTCCCCCACCCCTAGGTGACTCCCCCACCCCTAGGTGGCTCCCCCACCCCTAGGTGGCTCCCCCACCCCTAGGTGGCTCCCCCACCCCTAGGTGGCTCCCCCACCCCTAGGTGGCTTCCCCACCCCTAGGTGGCTTCTCCACCCCTAGGTGGCCTCCCCACCCCTAGGTGGCTTCCCCACCCCTAGGTGGCTCCCCCACCCCTAGGTGGCTCCCCCATCCCTAGGTGACTTCCCCACCCCTAGGTGGCTCCCCCACCCCTAGGTGACCTCCCCACCCCTAGGTGGCTCCCCCACCCCTAGGTGACTTCCCCACCCCTAGGTGACTTCCCCACCCCTAGGTGGCTCCCCCACCCCTAGGTGACTTCCCCACCCCTAGGTGACTTCCCCACCCCTAGGTGACTTCTCCATCTCACAGAGCCGTCCAGGGCCCCATGGGATCCCTTGCATCCAGCCAGTGTCAGGAGGAAACAGGGAAGTCGGCTCAGAGGATGTCACAGGAGGCCCCAGGGACTGGACCCACAGGGCCAGCCCATACCACCGTGGCCAGGAGGAGTCCAGGCCCCACCGCCCAGGGCCTTGGCAGCCCCCCGCGGGCGTTGCTCCTGCCTCTGCAGAGCCTCCGGCCCTCCCCTGGGCCTCCTCTCCTCTGTTGTGTTTCTGGGGCCCACGTTTTATGTGTTTGATGAAGTAACGTCGGTGTCATTAATTCCAAGGGGCCAGAACATTACTCTTGACTGGATTGAACGGTCCCGTTGTTTGACAGACCCATGGGCCCTGAAATGAAGCTATTGATGTCGCAAGGGCGACTTTGTCCTTTTGATGAAAGATCAGGTGTCTCCAAGACGCAGAGGGCATTGCAGATTCCCACCTGGACCTCCTCATGGCGTCCTCGCGGGTGAGGCAGGGGACAGACCTGTAGCTCGGCTCCTGGGCGCAGAGCTGTCCACCAAGCCACGTGCCTGTCACATATTTCTTCCTGGTGGGTGATCTGTTCAAGCTGCCATTATTGCCACATCCTGAGCACCGTCCAGCGTTTCCTCCAGAGCCTTGACGCTTTCACCGCCATAGCAGCGGGGACATTCATCTTAAAGAAGGACGGTCCCTGCCACAGCAGGGACCAGAAGCGTCTCCCCCGCCCATCAAGCATGAACTGCAGATCCATAACTGGGCCATCACCCGGCCATCTGTCTGCCCGCAGCAGAGCTCCCGAGGTGCACGGAAACATTCGCCCTCCCACTTGTCAAATTCCTGCTGGCTGCTGGCAGGGAGTGACAATGCCGAGGGCCAGGCCGGCCTGAGTCCCTCGGTCCTTAAGGTTCGCCAGTTATGATTCAGTGTCTACCTCCTTCCCCCAGGTCAAGCTGTCTCTGCAAAGATAACCCTCCTCCCCAGGTGATGAATGCCTTGTCTGCTCCCCAGAACTCCCTCTGGCCTGCCCCCTCCACGTCCCTAATGCTTCTCTCCTCTGGCCCCTCCCCGGGGGTCTGTCTGTCTAATTGCCCAATTCATCATGGACCCCACCCGGCCCAGTGTCCGATGGGATGAGTCCAGTCTGTGTCTTCTGGGATTTGAGGCTTCAGAGGGTCAGGGGTTTGCCCAAGTCATGTTATTCATCGTTCATTTCTCCTACTTTTGTGAGATCTCACATTAAATGAACTTTAAGATACTGTGTCCTGTGGAGCGGCAGCCAGCATGGAATCCACTGGGACGTCAGAAGCAGATGGGAGAAGCCAAAGACCAGACTCATTTCAGTTAAAGAAGGGAAAGAGAATGTAGATTGATCTGAAGAACTGAGAGATCCTTTGCCTCCAGGAGAGGAAGTGGAACACAGCCCTCCACCCAGAGGCCCCCACGATGTCAGCTGTGCCCAGCCCTGGCCTGGGCCTGACCCACACACTCACTGTGCGTCCCTGGGACTGTACATGGGCGTTCCCCACCTGCACTCCTGAGCCGGACCTGTGGCCCCTGGTTCCCGCACTTCTGCACCCTGGGCTCCTGTGCCAACCAAGCCTTCCACTCCGAGCCTCACTCCATGCCCGAGCCCAGAGCAGCTGCTGTCAAGAGCCTGGGCACGTGGCTTTGAAAAGCCAGACATGCAGCTCTTTAAAAGGTAACCATCAAATCGGTCCAGCACGAGAAGGAAGTGAAGCCTGGCCCTTGGCCCACTCTCGGCCATGCGATAGGTAGGGACCCGTGGCCAGCTGTGACTGCACCTCCACTCCTCACCCACGATCTCTGGAGAGTCATCAATGAAACGAGTCTGTCCAGGAACACTGGCCAGACTACACGAACACCAAGCATCGCCCGTTGCAAATGGTGAGTGGTGTGTCCACACGTGCACGCTGCCCCAGAGGGCTGTGTTCCATTGCTAGTGACCCTCACGTGCAGAGATTGCTCATGTGGGACAGTGGCATGACTTGGGCAGGCACTTCCAGGGATGTGACTATTGCCAGTCTACAGGGCAGCAGGGGACTGAGTCAGGTGTCTATTGCAGGGTCACCTGGCCCTCCCTACTCGCCCCCGGATGGCTCCACTTCAAGCCACAGGCAGGAAGGCTGTCCCTGCCAGGCAGGGCTACCGCCGTCCTGAGTGTCCACCACAGGTGTCTACTTGGGCTTCAGCGGCTCCAGCTGTGCTTCCCAGGACACGCGTGCCCTCCGGAGTCGGCTCTCAGGCGCGCTGGTCCCCTGTGGATGAGGAGTTTGGGCAGAAGACGTGTCAGTTCCATCTCACGGCATCCCCCGTTGTTACTGGTGTTTCCATTCTCACCCTAGGTTATGTTTTCTAACTCTGCGGCAATCATAGTTAGATGGGGATTACCCTTGCCTGCTACAGTCTGTCTTTGAACAAATGTGCCTTGAAGCATTCCGTAGCTCCTTTTGTGCTGTGTTTATAACTGATGCTTCAGTGAGGGCGGGAAGCACTAGTGCAAGGCACAGTGACCAGCAGTCGCCGTGGCAGCAGCACTCACGCAGCTAAGAACCGGGCCCGCAGTCAGCGCCATTGGGCAGCCCGCACACTGCCGTGGCTGCGTCCCACCAAGGCCGAGGAGCAGAGCAGCTCAGGGGTGGCTGATGATTCCAGCCAACATGGGGATCCCGAGGGCCCTTGTTGGCCTCGCTGCAGGGCTCCAAACCCTTGATGCCTTGGAGAAACAGGCAGGACCCCGGGTACTGGCCTTTACCAGCTAATCAGCTCCCCCCAAAGGACGCCACCAAAGAGGACAGTGGAGGCGAATTGCGGGATCACTCAGCTCCCAAGGCAGTAACTCTCTGAAGTGGCTCCCGGGTCCCTTCCTTTACAGTGGCCAGTGCACCTTTGCCTTTCACCATTTGTCTTCAGCTCAGTGGATGTGGACGGTGGGATCATTGAACAAATGCAGAACTGACCCTTCACCATGTCTGGCGATGGCCAGATTGTGCAGTAACAGTCATTTAAAAAAAAAAATGTTTCCATACACCTCAGAGGAGGTCAAAATGCTTTAGAAATGTGTGACCAGGTTGTCCTGGTTCTGAGACAGACAGCCCGTGAGTGCCTTCACCTGTCCTAGGTCCCTTTCCTGTGCTGTCTCAACAGAATGGACATAGTTCTCCAAATGTAATATTAGTTTAAGTGTTGCACCGAGTTTGTTCAATCTCTAAAGTAAGCATCAAACTTATTTCATTTGCACAACCTCCTGTGCTGTGAGGGAAATCTCCTCTTTACCCCGGTCCCACCCACCCAGGCACTTTCAATCAACCAACCTATATAAACAGGGGGAGAGAACAGGTCACAGTGCTCCACCTAACCCAATGTGTAATATTACCCAGAGCCTTGCAGTAGCTAGAGAAAATCATAATGTGACTTCTAATTCCAGTTATGCAAATAATATAAGAAATGAACTTTGTAACTAAAAAAAAAGAAATGTTAAACTACTTATCCAAATGCTTGGGAAAATGTAATAATCTGATGAGCAGAGATGCCACTTATACCCCACACAAATGTCCAGTTCTGAAAGCTCTTCAGCATCTGTATGGGTTGCATTCGACTGTACCGGTTAACTCCTCCTTGTCTATTTGCAAGGCACGTGTGATCTATAGACCTCCGGGTCCTGTGGGGAAGAGTCCCCGGAGGACAATGTTAGTTATCTGCTCATCTGAATGACTCGTACATGGGAGTTGGCCCGTGTGTCCTTTCAGACAAGATGAAGTTTGTGGAGAGCTGGGCTAGCGCTGCTTGCTCTGTGGTAACGCTTGTTCTCTGTGTCTTTTCCACCATCTTTGATGCAATAGTTTTGTGGAAACAAATCATTCAGCGCAACGGTGGAGTCCTCACCAAGGCCTTGAACATCAGCTGCTTAGCAAAGGTCACCGACGGCTTCACCCAAGGAAACATAGTCAGAGTGGTTAAAGGTGTGCTCACGGACCGGAGAATCCGGCAGCAGATTCAAAAGCCACTCACCCCAGCGGAGTTCATCCCGTTGATAGCCGGCATGAACCCAGTGTACAAAGAGGAAGAAGAGTGCTTTAAGGTAAGCAGCACCCACAGCCAGAGGCGGGCGGACACTGACCGCATGACCTCCTCCCTCCGGCTTGCAGGTCCACGAACCTGAACTCTACCACGCACGATGAAATTTGGAAAGGTGACATTTTGGGATCACAGAATCTTTTGAGTCTTAGTAATAAAGCAGGTGTCTTCCAAATTTTAGGAAAAACATGCTCTGTGACCTTGTGAATTAACAGCAAATCGCAGCTTCAAAGGATTCTCTCTCTCTCTCTCTCTCTCTCTCTCTCTCTCTCTCTCTCTCTCACACACACACACACACACACACACACACACACACACACACATGCCCTTGTTTCTCGCATTTTACTTCATATTATGGAATAAGTTTTGCATGGGGAAAACTGTCCCTAAATAGCATGTTTCAAGTTGAAGTTGTTCGGCCACACACTTGCCGTGGCACACTTCAGTTTTCAGTGTACTTGACGTAGGAAACCACAAGGGAACTCAGCAAAATTTAGTATCCAAATTTTTGATCACATTCTGACATGGTCACCACATTCTTTGGATCTGGAGGAAAGTTTGAGATGTCTGTTCCAACTCCTCTTCCGAGAGGGACACAAATTTCGGAGAGTCTGTCTTAGGACTTGTCCTTCATGAAGCGGCCCAAGACTCAAACAAGGCAGCCTTGTCCCTGACACCAGGGCCACTCCTCCCACACCGCTGGCTCCATTCTACCTCAAAATGAACACAACTGTGTCCCCTTTCTGTCCCTGAGGTAGTCTCCTTGCCAACTGAGAAGACAAAAGAGGAGAATTTTATCCATGGAATTGAAGGCCACCCCAATCCTGGGCACACTGTCACCAAAGGGAGAGTTGAAGTCCTCGTCCAAGCCTCCCCCTCTGGGAGCTGGCTTATGGTGAGGACGGACACAGCCTCCCTCCTGGCCTGTCCCAGGGCTGAAGCGGAAGGTGAGAAGTCATCGCAGTAGTGACCCCCACAGGGAGGGCCCAGCTGGGGAGCTTCCTCTGTAAGGTGCAGATACTGAACACCTCTGGTCCCGAGAGCCACCCAGCCTCTGGGCAGGCTGCAGCAGTCAGGGTGCAGCAGTGAGTGGGTGGGCAGGGCTGGGGTCCAATAAGACTTCATCTGCAAAAACAGAAACAAACCCTGTTTCTCCAGCCCGAGAGCCAGCCAAACTAAAAGGGACATTTTTAGTTCCATCTGAGTGTTTGCCAAGCATCTGAATTGACACTCTGTTACTGAGCTGCTTGAGTTAGCATTGTCTAATTGAACTGTTTGAATCTTGTTCACATTATTGCTGATATTTACCCTCTTCTAATGATAGATTCTTTTCTGAAACACTGCACTTCTCTCTCCTTTCTAAAGTACTGATTTTTCCTTATTCTGGGAAGTTGGGTTTAGGGTGTTGAAGCCCAGGGCTGGTTTTCTGTGACAGGTGTCTGAGGCTGACCGTGCTGCTCAAGAAAAGGGATGACAACGTGTGTGCTTCTCACACCCATTTCTGGTGGACTTTTTAAGGAGCCGTGGTGATTCTGTACCCCCAACCCACTCCCCCTTCCATGTGGCACCAGGCACAGTGCGTGGCCTGGGGTTGGTGCTCAGTAAGTTCGTTAGTGACACCTTCGTTGAGCAGAGGGACAGGTGGAATGTCACTGTGGCTCCCCTGGGTGACGTGGTGCTCCGCTGTGGCTGCTCATGGCTGTTTGCCCTGAGCCAGTTACTGAATTGTGCTCTGAGAATGTCTCAGACTGAGATCTCCAGCTCCTCCAGGCACATTCAGCCCTGTTCCACGAGCATGGTGGAGAGAACTCTGATCGCTAATGACGATAGAATCACTGTGACGTTCTCCGTTACGTATCTACTGCTGCTCCGTGGCAGAGCCCTGGTTTGCAAGGAAGGAGCCAGAGCTGTGGGAAGGTGTGGGAGGCAGAATAATGACCCCTTGGGGACAGCTGCGTCCTGACCCGGAGCCTGTGAGTGTGCTCCTTGACCTGGCACAGGGGAAGCCAGTCTGCCGCCGGCTGACCTTAGGACAAACAGATTGTCGAGAATTAGCTGGCGAGTCGGATGGGACTGTGAAAGTGGACGAGGGACTGAGAAGAGAGACCCAGAGAGGGCGAGCTTGGGGTGGACTCATGGCTATCCCAAGTAGCCCACGTTGCTACCCTGCAGATGGAGGGGAACCCCAGGCCAGGACAGATGGTCTCTGGAAGCTCCAGAAGGCAAGAGATCAGACTCTCACCCGAGCATCCACGAAGGGGCACAGCTCTGGGGCACCTCAGTGGTAGCCCCGCGAGAGCCATTTCAGACCTCTGACCTAAATGTGTTATTTTAAGCCACTAATTTTGGGTCATTTGCTACAGCATCGATAAAAAGAAGAAAAACGCAAGAAGCAAAGTAACTTGTTATAAGTCACACAGCACAAGAGTAGCAAAGCTAAAATTAATGCCTTCCTCCAAAGCCAATTTTAGTAACTATATTTTATCCTGTGTGTCTATAAATTAAGAGCTCATCACTTTACATACTTGGCCACCTCACCTTATTATAAAAACAGAGCCACGGCTAAAAGAAGGAGGAGGGAATCCCCAGGTGCTAGAAATAAGGATAAATTTCAAAGACAAGAACCACCACATGAGCTAACACACTGGTGGCCCGGGGGAGCCTAAGACACAAATACAAGGGTCCTCAGACCAGGTCATCAGAAAGCAGGAAAAGCACAACACTGGGCCACTCGGGAGGCAGCATCACGGCCTTGTGACCTTCTCGGGGTTGTACAAGAGGAACAGAGGTGTTCTATACAAAGTCAGATTCTGCTCATACCTTGCACATCAGCTTCCATGTTTACACAACCTCCTCAGTGCCAGAATCCCATGTTGAAATGTAACACGTCGAGAAATGACATATCATTCATACCCCCAAAGTCACATCAAAAGCAAATATGAAAACCACTCTGTATGGAAACTTATCCAAGTTAAGGAACATTTGATTTCTTTAGAAAATGTTACCCTTGTTAAAGAAATCTAATAATTTTTTTAAAAACTATGGAAATTAAAAAAAAAACAAGGAAATAACACACCATGAGGAGAGTCAGCAGATACAAATAACAGAATTAGCACTCCCAAGAAAGCAAGATACTAGAACATTCTGAAAGAGAATATATGTTAAGTATTTTTAAACTATTGAAGACCAGAAATATTATGGGGGAAGAGGATAGACAAACTTGAAAAAAGAACCCAAAAGAAGTCTGATAGTCAAAAAATATAAAAGGTCAATGAAGGGGTTTTCTGATACAGCTAAAGAGAAACTAAAGGAACTGGAAAGGGGAGCAAAAGGAATTTGCCTAGGATGCAGCAGAAAGAAAAAAAAGACCATTAAAATACAGAGAAGCTGTACTTTAATAACTGGAGACTGTGACATGGGAATACATGTTGCTTTTTTGATTCCCCAGCATCACCAAGGAGAATAAACTTCAAAATAGCAATATAAAACCTAGTTCTTTATTGGGCTGTAAGGGCCTTGTAGAAGCAATTGCAAAACTGCTAGGGAGGCAAGAATAAGGAAAGAGAGAAGCCAAAGCAAAGCGTCCCACTCAAAATGATCCTGAAAATCAAAATCTTAAAATATCTTTGGAAATCTATTGTTAACCAAAGTTAGAATTCTAACCACTAGTTAGAATCTGTGTTAACCATCCAGTGTTAAGAACAATCTGACAAAATGGCTTAAATAAATATGATTAAGATGTTCAAGAAAATAAGTGAAAAACTGACTTTCACTAGGAATATACACAGTTTTGAAACAAAGATATAAATTGAATGAGAAGAGATAAGATGAAAAAAGCCACAAAGAGAAATTATATAAGATGAAAGATACAGTAGTTAAAACTAAGTGGTAAAAATGAGAGCAGTATGATCCCTAGAATAGACGCGGTCAAAGAGTAAATTAGTAGTCTGGAAGGTGGTCCTGGGGAGCTCCCCCAGAAGGCAACACAGAAAAACCAAAAGGTAAGAATCCACAAAAGTAAATCTACAGATGGCATGTTGAAAGACATCAACATTCAGCAAATACAAATTCTAGACATATCAGAAGAATTATATCAGAAGAATTAAAGAAATTCATGCCGAGAATTTTCCTGAATTAAAAACCTGAGTTCTCAGATTAAAAATAAATTCCAAGGAGTAATTTTAAAAATCCAGGCCAATATCCATGATTGAGAATCTTAGAACAAGATAACAAACCAGTCTCAAAAGCTACATGATTACTTACAAAGAAACAGCAATTGGGCAATCAGACATCTGTTTGACAGCAATAAATGCCAAAGATAATGAAATTAAACCTGCAAAGTGATGAGAATAGTCAGCTACCTAATATTTGTACCCAGCTAAACCAGAGGCAGGAGAAAACAAAGTCAATTTAAGACAAATATCAGAGATCAGTTCCCACTCTCGGCACTTCAGAGAACAATTTGGCTATAATGAAGGTGTTTATATCCTATAACCCAGAAATTCTATTCCAAAGTGTATGCCCGAGATACGTCTCACAGGTATATAGAGAGGCACGTAAAAATTGTGAACTATAGCACTGTTCACAAAAAAGAAAAATGACTTATATGTCCACTGACAGGAGAGTTGATAGGTGATATAATCATTTATGAAATAATATTATTGTAATGTTTATCAACCAAAATGTTTCTCAGGTTCCAAATGGAATCTAACACAGGGCCAGTGGCAATCACTAAGTGCTTTGTTGGTATCTTGACTCCATTATTTCTGCCCCCTTTTCCACAGAGTCCCCCTCAGAGCATGTGAGTGCCCACTGTGCTCACATGTGGCCAGCTTCCAGTGGTCACCCATGAACCAGGGCCAATTCACATTTCCAAGAAGACCCACATCCTCAGGGCACAGTAACACTCCAGGGACTTACCTGGAAAGAACCGTTGCTTACGTTTAGTCCGTGCTTCTCGGAAACTGGGAATTCCTCGGGTTCGAGTTTCAGATCATACAGAAACGCAGACGAGAAAGCCCAGGGAGAGAAGTCTGTGTCAAATACGTTAAATGCCCAAAGTGAAACGGCGACTTGCTGCTTCGCTCCTAGCGAGCTCGTCCCTGGTTTTAAGACTGTTTGGTGGGTCCGTGTCCTGCTGGTCTTTTCCTAGGCGCTGACGCAGTTTCCGTTTCATTTCAGAACTGGTACGCCAAGACCCCTCTGGGCAGAAAGCGCGTCTTAGCCTTAACAGTCGGTGGCAGAGAAAAGGAGACGGAGAAGGGGAAGAAGAAGGGGAAAAAGGAGAGGAAGAAAAATGTGTAACGCCTCTCTGAAGAGCCATCCTTGAGTCTCCTTGGGACAGTGACAGTCCCGGGGCTCCCAGGAGGAGGCTCACGCTACCCACTGAAGACGCCCCAAGGAGCAGCATGTGCCCAGCCTGGCCTGTGTGTGTGAGTGACAGCCCCCATTGGCGGGCCCAGGGCCACCATGCCCGGGGTTTTCTTAATCTGCGTGAAGTTTGTCTAGAGGTGAAATCCACGCCTCACCTACTGCACACTCTGTCCAAGCTGGATACTCACCAGCACCGGTGTTGAGTTTGGTAGAGAAATGTTCTCATGGGATAGGCGGGAACGCCAGAGGACATTTGGTAAGCTGGCTGTTGATTAGCCCACGGACACTGCGCTTGTCCTTCACGTATTTCAATAAATTAATTATTTGCTCTAATGATGTGTTGTTTTTTTTAAGAGAGAGTGAGAGAGAGAGAGAGAGAGAGAGAGAGAGAGAGAGAGAATTTTAATATTTATTTCTTAGTTCTCAGCGGACACCACATCTTTGTTGGTATGTGGTGCTGAGGATCGAACCCTGGGCCACACACATGCCAGGCGAGCGCACTACCGCTTGAGCCACATCCCCAGCCCAGTGATGTGTTTTATGTAATGGAATAAAGTCAGAGCTGTGGTTGCTGAACACCACTCTAGCAAGCGTTTCCACCTCCTGCTCTGAAGAGGAGCCGTGGGAGGGCCAGGCCCTGTCCCGGCACCCTGGGCTGAAGTGACCAGCTGCCTGGGGTGCTGTGGAAGCCTCAGGTGTTAGCAGGCCCAACAGAGGATGGGAACCACACTGTGTAAAAGGAGACGAGGAAGGCAAGTGAAGGAATTCAAAATGGTAGATAAGAAAAATATTAAAGGGTAAAAAAGTAAGGATTCAAAAAAATGTGAATTTTCGAAGAACAGAAAACATTATTTGGTGGAAGATAACAAGTAACCAGCTCCTGAACTGTTGCAAAACAGAGGCCACGGGATGGCTTCATCTGAAGGCTGGCTGGTGGGGACACTGCTCAGGTGGGACCTCCGGAGGCCACGGGACCCAGGGCCTGGGTAGGGCAAGGCCACTGCACAGGCGGGCTCTGTCTCCAGGCTCTGCCAGGACCAGCAGCTCCGCTCACAAGCCCCAAAGACCAGCCGTTTCCAGGTGTCCTCCTGTCACAACTCCAGCGTGTGCCTTGCCCACGTCTGTGACCACAGGCCACACAAATGAGGACCCACAGAGACGGTCACTGGTCCATGTGCCCTGGACACATTCTGTGCTCACCAGAAAGTACAGCTGCCCCTTAGTACCCCCAGGCACTGGTTCAAGGAACCCACCCTCCTCCCCAAAGGATACCAAAATCCAAGGATTCGAAAGTTCCTTAAATAAATTGGGGCAGTATTTCATATAACCTGTAGAAATCCCCATGTAGACTTTAAATCATCTCAAAATCACATAAAACACCTAATAAAATGTAAATGCTCTGCAAATAGCTGGCACGCCGTATTGCTTATAGAGAACAATGACAAGAGGAAGTCCACAGATGTTCAAATGCAATTTTTTACCAAATATTTTCAGTCTGTGGTTGTTTGGATCTGCACACAGAGAACCAGTGTCTAGAGGTAGCCCTACACAGCCCGAGTCCATCCTCCTGAGAACCTCTGGGGCCCTCCCACACTCTGCCTTCCCTTACCAAACTGACCCCCGGCTTCTGCAGACTGACCTCCTTCCACCCACTTCAGACCTGAGGGCCAGGTGGCCGCCCACTGGCCTCAGAGATGGCCAACAGTGTCCAGGGTGGCTCCACCCAGTGCCCACCACCCACCCTGGGAAGAAGACCTTTGCTTGTGACCCAAACAGAGAACTTAGAGCCCTGGGGTCTGACGATCATCGTCATTTCACTGCAAAGAAATGAAAAAATACCATTGAACTTGGACTCCAGCAACACATCTCCAGAACCCACACAAACCTGCCTTGGGAAAGTTTAGTGAATGATAATTAAAGGGTACAAAGGCACTGGGGGCCCTGCCTGTGACCACCCTCCAGGGGACTTGCATGTTGATGGCGCTCTCTGGCGCTGCGCCCTCCCAGCAGGACCAGTCGGCAGCCAAACGTGGCGATGACTGGTGCAACATGACTGTTGCCCCACAGGGCTGGATCCTAACTTTGTCTAATGTCAGTTTAGTTACCTAGGCACATGTGGCCAGTGGACTGCTGACTGGACACGCAGCTTTGGAGCCAGGTGAGTCTTGGAAACTGGTAAGGAGGGCCTTATGGCCTCGAAGGGAGCCCGCAGCCTTTCCCAGCAAGCTCACGCCCGCGTGTGACTTCACAGCCACCTCCAGCCCTTCCCAGTGTTGGGCTTGCACTCTGGTGCCCTGTGGGCCTGAGCCCTGTCTGAACCTTGGAGAACATCAGCGTGACCTTGCCTCCTCCCGCTGCTACAGGGACACACTGCTGGGTGCCCCCCACAGATGGGAGCCCTGTCATCACAGAGAACTACACAGGAGCCCGACACCCACGGTTCCACTCAGCCTCCTGCTTGGCCACATGCACATGCCACTTCTTACACAAAATTTTTCTTGAATATTGTTTCATCTCAACACATTCAGATGGGTCTCATTCTATTCCCTGCTTGGCACCCTACACTCTCGGGCAGACACGTAGACTATTTCCACCCTGTTGCCATTCCGTCCATGCTGCAAGGCCCTTCAGCATCCATCATGGTGAGTGCAACACACTTCTACACAGGAACCCCCGTTTGTCACCGTGGTGGAGCTGGGGACTGGCCAGCCCCCCTCTGCAGAGGAACCAAGACAAGTGCCTGGGTGCAGGGGGGAGGGGGAATGAAGGGACATGCTCTTCCCTGAAGTTCTGCTGGGCCTGAGCTATCCCTGGGCCATCATGTGGCAATTAGCTCCTCTTGAGCATGTTCTTAAATGAAGGGGACAGAAATAATTAATGTCATTAACCCTCATTAAGAGAGTGTTCCATGGAATGGAATCTGATTAAAGTGGAATATGGCCTCAATGGCTGCACACTCAGCCTGTACTTAGGAATAAGCAGGTCCTGATGTCACATCACACTGCCTGATGTCACACTGTTCCTTAAAAAAAACGCTCATGAGATCTTTGGGGCTTCAACAAACACCTCAGTTCAGATAGAGCAAGTCTAAAAACCCGAGTGCTAAAGAATTTGCTTTGGAGACTGTTCCCCAGTGCTGAAATCTGGGAGAACCAAAGGGTCTTGGTCCAATGTGCTTCCCTCTGCCCGAGCAGGCCCTGGCGATGCCGGTTCCCTAGAGTCCAGCTGCAGCCCTGCTGTCTTTGGTTCCTTCTCCAGGCCTCTCAGTGGGCACCTTCTGGGTGCCAGACACCTGCCGGGTTGGGGTTGCACAAGTGACCAGCTTTGCAGCCTCGTGGGTGGGGGAGACATTGGTAAAATAGATGATCATGCAAATGCACAGGTGAGGCCAGATCCGTTCAGGGCCTGGACCTGCCCGGGGCTTAGAATTTTAGACTGTGATGCAGTGCAGACCTATCTGATTTGTTAGCTCTCCATGTGTATAAGGTCCCTGGCACACGAGAGTGTGTCACCTGATGGAGGTCAGTGGGGGCACTTCTCATGCTGGGCTGCAGGAGGTCAGGGCCCATGGCCTAGGGAGGAGGAGGCTCCTCCTCCACACGCTGGTTTTGCTGTCAGACACCTGTCCCCTTGCGCAGGCAGTGAACCCAGCTCCTCAACATGGCAAGGAAGCCCAGTACCTTTGAAGGGGACAGTAATAATTAATGTCATTAACCCTCATTAAGAGAGTGCTGGCCAAGGGGTCACACACCCTGGACACTGCCTGCAGTGATGCTGGTGCTGTGGAGCCACACCCAGCCCCAACCCGAGGCATGCACGTGGGGCATGGTGTGCATCCAGGCCTTGCCTCCGGGGCACTGCAAGGGGGAAACCCAGCTAGCACAAGCCTGATACAAGGCCCACAGGAGGCAGCTCCAGAGACCAGCACCAGCCAGTAAATGATTTCTGAGCACCCACAGTAGGCCCTGCCCAGCCACAGGGAGAGCGTCACATTCCTGAAAGGGACACTAGCACGGTGGCAGTGAAAGCCACCTCCTCTCGGCCAGGGCAAAAGGAACTGTCTTCCTGTCGGGAGCCACTTTGGGAATCCAGTGCTCCTCTGCGCACGGCTTCATGGACACCTCGGCTCCATCTCTGGGGCTCTTGGTAGCCTTGCGCCAACTCTTCCTCACCCCCACTCCAGCGGGAAGAGGTCCATGGCACCCGGGAAGCGCTCGGCTGGTGGGCGGGGTCCAGGTCACAAACAGCTGAGCAACCTGAAGCCAGTCCAGCCACTCAGCTACACGCACACGTTGACCACGTGCACACACACAACAGACAGACCACAGGGTGTGCATGCATGCACGTGATATGTGTAACCGTGTGTGGCATTTTTGAACACACATTCACACGTACAAACCATGCAAACTACACACATACATGACCTATACATGCACATGTATGCACATACAAACAGCACGCACACCACTCACTACAGGGACGTGAACACACATGTACATAAGCCCTCACATCCACACAGACACAGATGCACAGGCTTACACACATCCCAGACATACAGACACATACAGTATACACACATATGCACATGCGTGCTCACATATTCCTCTCACTCAGCCCGACAGCCCCCATTCCTGCAAAAGGGCCAGTGGCAGGTGCAGTGGCCTGCACAACCCCAAACCTCAGGCCCCCTCAGAGCTGCGGCAGGGACCGGGCAGCAGGTGAGGAAGAGGCCTGGGCAGGTGCTCTGAGCGTGCTGTTTACGCTGCTCTGCTCAGGGAAAACATCCTCTTCCTGCTCCTCGTGGGAGTCAGGAGACCCCAGCTGCAGCAGGAAAGGCTGACGCAGACACCCTCTGCTCCCAGCTGCACCTGAGCACAGCAGGGCAGCACTGCAGGTGGCGGTCACTGCACAGGCAGGGACCACAGAGGTCAATGACCAGGATCTCACTGGGAGGAGCTGACCCTGGGATGGGGTGGGGCCAGTTCCAGGGACCCTGGGAAGCCCTGTTTTCCTCCTCATTCGTGGAATCCTGGGCAAACTCCATAAAGGTCCTTCTAGCTTTCAGTTCCTGTGATGCTCAGGCCAGAGCATTCCAGATACAAAGCCTGAACCCCAAGAGCCGCCTGGCCATTGGTGATGAGAGGGCAGTGCACACACCCCAGCGGCCGATCTTGATCCACGGACTCGAGGCTTCTTCCTGAGACACGCAAGTCTCAACACGAATCAAAAATGACCAGAGCTGGAGGGCACAGTGGTCCTCTGCACATCTGGCTTACGTTAAGGCATCGTCCCAGAGAGCAGGGACACAGCTCAACCTGGGTCTGTGCACAGTCATCTGAAGCCAGCTGTGCCCCCCCAGAGGCCAGCCTGCCCCTGGAACATGGGCTGCTCCTGCCCCTTCCACGAGGCTGGGAGCTCTTTTCTCCCCAGCCAGCAGCTTTCTGGCCACAGACCACCGTGGCTCTGTCCCACCCCGACCCCCACCTGCCACTTTCTGCCTCGCCCTGCCTCACATCGCCTTGGCGGTTACTGCCACCCACGGTGGAATGCGTTCGTTCGTGTTTCCTATTCTCTCCAAGCTGCGCTGGAATGCGAGAGTCACCCCGAGGACAGAGCTGCTGTCTATTTTGCTGACTGTTGGACCCCCAGAGACTAGAGCAGGCGGGCAATAGTAGGTGCTCATTCAACACTGGACAAACAACAGGTGAGATAAGGTAGACCCAGCCCTTGTTGCCAATAAATCTTAAAGGTTGAGTAAAACAGAAGCTTCTCAGCCATTTAGGTCCAGCTTCTCCATGAATCCACCCAGGCTCCTGGGCCTGGCCCCTTCCAAAGTCACCCTGGGCACCAAACTCCAGCCTCCAGGTGGGGGAGGGGTGAGCCCGTCAAGACCAGGAAAGGTTTGAGGGACAGGCCTACAGAGTAGGGGGTCTACCCCACCCTGCTGCTCACAGAGCACACAGCACACCCAAGGGCAAACCAAGGGCAGGAACGGGGCCTAGCAGTGTGCTCGCCTTCACATGGGGGAACGGTGTATAGGCTGTGGATTCCAGTGGACCAGCCAGTTCAGGGAAGCTTGGTATTTTCAAGAGAAAGCACTAAAGAAACAAGCCAGGCATAGTGCCACACACCTGTAATCCAGGGAACTCAGGGGACAAAGGCAGAAGGATGGCAAGGGCAAGGCCAGCCTGGGCCACTCAGCCACCCTGTCTCAGAATAAAACTTAAAAGAAGGCACTAACAGATTAGGTGGATGGATCCATAGATAGACAGAAACATAACAGAGACAGACGATCAATAGACACATACATAGATGATAATACAGATAGACAGACAGACAGACAGATAGATAGATAGATAGATAGATAGATAGATAGATAGATAGATAGATAGATAGAGTGACTGATTCCCACTAATACTGCTCTCTCTCCAGCCTGAAAGGCTATTACAGACTCATCTTGTGAAAGAAAAGTTTCCAATAGTCTTTCATCAAAATGTAAATATCCCTGAGAGGGATGTAAACACTGGCGCTTCTGCTGAGTCACAGAACAGAGAAGGGCTCAGGCCCAGTGTGAGTGGAGAGGGGCCAAACCCTCCCCCAGGCCTGGCCCTCCTGGTGACTTCCAGCCGTCCAGGCACACTGGCCCTGGTTTGGAACTATGGATCATGGAAGTAAAGAGCAAAGGAAGTAAATCCTTTGTGTGTGGATTTCTTTTAATCAAAATTATAGTCGTCTCTTCCGCAGCCTTGTATGCAGCAGCACTTACGAATTCCCTCCTCAAAAAGGGATTTCTTTGGTTTTGCTCGTTGTTTATTTATTTATGGGCTTGTTTGTTTTATTTTTAATTTTTTAAAAAATTTTTGATGCATTATAATTATATGTAATAGTGGGGTTCACCGTGACCTATTTGTACATGCATTTGGTCCATTCCATCTCCAGAACCTCCTCTTTCCCTCCCCTCTTCTCCTTCCTGGTCCCCCTCTGTTTTCATGAGATCCCCCTCTTTTTCCCCCTTTCTCCTCTCTAGCTTCAGCATATTAGAGGAACATAGGACCGTTGACCTTCTGAGTTTGACTTATTCACTTAACACAATGGTCTCTAGTTCCATCTATTTTCCTAAAAATGACATGATTTCATTTTTGTTTATGAATAAAACTCCATTGTGTACATATGCCACATTTTCTTTATCTGTTCACCCATCGATGGACTTCTCCTTCACAGTGGGCCTTTGCCTACTAAGTTTAAACCCTCTTACCAGGTAACCAGGTTAGCATAAGGGGAGAATTGACTCCGTAAGTGTTGAGGGCCACAGACAAGTCAAGATGGCGCCTGGCACTTTGCCAGGAGGAGTGGTTTGAGAAGTAATGCCAGCGAGCCATTAAGATGATGGAGATTCCTTAATGACTGACTGCTGTGACTAGATGATGTTAATTAAGTTAAGCTGTGTATAATTATTAAGATGATGAGGATTCCTTAATGACTGATTGCTGTAACTGGATGATGCTAAACTGAGTCAAGCTGTGTATTCATTTATGTATATAGACCTCTGCTGTCCTACAATAAAGCGGCTCCCGCTGTATCAACCTTCACAAGTTGCTTGTCACCCCCTGGTTATTTTGCCCAGCCACACTGTGGCACATAAGTACATTGAGATGGTCAACAAGGGAAAAAAGAACTATATTTTATGATTCTAGGAAAAAGGCAAAATAACAACTTCATAGGTTTCATTCTACAGTCAGTGAGCATCTGTTCTTTCCTCAGTTTGGGGCTGCTCTGGGTGCTGCCAACACCCCTGTGTCTGGGTGCAGGCAGGCATGGCTGGTAGGGGTGCCCCTGTGAGGACCCTGCTCACCTGGAGCATCGTCACAGGTGGTGGGCAGTGCCCATGGCTCACTGCCATGGCGTCCACTTTGCCCAGGCCAGCAGCGCCTGCAGACTCGCTGACACGTCATCTCCTGCACTCAGTGTGGCGGTCCCTTTCCACGCTCCCCGCTCTGGGTGGGTGTAGCAGCCTCACGGTTTTCATCTCCTTCTCCCTGATGACTAAGAGGTTGCCAGTCAAACTGCCCGTCTGCCCGTGAACACTGGACACGGTGTCTTACACATGCCTGTCACGCCGATCATCTGCTCTCCTCTTGGCTTGACTCTTTCCTACCAATTCCAGGTTCTCTCCTAGAAAGAGGACGCTTGCAGGCGGGCGGTGACGGATGTTCTACTCTCACTTCCCTTTCCCTGTCTGGAGGTTTCTTCTGTCGAATAGGAGGTCTTTGTTGACACCACTTAGGTGATCAACTCTCCCTTGGGGGATACAGCTTTGCCCTGTGTCCTGTGTAAGAAGTCTTTGCCTCCTTCACCATGTGGGGGTCAGTGTTGCTGGTGTCTCTTAGAATAAGTCTGTTGTTTCACTTTCCACATTTGTCTACTGGTTCACCTGGAATTAATTTTTGCTTATTGCCGAACCTCCATTTCTTAGCCATGAATAAACCCAGGATTGTTTATTGAAAAGGTTGTCCTCTGCCCACTGCTTTGCAGTGCCCTGTGTCATTAAACAAGTGTTCAAAAATAAGGATGAAAAGAAAAGCACATGTTCGTGTGTACATTGTCTTGCTTGTGAATCCTCCACTCTGATCACCTGCGGCTAATTGTGTCCTGTCCTGATCACGGGAGCCTGACAGAGGTGCTTTATTCTAGTGTCACCTGTCTCTTCTCCAAAGTGTCTTAGATATGTTTGGCTCTTTGCATTTCTAAACAACTTTAGAGTCAGTTTATCCATCCCCACTAAAAAAAAAAAAAAAAAAAAATCTGACCTTTTAATGTGTATTTCCTTAAGCATGATGCTGAATCCACAAGAGTAATTTGAGAAGAACCAACATTTAGTGAGTTTTCCAGCCCCTGAAAGTACTGTTTCACAGAATTTATTTTAGTTTTTTAAAATTTTCTCAATGATGCCTTGTAATTTAATGTATAAACATATCTTTCTTTCAACTTATATCTCTGTCTTAGATAATCCTGCATCATAAATTCTATTTTTGAAACTTTATTTTATGCCTTTTTTACTGGTATGTAGATTGACTTTTTGTATATATTTTATATCCATCAACAAGTTAACATGCTATCTAATTTTAATTATTTATCTATAGATTATTTTGAATTTTTTAATGTCCTTAATCATATTCTCTTTGGATAATAATGGTTTAGGTTTTTTGACTTATAATTTTATTTCTTTTTCTTGTTTTATTGCACTGGATGTGTCCTTTAGTTACAATATTAAATAGAAATAAAGTCAACGGGCTGGGAATATGGCTCAGTGGTAGAGCATGAGGCCCTAGGTTCACTCCCCAGTGCTGTGAAAAAAAAAGCAGGAAAAATATTCACCATGTCACTATTGAGGTGCAAAGTTTGATTAGGTTTTTGAAAAATATAATGAATCATTCTAGAATATGCTTTGTCAGATTTGTTGTGCTAAGAATTTCTACCATGCATGGGTATGAACTCATGTCAAGTGGTTTGCACCCATTGAGACGATTACACAACCTGCTCCTTCATTATCATAGCTGGTTTAATTGAATAATTTTAATCGAATTTTCATCATTTATAATGAAATAATTACTTATTCACACACTTGTAAGAAATCATACAAAGAGATCCCTTGCACACTCCCCGCTCCCCAGTGGTGACTTTGTATATCATTGATACAATGTACTGATTTTACTCAGTTTTCCTCAATTTTATTGGTGCTCATATTTGTGTGTGTTAAGTTGTATACAATTCTGTCACCTGTGTATGTTTGTATCCCTGTGACCACAATTGAGATACAGAGCAATCCCAACACCACAAGAATCCTTCACCTGGCACTTTATAACCACATCCGCTTCCCTCCCCGGGGAACCACTAATATGTCCTTCGTTTCTAAAATTTCATGATATCCAGAATGTCGTATGAATGGGCTAATTCAGTTTGATGTACTTTTGGGGACTGGCTTTTGTCATTCAGCATAATCCCGTGGGATTATCCCAGATCACTGGTGTATCAGAGGTCCATGACGGTGCTCCACAGTTAATTCATCCTGACAGCCCATGAAGACATGTGACCAGTGTCAGTTTTTAGCTATGACAAACAAAGCTGCTCTAAGAGTTTATGTACATGTTTTTGTGTGAACGTAAGTTTTCCAGTGAAAACCTGAGATAAATTGCCCTGTCATGGTTAATTTGAATTGTCAACTTGATTGGATTAACAGATGCCTATGATTAAGAGGCTTCTGGGTGTGTTTCGATGCAGGTGTGTCTGAGAATGATTGGCATGTGGGATAGCCAACTGAAGTGGAGACCCTCCCCAAGTGGGGCAGCATCATCCAATAGGATGATGGCTTGGATGGAATAAAGATTGGAAGAACCAGGAAGCAGCCTCAGATGCAAGCTCGATTCTTCTTGAACTGATTCTTGATTGCTGCTGCGATTATCTGGGGATCTAGGACTCACTTCTTCACTCTTCCAAAGAGGACTCTGCCTGTGATTCCCCAGAAGCCTTCAGTCTTCAGCGCCATTGACCCCTCTTGTTCTGGGGCTTCAGCCTCTTGGACTACGAAGCTACTGGTTCTCCCAGCTCTCCAGCCTGCAGACGGCCACTGTTGACTACACAGCTTCTGGTGGTGTAAGTCAGTCTGATAAATCCCCTTTTTGTAATCGTACTTCCTGTGATTCTGTTCCTCCAGAGAACCCTAATACATCCCCAGAGTGCGAGGTCTCTGTGTGGTCAGCTCTTTAAGAACCTGCTAAGACCACCTAGAACAGCAGGACCACCTTAAACTTCTGGCAGCAGTGAACTTCTTGTCCAGTTTCTCCACACCCCCTTCAGCACTGGAGAATTGCTGCTATTTCCTATTTTAGCCATTTTGATAATGGTGCAATAACTGGCTTTTGAGAACTAAACAAGTCCTCTTTTTTTTTTCCAAGTATAAGTTTTTATTTTTGATCTATTATTTTTTAATGTATGATTTTATTTCATTTGGTAACATTTTGCTTAGAATATTTCATATGTTCCTACATGGAACTATTCTATAATTTCCTTCTCTTGTAATATTCTTTTTTTAAATATTTTTTTGCAGTTGTAGATGGAAACATACCTTTATTTATCTTTATGTGATGCTGAGGATCGAACCCAATGCCTCACCCATGCTAGGCGAGTACACAACCACTGAGCCACAACCCCAGTTCTCTTGTAATATTCTTATTAGACTTTCATATCTACTTCTCATAAAATCAGTAACATTCTTTCTTTTTTATTTTTTGTAAATATTTTTATAAGATAAGCATTATATTTTCTTTAGAGTTTGGTAACTTTGACAGGTGACTGCATCTGAAGTTTTCTTTGAGGAAAGGATTCTAATTCCCAATTTAACTTCTTATTGCATTATAAGGCTTCAGACTTTCTATTTCTTCTAGTGTCAGTTTTGGTAAATTGCATTTTTAAAGGAATTTGTCTATTTCATCCAAATTTTCACATTCTTAGCATAAAGTTCTTCACAATCTCCTCATTATTTTTACTGTAAGATCTGAAAGGGTTCCTGTTGTTGATTCTTGATGTTAGTTATTGTGCCTTTTCTCTTTTCTCTTAGTTGGTATCATCAGGGCTTTATCTTTTTAAAACCACATTACCAAAGAGCTGGGGTTTGACTCCTTCATTTAATTGAATAATCTTAATAAAATTTTCATTGTTTGTAGTGGAATAATTCTGACTGTCTCCATTGAAATTTTTAAATTTTATTCACTTTTGTCTTTATCCTTTCTTTCCTTCTATACCTTTTATGATTTAATTTGGTCTTCTTTTTCCAATTTCCTGAGAGCAGATACTCATTGATTTTTATCCTTCTGCTTTTCAATACCTTGAGACTATAGATTTTCCTCCGAGAATCTCTTTCTTGACAGTCATCAAGACGGAAACCAGCTCCAAGTGTGCACAGGATCAACAGAATGCATTTCGGTGTGTACACAGGTGCACTCGGCATTGGAAGGGTGCACGTCAAGCTCGGCTGTGACCTCTGGATAGTAAGGCTATGAGCATGCTGACTTTCTTTGTTGCTTTCTGAATTTTGTTAGGCCCCTTTCACTTAGTGTACGCCATGTTTGCAATTTGAGTAAAATATATATTTTAAGAACTCTGCTGCACAAGTGCAAATTAAAAGAATGAGATCACAAACTAAAAACAGAGGCTTGGGCCACCATGGTACTGTTTTCAAAAGCCAATAGAGAAAAAAAAATGGCTTTTAAAGTGCCATAAATTTAATAGCTAAGAAGAGAAGATTTAGTAGTGCCTCATTCCTGTTTTCAATTTGAATTTGAACTTTTGTATCAAAGTCTTCTCTCCCTATGTCCTTGAAGAGCACAGCTGCCATCCGAAGTCTGTTTTTAGCATCAGGTAACCAGTCAGGCATTGGGAAGTGTGGGTTTTAAGGAATCATTTGATGATGGAAACCCAGGAAATGAACACAACTTTACTTCAGTCCACGCTGGCCTAGGAAGCACAAGACGTGATCACCTTAAGATATCTATGGAGTAGAAACACTAGAAGACAAGAGGTGGAGAAGAGGGCCGTGCAGTGAACCCCTGGAAACCCACCTGCATTCTCAGCAGCTGCCACCAGCCAGGCCCAGTGTGGCATCAGGTCACACTTCAAGGCCTATGACAGAGTCCAACCATGCACTCGTCTCTCAGACCAGGTCCAGAGCCCCCACACACCCACCCGCTGCCACACCCACAGCCCAGCTCCTGCGCCTCACTTCTGGGTTTCTGTGCTGTCTTGACCCTGAGCCCAGGACCTGCTACTGCTTGACTGTGCCACCCTCCTTGGCCACAGTGGCCCAGGACCCTAGGAGAGCGGGAGCACTGAATGCAGAGCTGGTCACTTAAGCCAGCTGGCCACCTGGAGAAATGGCCAGAAGAGTGCAGGGCAGGTGCAGACACAGGCTCTCCCTTTCCCAAAGGCCAGAGACAGGGCACAGGAGAACAGGACAAGAGGCAGGGCCCACCCTGAGGCCACTTGGCTGAGATGAGGGGGGGCCCATGGCTGTGCGCCTCTGCCTTCATGCCTGGTGCATTCACAGAGCTCCCAACACTTCCACCGGGGCATGGTGCCCAGCTGGCCTCTTCCAAACCCTTTCACCCAGTGAGACATGGCACTTTCCCACCGCTGACCAGTGTTCACAGGGCTCAGGGGGTGTGAAGACCTCACCGTGTGGCGGTAACGCAGGGCCAGGCCTGGGCTGGCACCACCCTAACCCCAGGGTCTCCCCGCAGCACACGGGAGTATTGATGGGCCCAGCCCTGTTCTCTTCCTGGGACCGACCGAGACTCAAGGCTCCCTGAACACAGCCTATCACCCCACAGGTGGGGCCAGTGCTGACTCAAACCGCCATGGCTGAGACGTCACCCTCCATGCTGAGGGACAGCTTGACTCCAAGTGGAAACCAACTGATTCTGCCCCATAACTTTCCCAATTTGCTAGCGTTCCACAGCCGAAAACGCGGCTGATGGGAACGTTACCATTATATAAAACAGTTAGCCCAACTTCAAAGCATCCTCTAAAGTACATTTAATTACATTCTCCCCAACAAGACGTCCGGAACGGGCTCGCTTTGCTTTTGTGTGGGTATTTATCTTGAGCACAATGCCCACGTCCTGTGACATCAGTATTTCTCTTCACATTGTTGGAAATACGAGTACTTTGGAACTGGCAGCAGCAAATTAGAATGCACCCAGCCAGGGCCTTTTGTTACGCAGCCTTCAACGGTGCTGCCCGCCTGGCCCTCTGAAAGCTGTGGGACCACTGGAGTTCATTTGAGAACACTCTACCCCAAGTTGGTCTTGCAAATTATTTCTGCCCTATGCAGAGTCTTTTTACTTTCCTTGTGGCATCAAGAGACTTTGAATTCTGCATAATACGTGCTCACCCGGGCACAGGGGAAAGGATTATTGCTCAACCAGGATTAAATGATGCTAATAGTAATGAGCTGGTGACAAACAGAACTGTGGAGCTTCTGCGTTTGTCCCGGGAGCACGGTGGTGTTGGTGGAGTGTAGTCAGGGAGGAGCTTCAGGACACCAGGGCTCCGTCTGCTCCAACAAGGACTGACCACCCTTCACACACTCAGGACCTGGACTGGGCTGCTGTCCGGTGTGGGGAAGCCTATTCCTGAGCCCAGGAAAGAGAGGATTTGGCCTCTTTCAGAGGCCAACTAGTGCTAAGATGGCAGCCAGACAGCAGAGGGTCTCCTCTGCTGCTTCAGGACCTGACTTCCTACACTCAGCCATGAGCTCACTGCCAGCCAGGTGGCCCCAGACCCTGGCTCTGTGAGAAGGGGGGCCTAGCCTCCCCTGCCAACAGCTGGTCAGACCAACAATCAGCACCAGTGCATGGGTAGCACAGAGACTCGCCCCCATAGAGACGGGTGCTACGCCCCTCTCCAGTAGGCTCCTCCAGTGGTCAGGAACACTCAGCGGTCTCTCTGCGGTCACTCAGCCGCAGACCTCTGCCTCTGGTAGGGATGGGAACCTTTCTTGCCCCTCTGGGAGTGGGAGAGCCTGATGAGGAGGTGGGAGGTCAGGCATCTTCCCAGGGGTCACTTGAAAAGGCCACCAAGCAGCCCCTGCATCACAGTGCCCTCAGGTGGACACGTGTGAGCACAGCTCTCCTCAGGCCCTCATCGGGATGGCTCTGCCGTGACCAGTGCAGGTCAGAGCCCTTCTATCCTAGAGAAAGAGCGGGTGGCATGCCCTTTCACGGTTGCCTTGGTTCATTTATTAATAGAAACTAAGCTGCTCACATCTCCAAGAAGAATTGTTGGACAAATACCCAAAGGCGGTCAGCCGCTGGTCTGCTTGGGGCCCGCACGCCCCTCTGTTCCCACCCTCTTCCTTCTGCGCATGCTCACGAGCCACGTCCATCTCATAAGGAAGCAGGTGTCTGTATGTGGGGACCCGGGACATCTGGGGGTGTGCTGGCACAGGGAGACACGGCAGGGAAGCGTGACTAGGGATGGAAGAAGTGCTCACCGAGCTGGCGCTCTTAATGACACACTCGCCCAAAGTGTTCCAACTGCAAGGGGGAGTCCTGGCTCCGCATTTCCCCGTGGGCTTTAAATCGAGGCTCTAGCACAGCGTTTTGAGGGGATCCTTCAGGCAGGACTGGCTCAAGCAGCAGAGAGCTTCAAGAGCTGGCCTCTGCCTGGTCCCTCCTTCCCCCGACTCCCTGCCCCTCCGGGTGGGGGCTTGGCAGCTCAGCCTCCATGCACATCCTTGAGCCCGGCAGCCTCAGGGAGAGAGGGAGAGAAGTGCCCGCCACAGGGGTCAGACCCAGGACAGACAAGTCCATCTCAATGTTCGCCTTGCATCAGGAGCACCCCACAGCCCGCACTACTTAGTGGGCAGTCCTGCCTGCTCTCAAGTGCAGAGCACAGGACCTGACCCCTGACCCTGGGACAAATGCCGGTGCCAGCTAGGAGAAGACCCCACGCCACGCCCACCCCCTGTGCTTCCCAGTGCTGCCCCCACGGGATCACAAGGTGTGGGTCTGTGGTGATGAGGATGGGAGGGCGTCATGCAGGGAGAGGGGTGCAGTAGTTTCAGCCTCAGGGGTAATTTACGCACAGGTGCCATTAGCAAGCTAAGGCTCCAGAAGCCACGGGATGTCTCCAGGGTGTGACAGAAACTTGATGGCTCTACAGCCAAACTGATTTGGAGGAAATGCAAAAGAGTGGAAGACCCTGACCTCCCCCTCCTCACCAGAGCAGAGCCGGCCACGCCTTCCCCAGAGCTGCCACAGACCTGTCGGGTCAGGAACGCTTTCGTCTTGGACAGTTTTATTAGAATATGGTAGCAGTGCTTACCTGTCACACCCCACCATGACCCTACCCAGAGGCGTGCACCTGTGACATACCTGATTCGGTTTCTGTCTTGGGGAGTCACCCAGGGTTTGGAATTGGGAAGTCCTGATGACTGGCATCGACTGTGGAAAGAACAGAGCCTCCCCTCTGCGGCCCACTGCACCCCAGGAGTGGAGACCGTCTTGCTGGCCACAGGAAACCCAGCAGCAGGAGGTGTAGGTGTGTTAAGCCGGTTAAATCTCTTGAAGACCCGTCTTGGAGGCCACTGGAACACCACACTGCTCCTTCTGAGGTCTCCTGCGGGCATCATTAGCTCCGTCAGCACTCCTGAGAGTCCTTCTCCCTGCACATCAGCCTGGAGGGGAGGCCTGGCAGCTTCCCCGGATGCCATGTCCTGCCGCTGCCTCCCAGAGGACCGTGGAGCAGCAACGGTCAGTAAGACATCCTCAGCCCCTGCCCACCTGGCTCCATCTGTTTTAGTGAGTGTGGGCGTCACTGTGACCAAAACACTTGAAAAGAACAACGTAGAGGGGGGGCAGCTGATCTGGGGCTCACGGTTTCAGAGGCCTCTGTCCACAGATGACAGACTCCACGGCTCAGGGCCTAAAGTGAGGCACACATTGTGGGGAAGGGCCGCTGGAGGGGAGCAGCTCAGCTCAGGGAGGGTCAGGAAGCAGAGAGAGAAGGGGAAGGGGCTGCAGGGCCATGCGCCCTCCAGGGCTCACCCCCCACCTCCTCCAGCCTCGCCCACCTGCTTGCCGTCCCCACCCCGACAGCCCATTCAGACTGCATGGATCGGGTCACAGCTCACAACCAACCACTTGGCCTCTGAGTACTCCTGCGTCAACAGGAGCTCTGGGGACACGTCACATCCACACCACACACCGCACTGTCTGGAGCCCCGAGGATTGCAGAGAGGACCCGGGAGTGAGTGGGAGAGGAGACCCCCTGGGGGTGAGTCCTCGGTGGACCACCACAGTGCCACCAGCCCGTGAGGAGGGGGGTCAGCCAGGTCAGCCATGTCACCTGCCACTCAAAAGGATGGCGGGTGCAGACTGGTCTTAAGGAGCCTGCCCAGGGCTCCCACACCCACGAGCCCCTGGAAGAGCCCAGTGTGTTGATCACCTGTGTGGCAGTCACCGGAGACTCTGATCCCAGGTGGGCCTCACTGCAGCACTGAGACCCACCTCTCCACGTCAGCGTGCGCTTGTTGGTCTTGTTAATAAGAGGAGTCTTTATCGATGGCTCGTGCTTCAAGCCTGAGATCCTGCATCGTTAGCAAGCTCTTGGGTGTCCCTGAATTTCTGGTCCCCCTCGATGTAGTTACAAATACAGCATCTCAGCACCCACTGCTCCTTGTCTCCCCCAGTGGCTCTGGGGGACATTTCAGAAGTGCTGTTCCAGCCTTATGCACTAGAAATCAGAAAGGGGTGTCAGGGTGTGGAGGTGAGGTGTCCCCCAAAAGCTCACAGGTGAGACGCTGCAAGAAGTTCAGAACTGCGTTGTGAGAGTCTTAATCTGATCCGTGAATGGAACCCCTGACGGGATTAACTGGTGGGCACTGAGTGGCGGAGTGGGCTGGAGGGTGGGCTGGAGGGTGGGCTGGGGGGCTGGGCTGGAGCTTGGTGAGGGATGTTTTATATATGGGGGTGGAGCTCTCTCTGCTTCCTGACCACCTGTGAGCTGCCTCCCGCCTCCACACTCTGCCACCGTGATGTTCAGCCTCAGCCGGAGCCCGGGGAAGGGAGCTGGGCCTCTATGGACTGAGACCCCCGAAGCCCTGAGCCCCCACTAACCCTCTCCTCTCAGTCAGCCCCTCGAGTCACAGCAATAAAACAGCCAAAACAGGGGGTGGGGTGAAGACTACAGGGCACGAGGCCACCGAGGAGTGGCCAGCGGAACAGGGGCTGAGGATGAGAGCTGATAGGGTTGGAGTGTCGCCTCCAAAGTTCAGGGGTGCCAGTGTGACGGCGTTGGGGGGCCACAGGGCTCTGCCCTGTGAATGGGATCCCTCAGGAAAGGAAGCCACAACCGTCCGTCTGTCCGTCTTCACTTCCTGAAAGTTCAAGGCCATGGCCCCAAATGGCCCTGAGCGCTCTTGTTTCCAGTGTACCAAGCCGTGGTACTCAGGGGTCTGCCAGGTTGGGGACAGGAGCCCCGTGGAGGCAGGGCAGAGGTGGAGTCTGAGAGGAGGTGGGTCGCCGAGCTGAGCAGTGCTGCCGCCTGAGACCACTCCCCAGTGGGCAGCACTTGGGCAGCTGCGCTCAGCAGGCCGCGCCTCCGCAGCGGGCGCCAGGTCCCGTCTTCCCGCAGCACACACTCCGCCCTCAGTGCCCGGGACCAACTGGCTTGAAGACTGACCCCTGACAAATGAAATGCAGAAGTCCAGGGCCAGCGGCCCCCAACGCAGGACAGCGTGGGACTCTCTCTGTGTGGCCTGCCCCTCACCGACGCCCCCCTGGGTTTCCTACTTGAGAAGACATGAAATGACCAGAAATCGGCTTGTTTTAATTTGCTTCTTGTTTACTGCCATCGAGACTGCGTGTTTTTCCTGAGCCCTGGAAACAGTTTCTGAACATCTTTCCGTTTCCCTGGATGTCTCTCTTTCTTGTTGGGTTACAGTGCCACCCCCCACACTGACACAGAAGCCCTCCTGGTCTTACACAGTCTCTCTTCTGTCTTCTGACTCCACGTGTGGTTTGTTTCAGATGCAAGCATCTGCCATCTTTACCTAGCCAAATCTCTTTTATTTTCCCCAGGGGGCTGTCGAAGGCACTCCCACTATAAGATCAAAATAATTTTTTCTTTATTACCTTTTGGTCTGTTTTAAATTTTAGGTAAGATGTCAGGAATATATTTCCATGTCTGTTATCAGGTAACACTCCGAGGAGGTGGGACAGGAGAGAATGAGGAGATGTTTGCAGGAAAAATGTCAACTGCACTTTTTCCCAGTGAATCAGTTATCTATTGTCTTACTTTTTTAATTTTTATTGTTAGTTACACATGACAGTAGAGTGTATTTTGCCAGAATATACATACATAAGCATAACTTATTCTATTAGGTTCCCACCTTGTTGTACATAATGTTCAGTTGCCCTGGTTGTGTACACAATACAAGGCTGGGAAAGTTACAATCAATCAATTCTACTTCCTATTCCCTCTGTACTGCCTACCCTTCATTACCCTTTGTCTAGTGCCATCGATTTCTTTTGTTCCCACCCCAATCTCCCTTGTTTTGGGTTAGCATCCACAAATCAAGAGAGAATATTCAGCTTTTGTGTTTGGGGGGGATTGGCTTACTTCACTTAGCATAATATTCTCCAATTCCATCCATTTAATGGCAAATGACATAATTTCATTCTGCTTTATGGCTAAGTAATATTCCATTGTGTATATATACTACAATTTATTTATCTATTCGTCTGTTAAAGGACATCTAGGTTGTTTCACAGCTTGGCTACAGTGAGTTGAGCTGTTATAAACATGTGATGTGGCTGTGTCACTGTAGTACGCTGATTTTAAGTCCTTTGGGTATATTCCGAGGAGCAGGATCCTCTGCAGCCCCAGCAAGTGCAGGTTGTCCTCATCCACAGCAGCATTCAGGACCCCTGCTCCAGAAGGGTCCCTCTGGTCCACGTCCCGCGTACCTCCTCCATCTCACCTGTTCCTCCTGTCTATCGTTCTGCTTCTTCCAGGGGGTTCCACAGGTGGGATCAGTCTGACTGTAACCTGTGAAGAGTGACAGCTCTCGGCGCACCCTCTGAGATCCACACTCCTTATTGAAGTCCAGCGGTTTGCTATCCCTGCAGAGAAGTGACCGTGGTATCCATGCACTGCTGTCCACTTAACCATCCCAGGTAAGAGATACGTGGGCTATTTTAAGGTCGGGGTTATCACCAATTAATAATAAAGTTGCTCACAGTATCTACGTACCTGCTTGTTTATTCCTTCTGGTGCTGAGTGTTGTTGGCATGATTGAGCCTTCGTCCTTCCCCACCTCCACGATGTGAATATTGATCTTATTCCCAAGAAATAGAAACAAGCCTGAGATCAAACCCACCAGTCTGGAGACCACCAGTCTCTCCCTGTTCTCTCACGGAGAGATAGGAGACAACTGACTGACCCTGAGATGGGACACACTGCCTTCCCTCTTCTCTCCTTGAGAAGATAAAGGGACAGCTTCCTGTCCCCCCGTCTGAGAGATGGGGAAGCTGCCTGTCTCTGTTCCCAAGAAACAGGCTTGCCTTCCACAAGACCAGGGGATGCTCATATGTCCCTGAACACAAACCCACCTCTGTCCCTGGCCTCCAGCCTAGCCGGTAAGTGACACCCAAGGGGGAGTGGCTGCAGCTGTCCCTCCTTGCTCCTTCTGTTCTCCTTCTGCAGAGCAGCATCCTCAGGTTTCTGTCAATAAACCAGCTTCTTATCCGAGGGGTGTGTGATCAGTCTGTATAACAGGTGTGTGTGTGATCAGTCCTTATCCCAGGTGTGTGTGATCAGTCCTTATCCCAGGTGTGTGTGATCAGTCCTTATCCCAGGTGTGTGTGTGATCAGTCCTTACCCCAGGTGTGTGTGATCAGTCCTTATCCCAGGTGTGTGTGATCAGTCCTTACCCCAGGTGTGTGTGGTCAGTCCTTATCCCAGGTATGTGTGTGATCAGTCTATATAACAGGTGTGTGTGTGTGATCAGTCCTTATCCCAGGTGTGTGTGATCAGTCCTTATCCCAGGTGTGTGTGTGATGAGTCTGTATAACAGGTGTGTGTGTGATCAGTCTATATAACAGGTGTGTGTGTGTGTGGTCAGTCCTTATCCCAGGTGTGTGTGATCAATCCTTATCCCAGGTGTGTGTGATCAGTCTGTATAACAGGTGTGTATGTGATCAGTCTGTATTACAGGTGTGTGTATGATCAGTCCTTATACCAGGTGTGTGTGTGATCAGTCTGTATTACAGGTGTGTGTGAGATCAGTCCTTATACCAGGTGTGTGTGATCAGTCCTTATCCCAGGTGTGTGTGTAATCAGTCTGTATAACAGGTGTGTGTGTGATCAGTCTGTATTACAGGTGTGTGTGTGATCAGTCCTTATCCCAGGTGTGTGTGATCAGTCCTTATCCCAGGTGTGTGTGATCAGTCCTTATCCCAGGTGTGTGTGATCAGTCTGTATAACAGGTGTGTGTGTGATCAGTCTGTATTACAGGTGTGTGTGTGATCAGTCTGTATAATAGGTGTGTGTGTGATCAGTCCTTATCCCAGATGTTTGTGATCAGTCCTTATCCAGGTGTGTGTGATCAGTCCTTATCCAGGTGTGTGTGATCAGTCCTTATCCAGGTGTGTGTGAGATCAATCCTTAACCCAGGTGTGTATGATCAGTCCTTATCCAGGTGTGTGTGATCAGTCCTTATCCAGGTGTGTGTGATCATTCCTTATCCAGGTGTGTGTGAGATCAATCCTTAACCCAGGTGTGTGTGATCATTCCTTATCCCAGGTGTATGTGTGATCAGTCCTTAACCCAGGTGTGTGTGATCAGTCTTTATCCCAGGTGTGTGTGATCAGTCCTTATCCCAGGTGTGTGTGATCAGTCCTTATCCAGGTGTGTGTGAACAGTCCTTATCCAAGTGTGTGTGATCAATCCTTAACCCAGGTGTGTGTGATCAGTCCTTACTCAGGTGTGTGTGATCTATCCTTAACCCAGGTGTGTGTGCTCAGTCCTTATCCAGGTGTGTGTGAACAGTCCTTATCTCAGGTGTGTGTGATCTATCCTTACCCCAGGTGTGTATGAACAGTCCTTATCTCAGGTGTGTGTGATCAGTCCTTATCCCAGGTGTGTGTGGTCAGTCCTTATCCAGGTGTGTGTGATCAGTCCTTACCCAGGTGTGTGTGATCTATCCTTAACCCAGGTGTGTGTGATCAGTCCTTAACCCAGGTGTGTGTGATCTATTTTTAACCCAGGTGTGTGTGATCAGTCCTTATCCAGGTGTGTGTGATCAGTCCTTAACCCAGGTGTGTGTGATCAGTCCTTAACCCAGGTGTGTGTGTGATCACTCCTTATCCCAGGTGTGTGTGATCAGTCCTTATCCAGGTGTGTGTGATCCATCCTTAACCCAGGTGTGTGTGATAAGTCCTTATCCCAGGTGTGTGTGATCAGTCCTTATCCAGGTGTGTGTGATCAGTCCTTAACCCAGGTGTGTGTGATCTATCCTTAACCCAGGTGTGTGTGATCATTCCTTACCCAGGTGTGTGTGATCAGTCCTTAACCCAGGTGTGTGTGATCTATCCTTAACCCAGGTGTGTGATCATTCCTTATCCAGGTGTGTGTGATCAGTCCTTACCCAGGTGTGTGTGATCAGTCCTTATCCAGGTGTGTGTGATCAGTCCTTACCCGGGTGTGTGTGATCTATCCTTAACCCAGGTGTGTGTGAACAGTCCTTATCCAGGTGTGTGTGATCAGTCCTTAACCCAGGTGTGTGTGATCTATCCTTAACCCAGGTGTGTGTGATCAGTCCTTATCCAGGTGTGTGTGATCAATCCTTACCCCAGGTGTGTGTGAACAGTCCTTATCTCAGGTGTGTGTGATCAGTCCTTATCCCAGGTGTGTGTGGTCAGTCCTTATCCAGGTGTGTGTGATCAGTCCTTACCCAGGTGTGTGTGATCTATCCTTAACCCAGGTGTGTGTGATCAGTCCTTAACCCAGGTGTGTGTGATCTATCCTTAACCCAGGTGTGTGTGATCTATCCTTAACCCAGGTGTGTGTGATCAGTCCTTAACCCAGGTGTGTGTGATCTATTTTTAACCCAGGTGTGTGTGATCAGTCCTTATCCAGGTGTGTGTGATCAGTCCTTAACCCAGGTGTGTGTGATCAGTCCTTAACCCAGGTGTGTGTGTGATCACTCCTTATCCCAGGTGTGTGTGATCAGTCCTTATCCAGGTGTGTGTGATCAGTCCTTAACCCAGGTGTGTGTGATCTATCCTTAACCCAGGTGTGTGTGATCATTCCTTACCCAAGTGTGTGTGATCATTCCTTACCCAGGTGTGTGTGATCAGTCCTTAACCCAGGTGTGTGTGATCTATCCTTAACCCAGGTGTGTGTGATCATTCCTTACCCAGGTGTGTGTGATCAGTCCTTAACCCAGGTGTGTGTGATCTATCCTTAACCCAGGTGTGTGTGATCAGTCTTTATCCAGGTGTGTGTGATCTATTTTTAACCCAGGTGTGTGTGATCAGTCCTTACCCAGGTGTGTGTGATCAGTCCTTACCCAGGTGTGTGTGATCTATTTTTAATCCAGGTGTGTGTGATCAGTCCTTATCCAGGTGTGTGTGATCAGTCCTTATCCAGGTGTGTGTGATCTATCCTTAACCCAGGTGTGTGTGATCAGTCCTTATCCAGGTGTGTGTGATCAGCCCTTATCCAGGTGTGTGTGATCTATCCTTAACCCAGGTGTGTGTGATCAGTCCTTATCCAGGTGTGTGTGATCTATCCTTAACCCAGGTGTGTGTGATCAGTCCTTAACCCAGGTGTGTGTGATCAGTCCTTATCCCAGGTGTGTGTGATCATTCCTTACCCAGGTGTGTGTGATCAGTCCTTATCCAGGTGTGTGTGATCTATCCTTAACCCAGGTGTGTGTGATCATTCCTTATCCAGGTGTGTGTGATCAGTCCTTAACCCAGGTGTGTGTGATCAGTCCTTAACCCAGGTGTGTGTGTGAGATCAGTCCTTAACCCAGGTGTGTGTGGTCAATCCTTAACCCAGGTGTCCTGGAGGCTCCGTCGGATGCAGCCTGATCCTGGCTCACTGGGCCATGAGCCTCATTTCAAGATTCTGTTTGGGTAGAGATGGACATCAGGAACTCCTGGCTTCCAGGTTTCCTGGCCACAGTCATTCCTTCTCCAGCCTGTGTCACAGAATTCCTGAAGACGCCCAAGTCTTTGAGAAAACGGACACGAGTTGCCCCACCAGGGAGAATCCCGGCTCTAGGGATGGAAATGTCTGTGGCCCTCTGAGCAGGCACGGGGGTCCCCAATAAAGGCAAGGCACGAGAAGTGTTCTGCACACGTGCACACTCATGCTCAGAGCAGCAGTAGTCACAAGGGCAACAGCAGAGCATCAGTGGATGAATCACAATCAACTGTGGCCTCCCTGGCTCTGGAACACCAGCCAGCCTCAGAAGGGAGGACCTCCTGTCACAGGCTGCAACGTGGGTGAGCCTGGAGGGCGTGTGCCGATTCCACAGAGACGAGGTGTTCAGAGGAGTCCAGCGCAGACTGTAGAGGGGGGAGCCGGGGATGCAGGGAGAAGGGGTGGGCGCTGGTCCTGGCAGGGTGGCCTGTGGGTTTGGGATGCTGAAGAGCGTTCTGAGATGGGTGTGGTGATGGTTTCACTCTCTGGGAGACTCTGAACCATTCACGTGGGAAACGGCTAAAATGGCAAATTTTACACGGTGTGCATTTTACCACAACTTCAAAATAAAACAGGCTTGTTACTCTCCAGGTCTGGCCTGGCTTCCACTTGCTGCCCAGGTCTGCCCTGAAGCAGCCTCGCTCTGGTTCCCAGACATCCAGGAAAGAGCAGAGCTCACCGTCCTGGCTGCTTACCGAGCAAAGCCTGCTTCCTGTGTGCCGGCAGGTGAGTCCCATCCAAGTGCACCTGCAGCCTCCCTGGCCCTCAGAGCAGCAGAGACCGTGGCTTTGGGGCAGCCCCTCAGGGAAACTCAGATCCTCAGCTTTTCACTGGGGCCACCCAGGGATAGTCATTAGCATGAGGCTTCCAGCTGCGCTGATCCAGAAACCAAAACCCTGTCCCCACAGGGTCATGCCCATAGTCACGGGTCCAGGCCACACTACCGTGCACATGGGGCGCCCCAGTCCTGCCTCACTGAGTGCCATCGTGTGATCATGGAAGGAGCATTGACTGAGCCCCTGCTGCAGGCCAGCACTGTTCAGGTACTGATGTGCTCAGTAGTGTCCTGTGCCTCCCATTTTATGGATAAGACAACTGAGGCACAGAAAAGAGAAACGGGCAGCACCCCACAGCACTTGGCCACAGAGATGTTATCCCAGACTACATCCAAAGACTAAGGAGCGAGGGTCTTGGCCAGGCTCACACTGATGGCACTTACCCTGGCTCCTCGTGGTCCCAGCTCTCGTAACTAAACCCATTCCCCCTCCATAGCACGGGCACATGGAACACTGTCGGCACCACCGCAGGCACCTTTCCTACCCAAGCCACAGATTCGCCTCTGCATAGCAAGGGGGTGAGCAAGTCCAGATGGCCCTTGGCAGGCAGCAGGGGGGACACCTGGGTGCTGCTGCCCCCTACTGGCCCGCCTGCGCAAGGCCTCAGGCTCACCTGGCCTAGGCCCTGCCGCCATTTTCCAGGGCTCACAGTAGAAAAAGAATCCCTGCAGACAGCCTTCACTCAGTTCTGAGGATTCACAATGGAGAGCTCCTCTTGCCACTGCTAATTAGTGTCCCCTGGGAAGTGGGTGGAGATGCTGTGAGTGGATCTCACCAGCTTCCTTTCTGTGGCCTCCTCCCTGGTCATGAGCTGTCTCCCCTCATCTGAGGCAGAGTTTCCAATAGGCAGAGCTGAGGCCTGTCAGAAATGGAGCAGCCAGTCACCTGTGGCCACCCAAATCAATACTCCCTAATTATATTAGTCTGAAATGTGTATGACCCACAGGAGATAAACTTGTCCTTCCATTAAAATTTCCCCTCTTTATGTTTACATTCAGAGAGGTTTCCTGAACTAGACTACTTGAGAAGTAAAATGGATTCATTTAAAATTTAGATGATCAGCTACGTGTGGGGCCACACCTATAATCCCAGTGGCTCAGGAGTTTGAGACAGGAGGATAGCAAGTTCAAAGCCAGCCTCAGCAATGGTGAGGCACTAATCAACTCTGTCTCTAAATAAAATACAAAATAGGGCTCAGGATGTGGCTCAGTGGTTGAATGTCCCTGAGTTCAATCCCTAGTACCATGAAAAAAAGAAAAGAAAAAAATTTAGATGATGAACTAGTAGGTTTCTTGTTTCTGCATGAGTTAAATCCAGAAATTTTGTTAACTAACTGCTAAGCTCAGTCCTCAGTCTGCCAGCTGGTGTCAAGTCTCTTGGCCTCTAGGCTAGACCAAGCAACTGAAAGCAAATCATATACAAACTACAGAAGTCGGTCAGGACTGGTAGAGATTTTTTTTCCACTCATGATTTTTGAAGTGTTGAAAATGTTATGACAGTTCCATGACTAAATACATTTATCAAACTGAAATGATATGATTTGCAGATAGGATTAAAAAGCAAAACACAACTACATGTTGTTTGCAAGAAACACACCTTATAAGTAAAGACACTCACAAGCTGAAAAGATAGAAAATAATATTCCATGCAAATGGGGCTTAAAGCAAGCAGGAGTAGCTACTCTCATATGCAGAAAAGTATACTTCAAGCCAAAATGAGTCAGAAAAGATAATGGAGGTCACTACATATTGGTAAAGGAAACATTCCAACAAGAATATATAATATCAGTGAATATTTACACATTGAATGCCAGGAACCAATTGCATAAAACAAACACTACATGAAATTAAGGCTCAACTATATCCCAATAAAATAATATTAAATGGTTTCAATACACCTTTCTCACCAACAGAGTGGTCACCCAGACACAAAGATACTTCAGACCTAGAATATATTAAAAATCAAATAAACTTAATAGACATTTACATAATACTTAATCCAATAAGAGGTTAATACATTTTCTTTTCAGCTACTTATAGAACTTTCTCCAAAATATATTGTAAATATTTAGCGAGTCTTAAAAAATACAATACCTTGCAAAACAGATCATAATGGAATGAATTTAAAAATCAACAGCAAAAAAGAAAATTACAGAGACTAGATAAACACATGAGATTGAAAAATACACTTTGAGTGATAAATGGGATACCAAAGAAGTTGAGGGGAAATTTTAAACTTCTTAGAATCAAAGGAGAACAGAAATAACAACATGCCATAATCTCTGCAACACCATGAAGTTGATCCTAAGAGGAAAGCTTATAGTTGTGAATGCCTAAACTTCAACAAATCAAAAAAGATCCCAAATAAATAACCTAATTGTACATTTCAAGATTTGTAAAAATAAGAATAAGCCAATTCCAAACCAATAGAAGGAAGAAAATAATAAGTATCATGGCTAAAATTAATTAACTAGATAATTTTTTATATCCATAGAGTTGATATTTTGAAAAGACAAAAAAAAAAAGATTCTTAAACCCTTAGCCAAACTAAAAAAGAGAGAAGACCCAAACTAGCAAAATTTGTGATGAAAAAGGAGATATCATAACAGACATCACTGAAATCCAGAGGATCACTAAGGACTATTTTGATAACTTATATTCCAAATAAACTGGCAAATCTAGAAAAAAAAGGGATAGGTTTCTAAACACATACAATTAAAACTTTAACTGACCAACAACAAGCAGTGAGAATTGAAACAGTTATAAAAAGCACTTCAATAAAGAAAACCGCAGACCAGATGGATTCTTAACTGAGTTCTACCAGATCCTTAAGGAAGAATTCATGCCAATGCTCCTCAAATTATTTCATGAAGCAGAAGAGGAGGGAATACCCCACTCTATAAAGTTATTATCACACTGATACTAAAAATAGATAGGGACACATCAAAGAACAAAAAGTGCAAAAATCCTTAATAAAATATAAGCAATTCAAATAAAAAACACATGATAAAGATTACACACCATGATTAAGTGGGTTTCATTCCAGGGATGTAAGGTTAGTTCAACATATGCAAATCCATAAATATAGTACATCATATAAATAGAACCAAGGACAAAAATCACATGATCTAAATAAATGCATAAAAGGCCTTTGACAAAATTCAGCACCCATTCGGGATTTTTTTTAAATGAAGAAATCAGAGGTAGGCTAATATCCCCCAAGGCTTTATATGACAAACCTGAGTCCAACACCGTACTGAATAGGAAAAAGCCGAAAGCATTTCCTCTAAAATCAGCAACAAGACCAGGATTTCCTTTCTCACAAACCTGTACAAGAGAGTACTTAAAACTTTAGCCAGAGCAGTTAGGCGAGAAAGTAAATAAAAGGGATACAATCAGGAAAGAAAAACATCAGATTATCACTGTTCACAGACGATATGACCCTTGTTATGGTTTGGATGTGAGGTGTCCCCAAAAAGCTCACATGTGAAACAATGCGAGAAAGATTGGAGGAGAAATAACTGGGTTGGAGCCTGCACCTAATTAGTGAATTAATCCCCTGATAGGGATTAACTGAGTGGTAACTGAAGTGGTGGGGTGTGGCTGGAGGAGGTGGAATTGGGGTGTGGCTTGGGGATGTAGATTTGTATCTGGCGAGTGGTCTCTCTCTCTCTCTCTCTCTCTCTCTCTCTCTCTCTCTCTCTCTCTCTCTCTCTCTCTCTCCCTCCTTCCCTCTCTCTCTCTCCCTCCCTCCCTCCCTCCCTCCCTCTCTCTCTCTCTCTCCCTCCCTCCCTCCCTCCCTCCCTCCCTCTCTCTCTCTCTCTCTCTCTCTCTCTCCCTCCCCCCCTCTCCGATCATCATGTGAACAGCTTCCCCATGCCACACTCCTCCACCATGATGTCCTACCTCACCTTGAGCCCCAAGGAATGGAACCAACCTTCTAGGGACCAAAATCTCTGAAACCATGAGCCTCTGAGTCAACCTTTCCTCCTTTACGTTTGTTCTGGTCGGGCCTTTTAGTCACAGCAGCGAGATAACTGACTAAAACAACCCTGTACCTAGAAGATCCCAAAAGTTCCACCAGAAGACTTTTGGACTGATGAACAAACTCAGCAAAGTAACAAGATACAAAATCAACACACAAAAATCAATAGCTGGGCTGGGGACGTAGCTCATGGGTAGAGTGCTTGCCTCCCGTGCACAAGGCCCTTGTTCAATCTCCAGCACTATTTAAAAAAAAAATCAATAGCTTTTCTATACACCAATAATGAATCTACTGAAAAATAAATCAGGAAAAAAATTATTTACAATAGTCCCCCACAGTAAAATGCCATATCCTCCCATCTAAAGATCTCAATATTATCTAAAGGCCCATGATTCCCAAGTTCCATTCCCCACCAGGCTTTTTCCCCAATGGTAGATGTATTCCCAGCTGCCTACTCGATGCCTCCCTTGGACATACAAGGCACAACTCAACTTTTAAAAGTCTAAAGTCCTGGTTTTGCACCCCAGCCCTGCCTCTCCCACCGTTGTCCTCTGCTCAGTCACACTTCAGCTGCTCCTCCCACGCCACTAGGAGGCGCCCTGGTGCTGCTTGCTCACACCCACTTCCCATCCCTCTGGGAATCCTGGCTTCTCCATCTTCAAAACGCACACAGATTCCAAATTCCTCTCATTCATCTGGGCCACCAATCCTTTCTTGAATTGTCACTGCTGCATCCTGGTGCTTGGAACAAGGGTTACTGATTGAGTTCTTGAATCAATCATGGTATGCTCTTTGCTCTGCACCTCTCCTTCACCCCTGTCCTGCTGTGTTGGTCTCTCCTCACCCAGCAAGCCTCCTTCCACCTCTGGAAGTCATGCACCATTCTAAACCAGGCAGTCTCACCTGTTCCAGGAAATCTCCAGAATAAATCCCAAACGCAGGATCATTGTGTGTGACTCCTTTGCCACCTGCATATCATCTCTCCCACCCTTACCTGTCATCGTGCATTAAAAAATGCTCTCTAGACACACTGCCTAGTCATCTCTTCACCACAATACAAAACCCTGCAGGGAGGGATTGCCTGGTGTCACTGTCTCTGCTCTCCACCTTCTGAAGGTGTCCAGAACCAAAAAGGCACTGAGCTCACAGCGGTGAAATATGACAATTCCCTTTTGCTCCAGCACATACTTGTGGGAACCCCTGAACTCAGGGCTTAGGGGCCACTCAGGAAGAGTTACCCTCAGCACAAGGACCAAGTCCCTGCAACCCTAGCCCATCTGGCAAAGTACCACCACCCTCCCAGCAGCCTTGTCCAGCTGGTAGGATGGGTGAGACCATGGGATAGCCATGACATGAGGGAACAGCCCCACAGCCCATCGGCCTAAGAACCACAGATTTTCACACAAACGTGCAGGTCTGACACATCCAGCTGTGCAGGGAAGTGCAAGGAGTGTCCTCTCCTGCGTGTGCTCCCTCCTTGGATCCCACCCAGCTTCCTCTCCAGTCTGAACCACCATGGAGGGCTGACAATGCTGCCCATTTATCTGCTGGGCTGGACTTGGACATCCACCTCCTGGATTGTCACGAAGGGAATTTTGGTGTCCCGTGTGACCTTGTTTGGTGTCTGAACGTCTTCTTGGAGATACATGGAATTATAGTTTATTCTCTACATGGAAGCAGCTGGACTCCCATGCCCTACTCCGGTTTTTTGTCCTTTGCAAGCTAAAAACTCAGGAAGGTCACAAGGGAATGAAACTAGGAACCAATCACAGCCTAAACACAACCCACCTCCAGGAAGGCAGCCTCTCGGAGAGGGCAGAACTGAGTCCGCAGAGCAATGGTGAGCGCCATTCCGAGGTGAGACTCCTGGGGATGGCTGCACAGACTCTGATTGTTGACTTGTGCTTCCTCCCAGCACCCTCCCTCACCCCCGACAGAGAGGAGCTTCAAGGCAGAATACATTTGAATGGCAAAATAATTTATGCTTCATTAGGGTGCTGGATTTAAAATTAGACGTCTACATGCATAATCACAGGGATTGCTTAATCTCATTGTTCTGCCACGTATTAGCTGCTCTTCTTAGAGGTCTGTGACACTGGGGTGGGCTACTTACTCCCAGGTCCCTGTCCTCTCGCACCATATACTGTGCCTTCCTAAAACCACCCTCTGTTCACTTCACAGTCTTCCTCCAAAAGTGGACAGCCAACCTCTGGCTTCCGGGGCCTGACCCGCTTCCCATGTCCTCTCCCCAGGGCTCCATGGTCACAGCCATGCCCTCCACTCCTGATGGCCCCTCTGCACACTGTCCTCCTCCACTTGCCTTTGTTCACGCTGCTCCCTCCATCTGGACAAAAGCACTTCTGCCTTCCAAAATTCAGTGCATCCCCTCAGACCCAATTCAAGAGCCACCTGCCCGTCAATTCTTGGATCGTGATGGTAAGAAGTCACCTCTCCACCACCACCACTCATAGCCGTCCAGCTCCTTGGTAACCCTGTCTTCTCTCCTCCCCAGACCAGATGGCCCTGGAGACCGGGAGCCTTGTGTAGGCCTTTCTAGTCTGTGGAAGGGGTTCACCAGAGGACTGTTTTAGGCGTCGTAGGACAACTGAAAGATGGCCATGCCTTCCTAACCCTTTGGCATTGATTAGAGAAGACAGGGTGTGATGGACTCAGCCCAGGACCTTCCCTTATTGGAGATGCTACTAAAGTCCACAGGCTCTCGTTGCCATTCGCCCATTTCCTCTCATTCCTCGTGGACTCCCCTCCCACCAGCCTCCAGCTCAAGCTCTCTACCCAACCACCTCTCCCCTCTCCTCAACAAAAGACCTTTGACTCTTACTTCACCAGAAGACAGGACACCCTTAGGCATCCTCCCTCACCAACCTGCATCTGTGACCTCACACTGTCACAGCCTCCTCCCACCAGTGCCTCCTGCTCTGGCTGAGGCCAGGGCCCACAGCCTCCCAGACCACCAGCCATCTACTCCGTTGCAGCCTCCTCTGCCTGTGTGCTCTCATTACAATGAAGTTCTTCCCTCTAAGCTTTTACCTCTTGAAATACGAGCAGGTTAAAGTCTGGAAGCCCACGATGACTGGTCTCCCCTTTCCTCCCGGTCTTCTCAGCCTTCACTCCGTCTCCTATGCACTTCTTAGCAAAGTTCAGCTTGCTGTCTGCCCCGGGGCTCTGCCTAACTTGCCTCTCTGCATTTTAGACCCTCTGAACTGCTCTGGACCTTCTGCTCCAGCCCAGGACTCCCTAGGCCCCACCATCCCCTCCACCCTGGGTTGCATATGGCGCCCCCTCCTCTGCTTTTCCTGTGGCCTCCTTTCCTCTCCGTGCCTCTGAGTGTCACAGTGCCTGTGACCCCGTCCTTAGCCTCTTCTCTCCCATTCTGTGTGTCCTGGGTGCTCTCCAAGAGTCCCATCCTCCTGGCCCGGTTGACTCTTCCAGCCCAGAGTCCTCGCCAACAGCCTGGACCCACCCACCCACTCAGGGTCTTCACACTCCGGAGTTCACCCTGAGCTCACCCTTACTGCCAGCAGCCCCCTCCTCGGGGCTCCTCGGTCACATGGCCCCTGACACTACTGCACCGTTGTCCCTTCTATTTCTCTGGTCATTGCTCATCTCTCTCCAGCAAAGCTCAGCTCAACCAGCTGTCTGCATCAGACTAGTGACCCATTGATCCACCATCTACAACCAAAGCTGGGCCACACCGTGGGAACCTTCAGAACCGAGAGCAAGCAGAAAGGCCAGAGTCTCCGGCAGCCAATTAGGGTGGCCTGGAGCTGCCATCCCACATAACAGGTGTTTCCACTGGGGACCTTCACTATGAGCAGTCCAGAGGCCGAGGGGCTTCTCCTGTGACTGGGAGGCCCCAGAGGCGTTGGCCCCTCTCTCTCATCCATAGACCTCCTTCCCGGGGACCCTTTCTTGGACATTCTGATTCATTCAGGCATTTGAGAGCCAAGTCCTACTGAGGTAAAAACCATTCTCTCTTTTTTGTAACATTTTATGTAAAGTGGATAAAAACTGATCCATAGTATATTTTTCTATAAAAGAAATAGGTGTTCATTATAGAAAAATACAGACAAGTTAACAGGATAAAATAAAATGCATTCTTCAATGTTTTTCTCTAAATAATAATGTTTTTTACAAATTTAAGATATAGCGTGCATTCAGTTCTGAAACTAGATTTTCCCTAAACTGTATACAAATTTCCATACCATTAAGTGTTCCACCATCACAGCATTTTCATGTCTACATGGAACCTCACTGAATCAATGCACCATAATTTGTTTAACCAATTCAGTCTTCTTGGATATTTAAGTTGCTTCCAGTTAGCAGGGGCTCATCACATGGCCCCTGCTAAAGACAAATTCCACTATAAAAAGCACCTACATTCCTCCAAATGACAATTTTTCATCTTCAACAATTTGAAGACCCAATATTCCCTGAGGACTATTTCACATTGTCTTCCCGGCTGCGCACTGACCCCCACACCCACACCGCGCTTCCAAGGACAGCCACTTGGTGCTTCTGAAGAGCCTCTTTGACTCACTCCTCAAAGTTTTCTGAACTTTTCTCATAAATGTATTCTTAAAAAGTAGTCTTTTTTTTTTTAAAGAGAGAATGAGAGAGGAGAGAGAGAGAAAGAGAGAGAGAGAGAGAGAGAGAGAAATTTTAATATTTATTTCTTAGTTCTCGGCAGACACAACATCTTTGTTGGTATGTGGTGCTGAGGATCGAACCAGGGCCGCACGCATGCCAGGCGAGCGCGCTACCGCCTGAGCCACATTCCCAGCCCTTAAAAAGTAGTCTTGAGGGCCAGGAGTGGAGCTCAGTGGTAGGACACATGCCCACTCCATGTGAGGCCCAGGTTCATCTTCAGCAACAATAAATAAATAGCACACCACAAAGGTAATATTTTCTTGTAGAAAACTGACAAAATACAGATACTCATTTAACAATAACCACTTTAAATATTTGGAATCTGTCCGTCTCATTTTCCTTTAAGCATAATTTCATTTGTATTTACCAAAAATAAAATCATGCTATATATTCTACATTCCAGAAAATTGTTACTCACCAGAAATATATGTAAAGAATCCAGAAGGGGCCATTACTCAGCACACAAATACATTGTTAAACTTTTGTCAATGTAATATCCTCTTTTAATTTGCATTTTCCTAAGTGTCAGTGATATTTAACATTAAGAGGATTTGTTGGAATTTTAGCTTCCTTTTTGTGTATTGGCTATTAGGATCCTCGGCCTCTTTTGCCCAGAATTTTTTTCTCACCATTTCTACACCTTAAGGATAATTGTAGTAGCTCTATAACATATTTTGCCATTTGATAAAGCAGATTTCTTCCAACATTTTTCTTTTATTACATTTCCTGAACACTGGTGTGACTCTTTTTCCAAGATTCCTTCCTCCACCTTTTACTCAATTTTCTAATTTTACAGGTTTATAGAAAACTATTAATTTTGTTATTTGGGATGATAATAGGCTAGTTTACTGAATATTTTTACAAGTTCTAAATAATATTTTTTATATTGATTTGTATAAATTTTCTAAATAGATAGTTGTGTCATCTACAGATAATAATTAATCATTTTGATTTTTAAAAAATATATGATATTTTTGTTCCTTTTTCCTATCCTATTACAATGGCTAAAGCTTCTCAAAGAGTATAGAATACTGATGAGGGTACCTTTGATCTCATGTTTCCATTTGTAAAAAGTTGCATTTTTAGGATGCACCTAATCTCCTTCTAACCTCTCACACATTCCCTCTTGGGAGCATTTTATTGGTACCTTGAGAAGAAAGAGTTTGCTTGCATGTCTTAGCCCCTTCTGGAGTCTTTGGATCTGTTGTTAAGAAGAGGCATCCTCTGGTCTCTCTGCTTCCCAGGAGGGGGTCAATCATAGCTGTATGTGGGTGGAGGAAGAAGGGTCAGAGCTGTCAGTGTCTGTGTAGGTTGTCTAATTCAGAGATTGTTAGCAAGCTCCTTTGGCTTCAGATCTAAAGCCACATTCTGCAGTTGGCTTCATCAGTAATGAAGTTGACATTTGACCCCCTGTGTCTGAGGACTCCTTTCAATTGATTCCAAACTGAGACAAGGAACAAGTGGTAACGGCAAGCTTGCTTGCTTCCTTTTGGCATAGTAAAAATATCTCTGTTGCATCATTAAATTGGATGTTGGCTGTTACTTTTAGAAAGATAATCTCTAATCATGCAAGAAAGTATGCTTTCATTCTGTCCAAATCAAAGTTGTAATAAGAAATGGGTATCAGGTGTTGTCGAATATTGTTTTAGCATCTATTGAGATGATCAGACTGTTTTCTCCTTTGGTATATATGAGACAAAATGTATTAGTAAATTTTTTAAAACTATTAAAATATTTTAAAGCTAAAGAATTTTGCAATCCTAAATAAATTCTATTTTGTCACATGTATTATTCTTTCAACATATTACTGGATTTTATTTTTCAATATTTCATACAGGATCTTTATACTTTTATTGGTAATTGATATTGGTCTAGCTTTATTTGTTGTTATTGCTGATTGCCATTATCTCTGCTGTGTTTTATTTTAACTTTTTAGGAATATTTCTTTGACAGACTTTTTTTAGTGTCTTCAATAAAATTGTTGTATTTTAGTTTTCTACTATTTTCCTTGTTCAGCTTTCATGTCTATTTATTTTTCTGAAAGATCATCCATTTCATTGAGACTTTCAAATGAAATAGAATATATTTTCTTGAAGATTTAAATTTTTACTCACTAATTATGACCTCTTTTTTCCTGAAGGTTATACATTTATGCCCATTCTTTTGGTTTTTGATTGACTTTTTTTTACATTTACCTTTCAAAATAATGTTGAATTTTTCAATCATCTTGATGAATTTTCTATTTATTCTATTCTTTTTAAAAATTTATTAGTTGTCTATTCTTGTTTTCTTAGTTTTATCTCAGTATTATTTTCCTCTGTTGTTGAGGTGAAAGTTTAGTTCCTTTATCTCCCTTCTTTCTTGTCTCACAATAAAGGCATTTAAGGCTATGAATTTTCTTCTAAAGACAACTTTGGCTACCTCCTACAAATGTTGTTGTATTGAAATTAAATTTTTTCTGATGACTAATTTGAATTCTCCTACAATGTATTAGTTACTTATTTAAAACCCTTTTGTTTCTTCTAATACCTAAATACTTTGATAATTCTATCTTTCCCTAAGAGTGTTGTTATAGTTTCACTTTACTCACTCATGGTCAGAGAATATAAATTTTCTTTGGAATTTTATCACCAAATTTATTACCACTGCCCAGCACACTGCGGAATTTTCACTAATTTCCATCCCATCTTATCTTGGTCAGGAGTCCTTTTTCTTCACACTACTCTCCCACTGCAAGTCTCTTGTTCTCATTCTCCTGTGTCTTCTCTTCTATCCCATTGGTTTTAAAGTATGTTTTGATGCCAATTCTTAATGTTTCAAATTGGTGTGTAGGAGCTCTCTTTAGTAGGATTTTTACCCAGGCCCTAAAAGTTAGTTGCTCACAAATGACAAGTGAATGGGGGGAATAGGGTAGAAGAGGAAGTTCTGGGAACATCAAGTATCATCCAAACCAGATGCCCAATGACCCGTAGATTGACCTTTGATGCAAAGGTCTAGAAGGTCAGCTAAGGACTTCTCAGTCATGAGTCAGTCCCCATTGAGTCTTCCACGTTGGCAACAGAAAATGTTACTCTTCTAGTCTGTCTGGGGGAGACCATTACCCACATCTCAGCCTCCCCCAGCTCCAACTTTCTGGTTTCAAAGTGTAGAGAAATTCTCAATGAAAAACCCTCAGAATATTTTGGTCTGATGCCTGGTTCAACTGTTTCTTCTCTTGAGACAATCTCTCTTTTATTCTTTTTGTTTCATTAAGTGGGAGATGCATACAGAAAAGCATGCATCTTCCCACACTAAATAACTGCTAGTGGATACGATATTAACATACAAAATCAATAGCTTTACTAAACTCCAACAAAGAAAGTTCTGAGAAATAAATCAGCAAGACAATCCTATTCACAATAATCTCAAAAAAATAAAATAAAATAAAATACTTGGAAGTAAATCTAACCAAAGAGTTGAAACACCTTGACAGTGAAATTACAGACACTTGAAGAAAGATATTGAACAAGACCTCAAAAGACGGAAAGACCTCCCATGTTTATGGAATTGGCAAATTAATATTGTCAAAATGGCTATACTTCTAAAAGTGTATATAGATTCAATGCAATCCCCATCAAAATGCCAATGACAGTCTTCGTATGACTAGGAAAAGCAGTCCTAAAACTCATTTGAAAGAATAAAATATCTAGAACAGTGTACACTGCAGGTCTGCAGTAATAAACAGCATGGTATTGGCATCAAAACATACTTTAAAACCAATGGGATAGAATAGAAGACGCAGAGACAAATTATTATGGTTTAGATATTCAGTGACCCAAAAGCTCATGTGTGAGACCATGCAAGAAAGTTCAGAGGTGAAATGCTTGGGTTGTGAGAGCTTTGACATCATCCATGCATTAGTTCACTGTTGGAGATTAACTGGATGGTGTTGTACACAGGTAGGATGTGGCTGGAGGAGGACGTCCCTGGGGCCCTGCCTTTGGGATCTGTTTTTGTCCCTGGTAACGCGCACTCGCTATGCTCCTTCCTGTCACGTCCTAAGCTGTTTTCCTCAGCCACAGCCTTCCACCTTGATGTTCTGCTTCACTTCAGCACAGAGCAAAGGAGTCCTTTGCTCTGGACTGAGACCTCTGAAGAAATAAAATGTATCCACTAGCAGTTATTTAGTGTGGGAAGATGCATGCTTTTCTGAAGCCATGAGCCCCAGATAAACTTATCCTCCCCTAAGAGAGGAAGATTGTTCTTGTCAGATCATTTGGTCAAAGCAGCAAGAAGATGGCTAAAACACAAACCCACATAGGTACAGTAATCTGATACCTAACAAAGGTGCCAAAAAACATGTTGGAGAAAAGAGAGCCTTCTTAACAAATAGTGCTGGGAAAACTGGAAATCCATATGTAGAAGAATGAACTAGGTCCTTGTGTCACCCTGCACAAAAGTCAACTCAAAGTGGAACCAAGACCTAGGAATCAGACCAGAAAATTTGTAACTACTAGAAGAAAACAAGGTCAACAGTCCAACATATTGGTGCAAGCACCAACTTCCTTAACAAGACCCCAAAAACTTAAGAAATAAAACCAAGGATCAATATGTAGGACAGCATTGAATTTAAAAACTTCTGCAAAGCTAGGTGTGATGGCACACACCTGTAACCCAGCAACTCAGGAGGCTGAGGCAGGAAAATCCAAGTTTGAGGCCAACCTCAGCAATTTTGCAAGGCCCCGAGCAACTTAATAAAACCCTTTTTCATAATCTTTTTTTAAATGTAAGGAGTTTGGAGATATAGTTTGATGGTAAAATGCCCCTGGATTCAACAATCCTTAATGAAGGAAAAAAAAAAAAAAAACTTCTTCACAGCAAAGGAAGCAATGAAGAGTGTGAAGAGAGAGTTTGTGGGATGAAAGAAAATCTTTGCCAGCTACTCCTCTGATAGGGGATTTATATCCGTAACATAAACAGAACCCAAAACACACAAAAAATCCATAAATGAACAAAAGAACTAGAGACATTTCTCAAAAGAAGAAATACAAATACATTTTTTAAAAGTTCAGTATCCCTAGCAATCAGGGAAATGCAAATCAAAATTACATTGAGATTTCATCTCACTCCAGTTAGAATGGCATCATCATCATCAAGAATACAAATAATATCAAATGCCAGTGAGGCTGGGGGTAAAATGTACACCCATACACTGTGATGGGCTTCAAATTCACCACATTAGAAAGCAGTATGGAGAGACCTTAAGACTAGGAATGGAACCACCATATGACTCAGATATCCCACTCCTTGCTATTGATCCAAAAGAACCAATCTCAGCATTCTATATAGTGGTATACACACATCAATGCTTATAGCAGCACAGTATGCAATAGCCAAGATACAGAATCAGCGCAAATGCCTGTCAACAGCTGAATGGATAAAGAAAATGCGGTATCTATACACAAGGAAGTTTCACTCAGCCATAAAGAAGGAAATATGGCATTTGCTGGTAAATGGGTGGAACTGGTGACTTCCACCTTTATGTGTATCTAGAAAGCACCAATTTAAATAAATAAATAGGAAGACCATTAGAGTAAAGAAAGAGAACAGGGAGAGAGGGGAGGTGAAGAAAAGAAGTACTAGGGACCAAGTAGAGCACATTATTCCATTCATGTTTGATTATGTCAAAATGAACCCATTACATACAACAGTAATGCAGTGATATTAGTGAATCATTGAAAACATCTACCCACACTAAATAACTGCTGGTGAATCATCACAAACACCCTGGGACCTGTTCAAGAAATGAAGTGCCACCAGGATTTGCTCATACTTCTGTCCCCGCCTGCTGTATCGTCTCTCCTGCAAAAGCTATCACTGTCGTGACTTCCATCGCTGTAGTCTAGTTTTGCCTGTTTTTAATCTTAATATAAACACTATCATATTCAAGTGTCTGCGAGAGCCGTCCACCTGCTGCAAGTCCCTGTAGAATATGAAGCTCCGCTGCTGCCCGGGTCTGTTGTAGAGCACACCATGGCTTATTTAGCCGTTCTATTGGCGGTGGATATTGGGATGGCTTCTAGTTTGGAGCTGTTGGACAACATTGCTGTGAAGATCTTGCGTGCCTTGGACATGTGAACATATTTCTGTTGGGCCTTTCCCAATTGGGGAGTAACTGGATATAAATATCTTCAACCTGAATATATAACCCCACTTTTCCCAATTGATTGCACCAGTTTATACCCTAGCAGTACATGGAAGTCACATCACTTCTAACCCTTAAAAACACTGGCCTTGGGGCTGGGGTGGTCGCTCAGTAGTAGAGGGCTTGCCTAGCATGTGTGAGGCACTGGGTTCTATCCTTAGCATCACATATAAGTAAATAAAAACTAAAGGTCCATCAACAACTAAAAAATAAAGTAAAATAAAAAACACTGGCCTCCTTTAGGCTGTACTTCAACCTCAGGATTCCCTCTTCGTGCCACTGTCCACGCACACGGTCTGGCCTGGGTCCACTAGTCTATTTATTGCTCTGCTGGTCTATTCCTGTGCCAATACCACGTGGTCTTAATGACTGTGGCTTAACATGAAGTCTGAATTTCCATTACAGTAAATTGTCTCAGCTTGTTTTATCACCACAATGGCTTTGTTATTTTCATTCCTAATCTTGTTCTTCATTCTTATTCTGTTTAAATTTTAGAATCAGCTTATCAAGTTACAGTTTTTTAAAAAGGCCACATTTGGGTTTGGGTGGGGATATGTTAAGTCTATGGATCAATTTGGGGGCATGGGAACATGTAAGTATATGACATATAGACATATTATATTATACATATGGAGATACACAGATTACCCAGATTTATCTCTGTGAAGCATTTGTAGCCACAAATGTAGCTCAGTGGTCAAGGCGTGGGGTGCTGGCTCCAGCATGCTCCTTTCTGGACTGCCTGCTCATTGGCTCACTGGGAGCAGCTCATGTCCCCTGCCACCATCTCTCTCTGCACTTCCCTTACTTCTCAGGTGCCACAAGGGCAGCAATCCACCGAGAGAGCAAATGCCAGCTTCCCTCTGCAGGCTGCCGCCATCCCTGAGCGAGTCACCCTCGTCGGCTCTGGACAGTGTCTGTCTACGCCTCCTCTGCAGGGAGAGAAAGAGAAACCTCCCCCTGGGACTCCAAACTCCAGAAAAAGCCGACTTCCTCTCCCCCTCGGAAGCGGGGTCTCCCAGCCAGGTGTGGAGGCTCTGGGTCCTCCCTTTCAGAAAGAGGCTGACTCCCACCTGCAGGCAGCTCTGCACCTGGAGGGGGCTGACCCTCGTTCTCAGCCAGGGCCTCTGATGCACTCAAATCACTTCCTTGATTATCGTTCTCTTTATTGTTCCCCGGACATTTTTTTTTCTTTTTTGACAACTGTTTAGCTCAGGTGTGTGCTATAACAAAGGACGACAGACCGAATAATCTTGTTTTAATATTTATTTTTTAGCTCTAGGTGGACAGAACATCTTTATTTTATGTGGTGCGGAGGATCAAACCCAGTGCCTCACCATGCTAGGCGAGCCACAACCCGAGACCCCCAGACCGAGTGATCCTGAGACAACAGGATTGATCTCCTTACGGTTCTTGAGACTGGGGTGTCCGAGACCAAGGTGCTAGCAATTTGGTGTCTGGTGAGGGCGGCTCTCTGCTTCCGAGACAGTGCCTTGTGGTGTCCCCGGCCTGGTGGGAAGAGCAGAAGAGAAAGGACCTTGCTAGCTCTCCAGCCCTTTTATCATCACTCAACTCCTTGTGAGGACTTTGCCCCCATAACCTAAACCCTTCAAACCAGAAATTAAATTCCAACGTATGAATTTTAGGGAACACATTCAGTTCATAACATGGACTGTTCTTTAAACTCTATCCCAATTCCTAAATGTTTTATTTCATACAACTGAAATAATTCTTAAAGTGTTTTCCAGGAGATAATGTGTTTGAAATATTTCCTGAGTCCCTACATGTCTGAGAACCTCCTTCTGGTGTCCCAACACGGGAACATTAGATTAGCCGAGAAAAGAGTTCTTGGGTTATAACATTTTGCCCTTCAAACTTTGCAGGCATTTCTCCGTTGCTTTGACCCACTTTTGATGGGAAGAAACCTGCTTCCAACTAGAGAATCTGGTTTTTCTTCTGTGAGGTAGGAATTGTTCCTTTCTCCTGGAAATACCAAAATGTCCTCAGAATGTGTTCAAATATGTTTCCCTCTTTCAAAGAATATCTTGAAGAATACCTTTCATTTAAAGACAGCTCTTAATTTCTAGAAGTTTTGGAAGGAGTTCTGATTTAGAGAAAAAGACTTCCTTCTCAGGGAACCTGTCTTCTCTGCTGGGCCGCCGTGGTGAAACTCGGGTACCACGGACTGGGTGGCGGGAGCACCGACGTGGGGCTCAGGGCTCTGCAGGCCCAGGATCGCGGCCGGCCTGGCTCTGAGGCCTCGTCCCTCGGCTCACGTAGGCGCGGTCTCACTGGGCACTCATATGACCTCCGTTTCTGTGCCCAGAGAAAGAGCTGTGGTGTCTTCCTCTTCTGGATCGGACTCCTCCCTTAAGGCCCCAGGACCAGCAATCCCGTCCTTAGGTCCTGTCTCCACTGCAGCCTCATGGGGGCTAGGGCTTTCACCTATGGGGATTGGAGGTGGGCACAAGTCAGTCCCAGCAACATTATCCTAGGTTATTTCTTCATTTACTTACTGTGTGTTATGGCTTAGATATGCAGAGTCCCCCAAAAACTCATGCGTGACACAATCAAGAAGGCTTAGGAGTCAAAGTATTGGGTTACCAGAGCCTTAACCCAATCAGTGAGTCAGTCCCCCATAGGTGGGTAACTGCAGGCAGGTAGGGTGGGGCTGGAGAAGGCGGGTGCCTGCGGGGCATGTCTCTGAGGTCTGTATTTTGCCTTGGTGGAGCAGAGCTGTGCTCTCTCTGCTTCCTGGTGCCAGGTCCTGAGCTGCTTTCCCCTGCCACACTGTCCCACCATGATGTTCTGTCTTCCCTGGAGCCCTGAGATGTGGCTGACTACCTGTGGACTGAGACCTCTGAACCCTGAACCCCCAAATAAACTTTTCCCCCTAAAATTATTCTTGTTGGGTCTTTTCCTCACAGCAGAAGAAAGGATGATGAAAATACTATATTATCTCTATTCTCTTTCTCCTAAGGTCATATGAATGCAAGAATATTCAGAGGAAAATGATTAGACCCTGAGAACTGCACCTACTCCGTCCATCTCGGCTTGGATGGGCTGACTGGGTGGTAACTGTGGGCAGGTGGGCCACTGGGACATGTCCTGGAAGGGCACTGCTTCCTGTGCCCACCCCCGTGTCTCTACCTCTTGCTCTCTCTACTTCCTGTCATGAGCTGAGCCGCTTTCCACTGCGGAGACCCTCCCCCAAGGTGTGCTGCCTCACTTGGACCCACAGCCATGGAGTCACCATCTAGGGACCGAGACCTCTGAAATCGTGAGCCCCTCTAAATCGTGCTTGGTAGGTGTATCGGTCACAGCCACACCACAGCCAGCTAAACGGATCCCAGAAATGTGTGTATATATCATGTTCACGGATCTCCTGACCCTTTCTTCCACCTTGCTCTGTTTCATAGACCATTTTCTCTCTTTCATAGGTTGAAGTGGAAGTTGAAGAGAACTTCTGTGTCTGGTCTTCTTGACTGGATTTCCCACAACCTCCCCTCACTGTGTGAGTGATGACCAGCCCTGTGAAGGACCCAGGTGAGTGGATAGTCTGTGGCTGGTTAAAACCTGGCCAGGGCCTTCCCTTCGCTGGCTCTCCTGCTTCTCTCCATAGACAGCCAGCTTGTCCAGATCCTAGGTGACAGTGTGAAGTAGAAATGTTCCCAATGCTTGTTTCTTGCAGCCATTATGATTCATAAGAAGACACAAGCTCTCCTGGCTCAGGGACCCACTTTAGCTCTGGGAGGCCAGAGCTCACACTCGGCTTATCTGTGATGGGGAAGGAGAGGGGGAAGGACAAGCTCTTTGGCTGTCTTCAAACAGTAGTTAAGGTGGCAGACCAATCATCTACTGCTGAATAACAGATTACTCCCAGCCTAATGCTTAAAACAACACACATATATAATTCCACACTTTCCAGTTTAAGAGGGTGGTGCCAGCTCAGAGCCTCTTGTGCTCAAGGGTAGACAGGGGCCGAAAGCTCTACCACCATGCCCCCTGCATGGCCGTGCCCCCTAGGGGCACCACAGACTATCCACTCACTGGGCCCTTCCACGGGGCTGGTCATACTTGGCAGCTGGCTTCTGCGAGACTGAGCCACGCCGGAGAGAGCTGAAGAGAGCCTTGGGACGAGACAGACCTTTTATAATCCAACCTCAAGCAGCTGCCTCTTCTGCAGGAGCAGCACCAGCTGTTAGGAACGCATCTCAGAGGCCCCGCAGCCCTCGGAGCAGGAGGTTACCAGGGCGATGTCAGCAGGCCGGCATCAGGAGCTGCCCACCAGGGACCGTTCCAGCATGGACTATGTCACTATCAAACATTTTCAGACTCCTACCAGGAGTAGGCAACAGGGTTGGACCTTGTAGACGTGCCACTCTTCTGTAATAGGTGTAGAAATCGGAAAGAATTAGCAAGAGGGACAGGGAACGTCACCCGTGGGGCAGGGTGTTCCTGTCCTATTTCTTGTTTGTTTTGTTTTCCAACGTCCAGCTGCTGGAATGGCAGGGCACTGTCCTTTCTGAAACATGCTTGGCTGCCTCCCAGGAGCCCGCCGTGCCCAGGCCGTGCTGCTCCGTCAGGGAGCCGGAGCCGGGTGCCGCTTGAGATGCGGGTGTTTGGCGTGTGCTGTGGGACGCAGGGCCCCTTCCTGGGCCTGCTGATGGGGCAGGAACTGCCCTCCGCTCACCCTGGCCCTCTCTGCCTCCCTCTTCCCCCACCTTGATCAGCAGCTCAGCCCGCCCTACCTGCCCTGTTGTTAGCAAAGTCTTAGCGACTTTCTCTTCATGGATGCTGCACTCTGCCCTCAATGCCATCCGGGACACGTTTCCCCGTTTCTTCCAGGTTCATTGACTCTGAAGACTGAGTGGGGTGGAGGGAGGGTTACGAGTTGTCAGACTCCTCTGCTTTGCCCTGTCAGGGAGCCTACCCAGCTCTGCTTTGGTCTAACAGGGCGACTTTAACTTCAGCTCTCAGAAGGCAGACTCTTCCCCTGAGTCATGTGCTTGGAGGTGACAGTGACACCATGATCAGCTGTGCGACTTTTCAACAGGAGGCCTTCGAGGTCCAGGCTCAAGGCAGCGTCTTGTTTGGGAAAACACCATCCAGCCACGCAGAGCTCACAGGGCGGAGTTGCCTTTCTCTCTTCGTCCACTTGCCATATGAGACAGCCCCCAGCGGTGATGCCCCCAACCCTGGCGGCTACCCTCACCCTTGCACCTCTTCTTCCCTGCCATTCCTTCCTCATCTCTTCTCACGGCACTGCATCTCCTAAAAAGACCAAACGAACAGAGAGGAAAGAAGAAGAAGGAGCTGATTCCTAGAGGAGGTGATGGACAGCCAGGAAGCAGGACCACACGGCAATGGGACATGGTCCCACTGTCAGCCCCACCCCTTGACTGTAGCATGACCTCAGGCAAATTGTTTCTTTCCCCAGCTTCCTCACCTGCCAAGTGATGGCAGCAATAGCTCCTGCCCCCCAGGGTGTCAAGAGGGGAAACTGCATTCACGTTTGCAATGCCTGAGAAGGGTACCTGGCCTGTGTCACCAACTGTCATGGGCATATGGCACATAGCATCACATCGTCAGCCACCCAGAATTGCCTGGCCCTAGCAGGGCTCCAAAGTGTTTGCTGCATGAAACTTCCATGTATTTCGTTTGGGTGGTTGTACTAATGGAAAATATATGAACCTCCAACTGAACCGGTCTCTCCTTGTGCCTTTGCAAATCATGACCCAACAGAGGAAAAAATCTTACAAGAGTTGCTATGAATTTCCGCATATCTGATATCTAACTCCTGCATTGTTCCCAACCTTGTAACCACTGAGGAGATGGAATCGGAATCTGTTGTCTCCTTGCACAGAGACCTGCCAACAAGACCCCACTCCAATGCCACTCTGCAAAGAGGTGCAGTGGTCCAATGAGCAAGCCTGTTCCATCACAGAACAGTCAGTTCACTGACAGACCTTGGTTGTGATTGACATGCCTAAAATGCTATGAACGGCTTGTTTAAAAGGGATTCAGAAGACCCTCCAGCCAAACTGAAAAGCTCTAGCCCCAGGGACAAGCATCTGTGTCACTCCAGCAGAGAATTAAGAGTCACCATGTTGGTCCACTTTGTTGCTATGATGAAATACCAAGGCACGCTACTTTGTAAATTAAAGAAAGTTTATTTGGGCTCATGATTCTGGAGGTGAAAGGTTGAAAGATGTCACCTGGTGATGCCCTTCCTGCTGGCAGAGCCCCAAAGTGGCACAGGGCGTCACATGGTAAAGGACAGGAGCACACATGTCTGTGCGTCTGGGCTCTCTCCCTCTTCTTACAAGGCCACCAGGAGTCCATCATGGAGCTTGAACCTAATAACTTGAATCCCAACAATTTCCAAGAGCCCCACCTCCAAACACCAGAGTTAGACATGTCTCCACCCTTTTAAGACCTCGCCATGAGGGCCAACTCCATGGTGCCCCACGGGAGACCAGCCACAGTGAACCACACAGCTGCAAACAAGACCCTGGGAGCGGGGAGAGAAGAGAAAGAAGAAAGACAGAAAGAAACCTGCCCAAGAACAAAGCCCCAGAAAACTGGACCTGGGAAGGTGGGGCAGCTAGACTGGGAGGGGAGAGTGACCCAATAGAACCCACAGGAATTCTCACGGGAACCATGGGCAGAGGGAGCAGCCCCAGACTCTCCACAGGAGTGGGAACATGGCAGGCTCCATGAAGATGTGGGCCCAGAAGGGGGCCTGGGTCACTTGAGTCATTTGTACATGGACCATACTTGTCCCTCACCTGAGGTCCATGGGGTAGGCACATTTGAGAGTCTTCATTTCTCCCCGGCCAGGACCCTGTTTTGGCAACTGACTCTCACTGCTGTTCCATCCTAACATGGGGCTGACATGTCACTGGACTCCAGCCATGTCCACTCACTCTCCAAGCTTGGTCAGCTCGTGGCAAAATTGCTCAAAACCAAAAGGATAGATACAGAAGAAGCTGCAGGTCCACAGTCACAGAAGGTACCCTCTGGGGCTCTGAACAACTCCACCAAACTCCACCGTAACTAAAGCCAGAGCTTTTCAGTTTGGCTGGAGGGTCTTCTGAATCCCTTTTAAACAAGCCTTTCATAGCACTGTAGCCCCCGAGCCTGACCTCACTGGACACAAACCAGGGGACATAACCCCCCCCAGAACCTGCGCGCTTCTCCCTGCGGATCTCTGCTGGTAGCCCCCCGCCCCGGACATTTGTAAACATAAAGACGTGAGTCGGTACCGCGTGTCACTGAAAATAGATGACTTATGGCACCTGATAATGACTGTTTAAAAATTAAACTAGAACGATGAAGCAACCTTTATCTGATTCAGAGAAGCCGGGATGTGTCTGCCATTGATTGCTTAAATATATTTTGCACCCTTCAAGGACAATTGCTGAAGGAGAAAATCAAATATGTGATCTCCAAGAAGTGAAGGGGGAAGTCTTGTTCCTGGGTCCCTTTCTCCTCAGGAGCAGTCCAGGCTAACAGGGGTTGGGTGGGGAGCAGCCGTCACAGGAGCTATCAAGAAATAAATAAATAAAGAGGAAGAAAGAGAGATTAGAAGATTTCATACTGAAATAAAGAAATTCATGTTGCCTTAAATATAATTTGTGTTCGTTACATTTCAATTCCTAATTTATACATAGCAGGGTTGATAAAGAATTACATTATAACAAAATTAGCCAGAATAATTAGCATAGCGTATGTGCCACTGATTAAACACCCAGCGGATAGCGCGGTAATTAAGATCAGAGAGAGCCGGATTTTGAGGCTTTGTCATCTTGTTATCTGCCTAACAAGTGCTTCATCCTTACCTCCCTTCTGATTTGAAGTTTGATATCAGCCTCTAATAATGCTCATTCGATTTTTCAAATCACCTCTCCCGAGGGAGATGATTTTTCCTGTGGTCACCACCCTCCCTCTCTGTGTTGACACCAATGTGCTAAATTCCTTCTGGAAGTGAAGCATTTATGGGGCATTTGCACTTGGAAATTCAAGCTCACAACTCTTTCAAATCCCTGATTCTTGGGGCTGGGGAAAGGTGTCTGGCGTGTGTGAGACCCTGGGTTCCATTTCATCCCCAGCATAAAGTAAACAAAACCCCTAACTCTTTGGGCAAAGAAGGCACTCGAGGCCAGTGGCTGTGTGTGGGAAGAGTTCCCGTCTGCTTCCTGGGTGGCATCCACTGCCTGTGACTCCAGTGATTCCCATGTCCCCACAGGGTCCGGTTTTCAGTGCATGTGGCTTGAAGGCGGTTGCCCGAGTGACCCTGGGCTTGCTGGTGGCAAACTGGGCCCAGGAGGCCTGGCTCCCCCACTTGGGGTCTGGGGCTGGCTGCTTGCGGCAAACCCTTGGTGGCTTTGCCCTGAGACAGGAAGTAGCCATCAGCCAAGAATGGGGAGCTGTTCCTCACCTCTACCTGCATTTTTGCAAAGTCTCTTTAGGCAGAAACTGAGACCCGTCTGTGATTCAAAGGCAGAGCGAGTTCACAACCCACGGGGGAAACCTTCACCTCCCAGGACACAGCACACAAACAGCACCAAGGACTAACCCGGGGACGCGTGCACAGCCAGCGCCGGGCAGAGGGGGAGAGTCTCAGGAGCCAGCCTTCCCTTCTCCCTGCTTCGGCCCCTCCGCCTGCTGACCTTCATCTCCTCGGCCTCCCCCTGCCAAGCTCCAACTACAGTTCCAGTCCAAGGAAAGGAAAAGGGAAGCAATGTCCCCGCTCAGTCAGGACAGCAGAGGGCTTCCCAGACGACACCCCAGAGAGACACCCCAGACAGACACCCCAAACACCCCAGATAGATACCCCAGACACCCCAGATAGACACCCCAGACACCCCAGATTCCCCAGACACCCCAGACGACACCCTAGACACCCCAGACACCCCAGACGATACCCCAGACACCCCAGACAGACACCCCAGACACCCCAGACACCCCAGACACCCCAGACGACACACCAGACACCCCAGACACCCCAGACAGACACCCCAGACACCCCAGACAGACACCCCAGCGCAGAGCACACCTGCTCTCACGGCAGAACCTCCTCGTGAGGGAGGCTGGAACACCGAGTGGCCAGCGGTGGAGACAGGATTTAAACCACCGTGAGTCACCCCCACGGGCTGGTCACAATCCACAGGTCGTATGCAGGAGCCGAGTGGAGAGGAGAGATTTCCCGAGGAGCAGAAGCAGCAGGATGAGAGCTTCAGGAACTGGTTCACCAACCGTGGAGACTTGGTAGATCTGAAGCCTCAGGGCAGGCCACCGGGGACAGCTGCAGCTGGGGTCCCAGACTGTGTGCCGGCAGATTCCTCACTGCCTGGAGGGCGGTCTGTCCTGGCCGGGCCTTCAGCCATTACCCTTTATTCCAAGTCCACTGAGTTTAAATTAATCTCATCCAAAAAACATCTTCTCAGAAACATCCAGAATAAGGTGTGACCAAGTAGCTGCACACTGTGGCTCAGCCAAGTTGACACCTAACATTAAGCCCAGGGAGAGAAGGGAGAAGGGAAGAGGTGGCAAGACCAGGAGCCGAGGTAGCCCTCCGAGGCCACAACACACTCAGAGTTAGGAGGGAAACTGCTGGGACAGCCATGTTTGTGCACAGGTTGACACTGGGACACCCAGGAGTACAGGAGGCAGTGGCCGCCTTGAGAAAATAGCCCACCCGCTCCCCAGGAGAGCAGGTAAATCAGGACAGGGCTTTGCTCCTGCGTGGGTGGGCGCTGTCACTTTGAGCCAAGTTTATCAGCCTTGGTGTGGGGGGGGCAGCTAATGTTAGGTTGCTTCCTGTGTCCCCTGGTCTGTGCTTCTGTCCCCAGCTGAGAAAGAGTTCCTGTCTATGCTTTTGTCCTTCTTTGAGACCAGCCTATCCATCTCTGAGTTCAGAAACCCAAGTTCCCCTTGCATTCTGTTCAGCTGAAGGCCCGTCCACGTCACGGTGCCCACACTGTCCTTTAGATGAAGTAGAGTGTGAGGGACAGAAAGTCAGAAAATGTTCTCTTCAACAAGCAGAGAGCCAGCCTGTCCCGGGGGACAGTGTCCACAGTTTCTGGATAGAACCGCACTTTTGACAAAGGAGACATTCAACAATGCTTCCAAGAGCTTCCTTTGAAGAGGCTGGCTCTTCCTCTCCCAGTACCACAGACACGTCCACCGCCCCCATCAGAATAGCTCTTCCCTGCGCCTGGGAAGACGACCTCACAGCTGCCCGGGGCCAGCGGCCCTGGCTGTAAGGGAGCCACAGAACCTCAGCTATTTATAGCCCCCGCACCACTCCCTCCCCAGGCAGCTGCTAACTTTGGCCTGAGATTAGAGGAAGAGAAGAAAGACAGATCCCCACACAAAGGATATTACAATGTCCAGCTCCGATGACCCGCCCGACTACCCTGTCAATTCAGACTTAGTGAGGAGACTGAAGGCCGCCCTGGACGCCAACGATGAGCGTTCACTGAGGGAGCTGATCGGCTCGGAGGTGGAGCCAGTGGACGCGGTGATCGAGCTGGCCAACGACGACTGGATGAAGGACCCCTCGGCGCAGCTCCCGTCTGGCGCGCTGCTAGGTAACCAGAATGAGGCCCCTGGGGGAAGGAGATGGCTAACTCCCACACCAGGGTGGGCCATTCCTGAGTAGAGGGGCCGACGGCAGGAAGGGGCCAGGACAGTGGCTGGATATCAGATTCCTACTGCAAAGATCTTAATGGAGCGAGATTCTCCAAAGATACGGTGTTTATTAGGGAGTGGGCATTGCAAAGGGAACACCATGTGCCGCAGTGAACCGCGTGCAAATCGAGGAGGCAGAGGCCAGGGGCAGAGCTAGAGGCAAATGAGAAGGGCCACATATTTGCAACAATAGCCCTTGGCCACAAGGATCGACAGCCGGCATCCGGCATCCATCCGAGGCTGGACGGGCAGTGGCTGGGCAAATGGCCCTGCAGAAGCAATTTCTGTGCAAGGTCATGGTGGCCTCTGGACAAGGCTGTGGCCCTGGCAGAGCCCTTGGTGCAGTCTTGGTTTCCGGGCACACTGTGGGGCCCCTCCTTCACACCCTCCCGGCTTTACCTGCTGTCTGTCAGGACTGACATGGTGACTTCATCTGGGCTCTGATGGCTTTCACATAAACCCACACTGCGCCCAGCCTGGTGGGTGTCTCGCAGGACCAACAGCACAGCACCCCACAGGATGATTCAAAGGAGAAATCCACCCTGGGTGCCCCGTCCTGGCACAGGGCTGTTGTTGGGTCTCCGTGTTCTCCCACACGGGTCCGTCTGCCTCCTTATAACCGCACCATAGACAGCATTTTGTGCTCTTTCTTGAGATCCAAAAACCTGCTTTCCATGTTGCCACCTAGGCTCCTGAATTTGTGTTAATCAGCTCTTTGTGGCTGTGACCCAAGCACCTGACAAGAACAACTTAGAGGAGGAAAAGTTTATTTGGCTCACCCTTTCAGAGGTTCAGTCCATGGCCACCTGACACCACTGCTGTGCGTCCAGGTGAGGCAGAAGAGCATGGTGGGAGGCTAGGGAGGAGGAAAGCCACTCTGCTCCTGATAGCCAGGGAGATACAAACCTCAAAGTCCCGCCCCCGAGACCTACTTCCTCCAGTCCCACACGCCCTGCCTACAGTTACCACCCAGTCCGATAGTCTAGCTCTTTCAAATTATTAATCCAGAAATTGAATTAACCCACTCATCAGGTTGTGGTTCTCATGACCTAATCCTGAGCTTTGTGGGACACCTCAGCTCCAACCCCTGAGCCCTGCAGAGGTGACTGATCACAAAACGACATGGGAGGAGGGTATTGGTTTCTATTTTGGTTCCTATAAATAATGCTGTAACTAGCATCTTCATTAGAATCCACATGACTTTTTTTCTGATTTGGGGTTTATCCTTAGGATACATTCCTAGGAGCCCATTACTGGAATGGGAATATAAATTTCCTTGAGTATAATTCAAATTGTTTTCCAAAAGGACTTCTATTCCCTCTGACGGAGAGCTGTTTGCCACGACCTCTCCAACAATGAGCGCCGCAGAAAGGAATCTTCACATTGAAACATTTAAATCACTAACTTAATCATTGTATGTATGCAATTCTTTGCTGCCTGCTCGTCCATCCTCTCTTTACAGGCCAGGACAAGGGACTTTGCCTCTCTTTGGAGGCCTCTTCACATGAAATGCAACTATCTCTTTGAGTGCTTTCTGTCACTTAATAGAACATCTGCAAGGAACAGGCACAACCCCTGCTTGGGTTTGCTCAGGATGTCTCCCCTGGCCTGATTTACTTTTAATTGTATCCTGCTATCTTCTAGCTGGTGCAGTGTGCACCCTGGGAGGCCTGTCTTGGCTGAAGGCTCCTCTCTGCTCTCAGGGGGTGAAAGCGGGAGCCTTTCTGATCATAAGTGGCAATTTGACTAGGAGTGTTAAGCGCTGTCCTGACCCACCCTGCTGTGCCCTGTGCCCACCCTTGAGGCTGATCTTTATGAACTGCATCTATCCATCCCCTGCCCTCTGGTTCCTGTTGGCTGCAGCTTTTAGAAGGTGCTAGAAGAAGGGGAAAGGGCAGGGTATTTGCTCCCTGGGCCCTTCCCTGCCAGGTGGCCGCTGCAATTTTGCAACATCGTCCAGATGGGGACCCCGCTCCTGGCCGGCATCTCCTTCCTCCTCGCTGGCCCTTTGGGTGCAGGAATGGAGAACCTCCCACTGCGGCTCCTCCCCTGCTTGACTTCCCTCTCCTGCACCCTGTGGTCATGCCTCTGTCTTCTGTGGGATTCTGACTGGAGCAAGGTCGTCTCCACACATCCTCCTTTGCAGACCTGCCACGGCCGGCAAAGGCTTGTGCATTTGGAGCTCCTTCACAGCATCACTGCTGCTCATGCTTCTGCTGACCTGCCAACCTTCACCATCCCCGTCACGGGGCTGAATGCTTCAACCAGTGAGATTTGACTTGGGAAAGCCACACACCCTTCCCTTGGATCCATCAGCTCATGGACACCACCATACACAGGGACCATGCCCTGCTGGATGGCATGATTCCAGAGCACAGGGGCCACGGGAGGCTGAGGACGTATTTAGGCGCTGGATGATGATACACGGTATGAATAGGTGCGTGGTCAGGAGTGTCTTGTCACTGGTGATTTCATTTCAGACAGAGCAGGCTGCACTTCTCCCAAGGGCAGAGTTGTGTGTGTGGCGTGCCACTCTGACTAAATTGGGAAATTAGGGCTTGAAGGAGACAAAGAAGGCTGGGAGGTGGGTGTAGTCAGGAGGGGACTGAAGGCAGCTGCCCAGCTGCACCATAGCAAGGGTCTGGGATAAACACAGATGAAGGGACAAAGACAGGGAAGAGCAGGGCTGCTCGTGGGAAGGACTTGGGGAGGGGCAGGAGGCATGCAGAGGGATCTGCTGTTCTGTCGTGCGTGAAGTCTGCTCCGTGTGTGACGGAGAGTGGAGGGCGAACACAGGGTCAGCACAGGAAACTCCCTCCCAAGAGCCTGTGACGCAGAAGACGTCATCACGAGAAGCTCACGAGGAGCCCCGGGAAACAGCTGCCTTCAAATGAGGCGCTCAGGGTCAAGCTCAGGTTCTGCCACCAGTGAACTGTGTGACCTCAAGAAAGACACTTTCCCTCTCTGAGCCAGCACCTCCACTTACCAACAAAGATGAGGTAGGAGTCTGTTCCCCAAACAGAGGTCCTAAAGTTTCCTGAGAAAAGCTCCAGGGTGGGATGAGCTGGGAAGGGCTCCTTGCTATTCTACCCTTGGAGACTGGCACTCGGAGCCAGAGTGGAACAAGGGCTCGAGGGTTTAGCCACAAAGGGACTTACAGAGTGCAATCCTGCTCGCCATGATTTCTCCTCTGACCTCAACTTTGCTGATGACCATGGAAAGGGGGCTTGCAGATGCTCCTTGGGATCTGCTGGCCTGGGCTGTGAAATGGGTCTCTTCCTTCTCCATGCCGAGACCAGCATCCCCAGGATGGGAGTGGGTTCCTCTGCTCTCGGCGGACCCCTGAGGCCTGGCAGAGCATCCTGGAGGGAGCAGGAGCCATTGCATTCCGATGGACACGTGGGGACATGAGAGTATCTGGAACTTGTGGAGGAGCCTGAATGCAGCCCGGATCAGGAGCGGACGCTGTGAAGAACCGAGGGCCTTCCTCGGGAGGAGGAAGGTGAAGGGCGGTAGCAGCAGGAAGAGGACCAGGCCAGGAGGGCGGAGAACCAAGGATGCCCAGCAGGGAGAAAGCATCTGCCGAGGTCATGGCAGCCTCCGCATTTGGGGAAGGGAGAAAAGATTTCCAGGACAGCCTGAGCTGACAGAATCCTGGGAGTCATTCAAAAAGACACAAGGTTGCAAAAACGGGAAAAAGTAACCATTCTCTGCTGGTTGACAGATCACACAGGGATCCCTCTAAAGCTAACCACCCTGTGAATTTTTATTTCCACTACTTTGAACAGAAGGGAAAATCATTTATTTTGATGTGTCCCGTCCAAGACAACGCAGGAAATGGCTTTTTCTGGAGAAGTCTTGCAGGTACCTATGTGCCCTGTGATGTGGGCAGAGGTTAAAGGAGCAGGAAATTCAGCCCTGCAGATGACAGAGTAAATGTGCCTCCTGAGGTGGGCTGGAGACAGGAGAAAGGTCATCAGTCAGGGTCCCCTTCCTGGGGCAACTCACCTGTGCCCTGGCAAAGACACCAGCTCTCTAGCAAGACATGCCTTGGGATGCCCAGCAAGATGCCCCAAAGGGCATGGAAACTTCTCGAGTGCACTCAGCCTGCCCCAGTAAGAACCACTGTGATCCCTCCTGGCTCTGGATTGTCCCCTCCTGGCTCACCCTGCTGCAAGGAGTCCTGTGTTGCCAACTCTGCATTCCTACCATGGAGACCCTCGACACATGAATGGAGTCCAGCAATGTGTAGTAGGCCATCTATATGAGAGAAAAAGACACACCTCCTCTTTTGCCAGAGTGTAATATCCTTAGTCTGCATTTAATACTGAAATATATGGCTGTCTTAGTCTACTTTCTGAGGCTATAGCAAAATGCCTGAAGTTGGATACTTTAAAAAGGAAAGAGATACCCCTAGTGGTAGTACACACTTGTAATCCTACCTAGGGTTTGAAGTCTGGCTTGTGTTGGGAGGAGTGCAGGTGGAGGCCAGCCTGGGAAACTTAGGTGAGAACTTAAAATAAAATACATTTTTAAAAATGGGGATGGGGGACGGGATGTAGCTCAATGAGAGCATTTACCTAACATGCGCGAGGTCCTGAGTTCAATCCCCAGTACTGCAAAAAAAGAAAAAAAAAAAAGGAAAAAAAAGAGGTTTATTTATTTCACAGCTTTGGCAGCTGAACGCCAAAAACCAGGCAGCCCTTGAGCAGAAAAGACAGGATGAGAAAGGAAGCCGGAGACCAGGAGGGGCCCATCTTGCTCTTTTCAACACAACTTTTCTCCAAGTATCTCACTCGGGCCCCAGGAGGTCTGCACTCACCCCTCTGAGAGTGTGACCCTGTGACTTCGTCACCTCCCACTAGGCCACACTTCTGAGAGGCCCCACCAGCTCCCAGAGCACCATACTCCTCTGGGGAAGCGTGGGACCAAGCTTCCAGCCTTGAGCCTTTGGTAGCCACCCTGAGACCATGTCTGGACCTTGGCCCTGGCTTCTATGTTATTCCCACTGATGTTTCAAACTCAGACACACCTCGAAGGCAAGACCTTGCCTGACACTTAGTGCCCAGACCTCACACAGGCTACAGATTGGGGTACAGTGACCGCCACAGGCCAGCCAGACTTCTCGGCTGGTATTTCGGGGTGGGGGGGAATGCACTTCCATAGACACATCTGGAATTCGTTTTGCTGCAAAGGAATGTTTCATTCTACTTTCTTCCAAAGCCGTCTAACTATCATCTAACATGGTGAGCATTGCATTAATTGTCCTTGTACCTGCTCATCACCAACCGGCCCACTTGGCATCAAGAACACAGAGAGGGAGAAAGGACGACTGGGGGAGGGTGGCGAGGCCCATCTTGGCCCCCATATGCATCAACTGCACAATTTGGTAACTGGTGTAATCAAACTACTTAAGGAACAACTGATTACTAATTGCTATTATTAAGGATGTCAGCATCCTATGATTTTGCTGCTGATATATTATATACAAGTCAAGATGCTACTTGAATTCCTGATTGAAATAGAAAAATAGAGGCATTCTGTTGTGTTTGGGGTAATGGTATTTAAGCATCCAGAGGAAAGTTAAAGAAATACTAATTGGGTCTTTATTAAGAGATCTGTATAGGTGGAGAATGAGCGTGGGGAAACGGGCCATGGACACGTGCACACCCGGGAAGCTGGGGTCCAGGTTTTGAATTACACTTCTCGTCCACAGCTGGACGCTAGGCCGACCCTGGGGCCGCATCCCCCACCCCAGTGGGCCGTCCTTCCTCTGGCACCAGGACAAACAGCTGGACCTCAGCTAAGCCAGCGCAGCTCCAGCCTCCTCTTAAAGCGCAATGAGGTGCGCATGTGCTTGGACCTTGGCACAGTGAGAGGAGCGAAAGGCCACCAGTGAGGTGAGCTGGTTCCCACCGGCGCTCTGCCACTACCCGGGTGACCTTGAATGCATCAGCCCACCTGGCCGAATGAAAAGTCGTGCTACAATTGTATACAATGAGTCAAAATGCCTTCTGCTGTCATAGATACCTAATTATAATGAATTAATTAATCAATTAATTAATGAATGAAAGATAAAAGAAAGAAAAAAGATGACTTTATTCCGGATCAACCCCAAGGGTCCATACAAATTGGACTAACTTGGGTTCTAAGTCTGACTTGTGTCAGGGAGGTTAGAGGCACTCCTTCCCACCCCAGGTCCCTTCCCAGGAGTGGCTCAGCCTCTCAGGGCCTGTGTAGGCCTTCCCCTGCCTTCACCAGAAGGGCTCTGAGGCCACTTTCAGGTCAGCTGGGCAGTGAAGCTATCAGATGAGAGGCTGGTGGAAAGCTGTACATACAGACCAAGCAACCATATTTCATTAGACCTCGAACCCGCCTAACCTACAGGCAGAGGGGAGACCCAACAACTCACAGTGATTATTTTCCAGCAGAGGAGAATGAGGCTCAGAGAAGCTGAGCTGCATATCTGAAGCCCCACAGCCAAGGGCCAGCACAAATCCAGTGCACTCCTGGTGCTCCATGTTGCCTGCAGTTGCATGCTTACATCCTGCATTTTGCAGATGGGACCCTGAGGCTTTCTTGTATGCACGTACTGGTGAATGGACAGTAAGGAGCAGAGTAAAACCCAGGTGTTTCCTGTTTTGGAGTCAAGGCCTCTTGCTGCCTGCCCAACCAGTGGCACTGTGCAGGAAAATGCATGAAGACATGTCCCCTTTTGAATTGAGAGTAGCACACACATGCATATACACACATGCACACACACACACACTCACACACATGAGCATAAACACACATGCACCCACAATATCAATAGCCTGAAGTCCCTGGATTCAGCAAAAGTGTTCAGGAAAAAAAAAAAAAAACATGGATGGTTGAGTGGGGTGCTCCTCTGAAGAATAAAAGCAGAAACCAGAAGCAGGAGGTCACCCGTGACAGGGAAAGAAAGAGAAGCATCCACCAACTCAGCTGCTCACCCGGCCAGAGAATGTGGGGGCAGGGAGACCCTGCTCGAAGCAAAATGAAATTAAACCTTTCTAAGCACTTATAAATCAGCACCTAATGACACTATCCCACCACCAGCCTGAGCATTGCTCTTATTACTTTGATTCACAAGCCAGGAAAAGATCCGGAATTATGCACAAATTATTGTCCCATCTTCTTAATTAACGCTGATTGCAAAATTCTTGCTAAAGTCCTTGCTAACAGACTCAATTATGCGCTGCCTGAATTGATTCACCCAGATCAAGTGGAATTTATTAGAAATACACTTTCCTACAATAACATCAGATTATCTTTGAATATAGTTAAATTATTTAGGAATAAAATGGCTGCTGCTGCAGCCCCTGCTTTAGATACAGAAAAATATCTCTCCCCACCTAAAATTAGAATGTTTCTTTGCTTTCTACAAGATAGCTCCCCCACCCTGGGCGCTTATTTTTCCCAGAAGCAGGTTGGATCACACTGTGATGAGATTAGATGCACGCCTTAGAGCTAATGGTCCAGCTTCAAAGGCATATGGGAAGGAAGGAAAACCCTACAGGGTCGCGTCTCCGCTACCCCCAGTACGAACCGTCACTGCCTCTGGAACACGGTGAAATTGCAATTAGACTAAATCAGGATATTTTCAGAATCAAAATTGAGAAACAGGCTAATAAAGAAATAATGTATGCTGATGACAACCTTCTATTAGCATCACTCCCGAGCACACTGGAGAGGTTCGAAAGAACAAAAAGAAACGAGGATAATAGGGAAGAGGATGTTGTGCCTCCCAAGATGAAGGCGGCAGCTGCCTGCAATGGAGGGCTCTGCTTCCGTCTGCAACACTCCTAGGGGACGTGGTGCAAGTGGAAGCACACTCCCTGGTCCCACCTACCTGCTCCACTTCCTGTCACCTCCTAATACCAACTTCAGCACCCAGAGGTTGAACAGGGACTAGGTTGGTCTTATTCACCATATCTGGGCACATCATAGCTCTAAAATAGATATGTATGGGCCAAGTAGCACAGCTATTAGGAAGAGCAGTCTCCCAGATTGGCCTTGCAATTATGAGCATGCTCTGAGAGGGTGTGATGGACAGAAATAAGCCAAAGAGAGGAAGTGGAGTTTCCAAGGGAGATACAGCAGGGAGAGAAGAACAGGGCCCAGCTGGACCTGGGGTGTGGGTCTGTGTTGTGGGACTGTACCCATGAGGACACAGACTCTAGACGTAGTGGCTACACTTGTTTGCAAAGGCAGTGAGGAGCCATTCAGCAGAGGAATGAGATCACATGACTTGGAAAAATGAAAAAGAAAACCATGTGACTCTTTCACATAGGTAGGAAGGCTAGAGCCGAGAAAGTGAAGCCGGGAGACTCGTGCGACTGTCTGCTCACGCCCTCTCCAAGCCCCCTTCCGCGCTTGCTATGAGAATCCCTCCACAAAGTGCCCACCTGGAAAGTGCCCCTTGACGCTGGGGTGGGTCTCATTCTTGTCAACAATGGGTTAACAGCACACCAAGGATGGTAGAAGAAAGAAAAAGAACCTGCGAATGTGAAAACATATCAATACAAAGTTCCCAGTCTGAAGAACAGAAACTAAAACACCTGAAAATAAAATTGACCCAGGACTGCGGATCAGTGTTCAACTGGAGAGGAAGAAAGAGAAAGAGAATGGACAGAAAAAAAAGATCAAAGAAATAACCACCAAGCTGTGCCAAAAATTTTAGAGGTAGAAGACATAAATTTACAAGTTCAAGTTCAGCAGACCTCAATTACACTGAGTCTCTTTTACCTGGAAAATAAGGACCAGGTTTCACTGGAGTGGGGGAGGGAGAAGCGTGCCCAGAGAAGGCTGGCATGCCCGCCTGCTGTTGGAGGCCGGGGCCTACACCACCCACGGCAAGGGCTCCCTCCTGCCCCGCCAGCCCCGCCGGGACCAGCTGCCTGGCTTTATGAATAAAGTTTTATTGGAGTGCAGCCACATCCTGCCTTCATACAGCATCTCTGGCTGCTCTCATGCTGCCACAGAGCTGATCCGTCACCACAGAGACCACACAGCCCTGAGATAAGACCTGAGATAGTTATTCTCTGGACTTCACAGAAAAAGGTTGGTGAGCCCTGTCCAACCACAGACAGGCTCCATGTTGCGGCAGGAATTGGAGGACCTACCTGACCTGTGCGCTCCCAAGACGGGCGGGTGGCAGGGCTGCTCGGAGCCTGGTGGGAAGCAGGTGTCGTGCTGGGGGTGCCGGGCACTGAGGGGGACAGTGAGCATTGAGAGTGTTCATAGCAGCCCAACATTCCCGTGTGAGGACGTGTAATTGTGTTTTTTCCTTTTTTCTTTAAGAGATTAATTTTCATTGGATTTTGAAAAGAATCCGTTGTAACAGATCAGGATTTAAAAAAACAAAAACAAAACCCTCCCTGGCCTTCACCTCTGGTGTGGAGTGAAGGTCTCATCTGTGGTGAGGGGCCATTGTTTCTGGCCCTCCTCTGCCTTTGCGTGCAGTCTCCTCTGCCGGCTGCCTCCTGTCCTGGTACCTGGGGACCCCCATCCTTCCCGGTGGCTCAGGGGCCTCGGGGCCTTGGGGCCTCACAGTTGGGTGCTGGGTGGAGTTTGACCCCAGGACGTTTTCTAGGATCAACACCTAGGAAGCCTGTTGGCAGCAGGAGAAGGGACTCTCATGACACCGCCTGATGGTGCCTTGGCTAGCTGCAGTCACAGCTCTGGAGCTAACTGGCTTGACATAGTTTTCCCACCTTGGATCCAAATGGCAAGGTCTCTCTAGGCACCTGGACCTGCCTGTGGGTCTGGCCACGTCGGGCAGGGTGCCCGGGTGAGCAGCTCTCGGCCCCTCCTTCAAACCTTAAGGCACTGACAGCTGCAGTGACAATCTCCCCAACACTGGGGTCTGTGTCCACCCATGTCCAGGCCTCGCCTCGCCTCAGCTCTGAACCTCAGACCCACGGCCTGGCTGGTTTCCTTCCCACCCAGGTCCCCTCTGCCTGACCGTGCCACCTGGCTTCCAGATGGCCCCCTTGTTAGAGATGCCCACCTCTCACTCTGCCCAGGGCCTTCAGCTCCAGACAGCAGGTAAAGAGGAGGAAACGGACAGCCCAGAAGAACACACCGTCCTCGTCCTGTCTCCTGGCTCTGCTGGGTGCCGCCTGGAGGATGCTGTCCCAGCCACCCTCCCTGCCACTCGGACGCCTCACCTAGCACGTCACCCGGGTGCAGTGACCACTGAACTCCACTTGCCCACGAATGGTTGCCACGTCTCTCCTGCCAAATCTGACACTGCTCCCTGTCGAGGACCTCCACTCTCTCCCTTTGTGCTTCTAGAATCTGAAAAGTGCTCAGGACATGTAAGTTCAACTGAATAGGAATCCACCCTCTCACCTGCAAATCATGGAAGTACCAGCATCAACAAACTCTCCCCAAACTCAAATTAAAAAAAAAACTTTCATAATTTAGTAGGCAAAAGAAAAAATTCGACTTATATTTTAAATTAGAAAAATGTAATATTTTGTATGTTAAATATTCATTCATATTTTAATAATTTTCACTGTTTTTCTGTTGGAGTTTAAAGTTCTAATTTTTTGCCAATAAAAAAAAATAATTCCAACAAACTCTCAGTCCATCAGACAAACACAGTGGCAATGGGACCCAAAGAGGCCCCAGAGAGACCTCCCTACTCAGCAGCAGGCTCAGAATACTTCTAAAAGGGACACTGAGGATGATCAGCATAACAATCAGACAAACCAACTTCAAGAGAGAAGTATTTTGCTCCCTGTGTGAGATTCATAAAAAACAATCAGTCTGAACATGCAATTTGTCTCAAGAGGCAGAAGCTGCAATTTCATCATGTAATTAAATCCCCATGACAGTTGTAAAGAAACTTCGTCACCTTTATCAGGGAAAGTGTTGATGATATGCTTTCCAGCAATGTCCCCAGAGCCTATAAATGTCCTTCCAGGGCTATTTGCTCCGGGCTCTGCAGGCCGAGGATCTGGCGGCTGGGTTTTCCGCTCATCCACAGTTGATGCTCAGTGTTCAAGGGCACCTTTGTTTCTAAGCTTCCCCAAAAAAAGTCCTCCTGGGCTGTCAGTGCAAGTAGCACTTGACCTTTGGATAAGATCACATTAATAATGAGAAGTGACTTTGTTGTTCTGCATTCTCTGCACTGCGCTCGGTAGCAACATTGGGAAAATAAGTTATGAAGGTGGTTTGTGCCCCCCCCCCCGCCATTGTGTTCTTCCACATGATGAGAATGAGATTTCTTAATAATGTGAAATCAGTACAGACAATTTAAGTCATTATTAATAGATACAGTTGATCTGAAGAAGTAAAATGTTGTAATGTTTTGTTAAATGAGGTGTGATGTGCTAACGTTGTTATTCAGACAGGAGGTTAAGATATTTAACATGTTTGATGTTAATGTCTATGTGAGTAACTCTGGTGAATATGTCTTAGAAGTCATGAAAACAGAGCCCTACCCACCTGCCAGCTTCTTATTTTTAAAAAATTCAAACCAAAAAAATTTTTAAATGAACCCCTCCGGGGAGGAGAGGTGAATGAAGAGTAGTGTTTAGAAATTCCGTAGGGAGATTAAGACCAGGGAAAGGGAGGGAAAGTGAGCCACTGTCAGGTCTGCAGCCACCATGTTGTTGGGAGTAACTTCATCCCAGGTCCAGTGGAGTCAGCCCACCGCCATGTGTATAAACTGTCACCCAGGGAGGGCAGATTGACCCCACCAGCATATCCACGGGTGTGTGTAAGAGTGTGCATGGAATCTCATGTGTCCTCGGCTCTGGCCTCGTGCCCTCCTCTAACCAGTTACATGGACCCTTGTATCTAGGAGGAGGTCAGATATTTTCCAGCGACCCAGGAGAGAGTCAGAACCTTGGCCCTTCCCCAAGAACACGAAAAAATGACAGGGGCATCCTGCTGCCTCCAAAACCCTTCCTCTTGGCCAGAGGCATGGAAGTTGCTGTGTGGAGAAGAAGCTGGCCACCAGCCCCACGTCCAGGCCCAGCCAGACTGCTCCACAGAGCACAGCAGAGCTGATCCTCAGAACCGCCGGGGGAAAGAGAACATCTGTCACCTCAGAGACAGGAGACCATGGTCCCAATGTTGCCACGAAAATAATAATTACCTCTCAAACACTGTCATTCCTGTGTCCCATTAGAATTTCAAGTAGATTTCACCTTTTTCATCTCATTTGATCCAGAAAGAAAAAATCCCTGTCTATACTACAAAACACAGTGATGAAAAACTAGTTTTCGTGCCTCCTGTAGACAACACATAATGCTTATTATTCAAGTCCTAAGAATGCTCTTTGCAAAATTACATTCGAAATCAAGGTACTACATGGCTGGGTATTGAAGAAACTTAGTCTATTGACTCAGTTATCCACACACAAGCTCAGCATCCTCTCCTGCTTGGAGTTTTGTCTTCCTTTCTCTAAATTCTTTCCACCCTCTGTAATAACAGGCCACAGAACTACCCGTGTGTGGTACCCTGCCATGGCCGCCCATACAACGAGCGTCCTCTATCAAAGAGGGACCGCTGGAGAGTCCGTCTGAAGAACTAAGACCGCCAAGCGCACTTACTGATTTGGAGAAGCTCGCACTCGTCAGAGCCTCGCTCTTCCAAGGGGGGCACTGCGTTCATTCAGGAGCAACGTCTCTGACCAGCTCCCCGGGGCAGAAGCCTGAACGCTGCAGGGACTGCGAAAGCATGGAACCACACTGCAAAGGAAAGGGACAGGATTTTAATGGTGGCACCAGGGAGAGAGGAAGCCGAGCAGGTTGGAGAAAGGTGGGAGGAGGCTGTGCAGACTGTGATCAACCCACTCAGCCCACTCACCACGCTCCTCCGTGTTGTTAGGGCTAGCGCACAAACAGGCTCTCCTAGAAAACTCCACGGAGCTCCCATGTGCACCAGCATGGGGCAGAGCAGGAGGAAGACAGTCCCCAGGCACACAGAGGTGGAGGCCAAGCCAGGGGCTCTAGGGAGACTCTCCCGTCTTCAAGCCAGGGCCTTGGTGACTGAGGGAGCCCAAGCAGACACCTGGCTGACAGTTTCTCTGGCTGCACATTCACGCTTTGCATGTTGTGAAGCAGCTTCCGTGACTTGCTGCATTTATGCCATCTAAACATGGGTGCCAACATCAGCTCACCCACAGTCCCAAACACTCTGAGCTTACAAAGAAGAAAGAGAAAAATCTAGAAAGAGCAACAGGAGAAGCCACAGCAAGGAGCGGCAGCTTATGCCACAAAATTCACAAGGATCCTGTGTGTCAGAGGTTTGGATGTCAGATGGGGGCGTGGATGGACTCAGCCCTTTGCTCTGGCCTGTTACCATCTTTAGGAACCCTGACTGTGTCCTGCTCCATGCCACCTTTCTGATACCCAACTCTGCATGTGCTCCAGGTCCGGCTGAAGCCAGGCTCTGTGGCTTCCTTTCGGAGCAGTGGTTCCCGGCCCTGCTGCCCGATTAGCAGCACCTGGAGAGTTTCCGGCAGTCCTGAGCCATGCTGAGCCCGACACCACCCCAGAGCCGCTCTGCCCCAGAGCAGGGCACCAGCCATCGTTACAGCTCATGGCGAGTCCACCTCATGGCCGAGGTTTGAGACACTCTTCTAGAGGCATTGTGTATAATATTTCTCCAGTTTGAGTTTTTAAACCAAATTTTCCCAAAGAAAGATGTTGGGATCCCCTCTCCTGAGGTCATGGAAAGCGCACCCTGAAGAATCTAAATGCAGAGTTCCTCAGCCCAAGCCAAGGAGGCTGGAAGGCCGCAGGCGGCAGGACAGCAACAGCTCCCACACCAGGCCCGTTCCTGTGGGGCACCATGACCCTGTTTAAGGAGAAACACAAGGCCCCGGCGGCACGACCTGCTGTGTACTTTAGGTGTCTTGTCCTGGCATTTAATGAGAACATATCCTGTTTTGCCACTGGGGAAAATGTTTCTTAGAACTAGCCAATCAGTTCCTTGTCTCCATGTGTTTTGCTGTAGTTAAAATGTAGACTCACATGGCCCTGTAAAGGGAGTGCTGTGCGGGAACAGGGCAGGCTGGGGCTCTGCAGGCCCAGCTCCCCACAGTAAACACACTGTCAGTTTTAGGACTCAGCGTCTTCCTACATAATTGTGGGACAGAATGCTCAGCACAAAGACACATCGTTTTTCAATTTCTCCCAAAAGTTTTCATAACACTTTCCATTAAACATTGAGATATGCACAATGGCTGCTACAGCCCCTCCTTGGAAGTGAATCACCAAGTCACAAGAGACAATTCTTCTGGTCCACCCGGCCATGTTCTTAGGGACTCCCCGAGCTCCAAGTGACCCCAGTCCTTTTCTAAATATTCCCAAACCATCGTTTCCATAATGCCACGAGGGGACTTGCCCAGGGCTAAGGTGAAGCTCGAGAATCTGAGGAATCCCTATTCTTTTCCAATTTGACAACTAAAACTCCAGCCTTCAGGTCCTGATGTTCCACCAAAATTCCCTCAAAATTTCCGGCAACTTCGGATGCATATTTACTCTTGAAAGAAGCTGAGTTTTCCTGTGGACTGGAGGTAGCAGAGCAGAGAAGACTTGAGTTGCATCTTGAGGCTAGGCCCTGGGTTTGACCAGCTGTGGGATGAAGGTGATAAAAATGACACAAAAATAGCTTGACCAACAAGGTATGGATGGCAAAACTGGGGTGCAGGGGGCAAGGAGGAGCCCAGCCAGGAACACTGGGCCAGGAAACAGTGACACTTGAATCCCTAAAGGATGTCACCCAGCGGGTGAGAAAGAACAGTAACCAACTCTTGTCTATTGGGGTCCCCTGGCCACTGCTCTCTCCTGAGTGATCCTTGCTGGTAGGGGTACTGCCATTTATACCTCTGAATCCCCAAAACTCCTACCCTAAAACATAAAGATTACGTAAATGTTTATTGAACAAATACATGAATGGAAAGGTTGGCTTTCAGGTTTGTTTATTTAATATAATTGTCAACAGTGTATCTATTCTTGTCTTAAAAAAAAAAAAACAAAACTCTGTGCCAGGCCTTTGGAGTCACCCCCATGCCCCACTTATGGGGCAGTGCTGTCATCGTGGGCTATTTTTAAAGCTCTCACAAAGCACCAAGTCTGCTCTCGACTACTACTCCCCACTCCTGAAATCAAGCTTGGATATTTAGGGAGCTGTTGACAAAAACACATGGAAGCTAAATTTAGCCTAGAAGGACGTAGAGTGGCCTCTCCCCTGGACTCCCCTGGACTCCCCTCAGAGCCCCATCCCTTTTTAAAATACCCCACGACAAATTATATCAAGTACAAAAAAAAGAAATCCTCCAGTTTAAAGTGAAATGCAAACTCAAGCAGGGTCCTGTTAAAGTTGTGCTTGAGCCAGGTATGGTGCACACCCCTGAACCCCAGCCCCTAGGGAGGCGGAGACAGGAGGATCATGAGTTCAAAGCCAACCTCAGCACTTAACTAGGCTCTAAGCAACTCAGTGACACCCTGTCGCTAAGTAAAATACAGAAAAGGCCATGGGATGTGCCTCAGTGGTTAAGTGCCCCTGGGTTCAATCCTGGTGCTGATAATGATAATAATACAGTTGTGCTTGAATAAGTCTTTCAGAAATCTAATTACAAATAATCAGTTGTAGAAAAAAATGGCCCGTCGGCTATGCTTAGAGAAATGAAATATCCGAGGAGCCTAACACTGCCACTAAAACATAGAGCAACTATGTACGGCTCATGTCCAGGCGGCCCGACCCAGGCGTAGCTGTCCCTCACGGACATGAGCCTCTGAGGACCACCCAGACAGACAGACAGGGCCCATCGCCCCAGCACATCCTCTGTGGCGCAGGAGCGGGTTCGACCTTTTGTGGGCAACCTCTGGGCCTCGGGTCGGTCTGTGCCCACAGTGGTGCCTGGACTCAGTACACGCCAAGGGTGAAGGCACGCCCTCCTCTGCCGGACTCCCTTGGTTGGAGGTGTTCAGGAAGGGGCAGCCCAGAGACCAGGTTACTGTCAGAAATAAAGAGCCTGTTCCCTCTGGGGCCCACAGCTCTGGTGGAGCTCAGAGAGTAGGGGAGTCACGGGCAGCCTCCATGTGCAATACAGAGTCGGGACATGGGGTAAGAGGCTGTTGGTGAATTTTGACTGCGACCGAGGACGTGCTGCCTGGATGAACTCTCCTGCTTGACTTCACGTCTGCCTTCCTGTCGCTTCTGAGCTGTTTGCTGGATTGCAACACCACATGGGCACGAGATGCGTGGGTCCCGTGTCTCCTGCTGGCAGGGCATGGATGGCGGATATATCACCCTCCCTGGGCTCAGCTCTCCTGGCAGACCTCACTGTTCCTCCCTCGGCCAGCCAGGCACAGCCCTCCTGACCCTCTTCCTGCCTTTATCATGATGCATGTGGACAGACCAACTTCCTAGGAAGAATGAGCAAGAGCCATAAAGTATGTGAGTGTGTATGTGCGTAATAGTTTGATTTACAGTATAAGGTGGGAAAAGAGCTTATATTTAAAGCCCTGAACTAAACTGTACTAAATAACAACTATTCCTATACAAAATGCTTGAGACCAGAAGTGTTTGAGATTTTAGAGTTTTTCAGATTTTGGAACACTTGTGTAGATTTTACTAGTTGAGCACCCCGAATCCAAAACACTCCAAAATCCAAAATTACATATCAAAAAGGTTCAGATTTTGGAGAATTTTTAGATTTTCAGATTAGGGATGCTCAGCATATGGTTAGTTATTAATTTTTTTAAAAACCTAATTATTCGTTTTATGTTTTTTAATTGTGGTACTTCTCATCTTGAGCAAGGATGCACATTTAGGGATATATTCTCAGACACTGGAAGTAACTATAGGCCGCCGCCACCTCAGAGGATGCCTGAGGAAGTCCTGGTGTCCCACCGAGGGACACTCATGTAGAGCCCAGTCATTTGCAGCTCCAGCTGGGCCTGCTTCTTAGGGGCTGATGTAGCCCTCAGACCAAATGTCCACTCACTGGTGGCCACAGCCACAGAGACAGAGAGTGAGACAAGAAGCAGAAGGAGGCCCTGCAGAGTGGGCAGGAGAGGCCTCGCCGACTTTTTAATGGTGTATTAGTAAGAATTACGAATGAGCCTTTGCTGGGAGGGGTTGGCTGGCTCTCTCCACTTCAAGACCAGAGTCAACTTTTTCCTGCAAAGAGCTGGAGAATAAAACCGTTCTGTTTTGTGGGCCATCTGTCACTGTCAACCTATGCAAGCCTGCCAGGCTGAGTTTGAAAGCAGCAGCAGACAACATGGACATGAATGAGACAGAGGGGATCCAGCAAACTGTATTCATGGACACTGAAATTTGAATTCCTGTCATTGTACATGTCAGGAAATAGTCCTCTTTTGATTTTTTTTTTTTTTTTGCCGAAGCATTTATAAATTGGAAACCATTCTTAGTTCCCAAGCCATTCAAAAACTGAGCACGGAGAACACCGACAAGGGAGGGCCTTTCAGCTCCATCCTCCTGACAGTGGAAACTATGAGAGAATACATTCTGAGCAGCAGAGAGGCATCTGGGGAGTCATCCACCCAAACAGCAGATGAAAGAGAAGAGTCCATCACAGCTAAACGTGTGTGCTGGGCATCTTCCCCAGACGCGCAGAGAGCAGTTCTGAGATAGACAGATGTGTCTTTCTCTGAAGCTAGCATCTATAGAGTCACAGGGGTGGCCGGGCACTGTGGCATCTCAGGGATCACATGACCCTGGTCATATCAAGTAACCATTATCACATCAGAGTCCACAGGAGTTATAAATATACCACCATCGGGCCCCAACTGGAGGACAATTGAGTAATGACAATAGAAATAGCTCACACTCTACAAGACCATCTTTCCCCTCCTCAAGACTTGTTCTGAAATCCACTGCTTTGAAATGGAGAGACGGCCAGAGCCCGTCACAAGAAAGCTTCAGATCTTTCAGAAGATGGAAAAAGAGCCTCGGGTTAGAGCAGGGTCCCCGGAGCTGGAGTACCATGCCGCACTGGTGGCAGGAGACCTGGACCATATTCAGCCTCTCATGGACCAGTTCTTCCAGGATGCCAACATAGTGTTTGAGATCAGCAAGGATGAGATGGAGTGGCAGGTGAAATCCCCAGCTACGTTTGGGCTGTCAGGTACCCTCTGCCTTTAAAGCTCAGTTGTGTGTTTCTAAGGAGCTACTAACACTCTCGGAACATACGGGGCACGTGTGTTTGTCGGGCAAGTGGACACTGTGTTTAAGGAGAGTCTCTAAGCAAAGGACATCTGTAAACAAAATTTGGTCTTTGTGGGTTTTAAGATGTGGGGTTTTGGTGATGGGATATGAGAGATGCAATTAGAAAAGCAAAACCACCAGTGTGAAATGCCCATCTGATAATGTTCCATCTGCCTCTTGCCTAGAAAAGGGAGCTGGCTTAGATGCCAATGTGCCAGCCCTTACACTTGGCAGCCAGGGAGGCAAGAGCCAGAGGAGGAGAGTCAGGCCCCTGGCATGCAGCTCTGTGGAAGGCCCTTCTATGAATCCATGATTGCCACAGCCTCAGGGAGAGCTGTGCCCCAGCCACCCCACACATAAAGGTCAACAGGCGCATAGCAGACCTTCCTCCTGGAAGCGAGAGAGGCTGGAGAATGAAACCCCAGGTCCTCGTGTCACATTTGTCTGAGTACACTCTTGATGCCTGGATGTGGTCACCTGGGCCCAGGCAGGCAAGCAAGCCCCCAAGGGAAGAGAAGCCTCCCTACCCCACCTGGATGTGCAGATGCTTGCTGACCACCTGGCTGCATCCAGGCTTCTTGGCTGGCGGTTGCACTGGGACCCCCCTACCCAGGCCCATGTGCTAGAATCCACTGCAACTCTGCCAGACATGGGAATTTGAGAATCTGCTGCCAGTTGGGCCAGGGGCCAGTGTCCATGCCCCTGACCTGTGAGTGTCTGGCAGACAAGGAATGTGGAAGGTCCATGTCCAGAGACCCAGCATGATTTGGTTTATACCTCACAAGGGGAGAAGGGGATAAAGCAGAGCACCATGGAAGGACTGAGCAGACCTAACCCACAGGAGGAGACAGGGCTGCAGGGAAGGCAGGTGTCATTGCATTAGGCTCACTGCCTCCCAGCTGAGCCTCTCCAGGCCCCCTCTCCTTCACCTGCCCCTGCCCTGAACCAAGAATGCCACCTGCTTCAATACTTGAGCCATGTTTGTGTTATTTTGCAGGCTGGGGATTGAACCCAGGGCCTTGAGCATGCCAGACAAGCTCTCTACCACTAAGCTATTCCACAGCCCTATTTATGTTTTATTTTGAGGCAGGGTTTCACTGAATTCCCCAGATTAGAATTTGATCCTCCTGCCTCAGCCTCTCAGATAAGTGGGGATATCAGGTGAGCACCACCACACATGGATGCCACCTGTATCTTTTTAGTCACATGCTTCCTGGCCCTGCACTTACTCATATGCTCAAGCCTCAAATTTCAAATAGATGCTAATTTTAACCCATCTCTTACATGTCTGAATTCAAAGTCTGGGTTCTGTTTTCCTCAGTAACCTTCCTGCCCCTAAGCTCTGCTGCTTTCTGTGGCACACCTGCCCAACCGAAGGCACAGCCTGCCAACAAAGAAGGGATGGGAAATGCAGCCCAGAGACTTAGCACTGGCCTGAGGCTCTGTGCACACTGGGAAGGGAGGGAAGATGGGGCAGCCTGGACCCCAAGCTCTTGGGCCCAGCTCTCCAACTTCCCTGAAGCAGAAATAGCCCTGGCTGAACAGTGCACCTGCTCTGCACTCTCCTGCACAAAGACTTCCTGATGGCCAGCTCCAGCCCCCCATGGCAGCTCTGAGGAAGGGTGTGCTCTGGGTACAGGCTGTAGGTTCACAGTGGCCAATTCCTGTAGCCCACAGTCCCAGGAGCCATTGGCATGGGGAGTGCACAGTGAGAATCTTCAATCCATGTTCGTCCTGGTGGGAGACTAACAGGGTCAGGGAATTATGCGAAGCTAACTCAGACTTTCTTCTGAGAGGGCTGCCCTAGAATCCAGGCTCTCTTGGCCTACTAGAAGCTCCTCATTCTCTTTCAGGACCTGGGGAAGGTGCTGTCCCTACCTCTGGCTGAGTCAGAAACCCACCTATGGCATTTCCATCAGTCTAAGGAGAAACTCAGGAATCAAGGATGGGTGAACAGAGCTGATGGGGAAGAGTTGGGAACTTAGCATGTCCTGCAAAAGTCAGTAAACAGACTTCATGTCTCTGGAAAATAAATACAATCAAAGAACCAAGAGTGGGCCCGTGCAGGAATATAGAGTACTGCTGTCATTAGGACTACCTCCATCCTGCCCTCTTCAAGTCTGACTCAGAAATCAGTGGGAAAGGCAGCCAAATCCCATGCAGGACCCTAGCCCTGGGCCTGTGGCCACCATCACTTCACACCAGGGACAACAGGCCCCTGCCTCCCCCGCCTGAGGGGGCAACAGCTCCAGGCTGGGCCCTTGGGCCAAGGGGCAGGCTGAAACTGTGCACCACACATGGGAGGTAATTAATGAGTGGTCTTTCAAAACTGCTCAGCATGGGTCTTGGGAAGGCGGTGGCCTGCAAAAAGGGCCTCCTCTGCAGCTCATTACGGCCATGGTATTGATTCTCCCATCATTATCAGAAGGCCTTCCTGCCATGAGAAATCCTTGATGTGTATTCACCAGGGACACCTCCCCCCATTTCCACGAGTGCTCCTGGCTGCTAACAACCTTCCACGGGCTTTTTGAAAGCACCAAAGTTTTCAGAGAAGTGAAATGTATAGCACCTTCTCCATTCATCCCTCAAGAAAGAACAACCCTATATATACACACACCCCTCAAAAGCGCAGAGAAACAAACCAGAATTGTGCTGAATGTGGAAGGCCACATCAAAGAGGCCTTCGAAAACTCAGCCACTTCCAAGGGGGCTAAACTTTCTCCCAGTGCTTTTCTTGGACAATCTGGGTGAGGTGGGTCAGTTTGTTTTGTCTGTTTGTCTTCTCTTAATCATAAAGAGGTAAGTTTGGCAGTTGACCCAGATAGGGCTGAATTGTGGAAAATTCCACTGCCCACTCTCCTCTCTCAGGTCATCCCTAATTCGGAGCCTGGAAAATGTGAATTCTGCCCTTAGATTCTCCCTCTGCGTCGGCGGGGTGGGCTTCTGACTACTTGAATCTTACCAGCTTTCTCAGTCACCCCCATATTTGGAAAGCCTCTTCCTTCCCAGCTACCCCACAACCTTTCAGTTTCAGCTGTACCCTTCCCAACCTTTCCTTCTCTCTCTCTTCCCTGTCTCCACCTCTGTCTTGCTCAGTGTGTCTCACAGCTCTCTGCCCCTCTATACTGTCGGGTGTGTCCCCTGCATGTGCACCTGGTACCTACCGCCAAGCAATTGTCTCCTGCTTCTCTTGCCTTAGTGTAGCGCGGCCCCATAGGCTCCCCACCCAACCCCATCATTTCACACCTTACCCCCCTCCTTCCAGGCCTCTGGACCCTGGAGTACAAGCGGGAGCTCACCACGCCCCTGTGCATCGCAGCAGCCCATGGCCACACCGCCTGCGTGCGACACCTGCTCTCCCGCGGCGCTCACCCCGACGCCAGCCCTGGAGGCCGCGGGCCCCTGCATGAGGCCTGCCTCGGGGACCACACGGCCTGCGCCCGGCTGCTGCTACAGCATGGCGCCGACCCGGACCTTCCCAGCGCCGAGGGCTTGGCGCCCCTGCACCTGTGCCGCACGACCGCCTCGCTCGGGTAAGAGCTCCTGGGCTGGGGACAGCCGCGGCCCCGGACTCCAGCCACACCTAGGACCCGGCCTCGGGACTCCTCCCGGACTCCGACCCTGGGCCGGGACGCGCCCTCGGCCGCCAGTCCCCGGACCCGAATACGCCGGGGCCCCTTGCCCAGCTCCGGTCCCACATCCCAGATCCAGGACCCCTGACCCTGGACCCCAGACTTGGCCCCAGGCGCGCACTGGCCCCGCCCCCAGGCCCCGCCCCGCCGCCGGCCCCCGGGCGCGTTAATTAGCGCTTGATTGCGAGCGCGGGGAGGCGCCACGCCGCGGTAATGAGCGCGCTGATCGCGCCCGCAGACGCGCGCTGGAGAATGCTAAAAGGCCGCTGGCGGGGTTGGAGGCTGAAAAATTAGGGTTTTTAATGATAATTTTATGCAGAATAATTGTCACAGTGTGACATAAATGGTTAGCTCTTCGGGCGGGGGCTTCCGAGGCCCGCGGGAAGCGGAGCCGTGCGGGCCTCGCCCCCGCCCAGGCTGTGCGGCGCCGGGTTCGCGGCCCACACCGCAGTCCCCGACAGCGTCCTCCACTCGGGGACGGCAGCGTCTCGGCAGAGGCGGCGGGGCCCAGTGTCACTGCCCAGGACTTGGCTCGGTGTCCCTCTGGCATCGCTTAGCGTTGACCTTGCTTTTACTCCAGTATTCCGGTCCCGGGCTTGGGTTCTGACTGTGGGCTTGCCTCCTTGGTGTGAGGATCAAATGAAATCATCCAGGCAGAGTGGTCGTGTCGCCCTGCTGTTCCCCCACCAACTGCCCGCATTACACAGGGCTCCTGCACCCGGAGGGCAAGGGCAGCGGGCAACAGGACTGCTGGGCTCCTGGGCACGGAGGCAGGGGCGCCACCAAAGAAGAGTCCCCCGGGTTCAGCGTGGGGACTCAGGACTCAGACCCCCACACTCTGGAGAGTGAGCGAAAGAAACAGGGTTCTGGCTTTGGCAGATGTGGGCACAGGTACACATTCGAGAACCGTCGCCGTCCCGCAGGGGGTGAACCCATCCACCTCACCAAAAGCTCCTAGGCCCCACACTCACTCTCCCATCCACCCACTGAGCTGCTTTCTGCAATTTTCAGCAATTTTTTTTATCAATTTCTAGAATTTCGTATTAATGGATTATGCTCTTTTTTTTTGTCTGCTTTCTTTCGACATAATTATTCTGAGGCTCATCAGTGTCGTGGTGTGTATCTATAGCTCCTTCCGGTTTATCTTGGAGTACTGTTCCATGGTGTGGCTGGACTACTGTGCTTATCCATTTACAGCTGAAATACATTTGATCATTTCCAGTTTCCAGCTATTACAAATAAAATGGCTACTAACCCTCTGTATGGGCATGAACTTTTATTTCTTTTGGATAAATACACAGGATTGGAATGGGTGGAACATGTGACAGGATTCAGAAGATTCTTTTTAAGGAACTGCCACACTAATTTCCATAGTGCCCTTTACACTCCCACCACCCATGTCCGGGGTCTGCCTCCCATCCTCCCCAGTTCTTAGTGTGGTCAGCCACTAACTGCAGACACTCTAACAGGGGTGTAGAAGTAGCTCTTTGTGGTTTGGGTTGGTGTTCCCTGATGACTAGTGATATTCAGTCTCTTTCAGTTTAATTACTTACCATCCGTGTGTCTTACTGGGTGAAGTGTTCAAATCTCTTGCCCATTTTTAAAATTGAGGTGTTTGGGTTTTTAATTGATTTTTCAGATTTCTTCATATATTTTAGGTAAAAGTCCCCTTGTTACATATGTAATGAACAAATATCATCTCCTAGTTTCTGGTTTTTTATTTTCTTCTCTGAACAGTGTCTTTTGAAGAACAGAAATTCTTCATTTTGAATCCAATGTATCAATTTTTTTTTCTTTTAGGGGTTATATTTAAAAACTTTTTGCATAACCCAAAAAGCTCACAAAGAGTTTCTCCTTTTTTCTTCTATGAATTTCATAATTTTACGTTTTAAAATTTAAGTCTGTGTGCATTCAGCTTGATATGATGGCAGTCATATTGAGGCACTTCTGCCATGATGGCCCAAGGTAGCCTATTTTTCCTGCAGTTTCCCATTCAACTATAAATAGACAAAAACACTAGAGTTGTATATGGAGCTTTATAACCAGACCCTGGCTCCAGGGATGTGCCTGGCGCTTTAATATTAGCCTAAGATAAAACAGGATCAAGGATAAAGTCACTTTTGTCCTAACCCACAAATATGCTCCTTTGGTGACCCTTATTGCAGGAATCCAAGTGTTAAGTGAGTCCCCCAATAAACTGCATTCTGTGCAATCCTGGATCTACCTGCCTTTTCCCTTCAGCCTCGACTGCCGTGACCAGCGAGGCCAAACTAGCAGCTTGCCCCAAAGAGTGATGGGAGATTGGAAGAAATAAAGAGTCAACACACGCAGACCTTGAAGATAAAACACTGGGGTCGGGTGGAGTGCTGCTCTCTGATGGAGAAGCAGATCTAAAGAATTACACCAGCAATCTTTATATGTCTCTAAATCAGACTGAAGACTATCCAGGTGGTTTTTCTTTGTATTCATGAAAGTTACAGAGTTAGCAGTAGTGTGCAGCTACTTCCTCAGTTACATGCTACAGCTGCAATGTGCAATGTTAGGAGCCTTGGCAGCTCAAGAAAGTCTATTGTTTAATGTTGCTGATTCTCAGGCAGATTCAGGAGAGCAAAGCTGGTCAAACGCTGTGGCTATCTCAGCAAGGAAGTTCTCCCACTCCCAGGAGCTGCCTGCCTGAGAATAAGGGCGAGACTGATAAGACTCTAGCATGGAGGACATCTCCATAGCAACCAGGCATCCTATGCCTTTGCACAGAAACTTTCCCAGTCACCAAGTATACTTGGTGGCATACCATGAAGTCATGAAGTCATCAGGGACCCCAATCTCAGACACTGGTCTCCCAGTCACTGTCACCACTCTCCACATGTGACAACATCTTGGGCCTGGTCCTCACACAGCCGAACTGGGCTGCTCCAGAACAATGGCTGTGCTCCATTGGGAGTTAATTTCTGGATCTTATAGAGTGAGGTATGGGGTGAAGCGTGTGTTTGGCTTGTTTTTGCCTATGGGTGTCCAGCTGGTCCAAAACTGCATATCTAACGGGGTGTACAGAGTTTGACGATTTGTCAAAAACCCTTTACTTTCTTCACTCTGTTCCCTTTGTACTTTTGTCAAAAACCAATTGACTCCATACGTGTGGGTTTCATTCTGAACGGTCTTCTCAATTATACACAAGATGCCAGGAATTGCTTTTTGTGTGAACAGTGAAAGACTAGCTAGAGGTGCCAGCTCCTCATGGTCTTTACTCTGTCCCACACACAGAAATGATGACATCCAAGCAAAGGGGGCTGGATGGTGGCAATGTGGGTGGAAGGCTGCCCCAGGGCTGAGATCCAAGTCTAGACCTGGGCTTTGCAGTTTAGGGACGGTCCGCAGCTCTGTTCTGAAGGGGTGAGGCAGGAAGGCCCGAGCTCATCAGAACCCAAGAGACAATAGGAATCTGTCTCACAACAGCCTTCCAGGGACGAGAGGGGGGTCAGAGGGCAATGGAAGAGTCACCCCCCATCTCTCCTCTAGTTCACCGATCCATCTGGGAATTTTGACACCAATCCCACATTGTCTTGAATACTGAAGCTTCTTAATAAACCTTGAAGTCAAGAGTGTAATTCTCAGGACCATGCTTCCTTTTCAGTAGTTTGGCTAATCTAGCTCATTTGCATGCTCATATGAATATTAAATATTAAATACAGTTGGTCATTTTCTTCAAAATAGCTAACTGGGTTTTCACTGGGATAGCTATGAATTAAATCAATCTGGGGAGTACTGACATCATAAAAATATTGAGACTGGTAACCCATGGGTCCGATGCATCCCTCCATATATTCAGGTCCTATAGCTTCTCTCAGCTGTGTTTTAGTTTTCAGTGCCCAAGACTTGCAAATACTTTGTAAGATTGTTCCCTAGTCATCTTATATTGGAATCATAATATTGTTCATAATATTTTTATTCCAGCTTTGGACAATGTGTAGCTATTATATGAAACCAAAATAACCTATTTGTGTCTTAACCTTTTATCCTGCAAACTAACTAAACTCACTCATTGTTCTGGTAACTTTTTATAAATTCTGTGGGATTTTTGCATAGAAAATAAATTTTTATGTAGGAAATATATCATCTTCAAATAAACACTTTTACTTCTTTTGCCATACAGATGTCCTTTCCTATTTTCCTCCAGTGGCATGTTGAGTAGAGGTGGCTAGGGCAGACAGTTCTCCTTGTTCTGACCTTAGAGGAAAGCGTTGAATGTCTCCTCCATTGTGTATGATATTAGATGTAAAGGCTTTATAGATTCTCCTTTTCAAAGATAGAACACTCCTCTTTATTTTTTCTTTGCTGAAGGTTTGTATTATTAGTGGATATCAAGTTTTATTAAGTTTTCTTACGTATACAGAGATGATGTGATATAATTTTTCATCTGTTAATTATAATGATTTACGTTGATTTGATTTTCAAATGTCAAACCAACCTTGCATTCCTGGAATAAACCATACTTGGTCACAAAGTATTAGCTTCATACATATGTAAATACACATATGTACATGATGTTGGATTTGATTTGTTATAATTTTTCACATGTGTATATATTTTCATGAAAGATATTGGTCTATGGTTTTCTTGTAATGCCTGTCTGGTTTTGGCGTCAGAGTAATGCTGGCCTCAGAAGTGTTCCCTCCTGTTTTCTGGAAGACCTGCAGTTGTCCCTTAATGTTTGGTACAGTTCTTCGTGAAGCCATCTGGGTATAGGCATTTTCTTTGTGACAAGTTTCTAACTATGGATTCAAGTCCTTTGCTAGGTGGAGAACGACCCAGTTTCTTCCTTTCTTTTTCAGAGAGCTTTCAGTCTGTCTCTTATAAGAGATTTATCTCTTTCAACTAAGTTTTGAATTTATTGGCATAAAGTTGATCCTTGTTATTCTTTTAATAGCTGCAGAATCTATAGCAATATCACCTCTCTATCTCATGCAATTGGAATTCCCATCCCACACACACAGTCTTGCCTTTGGTTTCATTGATTTTCTCTATTAGTTTTCTCAGTTTTGTTTCATTGATTTCCACTAGATCTCTTTTACTTTCATATATATATATATATGCCTTCATTTGCTCATCTTTTTCTAATTTCTTAAGGAAGATGCAAATGTCATTGATTTGAGAATTTTCTTATTTGGGGATGTAGGATTTTAGTTGTACATATGATCCTTCCATACTATTTTCTGAAGCTCACAGATGTCCCTATGTTGTGCTTTTAGTTTTAGTCAGTTCAAAAGACTTTCTAAATTTCCTTTTGATTTTCTCTTTAATTTGAATCCTGGGTTAAAGTGTGCTTTTAGTTTCCAAATACTTGGGAATTTTTCATATATCTTTCCAGATAGCTTTCTATTTCTAATTTAATCATTGTGTTTACAGAACTTACTTTGTATGACTTTACTCCTTATAAATTGACTGAGACTTATTTACATTCTAGAACAGGTTGTATCATGGTAAATGTTCCCTGTACACTACAGAATAATGTGTGTGCATCTGCAGTTATTGGGTGCACTGCTTCCTGGCTGCCATCGAGGGCATAGCTTCCCTCACTTGAGCCCAGAGCAAGAGACTCGACCATCTATGAACTGAAACCTCTGAAACCAGGAGCCAAAGTAAGCCTTTCCTCCTCTAAGTTGTTCTTGTCATGTATTTTGGTCACAGCAGTACAGAACCTGACTGACTGTTCATGACATTCTTCATACTTGTTTTACAAGTTATTTTAAAAAACAGTGTTAAACTCTGCGACTATAATTGTTGATTGATCTCTTTTTCCTCATTGTTCTATCAGTTTTTGCTTCAAGTATTTTGAAGTACTATTATCAGGTACACAAGTGGTTAGCATTGCTATGTCCTCTTGAAGAATGAACACTTTTTTCTTCTGATACTAGGCATTTAACCCAGGGAAGCTTAGTCATTAAGCCACATCCCCAGCCCTTTTTATGTTTTATTTTGAGACATGGTCTCTCTAACTTTCTTAGGGCCTGGCTAAATTGCTAAGGCTGGCTTTGAACTTGTGATTTTCCTGCCTCAGCCTCCCAAGCACTGGGATTACAGGTGTGCACCACCATGCCCAGCAAGAATGGACATCTTTATCATTATGAAATGGTATTCTTAATCTCTAGTAGTATTCTTCAGCCTAAAATCACCTTGATATTAAAAGACATAGTCTGTATTAATATAGCTTTCTTTAGATTATTTGCAGCATGGTATGCCTTTTTGCATCTGCATCAGAAATCTATCGCTGTGTCATAAATTAGCGCAAATGCAGAGAATCAAAACAACACACACTTCTTACCTCACAGTTTCTGGCATTTGGCCATGGCTTTGCTAGGTCTTCTGCCTCTGGGTCTCACAGGACTGCATGCTTGGTGACGCAAGGCCTACAGTCTCATCTGAATTGTCAACTGGGAATTTGCTACCAAGCCTCTGTGGTCACTGGCAGAAGTCAGCTTCTCAGGTACTGTTGGACTAAGGGTCTCAGCTCCTGGCTGACATTGGTTGAAAACTGTCTTCAGTTCCTTTCTGTCATTTTAGTCAGCTTTTTATTTAATTATTTATTTTATGCTGGGACCAAAAGGCCTGACAAGAACAATTTTAGAGAAGGAAAAGTTTATATGGGAATCACAGTTTCAGAAGTCTCAGTCCATAGACAGCCAGCTCATTGCTCTGGACACAAGATGAGGCAGGAAGAAGAAGGGTGTGGTGGAGGAGAGCAGCTTAGAACATGCTCCAGAAAACAGAGAGAGACCTTCCCTCACCACAGACAAAATATGTACACCCAGCCACGCCCTCCTTGCCTACAGTGACCACCACCCACTTAATCCGTTCAAGTGGATTAACACGCTGATTTAATTGATTGGTTAAGGCTTTCAGAATCCTATGATTTCACTTCTGACTGCTCTTGCATTGTCTCACACATGAGCTTTTGGGGGCACCTAGTATCTAAACCGTAACACTGTTGCTGGCCATTCCTGCTGCTATAACAAAATTCCTTAGACTAAGTAACTTATAAATAATAGGAGTTTATTGCTCACATTTCTGGAGGCTGAAAAGTCCAAGGTCAAGGTGCCAGCAGATTCAGTAGCTGGTGAAGACTGCTCACTGCTTCTAAGATGGGGCCTTCTGGCAGAAGGGGTTGAAGAGATGGAAAAAATGGACTTGCTCCCTCAAACCTTTTTATAAGGATGTTAATTCTATCCATGAGGACAGAACCCTCTTGGCCTAATCACTTCCTAGAACCCACCCACCCACTTAATACTATTGCATTGAGGATTAGCTGTCCATATAAATTTTGGAGAGACAAAACATGGAAATTATACCCCTTGCCATGTGGGACTCTATAATATTGCAACTTGCTTCATCAAAGCATGTGAGCTGAGAAGACAATAGAGAGATTTGCTAGTGAGATGGGAATTATGATCTTCTGTAATCTACTCACAGAATGACTCCCTATCACTTTTGCCATTTTCTATCAGCTAGAAGCAAGTCAAAGGTCCCACCCACATTCAAAGAGAGAGACTCAAGAGACGGACACTGGAAGGTATTCATGGCCTGATCGCTAGGAGAGTAGGCCAGAAGCTGCCAGCCATACCAGCCTTTCACTTTGAACTTATGTGTGTTCTTTTTTAAGTCAGCCTCTTGTGGTAAGATCATCATTAGATCTTGCCTTTTTATGTGTAATCTGACAGTCTTTGCTTTTTAATTTCATGTTTATATCACTTACATTTAATGTAATTTTGATTTGTTAGGTTCAAAGTAAACCTTCTGCTTTTTTTCCCTATTTGGTTCATCTATTCTTTGCTCTCTTTATCATCTATTTTTGCCTTCTAAACTTAGAAGTATTTTTCATAATTCCATTTTGTCTCCTTTTTGCTTATTAAATATAGCATTTTGTTGTGTTAGCATAGTGATTCCTTTAGGGTTTTCAGTATACATCTTTCCTTATCACAGTCTGCCCTCAGTGATATTCATGTGTATTATAAAAGTCATATGATAGTATACTTCCATGTCTCTTCCTGGCCTTTGTGCTATTGGTATCATACATTTCACTTCTACATTTAAGTCCCACAATATATTGTTATTATTTTGTCAATTATCTTTTAAATATATTGACATAATAAGAAAAAAAGGTTTTTTATTTCTAGCCCTGTAGTTAGCATTTCCAGTGCCTTCATTGCTTTTTGTTGATCCAGCATTTCTTCTGGAATAGTTTTCTTTCTGCTTAAAGAACTTTCCTTAGTGTTTCTGGCACTGAAAGTCTGCTGGTGGTGAATGCTTTCAGATCTGTATTTTTGAAAAATACTATTTCACCTGAATGTTTGAAAGGTGTTTTTGCCAGCTAGAGAATTCTGGAGTGACAGTTGGTTTTTCTTGACTTCCCCCTCCTTTTCCCTCTCCCTCCTCCTCCTCCTCCTCTTCTTCTTTCTGTACTGCAGACATATGACTCCACTGACTTCTAACTTGGTTGTTTGGTTTTTCAATGAGAAATCTGCTGTCCTCCTTATCTGTACTTCTTTGTACCTAATGTGTCCTTTCCCTGGCTGTAAGATTTTCTACTTTTCACTGATTTAAGCATTTGCTAAGGATGTGTCTTGATGTGATTTTCTTTCATCTGTTGATTTGTACTTTTCATCAAATTCAGAAAACTGTTGGCAATTATTTCTTCCCCTTCTTTTATACACACTCCTTCTCTCCACCAGGCCCTGGAGCACTGATCATGGTGTGCACACCGTGCCTCTTGAAGTCTTTCCACAGTTTACTGGAGCTCTGTTATCTTGTGCAGTCTTTTTATCCCTCTGTGGCTGATTTATCTTTCCTTCCAAAACCCCTGATGTACCAGGAACCCCGTCTAATGTACTTTTCATCTTAGACGCTGTAGTTTCAACCTTAGAAGTCCAGTCTTGGGTCTTTTCCATATCCCTCCTGTGTACTTGACACGCTCCGCCCTTCCTCTAGCCTCCCACCATATGAGGACAGTTGTAACTCTGCTTCAGTGTCCCTATCTGTGTCACTTCAGGGTCACTTTGGTTGATTTTGTTTCTTTTTATTTCACTGGGTACTGGATATTTTTGTATTTCTATCAATACTCTTTACTTTGGGAGGTAAACTTACTTGGAAATAATTTGATCCTTTTGGATCTTGCCTTTAATCTCTGCTAGGCAGGATGAGAGCAGGATGTAACAGAGGTGGATTTTTTCTCCACTCCTGGACAGCGCTTTCTTAAGGCTCCAGTGCATGCCTCACTAATTGTGAGGTTTTGTGCTCTGGTTGTGGAAGCAGGCCTGTGCCCTCTACAGGCACTCTCCCCTAACCCTTTCAAGGCTGTTCCTCATAGGCACACAGTAATCAGTACTCAGTACCCAAGGGGCCCCTCTGCAAATTCTTTCTCTCTGACTCTCCCTTCTCCAGTACTCAGCCCTCCGCCTTCCAGCTGCCTCTGCTCCCTAGGAGTACAGATCCACCTCCAACTCGAGAGCTCACCAGCTTCTGCCTGCTCCCTTTACTGCTCCTGGAAGCCTGGGGGCCCTTTGGGGGGGCTGTTCAGTTTGCTGTACTACACCAAAGTTCTTAATTTTGACAAATGTACCCTCTAATATAACAAGTTAACTTCAGGGGAAGCTGGGTGAAGGAGGTGCAGGAACTCTCTGTCCTATCATCCCAACTCTTCTGTAAATCTGAAACAATTCTTAAATAAGAAGGGGTTCTATTTTATTTTTATTAGAAAAAAAATGTTGCTTTTTGCTAAGAAATGAGAAGGCAGTAGCTACGCAGAGCACAAAACACTGTGAATCCTGACAGCAGCCCTCGGGAGAAACCAAGAGTCTGACACGTGGACATCATGAAGAGCTGTGACCAGGTGCAGACCATGGGAGCTACTCATCCCATAACTGGGCAATAAAAACTAATTTTCTGGCTTCAGTTGGCTTTTCAAAAAAAACCATACAGGTCTAGGACATTGTTTAATAAGGCCTTTGAAACGTCTTTGTATTAGAGTGGTTTTTTTTTTAAATCTCCTTCTGTCTTCCTCTCGTTCCTCCTCTTCTTTTCCGTCCCGTTTTCTCATCTAGATCTCTCTCTGTGAATCTTTCCCTTTGACGGTTTAATTTGGGAGTCTTGACTCATTCAAATCTTTACTATTGGGGAAAAGTTAAGTAATGGAGAAGCCAGAAGTTCACCAGCGCTAAGAAACAGCTGACTTAGAACCCTCCGCACCAATGATCACAACGGCAAGCGCTGGCAGGTTCCATTGAACACCTCTACAATAACGCAGCCAACTACCTTGAAGGATGAAAAGTTAATAGATGTCAGAAAGGACTTGAGGGTCCGACCAGGCTTTTCAGCTTTAAAGAGTCCCCCTAAAGTTAGACTCCGAGGAGATCTGGCTTTGGGGAGTATAAACATTATCACTTTGACAAGAAAGAGCTACTTTCTCTGGAATCTTTTTATACATAGTAGATTTTAGGTCATCCTTAATTTTTTTACCTCCCGGTAGAGAGGGGGTCGTTGACCTACATACAGAGCCATTTCATTTTCTTACTCTTATGACAATGGTCCCCACACCTAGGGACCCAGCTCTGCTCTGCCCCTTTTAGTCGGCAATTCTCCGTGGGCATAGGACTTTAAAACCTTTGAGTCTCTGAGTTCCTGGGATTTAAAAAAAAAAAAAAATTATGTGTGCTTCCTTCCAACCAGCAAGCTTCAGAATTCAGAATCCAACACACAGAAAGGGATATCAGTCCTTTCATCTGGAAGCTTTTGAAGAGGTTTTCCCAAAAAGAAAAGTTCCAGTAAAGTTACCTGTGCACACTGGCGGCCGGCCCGCCAGCCTCGCCCTATTTATTACCAGATTCCTCCCCTCGACCCTTCCATTCTTACTCTGAGATAATTAAAATGAGAAAAGAATTTGTTGAGTCCAGATTCTTTTTCTTGTCTATAGCTGTCTTGATTTAAATGAAAGCCGGAACAACTCACTTCCTTCATGGGACTTATTCATGAAAAGCACACAGCTTTGCTTTTGGGGGCTGGTTGTGTCAGATCAACTAAATGAAGAACAATTCATAAGCCAGAGTGAGATGAGGGGAAGCAGCTAATTATCTCAAGTGGGAACAGACATCATGGAAGAAAACCATTGCACGATTCTTTTCTAGTTCTGACCCAGCCGATTGAAATCCGGGAGACGTAAACAAAGCACTAATGGTCTGCAGGGCTGTGGTTCCAGGACCCCTGAGGTCACCAAGATCCACAATGCTCAAGTCCCTTCTATAAAGTGGCACAGCTTTTGACACACATTCTCCCATGGACTTTAGATCATGTCTAGATGACCTACAATACCTAGCACAATGTCAAAGATATGGTCTGTGCTTTTTAGGGAATAATGACAAGCAATAAAATTCTGTGTTCAGGCAGGACAGATGCAATTGGTTTAACAGCTTCAATCCCTGGTTGGCTGACAGTGCAGATGCAGAACCCATGGATGTGGAGGACCGACTGCACACCAATGATCACAACAGAAAACAGTCGCTGTCGGGTCAGTATCTGAGCAGGAAGCTTGGGCTCCTTCCCCTACCCCACAGCCTCCAGCTGTTAACAAGGGTTTTACTGCATGAGAAGCAAGGCTCACAGGCTTGGATATGTCACCCAGAAAACACCCGCTCTTTCCACAGCTCAGAGGAGTGCTCGGTTCACCCTTCCAGTAGGAAGAAGGAAGGCATGGTCTTTTTCTTGTCTATGGCTGTCTTGATTTAAATGAAAGCCAGGACAACTTGCTTCCTTCGTGGGACTCATTAATGAAAAGCACACAGCTTTGCTTTTTTGGACTGGTTGTGTTTGATCAACTAAACGAAAAACAATTTATATGCCAGGAGTTCAACACATCTTAAGGAAGATTGAAGGAAGAGGAGCAACCCCCACTGGAGGACTTACTGTCTGTAGTTTAATGCACTCCTGAGTGTTAGCAGGTGTCTTTTTCCTACGATCATCTTAGGTCTGCAGGACTTGGTCATCCCCCATCACGAGATGAGAAAACTGAGGCTCAGAGAGGGCCAGTGCTTTGGCAGGGACAGTGTCAGAGTTGGGGCCCCAAACCAAGCATTGTGCAAAGGATGCTAAAAGATTGCCTCTCCCTTATTGACTGATTTATGTATATATAAACTGCCTATCATCTGGAAGTAGTTCCACTCATCTGTAACCATTAACTTTCAAACATGTTCTATTATAGGCTTTCAAAACTTCCCAGCCTTTGGTGGCATTCTGGGCAGATTTACTCATCTTTTGCTTCCCTCTGGGCATAAGCCTTAATCAGACGCTGCATGAAAGACAGATGCCAATGAGCACATCAAAAGGCATTCACCACCTTCAGTCATCAGAAAAATGCAAATTAAAACCACAAAGATATTCACCATGTCACTGTAATGATACAGTCACTCAAAACAAATAAACATCTGACACCACCAAATGTCGACAAGAGTGTGGAGCCACTAGAACTCCCACACTTCGTTGCTGGGTGTGTAAAATGGTTAGATCTCTTTGGAACACTGGGAGTTAAAGGTTAAATGCATAACTACCTGCAATTCCACTTGTAGGTATTTACCTAAGAGTGAGAATATATGTCTACAAAAAGATTTATACAAAAATGTTCTTAGCAGCTCTGTTCATAATAGTCACAAAGTGGAAAACATCTAAATGTCTATCAATATCAATAAGAGAATGGATTAAAAATCATGGTATATCTAAGCGATTGAATATGATCCAGCAATAAAAACAAGAATGACTTGCTCTATGCTTAGAGCAATACAGATGAATTGTTGCATGCGCAGAGCAGATGCAAGAAAAATAGAAACTTCTAGAAAAAAATAAAACTGCACCATGGAGGGAGAAATTGCAGGGAGAAGTGGCTGCCTCTGGGGGTGATAACAAGTGGCAATCGATGCAAGAGGAAACATGGACATGTACTACATCTTGCCTGGGCTTTTGATTATGGTGATATATTCCTTGAATGATAAATTCATTCAATTATACTGTTAAGCCTATGCATTTCTCAGTATGTAAATTTTACTTTAAAGATTCATACACCTTTTCTCTCATCCAGATCAAACAAAACCCCCACTCCCACCCCTCCTTTTTCTCCTCCTCTCACTCTGGTGCTTCTGGGTCTCCTTCTCCATCCAGTATGTTGGGACCAGGACAAGAGAGGAGGGGGAGAAGCACTGTCTATTCTTGTGTCCAGGAAGGACCCTGGTGAAGCTGCTTGATGGACATGAGGGGAGGCAGTGGAGCTCTGAAATCTTGTTCCCTAAATCATGTCTCCATTCTCCAAGATGCAGGGCTCCATTTGTGATCTGAGGACAGTTTGCCCAAAATATCCCCTACTGCGGCCATGCAATGCTTCAGAAAAACATCAAATGGCAGCCATTGCTCCAAGGGAAACTGTGATGATAGAAATGGCCAATAAGGTTTTCTCCTGAGCCCCCACCACCCTGAGGATCTGTCCATTCACATCAGCCATTTCCACTGTCATGCGTATGCCTGATAGTCTCATAACTTAGCATCCCAGGAGAAAGCAAGCCAGAAGGAAACACAGACAGCAACGGGGTGATGGCAGGTCCCCAAAAGACAGCCTCAGCAGAAGGTCCAAGGAAATAAAGTGGAACTGCTCCTCCATCAAAGTCTCAGGCCTGTGGCTTCCCCATGCTTCATGCAGAGCCAGCGGGGGAATCAGTGCACAGGAGGGAACCTTCTCCAACGGCGCCCTTAGACAATGATACTGCATTTCCCCAAGTCCCCACCCACTTTCATGCAGCATCCATATTGTCCTCTGCCCCCACCCAGGGACCCAGCCTGCGGCTCCAGGCACCCTTCCCCTGGGACATGTCTGCAGCCCATCTGCTGCCACGTCAACTCCAAGAAGGAAAGGAGCAGCAGCCGGGATCCAAGGAGACTAGCTCCTCATGCCCATCACCCTGCAGACACACTGCTGAGCGCTGAGCCCCTTCTGTCTGTCAGAAGGGATTCTGGCAGCAATCATGTGAAGTAAAGGGCATGCCAGGATTGTCCAAGGGCTCCAGGGAATACGGAGAGAGAAACCGTTACCCAGGAGACAGCAGTTTCGCCTCCTTAATATTTCTAACAAGAGCTTATGAGCAGCGTCTTTTGTCCCCTGCAAAAAAAAAAAAAAAAAAAAAAAAATTAAGCGATGTGTTCATCTGGAACGCAGCCATATTGGTAGAGTTCTTTGTGGTGCTTGTTGCTTTGTTCCTTCGGCATCATCTTTTTGTGGGTGTGGAATCCCTCCCTTGCCCAGGGGGGCTGGGGCTCACCATGTGCTGTGAGGCCACCGTGATGCCCTGGTCCCCACCTCCAGCCCCCTGCTCAGACCTCTGAAACTGAGTCGCACCCAGCACTAGGGAGAGTGAGACCTTCGTGCAGCAGCGTTGCTGGGAGTTCTGGGTGGGAGGAGGTGCCGGTGCCCACCCCACAGCTCGAGGCCCATGGGACAGGCTACTTCCTGCCCGGGCCCACTGCAGGGGCTGTCAGTGGGCCTCCCGGGAATTCCCATGAGTGCTAAGGCAGAAGCACTCCCTGCCTTGAGAGGAGAGGAGCATGGGAGGGGTGAAGGAGGGAGGAGCTTAGAGGTAACTTGAGGGCAATACTTGGTGTGGTTCCTGGCTCATGGAAGGTTCTAGACCAATAACACAGGCACGCTTTGCTTACTGGCCCCATCCTCCTGACAAACTGGTCACTAGACCCTCCATCCCTAGGTAGCTTCACACCGTAACGTCACAGCCGCACAAGCCTAGACAGCATGGCCCCTGCACACCTGGATGCTGGAGCCTATTGCTCCCAGGCTACGAATCAGGAGAGCAGGTCAACCTACTGGATACTGAGGGCAATAATGTCTGTGTGTACAAACATCTAAACCTAGAAAGGGTCTAGCAAAAATCCTAGGAGTTAGGAATTTTTCAGCTCCGTTATAAAAGCTTAGGCGACCACCATCGTGTATGCTCACGGAAACTGACCAAACACAGACAGACGGTTGTGACTGTACTGGGGCCAGCAGTGAGGTGGACCATGTAACTGAGAATTTGGAGCCAGACCAGCAGGCCACCTGGGCTATGTCCTGGCTGCAAGGTCTCATGCAAGCCACTGGTCTTTGTTTAAGCCTTGATTTCCCTACCTGTAAATTCCACCAGAATCCTGAAGAGTTACAAGGACTAAAGGTCACATTTGTTTGTTTGTTTGTTTGTTTGTTTGTTTTTTTAAAAAAAAAGACCAAGTATTGGGAAACCCAAAGCCTTTCCAACTTATAACCAGGAGGCAGGGGAGTACCATTTGGGGGACTGTGTGAAGTGATTGGGAGGCAGAGAAGATGGGACAGAGAAAAGGTGGGAGAAGGAAATCCTAAGGCAGACGGGCGGGGGGCCTGGCTGACAGAGCAGGGGGCAGAGGAAGAGGCCAAGGACAAGAAAGCCCAGGCTGGGCAGGACCTCCCGCCAGAGGAGGTGACCAGGAAAAGCTGTGGCTTGGCAGGCTGCTGCCTGGTGGACAGGAGCTGAGTTGGGGGAGAGTGGACTCCCAGCTCACTTCCTCCTCGGCATGAGTTAAAGAGACATGGATTCCGCAGCCCTTGGTGGCCCCTCTCCATTCATTCCTGCCTTTGGGTCAAGCTACTCTTTCTTTGTGCTGTCGACCTTGGGCCCTGGAACAGCTGTCAGCGAGTCATTATCCATGACAGGGATGAGGAACGGAGGGGGTGAGTGTGTCGGTCCAAGCGCCTTCTTACCAGAGGCTGTGGAGGTGGCATGGAGTCTCCTCCATCCCAGTGAGAGGGAAAGTGCCTCTCATGCTCCAGGTGGGAGTGCACCCCCTGCTCCCCACACCCACTGTTCCGCGCTGACCCAGGGCCCTTCCTGGCTTCTGCCCGTCCATCAGGATACCAGGAAACCTGTCGCACTCCCAGCTCTGAGTAAAAGGCTCAGCCCTCATGGGCTCCCCACACAAATCTGGGAGTTGTGCTCCCACTAGGCCATTTCTTCAACTGGGGACACAGACACAGCACTGGGGACCAGTGTTTGAGGAAGGGTCTGAGTGCCCGGGTCAGGTCTGAGAGGTCCCCGAGACTTTAGCCACTTTTCTGCTGATTGTGGAGTGAGCCGTGAGAGCCCAGCCGTTCTCCTCACCTTCCCGAGGCGTGGCCATGCCTGCAAACATTCCGGGGCTGCGGCTTATGCCTGAACAGATCAGCGGACAAGCTGAGAGTGTTTGGGAAACTGGAAAGCAGGGCTGACATTATTGGAATCTGCGAGCTGCTGCTGGAGCTGCTGAGGGTGGCTTGTGATTAATAATGCCAGCTGTGGCTATATCAAACTGTTACTCTGCCTTATGTTGGAAAATTAGAAAATACAGGCAGGTGAAAAGGAAATCAAAGCCCCCGTCACCCAGTCATCCAGAGACAACCAGAGACAACACATGCTGCCCTGCCGTGTCTGGTCTTTCCTTCCACACTCATAGACATGGGCAGCTTTTCTACATGGGATGGGCACAGTGCTGCTTGGTATTGGACTATCCACATGTCCAGGACACAGCCCCCTCTGCACCATCACTCAGGTTCTCAAGCTTCATTTTTTTTTAAGATTTTTTTTTTAAGATGGACACGTTATCTTTACTATATTTATTTTATTTCTTTTTATGTGGTGCCAAGAATCCAACCCAGTGCGTCACATGTGCCCTACCACTGAGCCACAGTCACAGCCCTCTCGAGCTTCATTTTTTAAATATTTTTTTAGTTGTAAATGGACACAATACCTTCATTTTATTTGTTTATTTTTATGTGGTGCCAGGGATTGAACCCAGTGCCTCACGCATGCTCGGCTAGCGCTCTGCCACTGAGCCCCAGCCCCAGCCCTGGAGCTTCGTTTTTATTAACTGCCCACAGTGTGGCGACAGAGACGCGCCCTCTGCCAATCTGTGCTGTTGTGTTGCTTCGTACCTGCGATTCTGCAGTGCTAACCACTGCCCACGGTCAGGAAGGCCAAGGTCGAGCTACCTGGAGGCTCCTCATTAAGGCAGAAAAGAGCACCCTCCACCCTCTGGAAGGCGGGCCAGTGTCCTGGTTCTTCTGACAGGTGTCTGGGCTGCAGAGGGCAGCCCGGCCATCCACCAGGTAGGCTGAGGACCTGGAAAAGAGGACTGGCTCTGTTTCCTGGGGACATCTTTGGAGGCTGAGGTGCTTTTAAAAAAAAAAAATGTAGAAGAAAATGGTTTGTAATTGTTTGCTAGTCTCAGTGGCAAAAAAAAAAAAAAAAACAGAACCCTTGATTTCTAACCTCCTGCGGCATGGTTCGGCATTCCTCCCAGAGTCAAGCAGGAAGATGCTGGAGCGCTCTGATTATAAAATTTGCATGTTCTCCTAGCTGGTTACCGTGCCAAGGGACATTTCACATCACATTGTACTGTTTGTCAAAAATCTTTTGCCCAAACAGACCACTTCTCAAGACACTGCTGATGCTGAGGCTAAACAAACACAAAGGTAGAATTTAAAATACTGAGAGTTCCTAAGAGGAAATATAAAGAGATTGAGGGGCAGCCACTGTCCGCTCTGAACCTTCAACGGGTGATCTGGTTCAGAGCCCAGGTAGATAAATGACAGAAAAACAGCAGAAACAAGGCTGCAAAGTGTTGATTCATGAAAAGCTCAACATGCTTTCAGTGAACACCAGGACTTTTAGGCCAGGTGCCACAGGAGACACCGAGACATGAAAGAGCCCCCATGTCCACATTCAAGGAGCCAACAATCTAAGAGAGGAGACATGGTGTGACAAGTCATGCCTGGGCACCTGCAGGCTAGATGCAGGACAACACAGAGCTGTGGCCCTCTGCCTGGTGTCTCTGGGAAGACTTTCGGATAGGAATGTGAGGGCCATTGTGGTGCCAGGGGGTTAGAGGGAGGGAGAACAGGCAAAGGGAGAACAAAATGGCTGGGGGTTCTAGGGACCCCCCCTGGTGAGGTAGGACTGAAGTCCAGCTGGGTGGAGCCTCCCAAGGTGAAGCTGGTGAGGTCCACGGGAGCTGGATCCCAGGGCAGCTGGTGTCCTGAGAAAGGAGCAGGGCTTTGCCACCAGGGAGAGGAGCTGTTGGGTTTTAAGCAGGTGTGGCTCTTCTGATTCACATTGGCAAGCCTCTTTCTGGATGGCACGAAGCTTCCCAGATTGGAGCAAGGGACAAACTAGGAGACCTGTGAACATTCCAGCAAGAAGTGATTTGGTCTCTCAAAAGACAGTGACAGTCCATGGAGGGAGGAAGCCATTCAGGTGATTATTAAAGAGATGGCACCAACTGGCTGAGGCACCAATACAGTGGGGAGTGAGGGAGGGACAGGACAGAAGAAAGAGAGCAAGTAAGCTGCAGAGCAAGACCCTGGGCATGCTGAAGAGGAGTCCAGGGAGGCAGGGCGCAGGAGGCCTCCCTCCTCAAACCCGGGAAGACAGCACAGCAGTTGTAGAAACAGCTTACAGTACCTGTTGGAACAGACTCCTGTGCAGGAGGCAGGCAGGTGAGGGGGTTCTTGGAGTGCACTCTGAATGGAGCAGGTACAGTACTGAAGAGCAGGATGGGGGCAGAGTCACTGCACTCTAGAAAGCTGAGGAATGAGGACTCAGCCTCCAGCACTGAAAAACAGTAATTAGCCGGAGCCCCGAGGCCAGCTGAGACCAAGGCCAGTCCCCTCAAGCAGTGCTTTCTCAGCCAGCGGGCTCAGCCGCCAGGAGAGCGACAGGAATGAACTCCGGGTTAAAGGGGTGGCCATCTGATGCAGGGCATGGAAGCCTCATTGCAATTCAAGGGAACTGAAGATTAAGAAAGGGAAATCAGTGACCCCAGTGCTGCCCGGGGATCAAGGAAAGCCAGGAAGGGCTGAGAGACAGAGGTCAAGGACTCAAGGCTCATTAGATGCCCACGCTCAGACGGAGCAGACTGAGTTTTCCACCAGGTACTAGGCCATGAGGTCCAGCATGGGCCTGCCTGGAAGCAGCCACCATTCGAATGGCAGTCGAGGTGTCAGGAGTGCTTCCAGGGACAGTCACTCTTCCGGGAGAGGCCTTGGCAGCTCCGCTCAGGTACAGTCTAGGAACCAGCAGAAGACACCCACCTCTGGGGGAGACAGAGCCTCCCATGGGGACCTGGAGCCTCAGAAGGCTGTTGGGGAACTGGGCTACAGCCCAAATTCACAGTCCCATCGAAGAGAGTCTGTTTGGGATAAAGGTCGCCCCACAACTGGACATGGTTCTGTTTCCACCTGACCTTCCAGCACTGTGTTGAGGACATGGCCGTGTTGCACTGAGTTGGTGCTCTTGAGGGATAGATAAATTATCCATCGGAACAAGAGGGCTCATGTTGGTTTCACTCTCTAAGGAACTCCCCCTAATCTGAGACCACCAGACCCTGAAAGTCCGGGTATAACAAGGAACGCAGGTGACCAATGCATGGAGAACTGTCATTCGTCCACATTACTTTCCCAAGTAGCACCAAGTTTTAACTCTGAGTTTTTACGAAAGGTCCCAGGCTATTCCCGTTTTGTTTTTTGTTGTTGTTTTGTTTTGTTTCCAGATAGTTTGAATTCCTGTGCCCTTTGCACTGGAGACCCAAATTCATGGTTTTTCTCAGGCTCTTGGTATTCAAATGGGCTAACCCACCGCGTAAACTCCAGCCTACAGGCGGGCAGTAGATTGGGGGCGGCAGGGGTGTGTGTTGCGACGTCTTTCCCCTGGTGACAGCCTTGGCCTCCCCGCAGGTGCGCGCAGGCGCTGCTGGAGCATGGTGCCTCGGTGCAGCTCCCGGGCGGCGCGGGCGGGGACACGCCGCTGCACGTGGCAGCGCAGCACGGCCTGGACGAGCACGCACACCTCTACCTAGGCCACGGAGCGCGCGTGGACGCGAGGAACCGCCGCGGCGAGACGGCCCTGAGCTTGGCCTGCGGAGCAGCGCGGAAGCCCGACGAGCACGCGCGCTGCCTGCGCCTGTGCGCGCTGCTACTGCAGCGCGGCGCGGCGGCGGACGCGCGCGACGAGGACGAGCGCAGCCCGCTGCACAAGGCCTGCGGCCACGCGCGCCACAGCCTGGCGCGCCTCCTGTTGCGGTACGGCGCGGACGCGGGCGCGCTGGACTACGGCGGAGCCTCGCCGCTGGCCCGCGTGCTACAGACGGCCGCCTGCGCGCCCCAGGCCGCGCCACAGCTCACCGTGCAGGCACTGCTCAACCACGGCTCCCCCACCGTGTGGCCCGACGCCTTTCCCAAGGTAAGGCGAGCCCCAGCTGGGCTGGCATGCGCCACGATGGCCATCCGTGGCCGATGGCGGAAGAGCATCCCCAGGGAGCTTTGCCGCGCAGAGGCCAGACTTGGGAGCTGGCTTTGCATGCAGGCTTTCAAACTTTGACGGGCCCAGGCCCCCGGGGGCGATTCTGGGATGGAGTCTCTGCGTTTCTAACAAGCTCCCAAGTGAGGCCGAGGCTGCTGATCTTAGGACCCCACTTTTTGAGAATCAAAGGCCTAGAAACTTCCTAGTGGTCAGAGTCACAAGGAAATTAAGAGGTTGGGCTGTAAGTAGCATATCAGAACATACCTTTTCAAAAGTGTAACGTGGGGACCTCTGGCGTTTATTTCAATGACGTTATCACGACTCAAAACACGTTGGCGGTTCATCTTCTGGTGTTATTTTCTGAAAGATGAAAAAATAGTCTCTGTTTGCATCTGGTGTTTGATCTAAAACGAAATTACCCAGCCTCGTCCTCCGGCCTTGTTAATGATAGCACTTAACACCCTCGCAAATTCCTCTCCTTTAGCCTCTTAGTACTGGTGTGAAATTCTCCGGGGATGATGTTGTCCAAACATCTGTCTACCTGAGTTTCCATATGTCAAGTGCCTCCTTCTGGGTCACAGCTGTGTTGAGACTTCAACTCCATTTCCCAGGTTCTCACCTTGGTAAACTTGACATCCGATCCACCTGTCAGATCTGCCCTGAAATAATAATGATGAAGAATAAAGATTTCTCATCAGAGAAAATACCCAAAAGGCAGGGAGTGTTTCCAAAAGAAGTTTCCAAAATGTTGTTTGGAGTAGGAAATTGCCCTTCCCAAAGACTTCATTGAAGGAAATCATTTCATTGGATGTAAAATTTTTGTGTATTTGACATAAAAATTGATCTCATTACCCAAGACACAAAGCCATAGGCAAATGACATATTTTGGTCTGGCACATTTTTAATAGATATCAGGAAGGTTGTTACCCAAAAGAACAGTATCTGAAACAGTACAGTTCACATATTTCTCTTAATGCTAACTCTGCATTACAAATGCACTCAGGGTAGAGAGTATGTCTACAAAAGGAAAGGTAAAAAGTGGGAAATCCACTGAGACCAACATGATGTCCCTTTATGTGACCAACATGATCACCCTTTTCTGTCACTATCTCCCTAGGTGCTCCTCCAAAGCATTTCAACATGGTAGACTCTTAAAAGGAGGAAACGCCAGCATGCTTGCATTCTCTGATGCCCTTTGTGTTTATAATTTAGCCCTTAACCTTTCCCATTACTAGCAGGCTTAGTTCATCAACCTGTGTTATAGAAGCAAAACTCACCGCTGCCCTGCCAATCACATTGCATCTGCATTAAACCATGACATGCACTCCTTGCATGACACTCCTTGTATGACACTGCATACAGAATGAAAGGAGCAGCCTTATAGGATGAGCCTCAAGTGGAAAATACATGGAGCCATTTTTAAAGAAAAAATTAGGAGCCAAAATGTGCCAGTAGCAACCAGGAACAATCCTTCATTAGCCTTGATGTCATTTTAGTGCACATGATCTTTGCCCAGGTTTTCAAGTTTTGAGGGCAGACTCACAACCATCCCCCTCTAGAGACCTCTAGTGCGTGAACTCTGTCTCCAAGCTGCAGGAAATGCCCTGCCTTGACCTAGAGATGAAGGACAAAGCCTCTGGCCCATCTTCAAGACTCTGTTCTGGACCCCCAAAACTATGTCAGCCACACATGACTGGTATATAGTCAGTGGTCCAGCTCCCTCTGCCCAGCCTGGCTGGGGTGAGTCCAGGTTTACCAGGCAGTGAGAGGTGCTTGGCCCCTGGTCTAACAATAACTACCCAGTCAATTCCACCCCAAAGTGGGAAGATTTGGATTTTTTTTTTTTTTGAGAAATCTTTAAGATCTTGAAGTTTCACCCAAGCGTTGCCCACTGCTGCCTACCCTGTGCTCAGGTGGTGTAGACAAGGTAGCCCTTGATCAGGGATGTTGAATGAATGCAAAAGGTTCCAGCAACTATAGGGTATGCAGCCGCCTTTAACCTCTGGACAATCCTCACACTTCCAGGGGGTGCCCCCACACCTGGCCAGGAGCAGCTGGTGGATGGGGACACATGTACCACACTGAGAATCCTCCAAGCAAAGGTAGAAGTGCCTGTGACATTCTAACCTTGCCCCAGGACAACCAGACAATATGCTGTGATCTGGAGGTAGCATCTTCCTCCCCCAGGCTCCCCAAGAGTATCCCACTGGGGAAGGGATCTAATCACGCACAACATCAAAGGGACAGGCCCAAGAGGGCTCGGCAGCCTTGGCTAGTGCCCACAAACACTCACACAGGCCACAAAGACGCTCAGCAGACAAGACTCAGGCGCCACGGCGAGGCAAGCACAGGCCACTGGGAATGTCACAGAGCACGCAGCCAGTGGGCAGCAGCCGTACTTTAAATAGATGTAAAGAGACACCCGTGGAGCTCAGAATGACTGAGGCACAGAACTTCACACCGAGCTTGGGACATAAATCACCATTCCCCCACACCAAGACAAGGACAGCTCCTCGGCAGCAGGCGGACACAAGGATCTGCCGGAGCCTATGGAGAATCAAAGGGTATCCAGGCTTCCAGCCATCCTGTTGACAACGCCAGGCCTCTCTTCCCCTCTGAGCTGCAGTTCACACCAGAGGCTGGCGCAGGTGGCCAGCTACAGCGCCATGTGGGCTCTGGAAGGTGTCACACCAGGTTAGGGTCAGGCCTGGCAAATGCCGGCAGGAGGCAGAGATGGGCCTGGAAGTGTTTGGCACCTGCCACAGGCCCACCGTGTGGACTGGATGCTTGATCTGGATAAAGGAAAAGGCTTGAGTTTCTCTCCTGCACCTTCCTACCTGGAAGGCGCGTTCAGAAGCCAGTAATGAAGCCCAGCTTCCCCTTCTCCTTGGCACCTCCCACCTCTTTGAAGAGCACATTTTTGGTTCAATCTCAGAACACAATTTTGGAGCCACAAAGGGAGGGGTGCCCTTAAGTCTAGCCCCCTCCAAAACTGACATGGTAGACCCATAGTCGCGGAGCTGGGTCTACCTCCAAGTTCCTTCACCTAGAATCACTGCCCTCCCCTGCCTCCTCCCCTTCCCTGGTTCTCAGTTGGCAGCCACCTGGAATCAGTGCTTGGATTAAGTGGCCAGTCTCATTTGCTCCCCAGTATCACCCAACCACCTCCACAGAACTTGTCATTTGCCTTCACCATGTGTGTGACCAAGCATTCTAGCCCCTCCAGCCCTGACCCTATGTTGTACTGCTTCTGTGACCCGTGGAGCAGAGGTCACCCTGAGCAGCAGAAATGCACCTGCAGAGGGCCGTAAACAGTTCCTCCTGGGACATGACCAGGAGTCGGGGAAGTGCAGGACAACACCACGGTGAAGGTTCCCCAGGCCGCAAAGTACCCACTTCGCCTCCCGAGGGCATCCTTTGCACATTGAGTTATGCGTTCAGTGGGCTTGTCTTGGGGACTTCTGGGCTGGAATTAGAGAGACCACACGTGTTCCCGGCCCTCATGGAGTTGCCTGTCTTGTGAGCTGAACAACCACACGTGCCAATGCGAAATTGCTGTGGTGACAATTGCCACATAGCCAAGAGCAGATGGGGGCTGGTCTGGTGGGGGATCAGAGGCTACACTGAGACCCAGCTATGTGAGGCCTCGGGGAAGGGACTTGTTCCAGACAGAAGGAACAGCAGGGACCAAGACCTGAGCCTGGACAGCCAGGCAGAGGCCTTGCCGTACAGTGTGGGATTCTGCAGTAGTGCACACCCGTGAGCCCAGCCCCAAGAGAGGCTGGGGATTGCAAGGTTGATGCCAGACTCAACATCACTGGCCGTGGTGGAAATCCAGATGAGGGGTGCACTTGGCTTGAACAACGGGGGGGTGGAGGTGGGTGCAGGCAATGACAGATTCTAGAAATATCTGGAAAGCCCTGGTCTTGCTTCACCTGGATGTTGACAATGCCAAAATAGGGGCCTTAAATGTTGACGTTTTCTTCTTGACCTAGTTAAGGAATCAGATCAAGTGACTTTACCTACTTACCCCAGTTTCACAGGATTTTAGGGGAGAACCTGGGATAGCCGTAGTCAAAACCCAGGGCCCCATTTCCTGCCTTCACAGCCGCGTGCACGGGCTCCGGGGGAGGGACGGCCATCGTAGGAGCGCCTCTGTTTTCTTGCCCTTGTTTTATTTCTCCATCTACATACAAAGCAACGTGCCTGTGTGATTTCTCCCCTTAATTTTCTCTCTGCCGCCTCATTAGCTGGAGAGGGTCTGCGTGGACACTAATGACATCAGCATGTCAGAGTAATGTGGCAGCCGCCTCTCCACAGCAGCAAGGAGGCAGCGGAGATTTTTAAACTGTGTTGGCGTAAAAATAATGAAGGCAGCCAGCTGCCTGGCAAACAGAGGGGCCCAGCGCTGAGGGGCCGGGAGGGGCGGGGAGCCCCAGAGAGGTGGAACAGCGGAGAGACAGAAAATGAATTCCCAGAGACAGGCAATAAGACTTTGTCACAGTCTGTGACCCGGGGTGGGGGAGGGGTGGTGCTCTGCCTCTGAGGGCAGGCAGCTCTTCCCAGGCGGGGGACATTCGCGTTCCGTGCTGTCCCTGGGAGCCATTTAACACTGCACAGTAGTGACAGGGCCAACTGGGGGGTCGCTGGCAGGGTGAAGTTAGCAAGGGCTCAGGAAGGCCTTGGAACTGTTGAGAACGCCATCTCCATAGGCCCAGACCTGATCCGGGGGTGCCCCGTGTGAACCGTTCTTAGTGGCACATCTTCCCCTGACAGAGAAGGGGTGGCTGGAGTCGGAGACCACCACACACAGGGAAGGCGTGTTGGAGGGCCTGGTGCTCACCAGAAACATGGACGCCAGGCCCTGCGGGCTCCCTCTGTAGCTGCCCAGTGTCCTTCTCTACAGCCTGCTTCAGCCTGACTTGGTGACAGTAATAGATTGGGGGGGGGGGGAGCTGAGATGAGAAGTCTCACCATAGCAGCAGCTCCATCGTCTCCCCAACATCTGTGAAGACAGACATGGGAGGGAGGGAGGGAGGGAGGGAGGGAGGGAGAGACGGGACCCCTGGCACCAGTGAGGGGGGCTCTTACCTGATGTCCCTCTGTGGTGTGGCCACGAGTGTCCAGGCAGTCAGGCAGACGTTGCCTGCCCTCCGCTCTGCCCTACCACACTCTCCCCTGGAGCTGGACCACGGCTTCGTCCGTGTTGATGAACTTCACATCTGTTCCTCACCTCCGTGCAGAAGAGTAACGAGAAAGCGAATGGATTCACAGAGGGAAAAGGGCCAAGAAACAGAGAAACAAGACAGTATCCAAAAAACAGAGAAGAAGGCCATATCTCTCATCAGAAGATTGGAAGAAAATCTCAGGAATCGAGCGCCTCCTCCAGGGAGCGCGGGAAGTTGCCCTGCTGGTCCAGAACAGGGCCAGGGGCAGCCGGCAGCATGGCCTGCCGGGAAGGTGGCGGCTGTGGAGTGCCACCAGAAAGCAGGGCAGTCGTAGATTAAACGACACCCAGGGAGGCCCATTTAAAAAACCAAACCAGTGACGTGAATGGGGTGCTGTGCTGTGTGCTGTGTCCCGAGCCCTCCTGCCGTTGCCCTGTTTGCTCTACATCCTGGGAGCAGGGGTGTGGCCTGGCCTGCAGGCTGGGTGCAGAGGCCCCTGTTGGCTGGCCTCTGGCAGGCTCAGCCAATGCACACAAGGGCAAAGGGAGTGGGGGGGAGAAGCCACACTTCTCCTCCTTCCTCTGCCTTAAGTAGCCCCCCAAAGCTTCTGCGTCTCCTCCAAGCCCCAGCACCACTGGACGGCTCTGCCTTAATGACCCAGCCCCTGACCCCACTAGGTTCCAGCCTGACCTGGGTGCCCTGTCCCCAGACTCTAATAACACCACAGTGCCCCATTGTCGATAGCACTAAGGGCCACAACCGCTGCTGGTCTGGCTAATCCCTGGGCTAGCTCACCTCCCTGTGCTGGCTTCCGGGCAGCTCAGGAGCCTGTATAATAAATTCCATATGTTCACTTCCTTCTGACTGAAATTCCTAGTGTGGTTTCTGCTGCTCGATGGGACGCTGACTGATGTAAGCCATTTCAGCCACAAGTAGAAGAAAATCCAACTCAAAGTGGATGAAGTAAGGAAATGCATCTTGTTATCTCGAGTAACACCAAGTGCACACATTGCAGCCTGTAGGAGTGGCTGCATCCGTGTCTCCACGGTGTCATCCAGGCACCAGCTCCCTGCCCCACTGTGCCGGGAGTCAGCTCCAGCCTCCCAGGGCTCCTCTCTTGGTCAGACAGGGCTGCCAGCAGCAACTGGGCTAGGCAGCTTCCTTGTTCACAGTTTCTTGATTTATAAGAAGCCCTGGAAAGGGACGGGGCAGGAGAGGAGAACCTAGAACAAAAGTCTTGAAGTCATAACCAAAGACTCAATGCAGGAAACCTGTCTGCACTGAAAAGCTTACATTTCTAGTTAGAAGTTGATTGGTTATTCTCTGTAGATCAATGACTGCTGAGGGCCATTTGCCAAGTAGGAATGACGCATCGAAATCCTTGCCAGCGTACCCCATGTTAAATGGACTTGCCTTGGAAATTTGCTGTGACCTTGCTTGTGTGTTTGAGAAAGGTGACCCTGCTCAATGACCAGGGTGGATCCAGGATTAGGGTGTATCCTGCAGGTTTTAGGAAGTATCCGGGTTTAAGACAATTTGGGTTCAGGGCGTTCCTGGTTTAAGATAATCCCGGTTTAGGGAAGTTGCAGGTTGAAGGTTATTCCTGCTGGGAGTAGGGCGTGCCTGCTGCCTGAGTTCACGCTGAGTTCTCCTGGAGAGAAAGTATTTAGGACGTGAATTGTGCAGGAGATTTGGGTTTGCCCCAGAACGTGTTTGTACAGGGCCGGTGTGAGTTCGGGAATAAAGAATTGCTGTTTGAATCTACAAGGTGTGTGGTGGCTCGTGATTCTGTGCCCAGGCAAGACCTTGGCAAATGACAGGATGCATGCCAATGTCCAGTCTAGCAAAAATGTCCAAAAACATGGGGAATCCTTGCCACATATTCAAACAGAAAACAGGTTATTCCTGAAGAAATAAAAGTCAGGCTATATATTTTGGGAGCAGATTTTTGTCACACACACATCAGAGAGAGCACTTGTCTTCAGGATGTATAAAGAACTCCAAAAACTTAACACCAAGAAAATAAACAACTCAATCAATAAATGGGCTAAGGAGCTGAACAGACACTTCTCAGAAGAAGAAATACAATCAATCAACAAATTTATGAAAAAACATCCAACATCTCTAGTAATTAGAGAAATGCAAATCAAAACTACTCTAAGATTTCATCTCATGCCAATCAGAATGGCAGCTATCGAGAATACAGACAACAGTAAGTGTTGGTGAGGATGCGGGGAAAGGCACATTCATACATTGCTGGTGGGACTGCAAATTGGTGCAGCCAATCTGGAAAGCAGTATGGAGATTCCTTAGAAAACTGGGAATGGAACCATCATTGGACCCAGCTATCCCACTCGGTTTATACCTGAAAGACCTAAAAACTACAGTAACATACTACCGGGACACAGCCACGTCAGTGTTTACAGCAGCACAATTCACAATTGCTCAACTGTGGAAGCAACCTAGACGCCCTTCAGTTGATGAATGGATAAAGAAACTGTGGTACATATACACAGTGGAGTATTACTCATCATTAAAAGAGAATAAAATTATGGCATTTGCAGTTAAATGGATAGAGTTGGAGAATATCATGCTAAGCAAAGTAAGCGAATCCCCCCATAAAACAGGGGCCAAATGTTTTCTCTAATAAGTGGATGCTAATCCATATGGGGAGGGTGCATAGGATATGGGGAGGAACTTTAAATGGGGCAAAAGAGGTGGGGAGGGGGCAAAGGGGTAGGAAAGATGGTGGAATGAGATGGACATCATTACCCTAGGAACATGTATGACTGTACGAAGGTGTGACCCTACTTCATGTACAACCAGAGAAGTGAAAAATTCTGCTCCATCTGTGTGCAATGGATTGCAGAGCTTTCTACTATGATATATAACTGATTAGAACTGATAAATAAATAAATAACAAAAAATAAATTCCATATTTCTTTTACCCCCCAAAATAAATAAATAAAAATGGTTAAAGATGCCCCCAAAAAACAAACAAAAAAAAAAAAACAGATTCCTCTGCTGCATTGTTAGCACGAAACAGTGAAATGTCATCTACAGATTTTTTTTTTTTTTTTTGGTACCAGGAATTGAACCCAGGAGCACTCAACCGCTGAGTCACATCTCCATCCCTTTTATATTTTATTTAGAGACAGGGTCTTGCTAAATTGCTTAGGGCCTTGTTAAATTGCTGAGTCTGGCTTTGAACTCACAATCCTCCTGCCTCAGCTTCCCAAGCTGCTGGGATCATCTACGTATTTTTAAGGGAAATTTTGGACACTATAATTTTTAGGCTCAGCCAAATAGCTTTCATTTTATGTCAAAAGGAAGACACTTAGACTGGGTGTGGTGGCTTAAGACAGAGCTCCATCTCCACAGATCTAGGGGAGGAAAAGCCTAGGGCTCTAATCATAAATGTGAGGAGTACATAATGAACCTTGAACCAAACTGAATCAGCATCTTCTACCACCCTGAGAAGATGTTCCTACGAATAGTGCCGGACACCAGAAAATAAAAGTAAAAGGTAGTCAACTTGTTTTAAATAATATAATCTTTGAAACTTTTATAGCACACTGTCCTGTGACCACCACGTCAATAGTTATTCAGTCAGGTGCTCATGGTCCCACTACTACAGAGGCTGAGGCAAGAAGATCACTGAGCCCAGGCCTCGAGGCCAGCCCGGGCACCAAAGTGAGCTTTGTCTCAAAACAACAACAACAACAAAAACCAGTTATTTAATTGCAGACTATTTAAGGAAGACAGCGGAAGTACTGTGCCTTAACATTTATTGCTATGAGCCACCTATGTTGAAAAGGAAATTGATGCCACTTTAAAGTAAGTTTAAAGTTGCTGACTTCAGGGGCTGGGGCTGTAGGTCTGTGGTAGAGCACTTGCCTGGCATGGGTGAGGCACTGGGTTCAATCCTCAGCACCACATAAAAGTAAATAAATAAAATAGTTATTTTTTAAAAAGTTTTTTTTAAGTTGCTAACTTCATTTAGCATTATATTTTCCAACTCCATCCATTTGCCAGTAGGTGCCATGATTTTATTCTCTTTTATTGCTATTATATATGACTCAGGGGGAAAAAATACCACTAAATCAAATGAGCCATCAATCCAAGGAGTAGAACATACCAAGCAGAGGCGAGTCGGGAAATAATCATGAAAATGGCTCAAATTAATGGGTTAGTGAATTTTAAAGGAGACTTGCTCAACAAAAGCCAATTGATTAGGGGTGTGTGTGTGTGTGTGTGTGTGTGTGCCTGTGCACGCATGTGGTGTGCTGGGGATCAAGCCCACAGTGGCCCAGCAAGCAAGAGGCCCTGGGCTACAGTACTAGCACCACTAAATGTTTTTAAAACTCTGTCATGTTGTCTTAATCCCAATAACTGTATACTTTTAAAAATCTTCCCAAGTATTAAAAAGATTTAATTTTCTTCAGATAGTTGTACTAAGTTAACATAAAGTGATATTCAAACCCAATTTTCAAAAATGCTAAAAGAGAAAACACTACAGAGCAGCTGGGCACTGTGGCTCATGCCAATAATCTAGCAGACCTGGAGGCTGAGGCAGAAGGATCACAAGTTAGAAGTCAGCCTCAGTAACCAAGCAACACCCTAAGCAACTTAGTGAGAATCTGTCTTAAAATATTTTAAAAAGAGCTAGGGATGTAGCTCAGTGGTAAAGCACTTCTGGGTTCCATCCTGAATATAAAAAAATAAATAAATAAAAACCTTATCTAAGTAAATCTAGCATTATATTACATACATTAATCATATATATATATATATATATATATATATATATATATATATATGGCATATAAAATACCCACAACGTATAGCAATTGGAGAGAAGAATAGCCAATTAGAGTTGGTTTTATAAAGGCAGAAATGAGACAACATTGGAAAATCCTGTTCTATAAACTTGGTAATATAACAGATAGAATTAAATTAAATCTCAAATTTCGTAACAACCTAGCAATAGAAAGGTGTTTTCTGAAATCAGAGCAGGATATTTATATGAAACTTATATCCAAGATTATGTTTATGGTGAAACATTAAAGAAAATCCTATGAATTCCTATTAAAATTGGGAACAGAATGATCACACAGTTTTTTTTTATTATTATTATTATTTTTTAGTTCTTGGCGGACACAACATCTTTGTTTGTATGTGGTGCTGAGGCTTGAACCCGGGCAGCATGCATGCCAGGCGAGCGCGCTACCGCTTGAGCCACATCCCCGATTACACAGTCTTTATCAATGCTGTTATTTGGCATTGAACTTTAATTGAACATTAAAGTGCTAGCCAATATAATAAGACAAGAAAAACAAATAGGAAATATTAATATTAAAGAAGAAAAACACTATATTTGCAAAAAACACTATATTGTCTACCTGGAAAAACAACCTAAAGTAAAGTATACTTCCAAGTCAGAGAAATAAAATGAACAGACCAATAGAAAAATGAGCAAAAGATGTAATTTAGCAAGTCATAAAAGAAGAAAGATAAGTAATTAATCAAACCAAAAGTCAATATTCCATGTTGCATCTATCAAATTTAATCAATTATTGAGATGCTTTGGGTAGGGGGAGAGATGCACTCTTATATTTGTTTCTTCAAAAACTGCACCAAATTGGGGCTGTGGCTCAGTGGTAGAGCACTTGCCTGGCAAGTATGAGGCATTGGGTTCAATTCTCAGCATCACATATAAATAAATGAATAAAATAAAGGTCCAGCAACATCTAAAATATATATATTTTTTAAAAACTGCACCAATTTATGTTCTTATATTTGGCAGTATGTTTTAAAAGCCTTAAAATGTACATACCTTTAATCCTTCAATTCCATTTCTAGAATGTAAATTTCTCAGTGTATTTAAATAAGTTTTGGGGCTGGGGTTGTGGCTCAGCGGTAGAGTGCTCACGTAGCATGCATGAGGCACTGGGTTCGATCCTCAGCACCACATAAGGGATTGTGTCCACCTAAAATGTAAAAGTAAAATATTTTTTTAAAAAATTAAATAAATAAATAAAAAGTTTCATTGGAGGAAAAGAGGGATAGAATTATATCCAAGGATATTGTTTTATCCAAATATTGAGGCAACTTACATAGTTAATTCAATGAATATATTCTGATGTATTCAAGAATAAAATATATGGCCACAAAAATGATCCTGAAATGCTCATTTATAATTTTTGAATTATTCACAATCTATTTTAAGCAGAAAAAACTCAAGTTTCAAAATAATATGCAAAGCAGTTAGCATTTTTGTTATGCAGATGAGCCTTAGTTAAAAATGAGATTGTGTACCAATAAAGTCATTGTAAGTTAAAAACATCAGCAGAGGAGACGCATGCCTGACCTACTGAATTGCGGAGCTCAACAACACAGAACAATGCAGAGCCCTGGTTGTACCTCTGGTGAGCAGGGGCTGATGGGCAGCCCAGCCCCGTCTAGCATCACAGGTAAGAGAAGAAGGTACCACATGTCACAAGTCCAGGGGAACATCCACATTCAAAATCCAGTTTCTTGGGGCTGGGGTTGTGGCTCAGCAGTGGAGCACTTGCCTAGCATGTACAAGACCCCGGGTTCAATCCTCAGCACCACCTAAAAATAAATAAGATGAAGGTATTGTGTCCAACTACAACTAAAAAATATTTTTTAAAAATACAGTTTCTTCTGAACGCATGTTAATTACACTCCACTGTAGAATCAAAGAGTTGTTTAAGCAGAACCACTGTAGGTTGGAACTGTGTGTGTGTGTGTGTGTGTGTGTGTGTAAATGTGTTATCTAAATGGCATAAAACATTAGCATACACAAAATGTTGATAGTGGTTATCCCTGAACAAAGAACTATAAGGATTCTTTTTTAAATTTTGACTCTCTGTATTTTGAAGGATCTTAGATCCAAACCAATGAAGAAGCAAAGTGAGTTGTAAGGGCAACAACTGTACTGAGGGATTCAAATGCACCCTTCTGTTTGAGGCCATGCTCAGAGGCCCAGGGTCAGAGTGCAGGCCAGGCTGGCCACTGGCTCCTGTCATGGTCTCCACAGGTGCTTGTTCTTGGAAGACTCCCAGGACTTCAGCCTGTTCAACCAAGTCTTGGAAGAGTGAGCTTGTCACCAAAGCTGACCCTCAAAAAGAATGCTATGAGGTTGCCTTTCCCTTCTCCAAAATTTAATCTCAATTCTGTTAAGCTGAAAAATCTAGCTACTTTTTGCAGAGGACAGAGGAAGAACAGCAGGTTTCAAAACTCCACAGGGTTACAATCAGCAAAATCCCACAAAGAAAAACTACAGGATCAAGAATCCGGTTTCTCCAACAAATAAATACCATGAAACAAATGAGAGGAAAAAAAATAAAATAAAATAAACCAAACAAATTAGAAGAGTGTGGTGTCACATGCCTGTAATCCAAGCAACTCAGGAGGCTGAGGCAGAAGATGGCAAGTTCAAGGCCGGCCTTGGCAACTTGATGAGTCCTGGTCTAAAAAACAAAAAAGAAAGAAAAGAAAAAAATATTACGAAAAGGACTAGTAACATAGCTCAGTGGCAAAGGAGAAATTATTTTGTTAATGGCATTATATTCATTTTCCCAGTACCAGAAGGGAAATTATTTTGTTAATATAATGGCATTTAAGAGAAATTTGTACATTGTAATGCTAACTAAATATTAGATGATATTAAGAAACAATTGTTAAAAAGAACAAATTAAAAAAATTAAAAGAAAAAAACAAATGTTAATTTTCAGGTGCTATCATTTTTTTTAATAGGTCCTTAAAGGGAAACACTGAAATAATTACAGGTGAAATGATAAGAACAAGTGGGGTTTTGCTTTAAAACAATATTAGGTGAGTGCTGAGGATGAAGCTGCGGCAGAGCTTGTGCAAGGCCCTGAGTTCCATCCCCAGCCTCACAAAAATAAGTAAATAAATAAGAAGATAATATGAGGGGAAGTGGATGCAGCAGGATCGACGCTGATTCAATGCTGAGTGCACAGGGCTTTATCTTTCTATTTGATCTATTTTGTGTGGTTCAAATTTCTCCATGATAAAAAATTTATTTTTCAAAAGCAAAAATTTATTTTTCCCATCTTTACAGTGAAGCTGATATACTCAATCTATAAATTTGCAATTAAGAAAACAGGAATCTTTGCCAGTGAGCATTGTGAAAATAAAATGTAAAGGCCAAGCTAAGAGGACATTCAGCAGCCCAAGAAGTGGGCCCTTGTCACCCTCCTGATTCAAGGAGGCGGAGGCTGGGAACGCCCTCCTGGGGCCAGGTTTCTGGTGCACCTCCGGTTTGCTCGCCCTCAGGCCCTCAGCGTCTTCCTCTGGAACTTGGTGGCTTGAGTCCTGGTGCCCAGAGTTTTCAAAGCAGCCTTCCTGAGAGGAGCGGGCACTCAGAGCCTGCCTGTGCTTGTCCTGGTTCACTCCTGGGCCAGGCAGCCTCCTGCTGGGCTGTGTTGTGGCTCTTCTCCAACTTGAGACCCCAGTCCCACAGCCAGGGAGAGGCGGGCGTGCACCCGACATATCTGCATGCCTCCCACCCTTCTGCAGATGAACCCCAACCCAGTCGCCCGACAGTGCCTCTCTCTCCTTCCCACCAGGTGCTGAGGACCTGCGCGCCAGCCCCAGGCGTGATCGAGGTCCTTTTCAACTCCTACGCTCAGCTGCACGTGTCCGAGTCCTGGAAGGAGATGATTCCTGACGAAGTGTATCAGGTGAGGAGATGCTTCTTTCGCCCGCTTGGGTTCAAGATTTTGCTGTCTGCGCATCTGTTTGGAGTTTTTCATGGATCCAGGAAGTGTGGACCATTGAGTTGGTGCGACTCAGCGGTAGAGCACTTGCCTGGCACGTCAGGCCCTGGCTACCATTCCCAGCACCAAAAAAAAAAAAAGAAAGAAAGAAAGAAAGAAAGGTAAAGAACTAATGAGGAGAGGGGACCCCACTGGGGCACATTTACATGTTTCTGTTTTCTTCAGCATCTGGGTAACCACATAGCCAAGAGCCAGTTATTGTACAGTCACCTTCCCTGTACATGGGTTCTGCATCCATATTTTGGATTCAGGGATCAAAAATCTTAAGGGACAAACTACACTGAACATGTGCAGGCTTTGTTTGGCTTCTGGCCCTTCCTTCCTGAACAATACAGTGTGACATCTCTGGGGGGCATCCAAAGTCAGCTAGAGGTGATTGAGAGTCCATGGGAGGATGTACCCAGATTACCTGCAAACACTGTGTCATTTGACAGAAGGGACTTGAGCACTTGCAGATTTGGGTACCCTCAGGGGTCCTGGAACCTGTCCCCCACAGATGCAGCAGAGGATGGTGAGGGTGCTGTGGCTGCAGGGAGCACACAACAGCCCACATTGGCTTGGAGGCTGCTGGAGCTTAGGGAAGCAACATCAGGGAAGGGATTTGAAGCCACCTGAGTGTGCAGGTCCTGGCTCCTTCTCTGGACATGCCAGTCTGGCCCTGAGTGTGGGCTTCCTCTTCTGATGGCTCAAGATGTAACTCACGTCACATGTGGTGGCACACGCCTGCAATCCCATTGACTCAGGAGGCTGAGGCAGGAGGATTGCGAGTTTAAGGCCAGCCTGGGCAACCTACCAAGATTCTACCTCCAAACAGAAAGGCCAGAGGTTGGAGATGTAGCGCAGTGGTAGAAGGCCCCTGGGTTCTATCCCAGTACCAAAAAAGGAGCAACCCGCACAGCAAAGGGGGTCACATCCACACACAGCATGGTCCACTGGTGACTGTCAATTGCACAAAGAGGAAGAATGTTTCTTCCTAGATAATCCTCTCCCGGTTCACTGGCTGCATCAGGTGCATGTTAATGAACGCCAGGGATCACCATGCACCGATGGCTTGGCCTGGGCTCTGGAGCCCATCACTGGCCAAAGGGAAGGCTTGTCAGGACTGGTTTGACAGGAGGCCACCCTGGGAGCTGCAGGGCTGCTGTCAGAGAGGACAGGGCAGGAGGGGATTGGAGTGCACAGCCCAAGTCGCTCAAGACCACGCCTCCCTGACTGGGTGGGAACTACATTGTAGAAGCACAGCCCAGGACAGCTCTCCTCCCTGCGCTGAGCCAGGGAGCCACAGAGGGACGACTTTCTATGGTGGCCTGGTGGGGGAGGAATGTGGGTGGGTTCCGTGCGCCCCCTTACGCTCCTTGTGCCTTCCTTTCCAGATGCACGAGCCTTTCTACCAGTCTTTCTTCGCCTTGGCCCACACCCCGCGCTGCCTGCAGCATCTTTGCCGCTGTGCCATTCGCAGATTGTCTGGAAAAAACTGCTTTCACCTCATACCCCTGCTGCCCTTGCCCAAGTCCCTGCAAGATTACCTACTTTTGGAGCCAGAGGGTGTTTTGCACTGAAAGAGCTTTGCAACCAAGGCTGCAGGTCCTCATCTTGGCCCTTCAGGGAGGCCCTGTGGGGAAGGGAGGCCCTGTGGGGAAGGAAGAGCGCTGAGGATGGGGCACATCTGCATGGGCCTCCCGTGCCCCTCACTCCCATGTGACCAGCGGAAGACAAAGCTGCCAAGCCTCGGGTTTGCCTCAACATGGAATTGGTAATGAACATCCTTCCTGCATCTCAGGATCGCTTGTGAGGCTCACAGGACAGTGTGACTACTGCTGCACTTACTGTTGCAAAGTACCTTTCAACAAAAGCTGAACTAAAAGGCATATGTCTTAGTAAGATCTGTCCCTGACCCCTAATGAACTGGCAGCATGCCCACTGCCCCATTGCCTGTGGACCCTCGGCCTCATAGGGAAGGCCTCCTACCCCCTCCTGGAGCCTGGCCACTGGGAGTGGGTCTGTGCCCAGAACACGCCAGGCCCACCTGCGGAGAGCACTCTTGCTTCCATGACAGGGCACCTCCCAGGAGCCTGTCACTGCTAGCAAGCACACAGCAATCCAGCACTTTCCCAGGAGGACCTTAAAGGGGTGTCGAGTCAGGCTTTTGGTCCCATAGGAGTCCTTTGTCTGACACTCTCATTCAACCCCAGCAGACCCCTCTGGGAAGTAGCCTGGAATGCACAGGTCCACGGGTGTTGCCCCAGCTCAGCTGAGCCCACACAGCAAGCTCATTATCTAGGAACATGTTGACCTTGTCTTCTGTTTGCTCTTTTCCTATGCTGTGACATCTGGGGCCTTGCTGACATGAGGGACAGCCCTTCCCACTAGCTAGTCCCTAGAGACAACAGACGACTGGCCACAGAGCATCTTTTCACATGCATGCCAACCAGGCCAGAGCACACAGCCACCTTCTTTATTTGACTCTCACTAAGGGCCACTGTCCATCTGTCCTGATCACTCCAGGACCATGAACTAGACAATGAGGGACAGCTCCTATGCCCGAGAGCCACTGAAGTATTCACACTAACCAGACCTAAGCCTTGTTCCTCCCCCATCTCCTGACCAATGCTCATGCTTCCCTGCATGGCCCTGTGGCACGGTGAGCCCTCTTCTCTCGGGAACTATGAGTGATAAGCAGCTCAGTAATAGTTACTCATCTCTCAATGTATGGCCTTACTTGACCTAAAGTTTTCTATCAATACACTTGTGTGTGTGTGTGTGTGTGTGTGCGCGTGCGCGCGCTGAGGATGGAACCCAGGGCTTCCCTCATGTTGGGCAGGCACTCTGCCACTGAGCTACAGCCCCAGCCCAACACATTATATTTCAAAGCAAGAACTCTTTATGGTCATCATATGAGGATAAGCAGTGGCCCCTTTGCTTTCCAATTAAAGCCAGAGCAAGACCCCAGAGGCCAGGGCACACACTCCTACTGTCACTGTCTGGAAGCAAGTTCAGGCCCCAGGACGCAGCTATAGCTTAAGATGGGATGCTGTGTGCACCACGGGTGAGTAAAGCCCCCTGGCAAGAGGGGTCCACCCATGAGGTGGGCCACCATGAAGGAGAAGACAGGCTGAGCCTGGGTCGATGGTCACATTTTGACACACTGGACCTTCCAAGAGAGTGATAAGACAGCTTGTCATCTTCCAGCTCCTCCAGGTGACCCATCCCCATCTCCATCCCACCCTTTGATAATGGACAACTGACCTGTCCTTCAAAGGGGATATGTAAACACTGTTTCCAGACCCCAGAGGCCCCCAACCCAAGTAGATAACTCTCCCAGGACCCTCCAGGTGTCATCACTGGACCCAAAGGAGAACTTGAATGATGTCGTTGGTGCAGGAAAGTGCAGGGCATGGTGGATGGATGGCCAGAAGAAAAGGTCCCCATCCTTTGGCAGGTGGAAGGAAGCAGGGCTAGAGATGGGGGTTACAAATCAGGAGGCCCTGGGCCTCCAGAGCTAGGCTTCTGAACCTCACTGGACAGGTATAAGGAACCAGAGGGCAGGTGAACAGTTACAGTCAAAAGGTGATGCTAGAAAGATTGCTTTGTCCTGGAAGGGGATACAGTACACTGGACATTGCATAGCCCATGGTTAACAGCCTACAGATGGATTCAGAACTGTGTTTCTCCACTGAGCAGCAGAGACAGATACTGAAGTGAAACCAGCTGCAATTTGCTCTTTGCTCACCTGGAAGGCAGCTCTCACTAGCTTAGGGACTCATGAGATGAAATGGTATAAGGCAGGTCTTCTGCAGCCCCAAGTGATCTTGCTGAACTGTATCCAGCCACAGGTGTTTTTTTATACCCCCCCCCAAAAAAACTGACTAATACAATGATCATGCAAATATTTTTTCAAGACCCTGCATTCAGCTCCTTTGAAATTCACCCAGAAGTGAGACTGTCGAATCAGATGGTAGTTCCAGTTTTAGTTTTTGAGGAAACTCCATGCTGCTTTCCATGGCTGCTACCCCATTTCACAGTCCCATCAACAATGCCCCAGGGTTCTGATTTCTCTACATCCTCACCAGCTCTTGTTATTTTCTGTTTTGTTGTTTTGGTTTTCCTTTGACCTTTGTTCATTTATCTGACTAACCCAGACTAACCCTTCGTAGCAGTTTTTGCTGGGAATGGAGCCCAAGGCCTGGGGCTGGGAACTCTTCAGCAGCAAGACAGGCATGGTGGCTGCCTGCCTTCTCCTGGAGCTCTTGACCAGGTGAGCAGGACAACATGTCCTAGGGCTGCTATGAAATATGGGCTCTGTCCTCTCCAGCCAGCACCCTTGGTCATCATGGACCCATGTGTGACAGTAACAGCCATAAGCTGGCTCTCCTGGGATGAGGGGCGTCCTCTATCCCACCCCCAACTCTTCAGGAGCATGACATCACTGCTGCAAGAGAATGGCCAGGGAGGAAGCAGGCTGTGAACAGCAGTCCTCCTGGGTCCTGGTGGCTGTCCAGACGCGCTACATGCTGTCTCTGAATTATGACCATGACTGTATGGGGCAAAATGGCTTGTGCACTTGAGGCTGTCTTAGTCATCAAATGAGGTACAATTCATTCATAGTTTTGCAGAATTTAATTATTGCTAGCAACTTACTTTGTTATAGCCAAATAAATAAAATAACTGACAAAAAACAAGTTGTTTCACTGACCTGTCTAGCTATGCTCCATGCTATATTACTGGAAAGTTCTAGAATTACAGGACTTGCATAAGGAAGAGACTAAGAAGAAAGGGAAGGAAGAAGAGAAGTAGGGAGAAAGGAGATAGAGAGGGGACAAATTAGCTGAAATGAATATTGAAAAAGATATTCTATTTTAAGACTAGAATTCTCCCATTTGTATTTCCTTTCCAGTAAACAAAATTTACCCTGGCATTTACTTTTTATTTTAAAAAATCTAATTTTTTTTTACTTTCTTAGTCCACACTGAACGTCATTTTTCTTGTTGCATATATAGCATAAATTGATTCTGCGAGATCTAAATTGTTTTCTTTAATTTCACATTTAGTTTTTAATGGTACATTCACCTGGTTCAAAATTGATAAGGTAATAAAAGAGTGAATGGCCCCTTTACCTGCTGCTTCCACTAAAATGAAAAAAAAAAAAACGGCCAAGGCATGCTTTTCTTCCTACTTTTATCAAATATCTTTGATTATGACCTGCATCTTAACACAAGGATCCAAAATTACCTAAGTGAGGTTCTCCACCAACACTGTTCCTAGAGAGGTGGGCTTCTCTGGTGCACCTATCCCCAGGACAGGAGCAAATGTTCACAGCTGGACCCCCAGACTCAGGGCACAGTCCCTGGGCAGTTAGTACACGGGCTGGACACTGTGTGACATTTTAGGGTTAAAATTTCAAATGCAGCATTAGGTCTATTTTTTAGTGAATTTGTGTCAGTTTAACTTTAGGTTACTTGATAGCCATCAATTCAGCAGGTTTGGTAGAAAATCAAAGCCACTGACTCCCTAGGTATAAGGAGGATTTGCTAATCTCAGTAAGTATATAATCATCAAATTTCCAATCTCCGAAATAACCGGTTAGACCAACATGATGGGACAGGCTGTTGAAGTTTTGCAGAGAACACTTAACCCTCTACAGAAATGGTTAAAGTGCAGACTTGGAGAATGAGCTGGTCTGCTCCAGCAACTCAGCCCCCTCCTCGAAACCCTGGGCTCTGAGAAGGCCCTCGGTCACTACAATTGCAGATGCTGATTGCTTCTTACCTCTTCAGGGTAGCTCCCAGGACCAAGTGATAAACAGAGAATACTTCATCTTTTATTCCATCCCTTCAAGGATAAATTATTCCTTTAGTCCTATTTTCTATATGCCACTGGGATATTCAAAAGCCCTGGCAGTACAACTCTGATCAATGCTGTATCTTATTTCTCAGACTTAAGCATAGTTTGGCAGCATCAAAATACTTTTTAGACTCCAGGATTTATCTTGAAGTTGTTAACATCCTTCTATGTTAAAACAAAATCAATTTCATTAAATTGCTAAAATAACCCAAAGCCCTTGGGAAGATTTTAGAGGTGTGGAAATTCCTTGTCATAGAGTCCTGCAGGTGGCGCCATCAGCAAACGGTCTGACCCTCACCCTCCAACCTGCTCAGCCCAGAAAGAAGGGAGGAAGAGAAGAAAACAAGGAAGGACTTTAGCTCCCATGATAAAGGGAGAAGAGCTCTGGAAGGCCATGGAGTCATAAAGTATCATCGAGAACTGTGCTGCTATGATACAAAATTCAGTAATTAAAATATTGATTATGGAATTGCTTGCTTCCTTTGTATTAAATATGTGCATTTTATAGGCAATGTGTTTATAAATAAATATAATTTTCAGTTGACTCTTTTATGGTGTCATAATGACAGCCCGGTCCTCGTCTGTGTGTTAAACGTGTTCTTTAACAAAATCATACATTTACTGTTGCAATGTGACTGGCTGGGTGTGCAGCCTTCGTCTCATCTTCAGGAGCAGCATTTCTGCAATCCTAACACTCTGCTTAATCACTCCAATAAAAAGAGTAGATTTCTTTGTAATGCAATTTGTAAGCAATAAACATGATTGAGAATGCAGTATTTGCTGTCGACTATGTTTAGTGCAGGATTTTAATTTGGTGTGTAATTATTCATTTGGTAGGCACTTTTTTCCATTCACATTTCCTATCCATGATCTGGAGGAAGTAGGTAAGTTTGAAGAACATAGGGAAGACAGGTTTTCGTGTATTTGATGTAAGTGGTAGTTTGTTATGGAAGGAGATTTTTTTTTTATCTGCTAAAGATAGGAGGTCACATTAACGCATAATACAGACACATAAAAATGTGATTATGGTTCTAAACAGAACGCAGTAGGCTCCTAGTTAACACAATGAGATTTCTAGGAAGTGATGCATAAATTCTTCAAAAATGACACATTTCTCACGTTCTATTCCAATTAAATTACTGAGGCAGCTAACAGCGATGAGCACAAAGTACGAGGATAAAATGAGGGTTTTCTTCTTGTAACTGTATCTGTGAAAGTATATTTTTATGAGAAGCAGTTAATATTAAGCTATTATTTTTCGACTGTGCTGGAAGGGATGTCGTGAGCCTTTCCTGTCGTGCTCTCCCCAGAAGAGCCTCCTCCTTTGTCTCTTGGGTTTGCTAATGGGAGCCCTGTCTGTGGCTTCGCTGGGTACCGCCCCCACCCGGGACCTCGGAGGGAAACAGGGGTACCCAGTGTCTGTCCTTAGGGCCAGTCCAATTGCTGCCCCAGGCCCGCGGCGGCGGGACTCCGGGGCCCCCAAGTCTCATCAGTGGCACTGGGCTGGGGCGGGAGACACGGGGCTGGTACCCACTCGACCAGCGACGCGCGCGTCTCAGGCCTCGGGTCCTGAGCGCCCAGGGCCGCCCGGGGGCTTCCCAGCCCGGCAACGAGATCGCGGCTGGGGGAGGGCTCTCCCGAGGCCGGCGACTGGGGTTCAGGGCTGCTCCCCCGCGGAGGCCCCGGCAGCGCTGGGCCTCCGGAGGGTGGCGGGCGGGGGCGTCGCAAGACAAAAGGATGGGAAGCTTTAAATTCAAAAGGATGTTTTCGCAAGCCTCGCGCTGGGGTTTGAAAGGCGCTCCGAGGACGGCTGCAGAGCGATCCCAATCAGAAATGCGATTTGAAGTCCTAATGAACTTGATTGCGTGAACATTTATAATCCCCCATGGCCCTAAATGAAATCAGATACAATCAGAAGATACAGGGAAGGGAGTGTTTACGGCGACGCCGGGCAGCCGCGGGACGGGAGACGCGGCCCGGTATTGATGTCGAAATGATGGATAACGCGGGAATGGCAAATATACTATTTGTCTAATGGCTCGGCAATTAAATTCCCCTGTAAATGACCCATGCCTCATTTCATCCTAATCTATGGAATTTTGATTGAATTCGTCAGCTCTAATTGAAAAATACTGCACTTTAATGTCTGCATGGCAGTTTCGGGACGAGAGTGGTTTTAATGAGACAGTGCCCCCCTGACCCGGGAATATTTGAGACTTTTATTCGGAATTTAAAGCCAGAAGATTGCTCGACTGAGCCCCGTGATTTCTTCCCCTGTATCCACGTCCATCCATCTCCAGGCACCATTTAATAAACATGCTTCAGGATAAATGCATCCCCGACCCACGCCTCAATGGGCACCCAAGGGCGCACCCTCTCCGCATAAGTGCCGGCCAGGGCGGGAGCGGCGCTTGGGGTTGCCCTGCCCCCTGCTGTCGGGGTCTGGGCAAGGTCGCGGACCCTGGCCTATGTCTGTCCGCGGCCAAACCTAGGCGCCCTACCTGGAAGAGGAGGCCCTGCTGTCTGCGACCTATGAACCCCGAAATGAGGCCAACCCCAATGCGCTTTATATGCAAATGGAGAGACGAAGCCATCCCTGAGAAATTAGCTACTTGCTGAAGCATATTTACTAGATTGAAATGAGTTAAAAGGAAACATTTTAAGTCGTATAAACGAGATAATTGGCCCGAATTAAAACTGGGAATGTTTGCGCCTTCCAAGGGGCGGGGGAGGGGAAAGCCCGTGGAGGAGCCCGCGGTAAAAGAGCGCGTGGAAACGAAACCTGGGGTGCTGGGAGATCCTAGAACCAGGAGTGTATGGAATGTGTCCCCAGAGGGCCCTTGGCTGGAGTCCCTCCAGCAGGACCTTGATGGGCGGCCCTCTGACCTGGACTGTGCGGCCCCGCTTCCTCTCCCAGAGGAGCCGATCCCCACCGAAGCCGGGAGGGGGCGCCCTTGAGCCAGTGTCTTGAGTACGAGCGCGGAGGAGGGGAGGGAAGTGGGTGGGGTCAGCCCTGGGTCATTTGCGGGCAACTGGGTCCCGCCCAGCAGCTTCGCCCACCCCACTCCCATCCTCCCGCGGTGTTCAAAACTCCGGAGGTGGGAAAGTGTGGCTCTGAGGACACCGAAAGTGGAGGGATGCAGGAGGCCGAAGTGCACCGAGTGCTGCCCCCTACCCAAAAGAGGAATGAAAGTATTTGTCTTAATACATAAACGGAGTTTATGGTGTTTTTTTTTTAAGAAAAATATCTAAAATGACGTAAAAGCCCTCTCCCTGAGAAGGCCGTGCCTTGCGCCCTGGCAATGCAAGACTTGGTGAAGATAGCAGACAGAAAAGGGCGCTCCAAAGGCCAGGGATGGTCTCTGCGCCTCGGTCTCCGTTGGTGCTGTGGAGTGGCCGTCACCTGCCCAAGGGAGGTGTTTGGGGACCTCTGTCTTCCGGGGGGAGACGACATATATTACTAAATACCACACTCCATCCTGCTCCGCTTGGTGGCCTGAGGCGTTTCCAATGTTGGAGAGTCCTGTGCAGAGGCAGCCCACAGAGGACACTCTCCCTCCAAGCGCACGGCTTTGGTCCAGGCTGGCTCGGGCGCGCACTGCAACTCCAGGGAGGTACTGGCTTGAGGGCTCCTAATGAGCTGCCCTCCCCAGCATTCGCACTGGGCCAGGCCCCTGGCCAGGGAGCACGGCACGACCTAGTTCAGTCTCCACGACAACCGTGATATATGCACTATACTAATTATTCCCCGTGTAGGGACGAAGTCAGGCGGCTGGTGAGAGAGCTGGGATTCCCACCCATTGCGTAGATGGAACAGCAGAGGCCGGGATGGGTTCAGCTGCGCACCGAGAATCTTCAGCCCCAGATGTCGAAGATTTCTTTTCTATCTGCCTCTAGGACTGTTCAGGACGAGTTAGATCCAGGAGAACCTTAAACGGATTTTAAAGGGAGTCAGAGTGGATTTCCTACTAGCTGGTACAAAATCTGATAGTATTTCCTACACCTTGTGGAATTATGAAGGTTTGTGATGGTTTAGACGTTTAAATTTAAAAAAAAAATCTGGAAATCTTCCTTGACCAACCGTAGGCATGATCAAGATGGACGCCTCAGCACTCTGATCCCTGGAGAGGGCTGAACCTGGGGGCTGTAACCACAGAACTCTAACAGGCTCTAGAGCAGATACCATTACTTTCGTGATCCCTAGGGGGCGCTGTGCACACCCACGCTGCTTCTCAGGCTAAAGCTTAGAAATTGTGAAACCTTAAATAAAGCTGTTTCCTGCTATTCCCTCATTAATCCACCAAGATCTATGACACTTTTTATACATATATATTCTGTGTGTAAAATTTGGCTTGAGCAATAAATTATTCAGTTCACTCTATTCTAAAGGATAATTTTCCAAATAATTTCCAATATGCTGAACGAATTGAATTTGACAGTTTTTCAGTTAAAATAAAATTGAACTATAAGAAGTCACTCATTTTTTTTTTGTATGGGGCTTGAACCCAGAGGCACTTTACCACTGAGCTATATCCCCAGCCTTTTTATTTTTATTTTTTTTAAACGTTGCTGAGTCTGGCCTGGAACTTGTGATCCTCCTGCCTCAGTCTTGGAGTTGCTGGGATGGCAGGCATACAAAACCATATCCAGCTAAGAAGTCTCTTGTCTCTTAAGGTTTCTGAGGTTTTCTTATTTTGTTGTGTTTGTGGATCTGCAAGAGACTTGAGAATGGGGAAATCATAATAGCCAAGAGATAGAGCAGGAATAGTACAGTAACAGGCTCCAAAACACTTATGTTCTCGAAAAGACAGGAGGGAGGCTGAGAGGAGCAAGGAAAGGAAGGAAGGGGGAAGGATCCTAAACTCAATGAATACACCAAACACGGCCCCCTGAGAGCCAACCACCCATTGTCTGAGCCACCATGACCAAGTCCAGCTCCCTCTAAAACTTCACCTTGGTTATTGTCACATTCTTCGGGGAACAGAAGGTGTGTCTGGGTGGGTACAAACTCCATTGTTTCTGGCTTTGGTTTATTTCTCAGAGAGACCAGTGTTTCTCAGATGCCCAGGAGAAAAAGGAGGACAGCCCAAGGCAGACAGCCAGGAGGGGGCCCACCTACAAAGTCCTAGCCCCCACCCTGCTGCAGCTCTGCCACTCGGCTGGGGCCTGGTGAGACCAAACATGACACCCAAGGGAGCCCCAGGAGCAGCCTCCCCCTCTGTTGGTGCTAGTGGCTATGTCCCCTACATATTGTAATTTCCAGAGTGTGGCCGACCTCAGTGTGGGGGTGCTAGGAGCTTTGGGGAAAGGACACGGTCCACTCCCCCTGCAGGACATCCACAGTCACCGTGCAGAAAACATAATAGAGAGCAAAACTCAGATAACATCCATCATCATATGTGCATCATATGGAGAGAAAAAAATACTACTCCCTTGACACATGTACACACACATGTGCACACATGCATGCATGCATGGGTAACACGCCCCCTAGCAAAATGTATTCTATTTCCCACAAAACCCTGAAGTATCCATTAAGAATGTGTGAGGGGCAACCTTCTGTGGTTTCCTGGATTCTTGGGCTGTGATTCAGAGAACTCTCCTCCCCTCTCCTCGCCCCCAAGTTTCCTACTTGATCTTCATCCACACCAGCCAGTAATCACTAGCTGAACTCACTCTGGGGTCTTGGAGTCTTGGGTCTGTTCTAGCTTCCAGTTCTTTATTTCCTAAAGTTTGGGAAGTATAGACTGCACCCATAAGGAAGATATAATTGTTTGCAGCAAATTAATGCAGATTGAGTCCTCTGTATTTTTCCAAAGGACAAACAGAGGAAACTCAAAAGTCTTCTCTGCTTCAAAGACCAAAGAGGTCACCAATCTTAACGGTTTCTGCCAAACCATTAAGGTGAAGGGGCTGCATATTTAAGGAAGCTGAGATAGCAGGAACATTTAGATCTCAGATGAGGATCCTCTCTCGCCAGTCTGCTCAACCCCAGCTTCTCAGGCAGTGGCAGGGAATAAGGACAGAGAATGTGTCTGATGTAACTATGAAGACATTTTAGATTGTCCCACCTATGCCTCATTTCTCAAGCCTCACCACAGGGCACTGCCTCATCCCCTGTTGAGATGGTGACCATGCCCACCCTTGGAGCCCTGGCCAGGTGAGAGTCTGCAGGGGCCTGGGGTGCATCCTGGGGCTGACCTTCATTCACTGTTCTGGCACATTGGTTCTAGTTCTCCGTGGCTTTCAAGCCCCCCCCCCCAACACTCTACCTGGCCTCTCCTCCACAGCCTGCCACCTCTGTGGTTCCAGAGTAAGCACTCTTCTTTCCCTGACCCCTAACTTGGGCGCTCTGTTTAAGTGAGGTGTTCCTGTAAAGGGGCTGCCATCTATCACTCCCTGGCTTTCCTGGTGATTAGTAAGTGGACCTCCCTGTTAGCTCACACTCCTCTCTTGCTCTCTTCTTGGGAAAGTCCCTCACTCAGGGTGGTCACTCTGGGGAGCTGTCTCTGAAGGTCTCAGCTGTCCCTGGGGCAACCTCCCTCGGATTAGGTCGGTCAGTTATAGACACACTTGTCCTGAGATTTCCTCATGAGCCTATTTTGTGAGTCAACTTTGTGTGTGTCCTTGGGAATTCTTCTTGAGGGCATTTGTTAGGCTGACGGAGACCCTTCGAATTTTCCCTTCCCATTTGACCAACTTCTCTCCTTCCCATTCACACCTGATGCACGGCCCCTGTCTTTGACTTATTTTCTGGGTTGCATTTTGTCATGGGAGGAGGCCAACAACCAAGTGAATAGGGACCTCGCTTTGCAGGAATTTCTCTGGGAAGAAGACAGAGTTCCTTCTAACAGCAATTACTGCTTCTTGTTTCTTCCGCAGAAGTTAAAAAGTCCCAACTGGTGCCCCTGATGCGCAGGGCTACTGATCCAAATATCCTCTTGCCCGATCCAAGGGTTAAAAGGATGCACTCCTGGAAAACTGCGTCCTCTTTAAAAGACAACGCCCCTGCATGGGGTCGAGGCCCTCTGGGGCAGCAGCTGGGTCCTGGTTGGGGGGGGGGAGCCTAGGGAGGTGTCAGCCGCCTGGAGAGATGCTCTCTGGACCCAGACGGGCCTCACCCTGGACACTGGCGAGAGGTGGAAGCCGGAGGGCTCGCAGCTGGGCTCTGGCCCTCCCTCGCTGGGTCCAGCCCGGGTCCATCACGTCGTGCCCGCCGCCTCCTGGAATAAGGCAGGAAGGATGCAGCGGACTGGAGTTCCCCAGGAGAGCTGCCGCGCTGTGGTCCCCAGGGAGCCTAGCCCGGGCCAGAGCACCCTCTCACCCCTCGGTGCCCTCTGCGCGCCTCCCGGGCCGCGGTTCACGCGGCCCCAGGATTAGCATCTCTGTGAAGTCCCGCACACAATGCCTGCCATGCGGGAGATGAAAGCGGGGAGCCGGGTGGCGGGGGGCACGTTTGAAGTCCCCTAAGGTGGGGCCGCGGGAATCCGAGGGAGCAGATGGTAGGAGATAAACCAGGTGAGACGCTCCCGGCGGCCCGCGCCTCCCTCCCAGCGCCCGAATCTGGGGTTCCCTGACGATGTGGCCTCCCAGGTCCCGAGCCAGCTGGACGGAAGTGAACGCCAACCCTGCGACACCTCCGACCTTTAGCCAGCGCCCTCACTGCCCCTCTTCGCCCCCCTCAGGCCTCACCCCAGGGAAGCGCAGCCTTAGGCCTCCGCCTGGCTCTCCCTTCTCTCCTGCTGGAGCCCGCGGGTGGGCAAACTGCGCCTGGACCCTCTCCCTTGGCCCTCGGGGTGCTCCTGGGGAGACGCGCCCCGAGCGTCAGCTGGAGATTCCAGGGCGAGGGGTGGGTGATCTGTTGAGGCGGGTTTCACTAACTCCCAGCCCCAACTATCAGGGCTGCTCCGAAAAAGAACTGGAACCCCAAACTGTGCCCTCGAACGCCTTGGCCGTGGCTCTGGAAGCCCAGCCCCGCGTGGGGTGTGCCCGGCTCCACGAGCTCGCAGCTTGCGCCTGTGCGCGGTCGGGCGGCGGCTCTGAGTGGGCAACTCGCACAGCCGCGCGCGCCCCCGGACCAGCTCCCACGAGGGCTCACCCCGCGGGCCACCTGGGTGTGCCTCTGCCTGTCCCTCCGCGCTGCGGGAGCAGCGCAGGTGTGAAGGGTCACATTTCTCGGTCTTCAGGCTGGCGGAGAACATTTTCCGACTCCCCGGAGAAAAACTCTGGAGAAAAAAAAAAGGAAAAAAAAAAAGCGCCCTCCCCTTCATGTTTCTGGCAGTTGTTTTGTTTCTGCTACTTTGAGGGTGGGGACAAAAAGCAAAGTTTCTACATAAGAATGTCAAGGCACACACAGTCCCGCAAAGTGTTTCTTCTTCAGGGCGCTTTAGAGAAACCCCCTGTCCCGCTTTCTGCATGGTCAAGGAGCAGAATAAAGAAGCCAAAGACTTTTATTTTATACACCACTTGATCTTTGCTTGGGAAACTCTATTAATTGAATGGGCTTGCCTTTTTTGCCAGTCCCCTTTATCATTATTTATGGGCTTTAAATTGTTTAAAGTTCCCTTGACGTTCAATTTACAAGTTTGGGGACTTTTTTTGTTCCGCCTTTTGTCCTGGAGAAAGACATCGTGTTGGAAGTGCTTTGAAAAGCCAAACATGAGAGGTTGGCAATGAAAGGGAAGCGGGCGAGATCCCTTTTAATTCCGTCCTGTTGGTGAATGGCTCTTTTACATAATTGCAGGAGCTATTTCAAAGCCAGCCAAGGGCTGACTTCACTTAGAACCACATGGAGTCTATTTTGGGCTTTCAGATTAAAAAAAAAAAAAGCTGAATAAAATAGTTTAAAAAGATGAGGCTTCAATGCTTTCTGCTACTTGCAAATTGGTGTGTCTGATGGGGAATTTTACACAAGCACCCCTTTGTAAGTGCGTCTTGGGCTTGGAGGCACTATTCTGGGTTAGCTGGGTGTGAATCCCAATTGCCCTTCCATAAATAAAACCCATCCCAAGTTATTTCCCAACTATTGCCAGGAGCAAGAGCTGGGGCAATGACCGAATGATCAGGCCACTCAAAATCCCTATAAATAAAAACAACTCGGTTGCCCGAGAAACTAGCCTATGTCCTGGGTCTGTGCGGCTGGCGACGAGACCAGCCAGCGAGGCCCGTAGGTTTCCACGCGTCCTCAGAGACTCGGGGTGCCCAAACTGCCGCTGGAAGCGCTGCTCCTCCTCCTGCCTGGGCTTGACAGGCCAACGCAAGTTTGCTGCATGAATATTCATTTACTTGTGCGTTTTATATTTTACACTCAGCCTTCATACACCTGCATGCAAACGCTGACTGGGGCAGCCGCGAACCAGGAAGCCATCCTAATTACCATCATTTCTCCTGAACGTCTAAGCCGCATTTTCAGTGGTTTAATAAGATCCTGATATTAGCTTGACACCAGCGGAGTAAAGTGCCCTGGGTCTGGGCCATCTTCATCTGCGATGGAGATTTCAGGGAGAAAAAGTTCCCAGAACTTAACTGGAGCCGAGAACCCTGCTCTCTCTCCGGGCAAGTCCAGCCTTTTTCTTAATTGAAGGGGGGCGGGGCTCTCCTAGCAAACTTGCGAAGATCTCTGCTGGGTGGTTTTCCCGCGCAGCCTGGGCCGAGCTCTGCCGCGCAGGACTCTGCAGTTTGAGGTAGTTACAAGCTAAGTAGGTAGGAATCCGAAGGAGGGACAAGCCGTGTACCTGTGGCTCCCGGCCCATAAATCTCTCCCAGGAACAGAGGTCTCTAAAGGCTTTTGTTACCCACAGTCCCCACACTCTGAATGTTTTGCAGGTAGCTGAGGTGCCTCGAATGAATCCAGTTAATCACGCCGAGACACAGGGATTCTTTTATGACAGGGACAATCGTTTTCTAAGCAGTTAAGCATTAGATGAGAAAATATTACTGCCTTGCACTCGAGAATAGCATACTAGTAAATAAAATTCATATTGATGAGAATTATCTGAACTCACTAATAAAAGATTAGTATTATAACCCCTGCAGTCAATACTTTTCATGGCAATTTATAGATGCAAATAATATGCCATCAAATTACTTCAAGTATAGCTATAATTCAACGGACCTAAATCTTATTGCTGAACTTTAAATGTGGAATCATCACCAAAATAATCAGAGGAATACCTGTCCCTCTGGAAGTCATCAGGTAATGGAAGCCCCTAGAACAATACCTTTGCCCCAAGTAGCAAAGTGGCTGGCAAACCTGCCTAGGTCAGATGCCTAACAGCTTACACAGATACAGCAGTGGCCGGTGGAGTAGGAGAAGGGACCCCGCTGTAGCAAGTAAATCAAGGAAACGTTTATTCTTAGTATTCGAAAACAAGGTAATGGCACTCGAGACTGTAACCATCTCCTAATGAGAGGGAGCATTTATTATTCTCATGCAGAAACCAGCCTTTTGCCCTGGGCTGCGATCTTTTTCCTTTTTCTTCTTTTGTGGAAATGGAGAGACCCCACGACACCTCCTTCCCCGTGGACCCCAATGGGAATTAATCTCCCCTCACGCTGCCTAGGCCACCACGGGTCTGGCCGTGAAGTGAGGGGAGGCAACACAGGCAGCGTCCTAATGAATTCCTTTCAAGCCGCCTGCTGCCGGAGCCATCTATTACTGCGGCCTGGAGTGGAGAAACGCGCTGGAGACGTCTTTGTCCGGGTGACGGTGAGGAGGGGAGAGGAGGGTAGGAGGAGGGTGGCTGGCAGCCCCGCCGGCGAGTTTTCTCAGCACCCCAGGGCGCCGAGGACGCACCCTCCGGTCTTACCTCCTGGGCCTGACGGGTGGGCAAAGGCTCTCGGGCCAGACTCCTGGCTGAGGAAATGGACTGGGATTAAGACGTCCCAGGGGTGGGGGTGCTTGGGGTTACAGCGAAAGAAAGAGCAAGAACGAGAAAGAAGAGCTTCAAAGAATCGGGTCGATAAATTCATAAAGATCGATTTATCTTTATCTCCCAATTAAATGTGCTTGTAAGTGATACATAACACACGTCCAACACGGGCCAATTCCCCACCACTAGCTCCTCGGCGTGAGCTGGTTTTTAATGACCAATGTAACAATGCCCTCCTCTCCTCCCTGGCCGGGTGCTGTGGGCAATTCGGGTAGGACGTCTAGACCCAGGAAGTTGAAACCGAGGCCCTGGAGATGCGTGGAAGCCCTGCGCGCGCGGTACTGCGTTTTGCACGGTCTGCCCCTGCCACGAAATGATTCCTTTCTAAAAGGGAACAGGAGAGCTGAAAAGTTTGTTTTAACATAAAGGAGGAGATAAGAACATCCCAAGTCCTCCCTACCCCCTCAATCCCCAAATTCCAGTGTCTTTACCATTGTCGAAACGGGGAAATATCTTGAGGGAATCAGCTTCATCCTGCAGTCGAAGGGGAATCGCGTGCCCTCGAGTCCTCTCGCTGGAAACCGGGCGGCGGCGCCAGGGTGAGCGCTCCCTCCGTTCCCAACGTGCTTAATTAGCGCCTATTTACAAAACGCAGCTTTTATTTGAGCAAACATCATAAAGCTTTCATCAGGATAATCTCACGTTATACAATCCGGGGGCATAGCAACTCCCCCTTCCTCCCTCCCCGAGGATGGAGCAGATAAAGGACTCGCTTTATTATCATAATTATCGTGGTTGTTATTTTGGTGCGCGCTGGCAAAGTGGGTAAATAGGTGCGATGATTAAGAATGTCATGAAAAATGAGAAGGGATCGTTCACGGGAGGACCCAGCTCCGAATAGGGGACCAGCAGCCTCCCCTCCCCGCAGGAGTGTAGGGATGCAGCTAGCAACTCGGCAGGTTCCCAGCAGCAGGCGGGGCTGACAGTTCCTGGCCCGCGCGCCCTGGGGGTGGATCTGCAGGGGTAAGACCCTCCCCCTAAATCCAAGAACCTTGTCCGAACCCCAGGTTCAGCCGGAGCACCAGAGACAAGGTGAGCCTCAGGATTGTTCCACTGCAAATATAAGAGGAAATAAAACGCTCTCGGCCCATCCATGGCGGGTGAGAGCAAGGAAGGCGCCTTTTGAAGCGGCCTTAACACGGCTTCAGGGCCCTAGGGTGTGAGCCTGGGTACCAACGGCCCCTCTCAAGTTTGCTCTGCGCGATCCCGGCGCTAGGGATCCTGCTTTCTGGCTCAAGCGCTCCGACGGTGGCGCCCGCAGCTAGCTCTCCGCCAGCCAGGAAGGAGGGGCGGAGTCTGATTCGCCCCGCCCACGCCCTGCTCAGCCAATGGGGGACGGCGCCTGGCCCCACGTGAGGCGGGATCTGCTGGGCAGCAGGCAAAATGTGAATGAGAAAGAGGAGCGCGATTTAAAGGTGCTGGCGGCGCCCGCCAGAGACAAGTGCGCCGGCTTCCCGCGCTCCCCAGCGGCCCGCGGGAGGCGACGAACTGCGGGAAGGACAAACGGACGCACCGACGGCTGCTAGTTGGGCAAAGAGCCGCAGACGTGAAGCTCTCGGACTCCTACCGACTCGCAGCGGGCAGCGGCTCCAAAGAGCCCGCAGGACCGGAGCGCCCTCTCCAAACGCCGGCGCACAGCCTCACCCCACGCACCTCCCGCGCCCGCGCCCGCCGGTCATGCAGTGGACCCAGGACTGAGTGGCCGCGGAGTCTGCTCTCCGGGTCCCGCTTGGCGCCTTCCCGGCGCTCCGGGTAGTGCTCGCGTCGTCTGGTGGGCTTCCCGGCAGCGGCGCGGCGCGGGGACTTTTCGTCTCTCCCTGGCCTCTCCCCAGCGCGTCTATGAGCGCAGCGTTCCCGCCGTCGCTGATGATGATGCAGCGCCCGCTGGGGAGTAGCACCGCCTTCAGCATAGACTCGCTGATCGGCAGTCCGCCGCAGCCCAGCCCCGGCCATTTCGTCTACACCGGCTACCCCATGTTCATGCCCTACCGGCCGGTGGTGCTGCCGCCGCCGCCGCCGCCGCCGCCCGCGCTGCCCCAGGCCGCGCTGCAGCCCGCGTTGCCGCCCGCTCACCCTCATCACCAGATCCCCAGCCTGCCCACCGGCTTCTGCTCCAGCCTGGCGCAGGGCATGGCGCTCACCTCTACGCTCATGGCCACGCTGCCGGGTGGCTTCTCCGCGTCGCCCCAGCATCAGGAGGCGGCGGCCGCCCGCAAGTTCGCGCCTCAGCCTCTGCCCGGCGGCGGCAACTTCGACAAGGCGGAGGCGCTGCAAGCCGACACCGAGGACGGCAAAGGCTTCCTCTCCAAGGAGGGCTCGCTGCTCGCCTTCTCCGCTGCCGAGGCGGTGCAGGCATCTCTCGGTGAGTGTGAGGCGCGCGCAGCCGGAACGTGGGGACGCGAGGACAGGGGGCGGGCCAGCTCCAGCCCCCCGGGGAACCTGGGGGCTACACCATGCCCCCGCCTGACCCCGGCTGCCGCGTAAGGCCACGCAAAAACTCAACAAGCAGGATCTCTGGGGAAGGGGCATTTAGCGCTCTCCCCCACCCACAGCCAGCTGCTGCTTGGGGCTGCATATTGGTCTGCGCATTGAGCCCAGTCCACTCCAACTCCACGAGGACCTGGGGTCCCGGGTTGATTGAAGCCTTAAGGAGATGCCGGTGGGCAGTGCGTCTCATCTGCGCATTTGTCCAGGGGCGCTCAGACTTATTAAACCCTTTCACTGGGCTGCTGCTTGCCTCGGAGACCCGAATTCTTGGGAGACTTGTGTGTGTGTGTGTGTGTGTGTGTGTGTGTGTGTGTGTGTGTGTGTGTTGAGCTGTCTGGTGGGAACTTCTCCTAAGGCTATGAAACATCCCTATGACAAACATTACTATCGTCTCAAAAAAGACAAGGTCTGGCTTTGCTCCAGCCTCCACCCTGGCTCCAGCTGCGATGAAATTGAGATTCGCTAGATTTTCACTGTGCTGGGGGTGGAGGCAGGATGGATGTGAACCACCCCCCCCCCCAAGTCCTCATCCATCCCTGATTCCCCCCCCCCTGACAATTGGGACCCTCTCTTGGGCCTCATGCGCCCTGCTACTCTCCTTAAGCTGACCGAGGCTGGGAGTGTGTGCAGGAGGCTGGCGGCCCCTTGAGTGATGGTTCTGGGCAAAGGGCCGTCGCCTATGCTGTCTCCTCCTCTCCTTTGAGCTTTCTCACGCTCCCCCCTCCTTCTCTACTCCTCAAAGGCCAGGAAATCACAATGTGTTAATGTCATAGAAAGACAATCCGCAAAGGGGTGGGGGATGCCCAAGTGACGGTGGGAAGGGGAAAGGAAGGCCAGTGTGCGAAATGTAATAAAACGCCGTTTGGTTTTGCTTTCAGTCGGTGCTGTCCGAGGGCAAGGGAAAGACGAGTCAAAGGTGGAAGATGACCCGAAGGGCAAGGAAGAGAGCTTCTCGCTGGAGAGCGATGTGGACTACAGCTCGGATGACAATCTGACTGGCCAGGCCGCTCACAAGGAGGAAGACCCAGGCCACGCACTGGAGGAGACCCCGCCAAGCGGCAGTGCGGCAGGCAGCACCACGTCCACGGGCAAGAACCGGCGGCGGCGGACGGCCTTCACCAGCGAGCAGCTGCTGGAGCTGGAGAAGGAGTTCCACTGCAAAAAGTACCTCTCCCTGACGGAGCGTTCGCAGATCGCCCACGCCCTCAAACTCAGCGAGGTGCAGGTGAAAATCTGGTTCCAGAACCGCCGAGCCAAGTGGAAACGGGTGAAGGCGGGCAATGCTAACTCCAAGACGGGGGAGCCCTCCAGGAACCCCAAGATTGTCGTCCCCATCCCTGTCCATGTCAGCAGATTCGCTATTAGAAGTCAGCATCAGCAGCTGGAGCAGGCCCGACCCTGAGGGCCCAGCCACGGCTGGCAGCCTTGGAGAAGACCCAGCACCCGAGGGAACCCATGGTGGACTCCACTGTGTGTGAAGCGAAACTCAAAATCTTCCCAGACGTGGACATCCCAAGCAAATCGAGAATATATCCATTAAACAGGCTTAAAAGACTGCTTTTGAAGGGGCTACAGCCACACCTGAAGATACACTAAATATTTATTATACTATCCTACTTTGTACATAGATATCTATATAAACTGGATCTCAGCTGCAGTATTTTGAAAGTTATAGGACCAAATTACCTAGTAATATTCTCCATTCACATTCCAGAAGAAACCAAACCCTCTGCTGTAACCTGCCGCGCTCAGCAGCCATCTTTCCATACTTTTCCAAAGGTAAACATGAAACACAAGAACCGACACTGGGGCTTAAACTTATTTTTGTTTCTATTCTGGCTTTTTGAGTTGACCGCAAAGCAGAGAGTGTTGGGCAGCCTGGAATTTGCTTTGCTTTCCTTTCCTTTGCTTTGCTTTGCCTGGCTTTCTTTCTTGGGGTTGCTTATCCTATCTGAGCCATGTCTGAAGCGCGTCTCCGTTGTGTTTAATTTATTTCAATGTAGTTTATTTTCTTATAAGTTATGACATTTAAACAATCTCAGTCTTGTGAATAATAAAAAGGAACAAGGAAAAAAATCAATCCTTGGGCCTCATAAATGTGTCCAGAATTTGTTCCAAGGGCTCTCTGCAAGGGTGTGGCCGAGCAACTGGTCTGGGGCCCTTACTGGATAAACCCCCAGGTCCAGCTGTCCTAAGGCCCATGGGCATGATTCATGCAGCACCGTACCAGGTCTTGAAAAGGAGGCAAGAGCTCCAATGGGATTATGAATTTCAGAAAACCCAATTCTACCTTAGATATTTAGCATGTCCTCTTCTGCCCAGCCTAATCAATACCTAGGGAGCCAGAGGCGAGGGTGCCTAGAAGAGGGAAAGCGAGTGTGGGTGATGGTGCACAAACTGCGGGTGCTCCAAATCGGCTACAGCCAGGGAAGAAACACGTTTCCTTAAACATCCTGGTCCCGAAAAGCAGCGGTGCTTGCTCGCCAGCAGCGCCGAAGGTCCATAAATCAGTCTTCAGGCATTATCTTCCGACAGGAGCAGGAACCCAGCAAGCCAAGCCGCTTCCCGGCAGCGCTCGGCTCGGAGGCGGAGGCGGGCGCTGAGCTCCGGCGGGCCGGGAACCTCCCCCTCCGGGCGGGGTCGGAGGGGCGGGCCCGGACCACCGCCCCACCCCACGGCGCCGGGGCAGTCAGTACTACACCAGGGGAAGAGGAGAGGAGCGCGGAGAGTTGGGGATCCGTCCGCCAGGGCCTGAGGGCTGGGCGCCTACCCGCCTGGGTGGGGCGGCCAGCAGGGCGCGGGAGGGGCGTGCCCGGCCCCGAGCCCACTGCTCCCCTCCCCGAGCCCCGCCAGCGCCCCGGCCCCTTTCACACCCGAGACTCTTCTCGGAACCAGCACCACCAGGCCCTCGAGAGGCTGGGATGGACAGGCCCCGGGTGTCCTGGACACGTGGAGAGCGCGCGTGAGTGTGGCCGTGATGCCAGCGCTCTTCCCGCCACCAAACCAGCCGGCCGCAGCAAGAGAAGCCGGTGGCTTCGCCAACTCGGCCTCCTCGGAGGGAAGGGAGCCCGGGAGCTGGCTGCAGAGCTGCGGCGCCACACTGGCTCCTTCTCGGCCCAAGACACTGCGACAAGGGTCAATACGAATATTGACTTAATTTATGTGGCTCACAACCCGTCACCGGTCGGGGGACCGAGGTCGGCCGCCGCCCGAACTTCAGGCGCCGAGTGAAAGCCTGGAGCGACGGAGTCACGGTTTCCCGCCGCTTTCCGAACATTTCCGGTGGCGGAAAATGGCCCGGGCTTGGTTTTGAGCACAATAAATCCGAGCGGCCGGTCCTCCGAGGGCCTCAGCCGGCTGAGGTGTGGAGAACTGCGGCAGCTCCCGCTAAGGGACGAGGGACAGCGCCGGCGGGCGCGCCGGGCCCCAGCGCCTGGTCCACAAGGCCCAGCTGCTCCTGGGCGCTATTGTTCAGGGCAGGTCTCCCCTGGCCGCCCGCAGGTACTGCGATATTTGAGACCCGCAGAGCCGCCGTCCTCTCCTCCCCCATATACATACACCTGGACTTCTTGGGCAGTATATCCTTGGGCCGCATATGCGCCCCGAGGGGACTATGGCTAGTGGTGGCAGAATGCAGCGCGAGGACAAGAGGAACATGAGGACTCCTGCCCAGTGACACTCGGGTTCTGAAAGAGAAATCCTGGACATTGAAAGTCCAGCATTCCCTACAGATCCTTGAGTGCCCCCAAATGCCCGTCCACTGTACCCTGTAAACCCTACTTGGCCTTCTCCAAAAGCCCAAGGTAAAGATGGGCGGCGGCCACCTTGATTACACACCCCACGGTAAAGTGAAGCTCCCTAGAAGGGGATGGCCTTCAGGTAGCCCCATCCCAGGACCCAAGCTTCCCAGCCATCCCCAGCCACACTCCTCACACTTTGGAAGCACCAGGAGGGGACAGCCTTGGAGTCATCCTAGGCCCTCCTGCCCTTTTAGGACGCAGTTTCCTCCCTCCCACCCCCTGAGCACCAAAAGCCCAGAGAGCCCAGCGCCAGTCAGAGGCCCTGGAGACAGGCCGAGGGGAGGAAGATAAACAAGCGGCGCTTGATGGCCGCTGTCATCATGGCCGTCATCATGGCTTTCATTTGGCTGCCTAATGAGTCACATCACAGGCAGAGAGAAAAATTGTCAATCGCCCGGGCCCTAATGAATTTTTTTGCAAATTGTAATCAAGCCAGGCCGTCTCAGCTGGCTGATTAATGAGACCCACGAGGCTCGGCCAGCACCTCAGCTTTTTATTCCATCCCGTCCTCCCTGCACTAAATTAACAGCAACTTGTCTGAGCTTCAAATTAACTCCCAATGATTAATTCTGATGGGGGGGCCTGAAGAATAGCTTGTTCTAATAGGCTCTGGCCTGAGATGCTGTTGGAAATTAATACACTTCCCCTTTGGCTGCCGGCTTTAATCCAAGGTTGGGTTTTGACATCACTATATTTGTTGTTACAATAAATTCCACTTACATCTGCAGATCAAATAATTACGCTTGAGAGCACAGTGGACCTGCGCCCCCAGCTGTGCGGTGGGATGCCTGGGGCTGCCTGCAGCCTGGGTCCTTTGACTTAAGCAGAGGCCCAGGGGGGCCACAGGAACAGCCATCTGACCCTGTGCCCCCAGTCCTCATTCCCCGGGAGCCCTTGCTCTCAGAGAGCCAGGCACCTCCAGCCCTTTGGAAAACCGAGGGTACTTTGAAAAGCTGGAGCCAAATATTTTTGGTCCTGAGCCTAAAGCAGCCTCCTCCTTTAGCTACCTTTGGAGGCTGGGGTACCCTGCAATTGAAGCCACCCTCTCCGAACCCAACCTACACTGGAATCTTCAAGACGTGGTGCATGCTGTGCACCCAGCCTCTGTCTCCTAGTCTTCAGTCCCCAGGATGGTTCTTCCACTGGCACCTTTTTAGCTAAATAGGGGGTAGGGAGTCTTCCAGGCCATCTCCAGCTGGGATTTGCTTCTCAGAAACATCCTGACTCTGTGACTGTCTGCATGTGCTGCCTTCCAAGTTGTCCTTTCTCTGGGGACCAGGGCTTGTCCCCCTTGTTGCTGCTGGATTCAGCCTAATTGGGCCAATCATTTCAGCTGCTTCTAGCAGACCTGGCACAGGCCTGCCGAGGTTGATCCCTCCTGCCCAGGGCCTAGTCAGAGCAAAGCTGCTTGCTGCCCTCCTTGTTAGGGGGTGCATAAAAAACCTGGAGGAATATATGGCTCCCCAGCTGGGGACTGTGTCTCCACTGAGTACCGCAAGGCCCTCCTAGATCCCTGTGGTTGTCCTGAGTGGTTGTAGCCTGCACATTTGGCAGCCCTGGCTGTTGATTAGGGCTTGCTGCCCTCTCCTTTCACCTACTGGACTTGGGCTATGATTAGGAGAGTGTCCTGCTTGCTCCCCCCCCCCCCAGCTATGGCTTGTGTATATGCACCTCCTTCTGTATCCAGAAACCCTCAGCTGAAGCCCTAGTGTACACAAACAAAGCAAGCCACCTGATCTGACCTCTGGTGCTCCAGAACTTCCCAGATGGCTTGGAAAGGTGCATCTTCCTTCCTCTCACAACTTGGAGGATTCTAGGGTAGCTGGGCTCTAGGGTCTGGGGGTAGCCCTGAGGTCTACAAGGATGGCCTGGACAAAGGGAGGCAGCATCAATCTTCATTTTGGGGCCCTTATGGTGTAAACAGGAGAAATATGATCTTGGTAACTGAACATGAATGCAAATCACACCGTCAGAGTAATAAAGCACCTGAAACCCCGACACACAAAAGCAACACCATATGTATGAAGACAACCTGCATAAATTATAAATTACATCATAAAAATTGATTGCCTATTTGAACAGTTTAGAAGTGGGAGACCTAAGCTGACTTTCGCCCTCTGAAGCTTTGGGGGAAAGGTCAGGCAGCCCTTCTCCTTGACAAACTGCAGACCAAAGTACCCGGGCCCTGTCCCCTGCCTGGTTGGTGCCCCGTCTGGGAGGCTCCAAGCCTTCACTGCCTGCTTCCTTTGACTGTGGGAAGTTGTGGGGACAGGAGGACCTGCGACCTATGCCATTTGGACTGGGACGCCAAGGGCACTGAGCCTGTTGCGGTCCCGGCTGGACGGTGCCCTGGATCTCGTCTTCCTGGGCAGTGCAGGGTGACGCTGCAGGGAAAGCCGGAAACCTAGCTCCGACCCGACGGTCCCCGTGAGCTCCCGGCTCCCTGTGGAGTTGACTCTAGGATAATCAGGGTGGGAGTGTGTTGGTGCGGTTCGAGTGTAAGCTCTTGTGCGTGTGCGCGCGCGAGCGCGTGTGAGCACGTGAGTGTACGATGTGGTTGTGCGATTCCCTTCCCGCTTCTACTGCTTTTTTGCACGATCCTGGATCCACGAGAACCAAGAGCCTGATCCTACTGGCCGAACCCAAACGCCGGCGGAGGCGCCCTACTTGACGGAGCGCCACTGTGTGCTGGGGCCGCCCCTCAGGACTCAGCTCTCCCAGTGTCTCCTTTCCCGGCCCAAAGCCCTCCCTGCCTGCGCCCGGGAGGGTTCCCTCCGACTGGTCCCGGCCTGGTCTCCAGTCCCCAGCCTGGCCCAGCAGTCCGCGTGTCCGACTCCGCTCGGCCGCAGGGCTCTCCGCGCACACCCCGACCTCCACTACGCGGAGCACCCCACACCTTCTGGCCTCTGGGATGACCCCTCCCGGCCCCCCTGGTCCTCCTCTCCAGTCTCGCCTCCGGGTCCTCCAGGTCTGGCCTCTGCGCCGCTCCGCACCCCCGGCCCAATCCACCGCCTCCTTTGCGAACCCCCTCCCCGCCACACACACAAGTTTAGGGACCCGTTCCTCCCCCAAGTCCACCCGGGTCACCGTCGCGGTCAGACAAACTTTCTGTCTGGAACTGGCACCAGGAACTCCCGCGTGCCCGCCCCGGAGCTGCGAAAGCCGAGACCCGGGCAGCCAGGCAGAGGCCGCCCGACCGCGAGGGGACCCTGCTCCGGCCGGAACCACCGAGCACCCCGCGGGCCTCGAGAGAGAGGCAGGAGGCCAGGTCGCGCAGGGCTCGGGCGGCCGGGGACTCCGGAGAGCCAGGGAGGCCATCGGAGACCTGAGCCCGAAATGGAGCCTGCAGCGAGGGCGCCCCCCAGCGCGGCCAGGGCGCTGGCCAGGGCGGGGGCAGGCGGGCCCGGGAGGGAGCTTCACGCCGGGCGCCCACCCCCAGGCCTTCATCTCTTTATTTCCCGCCACTGGATCCCTCGCGGCCTTTGTCAAGCCGGTGCGTCTCTGGTGTGGCCGCGCGCTGTCTTAAAGGGCCCGGCCCCCCAGCTCGGGCTCCCGCCGCTTGAATGACAATGGCTGAAATGGGATTACACTGACCTGATCCTATTAAGTCTGCCCGCCAGCGGCCTTCCCCCGGGACGGGCTCCCTCCGACTCCGATCCCCCACCCCTGGCCCTTCCCACTCTCCCCGCCCCCGACCCGACTTCAGCGGGTGCACCTGGCTCGGCGGGGACCCGCGGAGAGCCGAACACCATGGGGGTTTGGAAGTGGCCGCCTGACCCCAGGAAGGGAGCTCAATCAGAGTTCTGAATAACAAAAGCAAGACCCGCCAGGCCAGGGAAGGAAAAAAAGGGAGGAGCAGCCCGCCCCAGCCCGTACTGACCTCCAGGCCACAGGCCAAGCTAGCCAGGCTCTCAGAACCGGTGCCCTGCGGCTTCCAGGGCACCTCTCCACCTTCCTGGTCCCTGGACTGGGCACCTGGTCTGCTTGCTCAGATCTCACAGCAGCCACCTGCAAGGGTGAGGCCCTGTTTCCCTGAGATAGCAATCAGATGAGACAGGGGACTTGAGCAGGCCACACCTGCAACAGGACTGGCCTGGATATGCTCCCAAAGCCTGCTTGTCCTCTTGCCCACGCATTGGGTTCTGTGGGGAAGCTGCTGGCCAACTCCTTCCCTGGAGTCCAGGGCAAGAGCAAAGGTTGGCCTGTTGGGGAAGGGTGCAGAGGTGACATTGGACTGGGAGCTGCAACTCTCTTGATGGTCGAGGGGTTGAGGTGCTGAACCCTGTTTCAGGTTTTCTTTCTTAAGCAGCATGCATAGTGGTCCACCCTCCAGGAGTCCTGCTTCCTGGGGCAGTTTGTGGTACAGAGGAAGCACATGATAACATAGGAGCCCCCAGAATAGCCTGCAAAGTGTTGGTCTTAGACCACCCGAGGTCCCATTTTTGGTCATTGAGCCTCAGTTTCCCATCAGCACTCACTGGGCTGATGCAAGCAAGCGGTGCTGTGCAGAGCTGGGCACAGCGTGAGTGCCCTTCAACATGAGTCTCTGCTTCTGTGCTTACCCTCACAGAGGCCCAATACTCTTTCTCTCCTTTAGGGCCTGTGGTATGTGGTTCAGGTTCTCCAGAGCACCCTTCTGCCTGCTCAATGCAGAGGCTCTTCTTGCTCCCTTTCAAGGCCAGGACATTCAATTCTGTTATGTTCCAGAATTAGTGACACCTTCTCCACTCACTTGCCTAACTTGCTCAGGTCTCTGGTGCTTTTGGCTCTCAAGCAGCCTGAGGTCAAGGTGGGGTGGCTGTGTAGGCCAGTGACCACTGTGCCAAGAGAGGCCTTGGCAGGATGGCTACTCTGCTCTTCAACCCACAAAGACCATCTCAGTTCAGGGTCCCCCCCCCAAAAAAAAAACCCAACCAAATAGCTTCAACCACACACACCTCTCTCTCTCAGCCTGCTTTCATATCTTAGATACAGAGTTGGGGATCCCAGGGCTGGAGAGGTTGCAGTGAAGGTGTAAGTTACGAACAGTGTTCTGAAGTCTCCTTGCAGAGAGGCCTTCCTCGCTCCTAATATTTACACCGTGCCTCCTTTGCACAGACTCACCCGTCTTGCTGCTGAGCAGTCTGATTGGAGAGCTGGCTCGAGACTGTCAGTGTCAAATGAAAATAAGAATTCCAGCCCCATGCAAGCTGGGGAAAGTCCATCCATACTTATCGTGTGGTTTTCCAGTAACATGGAGAGTTGTGCCACCTGGATCTAGAATGCTTTCCTTCATGTGATACCAAGGCAGCCTTTTCATATGTATTAGTGGGATTATTACATTTGAACTTTAGAATTGTTGATCATTTTTAATGTGTTATCAGGAATGGTAAAGTGGATTTCCATGACCACAGCTAGGATCTTCCCCCAGTAATTTTCATATTTCAGGAAATTTAAAGCTATACATTGCCAAAAAATGATAATCACCCATCTTTAAATGAGAGACTGTTAATTGGGGATTTATAAAGGACTTTCTTTAATGAATAGGACTGAAGACAGATTTGTCTTCCAGGCTCATTTAGCAAAGCCCCATTTGTAAAGTCAGGAGATTTCCCTCCTTCCCTCTAACTATTGTGCCCCCAGAAGGCATCTGTACAGCAAAGTGGAGGCCACACTGGGCGAGACGGGTGGGCTGTAGTGGTGCTTCCTGACAGGGGGTGCCTCACGGCTGCCCTGAAGGGGGCTCCTTGGTCACCTGAGGCTGCCACATGCCGAGCTTCTCCACCAGGCTGAGGCTCTAGGGCCAGGACAGTCCTCTCTGTTACGGGACTTCCTGTGCATGCTAGAGGTGCATCAGAGTCCTGTGGCCTCGAGAGGAGCACAGAACTGTCCCCAGTGGAGCACACGTCTGCAGGCACTGGGCAAGGCAGCGGGACCCACACAGGTGCCTGGGTGCGGTTGAGGTTCTTGGCGCTCCGCCAGGGATGATAGGGAGTGCGGGTGTCTGGGGACTAGTGTGCCCCGAGGCTCATGGCCATGCCCTCTTGGGTCCTCAGGTGGCATGGGACAGGGGAGCTGGGGGCATGGTGAGGGGTGAGCAGGCGTCAACCCCAGCAGCCCGGAGCTGACGTCCCAGCACCCGAGTGGAAGCTGCTCTGGGACCCCACGGCCCTTCCACCTTCAGGAGTGGAGAAACCAGTGTGTGCCCGGGAGGGGGGCCGTGACTGTGAAGATGACAGGCCCCCCCACCCCGTGACTCTGCTCTGCGCACCACCCCGGTCAGAATCCCAGTGGAGTCACTTCTAAAACTTGACACCTGGTTCCAAGGCACATCCAGAAGAGCAGACAGCTGGGACGGCTGAGCACCTCGTGAGGAGGGGCACGGCTTCCAGAGGAGCCAGGACCTAAGCCCGCGGGTGGCAGCCTCTCCTCCAGCTCTTGATGCTAGTTAGTGGGAACCTCACTCCACCCTCCGAGGCAGGTATTGTATTAAGTCCTAGGAAAGTTTGTGGTTTTGTCATTCACACTTTACAGACGAGAAAACAGAAGCACAGAGACGATGGCCACTGGCCTCAGATGACCTAAACTCGGGCCAGTTTAATGCTGCTCGTGTCAATGACAGCTTTTTGCTCAGAAACAGAATCTAGAGTCTATGAAAATTTACGAGAGTTTGTGGGAAAGGAAGAGTGGCTGCCTGTAAGGTCTTTAGGAAAACTGGTTAATTGGGGAAAGGACGGAACAGGTCTTCACTGCCCACCTTCCCACAGATCAATTATAGATGGATTAAAGAGTTCAAGGTACTAAAACCTGTGTAAGAGGATTAGCTGAATCATTATCTGCAGAGTGGGGAGGACATGAGGAAAGACCAGCAAAGCTGGCTACCTGAAAACGGAAGCTTCTGTTCATGACCAAGACCATAGTGATGGGAAACACGTGTCAGAAGCACAAGTAGGTGCATTAATAGGTTTCTGCATAAAGAGCCAGAAACAAAACTGGAAGACCACCAGAAAAGGGGATGTGTGGACAATTCAAAGGAAAAGTGAACTCGTTGATTCCGTAAAGATTTATGGACACTTGGCACTTTCTGGACACTGTTCAGTCTTGGGATAGGGCTTGTAATCTCTGAGGTGAGAGTGACGTAAACAAATCAGTACATGGCTATAAAGTAATGCCAGAGACCATGAAGACAGCCAAGCCACAGGAAGGAGAATAGAGCAGTCAGGAGGGAGGAGGTAGAGGTGCTGGTTTAGATGGGGTGGTCATGGACCACCTGCTGAGAAGATGCCCGTTGGGTAGCCCTCTGGAAGAAGTGAATGATTTAGAAACACAGATTTGGGGGAAGAACATTCCAGGCAGAGTGATGGGCCCTAGAATAATGTGAGGGCATACACTGCACAAGAGGACAGCGGTAGAGCCGTAGATTCACAGAGGCAACTGGGCACTTGATCTTGGAGATGCTGAGAAGCTCTGGGATGAATGTTGGATTTTATTTCATGCAGTACAGGAAGCCACTGGAAGGGTTCAAACAGAGAGTGTGTATGATTTATTTGCTAATAAACATAAAATTGTTCAGACTCAAAGAGGCATAAATGGAAATGAAGTACCAAAAACTTGGAACACCAGACACTGATATGGTACAGTGGCTAGAATAAGTATATGTTCAATAGATATTCATAGAGTTACCACCTAGATCCAGATCATCTCTGAGAATATGGAGAGGCAAGAGTGAATGAGAGAGACAAGAAATCCACATTAAGGAGGTAGAGCAAATATTTTCTTAGTCTATTTTACATTTGTTAAACAGCAGAAATAAACCTTACAATCAAAAACAGGGGGGCTGGGGATGTGGCTCAAGCAGTAGCGCGCTCGCCTAGCATGCGTGCGGCCCGGGTTCGATCCTCAGCAGCACCACATACCAACAAAGATGTTGTGTCCGCCAAGAACTAAGAAAAAATAAATAAATGTTAAAATTCTCTCTCTCTCTGTCCCCCTCTCTCACTCTCTCTTTTAAAAAAAAAACAGGAATAGGGAAACCACTATTACTTCTTTTATTCAGAATTATAACTAAAGATCCTAGACAAAGCAATAAGACAAGAAAAATAAATAAAAGGAATAAGGATAGAGAATGGAAAAGTGAAAGCATATTTTTGAAAGGTGTATTTAAAAACAAAAATATAGGGTACCTAGAAAAATTATACAAGTTTCTTAAGACACATTAACAAACATCAGACTCGAAGGAGAGAGATACCATACTTATTAGAATGACTCAATGTCATAAACCTGTCGATTATTCCCCAACTGCTTTATAAGATTTAATGTGATTCTAATCAAAATGCCACGAGTATATTTGAAAAATCTGGGTCCAGAATAGCTTTGACATAAATGAAGAGGAAGATAATGTGAAGAGACCAAATGTTCTACTAGATATCAAGACTTATGAGGTTCTGATTATTAAGAAATTGATGTGAATTCTGACATGAGAATAGACAAATTGAACAATCAAACATAAGGGAAAGTCTAGAACATATATGGCAGGTATATATAAGTATTTGATTTATGACAAAAATTTAAATATTGCTGAGTCAATAGATTATTACTCCTGGAAAGAAAGAAAGAAAAAATGAAAAGAAAGAAACTCACACACACCACACACAAATGAATTACAAATAGATTAAAAACATCAATATAAAAGGTATGCTTTTTAAAACTTTTGAAGAATATACAGAATATATTTTTTAAGGAAAATGATTTCTTGAAAATGATGTAAAAGCACTATTCATCAAATGAAAGCTTTTTTTTTTTTTTTTTTTTTTTTTTAAATTCAGTACTGGAGTTGGACCCAGGGGCACTAACCTTTTTCCTTTTTTTTTTCTTTTTCTTTTCTTTCTTTTTTTTTTTTTTTAAGGCTAGGCCTCATTAGTTTGCTGAAGCTGTCCTCAAACTTGTTATCTTCCTGTCTCAGCCTCCCAAGTCACTGGAATTACAGGTACGAGCCATCTCAAGGGGCTGAAAACATTAAAAACAAAACAAACAAACACACAAAAAAGAAGAAAACAAAAAACTAGAAGAAAATCTTTGAAAAAAATTCACAGAAGAACCATAGAATAACTGCTACTAGTGACAGGAACAAATTAATCAGTAAAAAATGGTTGGGGGGGGGGTCAGTGTACAAACAGGCACCCCAGAGGAGGGAACACGAGTGGCCAAGTAAATTCACGAGTATATTTTCAAACAGATTTATAATCAGAGAAATTCAATGGAACACCACAGTGAGATGGTCGTTTTCATCCACCAGGTTGGTAAAGATGAAGAAAACCTGACAGTACCAAGTGTCAGCAGAAATGCACAGCACCTGGATCCCTCCCCTGCAGTTGGCAGGTTGGTAGACAGGGAGACAACAGTGGGTATGATGTTGTCTTCATTTCCCACACACAAATCCCACACTCCAGACACGTCTTCTACCACAGTGGTCTCAAACTGGAGTGTGCACGTGACCTTCCAAGGACTTAGGAGAAAATGATGGCTTCAAAGAATCTATTTAGTCAAACTTCTAAATATCCTCCTCTCTGTCTCCCTTCCCACTTCCCCTCTCACAAGTTGGGATTCTCCCACTTTCCCTTCTCCACGCCCCAGTCTTTTCTTTTGAGCATCTTTGCAGACTGTAGGAAGCTCTTGGCTGTCAGGTGCAGGTAGAATGAGACCCACCAACATCAGGGTTGAAAATTCAATCATCTGAGCATCACCCAGCAGACCTTGCCAGCCGGGAGCTTCCAGTGCCCCAGGGCAGTGCCATGGAGGAGGGATGAGGAAGTTATCTGCTTCACCCTTTAGTAACAACGCTTGGAAATGAGAGGACAGAGGCCATGGGAGGTTAAAATAAGCCCAGACTCACACTAGACACATCTTCCCTGTATCAACCCGTGATCAATAAATGACTTTTTTTTGCCGCAGTCTGTCTGGGCACAATTCAGGAGCCACTTGTCAAAAGAAACGAACTTTATTTTTAGAACCACACAGGCCAAACAAAACAGCTCCTCAGGAAAAAACCCTCAGAGCCCAACTGCCACCACGGGCTTCCACAAGCCTCTCACCCACACCAACCTCACCACCTCCCACAATCCTCCTGCTCTTGAGGCTGATTGGCTGGGTCGCGTGGGCGGAGCCAAAGAAGTCCCCCAATGGGAAGCTCCATGGAGGAGCCAATCAGCTAGATGTTGCTGGGGCCGCTGTGAGCCAATCATCAGCTGGCAGTCTGAAGGGCAGGGAAACAGCCCAATGAACATCACCGCAGAGGAGCCAATCAGCTAGATGTTGCTGGGGCCACTGTGAGCCAATCATCAGTTGGCAGTCTGAAGGGCAGGGAAACAGCCCAATGAACATCACCGCAGAGGAGCCAATCAGCTAGATGTTGCTGGGGCCGCTGTGAGCCAATCATCAGCCGGCAGCTGGATGTTTGCTGGGGCCCCTTTGGCTGTGGCTCTCAACATTTTTTTTTTTTTTTTTTGTGATGCTGGGGATTGAACCCAGGGTCTTATGCATGCAAGCACTCTACTGAGCTGTATCCTCAGCCCAAATAAATGACTTTTAAGAAACAAATACTAGGATAAGATGTTGTGGGGTGAATGAAACAAAAGAAAAATTTCAGAGAAAAAAGTGGGATAATGGAAGACATTCCAGCGTTGGGATTCAAATGGGATAATGATGGGAACTGGTTTGCCATGGTGCTTAGATTCCATCAAGCATATTTTGAAATGTTGTGGCCTGAAGAGCTACGAGAGTTAAGTAAGCCTGGAGCCGTGGCATATACCTGTAATTCTATTGACTCAGGAGGCTGAGGCAGGAGGATCCCAAGTTTGAGGCCAGCCTCAGGAACTTAGCAAGGACCTGTCTCAAAATAAAATAAACAAACAACAAAGGGCTGGGGATGTAGCTTAGTGGTGGAGCACCCCTGTGTTCGATTCCCAGAACCAGAAAAAGAAGAAGAAAAAAGAGCTGTGAAGTGTGGCGAGCAGAAACGTATTAATGGGGGTGGGGTGCAGCTCAGTGACAGCACACTTGCCTGGCATGCTCGAGCCCATGGGTTCCATCCCAGCACCCCCCACCACACACGATAAATATATAAGTGTATGTATATATACACACACAGCCATACCCGTCAGAGGAGACCTATTTATACTTTATATGTCTGGTGAGATCTTTTGTTTGGTATTCCTTATAAAATAGAATGAACATTAATCATATTGCAAATGAAATACCAGGAAAAAATGATTATCTCAAAAGAAAACAAGGGATGGTTAATTATTTTTAATTATTAATATTTACAATGTTCCAAAATTATATTCTTCTCCACTATTAAACTTGTGATTTTAGAAAATTGAGATTTCAACTTTAAAGTATGTGAGAGGATTGGAATTTTTCACATTCTTTTAGGGAGCCCATGGGGGACAGTTGGAAGGCATGGATCTAGGGAACTAGAGAGTGAAAGAGGAGAGAGAGAGAGAGAGAGAGAGAGAGAGAGAGAGAGAGAGAGAGAGAGAGAGGAGAGAGAGAATTTTTTTAATATTTATTTTTCAGTTCTTGGCGGACACAACATCTTTGTTGGTATGTGGTGCTGAGGATCGAACCCGGGCTGCACGCATGCCAGGCGAGCGCGCTACCGCTTGAGCCACATCCCCAGCCCTCTAGGGAACTCTTGTGCACTGGAAAGGGGGTGAGAATACACCGTCATCCTGGTAGGTGATGCAAGCCTGAAAAATGGGGCAGAGAATGAATGAATTGTGGCACATTCCAGAATCTCACAATGAATAAGCAGTAACCTGGTGTGGACAAGTCCTGGAAAATCCATTGAGTTGAAAAAGTTACAACTCCAGAGTTGGTAATGTGGCCTCGTGGTACAGCACTGACCCAGCATGAGTCAGCCCTGGGTTCCATCCCAGCAACACACACACACACACACACACACACACACACACACACACACATCCTAGTTTTTGGAAGTTCAGAAACAAGTTGAACTAATGTTATATGACTAAAATAATTTTTTAAGGGAATAATTGACACAAAACTCTTATTGAATAGGATGGTGCATTATTATTAAATTATTCCATTTCGTTGTTTACAGAGATGTCTTGCTAGCATTACATCTTGTTTAATTAAATATGTACCCCAATTTGTCATTATTATTATTATCTTGCAATATAGGGGTTAGACCCAGTGATAGGCAAATACTCTACTGTTTGGCTACATCCACAACCTTTTAGCTTATTCTGAGACAAGATCTTGCCAAGTTGCCCAGCCTGGCCTCAAACTGGTAGTGCTCCTACCTCGGCCTCCTGAATAGCTGGGATTATAGATGTGCATCACCAGGGCCAGTCCTAATTTTTACTTAGAGAAATTTCAAACCTTCAGAACAAGTTAAAAGAAGAGTAAGCAAACACTAATGTAACCTGCACCTACATTTCACAGATGCTAACATTTTTATTATTATTTGCTGAAATTCTTGGTACATCTTTTGAGAATAGAGACATTAGATTGTGTTACTCTACAAGAATCACTCACCTAAGACAATTGCCAATAACTATCTAATAGCATCCAATATTCAGTCTGCATTTGGATTTCCTTGTTTATCATATATATATATATATCATTATTTATTTATACATATAAAATTTCTAAGTCCTGGGAATGGAACCCACAGACCATCTACCACTGAGCTAAATCCCTAACCTTTTTTGTTTTATTTTGAGACAAGGTCTCCCTAAGTTGCTCATTCTGTCCTAAAAATTGCAATTCTCCTGCCTCAACCTCCCCTATAGATAGGATCACAGATGTACACCACACACCACAGCTCCTAGCTAAATATTTTGTGGCTTTTATGAAAAATAGCATTGGATCAAGGTTCATAAACTGCCCATTGATTATCATGGATTGTAGTCCCTCTTATTCTAGAATAATCCTCCCCCGCTTCTTATGACATTGACTTTTTGAAGGTTGCACGAGTATCCTGTATGTGTGTGTGTGTGTGTGTGTGTGTGTGTGTGTGAACCCAGAAGCTCGTGCATGCTAGGCAAGCGCTCCACCTCCCCACCCGCCCGCCCGCCCGCCACCCTGAGTGTTCGTTCCTGGGCGTCGCCCTCCTGACCAGACCTAGAGATGGTCTCTGCTATGGCTTCTGCGCTTCCTACTGTGACGCGAGGCTTGATCCCTACATGGAAGTGCCGGTAAAATACCCGGGAGAAAAGACAAACGAGGCTTTTTACGGCACACTCTTTACGGGGCCCAATCTGTGCGTTTTCTAAGCTTTTGGTTTTTATGTCTTGATGAGGCAAGCCTTTTTCTGCCCAGAATTGAAAAAGTATTCCATGTTTTCTAGTATTTTTTTTACATTTTTAAAACTTTAATTCATCTGGATTTATTTCTGCCTATGGTGGGGTAGGAGTCTAAGTATACCTGTCCCCAAATGGCTGATCAATTGTCCTCCTCATTTACTAAAATGGAGGGGTGGGGAGGGTGAAAAAGTAGTTTCTGTGGATCAGAATTACTGCTTTCCTAGTACCTTCAGTTCCCACATATCTAAGGTCCATGTTCTAGAGCCTAGATATGACTCCTCAGTCTTTTACTTTGTATCCACATTAATCATATCCCTTTAATCTCTGTAGTTATTTAAACATCTGATAACTTCTTTCTCATTGTTATTTATTTTCAGTTTTTTCTTAGCTTTTTTTAAAATATTTTCTCTTACAAAGGCATTTCAGAATCATGTCTGAGTTCTTTTGAAAGACCCATTTGGGTTTCTGACTGCACTGATTTGTGGACTATTTGGAGAAGTAGCATTTTGCACACTGAGTCTTGTCAGACACCACCCTAGTACCTTTTCTGTTCCTCATATTTGCAAAGATTAAGAATTTTCTTTTTATAGACCTCATTTATAGCTTCATAGGTTTGTTCCTAGATATTTAAGAAACAGAAGTTTTATAAATGAGAACTTTTTATATGAAATTTCTTTTTATGGTATTTATTTTTTATTTGGTATTTTATGGTAATGTTATTAGAGCACAGTTGATATTTCTGTGGCTTTATCTCTCTTCTTCCTGCATTTAGACCTCTTTTTTTATTCTTGTCTTATTGCATTGGCTGGACACTCCAGTATAATGAGCAGCATGGTGATAATGTGCATCTTCCATCTGATTTTGACTGTTATGGTGCTATGATTTGGAGGAATGTTGCCCAAAGGTCCATGAGTGAAAGCCTTGGTCTCTAGGGTGGTGCAGTTAGGGAGCCAATGGAATCTCTAAGAGGTGGGACCTAGTGGGAGGTCCTTGGGTCATTGGGGGTATGCACTGGACCCTAGCTGCTTCCTCTTCCTCTTTTGTTTCCTGGCCATGAGGAGCAGTTTTTATCTGCCACATGCACCATGTGCTCTGTCACTTGAGACCCAAAGCCATGGGGTCACTTGATCAGGGACTGAAACCTCTAAAATTGTGTACCAAAATAACCTGTGTTTTTATAAGTTAATTGCCTTAACTGACCAATACAAACAGGATGAACTGACCAATACAAACAGGATGCTTCCCTTTCCTTTTAAATAATCCATTGCTATGGAAGAATATGTGCATACATGCATGTTCCAGAGACAGGACTGAGGCCACTTATGCAGGGGTACAGCTAAGAACATTCCAAAGGAATGTGCAGGTCCTGGTTGGAACCTCAGCTTTGCCTTTTCACAGAGTTGTGCAGCCTTGGGCATTTCCTCAGCTCTGCAGAGCTCATGGTGCTCCTCTGTAAGATGGAGCCTTTCTAAGAGGACAGTGTGGGGCTACTAGCAAGGGATGCTTGTCTCATGCTGGGGTCCCTTTCCCTTCATAGTTGTGCTGCCCTGGGGTGAGTGACCTGGAGGCCAACACACTTGCAGCCACGTGAAGGAGGCCTGCGTGGAAAATCAACATTGACAAGTAGACACAATGATTACAACGTGGCCAGTGTGTGGAGACAGGTCTGTGTTCTCAGGCCCCATCAGGGGCTCACTTTTCCTCGGTGACAAGGTTTCACTCTTTGCCAGGAGAACCCTGGACAAACTCACTGGCTCTGAGGACACAGTCACTGTTCATGTTGGAAATGGGACCAAACAGGTCATTCTAGTTGCTCCCTCCAAGAAGTCTCCCTCCTTATGTCCCTGGAACACCAGAGACAAAGGTGTTGTCCTGAGTTCTCTTGATCTGCCACCTCTCAGGGACTTCACCAAGATGACGGAAGCCTGAGGCTCCCAAGGGGCCTGGGGTCCCATTTTCAGGGTTTTTCAAACATGCGTGGCCACAGAGTCCTTTCAGGGCCGAAGGTTCCACAGAGCGCAGCAGTGGCTCGTGTTTGCTAGCGGGACCTGCGTCACAATCAGCAATCAGAGTGGGAGGGGCGGAGCTGTGGGGTGCGCCGTGTACCCTGGTGTAAAGACTCTGCCCCTGGCCACTTCCAGGCTACCCAGCGTGACGTCGGGGGACTCAGAGCCAGGAACAGTTGAAGCACAGGAGCCGCTGTCAGGAGCAGGTGAGAGCCACCCGGGCAGGTCACTGCTCAGGTAGCTGATGCTCCAGGAGACCTTTGCTCCCAGATCTAGTTTGTAGGCGTGTGTCAGTAGACAAGGAGTAAATGGTGCTTGTCCAGCTGTCCCATTTTCCACCAGAAGCACATCGCTGGGCACCTGTGCCTTTTCACTTGCTAGTTCACGTCACCCTTCCATTGTCGGGCGCTTGGAAGGTGGGCCTGGGCGCAGCCTCTGGGCTCACAGTGCTCTGGTTGGCCCTGGCGCACGTGGTTCATATGCCGTAACCACATCCCCTCTGTTGGCTGTTCCCGTGATTCCCATGATTCCCTGGGGTACCCTGCTCTGGGCAGCCTGGCCTGCAGATGCCTGCAGAGAGGATGTGCGTGGACTTTCTCTGGACCTTAACCCGGCCCAGTGAGCCCTCAGATGCCCTTGCTGAGCCCTGGCCACTTTCCCTTCCCTGGCAAATACTGCAGCGAGGCGAAGGTGGTGGAGACTCGGGATCTTGGAGCAGGACTGGACCTCAGAGGTTGTCAGGGGCTTTATCAACTCCATTTCCATCTCTGGATTCTGAATCTTGGCAGAGCAGCCCACCTGGACATGGTGTGTGCAGGGCAGTCTGGTGCCAGCCTTGTGCACTGCCGCGAGGTTCCACCAGGACACACAGAGGCAGGTCGGGCCTCGCCAGAGCTTTTCTGCAGTGGTCAGCAGGTCCCTTGGTGGGGGCTGCCCTCCACTTGGAGTGAGCTGAGTGGTGGAAGAGGCCCCTACCCCACTGCCAAGCTGGAGTGCCACCATCACCCACAGGGACAGCTCTGCTGGGGCCTGACCATGCTCCTGAGCAGCTGTCGGAGGCCCAGGGAGACATGGTCTAGACAGGCCCCAGGGTCCACACACCATGTCCAGGTGGGCTGCTCTGCCAAGATTCATGTCCAAGGAGCCCCTGCAACCCAGAGAATCAACCCCGGAGGCCAGGCAGTGGATCCCCTCAGGCTGCTGCAAGACCCCTCTCTCGAGTCGCTGGGGGGAGTGGGGATTCGGGTGGAGACACGCAGGCAGCCTTAGGGAGAGCTGGGACCCCTGTGCCCCTGGCTGAGGGGCGGTGGGGGCAAGGCCAGGGCTGCCTTTTTATTTTGGCTTCCAGTCGGGTGAATGAAGGGCTGACACCAGCCAGTGTCCCCAACCCACCTGGGCTTGGGGACATGGTGTGTGGACTGACCTGGCTGCCGAGCAGTCCTCAAGGGCCTGGGGACAGATGATCGATCACACCTCTGGTATGAAAAAACAAACAAAAAAACCCCAAAAAGACAACAACAAAACCCCCCTAAATTTTCAACCTCAATAATGACAAAATTCAGATGATGTTCCTAGGAGACTGAGGTTGGAGGATCCCAAGTTGAAGGCCAGTCTGGCAACTAAGCAAAAACCTGTCTCAAAATAAAAAATAAAAAGGGCTGGGGGTGTAGCTCAGAGGTGAAATGTCCCTGGGTTCATCGCCAGCACCTAAAAAACATGCAGTAAATAAGAAAGCCCAGTTTTTTACCTTTTGAATTAGAAAAATAAAACAGTAGCTCATGGTGGTGAGGTCTTGGGTACCAGGCAGCACCCATGCCAGCTGATAAGTGTTTGTTTAGCTAGATAGATTTTTTTTTCCTCATGAAAAGTTGTTTGTTCATTTAAGTTTAAAGAAGTACGTTGTCATGGCAACTAAGAGCGCTGTGTGATTACTGATTGGATCTTAGATAAAGGAGAAATCAGCTGTGAAAACATTATTGGGACAATTGAGGCAATTTGACTACGGACTGCACGTAACATCACGCCCACGGGACAGGTTGTCTTGGGTGGCTTGTGGTCTTTAGTGGGGAGGAGAAAGTCCTTGTGTTCAGTTATTTATTTAAGGGTGAGAAACCATGATATTGGTCATCCGTGTTCAAATGGTATCGCATAGCATCTGCCCATCCGTCCAACTACGAGGGAGAGAGACACAGAGAGACAGAAGGAAGATTTGAGGGAGCGGAGGAGAGCAGAGCGCGCAGGCCAGTGCGTGACGATGTCAACCATTACTGAGTACAGAGGCTGCATCTCTGAATGTTCCCCAAATGCTCTATTTTTCAACCTGTCTGTAAACTTGGAATTTTTCAAAATAAGTATTTGAAGGGAAGTATAGGCTACAGAATAGTTTGAAGAATGGTCTTTCATTTATTTGTTTGGAGATAGAATGTTGCTGTGGGTTTTGGTTTTTTTTTTTTTTTTTTTTTTGGGTGTTTTTTGTGGTTCTGGGTATTTAAACCCAGGCCTTGTGCTGCGGAGGCAAGCCTCTGCCAACTGAGCTACAGCCCCAGCCTTACGTCGCTGCGTTTTGAGATAGCACTGACCTTGACCTCCTGGGCTCAGGGATCCTCCTGCTTCAACCTCTTGAGTAGCTGGGAAGGCAGGGTTTTAAAATAAAGGTGTATATGCATTTTATTTAAAAAAAAAATATATATATATATATATTTTTTTTAGTTGTAGATGGACACAATACCTTTATTTTGTTTATTTTATGTGGTGCTGAGGATGGAACCCAGGGCCTCACCCGTGCCAGGCGAACACCATGAGCCCCAGCCCCAGCCCATGTATATACATTTTGGAGGTTGGAAGGACATGTGTTCAAAACTGAGTGCCTTTCTACAAAAACTACCTGTTCATTTCATTTTCTTTCCTTCTTTTTAAAAATAGTTATAGAAATAATAAATATTCAGATGAATCAGAAAATTCAAATAAGCAAAAATGATGAATTGAAATCAAGATCCATCCTGAGGAGAGTTTGTTGTGAGCTGCGGTTGGTTGGCGGCTGCTCTGCTTGTAAACACCTCTGCTTTTGTCCTGTCCAAATTGGACCGGGTCTGTCCACACTGTCCGGCAACTTGCTTTCTGCGCCTTCTGCTGTGTAAGCATCTTTGCGCTTGCCCTTGGTGGGGCATTTCGTGTCCTGTACAGGGCTGCCGCGGGGATGGCTCACGCGTCTGCCGAAGCCTCGTGTGAGCTCCTGAGGGGCCGCTCTGCATTCTGCACCCTGACCTCCTCCCTGGCACCACACCCAGAGGCGCTGCCCTTGTTTTGCAGAGGGGCTCAGAGGATGCAGACGGCTGAGGGTCGGGGTCTGCAGCCCACGCTTCCACAGGCTGTGGATGCACCAGTGAGCAGGTCATTGTGTTGATAAAGGTATTGTTAAAATCTTCCACCCCAGATTGCTCAGCCCGTGTTAGGGGTGGGGTGCTGTCCTCTCTGGAGATTTCCACATCTGGGCCAACCCCCTGTCTCGGGGACAGCGGTTTTCCTGAGTGTGGTTTGGCACAGCCAAGTTGCTGTGAACTTGCTTCCAAAACCCACCGAGCAGGACACTCCTGGGCAGTGTTATCCTCTCAGCTTGACCTCGGCCTGAGGGCACACAGGTGGCTCCTGGCTGCCCTGGTGTAGTCACCTGGGTGGACTGTGTCTGTTGAGTGTTTGGCAAGGTGTAGAGAGGGCTTGGCACACACACTCATCACTGAATTCCTTAGGCACAAGCAAAGCAAGGCCAGGTTCCGAGAGTCCCTGCTGGGATGTGTGTGTGTGTGTGTGTGTGTGTGTGTGTGTGTGTGTGTGAGAGAGAGAGTGTGTATTGTGTGTGTGAGAGTGTGTGTGTGTGTGTGTGTATGTGTGTGACAGTGTGTGTGTGTGTGTGTGTGTGTGGTGGTGGTGGTAGTGGAGTAAATTAGAGTTTTTCTTCCTTTCCCCTCCAGCATTAAAAATAAACACATCTGGAGAGTGAGTTGCTGGAGATTGGTCAATACCATATGCAAATAAATAAGTGCTAATTGCCTGCAGTGTCTTTGGGTGTCAGCTGCAGTTATTGGACCACATTTATGGGCCAATTAGGCGCCTTACCGGACTTTAGTGGTGATAAATTGTGGCTTGGCGGCTTCTTGGGACGTGCTGCAGCAGTGGGGCTGGCGTAACTCTCCCACCCTTGCCAGTGTGGTGGCAGGGCTTTTGTCTCTGCGGCAGCTGTGCTGGGACCTGGGCTGTCACGTGCACACCAGGGTGGAGGCTGGGCAGGGTGCAGCGAGGACCCATGGGAGCCGGCCGGGGACCCAGCCCCGGGGGTCTGGGAGTCCTTCACCCCCACAAGAGGGGCCTGGCCCATGGTGGGCTCCAACGAAGTGCCAGGGCAGGCTGGGGAGAGAGTGCCCTTCAGGGACAGGCCTGGCCTGGCTGGAGCCGGGCATCCCGGGGTCACTGGGTGCATGTCCGCGGACTGTTCCTCCCCCTCATCCCATCAGCTCTGAGGCCTCATGGCCGAGGACTGACCTGAGGAGAGCTGTCTCTGCAGCTGGGCGCGTGCCCTCAGGTGCTCCAGGAAAGGGGAGCCGCCAAGGGCCGGGGGTGCCCCTGTCGGGCAGGTGGGCGGGGCTCCAGGGGCCACCCCACGGAACCAGGCCATGGGGGGAGGTGCAGCGTCCCACGGGGCAGGCAGGAGCCTCCCCAGGGGCTCTGTGGAGACGGAGGAGGCCGACCAGGTGCAGGGAGGCTGAGGGACCACGGGGAAGGGAGAGGCTCCCCCAGGAAGGGCTACTTCATCTTAGACCCCAGGGAGAGGAGGGGCTGGCCACCAAGGGGGCCTTCTCGGGGAGAGGAAGGGGGACATAGGGTCTGCGTGGCAGAGGCAGGTGTGGGAAGGGCCCTGGAGCCAGTGAGGGGCGGGTCCGGGCGGCCCAGGATGAGGTGGGGAGGGAGGGGCCCAGCAGTGGAGGGGGACTACCTCTAGGGTTTGAACCGAGTCCTCAGGATATGGGCATCTCGGATGAGGCTTTGAGCAGAGGACAACCATATCATGTCCCTAGGAGGAGGGTCCTAGGAGGGTGTGTGGGCAAGGGGAGAACCTTCTGGAGCCAGCCAAGGTCCCCCAGGGGAAAGGTGGGCTGGGAGGGAGGCAGACACCTGGAGGGCACTGGGCCCCAGGGGTGGAGGGGCAGGAACGGGCCTTCTGCGCTGAGGCTGCCTGGGGTCGGCTTGCATTCTGTCCCTTCAGGTTCCACCAGGCCAGGTTCACTTCATCTTCCATCATAAAGAGTTTCTCCACGTGTCACCAATCTTGGCATGAGCCAACGATGTCATAGACACCCCCAGCGCTCCCTCCCTTCCAAGTCAGGGGAAGCCACGAGAGCCAGCACACACCCGGGCAGAACCTTTTAAACTCGTTCTTAGGGATAAAATGACAACAGTGAAGTAGAGTATGGAGTGACCCCAAATCACTAGAGGGCTGGGGTGCGGCTTGCAGCATGCACATCCCCCGAGCTCCCCGGGGACCAGCAGCTGTCTTATTCTTTTCAGGATTTAAGACTCTAGTAGAGATCTCCTTCTGTGTGCCTTTGTACCCTTGTTTTTATTTGTTACTTCCTGTGGTGGACAGTTGGGATGATGAAATAATCGTCAGTGACCTTCGTAGGTGTGCCACGGCCTCGTCAGCCACCTCGCTGGCCTGGGAGCTCGTTTTCCCCATTTCGTGGTGACTGCCCTCTGAGAGCATCTTTGTGTCATTCCCTGGCTGGACTCGTGGACACTGGGCTCACTCTGGTGTGGTCCTGCTGTGACAGAGGTGGCGGCCTGGATTCCCGGGTTACAGGAAGATGCCCGGGGCCTTGGCACACGCGCAGCATGCTCTGTCCGTCCTGGGGGAATCTGGCCAGCGCTGTGCACCATCACCTCAGAAGCCTTGGCTCTGGAATCTGAATATCCGTTCTGCTTTCACCAACCGACCCTGGAACGCCTCCCACAGCACTGGGCCCTGGGGTGGGAGGGCTCGGTTCCCAGCCTCGGGCCTGGAAGAGCTGAGGCCTGCTGGGAGAAAGGCCTACACCCTTGGTGACTCAGTGCCACAGGAGAGTGGGGACAAGCCCAGGAGGGGCAGGCAGGTCAGATGAGGAGCCACTGAGCCACAGAGCAAGGTGCGCACAGCTGCCCATGGCCTCTGGCCCATGGAGGTACTGTGTGCGGATCACTGGGTGTGCACGTGTGGTGACAAGTGAAAGGACCCTGGGCAGAGACCCTGGGCCGCTGCTCCACACCCGTGCTCCCCCACTCTGGCAGTCAGCAGCCCTCACCCCACCAACGTTGTGTTTCCCAGGCTCTCTTGCCACCTGAGTGGCCCCAAAGGGTCTGGTCTGGCCAGTGGTATAATGAGGGGCCCCTGGCCCTCCTCCTCCTGACTCTTCTTCCCACCTGGGATACTCGTGCTGGAGTTAAGGGTAACTAGCACCAGGGAAAGGTGGCCAGAGGGGCGGAAGGTGGACCCGAGGCCCCCAAGGGCACTGGACCCTGGGTGGGGGCTGGGCGTGTTCTGCAGCTGGGCAGCCAGCACCAGCTGGCCTGCCTCCAGCTTCTGATTTTGTGAGGAAAAGTAACCTTTTAATTTATTTAAGCTGTTTTGCAAATGTTTGGCCCGAGACAATAACCAGTGTGCAAGGGGTGCCCTGAGCCCTCTGCAGATTACCTCCGTGGACCTTGTTATTTTCTGGAAGAACGTCACCTTTGTCCCTGGGGACTGCTGGGGTGTGACATGCCACCCTGAGTGTGGGCCACACTTTTGGCTGGGACAGTCAGGAGGCACTGTGCGCTGTGAGCTTGGTCCCCTCTGCACTGTGAGCTTCCTGCGCGCTGGAAAATTAGCGGGAAGTGTCAGTACTTGTGAGCAGGGAGCAGGTCCCTGCTGTGTGCAGAAGCCCTGGACGGCCCTGGCCACACCCCCAACGGCAATGACGCCTGGGAGGTGGCGTTTGGGGTCTTACCCTCCTTGGACTTCCCTGACTTTGGGGAAATAAAGACACAGTGAACATCGTGTGAGAATGTCACAGTAACGCTCGTGACCACAACGCCATGAGGAGTGGAACCCTGGCCTGGTGTCATTTCCTGGCTGCCCGCTGCCTCCCTGCCCCTCCTCCGTGGCAGCCTGGGGCAGTGCAAAGACACAGCTGAGGTGCCTGGACTGCCGGGGTCCAGTCCGACGTGCTGGCCGGGGAACCCACGTCCTCGGGGGGTTCTGTCCCTGAGAATGAGATGAAGCAGCAGCCCCTTCCCTCCTTCCACTCCGCAGCCCGTGCGCCGGGTCCCTCAGGTGGGGTGGCGGGCCCAGACCGTCCCTCTCCTGCAGTCCAAGCCCTTCTCTGTGACAGACCTTCCCTGGAGGAAACCCCATCAGCCGTGACGAATGACCAACACGGAACAGGAGTCCACGGAAGCATCGTAGATGTATTTTCATTTCTTTATTAGAAAGAGGCCTCTACGCTATAGCCACCTCTCTCCGCGACTTCACACAGCTTTCTTTTTCTTTTCCCCTTAGAATACTGTACAGCTGACACAAAAAAATCCCAAGGCAGGAAAATACAAACGGGCATATTTAATCCAAACGAGGTCATATGAAATAACAAGCAGAGTGAACTGTCTGTCCATGGTTTTAATTACAGTACAAACAACATAAATAAAGCGTCATTGAGCCATCGTGAAACATGGAGTTGCCGAATGAGGTAATATAAAAACAACCCAAGTGACCCCTGTCTCTGGATGGACCCGGCTGCCCTTCCATCTTCTGTACATGGCTATTTACAGACACAGAAACGTGCTGCAAGGTGGGCCGAGGTGCGGCCTTCCCTGTCCACCCCAGATACTGTGCCTCTGTGTCACCTCTGATCTGTTCCAGCCCCCTTTCAGAAACAGGCTCCCACGCAAGATGAGGACCAAGGCAGGCCGGTGGGACAGAGGGGCCGTCCACGGGGGTGGCTGTGGCCGCCTTTGGCTCTCCCCTCGGCAGGCCTGGCCGAGGGGGCAGTGCTTTGGGACTCTTCCGCACGTTAAGGTCATTCCCCCAACACTATGGAGCATTTCTACATCACCTCCTGGCCATCTGGGGCAGCCCGGACCCGCTCCAGCTCCCCGTGTGCCCCTGAGGGTCCTGGAGAGAACGCTGCAGCGGCCGTGGGGGAGGTGGGCAGGGCGTGAGTGCTGGCTGCCTGGACTGGCCCCCACTCTCGGCCCCTTGGCCCCCTCTGCTCCCGACCCTGGTGACCTGGCATGCTGCACAGACATTTTCACTGGCTCCTCGGCTGAGGGCAGCGGGCTGCCCAGCCAGCGTCTCTGCACGAGGCCTGCCAAGACCTCCATGAGCTGGTACTACACAGCGGGGGGCGGGCCCGGGGCTGCTTCCTGGAGCCCACTCTGAGTGGGCACCCTTGGTGGGCACAGGTCTTCTAAGAGATCTACAGTTGACTCTAGTAGCTGCTTTCAGGGCTAGTGTGGGTGCCACCCGGCACTGGGTGACGGGGTATAATGGGCCCCGGGTGCTGCTGCCAGCTGCTGGTGTGTTCAGGGCTCTGCTCTCCCCGTTGTGTCTTCCACCGCTTGGTCCTTCTTCCACCTGCACCCGACACTCCCAGTGCACCCCACAAACAGGCCCCCAGACAAACAGCCCTGAGCCAGCCCGGCTCTCACGTGGGGAGGCGCCTGCTGTGGACCCGAGCAGCTGAGTGCTGGGTGCCCACCCCTAGGCCCAGGCACTGGGTGGGAGGAGGCCCCCCCGACAGGGACAAACCCCAAACCAAAAACACCTGGTGATGGAACACGGGAGGGAGGGCAGGCTTCCCAAGGTCCCCCTGCTGTGCTGCTGCAGGTGGGAGGTCACTGCACTGAGACACCAATGCTCCTAAACCAGCTTAAAAACCCTTCAGGTAAAGACTTGTTTCACAGAATCCCTTTCCAGAATAATCCATGGAGAATAATAACCTCTGATGTCAACCCCGACACAGGACTCAGACCCACGTTTAAACAGCAGCAGATTTACAACGTTCGTAGGGAATCTGTTAATATTTTTTAAACATTTGGGGCAGGGTTGCTTTCCTACGGGGGGGGGTACTTCTGGTCTGAGACACTAAGGTCTAAGTCGTTAAATGTCATCTTCTCCATGAAGGCGGACATGGGCCCTGAAGCCTGGTTTCTCCACTCAGGACGTCTCGGGTCCAGGGCTACCTCCTGGCAGTGATGGAGAGTCTGAGGGCTGCTGCTTGGCAGCTCATCTACCCCAAGGTGCTGGGCCCCTCCCTCCTCTGCAGAACTGGAAGGAGTTTTAACATTTGGGCTGAAAACAACCTAATTTAGATGCTTGAGTGGCGAGGACCCACCAGGCAGGGCGCAAGCAGAAGAGAGTGCCAATCAGAGGTGCACAGGGTCCAGGAGTCCCCTGCCCCGCCGTCTGCCAGCACCACACTTGGGCCAGCAGGCCGGGCCTGGTGGGCCGCTCAGGGACCCGGGTGATGGGCTTGAAGGATGCCTGAGGCCTGGGCCCTGGCTTAGCTTCTGGGTGAGGGAGGAGGGTGGCAAGCACCTCAGATGTGACTTCAGGACGTGAACAGCCCGAGTCCCAGGAGGCAGCTGGAGATAAATCCTGTCCCCTTTGAAGGAAAGAGGTGTCTCCAGCACATTTCTATTCGAGTTCCTTCCTGACTGCTTTTCAATCTGTTTGCTTGGAGGCCATAAATACAACTCAGGAGAGCTCTAGAAAAGTCTCAGTGACCTTGTCAGGGAGAGGGATGGGGGCAGAGCAGATGGGTGGGGCAGCCACGAGGAGGCCAGTCACACCTCTGCTGGGGAGAAGTTTCCTCCCAGAACGCTCTAAACGCCGGGAGGAAGAATAAGGGCCCTGGCACCTAGGACACAGCTCAGGCAGGGGGCTGCACGGGTCCCCTTTCGCCAAATTCAGACACAATGTTGACCTGGGCCTTGGGGGGGAAGGTGGGTGCTTCAGTGAGCTGGACACTTGCCCTCCAATCAACCTCACAAGCTTGTCTGGTGGGGACAGGGTGGCAGAGCCTCAGGCCACACTCAGCCAGCGCAGGGTGCCTCCAGCAAGCACTGATCCTTGAGGAGAAGAAAAGGGCACCAAGGTGAGGACCAGTCCATGCCACCAGAAGGGCACAGGAGGGAGAAGGGTGGCCTTGACCTTGGACAGCGTAAGTCATGGCATGGGGCAATGCTCGGCCCCCTCCTCTGGAGATGAACACCAAGAAAATGAGCAACGTCTGACAAGTGGGGGCTGAGTGCACTGTCCCCTGCACGCAGGCCCAGTTCCTCTCTCCCGCGCCACTGCCACCTCCCAGGACAAGGGTGTGAGGACACAGTGCCAGCTGGGGCTGGGTGTCCAAGTGTGTGCTGACTTCATTTCTGTTCCTGACAAACGCTCCCGATCCCTGGGCCTCATCCCTGCCAGGTGTGAGCTGGCGTCCCCCAGGCCAGGTGGAAACCTCTTTGCACCCCGCCAGGCCCACAGGTGAGGGTCGAGCCAGAGGGCTGGTGGCTGTCTAAGGCTGCCTGCACCCTCTGGGGAGAAGGCAGGGCCAGGGGGACTTGTCTGTCCACCGACCAAAGCTCTTTCTCAGCAGACCACATTCTTCCAATGAAGTTACATCTTGGTGTAGATGGCACAGGGTGGCAAGCCTGGTGTCCACGCCACAAGGCAGAGGACGCCTCTAATCGACCTCATCAGGCTGGGAGGAATCGTGGCAAAGGGAGCTCTCGTGCGTGGACCTGTACTTGAGCTGCAAGAGGCTGTTTGGCCTGACTGGCCTGCAGAGAATGTGCCCAGGTAGGGACTACAGGCAAGAGTGACTCTAGCTGGGGGTGTAGCTCAGTGTGTGGACCACGTGCATGGCCTTGGATTCCACCCCCAGCCCTGGAAAAAAGAGCTCACTCTCTTCTACCTTTCCGGGCTACATAAACACTGCGCGTCCTGACTAGGAGATAGGACAGTGCACCATTTGAGAGAGCAAAGGCTCATGAATCCGTTCCTCCCTCTTGAACTGCTCATCTCCTGGGGCCATTACTGGGGTGCTGGGCTTGGTACCCTCCTCTCCTCTCCCCGCAGCACCTGAGGTCTGTTCATCCTGGTCAGTATCGTAGCCCCTTCCCCTGCAGGGACCCCTGGCTGCTGAAGAAATCCTGCCAGGTGTGTGCCTCACACTTCACAGGTCAGTGACCACAAAGCCAAGCTGCAGCACTGCCCAGGTGCTGTCTAGATCCCCATGCCATGGGCACCCCCAGCTGGCTCTCACCTCGGGAGTTTCTACTCCAACAGAAAGGTCACGTGGACTCTGCAGTGGCGGCTACTCATGTCACCCTCTCTCTAGAGGGTGGAACGTAGACAGGAAGTTCCAACCCCCTTTCCGTACTGTTCATTTCTAACACTGGCTCCCGGCCCCCTGCTTCCTCCAGACCCAGCGTTAGTAAGCTTTCAAATGGGAGCAGGAACACTGCCGGCCAAGAAAGGACCAGAGCCTGACACAGGCACGAGGACACATTAGCCACCACTCTCCTTTATTTGACAGGAAATCCTTAAAACCCCACTGCTGCTCTTCCATCTGCTGCCAAAATGTGGGATCCAGAAAGTGGGCAGCCTGGGGCCAGGGCAACGTGGCCACAAATGGCAGGGAGGGGCAGGAGGGAGGGAGGGAGGGAACGGGTCCAGCACTCAGGCTGTGGAAGGTGAAGTGAGACAAGAAGTCATTTGGGAAAATATTATATTATAAACACATATAGTATGTACACACTCATATACATCCCAAGAGAAGCCTTACAGGGAATTCCGTTTCTTTTCAAAAGAAGGCTCCACTATGATAAAGCATTCCTAGAGTGGGAATTAACTACAATGAAATAATTTAAGATTTTCATTTATATTCTATCTGTGTTCTCTACAGAAGGTCTACGGTGTATAGAGGCAAATGTGTATAGCGGGACTGGATGCTAATGTATTCTTCAAAAATAGGCAATGACATTTTTTTCTCTATTCACATTTAAAATAACTACACAGTGATGAAACACAGAATTAGAAGCCAAATGGAGGGACGATAGAACCATGGTCGAGGTTCTCGGAACTGTGGCTTGCTGCACCTGTGATAGTTCTGGATACCGGTCAGTTCCTCTGAGCTTAATTAACATTAGAAATCTCCGTGAAACACTTACCCACATATAAATTCTGTGTAAAGCTTTATTTTCCCCCACCTACTTTAATTTTTTTTTTAAAAAAGTGAAAGAAGAGGAAAAACTCTTACAAAATATAAGGTTTAATATATGAGAGCAGGAACTTCTCCTGTGGCTGCTGAGCCAAGAGGCTTCACGTCCCTGTGCTATGTCAGCCCAGCGCCCCGTGTTTCCATGTGACAACCTCCTTCCGGGCCATGTGGCCACAGGGCTCTGGGTAGAGCTGCCCCTTTCATAAGGTAAGGTGCACCGTGGTTTGCTTTTCTGCCCTTGACCACCACATTGAAGGGGACCTGAGTCTGAAGCCCCCGATGACCCCGTGTTGGCAAACTAGTAAAATGGGGAGGGCCTGGTGCCATGCTGCCCGGGGTTCTCTGGACCCCGGTGGGGCTGGCACCACGGGCAGCTGCTGCCCAGGCGCCTTTGCCACAGAGCAGGGTCTGGGGTTCAGAAAGTCCCTCTGTCCTGCCAGAGCTCCTTGTTCTGGGTGGGCAAGAGTGGTCTCAGTCTACAACACACCTTCAAAGAAGGAGTCATGCTCCTTCACCCCCTTCCTAATACGAGACCTCCATCTAGTGTCTTTTTTCTTCCCTTTCTCGATTTTAATCAGCAAATTGTACCACCATCTTATTTTGATCTGTTCCTTTTTAAAGGCTGTATATCACATTAATGGAAGTGTTTACTGCTGGGAATATTTTCCATGTACAATGATCTGTAACCCTCTTATCTCAACTAGTTGCACATTATTAGTTCACATCCAGTTCAATTTATAAATTAACAGAGGTGCCATTTGTCTGTACAAAAATCAATGCATATTTATGAACTTCTTTTATTCAAATAGATTTTCACACATCTTACCTAAGGACCTAAGACAGAAGCCTGGGTAAGGCAGGCCGTGCCGCCTGGGAGTGACTGAGGCCCGGCACATCCACCTTGGCCAAAGGACAGAAAATCTCTCTCACTTTCAGGAAAAAAAAAAAAATAGCCTTTTATGTATTTACTTAGTTTACCAAATGCACTCAAGAAGCTGATGTCAGCTAGATTTACCGTTTCCTTTTGAATTTCCAAGTCATTCTTATTTATTTTTTCCATTTTGTTTTTGCACCAAGGAGACTGCAGTCAAATAATACTCAGCAACTGATTTCCTCTCTTTGGACTGAAAAAATTAAACAGATACTAAATTATGACAGTGAATTTAGAAAGGAGGGCTCCGAGGGCTCCAAAGAACATGCCTGGGATAATACGACGCTTCTCCGAGTATGGCAATCACATCGCGGCAATCACCGGAGCGTGCCCGTGACTACCTCCTCGGCTAATGTGCTCTCTCCTCAGTGATGAGTAATCATGTCCTATTAAACAGCGGTAATGCTGCAAGAACTCAACGATACAAGCGTAATGAAGCCAGTATTCTCCCTGGACAGATTAGCTACAACTGATTTGACACATACCATCATAGGGGCTTCAGACCTGACAAACTCTGGGCCGGCTCCTGATTTATGCCGTCAAGCTCCTGGAGAAGAGATGGGATGCGGGCGCTCCGCTGGGTGGACGTGAAATGGGCTCCTGTGCTTCACTGCAGTCGGGGAGGTGCCCCTGCTCCTCGCTCCTCACCTCGCGCCCGCTCCCGGCCCTCGTCCCTCGTGCCCTGCTCTGTCCAGGGGCCACCGGGGCAGGGGTCCCACGCCGTGTGCTATCGTCAAGGACCCGAGGCGTGGTCCCCCGTGCTGCGGCGGGAGTCCGTCGAAAGGAACCGCCTCTGCGGCCTGCTGGCCTCTCCCTCGAGGAGGTCCGGGTTGGGAGGTTTCTGGGGGTGAGTGGGTGGCGGGGCGGGAGGTGGCCACCAGGAAGAGGGAGGGGACGTGACGGGACTCACGTGCTGTGACCCCGAGAGCGGACGGCGAGGCGGGTCCCCGGCGTGGTGGGCAGGGGCGCCGCTCTCAGATGATGCTGGGCACCCTCCCGCTGCTGTTGTTCCGGTTATTGTTCTTCCGGGACAGGTTGGGGGTGGCCATGAGCGCGAAGCGCTCGTCGGGGCAGCCGTACTGCAGCAGCACCTCGGTGCACTCCTGGCTGGAGGCCTGCCGGGCGTAGGCCAGCGCCGTGTTCCCGTGGGCGTCGCGGGCCATGACGTCCACCCCGTACTGCGGAGGAACAGAAGCCCGTTAGTGCCCGGGGACCAGACGGCAGGGAGCGCGGGGCAGCTTCTCCTTAAGCCCTGCACGTGGGAACTGGCTACCAGGGACTGGCTGGGGGCCGGAGTGGCCGGGGCCAGCGGGGCCAGGGGCGCCGGCGCCTTGGAAGCTCACCTTTGCCAGCGGATGCCCTTCCCTGCAACACGAATGGGTTGGGACAACTCTGAATCTTGTTTCTACTTCAACTTTCCATTTGTAAATGAAAAAAATCATCACTTAAAAAAATCTCAGAGGCAATTCATTTTCATTGTGGAAAACACATAAGTAGGGCTGGGGATGTGGCTCAAGCCCTAGCGTGCTGGCCTGGCATAGGCAGGGCGCTGGGTTCGATCCTCAGCACTACATACAAATAAAAAAAAATAAAGATGTGTCCACCGAAAACTAAAAAATAAATATTAAAAAAGAAAAAAGAAAACACATAGTAACACGTTAGGAACACAGGAGGAAAACCTCAGCCGTGACCTGGCCACTCAGCGGTCACCTTTGCTGAGTGTAGTGATTCCCTCTAATGGTTCTTTGACTCTAACGGACCTAGCTGTGATGGAGATAAAACTCTATATGAATACTCTGTATTTTTTTTTTTAACTGAACGCTGGGTGTGATCATTTTCTTACATCATTAAAAATGACTCACAAGCGCAGCTCCTAAGAGCCACAGGGTCCTGTGCCCAGGACCCACTCAGTCACTCCATTACTGTGACACATTCACTGGTAGAAGAAATGAACTGTGTGGTGTGTGTGTGCACGTTCTGAGTCTTTCGCAGGACCGTGACTGTCAGAGAGAAGGCAGGGAGGGCAAGTCCCTCCTTCCGACACCACATTCCTAGGCCTGCTGCTCACAAGCAAGGCCCTCTGCTGCTTCTGCCAGCTCGCAGCAGCAGGACGCACTGCGGGGAGGGCTCCTGGACAACGGGGCGGGGAAAGCCACGTGCACTGGGAAGGTGGAACTGTGTGCCCGCCACTGCTGTGCTGGAATCCCAGCCCCCAGGCCAATTTGACTGGTGTCCTCTAGGAAGAGCAGGAGACACTGGACATGCTTGTCCACAGAGCAGTGACCATGTGAGGACACGGCAAGAAGGCAGGCCACGGGAGACAGCAGCCCTGCTGACACCTTGACCTTGGGCTTCCAGCCTCCAGAGCTGCAAAAGTCAGTGCAGCTGTGTGCCGCAGGTGGCTCCCTGCAGCCAGGGCTGAGCTGGTCACTGGTTTGCTGTCACTGCAGCCCAGGCAAACTAAAAACACTGCTATTTAGTTTCATTCAGTCTCTACTGAGCCAAAATGAGGCTGAGGATCTGATCGACTTTTGATTTAGTATCTGCGTGTCTAATTCTACTGCAACCATCAAAAAGTAGGTTAAAGACACGGAGGAAGCTGCAGTCCTCCTCAGTGGTGCCGGACTGGGCTGTGCAGCTGCCTCGGGTGCAGGCAAAGGAGCCCCAGCAGGGCGCCCCTCCTCTGACTCCTCTGTGGCTCTGTCCAGGTGCCCCGGGAGCTGGTGGAGGACCACAGGCAGGGCCTCTTGCGGGATCATGGTCTACCACTTGAGCTTCCATGTCAAGTAAAAATTACTCAGAATATTCCAGAGGAAGCCCCTTGACAAACTCCCACCCCCTCAAATTCCAGGGTTTAGGGCTCTACCATTGCATTTTGTGAATAAAAACACCCAAGGTTTGGCAATGGGGAAATGCCACAACCATGAGATCGGAGGACCCTTCCCAGGTCCCCAAAGAGGATGGAAATGAAAAAGGGGCCACTGCCATCACGTTTGACCTCAGGGGACATCAGAAAGATGGACCTTCAGAACCGGCAAGGGCAACACCAAGAGGACCACAAGGAGAGTCCGGTGGGCTTCGCCCCCCCGCCACACGCTGGGGATGGAACCCAGGGCCGCACACGTGCCAGGCGAGTGCTCTCCTGAGGCAGCCTCACTTCTGCCTCTCATCCTCGCTCTGCCACCCCACACGGTGAGTCCAGAGGGCAGGGGCCACCGCACTTCAGTCCAAATTCCTTCCTAGGACTCGATCCCCGCTCTCACGCTGGTAAGGAAGGCCTTCCACCAGACAGAGCCCAGCACAGAGAGGGCACGCCGCCACCTACCCAGATGAGCAGCTGCGCCAGCACCACGTTGCCCTTGCGGCAGGCCAGGTGCAGCGCCGTGCGGCCGTCGCCCTCCCCGCAGGTCTCGTTCACCTCCTCCCGGGAGCCGTGTGCCAGCAGCAGGATGACTGTCCTCAGGTCCTCGTCGGCGGTGGCTCGCAGCAGATGCTGGCCCAGGGGCAGCTCAGTACAGGGCAGTGGGGCCAGGAAGAGTTTCTGCTCATATTTGGCCCGGATCCACCGTTCCTTCTCCTCCCTGCAATGACACCAGACAGGCGTGATCACACCAGGCAGGAGGACCTCGGCTGCAGCCCCCGCCCCTCAACCCCGGAGCAGTGAAGTGTCCACGTGGCAGAGGAAGCCGGGTGAGGGCAGGAGGATGCCCACGGTTCCCAAAGTGGTGTCCTGACCTGCAGAGGCACCCCCTGGCAACGTACTAGAAGGGCGAGCTCCCTGCCCCCCGCCAGCACCCAGGATCGGCACCTCTGGGGAGGTGAGCTAGCCCTGCAGGGCTCGTGATGCCCTCAGAGGGTGAGAGCCAGCTCTCTAAGGCCACAGCCTTGACACCTACTTGAGTTCTTTGTTTTAGTGCAGCAGCCTTGACCTTGAAAGAGAGCTGTCAGGAGGGCCCCTTCTTGTGGGGGTCTACTGAGGGGTTTCCATAGGCTCCAGGAGAAGGAGCCCACAGCTATCCCTCCCTGGGCTCTGGCCAAGTGTCCTCCCTCCAACCCCGACTCAGTGTCAACTGTGCACTGCGGCTCTGGGCCCCGGCCAGCGGAGTCTACTCTCCGCTGGGCTGATCTGGGCAGGAGGGCTCTTCCTAGGTGTCACTGAGGCCCACTCTCAGGCCAGAGGGGAGGTCTTAAAACAGACAGAGCTGGGTGACGTGCGGGCACTCCTGTCATCTCTTCAGACCTGGGAAAGGCTTCGTGGAAGAGACAGGATGCCCGGCCTTCCTGACACGACCCAGAACAGCTGGGTTTTCTGGGGGAAAGCGTTCCAGGGCCCAGGAGAGGAAGCAGGCAGGCGGCTCCCTGCAGCCAGCGCTGAGCTGGGGGAAGCTGGGGAGGCCTGGGGTGGGCTCCGGGGCGTGGAGAGCAGGTGAAGCGGGCAGCGGGTCCCCGACTCCCAGCAGCCTGGCAGGGGCCGAGCTCTGGAGCTGGGTGTCGAGGGGTCTGTAGAGCTGGGACCCTGCCTGTGACATCGGGTAGGAGGGCTGAGGAAAAAGAGGAGGGGACAGAGTGACGAGAGAAGCCAGGGCAAGCAGAACCCCGACAGCAAGACCAGTGTCCTGGCAAGAGGGAGGGCCAGGCGGAGGGCCCAGGCCATCGCATCTGGGGTTGGGGTTGGTTTCTCAACAACAACAACAACAAAAGATGTAAGAGCCAGAAAACCCAGGGACCCTCCAGACTCTGGCATTGCTATGGGGAGAAAAGGGAGCGGACCAAGACTCTAAAAAGAACCACGTGGGAATGGTGCCAGGAGCCTGCTCAAGCTTTTCGATGAGGGTGATGAAGATGGTAAGAAAAGCCCCCACATGCCCAGAGCAAGTTACGGAAGCCCCCAGGACACCGAGCCGCAGCCGGCCTCCCCTACAGCCAGAGGCTGTCCTGGGCATCACCAGGGTACACAGCTGCTGGCCAGCAGGAATCGCTCAGGCCTCCCGCCCTCCTCCCGCCACAGGCTCTGAGGGCACATCATTCAGGACGTGCAGAAGAAAGGCCGCTCACACCTTTACCCCTGTTTACACTGCGCCTGGTGATCCAGTGTCGGGTTAGCCCTAATCTGTCGCTAAATACTTAGGCAAACAGATCCTTCCAGGAGCAAACCTGGATTAGTTTTGCTTCACTTCCTGGTACATGCGAGTGACCCCAGAGTGACCCCTGACTCTTTCATGGGGAGATTTCCAGGACAAACACTGGCCGCGGCCCAGGATGACCTGTGCTCCACCTGGGCAGACACCAGGTACAAAAGCAGACGGTGTCCGGAAATTCTGGTGACGAAGAAGAGACAAAAAACCCCAGTGGTTTTGAAATTATTTTAAAAACCTTACTTATATTAAACATTTGTTGATGCATTTCATAAATCACAAAAGAGAAAGAGCAAAACGTGAATTAAATCGAAAGGGATAATGGCGTGGGATATGTCCAGATTTCCAAGTTCCAATTTGCTAACTCTCATTTTTTCGGTAGGCATAAAACCAGACCGTATTATTCTGCTCCGATTGATTTTAATAGTCATTGCTAAGTCATCCAGGGTAAGCTGGAGAACTTAGCATAGGAACTCCGGTCCCAACTGCAGTTATTAAATGTTCTTTTTAATATTCAAATACCCCAGCCAAAGGCAGAGTGCAGATCCCACAGCTCTGACCCCCCTGCTGGGTCTGGATGTTCTCTGAGGACGGTGGCCACCGGCCTTCCAATGGGCCACCACAGGAAGCTGTGGCGAATGCTCTGGAGGGCAGTCACTGACAGCAGCACAGGGTGGGATGGGCTGCTGGCTGCTTTTAAAAACTGGTGTCCTTTGGACACAGAGTGAAGCCGGGCTCAGGTCTGCAGGGCGGAAAACGTGCTGTCTGGGGAGCCTTCTTTGAGAGGGGCGCTCCAGCATCATGTGCCCGAAACAGGAAGAGGGCCTGGCAGAGGCCTAGGGGACGGCCTGGCCCCAGGGGACGTAAGAGTCCCCAGCAGGGTGCAGCTGCTGACAGCCACCTGGACCTCTGACTCCAATACAGAAGAGGGGCCAGGCCTCGGGACCGGTGCCGGGAATACTGCAAGAAGACAAGCCTCGTGGACTCTCCACAGGGTCTGCCCTCCTGGCCTCGGTCCACATGGACCTCCACCCTCCACCCGGGATGTCCCAGAGCTGCTCAGCGTGTGGCTGTACTTGTGGCCCTTCACCAAGCATTGTGGGCTTTTCCAAAACAGTCCTGCGAAGTCAACCCCTGCGTCCCTGGGGACTGTGATCTTTTGTTAGACACCAAGAGGTGACTTCCAGGGAGCTAAGGGAGGCTGCTGGCTTTGCACCTATCAGCCACGACTCTTGTTAGCAGTTTTAACCTGGTTAGTACAAACACAGGGCCTAGGCCACAGAGGCCCCTCTGAAAACAGCTGCTGGTATTCTTATAAAGCACAGAGCATCCGCAGTGGGGCGGCGTGTGCACCCGAGGTGCCGGTGGCCTGGGGCTGGGGCTCCTCGCTGCTGCTGGCACTTGAGGTTCCTAAACGTGCAGACCCGGGGGCCTCCAACTCCACGTGCTCGGTGTGGCCAGGTGAGCTGCTCTTGGCTGGGGCCTGGACAAGCCTGCTGGTGTCTCCCAGGCCCCCTAACGGTACGGAGGGCTCAGAGACATGGGGGTGAAGGGCACTGGGTCACTGAAGTGACCCTGTGCCTGCCACAGTTGGAGGGCTGAGTGGGCTGGCCTTTGCCCACAGAGGAGAAGTCTGAAGTGTCCTGGCTCCCTGCCCACCGATTCCTGTGTTGAAGCCCTAACCCCAGGGACTGGAGCTGGACTCGGGTCTTTAGGGCAGTGGCTATGGCTAAATGAGGGCATGAGGGTGGAGCCCTAAGGTCCTGGGGCAGGTGCCCATCTGAGAGGAAGAGAAACCAGGCCTCCCTTGCTCTCTGAGTGCAAGGAGAGCCAGATAAGGATGAGAGGGAACCACTTGCAAGACGGGAAGAGGCCTTGCCAGACACCAACCCCTCGACCTTGGGCCTCCAGCCTCCAGAACTGTAAGAGGCCAACTGTAGGTACTTGGCATTCGGATAGGGCATCCTGAGCCATGACCTCCACTGCCCTTGCCAGGCTTCCGCACGGCCAACAGGTGAGAGGTGGATGCTGCCGGGTATGAGGACATTCTGCCTAAGGCACCACCCTGGGAATCCACGATGCCAGGTGCAGGCATGCCAGTGGTCACTCTGACGTCCTGCTCTTCTTCTGTCCCCAGCTGGGCTCCTGCACCCTTTCTTTTCCCCAAGGAAGGCCAGTTCAAGAGCAGGAAGCCAGCAGTACATCACTTCACCTCGTTCCGGTGCCCCAGAGGACCACTGCTCATGGCCTCTGTTAGCTAATGAGCTAAAAAATGAATTATTGGCACAGCTGCCGTCAGCAGGGAGGAGGGGCTGGCTGCTCATCTGATCCTGGTGCTGACACACCTTTAGATAAATCAGCCACTCAAGCACCAGGGAGAGAGAGCGCCTGCTCATCAGAGGACAGACATCGCCCATCCCCCCAAACCAAGAGAAGACACCTTCAAAGATGCCTTCGTAGGTATTCTCTTCCTGCTCCCAATGAAGTCTCTTGGTGGGTGGCCCTCCATCTCCCTCTGGGCTGTGATCAGGAGCTGCCTGGTGCATGGACCAAGGTCCAGCCAGGGAACAAGAACAGGACTTAGGGTCAGAGGGTAGACGCCAGGTCCTCCTGGCTCTGCAGCCAGGAGCCCTCTGGGTACATGGGGGTCCAGGGGGCTCGGCATGGACAATCTGGCCCTGCAGCCTGGTGGCTTTGTCACCCTGATCTTAAGCAGTGGTCACTTGGCCAATTCCTCATGTGTCCACCTCAAAGGGGACTCCCTCAAACACATCTCTCTTGCCACCTGCTACCCGGAAACCAACTGCTGCACCAGTGAAGACCAGGTGCCACCTCCTGCACTGACCGTGACGATGCTGAGGGTAAGGACAGACAGCACCTGGCTTCGTGGGTCATTCCTGACGACATGAACTCTTCGAGGGACCCTGAGCACGTTACCATCTTCACAAACGAATCGCGTATCAGAAGCAGAACAAAATGTGTGCGAGTTGAGGCCACGTTTTGGGAAATCATGGCCCAAAGGAGTCCAGGTGTCAGGAGGGGGTGGAGGGAACCTGGAGGTGATAGGCATAGCTCCTCTTCTCTGGAACCAAGGAGGCCAGGTGGTGCACGCCGCCCAGATCAGATGGGGCTGTGGGGTGCAGGCCGGCGCCCCAGCCTGGCCTTATTGGTTTGCGAGCAGAGGATGCGACACAGGGACGTGTGTGTCCCTGGCACATGCTCTACAGGGAGCCGCATGGCAGTCTCGGGCCTGGCCTCAAGGTCTGGCTGCAGGCGTGATGAGGGCACAGCCAGGAGCCCTGAGCAGAAGCTCCCTTCTTTGGAAAGAGATGGACATCAGGTTCTGCTCAGCCTGCTAGGAGGGCAGCTCAGGGCCAGGGTGAAGAGCAGGAGGACTTTATGACCCGTGTGCAGGCCTGAGTGAGATGAGCGCAGAGTGCCAGCCTCGAGCGTGTGGATGTGACGGGACGGCCACCAGCCTGGGCATCACATCAGGTGTATAGAGGCAGGGCAGCAACCTTGGCAGTGATAGAGCCAAGGTCAGGAGTCCAGCAGGATGTGAGGTCAGGGCTGTGGGGCAGGCGCCTCTGAGGCAAGGACAGAGACAGGGCCTGTCACCATGGTGGGCTGCACCAGGCTCTATCCTGGGGCCATGGGGTCCAGTCCTTGCTTGAGGTCCCTCATGCCCAGTGCTGGAGGACCCCGGCAGGGTGGGGAAGACACGGGTGAGACCAGCCACGGGCAGCGCTGTGGAGGTTATGATGACAGTATACCTGACGCCGGTCCTGGCCTGACTGAGGGTGTGCCGCAGGAATGGCCGTGGGCCACCCTAGTGAGTGGGGACGCTGCGGGGCTGCTCCCTGCATGGTGTTGAGGGGCGGGGCCCCAGGGAAGTGGCCGAGTCACAGGCAGCAGGTTGTTGCTCTGCGCGAGAGGCTCAGGTGCCCGCTCGCCCCCCGCCACGGGAGCATGCAGCACTGAGGCGCCGTGACTCAGGCTTGCCAGGGAAGAGAGCGGCCCTCGCCAGGCACCAAACCCACTGCTGTCTCGAGCCCGGCTCCTGAGCTCCGGGACTGCCCCTGTCGCCCTGTTTTGGAGGACGTGAACAATTAAGAGGCGAAGGGCGCTGCTCAGGCTCCGGCTGCGACAGCCGAGTGGCTGAGCCTGTGGCTGCCTGAAGGCCTCCTGGGGAAGCCCGCTCCTGCCCTGTGCTGCTGGCCTGGCAGATCTGGAGTGCTGACACCACCGGGAACGCATCATGGCTGCAGCCTGGAACACCCCCGCCACCGGGGAGCGAGGCTGACAGGGCTGTCGGCAGTGTCCCCCTCCCGACTTCCCACCTTACTGAAACCATGCATAGAGTAGTGGTGAACGACACTGACAATTTCTGGAGTAGTCAGAGAGTGAAAGGGAAGGAAATCACAGCTGTGGGGGAAACGAGGTGAAGGAAAACAGCAGACACAGTATCTGAGACCAAAATGCAGGGGTGCGAGGTGCCCGGTGCTGGATGGTGGTGATGACCGTAGAGACTGGCCAGTCCTGGTGGTCAGTGAAGAGCACTGTGGCGAGGTCTGGTGGGGCGGAGCCACGCCTCGCCAGACCACCTCTTCCACCTTCCCCAGAGCAAGGCTCTCTGGATGTGGAGCCCTTTCTTTGTTCCTCGGGCCCAGAGGGCTGCGAGGACTCAGTCACCAGGAACCACTGCCATCAGCTGCTTGGGTCTGGCAGGGAGGGCTTCGCAGGCTGCCAAGGGGCGAGAAGGTTAATGGCTGGATTCCCAGAAAGAAGATTCTTAACAGATAATCACACAGCTTTGGACTGGCTGTCCTGTCTCGTGGCCGCCCAGGAGACGCGTCCTTAGGAACACTGGCATGGCCCCCAGGCACCGCTCCTGCCCGGCCAGGCATGCCGGAGGGGAGAAGGGCGTCCCCGGTGGTGCACTCCCAACCTCCCAACCTCTGCGCGCGGCTTCCCAAACGCTTCTCTGAAGTCCTGAGCACCAACGCCTTTCCCGAAAGCCCTCTCGGGGCTGAGCACTGCCCCCAGATGGGAAAGGCCGGAACATAACTTGGGCATGTGTGTGCCTGTCACTTACAACCCTGCTCATTTTGGAAACATCGTCCCCCCCAGGGGATGTGAGAGTGATTTTCTGAGAGTTTCTCAGCAGCGATTTTCTTGGAGATTCTGCAGCAAAGTGCAGTGCAGCGCGGGAAGGCCCTTGGGGTGAGGAGGCGAAGCTGGAGGAGACGGGCTGTGAGGTGGTGACAGACCCGGAGAGGAAGGACGGAGGAAGAGAACAGCCTGGCTAGCAGTAAGGAATTTCCAAAGTGCTTCCTGCCTGGAGCAAAGCAGGGCCGGGCGGAGGCACGGAAGAGGGGGCTGGAACAATGTGCTGAAGAGCAGCTTTCCTCCCCGCAGGCAGGGGAAGCCGGCCACTGGGGGCGAGGGCCGCCCGGGCCCTCCTCATGCATGCCTTCCCCCAGCCGCGTTGCTAGGGGTCAGGCCGCAGGAGCAGGATGGCCAACAAAGACCGATGGATATTTATTCCTTAATTACTGAAAGCTTTTAAGCAACTGGCCACTGTAAATCCCACACGCAGGAGCAGGAGGCAACGGACAAGGATTTACGCTCACGGGGCAAAGGAAAAATAAATATCCTGCCTGACTTCTGGTCGATACTATGAGTGTTTTTGCCAACCTGCAGGCTGTTTTATGAGCATGGAGGAACAGAACAGGATCATTATTAATTAAATAAAGTCAACCATATTAGGCTTATTACGTCTGAGTTCCACTACCGGGGCTGCAGGTGCAGGCCCGGGTAGCCCAGGAGGGCGAGGACTGTGTGCTCTGTGGTCCAGTCCCCAGAGGTCTGTGTGACTCTGTGTTGCCCTGTGCAGCCTGCGCTGTCCCAGGCAAGAAGAGGACTGATGCCCCTGGGCTGAGCTCGATCGTACCCACGACTCAGTCTGGGTTCAGGTGGAGACCAGTGACCTCTGTGACACTGTTGTCATTGGCACGGCCCTCCACCCAGGAGCCCCACTGAAGAACACTCCGGGTCCAAGTGGTAATATGCATGCCATGTCCTCTGTCCCATGCTTCCCGGCAGCCTGTGCACCTTCGCTGGGGGTTGCCAAGGCAGGTATAAGGACAAGAGGGCCAGCCACTGGCCCAGTCTGGCCCTGGGGGGAGAAAACACAAGGCTAATGAGTAAATAGACCCCCAAGACCTGCTTGGAACCCACGATGTGCAGGTGCCCACAGAGCTCTAAGCACACCGAGGGAGAGACCCAGGCCTCTCTGGGCAGCATGGCTGGCCCTGGCACTCCAGACCAGAGACCTATCCTCCCTCAGGGCTCCGTTTGCCCTCTAAAGAGGATGGATGATCCAAGGCCTGCTGTCTGAAGTAGGAGGTCCTGGGAAGATATGCTGAGAGGTGAGGACAGTGCAGAAGGTCTCGCTGCCTTGCGGAGGAGAGCTACCTGTCAGCGAGAGGCCCGTGCATCAGGCTGGTGGCCACACAGGCCTGGCTCTCACTGGGCATGTGCAGAGGAACACCTCAGCCAAGCTTGCCATTTTGACAAAAAATCCTACAAACTGTCTCGCCTGCCAGGGAGCTCCCCCTTGTCACCTGTAACCATCTGCACGGGCCCAGAGTGCTCACCCTGCCATGAGCAGCCAGGGAAAGGCAGCCAGGGGCTCTTGAGGTCCCCTCTGGGGTCACAGTCTTTAAGCCAGATGGTGGCCAGTCCTCTGGCCTACTTCTGCAAGACTGCAAGCCCCCTCCTGGCACCCCAGCACCAAGCAAAGGTGCTGTCAGGGCGGCACAGGGCTCTAGTCTCACCCCCCGCCTGCCTGCCAGCGGGGGCCAACTGCTTTATCAGGCTCCGTTGGTGGAAACATCAGTCCCAGAATGAAAACACTTGTCCATATTTATTCTCGGGCCCCTGGAGCCACAGCATGGCCTGGGAGCCACCAGCCCGGAAAGGCCCAGGGTCTGCTTCATCACACTGGTGCCTGGACACCCAGCCCTGCTTCAGCTGCCCTCCAGGGGCTGCTCATCTTCCCTCAGGTTGGCTCTTAGACAAAGGCTGGCATGAGCCGCTGCTCGGCACGCACACAGGGAGTCTTCAGTTCTGATGTAAACTGTGAGAACTTAGGTCCTTTCTTCCGTTCCTACAATGGTGACTTCTAGTCTCTGCTGTGAAAATGGAAAGCAAATACAGCAGACATCCCACTGCCCAGCTCCCAAAGGCTGCCAGTCAGCAGGCCGCAGGCGGGAAGAAGACCAAGATTGGCTACCGTGCAGGTGCAGGGAGAAGGCCCAGGGAGCGCAGTGCGCCTGAGGCCCGGGCTCTCCCTGATTTCACGGGAACCCCTAGCTCAGGTGATGGTCAGGAGGCTGGCCTCTGGAGAACTGGGCTGAGGGTGGAACCCAAGGAGCAGGAGACAAACAGAGACCCCCCTCTGCTCCCTGTAGGGTGCAGCAGGAAAGTGGCTGTCTGCAGGTCAGGAGGCGGGCCCTGGCCAGAACACGCTCCAGCTGTACCTCGATCCTTGGCTTCCAGAAGCGTGGGGAAGATGTGTCGCAGGGTCATTCCCTGGTACTGTGGAAGCCAGGCCAGGACGAGGAGCTGCTGTCACTGAGGGGCACTCGGGGCCTTCCACTGTCCCTGGCCACCCTCATCTGGCTGAGGCAAAACTGAAGTTGATTCAAGAATTCCTATGCCCTGCTCTTAATTTCAAAGGCAGGGTGTTTTACATTTCTTCACTCAGACTAGTGGGCCGCTGGGGTATGGATCTAAGGCTTTCTTGTTGGTGGCCTTGGTGGATGGCACCCTCCTGCTGGCCTGGGGTTAAGTCCCCACCTCGGCCTCCTAGGACGAGAGCCTATCTACCCCATTGGAGGCAGGCGGCCTCGCTCATGCCCACCAGCCTGCAAACTGTCCCTCTGGATGCCAGTGGGGAGGGTGAGATCTGAACAAGTGGCAGGGGCGGTGAGAGCGGCACCACTGTCCTGCTCTGACCGCGTCAGGGTGGGTCCGTTTGTCCACAGCAGTCTTTGTCACCCGAGTCCTGATTTTAAATGGCCAACACTGTGCCTTCTGGCTGGGTGTTGAGTGGGCCTGACCCCTGGGAATCAGAGAAGGGAGAAGGTGCTGTGAGAAGTCTGAGGGGCAGATGGCTCCGGTGCTGGCCAGCGAGGAGCCACCCCAGCAGGCTGGGAGTGAGGGCACAGCCTGAGGACCTCTTAGCCCCATGCAGCCATCCTGCAGAGGCCCAGGGCTGTGGCTGGACCTGCACCCAGTCCTTGCTGCTGGAGGGCCACTGGGCAGCCCGTTCCCCTGGTCCTGGACCTGATGGCAACTGGAGTGCCGCTGGCTCGTGCCCGAGGTGCAGAGCCGCACGGGCCTGGGCATGAGACGAGAATTTAAAGGAAAAGGGCCCCAGGGGCACCACTGCCTCCATCTTTCCTGGACCCTGGGAGCCCTTCCTGCGGCTTCCTACCTGCAGACAGCCTCGCCTATGCAGCGCCTGCCTGCTGTGTGCGAGGGCTAAAGGCATTTGGAACCGCGTGTGTGCACAGCACCGTCGCCAAGCTACAGTGGCCCAACCCTGTGGACGTCCCTGTACCTCACCACTGGGAAAAACGTGAAGAGCTATTTGAAAGCACGAATCCGAGAAGTTGGTGCCAGGCAGGGGCAAGGCCACCTGGCAGTCCCAGACTCTACACAGAGTGGCGTGAAACGCAGCTGCACCCTGGTGGCCTCTGGGCTGTCCTGGCAAAGAGTCCCCATCAAGGTGAATTAAGTTTACCACGACAGTGGCTGTGGGAGGCTTTGGAACACAGGGCACCATAAACAGGCGGGGGCAGAGCAGTGGCCATTCCTCCACTCCGGATACTGCACAGTGGGTGTGCACCAGTGCCCCTTCAACACCAGGGACAGGAGACTTGAGCCCCTCCGCCCCGGAAAGCAGGGACACCCCAGAAGGACCGAACCCACCAGAGACTTCTCAAGTGGGTGTCAAGCACAATGCAGCGAAGGTCTTAGGTGACCAGTGGCAACGCATTTGGAAAAGCTGTCGAAGACTGAGTGGGTTTCTGGTGAAGACTGGCAACTGGCTTTCGCTGCTGTCCCTGGTTAGGCTGCGGTCTGAAGCCATCGGCCTTCTTGATGTGGTATGCCGCTAGTCTGGGAGAGCGAGGGGCTGCTCACGGCTGCTAAGTATAACGATAAGGAAAGGAAAAAAGCTTTTTGATACTACAGGTTGAAGCCGGGGCATTTTACCACAGAGCTCCATCCCAGTCCGATTTATTTATTTATTTATCTACTTATTTTTGAGACTCTGCTTTGCTAAGTTGCCCTGCCTGGACTTGAACTCAGAATCCTCTGCCTCAGCCTCTGGAGTTGCTGGGATTTCAGAAATTCAGGAGAAGAAAGGCACCAGGGACGTGCAGACAGGAAGACGCTTAATGTCGATCTCATCTTAACTTTTCCCACGATGTGAAAACAAGGGACACACAGGAGGCAGTGGGACTTGTGGCCTGGGGCCTGGTGGTCGCGCGGGGCCGTGGCTGGCCTGCACGTTCCTCAGTGCGGACAGCGGGAGTTCAGCCAGTGGCTCTCCTTTCTCAACTAACATTAGACGGGTAAAGCCCTTGGCTCCAATCCACCTCCACAAGTCCCTTCTGCTGAGGGTGGCTGTGTGGTGGTGGAGCTGCGTGAGAATTAATAGAAATCAATTCCCTAGAGTGGGGAAAGCACTATTATTTAATCAGCTGAAGTGAAATTCTCTCACTGAAATCACGAGGCCTCTGACCATGGCACCAGGAGTCGGAAGCTGGTCAGACGTCTTATTTTCCACAATTGACACGGGGTCTAACTTGCCCAATGTCTTTGGCCTTGAAAATGCCAAAGTCAACGGCCAGCTGAGCTGGTGGAGAGGGCATCCCAACAGTGGCCAGGGAGAGCTTCAGCTCTGTGGGCTGACGGACGCTGTGTGGGTGCACGACCCCCACCGAGGTCCAGGGGAGCCCTATGCTCAGGGTGGGCCCCACTGGGGCTAATTCGCAGCTGTCACCACCTGGAATTCCTTGATGATTACTGGACAAGGGCCGCACAGATTCCTGAGTCAGTGCTGGACGGGCCAGCTGCTTTCCAGGTCCAGGGCACAGTCACCAGCAGTCTCTGAGAAACGGCCGAAAGCAAACCGGGCGGCGAGGTCTCCCTGAGGGCATTTTAAGTCCATCCACCCCCTCCCTCTCCCTGCACAGATGGCCCTGCCCAAGCTGCCCCACTGCTGGGGGGTTCTGAAGCCCATGATCCTTCCTCTCTGTCTGTAGGCACTAAGATGTCTGAGAAGCCTTTAAGAAAGGCTTCTAGAATAAAGGATTTCATTAGAGGCCATACTATCTCCAGTGTGTCGCCAGGTGTGGTGGCGCCCGCCCGCAATCCCAGCAACTGGGGAGGCTGAGGCAGGAGGATCAGGAGTTCAAAAAGCCAGCCTCAGCAAGTCAGTGAGACCCTATTGTTAAATAAAATATAAAAAGGGCTGGAGATGTGGCTCAGTGGCTAAGTGCCCCTGGGTTCAATCCTTGGCACCAAGAAAAAAAAAAAAGTAAAAAATCCAGAATCTAGGAAAACAGTGTGATCGTTCTTCAACTAATTCCACAGTTACCATATAACCCACAACCCCACTCTGTGCACATGCCCCAAAGAGCTGCAGGTGGGCACTGGAGTAGATGCTTGGGCCCCATGTTCATACAGCTGAAATGTGGAAGCAGCCACGTGCCCTCTGGCAGATGCACAGAGACGGAGGGCGAGGTGCACACACACATCCACCCTTGCTCACAGGAAGAAGTCCTGAGCTCACCACAGATGGATGACCCTTGAGGACCTTACACCGAGTGGAATAAGCCAGACTGGAGCACCAACACCACATGATGGCACTCAAAGTCCCCTTAGTGCTCAGGTGCACAGGAACACGATGTAGTGTGGTGGCTGCCAGGGGCTGGGTGGAGGGCAGGCAGGGAGCTGGTGTTCAACAGCTGGAGTTTCAGTATGGGATGACGGAAAGTTCCAGAGGTTGAGGGAATGGGAATGCACCCAAGGCCATGGAACGCTCAACTGTAGAGCAGTTAAGAAGATGAGTTTATATCACGCATTTTACTACAACTTTTCCCAGAATCCAGAGTCCGAGTACCCTGGCTCCCTTAGATACCACTTCGGGATTCTTGGAAGGTTCATGTCCACATTATGATATGTAAGAAACTTCAAATTCAAATCAATAATATTATTGATAACATGTGGTCCATATTCCTTTTATCCAAATGGTCCCCAAATATGCTCAAGAGCTGAGCTTGCCTTTCCCGCGGGATCCACGCTGGGCTGCACGGGGGCCTTCGTCTCCTTCATCCCTGAATGTGCGCATGCCTCCCACCCCCACCCCTCTTCTTGCTCTTCTGTCATGCTGGCATTGAAGAGTTGGAGCTCTTTCTGTCATAGATTGTCCCCCATATGGATCTTGTTGGCTCCATTTGGGTCAGAGTACACCATGGAGTGGCCACAGGCCTCCCTCCTGCCACATCAGGAGGTATAGATCCTGGGTCCTGCCACTGCTGAGAATGAGCTCCTGGTGGAGGTGCTGGCTGGGGACCTGATCTCTGTGGGTCCTTCTGTGGGACCCAGGCTGGAACCTGGAGACGGCAGCCTCGGGGATGTCCCTGGCCAGACGCCTTCTACCTTCCTCCCCTCCTGCTGTACAGGCCAAGGTCCCCCTGCCATCTTGGAGTCTCCCTGTGGAGCCGCGATGCTGGACAACGTGCCCCGTGAGCGGTTACCAGGATACTCTTCTTGACGCTCCCTCGCTCCAGGTGTGGTCTGGGAACCCTCCAGGTGACTCTTGTTTCAGTTTGACATATCGGCCCCGTGGCCCAACAGTTCCATGCTTTCTTTCTGGCTCAAAAGAATGTTCCAGGGCCAGTATGTCCTTTCTCTGGCCATGTCTGGAATGAGCCCCCCCAGGCACTGAAGCCACCTTTTATTTCGCTTTATTAAAAAAAAAATTTTAATTAGACTTTTTGTTGAACTCTTTGACATAAATGTAGATTCACATGTGGTTTAAAGAAACCAGGCTGAGCCAGACACAGAAGTACACCCCTGGAGGCCCAGCTGAGGCAGGAGGACGGCAAGCTCCAGGCCAGCCTGGGCAGCTTAGTGATACCCTGCCCCCAAATAAAAATAAAAGGGCTGGCTATATAGCTCAGTGGTGGTTCAGCCCCCAGAACCACATACTCACACATAAAATAACGCTAAAATAATGGGATCAGACTGTGCACCATCTTTTGAGACTGACTTTTTCTATCAAAGTGAGTCTCTGCTGGTCCCTCCAAGTGCTGTGTGAGGAGCAGCTCCTTCCTTGAGCCTGTCCAGTGGGCTCCCACGTGGGAGTGCACCCCAGCAGTGCACATCAGACACCACTGAAGGACAACTGTGCTGTTTCCAGTGTGGTTGTTACAAATAAAGCTGCTACAAACGTATGGACCTGTGCTTTGTGTAAACTGAAGTTTATATTTCTCTAGGAAAAACACCCACGGGTGCAGCTGCTAGGTCATGAGAGAATTACACATCTAGTTTTTTAAAAAATTTTTATCTATTTTATTTTATTTATTTTTTGAGAGAGAGAGAGAGAGAGAGACAGAGAGAGCGCGCGCAAGAGAGAGAGAGAGAGAGAGGAGAGAGAGAGAATTTTCTTTTAATATTTATTTTTTAGTTCTCAGCGGACACAACATCTTTGTTGGTATGTGGTGCTGAGGATCGAACCCGGGCCGCACGCATGCCAGGAGAGCGCGCTACCGCTTGAGCCACATCCCCAGCCCCTACACGTTTAGTTTTATACAAAATTGCCAAACTGTCTCCCAGAGTAGAAGCCACCAATTTTAAAAAGCGTCACCTGATAAACACCAATCCCGGTATGAAAAAGGACCAGTGACTTAGAAGAGGATGGTGTCCCTGTATTCAACTACTGGCCTGGAGACCTGGGCAGGGACAGCCGCCATCTTCACACCTCCAGAACTTCTGGACCCAGAGAGGGCCAGAGATGACTTCACATCTGTTTTGGGGAGTAGATGGGACATAAAGATGAACAGAGATAGGCGGAGTGTGTGTCTCAGGAAGCACGTGACCAAGGAGATGGTGTACGCCTACAACAAGGATTAAGTTTACAAGTTGGTGGGTTAAATCGTGAAGCCCCTTCTCTGCCAGCTGTCAGAGAGGTTCTGCAAACTAGGAAGACGGGACCTCAGAGCGCCAGGTGCAGGCCCGTCCTGACGGAGGTCTGGGCCCAAGGCGCCTCTGCGGCCCGCCTGCTTCTCCACACCTTGCTCTCTCCCTCCCAGTCTCTGTGGGGCACATTTGGAAATTATTTAAGAAGATAAAATGCCTCTAATCTGTTACCAATTAGAAGAAACATGTGAATATTATTTTCTAATTTGTGACTCGAGTGTGTGTGTCTCAAAAACCAGAGAGAAGTAATTGAAATAATTACGCCTGCTCCTGAATATTTCTATTATGCTCTTGAAATAAGAGGGTGGATCTGTCCTCTGCACACGGTGTGCTCCAGGGCTGAATGCATCCATAAGGACATCAAAGCCCTGGACTCCCACTGCCAGGGCCACCAGCCCCAGCTCCAGGCAGCTGCAGCCCCAGGCTGCTCACTGGGGCTTCCTGCAGGGTGGAGAGGGGTGGGGCAGGGTGAGGGGACGTGGGCTCCCGGTACCCCATGCTCCTCGGAGTGGCTCCACTCACCCCAAACATTCCTATCCTGGGTACTTGTCTGCAGCAGGAGAGCTGCTGTGCGCGCAGAGGCCTGATTTATAATAGCAGCAGGGTGGGTTTTTTTCCAAACCTAGTTATAGTGTGACTTGAGTGACTAACTCCTGAAAATTGGTAATTTCTTGGTGCTTCACAGCAGAAGCTCCACCAATGAGAAGTGCGACGTGCTAATAAATTTATAGGGCGTTATAAGCCAATTAGACCTCGTCAGCCAGTCAAGAGGAAGGGACGCCAGTCAGGCCATGATTCTTTACTGCCGACACTCTTGCCATCCAATCCCTCATGTATATGTTTGAAAAGCAGCATATTAATGCTGACTGTACAGGAACCCCGAGTTTGCTGAGGCCTTTCTGGTGAAACCACCTTCCCTTCCTAGTTAACTTCTCTTCGTTTCTCAATGGTAGGTGACTGACCTGTCTACACGGAGCCAAGTCACTCCAGTCTCTGGGTGTCACCAACCCAAAGTGGAAGACTACTTTCCGGAAATGCCAGCTAATATGTAAACCCAGGAGAGGCGCCTTACTCCCCCATCATGGTGGCTGCAGAGCTGAGACTATGGTCCTCGGCCTCTCAACAGGCCTTTCTGCTGTCCAGCAGAGCTGCCTCTTGAGCGTGCACGTGAGCCCTGGCCAAGTGCTTACTGCATGAGAAGACTCTCCTGTCGCCAGCTCCAGGGTACAGATCCACGTGGCCTCCCAGGAAGGCCAAAGGACCTGACCAAGAACATGGATTTGGTGGTGGGTGCTCTGAGGTTGGGGACCAGAAGTCCAGCTGGTTGGGGTTCAAAATGAAAGTCACACCAAAGAAGGCCCCTACCTGTCCTTCTGGAAAGGACTGTCTTAGAGAATGACCATCTTTCTTTCCCAGAGGGGCATCTCATTCAGTGAGCATGTCACCAAACTGGACTCCAGGCAGGTCTCTTTCCCATCCCCTGCCCTGTGCTGGATGCCACTGTTTAATTGGAGTTACTATGTGTGGCCACTGTCCTGAGGACAGGACAGATAGCTTCCAAAGTCTTCTCACACCTTCACACAGATGCAGATGGCAAGTCTCAAACACAGAGGCCGATCAGAATGGCCCCCACCCGCAGATCTCTGGGCTGGTACCTCCATCACAGCCCCTTCTAGAGCCCTGTGCTAACCCTGTGCCAACTCCCTGACCTGGCCTGTCATCTACAGACACACCACTGTCAACAGCCTTAACAGACTGCACCACACGTAAACAGAGAAAAGCTTCCAGAAGCGCTGGGTGATCATGATCCTTACAAAGGACCCGTGTTCACTGGGATCACAGGGTAGGAGCCAGGGGTGAATGTGGCCACTCCTGGGTAAGCGTCCACTGAGATCCTAGGATTCATCCGCTGTTTCAACAGGGACTGTAGGGCAGGGACAGGCTCTCCTGGGAAGGGTCATGATGGTCCTAATACAAGAGGTGCATACTCCTGAAAGAGGAGACTCTGCTTCATCCAAGGGGACGAGGGGACACAGACTCTTTCAAGGAACACAGAGCACTGTCCCCACCCCTGCCCCCACCCGGGGCTTTGCTTCCTCTCATTCCCACCTCACCCCCTAAACAGCACTGGAATGCCCTGTCCCCTGATGGGCTTCATAATGAGAAGTGCTGTCAATCACAGCTCCATTAGCCTGGACAGACTTTCACTTCCTGAAACAATTTATTGGATTCCCAGAAGCAAATGGGCCTTCTTCCTTTTCAGTTCTGTTTTTAGGGAGCTATTCAGAGGGAGTGTGTGTCCCTTCTGCCCCTGCTGGGCGGCCTTTGTTTCCTTCATTTGCTCATGAAAACAGTTTCCTGAGTTTACCTACCTCCTCTGTCCGGGTTTCCCCAGTGTTTGCCAAAACTTTTTCCCTCCACTGTTCAGCTGCCACACAAAACCCGCCAGCTGTTTCCAGCTACTGAACCAGGGAGGGAGCTGTGAATTTTATTTGCAGATTTTTGGAGGGAGGCAGGGCAGGGGCTGGGGGAGGGGAAATGCACATACTGGAAGAAATTAAATTCTGAAGAGAAAGAAAGAAAGGAAGGAAGGAAGCAAGAGTGGGTGCCAGCAGTGCCCTCCAGGTCTGCAACCCCAGTGCCTTGCCCCACTCTGGCCTCCCGTCCCTCTCACTCCCCAAGAACTTAACCAGCTCTACAGAGCACCTCAGATGTCCCTGCTGGACTTTCTCCTGTGAGTTGTGACATTTTTGGACTATATTCACTACATTTGTAAGATCTATGCAGATGGTGATTGAAGTTTGGCTCTGATAAAATTTCCAACTATTTAAAAAAAACCTTGTAAGCTACAATTAAATAGCTGCCCAAAGAGTCTGAAAGATCAGCTCTTGGTTTCTGAACTGAAAAAGGGGATCTGAAATTGCATAAAATAATATTTTTCTTCTGCTGCTCTTCTTTCAGAATAATGTACATTGTGCAACTGCTCCTGAGCAGTCGGAGACGGTGTCCTTGAAGCATAAATCAGTTTAACTCCTAACCTGGGAAAACAGGCTGCAGGAGCAGAGCGCTGGCCCGCCTTCTGAGAATTCCAAGTCAATAGTAAATTGGGGGGCACGTTAGTGCCGCTGAGATCCAATCAGGGTAAAATTATGCAGCCATGTAAGAAATAATATCTATTAGGCTAATTTAATCACCGAATACTTTACAGATGAATTAGAATTTAGAATCCAATTATTTCCAACATTCGGACTGTCAGAGCCTGTGTCTAGGCAGGAGGAGGAAAAAGCGGGGAAGATCAGGGTAGCCTTTTAAAGACGCAGTAAATGGAAGGGACCCTCTCCTGCTCCCCGGCCGGGAGCCCAGCAGAGAAATGACAAGTCTGATCAGGGTTTTTGCCATCACATCACCCCACCCCACAGGGGCCTAGGATGCTGGGATTCTTTATCCCTGATGGACAGCCATTGTCCCCGCCAAGAACCCAAACACACCCCCAGGAGACCTCTTCTCTGAGCTGAGGCTGCTAAAAATCAGCAGGGTGTCCCCAGGAGCCACCCTAGGAAACAGATCATACCCTCTGCAGGGTGGGACCCTGCCTATGCCCTTCCCAGACCCCTGCTCCCTGGAAGGTGCATTTCTCTTTATTGAAGTAAGGGTTGTCTGGGAGTGGGAGAAAAGCGGGTTGGCGGGTGGGGGTGGGGGCAGGTCCCACCATGCTGTCTGTGGGGAAACTGAGGCCTGGGAAGGAAGTCCACCACTAGAGACCCAGCTCATGTGGGTGAGAGTCCAGCTAGCCTTGGAGAGCACTCCTCTCCCGACAGGTCCAGCCAGCCAGCCTGTGGGCAGAAAGGGAGGACAGGGGTATCTTTTCTTCTCTTTATTTCTCTGGGCCAGTTCAGGACTTGGATGAATAGTTCTTACAATGAATATTTGGGTTTAAAAATGGAAAGAGATTTGTTCCAGGATTTCTGTTATTTAACTCTCAACAGAAATTTTTCTAAAAGAAAATGGCTGAAAAATGAACCTCTCTTCTTTTTGGGGGGCATGCTACATTTGCAATTTTCAGGAACCTCCCGCATTTCTAGTAGAGTAGAATGTTAGGGAGAATGCGCCACTAACGATTCTTTCCAGATGATCCTTACAGCGTAAAATGAACGAATGTACCTTGAATTTACATTTTAATATGCTCAGGTCACAGGGCTGGCCATCAACACTGGGTCCACTTGTGCAAGTTTACGGTGGCCATGGAGACCCCAGCTCTTCAGCAGGGCAAAACTCCCATGAGCCTCCGTTAGGGCAGTTACCCATTCCAAAGGAGGAGGGGACTCTGGTGTTTATAGGCCATTGGGGTTTTATGGCGGGGTACTTCCTGCCTGGCTGAACTGAAGGTGCAATCCTGCACTTTGTGTCCTCCTCCCGTTTTCTTCCCCCTGGCACACAATGCACCCATATTATCCCTTTAATTACTGAGCTGGACGGCCTTGGTCCCTCTCCGCCAGGGTATGTGTGTGTGCTCGCGCGCGTTGCGCGTACATCCACATTTATCTCTTTGATTCATTTAATTGAGGGCAGGGCATGGGTTAGGATCTCAGCAGAGGCTTTCCTTGTTCTGGGATGATTTACTGCACTCTTGAAAACACCTGTTCATTAATTTATCTTTTTTGCAAGAAAAAAAAAAACTGACAACACTGTTTCTTGTTCAATGCATTAGCAAATCTTCCTAGATGTCAAATAGAACCCCCCCATTATTAAAAGAATAAAATTCCATTTAAGAATAATCATAAGATGGGCTGGGCTGTGGCTCAGCAGTAGAGCATTCACCTGGCACGTGCAAGGCCCTGGGTTCGATCCTCAGCACCACAAAAAAACAAATAAATAAAATAAAGGTTTGTGTCCAACTACAACTAAAAAATAAATATTTAAAAAAAGAATAATTATAAGAAAGCTTCCTAAATTTGGGGTTGATGATCTTCCCAGTAGGCATCTGTGTGCATGCACGTTCATGTGCAATTCTCAGGGTGACTTCCTAGTGATGGGCACACTCGACACAGGAAAGGCAAGTTGGTAGCTGAAAATAAACAGGCTTTTGTGGGCTGGGGTTGTGGCTCAGTGGTAGAGCGCTTGCCTAGTATGTGTGAAACCCTGGGTTCGATTTTCAGCACCACATGTAAATAAATCAGTTAATTAAATACAGGTCCATTGACAACTAAAAAAATATTTAAAAATAAACAGGCTCAGGGCCGGGGTTGCAGCTTAGTGGTAGAGCGTTTGCCTAGCACATGTGAGGCCCTGGGTTCCATCCTCAACACCACATAAAAATAAATAAAATTAAGGTACTCTGTTTGTCTACAACTAAAATAAAACATTAAAGTGGAAAAACCCAGGCTCTCTAAAACAACAGAGGAGCCCGTGGCAGCATATCTGCACCAGGTTTGACAGGTTCACACAATAAAGCCCCTTCTCCGTGGCACAGGGCAGCAGCTTTTCATCTTCCCTTTGGAGAAGCGTCCACCGTGGACGCCGTGCCGTCAATGCTAGCGGCCCCTGAGGAGGGCAGCGCTTCCGTAGGAGACGCCAACTTCTAGCACACCAGGCCCCTCGCTCCGGGGATGCACAGGCTGACCCGGGGAGCCCACGACCAAGGCCACTGTGACCAAGGATGGCTACTTCCTGGGCAAGTCCTCGAGCCTCCTAAGGAGGGTGAAGCCCCGTCCTTCACAGGACAGCCGTGGGCCAGGGGCCACCGCAGCCGCACTGTCTGCCCTCCGTAGCTTTCGGGTGGTGCTTTCCTTTCTGGAGGGATCGATACTGAGGAGCAGCTCTGCCTCCTGCAAATCTGTGGGCAGCAGCCGCGTGGCAAGACCTGGTCGTCAGCTCCCGCCACACGCCTAATTAATGACCCTGCTGGTCGCAGCTGGAAGAGCCGAGCTGGGGGTGATTAATTAAATTAGCTGGCAGAGGAAATTACAGTGGAAAAGCCAAAGTTTGATTGCTCCATAATTAACCGCAGTGCAAATAATATCTGCATCTATAACTTCCAGCGATGAGATCAGAAGCCAATTGAATCTGGCACTGATTGAAGCTGTAAATATCCTGTGGTGAAAAATGATAGGTTTGTTCTAGAGGGAAAACTTAGAGAAATGGACATCTAGCAAATGGGATCAGGGGAGAAGGGCACCAGAGGAAGCTGCGGGAGGAAGCTTACCTTTCATACTGCTTTTTCCCAACATTAAAACAACTCTTTTTTCCTATTTCTTTTGGGTTAGTGACGAGGCGTGCGATCCTCTATATCCTGTCTCCACGTTTCAGGTTTGACTTCCCATGCACGGAACCTATGCTGGGGTTCCATCCCCTCTCTCATTCCAGGGATTAAAACCCAATTCTAAAATAATTCCATAGGCTAATAGGAGGGACTGCTTTCATCTCCCTGAGAAGAAAAAGAATGTTCTATTTAGACCATCAAATGCGGGCACTATTGCTGCTCCTCTGGATAATGACATTTTTTTCCCTTCTTCGTAACAATTTCATGACCAAAATGCGGTTTCATTAGCAATAGGATTCTACTTAAAAGAGAAAAAGTATTTTATACGGATAATTGCCTTGCAAAAAAACCCACAGAACTTTCTACAGATGGAAACATTACTTTTTCGACCGTCCACATATTTTCACTGGTGAGTTGTTTCAGGGCCAAAGGAGTGCCACCCTATCAGAGGAACTCTGAGAGTAAGGGCTTGGTGGCATTGGGGCAGGGTGTGTGGCTTCTTCCTGCTGCTGGTCAATAACAATTTGCCCCCATCTTGACAGTGAGAAGCTTTCATCAAGCGGAGGAAGCACTGCAGGCACTGGAATGCAGCATGAAGAGGGTCCATGGTTCTAATGGAGTGTGGTTCCAGATGTGCATGCCCAGGCGCCTCTCCACTGAGCTGCACAACCCCACAGCGGTGGACAGAAAGTCCTGGCACCCTCCCTCTTTTTTAAAATAAGAAAGCTGAGGCCCTGGGTGGTAAGTGACATGGCACAAAAGGGCCCAGGTCCTGTGCCCAGTGTCTTCGATCTGGCCGTGACCCTCCTTCTGATTCTATGTGGTTCTGCCAGCCACAGGGGCTCTATCTGTACCTTCGAGAGAGATGTATCCACAACCACCACAAATATGAATGGGGAAAAACGAGCAGGCAGGGTTGTGACTGTCATGGGGTTGGCAACATGGGCTACAGCATCAGAGAGGACAGAACAATGTGGTAGACAGGGTACTGGCCCCCGAACACATCCACGTTCCACTCCCCAGCACCAGTTACTCTGTGACCCAACGCAGCACTGTAACTGCAGATATGTTAAGTCAAGGGCCTTGCGGGCAGAGGTGATGTGGGATCACCTGGGTGGCCCAAGGTAACCACAAGCTTTCTTGTGAGATAGAGGACTGCACTCCAGGCAGAGGTGTGGTGATGCAGCCAGGGTCAGAGTGGGCAAGGCCACGGGCCAAGATAAGTGGGCAGCCTTGGGAGTCGGAGAGAGCCTGGGAAGCCACTGCCTTGGCCCTCTAGGAGGAACCCCAAGAGTGGCCCCGCTTTGAACTTCTGACCTCCGAGACTGGGATCATTAATCTCTGTGACTTCAAATCACAGAGTGCATGGTCCTTTGCTAGGTCAGCAAGAGGGATCTCATGTCCACACCACCGGGAAGAGCAGGTTAAAAGCTGGGGTGGGTGGAACACAGTGACATGGCAGGGGCTGGCCTTGGTGGCAGTCTCCCCCTTGGCCATGCAGTCTCCATAAAACCCCTTCCCTCGGCCTGGAACTCCACAGGCCCCAAACTGTCAGCTGCAAACAGACAAGGGGGCTCTGGGTCTCTGCAGACGGACAGCAGAAACGGCCACCTGGTCCCTGAGTGCCTCCCCGCCCACGGAAGGTGAGATGGCTGATGAGCAGTGGGGACTGACGCTCTCAGGGCTCACAGCCCCTCTTGGATGTGAACGGCATCTTGCTTTCATTTCCTAGATCCCGTTGAGAAGGGAGCACTGGCCTGGACCAGGAGCACAGCTCCACCAGGATCCTGGCTCTCCCTGGGCAGGTGCTCTCGCAGACTTGCACAAAATGCTTCTCTCCTCCAGATAAACATCAGATTTACTCAGATTTCAAACCCAGGGCCGACGGCCATGCTGACGACCAGCTAACTCGCATCGCTGTGGGCTGCTCTGGGGATGTGACGGGACCTGGGAAGGCCCGTGAGGTCTGGGGAGAGCCTGAAGGGAACAGGCCCACCCTGGCAGCCAAGGAAAGTTCCCATGTGGTCGTTCCCTGGAGTGAGGGTCTCCCTGGCGCCCACTAAGGACACGCCGTTTAGCCCTGGCTATTTCTAGGGCTTAAGAAGCCCAGTTTAGGTCTCACATTAAACTGGCAGCTGTGAGACCCAGGCACAGCGCAGGGCCCAGGCTCCTTGTCCTCAGCCCCTGGAATCCAGCTCGCTGTTCTGCGGGCCTCGGGGAGGGTAGCAGGGGCTTTTGTGCCTCTGGGAGCTGGGAGCGGTCACTGCCTGCTTTTGCCTGGTGTTTTCTTGGAACACTGAAGCCCCCTGGGGTGGAGGCGGGCAGTACTAAGTCTTTTTTTCCTTAACAGCTTTATTGTGGTGTCATTTACATACCATAAAATTCTCCTGTTTTAGATACACAAGACAGTTCTGTGGGGTCTTTAGTAAACCCACTGAACTGGGACACCACGGATAGGCTCTGGTTTTAAGACCATTTCTACCATGGCAAAAGGTTCAGCCTGCCCATATGAAATCCCTGACTCCACGTCCCGCTCTCTGTCTCCGTGGTGTGGCCTTTTCTGGACACTCCATGCACAGAGAATCACGACCCGCGGGCCTTTTGTGTCTGGTTTCTCTCACTGAGAACTCGGTCTTAATGTTTGGTCCGTACACTGTCAGGGAAATGGAGACAGGAATTTGAAATAAATGAGCAACCTGAGAGTGCTCCGCACACCCGGAGCTCGGGGTCACGTGACGGGTCAAGGCGTGCTTCCCACAGGCTGTTTCGGTTCACACATCCTTCCACCTGGAGGGTGGGCTTCATGTGGACTTTCATGAAGAGCGAATGAGCTCCTCCGATGTTCACAATGGACTTGGAATTGTTGAGCTTAAACTTATGAAAATTAAGAACAGCCTGGGCCGGGCCCGATCAAAAATGGCCACTACCTGGCAGGAATGGACGGTGGACACCAGCCCCTCGGCCTCTGTCCCCCTGAACCCAGTGACCAGGCTGCCCCCTTCCACACGGGCTGCTAGGGCCCTTACGTGGACCCTCTGAGAGGCCACCTTCCTTGGTGTCTCTGTCTGTGCTCCAACACGCCAAGGCCACGTCTGGGCCTGTAGGTTTGGTAGACAGGTGTGCCTGGGCGGCTGCGGGTGGGAGCGAGGGAGGAGGAAACCCAGACTTCCAAGCCCCAGGGGGCTCCTGGGCGGTGTCCCTGCTCAGCTGCAGAGGACACCAAGGTCACGAGAAGGCAAGTGGCTGACCTGTGGCTGTCTCACTGGGGTCCTCCTCTGTCAGCCGGCGGAATGCGCAGTGCACCCTGGACAGGACTCACTCTCAAGGGCATCGGGGTGAGCGCTAATGAAGACTGCCACTGGACCTCGCTAATGAGCAGGGGGCCGTGCTGGGCAGGGCTCTGTCCCCGGGAAGACAATAACCTCCACACAGCGGCCTGGGGTTTCCTCAGGAAGCTGGAACACTGGGCAGAGGGCGGCTTAGACTAGGTTCTCTCAAGCCTGGAGGGGGGATGAGCTGCTGCACTGCAGGCATAACAAAGTGAACATGGCCCTCCTTCCCTCCTTGCACACAACTCTTCCACCAAGAGCTGATGTAGCAAAGCCCTCACCAGAAGCCAAGAAGATGGTGGTGCCATGCTCTTGGATCTCCTGAACTGTGAGCTAAACAAATCTTCTGATAAAACCTCTCAGCCTCAGGTATTTTGCTATAGCAACAGAAAACAAGGATGGCCTTTTACCAAACTTTACCTCAGGTAGAAATGCAGTGCAGCTGGGGCACAGGAGGGTGAGCATCACACTCACAGACCTGGGTATGACTGTGTCACACACTAGAGCTACCAACAGCCTGAGAGGGCTGACATCCCCATCTTCCTGGTACAGAGGACGACAAGGTCCTGACAGATGAAGGACCTTACCCGAGTTCCACTGGCACTTGAGGGAGCCTTCACTTGGCCTCTGGAGCAGGGACATGTGCAATTAGGTGACACTGGACTGCTCCCCTGGCTAGAGCAGGTGCGGGGGCAATGGTCCAGGGCATGGGGGTCTGGGCATGTGGGCAGGGAGCCTGGCAAGGGATAAGCATGGAGACCCTAACCCTCACCCTCACCTCATCTGTCACGCCCTGGCCTGTGGCTCATTTACTAGGGGGAGCGGTGGAGTGCACTGAGGACCTGGGGCCCATCTCCATAGGGCTTTCCGTCCTCTGAGCTGCTTCCCAGCAGGTGTGGGCTGCAGCAGCTCCTGCCCTCTGCCCCGCCTCACTCCACCTCACTCCGACCTTAATCCAGTTGTCCCAGGCCGACTCACCACAGCACCTGGGGACCTTCTGGGACTCTGGTCAGTCACAGCCTCTGGACGGTGGGACTCTGGGAGAGGCTGGCATGGTTCCTGGAGCTCCCAGGATTCCAGAGAGCGGCCAGAGCCCAGACAGTTCTGGGGAACCTCTCAGACACCCAGATTCCCCGCTCTCCCTCAGGCCCGGGGAAGCAAGGCCTGGTGCTGGGGCCCCGCCTCTGGGTCTTAGGAACCCCTCCAGGTGACGCTGAGCATCAGCTCGCTGGAGAAAGAGCCCCTGAGCCCGGGAGATGCTGGCCTTAGGCTCCAGGGAAGTGTCCTGTGGGCACTACAGCCACTGTTTACCAGCATCCCCGCCAGGTTGAGCAAGCAGAATGCTTGCAGCTACTGCCAGATGTCCTGGGTGGGCGCAGGGTCGGCCCAGGGGGGAATGGGAGCTTGCTGGAGGTAAGCCACCCCCCACCCAGTGAAGTGGAAGTGGCTGTGGGGAGGGGCAGGGCCAGGCGTCAAGGGCTACAGTTTGGAAAGGCCCTCAGGTGGCTGAGGCAGACCCACCCTGGAGGCCCAACTCTGGGCCTCCGACTCTGGGCCTCCTCCACTGGCCAGGAAGAAAGAAAGACAAGTCTGAGGACTAAGTGGCCTCCATGAGCTAAACTGCTGTGGTGGACACTGAGACTGGCTGCGTGATGGCCACTCCCAGGATGCTGGTGAGACTTGATGTGCGGGCATCACGCTAAGGTCCTTGGGAGGGACCAACTCAGGACACGCAACCTCTGCGTGGCCCAGAGCCAAGAAGTCCTAACCTGACATCCATTCCCGCAGCACTCTGCAAGATGACAGGGCAGCGCCACTGTCCTGACCAGCAGCCCAGGTCCACGACGTCCAGATGGGAACCACAGCCACATGTGGCCACTGGACACCAGACGTGGCTGGACCACGTGGCGCGCTCTGTGGAGTAACATCTGATTTCCGCAGCTTGGTACAAAGAAGAACATCGATACCTGCCTAACACTTTTTTATATGGATCAATATGTCGAGGTGACATTTTAGTGATACTGTTCAACGAGTCACAGTATCGGAATTACTTTGACCAGGCCCTTTTGACTTTTTAACAGGAGTACTAGAAAATTGAGGAGTACACCGCACAGCCTGGCTGGACAGCGCCGCTGCAGATGGGCACGGCCGGTGGGAATTAGAGGGGGAATTGGAAGGCTCCGGGCCTCTTCCTGCAGAGGAAGGCTCTTCTGATCCACCAACAACCACAGGACAGCTGGGTTTGTTGCTTCCCAGGGCTGGGGTCGAAGCCAGGCCATGAGCATGCTAGGCAAGGCTCGGCCACCGAGCTGCCACCCATCCCTTGAGTCTGTGAGGAGTCTAGCTCTCTCCTGGAGACGGGCAGGGACACCGTTTGAAGAACTGCCTGGAGTCTGTGACAATTCTCAGTTCTTGACAGTGGCGTGCAATTCCAAAATCTGGCTTGTTTTCTAAAGCAGAGGAAAGCTGTGGGCCAGCTGGGCACAGCTGGGGTGCTCCAGTGTATGCAGTCTCTGGAGACCCTGACTGAGCCCCAGAAGCTCCCTGGGTTCAAGGTGCCCCCCTTTTCTTTTGTATTGCCACGACTAAAGCTCCACAACTGGACAAGTGGCTCCCCAGGTTCCCCGCAGACAGGACCTCAAGCTTGCCTGGGCAGCCTCAGCTGACCCCCTTGCAGGGACTGATCCCTCCCAGAGAGGGCAGGACCTCTGGGTGCCGTCAGGAAGCCCCTGCCCCCCAGGTGGGCTGTGACTTGGGTGACTGTCCCACACAGCCAAGGCTTTCTGTGTCTCAAACCCAATCTGTTGGACCCTTCAGACCCTGCATGTTTGGCTTGAGTGATACTTTGATAGTCTAGAAAGATCCATGGGGACAAGGCCATTGGTGCCAAAGGCACAAGCCTGCGCCCTCCAAGCTCGTCTGCCCCCACTCTGGCAAGGCCCTGGGTGTCCTTAGCAGTTACTATTTGCCCCAGAGACACAGTTTCCTCTACTTCACGTAAAACTTCAGAACATGTGGTCCCCGAGTTTTCACGTCCCTCAAAATATGTGATCTATTTTATTCTCTTCTCTATTGAGAAGCCATTTACACAACCTGCCACTCACTCATTTAGACTGTGAAGTTCAACGGCTTCAGTATTTCTCAGAGTCACGTAACCATCATGACAATCAATTTCATCTCAACAGCAACAACCATCACAAACTCGTTAGGAGCCACCCTCGATTTCCCTGGCGCCTCTCTGCCCCTCCCCATCCTCACCCCCAGCAACACCCATCCACTTGTCCTTATGGTCCTGCCAATTCTGGACATTTCCTATCAGTATCATACAACAGGTCTCTCCTGGGCCTGGCTTCTTCCACTTAGTGTCCTGTCAAAAGTTCACTCTTGGGCTGGGGCTGGGGCTGGGGCTGGGGCTGGGGCTCAGTGGTAGAGCGCTTGCCTATAGCATGTGCGAGACGATGGGTTTGATCCTCAACATCACATAAAAATAAATAAATAAAATAAAGGTATGGTGTCCAACTGCAACTAAAAAACAACAAGAAAAGGTTTATTTGTGTAGCAAGTGCCAGGAGGCCACTCCTCTATGGTGCTGGATACTATTCCATTGTGTGGCTGGACCCACTCTGTTCATCCATTCCCTGGTGGCTTGTTTCCACCTCTTCGCTCACACGAACCATGCTGCTACGAACACTCGTGGACAAGTGTCTGTGCAGACACATGCTCGCCTTTGTCCTGGGTATGTACCTAGAAGTGGACCTGCCGGGCCCTACGGCAACTCTCCAGTTATGGTGAACCCTTTGAGGAACCTACTCATGACCTTGCAGATGCCCCTCACCTTCAAGAGTCCTTCAGAACTGGCCTGACAGTTTAAACACAGCTCACTCGCATGAAAGCTGCCTGTACCACTGCCTGCGGAACAGAGCGGCCAGGCCTTCTTGGGAACGGGGAAGCGGAGGTGTGGGGAGGCAGGCTCTGGCTGTGTGAGTCCAAGGGGTGCTCTTAGCACAGGCCAGCAGCTGCCAGGGCTCTGGGAGCCACTGGGAGCAGACAGGCGCGCCCTCGGAGTGGCCCATCCACTCGCACTGCGAGAAGGGCACGGGCATGCCACTCATGCTGGAGACACCCCCTGTCCCTCTCAGGCTTCCATCTCACAGTTGTTTTGACAAAAATCTAACCTTTAAAATGGCAGAAAATTACAAAATAAAGATAAGCAATAAATAAAAATAGATCAGACTTTGATCCTCTAGAAATAGTTTAAATGAACATTTTGGGTGCAGGTCTAACTGATATACTTTAAAAAAAAACCCTTTTATTTATTTTTTAGTTGTTGATAGACCTTTATTTTATTTATATGCAATGCTGAGAATCGACCTAGTGCCTCACATATGCCAGGAGAGTGTGCTACGGCTGAGCCCCAGCCCCGGCCCCTAACTGATATACTTTATTTTGTTTTAGTTGTAGTTGGACACAATACCTTTGTTTTATTTTTATGTGGTGCTGAGGATGGAACCCAGTGCCCTGCAGGTGCCAAGCGAGTGCTCTACCGCTGAGCCCCAGCCCCAGCCCTGATATACTTTTAATTGACTTTACTGTGACCGTCTGTCCATGCCATTACATTTTCAGCTGCATCATATATAAAATGGTTAAAATGTCACACTATATACCATGTATTATAATCATATGTAAGTACTTACATATTTATATCAACATGATTGTGTCATGTACATGATCATAATCATATAAACATATAATGGAAGTGTAAACAATATTTATATGCTAAAGTGATTATTCACTTATTTTTTATTTTTATTTTTTTGCTTCATTTAAAACTTCTACTCACATAAGCAGTGATGCAATTGAGTACTTTTGCAAATAACCCTCTCTGCACACACCCTTCATTTTTTAGGATAAATGTGAAAGAAGGGTGGCCGGGTCAAAGCCCATGTCATTTTAAAGGCTGAGGATTCAGAGTGCCAAGTTCCTTCCAGGAAGGTCTCCTCAAGCTCCTCTGTTACCAGCAGAGCAGGGCCAGGCTGGGGGTGGGCTGGGGGCAAGGCATTGCCCTGCAGCCCTGGCCAACACTAAGGATTATTAGGCTTAAGAAACAACAAAAAAATTTTTTTCCCATTAGATGTTTCACACTGATATGAGCCAGTTATCTGATTTCTCTAAGAGCCACTCCATGTTACGGGAATGCACCCACGTGCCCTTCTCCTGTGAGTAGACCCCAAGAGTCTCATGGCTGTGACTTGGGACCGGAAGTGAGGCTCCCTGGGGATGGCTGTTCCTCCTTGGCTTCCCCAAGTCACATGTGACAAATACTCATACTGCCACCTCACTTGCTAGATCCCAGCATATCCTGCAAGACACACAGGGGGTCACTGCTCTGAGGGATGTACCCTCCTCAGAACCAGGGAGACGTGACCTCAGTCTACTCTTCAGCTGTGTCACTCTCAGCCCTGGCCACGAAACTTGGTGACAAGTACCAAGCACCGTTTCCCATGACTTGTCTTCCCTGGGGCTTCACCTGGGTTCCAGGCATTACTGCAGACACTGATGCAATGTGCCAGTCGCCTGATTTAGGATACTGTAGCAAACAGGACACACACACACTACAACTCCCAGGGAATCAGGCCGGCTAGGCAAGCTCTGTCACTGAGCTACACCATCAGAAACTCCACTGTCATTTTTAAGCTCAAAGTGTCTGATTCTTAGGAAAAGCCAACGTTTCCTAAAAACAAAGAAACAACAACAACAACAACAATAACATGTTGTTTATGTACAATTGAGACCTTGATCTGGAAGATGAGGAATCGGGCACTGTTTTGCACACACTGCTCATTTAATTCTCAAGGTCACTGTTAGGAGGCAGGCGCTACACTTGTCCCTCACTTTGTAGATAGGGCAGATGAGGTGCAGAGAGGTCCACCCAGCACCCAGCCCCACACAGGAAGGACTAGATGGGACCTCGCCAGTTTAACCCAAGTGGAATTCTGCATCCTGACCCTGAACCAGAGCCCCAGGGACCGTGCCAGCTGCAGAGCAGGCTCCTGGGCCTCAGAGTCAGGGACCATGGGTTGGGAGCCTCCATGTCTTCAGACATTCCCTTGTAACCACAGACCAGCAGAAAACAGGCCACGGGAAGATACATAAAGCTCTTCAACTGTGTTTTTGGGTGATAGAAGCCAGGCACAAAACATACACCGCCCAATTTCACGTATATGAATTTTTAGAAGAGGCAAAACTAACTTGTCGATCCATGGCTGCTCTGAACAGGGAGGACAGCCCGGAGGGGGCACTAGGGGATTTCTGGGGTGATGGAAATGTTGTTAATACCTACTAATGTAGGTGTCAAACTACCCTGACTGCTTACTCAGGATCTCTGCAGGCACTATGTGAATTTTACCTCAATATAAATCTTTCTAAAATCTCAGGGGCTGGGGATGTGGCTCAAGCGATAGTGCGCTTGCCTGGCATGCGCGGGGCACTGGGTTCGATCCTCAGCACCACATAAAAATAAAGATGTTGTGTCCGCCGAAAACTAAAAAATAAATACTCTCTCTCTTTAAAAAAAAAAATCTCAGAAAAACAGACCACCTTCCCTGGGTAAGCCAATTACAACAGTTCACGATTTAGCACAACCATCTCAAAAGGATGGTGTGACGTGGGATGTTCAGAACAAAGAATCCGAATCACTGCTATGACTCTGCACGTTCACGGACCCAGGCAGCCACAGCTCCGCGAGGTCGTGGGCCTAGTGAACAGGTCTGTGAGGCGCGTGGCCCCTTCACGGCGCAGGAGGGCACCGGCGATGAGAAAGGCAGGATCCACCTAGCCACAGGGAGAAGGGTTTCCAGGAGGCCTGGCCCAGTGGGGCCCTGGGGACATCCCACAGGGCCACTGCAGTGGCTCTTGCGTGGCAGGCTGCACACTGACCACAGTGCCACCCTGGCCACTAGAGAACCACTGCTCGGAGTCTCACGGCAGAGCTGCGGGAGAAGGCCATGCAGACTTGGAATTCCATGTTCAGTCGCACAGGGACTTTCCTAGCAGAGCGGGGGCTTGGCGGACAGCACAGGGCTTTGGCAGGCCTTGCTACAACAGGCCTTGGAACTCGGGTCCTGGTCTTTCATTTAGCTGGCAGTCCCACTGGGTAGCACTGAGCTCTTCAACGCCACATGAGACCACCAGCCAGAGCCCTGGGTTTGAAGGCCATCCCAGCAACGACGGGCCCCACGCCCTGCCTTGGCAACAGGATTTTGTTGCAAACATGCACATGTTCCACGTGCTGTCCAGCCCCCGGGAGCCTCCCTTGAATGACCCCTGCAGCCCCCCGTGGGCAGAAGCGCCCATCGGCAAGTGCCCGGCACAGTGCTGGCAACGTGTCGCAGAGGTTTCTGGGCTGCCTGTGAACAGCACAGTTAGGGTAGTTTTCTTTGATGGCTGCTTCACAGCCAGATGAAAACCAGCCCGGGGCTGAGTGTTATTTCAGAAATAAAACGCATCCCGAGAATGTGGAGTAACAAGCAGACAGCGGCGACAGGGGGCCGGAGCCGCGGAAGCCGCCTCCGCCCCTCCTAACTCAAAGCCGGGACGTGCCCCGGGTGAGTGAGCTATTCCACTTCCCCTGGCCACTTCAAACCCCAAGTGGAAATGCCGGGAACAGAACCTTTCAAGGCGGCTCAAAACCAGGCAGCATCTCCACGGAGTCAGAGCAGCAGCCGTCACACCCCTGAGGCTGCAGCTGCCCGTGTCACTGCCCACCCGGGGAAGGCGGCCCCTGCTCTCCGTCTGTGCCAGCCACTAGCCTGAAGGCTGGGAAGTGCTGGGAGGAGCTGGCCTGGCTCCCTCTGCCACTCCCTCCACTGTCCTGCGCTGGGGCTCCGGGTTGCTTTGAAGCCTGTGGGGATCTGTGGCTCCTTCCTAAGGTGATCTGCTCAGTGGGTTGCAGGTGAGGACAATGGCCTTAGTGTTTCCTGGGACCCCAGGGAGACACTGTAATTAGCACTGGCAGTGAGGGCACACAAGGCCAGAGGTCAGGTCCCTCCTGCCGACAGAGTGCCACCACACCTGTCCCATCGATGGCCACGAACCCTCTCAGAGCTGTAACTCCCCCAGAAAAGGAAGGAAGGCCCCCAAAGCCACTGGAGTACAGGGCCCCTGCTGACCCGGGCCACTGTGGCTCTCCATGCTCATGGGCAGCACAGAGGCTCTCCAAGGCCTGGGGGGATGAGAGGAGAAAGGCAAGGGGCTGGAGGGACTCACAGGTGTCAAGGACATGACCTGAGTGGGACCTGGGACCGAGGCCTCCTTGGCCCCCACAAATGGCTCAGTTCACAGCATGCTTGGGAGTCCGAGGGCTTGGCAAGGGGGCAGGAATTGACTAGTGTAAAGACTGGCCTTCACCTTGCCTGACGATGCTCTGCAGTCTCCTCTCCAGCTTGGCTGGTGGTCAGGGTGTGGGCTATTCCTGACCCAGGGCCCCTTCACCTCAGAAGCCCTGCAGGGCAGCTGGAAGCAGATGCGTAGTGCTGGGCTCAGAGTGGCAGGCCCGTGGGAGGGGATGGTCTTTCCCCTGCACCCCATCTGGAGCCGCTAGGCTGCTCACATCTGAAGTACAGAACTTAAGAGCGCTGGGGCATCCAGTGGCTCAGGTGTCCCCTCTGGGCCAGGAGTTCCAGGAAAAAAGGCAGGAAGTGATACCCATTCTGCAAGTTTCCAACCCAAAGCAGGAAGGGGCAAGGGGTGCAGAGACTGGGTGGGCAAGCATGCCCAGGGTCACCTGGTGCACTGCCCCCACTGACAGGAAGCACCTTCAGGGGAAGGCAGCTGTGGCTCGGCAGAGACCCGCGGGCACTGACCTGCCCAGCGTCATCCAGGACAAGTCCAAGTGCGCACTTCCTCCCCAGCTCGGAGCAACCTGGCGGGCCAGAGCCTCGTCTGTGCACGGTTCCCCACCATGGCAACCTGACATGCCGGCTGGAGGACGTCTGGGGAAGGGGCCTGTCCCACGGATTCCCTGGCCTCCTCCCACAGGACGCCAGAGCACATCTTCCCACTCAGCGTGACACTCGTCCTCAATGCTGCCGCCCCCACTGAGAACTTCCCCCTAGGTCCTGGTCATGGGGCCGAGCAGCCTGTGCTGGGTTCCGAGCCTTCTGAGGACGGCGAGCCGCTTCCTCTGTGCCTCCCTGCGGCCTCTCCTGCTCCCCTGGCCCATCCAAAAGGGGCTGGGGTGCCCATTTCACAGCAGACAAGACGGGGGCCTGGGCTCTTGGGCAGAGGGAGGACTCAGTGCAGCCCCACAGCTGCTGCTCAGCCCTCTCCAGCCACCTTCCAAAGCTTCCACAAGGAGGAGGAACCATTATGCTTGTTTTCCTGGTCTAAGCTTTAAAATAGAATTCAGAAGGCACCTTTCCTGATGCAAAGTGCCTTAAGGAACTCATTGCTAGGACACAGTGTCTGAAGTGACAGTCACAGTGCAGAGTGTCACTTCTCACCCAGGGACCCTGCCGCTTGCTTTGTCAGGCAGCTCTCTCAAGACCTACGCTAAACAGGAAGAAAACCAGAGCCTGGGCCGCGGGTCCGAGACTTCCTATTTTCCATAAGTATCAACACACCTCTTCCCAATACCAGGTGACAAGGGTCAGATTGAACCGCTCCACTGTGCACATGTGCAGATCCCAACAGAGGACCCCACCATCACACAGAGCTCTAATAACGTACCAATAAAAATACAGAAGGAATAAAACACCTCTCCCACGTTTTAGCATGGACCAATGCCCCTGGGTGCCCTGGGTCCCGCTGACCCCTCAATGCATGTCACCCAGGGAACCTGCCCACCACTGATCCCTCCGCGGGGCATGGAGGCTCAGAGTGTGGGCTCTGGGCCCAGGCTCCCAAAGCAAGCTGCACTTGCCCAGCGGTAACTTGAGGACTTGACTGCAGCTTTCCAAAAGGGCTCTCCTGGGACTCGGGCTCCAGGGCCCAGGTGGCTGCGAGGTGATGGTCCTGCAGCCGCTGCCACAGCACATGAGGGACACAGAGAGCAGGGCCACCGGACACGGACCTGTGGGCACGGGGGGAGGGTCAGTGGGAAAGGCCTCCCAGGTCCAGGTGAAAGGCGGCCACCTTCCCCATCACTGCCAGTCTGTGACTGCTACCAACCACACGGGTCACACTGCGACGTGTCCTGTGTGCCACCAACCGCAGGACCCCACAGCACTCCAGGAATACGGCGGTCCCTTCCCCCCGTGGACGGTGCTCCCCACTGCTGCTCAGCGCCCAGCCCAGGTCCTCCCAGCCCCGGCGGCCCCTCCGGATGCTGGCTGGGGAGGCCGCTCAGCTGTCCTTCACCACGTGGCTCGGATGCTGCTTCTGCTGCTCTCCAGGAACCAGGTGGGTTCCCGAGGTTCAGAATCTCCAGCACCCTGTGTGGAGTCCGACTCGCTCCATACAAAGAGCACGCAGCACAGCTGCCTGAGGGCGCGAAGCCATGGCAGGACTGAGAATTTGAAAATCGCAGGTGGCTTTCAAGAGCAATTAGGTTACTTGAGGCAGGAAATCACATCATACCCTCTTTCCTTCTTCTTGATGCAGTCTACTTTGCCTTAAGCATTTAAGAATGCCAGGATTTACAGGCAACAATAAGTGTTGGCGAGGATGTGGGGACAAAGGCACACTCATACGCTGTTGGTGGGACTGCTAATTGGTGCAACCAATCTGGGAAAGCAGTATGGAGATTCCTAAGAAAACTTGGAATGGAACCACCGTTTGACCCAGCTGTCCCACTCCCTGGCATACACCCAAAGGACTTAAAATCAACATACTATAGTGACACAGTCACTTCAATGTTTATAGTAGCTCAATTCACAATAGCTGAACTATGAAACCCACCTAAGTGCCCTTCCACAGATGAATGGATAAAGAGACTGTGGTATATATACACAATAGAATATTACTCAGCCTTAAAGAAGAATGAAATTATGGCATTTGCCGGTTAATGGATGGAACTGAAGAATGTTATGTGAAGCGAAATAAGCCAATCCCAAAGAACCAAAGGCCAATGTTTTCTCTGCTATGTGGATGCTCATTCACAATGGGAGGGGGGAAGGTATTTTGGACTAGACAGAGGGGAGTGAATGGAGGGGAGGGGACATGGGATAGGAAGGATAGCAGAATCCTTGGACATTATCACCCTATGTGCACACATATCTACTTGACCTGTGTATGCACCAGTGCAACCAGATGGATGAGGAGTTGGACTCCATTTATGTATGAATTGTCAAAATGCATTCTTTTCCTGTATAACTAAGTAGAACAAATAAAAATTATGTATTTAAAAACAAAAAGAAAGCCAGTATTTCACCTGCCACTTCTCTCTCTTTTTTTTGGCAGCACAGGGATAGGACCCGGGGCCTCTCGCATGCTAGGCTGCTGCTCTTCCAGAGTGACATCCCCGCCCTGTGTGTGCTCCTGCCGTGGGGCCATCCCCTCAGTCTGGTTATCGCAGCAGGTGGGTCTGGGGTCCTGCCAGGCCAGAGCCCCTTGTGGAAGCAGCTCTTCTCCTCGGAGTTCCCAGGAAGCCTTCTTATGAGCACGTGTCTCAGGACGCCTGTGCCTGAAGCCCTCAGCTGCCTCATGGCCTTTAACAAGCTCTGGTTTCCTGCAGCGGTTTCCTGAGGGCGCGTGATGGCCATCAGACGCCATGCTCTCTAAGTACTGGCGCGTGCCCTGTTTTGGATACAGAGTCTTCTATGGGACCATTGCTCTGTGGAGCCTGGAGACGGCACACACTTTCACATTCAATTATGTATCATCATCCAACTTTACTTTCAGGGGGAAAAAGAAATTAAAAAGAAATAACAGCAGGGCACGGTAATGTACACCTGCAATCCCAGCTACCCAGGAGGCCGGCAAATTCAAGGCAAGCCTGGGCATCTCAGCAAGACCCTGTCTCAAAATGAAGTAAAATAATAATAATAATAATAATAATAAAGGGCTGGGGTATAGCTCAGTGGTGGAACACATGCCCAGCATGCACAAGGTCCTGGATTTAGTCCCCAGCAGCTCCCCACAAAAGTAAAACCATTTCTCCAATATTTACTGAGCACCTACTATGACTTCCCTGGGATGTCACAGAACATATTACTCTTATTCTTATTTTTACCGAATATGTTTAGAAAGGTATACCTTGGCAATTCAGAATGAAAATGCTTTGTCTTTCTCCGTTTGTCCACCTCACTGCCATAAAGGTCAGGAAGCTCTTAGAGGCCCACCGTGTGTCTCTGCAGCACGTGGGGTTAGGGTGGGGGCTCTTCCCATGTGCTCCAGCCAAGTGCTGCTGGCATTTTGGACGAAGCCATTTTCTGTTGCATGGAGCTGTCCTGGGTGTGACCATCCCGGGCTGAAGACCAGCTGAGGAATGAGAAGGCCAGTTTTCTGTTTGGAATCCACGCGCTCGGCTTCTCTGAGGACCTCTGGGGACGGGTCCACAGGCTGCCTGGGGCCTGGGCCAAGTCATGATTTCATTACAGCCGCTCTCCCTGGGGAGTGCTCCTCTCTGATCCCAAGCAGATGCCTCCTAATTTCATTCAGGTGGCAGAGATCAGAGTGGAGACATCTGTGGCCACGCTGGAGGTCCTGGAGAAGCCCGCGTGTTGTCACGCTGGGTATCTGTCCTCCAGGGTCACCTGTCTTCGTCCTGTATGCTGGAGTTTTTTTACGAGTGGCTCCCAGGACTGAGGAACTGCACTCCAGCCGCGATCCTCTTCCGACCCCAGGCGCGTGAGAGCCTGTTTCCTGACCAGGAGCGTGAATGGAGTTGCTGCTGCTGTCCCCAGCCTCTGGCCTCAGGTAACTTCATGACAGTCAGTGTTCTGCAGCTAGGAGTGCCTTGCTTTGACCCTCCAGCTTTGGAGGGTCTGTCCCTGAGGCCCAGAGACTTCGCCAGGAGGGCAGGCCTGGACACTCAAGGCTGGGCCTCAGGTGTGCTGGGCTGTCCATGCATTTCCCAGCCATGCACAGCTTCTACCTCCATGACCTGAAGCCCCAGTGGTCAGGGCTGGAGGACCTCATTGTCTTTATTTTTGATATTGGGATGCTTTTCTTTGTCTTTTTCTTTAATGTTTATTTTTTTAATGTTTAGTACCTTTATTTTATTTATTTATTTTTGGGTGGTGCTGAGGCTCGAACCCAGGGCCGCGCACGTGCCAGACGAGCGCCCTGCCGCTGGGCCCCGGCCCCGCCCTTGCCTTGCTCATTCTGCCTGTTATTTCAAGGCCTCACATCTGCCCAAGGCCCAGGAGAGGGTGCTGGTTCGGATGCCCGCTCCTTCCTGCTGCCCACCTTGGCTTGCTGTGTCCTGGGTCTGCCCTGGAATCCATCCTGGGCGCTGCCTCCCCATCCTTCCCGGCCCCTCTGGCCGTGGCGCCAGGCAGGCTGCGGGACATGGTGGGCTCTGGCGCCTGCATTCACAAGTGCAGGGTCTTGGGCCACTTCCTCAGTCCGCCAAAGGGCAAAGTGGGGTCCGCTTACGGGCCCCTAAGGCCTTGCTTGCTGGCGGTGCTCACCATGGCTCAGGATCACGGCCCTAGACACAGGACCCGCCCACCCGCTGCCCTCTCTGCCCGGGGCCACTCCTCCACGGCTACCCATGCTGGAGCAGGGAAACCACCTGGCCAGCTGCCCACCCCAGCACGTCCCCTGTGCTCACCTCTGTACTCTGCCCAAGGTCCCCCTCCTGGGGAATTTCTTGTCCTTTGAAAATTCTTCCTTGTTTTATTTTTTTAATTGACATAATTCATATACCATAAAACCCACCCTGAAAAGTGAGCAATCCAGGGGTCTTGATTATGTTTACAGGGCTGTGCCACCTCGCCATCATGGAGGTCCAGATCATTCCAGGAAACGCTCTACGCGCTAGGCAGTCACTCCCCACGCCCACTGCCCGCCCTCCCACTGCAAGCTGCAAGCTCCATCTCCTTTCTGTGTGTCTGCCTACTTTGGTGCTTAGTCAGAAGTGTCACACAGCATATGGCTTCCTGTGTCTTGTGTCTGACTCTTTTCGCTTAGCAAGTTTTCAATGAGTGCTCACACTATAAACAAATGCATCAGCGTGGACTCTGTACCTTTTCAGGGATTAATACTATTCTAGTGTGGACGGACCATGTTTTGTCCGTGCATTCATCAGCTGAGAACCACTTCCTAGCCATTGTGAGCAATGCTGCTGCGAGGGCTAATGTATGTGCACATCTTTGTCCGGACCTGTGTTTTTATTTCTTAGGTATGGAGGCAGGAGAGGAAATGCTGGATCAGTGGGATTCGATGTCTCGCTTGTTGAGGAAATGCCAGACTGTTCTGCAGGTCTGAGGGTGGATTGTCTGCCTCTTTGCCAGCACCTGTCCCAGCTGTCCTGCAGGTCGTGAAGCGGTGTGGCAGCAAGCTTTCCTTACCTGGTAGAGACGTCAGGCTCCTTCCCATGGGCTCACTGAGGAGTGCAGATCTTCTTGAAGAAATGTCTATTTCATTCTGCCAATTTAAAAACTGGATTGTCTGTCTTCTCCTGTTGAGTTGTAAGCAGTCTCTCTATATTATGGAGACCAGGCCCTTACCAGATGTGATTTTCAGAGATCTTTGCCTGTTCTTTTCACTTTGTTGATAATGCCTATTGAAATAATGAATTTGTAGGGGCTGGGGTTGGGGCTCAGTGGTAGAGCACTTGGTTAGCATGTGTGAGGCACTGGGTTTGATTCTCAGCACTGCATATAAATAAATGAATAAAATAAAGGTTCATCAACAGCTAAAAAAATAAAAAAAAAGAAATAATGAGTCTTTAGATTTTGATGAAATCCAATTTATCTGCTTTTTCCTTGTGTTGCTGGAGGTTTAGATATATCCAAAGACCCCACTGCTCACTCCAAAGTCACAAAGGTCTATGGTGGTTTCTCCTGTAAGTTTCATAGTTTCACTCTTTGCACTGAGGTCTCTGATTCAAAGGAGTTAATTTGCAAAGAGCATGATATAGGGGTCTAACTTTTTGCATGAGGATATCCAATTGGTTCAGCACCGTTTTTCTGAAAAGTCAATTGACCACAGATACTTGGGTTTATTTCTGGTCTCTCAATTATATGCTGTTGATCCATAGGTCTATTCTTTTTGAAAAAAAAAAAAAACCAGTTATTTATTTATTTTTGGTACTGGAAATGATATGCAGGGGTGCTTTGTCTCTGAGCTTCATCCCCAGTCCTTTTTAAAAATTTTGTTATTTTTAGACAGTTTTGCTAAATTGCTGGGGTTGGACTTGAACTCACAATCCTCCTGTCTCAACCTCCCAGGTGGCTGGAATTACAGACATGCAATACCACGCCCAACCTATCTGTATTTTTTTATGCCAGTACCGGTTGCAATTACTATGGTCTTATACTCAGTTTTGAAATCAGGAGAAATGAGTCCTCCAACCTCGTTATTTTTTTGAGTGCTTTGTCTAATGGAGAGGCTCTCACATTTCCATCTGAATTTTAGGATTAGCTTGCCGAAAAGGAAGCTCCGACTTGGAAAGGGATCCTGTTGAACCTGTATGTCAACTTGGGGGTGCTGCCATCCGAACAATGTTAAGTATTCTGTGTCCTTCTGTTCAGTCTCTGATTTCTCTCAAAGATGCTTTGTCGTCTTTTCTGTACAAGGTTAAACTTATTCCTAAGCATATTGTTCTTCTTGCTACTACAGTGAGTGGAATTGTGGCCTTGATTTTATTTTGGCTATTCATCGTACTGCATAGAAACACAACCGAGTTCTGCATACTGATCTAGTGTCCCACAGCCTCGCTGAGCTCATCTGTTAGTCCCAACAGTTCCCTGAGGATTCCTTGGGATTTTCTACATAGGAGATCATGTCGTCTACAGAGATAGTTTTACTTCTTCATTCCTAATGTGGATGCCTATTTTTGTTGTTGTTGTTTTTTCTTTGCCTAAATCCCTGGCTTGAGCCTCAAGCACATGTTGAGTAGATTTGGTAACATTCTTGTCTTGTTCCTGATCTTAGGGGGGAACAGCCTGTGATACTTAAGCATTAACAATGTTAGCTTTGCGTTTTCACAAATATGCTTTATCTGGTTCTGAAATTTTCCTTTTATTCCTGGTGTGCTGAATATTTGTATCACAAAAGCACGTTGGATTTTGCCAGATGTATTTCCCGCATCTCTGAGATGAACATGTAGTTTTTCCTTTATCCTGTGACTATGGCATACTGTGGTGAGTTTTGTGTAAGTGTGTTGAACCAACCTTGCATTCCTGGGGAAAGTGCCACTAAATCATAATGTGCAATCCCGTACATGGGAGTCCCTGAGATGTCCTCTGCCTGTAACACCTGCTGGGATGGCATTCTGGACATGCCAGGCTAGACTGGAGCCTGGGGAAGGACAGAAGCAGGTGGCTGGGTCTCAAGAGGTGAGGGATGAGGTCCAGGGCCTCCTCAGGCAGGGTTGTGGTTGTGTGTCACTGCACAGGTGTAAACAAAATCAAAACGGAGCACATCTTTCAGGTCCGCACACCCTTCCAGCCCTGGGGAGGACATGGGCCACTTGTCCCATTCACCAGCAGCACACAGGGCCCAGCCACAAAGCTGGTTTTATTTTCCAGATTGAAGGGAGGGGGAAACTTCATAAATATTATTTTCCTTTAGCATTAACTCTCATGGCTAAGTGGGTGGGAATAATCACTACTTTTAACTTACAAATGAGAAAATACCTTGTTTTTTAAATTAAAAAATACAGAAAATACTGGCCAATGGAACTGCAGCTAGAAATCCAAATGCAGACAAAAAATATGATGGCCAGGCCTTTGAGGCACAGGCTCCCCATTTTTAATGGACAGCCTTAGGCTGGGGACAGCAGATGTGGTTATGTTACAGGCTGGACACACACGGGTGTTGGCTGATCCTGGGTCCTCAGCACTGTTTCCTGGAGAAGCTTTACAGGGTCAGCCCTGACTGCAGAGCAGCAAGATGAGGACTGTGAACGTGCAGGTTTGCAGCGGAATCCAAATTAAAGCGAGGCTCTTCTTATTTCAGCTCCTCTGAGGGAGACTACTCGGTTTCCTAAGGGGAGAACCCTGCAGGCACAGCACGAGGTAAGCTGGCTCTAATGCCCGCACCCAGACCCAGCGTGGCCGAGAGACAGCCTGAGTGTGTGCTGACTGGCAGGAGAGGGTGGTGCTGCTAATGCCAGTGCTCCTCTAGACCTCGTGCCGAGGAGTCTGCTGCAAGATACTGGGCACCAGGAAGGGCCTCAGGGATCCTGGCTCCAGTGGTCTGGGTGGCGCTGGGCAAGGGACATACAGGTCTCAACCCTGCATTCTCCCCACTTGGAAAACAGAAGAAATCCTGAGCAGCAGCTGGTTCTGTGCTGAGCAGGACACGGGCACAGGGCACGGCAGACTGTGGGCCTGCTCGCCGCTCCTCACCCTTCCTGGTGCAGAAGGGAGGGGCGGTCTCTTAGAAGATAGCTGCAGATGCAAACCAGGGAACAGCCCTCAAAGACGTGGCCCTTTTGGAAAAGGCCCGATGTAGGCGGTATGGGAAGAGAGGGGCTGCTGTATGGGCTCATGTCATGCAGCTCAAGCTGCAGAGGTTCATCTTCCCATCCTCCCTCCATGCCCTCTCCCAGCAGACCCCAGCTCCACATGGCCAGGCACCTGGAGGGCAGCTGGTGTGCTGACCACCTGAGCTCTCGGCAACCGGGAGGACGGAAATTCTCAGAAGCCAGACACTCCTCAATGGTCTCCATGGCTACGTTTCAGAGAGCAAATGACACAGGGTTTCCACCCAAGACAGCTCTCTGGTAGCAAGGCTGGCCTCCAGCACACACTGGTTTCCTGCAGGATCAAATAAATAACCAAGGTTCATGTGTAGCAGGCAACGTACTGAACCTATCCCCCCATTTTGGCCCATCTGGTTCAAAAGGGAAGTGTTGAGTACAGTTACCCTTGAAAACGCAGGTCCTGTTACACTTGACCTTGCAGAGGGCCTTCTTAAAATCGCCTTACCACTGAGTGCCCAGTGGCACAGCCCTGCAGCGGAGCGAGTGAGTCCCCACTGCACACCCTGACCTCGCTGGATGGAGTGCCGTCCCCCGTCACCGTACGCCACAGGCATTATTTTTAAGGCAGTGTTAATGTACTTCTCATTTGTACATTCTCCTAATTGGCTTAATATTTATTGTAGAGTATTTCTGATCTGGGCCCAGAGCTCTAGTAAACGCGAGCATATTTAGCGATGTGCTAATGAGGCCCCTCGTAGTCGCGAGGGGTGGCTAGGTGAGTTACGGCTCTCCACCTGATTCCAACTCGGCCTGCTGCGGGAACTTGCTAGGATTTCTGAAGTCAAAGCTGAGGTCCCTGAGCAGCTGTTGGATCTGCAGAGCCGCAGACGTATAAACTTTATTGGCAGTAAATGTCACTCCTGTGAGCAGACGGCGTGCCTGCACACCCCTTGGAGGGGCCAGCCACCGTCGGGGCTCACACAGGGCACAGTGTCTGCCTGGACACCCAGGGACTGGGAGGGTGTCCCCGCTCTGTGGCTGGGGCTGGGGGCATGCCCGCCGACAGCCAGGCCATGGTGACAGAAATTCGCTTTGAGTTGCAATTAGTGGTGCTGTCATTTTCGGGGGCTCCTGCCAATTAATTAAGCCTGTCAAACAGAAAAACCACAGCGTTCACATGATAATTTATATTGGAAGAGACGAGCTTCCTGAGCACAGTGGCTTCCTCCACAAACAGAATTCTCCCTCAGAGCACTGAAATAAACATGTGCAGATAACGGAGATGAAACCTCGCAAGAAAGCGCGTGTGCGCGTGCGACAGGAAAAGAAAGTTAAACTGTCCTTGTTATAATTGTTAACTCCCATCGCCAGAGTAGGAGACAGGCTGATTAAAACTCCAAACGAGCCCCCAGTTCCCTGAACCCTCTGCGTCCGGGATGATAGAATCAGAGGAGTTTATTCATACCATTAAGCCCCAGAGAACTTAATTGAAAGAAGAGCACAGCCCGGACCTTGACAAGCGGGAGGTCACAGTAATTGCTGCCGGACATATTTAACATTAAGATAATCAGGCCATTAATTACCCTTTGGATCATTAAATCAGCCAGTTGCAAAATGAAATTTCTGCCTCTATTACTCACTTGAGAGACCACAGGGGTGGCCTTTAATTTATCAGGGAGCTTGAGATACAAAGGCTGGGGCTGGGGGAGGGCAGGCGGGGAGGGGGCCAGTGCACGGTGGTGGCGGCAGGGCCGGGCATCAATCCGCCATGCTCGGTGATCGAGGCAAATTAACTAGGTAAGATAACCTCCGCTTCCAAAGGCAGAAGCTGGGGGTATGTAAATAGATGAGGGCAGACAGGGAGATCAGAGTCTGCACACCACTTAGCAGGATAATAAAGGAAATCATCCTTGATTATCAGTGCTAATTTGGACACTGCCGGTAGCTTGTTATGCGTGTTCTGAGTAGCATTTAATTAATTCAATTGCTTGTTAATGAGGGAAGTGACATGTGGGGAGCAGATGCCACCCAACTGCAGATGGACTCTGGTCATCACAGCAAGGTCCTTTCTTCTACTTCTCCTAGATTCCCCCTCCCCATTTTTTTTTTTTTTAAAGAAAGAGAATAGGAAAAGGTGTCAAGCGTAGAGGAACACTCAAAAGAGACAAAACATTGACCCCAGTAGCCAAGGACTGTTGAAAAATAATCAGATGAGACAGCCCCGGGCTGCGTGGGCAGGCACGCTCCCCGAGGCCACATTTGGAACAGTGCATCTTTGGGGCAGGAATCTGTGCCTGAGATTACTATATTGTGATCTTATGATCAAACCTAACAAGACAAAGCCGTGGCCGAGTGGGGCTGCTTTTAATATTTCAGAGTTGGCTGCAGGGATCCAATTATTTTCAGTTTGGATACATTTCCCCTTTATCAATATCTCCATGTGCATAAATAAGATGAAAGTGGCATTGCAGAATCAAAAGGAGACGGCACTCCATCGCCGGGCAGGCTGCTTCCATCTGCAAGTGCACGGCCAGTCTCTCCCACGCGGGTTTCTGATGTGGGCACCAATCTTCCTTTCCAAGGCAACATCTTTTTATAGGTTAAAGACAAGAAGGATGTTTAGGCATGGAGGTGAACTTACAAATAATGGAAAAAAAAAGAAAAGAAGAAGAGAAACAGGAAGCTAAAGACAGGAGGGAGTGTGTACTAAATCAGCCGCCAGCCCCCTTCCAAGTAGCATCAAAGAGGCAATGGGTGATTTCAGCCGTGCTCAGAGCTCCTCTCAAGAGCTCTTTCATGGAATTGAAAACCCAGTTCTGCACTTCCAGGTTCCTTTGATTTCCTAGTCCAACGCAGCAGGCTCCTGAGCACGCGTAAATAGGCTACCTGTGCTGAAATGCAAATAGCAACGTCCCCGCAGACCCTCCCGGGCCAGATGCCTGACACTAAGAGACAAAGATGGGAGGCGAAGGCAGAGCCACAGGGCCAAGCAGAGGGTGGCTTCTGCCCAGAGGGCTCTGCTCGGTCCCTGCAGTCAATCCAAAGGGCTTCCACTTGAGAGGGGACGATAATACAGAATGCGGTCATGGTGTCGCATGAGGCCCCCAGATGCCACTGAGCCCTGGGGCACAGATGGGTTCACGGGGACAGCTGCCCCTGTGCTGCAAAGGCCAAAGCTCCCTGCCCTAGGGGCATAAAAGGCTCACGTTCTGGGGTGACCACCTGCACCCTCCCCATTCACCTGTCCCTCACTCGAGCAAGGTCCATCTGCTATTCCTAATACCTTTACCTCTGCGGTTAGTATTCTTGCATTTGGAAGAGGAGCTCGGCCACTTGTCTCCATAGCGACAGACATTGGTGCTCTTACAGAGGGACCCTCCCTGTCCCATGGCTCCCCAGCTGCTACAAGGTGCTCATCCTGGCCACCACCCGAGCTCACACCAAAAATCCTGGCCCTAAGACTGCAACATGCCCCTGCTCAGCCCCGACAGTCCCGGCTCCTCTGCCCACTGCTACTACCTTGCGCCGCTTAAACCTCCCATCTAAAATCAATATTTTAAGTGTGTGCTTAAATGGTATCAATAGCAATTAGAGAGGGGGAATTCTGATTCTGCCCCAGATGTAGTTAATTGTCATCTCATCGATCTCGCCTCTGACATGAATCCTTCTCCAAATTAAACCCCCATTACAGAGGGGGACGAGGGTATCTTTTTTCCTCCTATGACAATAAATTTAATATCGAATGCACTGGACAAAATGGCAGCTGTTGCAGAATCCATCCAAAAAGATTTTTTTTCTTCTTCCTGGGAGTAATTAAAAGATGCTTTCCTTGACTAATGACTGTGCTGTTTAGGAATGGGAAGTCAATACTGCTTCAGCCGCCGTCAGCTTCCATTGATCATGATGCTGCTCAAGTTTGAACGGCAGTTCGCAGGGTGGCTGAGAATCATGGAACCAATTATAAGCAGTCCAGAGCTGCTTTAATAGGGGCACGGGGACAGCAGGCTGAAGGCCAGTCTCTCTGCCCGGTGCCTGCTCTCCTGGGCTGCCTGTGGGCCCAGGCAACTCCAGGTGCTGCGTTTTCGGGGACAGAGGAGAAAGGTGTGCTGTGCCTGACCAGGGGTCTCAGTCCATGTGTGCCTGTGCCCAGGTGGGCAAGTGTCGGGGTCGGGGGAGGGTGTCTGTGGCTTCTAGCCGCATTCCACTGTCAGGTAAGTCCAGACCAGAGCGTCTCAGGAAGCACTGCACTCTTCTCCAGCCATCAGACTCTGGGCTTTTATTTAAACACTTATTTAAATATATTTCCACATCTTTTTTTATTTATTCATTCATTATTTATTCCTCAGGTACCAGGAACTGAGCCAGGGTCTTGCACATGCTAGGTAAGTGCCACACCAGGGAGCGGCACCCAGCGTACCTCAGCGTCTCTTACTAGTACCACCTCAGGACATGTCAGAAGCCCCCCATCAAGCCTAGACTCTGCAGAGAGAGGGAATGGGTACCGGGACCAGAAACCCATCCTCCCAAGGCTATGAACCCCTGCAGGCACGTAGCCAGACTTTCTGGTTTTCACCTGCATTCGGGGAAGTGCGGAGGTGGTGGAGGAGGTGGTTTCGAGTCACTGCTGTACCACTGGCTGTTGTTTTGCTTTGACCGTGTTTCTAAGGCTTCCTGTGATCCGCCAGGACCACGGCCTTCCCCACTTCCTCCAGGTGGAACACACTCAGACACATAAATAGACCAAAGTGCCCCCACACCCCGGTGCTAGTCCTGGTGCTGGTGCCCAGGCTCAAAGGCCCTCTCCGGCACCTTCCTTGGCCACCTCATCTACAGGAGGGTCCAGCCTATGGGGAAGACGTGCTGTCGTGCACACCTGCAGGCTGAGCCCCCCACTCCTGCCTTAGCCCAGGCCACTGACCTCCCCCGGCACACCTCCCCTGGGAACCGCCTCATATTAAGACACCGGCTGGAGCAGCCTTCATCCAGTGACCCGTCCCCGCAGCACACCAGCTGTAAGAGTCCCCCCCCCACCTGCCAAATTCTGCCAGCCCTGGCACCCCCAGAGGGCCCAGGACGTCACCCGCCACTGCTGTCCCAGCCACCATTCACTGTCTCTTCCATGAGCAAGTGCTCAATGGACATTCACTGAATCCAATCAAAAACAAAACTCTCCGGGAGAATTATTAAAGGCACAACAAATTAAAGTCAATTCTCATGTACGTTGACCTTAGCGGCGGACAGAACATAGGAATTCAAGAGCTACCTGAGGAAACGTCACGGAACCTCATTAGGATGTCCGCGCCCTGGAGAGGAACTGCACCTTAATACTGTAACCTCCCCCACTCTTGGTGGCACTGGGGATGGAACCCAGGGTCTCTCATATGCTAGGCAAGTGCTCTACCACTGAGCTGAGCTACACCATCAGCTCTCTTTTTGTTTTTGTTTTGAGACAGGGTCTCCCTAAGTTGCTGAGGACGGTCTTGAACTTGTGATCCTCCTGCCTCAGTCTCCTGAGTGGCTATGATTACAGGTGTGTGCCAATGTGCCTGGCTATTGGCACTTCTCTTTAGGAAAGCCAGTGTGACCCAAGAAAAGATGGGGTTCTGTTGCAGTTGCCTCGTTAGTGAGAAAGGAAGACTTCGAGATACGTCTCTGAACGTCTAATGTTCTGTAGATCAGGAGCTACAAATGCAAGCCCTTCATGCAAAGATACAAAGAACTATCAAATGCCTGTGGTTTTCACTTAGAACTGCAAAATTAATGTGAAATATTTATCAGTTTAAAAAATAACCCACAACTTCACTTCTAATAATTTTAAATGGTTTCAAATATTAATGGGCAGAAAAACAAGCTTTTCTAATTCCTGATATTAAAAACCATGTTGATTTTTTCAAACTTATTTCAATGTTTTGTTCATTCAAACATTAAACTCAATCTAATTTCCAACTTTCAGACTGAAGTTCTTTCAATGATTAAATGCAACGCGATTTGATCTTTTTTAAGGACGCGCCTAGTGGACGACCCAGCTGTTTCTAACTCGGTGGTCAACAGATCAAGGCAGCTTTAACAAGACGAGGATTTCTCTGGTTTGTTAGAAGTTACCTGTGTCTACGTGGCATGGTGCAACCCACATGAGAAAAGCCCGCATGTCGAACCTGTGGGACTTCCAACAGTCAACCTGGCACGCCTCTGTCATCCCCGCCCTTCCCCAGAGCAGCCTTGGGGACAGCAGGACTAACAGGTGCCAGCATCCCCCTCCACGTGAACCCAAGGTGGCACCACACCCTCCCACTGCAGTGTTGGTGACATTGGGCCTGTGGCTCCGGTGTCACCCAGCAGTCACTGACGTCTGCAGCTGAGCCATGGACTGAGCACTACTGGCCTCCGGCCCATCGCATAACCAGCAAAACAGAGCGAGGCCTCTCCTTTGGCTAAGGATGGGTGGCACCTCCTGCCTTCGTCTCGCCCCACGCCCAAGAAGTGAGCGCTGAAACACCTCAGCCCTGCTGTCTAGGCGGGAGCAAGACCCCTGCTGAGTGGCCCAGGAAGCACCTGGCCTGGACACGCAGAGGAGGCGGCTGCAGACAGGCCTGCTCTGAAGACATGCTATTTCACCACCTCTGAGGGGTATTAAATATGCATGTGTCCTCTCAAAAACGGTTTGTAATAGCTGTGAATGACAAATGAGAAACTAAATGGCCTCAAAATAAATGCGTTTTTTACACTGGATAACAATTAACATTAATGAGGAGTCGCCATACATTATGCTGAACTTGGTTGATTAAATGGGTTAGAAATATATTTTAGGAAGTAAAACATATTTTCTCCTCACAAATTCACTTGTTGGTAGGAGCGGGGGTGGTTACCAACGGAGCAGATGCTTACAAAGATACAAGAATGATAAACAAAATTAAAGAATCAAAAAGTCATAATTAGTGTCAGCACAGCTCATGCCTATTAGAAATGTATTAATTACAGTAATATATTCATAAGGTTAGAAGCTTAATACATTTCTAAGAGGGGGACAGAAACCCCCAAGGCCTAAAAACAAACATAAAAAATTAAGCAGTTTGAATTATCCACTCTGCCTAAGACCAATTTTAAACACAGATGTTTCTGGGCGGGCCTCACTGGCATTCCTACAGGTTGCCAGGGCCACTCTGAGTGTGGCTGTCCCTCAGGTGGACCCCAGCTGTCTCACTGTGGTGTCCGCGTCTAGGCAGCGCCCTGCCGGGTTCCTACCTCGTGGAGTCCAAGGAGGGCTTCGTCCGCCCCTGGCTGCTCTCTTCCCAGACGCTGTTGGCCAGCTCGTTCCCGATGGACGACATCACCTTGATCAGCTCAATGGGCCAGTCGTCGAGGTCCAGAGACCGGACCCGGGAGAGGTGGGTGCCCAGATTCCGGTGGATGCCCGAGCACTCGATGCACATGAGGGCTCCCAAGTTCAGACTGGCCCAGTTGGGATCTGCGGGGAGTAGAACGGCAGGGCACGTCAGACCACCATCGCTGGTCCCTGCTGTCCTGAGAGTTTCAGGACCAGCTGGTCAAACTCCACGCTGGGTGGTCCCCACCCTCACATGACCCCACGCCCCTGGCCAGTACTCAATATTGTTCTAGGTGCCTTCAAAGAAGTGACATGTTCTAAAACTCTGGCTGAAGCAGAAGCCCACGAGTTTCCTCCACAACACGCAATGACACGGTCCAGCTAGAGTGCCCCTGGAGGGACGCCCTCTCCAGCCCTTCAGTAGCCATGCTCACTTCCAGAAGGCTGCGTCCACAGCAGATAGCTGCTGGCAGAGGGCAGGGGGAAGCAAGCTGGGGTCATTCCCAAAGCCAGAACAGCCCTCATACCACCTCTACTAAACCAGCACAAGGTTTGATAGGCCCGTGATGGAAGTGTTCGTGGATTTCAAAGATGAAAGAATGAGGGGAAAATACACCGTTGGGATCTTTTCTAAGATAACACTGCGGCAACTGGACTCTCCGTGCTTCCCGGCTGGCAAGCTGGCACAGGGGCCCTCGGGTAGTGAGGAGCCGGCTCTGTCACCCTGAGTTGCAGAATGAATGATAGAGCGTCAGGCTGTGATACGGGACCAAGGACCCATTTCTGCAGGACAACAAACCTGATCATAGAAGGGCTTTGGGACCCCTGACCTGCATCACTCACTGTGTACAAGCCGGAGTCATCGGAAGACCAGAAACTCAGGCCCAGGGCTGGCCGCAGCTAGAATCCACAGCTGATTAGCCAAGATGTTTTCAAGGACAGAAGCAAGTAAGGCTCAACTCAAGGGCAGTCACTACTTCCCCAGACCACCTGAAGAGCCGGCAGAACACCAGGTGGCTGACGTCATGTGTGATTCACTGAGTACACGTCCTTTGTTCTACAAACGGCAAATGACCGGGCATGGTCGTATACGAACTGATCAATCAGTCAGCCATTTGCTTAACATCTAGTCCACGTTCAGGAGGTGACACCAGGGGACGGGCCAGAGCAGAGGTCTGGGCCTGAGAGGCATCAGGTGGGAGGGGGAAACCCGTGCCCCAAATGAACAACCAAACAACAGAACAAGGAAGCGTAGATGCCGAAGAATTCAGCCACACGAATAAACACAGAGGGGGGCAGGACAGCAGGGGCAGGATGGCTGTGTAGACAAAGTTCTGGCTGGCCTTGCAGGTGTTTGGAGAAGAGGGAGGTGTGGACAGCAGCCTGCACGGCCCTCCTCACCCTGGCCACCTCTGCTTCTGCACCCCCCACTGTCCCCGAAACACAGGGCAGCCCATGTCACCAGCCACCTTCAAAGGCCACACCCAAGGGAGTCGCCACTGTTTACTTGGCCCCTTGCTGGCCGAAGACGTCCCAGATGCTGACTCGGATGCTGACTCGGATGCCGTCCTGGTCAACAGCCTCTCTTGAGTTTTCTCCCATGTTTCTGGTTGCTATATCTTGGTCTCCTCCTGGACCTGTGCCTCCCTCAGGGCTCCTGCAGCTTGTCCATACTCTCTTCCAAGCAAACCCACTATGGTTTAGATGTGAGGTGTCCCAAAAGCTCATGTGAGAGAAAATGCAAGAAGCTCAGGGTGAAATGATCAGGTTGCGAGAGTCGTCACCTAGTCAGTGCATAATCCCCGAATAGGGATTAACTGGGTGGTGGCCGAGGGCAGGTTGCGGCTGGAGGAGGCGGTCACTGCGGACCTGCCTCTGGATTGTTCTGCCCCTGGTGAGGGGCCGGTCTCTCTGCTTCCTGATCATCACGTCCTGAGCTGTGGTCCCCTTCCACGCCCTTCCGCCACCACGGTCTGCCTCACATCTGTGACACATCTGTGGACTGAGACCTCTGGAATTATTGTGACCCAAATAAGCTGCTCCTCCTCTGGTTGTTCTCGGCAGGCCTCTCAGTCACAGTGGTGAGAACACCGACTAGAACCCAGCCCTCCAAGGCGACCCACATGCTGGCTCTCACCTACAGCTGTCACCTCTTCCTTGCTCCCGAGCTAGAGCATCACCGCCACAGTCCACTTCCATCCCCGTCCTGCAGACACCCCGCTGTCACCGTCTCGCCTCACAGACATACTCTGTTCCTGACCTCAGCCAGTGGCCCTGGCCTTCCTATCACTTACGCAGGATCCTGGCAACCAAGCTCAGGTTTCCTGTCGCTCCCCTAGCTCACCACGTGCTCTCAAGCTCCCTCAAATCCAACTCTTCCTTCTCAAACCCTCGTCCTTTCCGCCATCATGACATGGTACAGCAGCTACTGCCCGTGCTTTCACCTTCCGCCCACTGCAGACGGCTCCCCACCTGCACCCAGGAAATGTGACGAATGTGCTCATGTCACCCCAGGACTCAGAACCACCCATGGCTGCTGTCTGCCATTTGGATGGAGTTGTTCCTCGTCCTGATGAAAACCATTTCCCACTGGTCCCACCAGTGCTCGGGCTCCCCCGCCTGGCCCAACACCCGGGCCCCGCTACAGTTCTCCTTCTCCGGCCTCAGCTAGAGTCCTCCCTCCCAGGACATCCTCCACGACCACCCTCTGCCAGGTGACTCCTGGCAGCCAGGCTGCCCTGTGCCTGCTTCCCCTGCGGGCAGGTAGGTGGCAGGTGCGGTCACGCCAGCTCCTCAGGGCTCTGCCTTGACGTGACTCAGAAGGGCTCCACTAAGCAGGGGAGCCCTCCAAGGGGTCTGGGCGCGAGGGAGGTAGGCTGTCTGGGCAGGACAGGGTGCACTAGCAAGTGACACAGGGCTCTGGTCTGACCACGGCAGCGTTAGCAGGCATAAGGAAGCCCACCGGTGCCGGGTGGCAGCCCACACCAGGATGGCTGGGAGATCCGCTGGGAAGGCTCAGGGCCGCACTGGGGGACCTGAACTTCTGAGAAGGCCGCAGGCTGTGGTTTGTGCTGGGCATAAGGTGGGGACAGGTCCATTGCCACACAAGAATTCCTGAGAGGCAAGTGACAGGCACAGTCCCAACTCCAGCTAAGTCGGTGCTGAAGTGCATCGTCACCACACCCTCCTCACTGGCTCCTCCTGCACCGAATCCCCTTCTCTTTCGCCCTGTGCCCTGTGGAAGGGCCACTGCTGAGTGCTACAGTGGACAGTCAACACTGCCCCCAGGGGTGCTCGCCTGCACTGTACAGGAGACTCATTTGGTTGTGGGGCCCACTACACTGCTCCAGGCCACTGTGAATTGTCTCAGGGACACAGACCAATGACAATGGTCCATGTGTAGAGCTTGGCACATGGCTATCCTGCCTACCTCCCAGACTGTCCTAGTCTGGATCTAAAGGGGATGTCCACACCGGGTGGGGGTGGGGTGTTTCTGGGCCTATACTCAAAGGTTTCTGTGAAGACGACAAATATGGAAGATTCAAGGGGAGCAGAGTGACCCGGAGTCCAAGCCCCTGGCCGCTGAGGCCCAGTCAAGACCGAGCGCGGCAGGGACGAGGCTGTTCCGCCCCTATGACCAGGGCTGTGGAGGGTCAGCCTCACTCTGCTCCAGTTGATATCTAAGGAAGAAAGAAGAAGATCACATGATCCACCAAGAGGTGGCAGAACCAGGCACCCCGGGAGGAGCAAGAGGACACAGATGGACGTGAGCAGTTTAAACTCGGTGGTCAGCGGCTGGGTGTGGCGTGGTGGAAGAGCGCCTGTCCAGCACTGCAGAAACAGCCAGTGGTCAAGGACAACCTTTTGGAGAGGCGACATGGGGCCAAGGCTCTGAGGACTTGGGACAATGGATGACTCTGCCTGTGGGCTTAGCAAGGACCCGAGAGGCTGGTGGGGCTCCCCCTGCAAGTTTGGCTGGGTCACCTGGGAGGGAAGGGCACCCATAATGTTCAGATAGACATGGTGGCAGGATCCGCGTGGAGCAGCGCTGGCCAGGACTTGATGAGTAAGAGGACTGACAGTGCAGAAAGGCTGGGCTGCCCTGCAGGGTTTGTCCTTGAATGGCTAGCTGCTGGTGAGGGCCATGTGGGGGCCCCAAGGTCTGGGATTCTATGGGCCCCCAAGGGCAGGCTTTCTGGGCCTGTTCCTGGCAGGTGTCTGGCAACAGGTGCCCCAAACAGACTTCTACCATAGCTGGACTGCACCATGTGCAACAGGCATCTTTATGGCAGGACTTCCCAGAAGCAGGGATTCACTGGATCACAGACTCCCTTTACAGGTGGTTACCCCCAAAGCTAAGGAAGTCTAGGGTCCACCCTGGAAACTGGGCTTTGGGATGTACCAACAGGGCAGACAGCTGGGGCTCCTGGTGTCCAGAAGAACCACAGGAGGAGGCAGGGTTTTCACAGCTTCAAATCCCATGCTGCACTGAAGTCCCCCGCCTCGTCCCTACGCAGAGGCAGCATAGCTGAAGTGATGGGCCAGCCAGACTCACTGGGAGAAGCACGTGCTGTCCCTGGAGTGCTGTATCTCCTGAGGCACTCCATGCCCACAACTGCCCTCAGCTTTGCAGAACCCGGGGTGTTCCTGACCTGGGTCCAGCTGTGATGCGATGGACATCGTCCAAGCTAGTTTCTTGCCATTTCCATCAGCTTCCCCCTGAGCAGCCCAGCAGGCAGCAGGGCACCCAGCCCTCCTGAACCGTGCCCACTGCGCTGAGGGGTGCTCATGGTTGCGATGGTGAATGTCCGCCTGGGCACACGTTTCCCAGCCCTGCACCCAAACTGGATGATTTTACTTCACAAGATCCTGGCCAGGGCTGTCTACGTGTGTCCTTGATCTCAGACTCTCCAGGCTTTAAGACCTTTGAGGAAACACAGGCGGCCCCGAGCGTGGATTGAAGGATAGGTCATGATTCGCCAGTTCTGTAACCTTGCGTGAATTATTCAAGCCCTGGACTCTTCGTTTCCCCCACTGTACAGGTGCCCACAGTGGCACCAACTCTAAGAGTCGTGAGAATTAAAGATGGCACCTGCTTGGTGAACAGTGGCCTGGGGCCTCCCAGCTGCCCAGCTCTGCGGCTCCCAGGCTGCTCCTCCACCCAGGTGGTCTGCCGGTTCCACCCACACTGGTCCCGCAGCCTGGCAGGCACTCCCCTCCCCACCCACCCTCAGTGCCCCCACACCCCACTCCTGACCTCCAATCTGTCACAGGCCATGGTCCCCACAGGCCACGGTCCCCACAGGCCACGGACTAGTTTCTTTTAACAGAATCCTTCAATGTATAGTGGAAACAAGGACAGAACTTCCCCAATGGACGGTCTGAAGCGTCTCAGGTCTGTGCTTCTAAGAAAGGTCTACTTTAAAAGTTCTTGATAAAAACACACTTCAAATCACTGCTCCTGTCTTCTACCTCCGTCCACCACCACACGTTTTGAAAGTAGGATTTTAAGATTCAAACAAAAAAAGATACTTTAAAGAAGTGTCTCAAGGAGCGTGAAAACAGCAGCCTGGTCCCCCACCGTGAGAAGTGACTCGCTGTGTCCCGTCCCAGGCCTGAGACGAGGGGCCTTGCAGGGGCAGCCCAGCCCTTCCCTGTGGCGACCACCCCGTCCTCCCAGTCAGCCTCCTTGCCCTGGCTCTCTACCCTACTCCACGTGAAGTGGGACCCTCAGGTAGACAGGCCCGTCTCCCCCGCTGGCTTGGGGTCCACCTGTCCTGCTCTGCAGCCCCGAGGACTGAAGAACAGAGACGGCAACCCTGCCCCTGGTGCCGCACCCCACTGGCTCTGACACGGTCCAGCTGAGAGGCTGCTCTTTCCCTAAACGAGGCCAGGGTGACCCTCTGCTTGGCAGTGACCATGCTGCATGGTCCCTCCAGACTCCTCCACCTGCACAAACCCGACGTGTCCCACTGAAACACTGACCCTGTGGCAGGTTGGCTGGCCCCAAGTAGCCTGAGGCCAAGTGCCCAGCTGGCCCTTCTCGATGGCTCACGTCTCAGTCCCTGGGCTTGGCTCCGGACACTCAGCACCAGCCCCATCACCATGCCTGCCAGGCAGCGCTGGCCTGGCCCCAGGACCTCTGACCTGGTTTAAACTTTGACCTGAGTCTCCCCTCTTTGAAACGCTATTTAACAAAAACAAAACAAAACAAAAACAAAGACATTAACGCAATTAGAAAAAAAATACCCAATATAAACTTCTCAGGGCTGGGACTAAAAGAGTGAAAAGCCAATCCCCAGCCTCCAGGAGGTGAGCCACAAAATGCCCCCGTCAAAGGGAAGGTCGCATTTTGGACAATAGAAAGCACGAAATACAACTGAGTCATGAAGCAGTCACTACAAGTTCTACGCGTTCAATCAAATGCTGCAGTTTGTAACGTATTTAAAATAAAAAGAATCATGATGTCAAAACCCAGAACATATACTTTTGAAATTAAAAAAAAAAAAAGTCCAGAATCTCTGGGCAGAAATGGACTCTATTTTTATGGAAAAAACCAAACAATTGGTCACTAATGTAGCAGAGGCTGCTTCCCAGATGAGATGGGATGTGGGTCTGGGCTGAGTCCTTCGCAGTCCTAAGCAGGGCTCACTGACTGCTCCTGGGAATGGTGCACGTCCATCAGCGAGACTGCTAAGGTAAGGTCTGAACAGAACAGTGGACCTCGGTACCCGTCACCGCCCTTCCCAACAGGGACGACAGCCTGACCCTGCAGCTGGGCCCCGGGTCCATCCCGCTCCCCTGGCGCACTCACTCTGCGTGTCGCAGTCTACACAGTGGGAGTTCCCGCGGATGTTCCGGATGGACTGCAGGGCCATGGCCTCACTCTGGCTGGTCAGTCGGGACTGGGCGTGGAGGAAGACAGACAAAAGCAAAATATGAGAAGCCCGGGGAGACAGACACCTCCTAACACCATCAGCTCAACCATGTGCAATACAGGGGAGGGAGATCCTCAGTTTCCTCTCTTGATGGGATCCACCTGTTGAGACGGACTCTGCCAAAACCAGCCAAGAGGAAAGTCCAGTGGTGTGTGTGTGACCACGAGGCCAGGGGTCCCCGGGAAGGTGGGTGCTAACGTACTTCGGCTGACACTGCACTTCTTGGCATGAAGACCGAAGAAGCAGAGGAAGCCGCCTGCGGGCTTCGTCGGCAGGGTAGACCTAACTCATGCTCACTGCTCAGAAAACCCGTCCGCACCATGTCATGGCTGGAGACCCCGTTTCCATCTGAGGAAACCAAACTGGGACAAAGCGTGACGGTGGGGCGCTTCTTCTTAAAGTACATGAAGACGTGTGAGTCGTGGCGGGACAACGCAGTCGAGCTCTGATATTTTGATACCATGCGTTCTCGTCTTCCACTTATCAAGGAATCCCTTGTCAGGTTGCCCCAGATGCTTGGGTGGCCTCCAGCTCTGCTCTACCTGAACAGAGCCGAAAGGAGCACTCTTGACGCCGACTCTACGCACACATTCACCATCACCTAGTGGACAGGAATGGCTGGTTCTACAGGTGCTAGGGAAAGGATGCCTGCAGCGGTTACAGCCTGTTTATTAAATATACATTTAATATCATGTTTAAAACAAAAATTGATCAATTTCAAGGGACACTTGGGATAAATCTTATTTTTGTGTAAGAGTTCTTTATATTGAGGAGTGGATGAAGTCATCTCTTGACATGTTGTTTGATGTAGAATAGTTTATTGCTTATTGTGTAACATTAAGTTATAATTTATTAACTTTGTCTAATTAGTATCTTGTATTATTGGGTTTTGATTCCCCTCGGCTAGATACCCAAGTATTGAAAGCATGTTTCAATTCACGTCTGCATCCAAGTGCAGGAGTGTGCTGCATGTGCACACAAAGCTCACCACAAATCCCTTCCAGAATTTTCTTTAAATGCACTTGACTTTGTAGGTTGGTGGGCATGTCCTCAGTTTCTATTTGGGCACAGTTAGAAAAATAAAATGTACTCTGAGGCTCTAAAATGTCCCAGCAAGGGGGTTTTAAACAGTCGAGGATTAAAACAGGGAAATGGAAGCAGCTCTGGATGGGAGCATAATTTTAGTGTAAGGAATGTCACTGAACATGGCCTAAAAAATGCACATTAAAACACGTTTTCTTTGGCTATACAACTGTAAACAAAAAAAAATAAGTCGCCTCTAATTATTGATTAAAACACGCACCAGGCTTTAGCAACAGTTTAGAAAATCTCCCTCCCGCCCAGGTCTGCAGGTGCCTTCCGTGTCCACCTCTAACAAGGCCACCTCCCCACCTGGCGTGGGTTTGGACTTCGGGCATTCGTGGAAACAGAATGGTATGTTTCTTTTTCTGATTTATTCTTCCCCAGACAAAGTGTGGATGCATAAGACCTAAGAGCCCAGGAGACTCCAACACCCGCCATGTCCATTCAGCGTGTCCACCTGATAGAACAAAGATTCAGTGTTGGACATCCTGCCACAGGGACAGGGCCAAGCCAGGACACCAAGGCATGACACGCGGTAAAGATGGACAGAGTGTTTTTATCTTTTCACTTATTTAGTCTTTTGCTCACAAAGAATACCTGGGTCCTTGTCATCCACACGTCACCTGATGCTTTGTCACCTGGGCCCGCACTCTGGGCCTTTGCTGCTCTTTAATGATCAGAGGCCTTGATTTCGGGGGACAGCCTGCTGAGGGCTTACCTTATTCTTGCTGCTCTCGCAGGACTGTAGGCTGGCTAGGATCTGGCTCTCGATGGCTTGGACCCACGCATCTCGTTCTTCATATGTGGTGGCTTCAAAGTGCCAGGTCTGGCCAGTGAGGGACACAATGATAAACTCAAAGTTTTCTTCTTGTTCTGAAACACAGAGTGGTGGGGATGAAGAGTTTACTTTCATGAGACAGCAGCCCCTCTGCCAGTGCTCTGTCACAAAAGTGCCTCTGGGTTCAATGGCACCTGCATGGGGCTGGCAGCACACACAGGCCTGGACAAGCACGGCAGCAGGGATCTGAATCCACACACCTCGGCATGCTCGAGACCGCTTCCTAAAGCCAGCAGGCTTAGCTAGGTTTCAATCGATGCTCGGGGAAAGGGAAAAATGAGAACCAGCGTGTGATGTCAGTGTCTCTGTGTCGGGCACAGACCAAGCAACTTAGGAGAATAAGTTTGTGACTTACTGCTGACCATCGTATCTGTGGGAGGAAGATTAAGTTATCGAGGCTCATCTCAGGACTGGGTTTTAGTTACTGCACAGCGCCTGCGCGCAGACGCAGCCACACCGCAGCCCTCAGGACGCCAGAGACTTCTGTCCTTCCACGGCAAAGGACCTGTCAGGGTGGAAGAAGCTTTAGTTCCTGCTATCCTCAGACCTGAGAGCAGAATTCCAGGTGACTGGAAGGGTCGAGTTGAGGCTTGCAGTCTGTTGAGGGGCATGTTTCTGGGATAGGAAGAGAGCAGTCTGAGACCACATGTTGCAACACCATCTACCCCATTTTGGTCTTTGGACCAATCCCTCCACTCCCTAGGAGCTTGTCCCTCACCTGTGCAGTGGGCAAGGGAACCACTACAGAGCAGAGTGTCTCTCCTGGTTTAGCCAGGTGCACTGACCTCCCTCCCAGGGCCTGGGCCCAGAAACCTTGGCCCTAAATTCCCAGTACCAGCCCAGGAGGTACCACTCTGGAGGAGCAGGACCAGGGACAAACCACCAGCAAGAAATGTGAAGCTGGCTCTTTAGGGGCGAGGTCCTCCTGGGTGAGCGGTCTGCAAGCTCTGGCCTGTGAACGAGCTACATGACTGCCCTATAGCCACGGGAAGAGCCCACCTTCCAGGTGGTATCCAGGCACCTTCTCTGCCATCTGCACATGGCCACTCAGTGGCTCCTGTCTAGGGCACAGAGCTCCCACCTGCTGGGTTCCTGGCTCCTCTAACCCGGCTTCCGAGGCCCTCCTGCCAGCCTTGGCCTCAGCGGCACTCAAGGCCCTTCCGTGCCACACGCCCAGTAGCACTGGCCATGAGGACACTTATCCCAACTCCTGCCTCCTGTCTCCAAGGCCACAGCAACTGTCTCCAGCCACCTTCCCTCATTCCTTTTAGTCTCAGGAGAAATGCAGTTCCCCTGTGGTGGCTGAGAGACCCCTCCTCCCAATCCCACTGATGCTGGCAAGCCCCACTTCTGTGGGGCTCAGGCAATGTCCAGGAAGGGGAAGTCCATGTCCTCTCAACGCACTGTCCGACAATACTGTGTAACGGCCAAGTACACGGAGAAAATCATGCCACGTTCCTATGACATCCTTACATAGTCTGTAAAGAATCGTGTCGTGCTTTGTGTAAAAAAGCCTCATGGCTCTTGCAGAATTTAACTGCCCATTGGGCTGGACCCAAACCTGTGGGTCTTGCACCCAACAGCACCTGGAGGGTGGGGCTGTGGGCACGCCCATTTGCAAACCCTTTGGTGTCTAGAGAGTGCCCACCCTCAGGGAGTGAAAGTGACCTTGGTCAGGAGGGCCAAGCCTCCCCCGGCCTCTCCAAGGCCCGTGACTCCCCTAAAGGTGAGGAGGCGCTGCAGAGGCCTGATCTCGGGCCACACTGGTGCCCAGGGAGGCCAGGTTGTACACAAAGCCCTGGGCTCTGGCTGGCTGCCGTCATCCCCGCTGCTGAAGCTGACTCCAGAGAGGGGACGGAGCTCGGCAGGAAACACGGGAGCCTCTCAGGCTCCTGACTATGGACAGCCAGAGACCAGTGCTCTGAGAGTAAGAGACCCAGCGGGAGCGCTAGTGCCATCCACTGCCCTTAAACTTGGAGAACAAGCGACCCCTGTGTTCATGCAGAAGCAGAACCTCCACCTGCCTTAGAAAGGGAAGGGGGGAGGTGGGGCAGGGAGATCTGCAGCCCCTCCCCCACCCCAGGAAGGCCCTGGACACTGGGGGACTTGTTGGATTTTCATTAAAAAAAATCACTGACTTTCAAACAGGCTTCTCCCTGGCTGACCTGCAATTACACCTGGCAATTACAGGCTGAGCCAATGCATCTGTGGATCTTAAAAGGTCCAGCCTCCTGATCCATGGGCTTTTATGTCCTAATACTATGAATTATAACCTTTCTGCACAGATTCTTATAAGACAGTACCCCAATTCATGTATTTTATGTCAACTTACAGGAAACTGACAGGGCAGGAAAGAATTACAGCACATGCAGATTGACCGTAAGCAAACTTGGTAACTTATGGGTAGAACTGAAGAGATCTACTAGCAGGCTCGCACTCGTAAAATTCAAATGCACACATAAAAGCCCCCTCTGACCAGGATTTATTGGATCATCTGGTGAAAACAATCACAATCATGAGCTTCCTAGTTAGGACTCCTGCTCACTGGTCTTCCAGACAGCTTTCACATTCGGACTTCAGCTAGAATTGGGAGCTCCATTCACTGGAGCTAAAGGCAGAGAGCTACTTGGCGTGGGGGACAGAGCTGCTCTGCGAATGCCCCTGTGTGGTAGGGGCACAGGCACAGGCCTATACACAGATAAAGGACACAAAGTGACAAAACCCACGGTGGAGATCTGGGTACGGTGCCACAGAAGCATCTCCATTTTGGGCCTCGTTCTGAAGAGCAGTTACTTCCAACGCTCTCAGTATTCCACGCAAAGACGAAACTTCCACACGAAGTCACGAAGGTACAGTTTGGCTTGGCTCTATTCATCAGGCATACACAATCTACTTAAGGGAACCAAGGCCACTGGACCTCAGCCTGTTCCCTGCAAACCCCACAGGTGCTCCCTGTGGCCCGATTCTGGTGTCCGACTTACATCTCCCACGTCAGTGCACACCGGTGCCTCTCCCTCCGGTGCCTCTCCCTCCGGTGCCCAGTCCTTTCCTCTGCTCTGCCTCTCTGCCTCCTTTACCTGGCCCTGGGACATTCTTAGGGAATGAGACTGAGCAAAGATTTCCTCACTTGACCCCTGACTTGACCGCCCTTCCTGTGGCTGTCCTGACATGTGCCTAGGACACCCAGGACACAGGAGTCCTTCACGCTCTTGCTCCACCCTCGGCAGATGCCTCCACACCCCTGGGAGAACCACAGCAGCCTGGCGCCCAGCACTCGGCCACCCTCCTCGGGAAGCCTCGCTGCACAGCCAGTACATGGCAGCGCTGGGTCTCCCTGTCGGTCTCTCTGCAGTGTGTGGCCTTGCTGGCGGTGACCACCAGGGCGACTCTCCTGAGTGTTCACCTGGATGAGGAAGGCCCTGCCTGGAGGAACGGGAGGCAGGCGAATTGGGCTGGGGTCAGCCACTCACTGGAGGATTCTGTGGAAGGATGAAGGAGGCAGAGGCCCCCGTAGTGGGCTGCTACCTGTCTTGCCTGGACCGATATTTTAATCCACACTGTGGCTGAAGACACAAAGCCATTTTGTCCAAATGTGAAAGATAGGAGATTGAGAAGGACAGTAAAGGCCCAAGTGAATTAACCTACCACATGAGGCTGCTGGCACAAGCCAGCAGGGGTGTGCTGCCCACCAAGAGGGGCCCAGTCCTGCCCTCCAGCCTGTGGAGGCCGGTGAGAACCACGGGACCCGGGCTTTCCAGGAAAGGTCCACTCTGAAAGGGCAGCCCAGGAGAAGGCTCAGACGATCCCGCAGAGCACAACCAAGCTTCATCCCAGTTAGAAACCCATTCTGCAGGCCCCAAGAGTCAACTCATCGGAGACCAGAGGATAACTAGACCTGGAACAGCACAGGCCATTGAAAAGATGAGGAACCGATGGGGACAGCAGCCACCACCCATGGCACCAACACCTTCGGGGTAGAGGGTGTCGCAACAGTGAGTTGGGTGGTCACTGCAGTCACTGTGTAATCATGATTGGTCTGTGGTATAGATGACGCATGCACAAAGGCCCTGTGGCCCTGTCTGCCCACCAACCTTTCCAGCATACGTGTAGGAAAATACGATGGATTATTCTGTTTGTTCTAACTGAACATCTCAGCCCAGCCCTGGAGACAGAAGATGTCTGGTTTGTCCATAGATGGACTAACAACAGGTCCCAAAGAGGCCACAGTGCCCCTGACTCATAGTGCTGTGTGGCTAAGGCTCCAGGCTGAGTTGTGGTGTGGACCACTGGGCTCCCTGGAGAGGAGTCCAGTCCACCTGGTGGGAGCCCGGGGCAGGCAGATGGAAGCCTATGCCCAGACTGTGCAGGGCGTGACCCTGCACCTGAGATCTTCAACAGGAGCCAGCTGGGCACCTCGCTTCCCAAGAGGGACTGAACCCTGGGTGCAGAGCCCCACGAGGCCCCTGGCATCCCTGCGTGGAAGCCCCTAGACTGAGGTCTCGTGGTTAAGGGAGGCTGAGGAGTGACTGCCCACGGTCGGAGTTGAGTCGACGTATACTGGCCCTGTGATCTTCTCTGCCTACCAAGATAAAACACCAGAACACGGATCAGAGAGCCACTGCTGGTTCAGGCCGTGAGTCGCACATAGCTTCCCTGGAGGGGTGAGCTGCTTCCTTGAGGTGAATCTGCAGCAGGGAATACCAACACAAAGGAATGGGCTGCACTCTGCAGGCACTGCCTTGGCTGAGTACCTTCCCATCTTAAAGTGGTAAGCAGATCCTCTCTCCATCTTTGGACCTTTCCTGGTGTGCCCAGTGGGGACCAGAGGGTCTCCCAGTGGCTTTATGGAATCTTCTCTCCCTCCTGACACGGGAGGAGCAAGATGCTTGGTTCTCTAATAGTAGTTCCCCCAGAAACCTCTAAGCAGCCTGATGGCGTCAGGCTGGAGAATGCTTTTGGAAGCACTACCCAAGGCCATTCTGGTTCCTGTGACACAGTATGCAAACTTAATGGTCACATGCTGGAGACTGACCTGCTGCTACCTTTGTGGGTGACCAGCTGCCTGGCCACTGGTCACCAGGGGCAGGATGGACGGTCCTCCCTATGCTGGCCAATCAGAGTGCATGATGCACTGGCCACTCTGCCCAGCTCTGGGGGGTGCTGATGCACGTGTCCTCCGCTTTCCTGGCAGGGTCAGGGCCACTTGGTTCTCAGGTGCAGTGCCTTTGCCTCTTGCATGGGGCCCGACCTGTGGACAGGTAGAAAGCTGGTGGCAGCACAGTGAGCAGAGGTGGGAAGTGCTGGGAGCCCAGTGTCTGCTGGGTCTGGACACAGGTTCCTCTTGCCACCGGTGCCACAGTTCCCGGAGCCCAAATATCCGCCCTTTGTGACCCACACCCTTTTAAATGGGTTTCTGTCCTGCTGAACGTCAGTCTTGACTTTGCCAACGGAGATGGGCCGAGGATTGGGTACCTCCCAGGTGACCTCCTGCTGGTCTCCCCAGTCTGCCCCTTGACATCTCCAGGCTCCATCGCACGCCCCAGTTCTTGGACCCAAACGTTTCTCCTTCTTCCGCGTGCACAGAACACCATCATTAACGCTCAGCAAATCTCAGTGGCCCACAGAGCATTACCCACCTCGCCAATGGCCTGGGAGAAATGCAGCACTTTACAGAGTGATGTGGTGGTGACATCTGAGTTATCAGATGAGAAAAAAATGGCAGCAATAGGAACTGGCAGCACGAGGCCAACCATTGGTATCGACGGAGCCCAGCACCTCCCGCACCACCGCCCTCGCAGACCACGAGGACCGAGGCTCCAACAGCGGGAACCTGCGGCTTCCGTCCAGTTCACTCCCTGGAATGAGAACTAGGTCCTGGGAGTTCCCCACGGCAGTGGCCTCACAAGCGGAAAGAGGCAAAGTTAGTCCCGGACCACGGAAGACCAGATGCCACCAACGCCCCAGCGCCAGCGGGCGGTGGGCCTCCTCATAGCGCGACATTCCGGAGCTTGGCTGTTTAATAAAGCCTTGTGATTGGGCTCCCGGGGACTTAAACCGTTTCCCGTGTTTAACGGTTGTCTGTGGAAAGGTCCACTATAATAGTATTTTAGCACCATGAACCTGTCGAAACCAACCTGCCCAATTATTCCCAACGACATTAATAACACCGGATATTACACTAATTGCGTCCAGTTTCTATGCAGACGAGGCCCCGGGGGGCTAGTTTTGCCTCCTCGGGGACAGGCGGCTCAGCCGTCAGGCCGACTTCACAAGGAATCCCTCCTCATTACACAAGTCCCGGCTGTCAAACTTTTTTTTCCTTAAAGGTTAATGGGCCAATCAGTCATCAATTATTTTTGTGGAATCCTAGCAGACAAAGGGTTAAAGGGCTAGAGCAGCTGAAAACAGTGTCCAGGCCGGGGCTGATTCTCACAGGGACACCTGACAAGGAGGAATCTGGGGGAGACGGACGGCTGCCTGTTTAGGTCTCGGGGTGGGGATCCAGGGGCCAGGACGACTGCAGGGTCCTTTCCTCATGGCCAAGGTGACCCAGATCCTCGCCCCAAACTCTAACACAAGCATCTCTAGATCCCCGAGGGCACAGGCCCGAGGAGCAGGGGGCGGAGGACCCCTCTCTTCTGCTCTGGAAAGGCTCCACGGGGGCACAGGGGTCTCGCTCAGGTCTTCACCGGCTGGACGCGAGTCTGAGTCCTGAGACAGAGGTGACTCCCAGGTCCCCGCAGCCTGGAACCCGGACACACCCCGTGCTCCCAGGGTGGACGGGCTTCTCGACTCAGTTAATGACAAGCACACCACAAAGCGAGACGTGTTACTGAAACTGCACACAGAGAATGCGCCGCTGTGCCCGGGCAGGAGACGGTCAGCACACAAGGCCAAGGTGGGTCCTGGATTCGCCAACCCAGAGGCCTCCGACAGCAGCCCTGGAAAGTGACTGGACTAAACAGCCATGGCCACAAGGGAGAAGAGCACCCTGTCCACCTCCGCTGTCGTGAAAGAGGCAGGCTCTTTGTCCCAGCACGCACATCAGCCCCCAGGTAATCGCGAGTGCTGACCACCTTTGGCTGTGACCCTATTAACAGTGTTAGCAGCGGGTCCCCAGCCTCTCCCGGACAGGGGCATCCACGGGGTGGGGGTCCCCTCTCCTTCTCGGTGGTCTGCTGACTAGCGCCCAGGTGAGGCCACCTGGTCTTTCTGACCCCAGTCTTATCTGTCAGGGAGGCACCAGCTGGCCAGGGATGACACCGACATGCTGCCCTCCTCTACATTCTGTAAGCAAGGACCTCCTGCCTGAAGTGCAGCCTCAGAATCCCCGAAACCCTCCTCTAGGTGGCCACCACCCTGGCTCCAAGTTGGCAATGGTGTTCCTGGAGATCTGGGCTGTATCTGGGTCTCCTGCTGCCCACGCCCTGGGAGAGTCCGTGAGGCAATGCCACACAGAGCTCTGGGCTTTTGTGCCGATTTTTCGGAGTCATACAGTTTGTAAAATACTTCAATATTTCTGCTTTAAAAGCACACATTGAATAGGCATATGGTCTAGATATTCTACTCTGTTACAATGAAAACCACATTTAAGATGTCGGTCCAGACCCACCATAATAAAAGAGCCAATTTTTATTTTAAAATTTCCTCATTTTTGTAGGAAAATATGTGAGAGAAAGCCCGATGGATATGGTCCGGGGCTGTGCGGAACCAAGACCTCTGTAGGTGGGGGAGACATACAAAAACACGCCCCCTCCTGCTTGAGAAGTCATCCACCTTAAACAAAGAGAACCCTGGCCACCACGAGCACGTGCAGCTCCTGGTTCTCAGGTACATCTCTCTGGAGCCTTGAATTTGGCCAATGTTGTTTAGCCAAGAGTCTGACAGGTGCTGTGCTGGGCTTATCGTGGGACAAGAGCATAATTGATCATGATGAAGCAAGTCCCCCCAGGAAAGCCACAGAGTTGGGATGTTTCCTGCTGAATCTCAGCACAGGGAGGTACTCCCAACAACACCAAGGAGATACTGTCTTCAATGACACTGTGAAGACCTGGGGAAGCACCTGAGAGCCAGGGGTGGAGAAAGTCAGTTCAGGGAGCTTACAAACTCCCGGGAAACCGGCCAGCCAACCTGATACAACACTGGCAAAATTTGGGGATGCAGAAGACACTGGGCAACAGTCCCTGCCCTTGCCCATGCCCCAGATGCCCTTGTTCATGCCCGAGGTTGGGCTTCCGGTGATGGCGCAGGGCTGTCTCAGGTGGTTTGCCCGCACTCTCCAGAGGCACCCCCAGGGCTTCCAGGTTGCAGGAACAAGTGAGCACCACCCTGATGGGCAGGCACAGGGCAGCGTGCTCTGCCCAGGGCCCAGTCTGGCCATCAGGAGACCTGGCTGTCCAGGGCCACCTGCGGTGCCCCTGTAGGTGCTTTCCCTTCCCAGGTGTGCTTGGTTCCCAGGTGATCCTCAACCTCCTCCTCCTCCCACAAGTCGGGGGTTAGGAAAGCTGTCTTGCTTCTCTCCCTAAAGGGTCGCCCCTAGACTCAGGTTCCATGAAGGCTTCCTGCCTAGACGGATTGCGTCCATGCTGCCTGTCACTCAGGGCTGCTCACTTTGGCTGATTCTGTCTGGACTTACGCACAACATGGGCCTGCAAAATGGTCCCCAGGTGCTGTCTGTGGAGCCCAAGTTATTTTTCTAGGAGGTAAGTGTGCACCACAATTTATAGCCACCACCACCACCACCACCACCACCACCACCACGGTCAGCCCTGCAGGGGGCTGGCTCAGTGGGAAGGGCTGCCCAGGTTTCCAATCTTTCTTCACCTGTTCTTTGAGGCTGGCTTTCTGCCTCGATGTCAGAGGCAGAGAAGGGAACATCAAGCTTACACATCTGGGACCTGATCCTGGCCTGATTCTGAGTTCCTGATCCGAATTTCTATACCAGATGCTTCTCTGGAAGGACTTAAGTCTGCACTTCCAGGCTCTTCCCACACCTTTGGTGACAACATTTCTTGTTGCCTGTCCTTGCTATGTAAACAAGGTCTGAACATTTTCACTTTCTTTCAAGGGCAGAGAATGTGTGGGTCCTGGGTAGGGGTGCTCCCGACACCAGGCAGGGACCAGGAGGGGCCATCCTGACTGAGAGCTTCCCATGGGCACTGACTCCAAACCACCACCCAGCACCCTGGCAGGGAAACTGAGGCACATGGAGCACACATCCATGGCCCCAGGGTTAGAGACTGGGGAGAGGAAAAGACTCAAGACCATCCCGCTCAAGAGCCTGGGGGCATCTTTCGACCACAGTCGCTGTCTGTTAGGAACAACACCAGGTTTGCTGAATTCTTGATGAAGAGTAAAAGCTTGAAGAGCGTGCAGAGGACTTGGGATGAACAGCCTCTTCTGAGCCTGGGAAAGGGTCACAGATGAGACTCGGGTCTGGAGGGTGGACTCCTGCATGGGCCTGGGAAGATGGCTGGGGCCTGCTGCGAGCTGCAGGGAGTTCCTAGAAAGACCCGCGGACACTGTCCTCGCTTTCTGGAGTCCCCTTGGGTCCCATTATGGGGAGGAGCAGAGCCGCCTCTGGGCAGCCTCTTCCTCTGGTGGTGACAGCCGGCTGCTGACCCTCTGGTCTCCTTCACCCGTCTCTCCTCCAGCCCAGGGCTGCTCTCCACTGAGCATAGTTTAGATGCAGGCTGCCGCCAGCCTGGAGCACCAGGGCTGCCCCATGAGCTGGTGTCCCTGGGACCCAGGACTGCCCTCATAGAACAGGGAGGACACCACCTCCCTCCAGGGTGGCTGGCCGATCCTCAACAGGACGCCAGGAATCACTCCATGCCATGTGCTGCAGCCCTGGGTCCCATGGTCACATGGGTCACATGGGAACCGTCAGGTTCCGCAGGCCACGGAGCCTCCTGAACCTGACCCAGACGCAGCTCCCCCTCCACCACCCGAGCCCCTAGGGCTGCGCAGGACCCTCACCTTTCCTCTTCCTGAGGCCGCGGGCCTGGACTGCTGTGACCCTGAGGGCAGCCAGTGGGGGCAGTATGACCCCTCCAGGTGTCCTGGACCCAGCCTGGGAGTGGCACATCCTGGTGGAGTGGATGCCAGGAGAAGCAGGCTGCCCACCAGCCATCGGCAGCTCAGATGTAAGCAGTGTGCGTGTCTGCCACTGGCTGACCCCGACTCTGCTCGGAGCCTTGGGACTGTGACCAGTGCCTGGGAGGGGCAGGGATGGTCAAGAGGTCAGGCCTGCGTAGGCTTGCTCAGGGGTGCGGTGACCTCCTTGGCAGTCCGTGGAGGAAGTGGGCGTGGTCCTCTGTCGCAGGCCTGGGGTGGAGCTGCAGGGAGATGCCCTCCAGCAGGAGCTCGGCTGCTTCTTGCTGGTGGTGCCTACTGAGAACCAAGGTCCTGATTCAGCTAGTGAGGCCTGCGTGCCACAGAGATGTGCCAGCGCCGCGGCTTCCCAGGTCTGTCTCTGGTGCAAGTTCTGAACCATAGAAATGGACCTTTATAGACAGAGCAGGACGATGGGCTGACTTGGGGTCAACAGTAAGCATGGCTGACCCCTGTACAAGTGTCACCCAGAGACACGCCTGCGAGCGCAAATGCACCTTGCTGTCTTGAGGAGATGCAGTGGGCTCCGCACCCCAAGAAATGCCCATTGTTCCAGCACGTCTCCCTCTCACCCACATACTGGAAGTACTTCCCTTCTGCTGAAACAGCTCAGGCACCTGCGTGACTCCGTCTCCTCGCTCCACCTGCTGTGCTGCTGTTCAGCCTGTTTCTGGTTGGGCCTTCCGCCCTGGAGGGCTGCTGCTGACCCAGCCCAGCAGGCCTCCCCCCTCGCCGCCTTCTTCCTCACAGACCGCCCTGTTCCGAGGAGTCTCTCTGGGTTCTTAGAGAGACTTGAGACAGAGCTGAACGTTCTCAAGGCTGGCCGCAGCCACCTCGTAGGCAGGTCTTTCTTCTCCTTGGGCTGGCAGCAGCTACTAACCAGAGCATCATCACTAACCCACCTTCTGTTCCACTCACAGGCTTCTGAGATGCAGAAGGCAGGAATCTTGAGAAAGAGGTAAATTATCAAAAAACCACCAAGATCTAAAACTTGGTAAAATAGGTATGTCTGAGGCAAGTTTCTATCTTGGCTTCAGAGATTAAATGGGCCCTAATGGACAGAGAAAAAAATACCTGGTTTTGCTTGTTTTCCAATCCTGTACATGGGCTTCTACTTCTATGAAAGCTTATGTTTAACTTGTTTCCAGCCACTCCTGACATCCATCCATCACCCCTCCCATGTGATTCTGTGAGTGGGGCCTGAAATGGAGAGACAGAGGGCAAGTCCTGTCTCCAGGGACCCTCCACCATCTGTTTGTAACCCAATACCTACCTGGAGGGTACCGTGGAGATTAAAGGAGATCACGTAGTCCAGGGGCTGAACAAAGTAGGCACTAAATAAAAAGGGATTCAACGATTGTGGGGCTCAAGTTGTGGCCCTGTCTGTCTCTCACAAACCTGTGTCCCCAGGAAAGCCCAACAGTGTGCTCTCCTCCCCTCTTACTCTCACCATGTACAGAGAGCTTAGCTCTGGGGTCAACCTTATTTCAGTGGTGTTTTAGAGGTACTTCAGAGTAAATCCTGAAGTAGGGCACCTACAAAAGGTTCCACTTTGGGATGGGTCCATTTAGTGTCACCCACAAGGCCTCAGAGGGTCAAAACAAAAGTTAGAATGCTCAGGTCACAAATTTCACACAGATGATGTCATGGTGAGCATGCAATGATGTCATACATCCAAAGGCAAGAAATCAGAGGGCATCTGACCATTTATGGAATTAATTATGCGAATTCCATGATCTACTACTAAAGGTTGTGTGGAATGAGACTGTTTGCATACAGATATTAGTCTTAAGAGAAAGCCAAAGTAAATGAAGGATGATTATGCTGCTGAACACTAAACAGAAACTTACTGTGACAGAGAAAAAATGGACGAATAGGAGAGAGGGAAATGGCTGCGCCGTCATTATTTCCCCCCAAGTCCCTGTGACTGCCTGTCAGAGCTACTGACAGCTGGCTTGGGGACCCTGAGTTTGTATAGCTGCCCAGTATGCACAGAGAGGACCTGGCCTCCTCCAACCCTCACTCCCTCCACGGACCCTCCGGGCCCCAGCTTGGCGCAGTGGGCTGTTACCTGAATGGTCAAGGCTGAGGGTCCGCATGCCCGTGCATCCTGACGTCTGCCCTCACAGAAGGGGAGCCCATGTGTGCCTCCTTACTTTCCCCCAATTTTGTATTCAATTACACTTAAAGTCAGACCTTATAAGTTACTAGTTTTTAAGTCTGGAAGTCAGTAAACAACTGGTGGTGACAAACCCGTGGGCATATAGAAGAAAAACGTTTGCTAAGGGCACAGGGAAGAGAAATGGTATGCACCCGAGCAACAGTGACATCAGTCCCTTTTAAAAGGCACAAAAAAGATACAGAGTGTGACTGTTTCCTAAGTTCTGTTTTCTCCCGCTCTACCGTTTTGTCTTTGCTGAATGCTTGGAAAGAAGACATCAACGGGCCAAGCACCACTGGGGCACCTTAGCAGACAATTCCCCCTTGAGCAATGGAAAAAAAAGATGATTAAAAACTGGCTCTTTAACAAGCCATTGTGCAAGTGCAGTTCTGTTTTCCAGATTCTTTTTTTCTTTTCCTGGCGGAGAGCAGAGCTTTCGGCAGCAGGACAGGCGTAATTGTGAAAGGAAGAAAAAGAGGACGGTGATATAAATCAGCAAAGGTTAATGACCAGGATGTGAAGAAGGGACTTGTTTACAGAAATAGCGTGCAGTTTAAAATTTACAAGAGATTTAATGCCACTGCTTGGCAATCGCTAAAATCAACAGCCCAGAAAACAGTGACATTAAGAAAAATATTACAGTTATAATCATCCCCAAATAAGTCAATTAGTGGTAGGGCACGAGCTCGCGATTACTTGACCCATTTGGCTCGCACTTAAGTGAAAAAAAATTCCCCCCTATTACACCAAGCTCGCCGGCCGTGACCTGTTTTGCATCACAGAGAGTCCACGCCAGCTCCCTTGCATGTACTTGGACGGACGGCGTGGTTTCCCCTTGCCTGGCATCAAAATAATCCTGACCCCTGACATTTGTAATCATAAAAAAAAGGCAATTTATAATTGTGTTGTTCAAATGAAGGTGGGGGAAAAATTCAATCTGCTATTATACAAAAGCAATGACGGCTGTCTTCGGTGAAAAAAGCAACGCAAGTCAATTTGTGAACTTTGGCACCAGACGACCTTTAGAAACACAACAATATACTGAATTTACAAGCAATAGCAGCCCATGCAAATGGCCCGGGCCTGCCTGCCTCTGGATTAGAGCTGCAGAGACATTATGGAGACTGCTTCCACAAAACAAATTAAGACTGTTACTTAAATGTCACGGCACACTATTGTATTTGGCTACAGATCATTACACCTGATACTAACACTTTTAAAAACTGTAATAACTTGGGAAATATTACATTGAGTGCCCACATGTATAAAGGAAAAGAAAAAAGAGGAGAAAATAGGTTTCTGAAGTAATTTAAACATCACTACTCTACGACTGAAGGGAAAGGTCAAAATTTAAGTAAGCTGAAAGGAACATGAGTGGTAAAATAAAACACACAAACAAAAAGATGGAAAGACCACAGGAATGACTGTGCAAACACAATAAGGCACATGCTGCTGGGCGGCCGCATCTCCAGTCTGCATGGGAAGGAGGGCGGCCGGGGAGGCGTTACCTTCGGTGTTGGCGCTGCTGCTGCTGTATATATTTCGCAGGCTACCAACACGGTTTAGTTTCCACGCTTTGCGTTTGGCTGCATCCCGAGAGCAGAGAGGGGAGACGGGGGAAAGAGAGAGAAAACAAAAAGGAAAAGAGAACAAATGAAAAGGGGAGAAAAGAAATGTCAAAGTAGCACGTGAGCAGTCACCTCCGAGTGGTCAGTCTCACCAAGCAGGTGACAGTGCCTTCCCTGCCTGGCCCCCCACTCCCCTGTCGACACAGAGGGGCTCGGGAAGGGCAGAGGTGTGCCAGAGTCGTTGGGTTTGCACAAAATCAAAGCAATGCCCAGGCAAAGAAGGGCAAGCATCCCCTCTGCAAACTGACAGGACTCAAAGCAGGGCACAAACTGGCCTTTCCTTGGGGGCTGCCGCCTCCTTTGAGGGAGCTGAGATCCAGCAGCCATAGCTCTTTGATTTACCAAATTATTAGGAGCATCTCAAACCAACAGACGATGATGATGAGCATTTCACATCTTTGTTGCAGATCATAGGTCTTTAAAACTTGAAGCTGTTAAAAAATGGAAGTGGTTTTCCCCAAATGGATTTTAGCTGGGCAGTGACCACAGCAGCAAAACCCTGGTGCAGTTTTGCGGTTGTAGAAGGGCAAGTGCATTCTGTCACTGCTGGGGGTGCAGCAGGCTCTGGAGGGAGCTCCACGCTTTCCCCAGCTCTCACCAAGAGAGAGACACCAGAGGGAGGCTGGGGCAGAAGTGGGATACGGTGCCAGCTGAGCGCGGGCACAGCAGCCTGCCCAGCACGCTGTACATGGACCACTCTGCAGGGACGTGCAGTGCACCCAGCCTACCCCACTCACAGGGCCAACTCAGGGATGGCCACACCGGCAGTTGAGGACTCTTCCCAGCCCTTCAGGAGACACTGCACAAAACTGAAGGGGAGTTCGGTGGATGTTCCTGGAGAGCACGTCCGCGGGGCATGGTGGCTGGAGACAGCCACACCTCAAAGGGCTGGATGGTTGGGCCTGCCATGCAGGCTCACATACTGACAAGTCCAGTGCAGTGACAGTCACGCACACTCCTGAAGAAGACACCACAGGACCATCTGTCCCTCAGCCTGCACAGCCAAGGAAGAGGAACCCAGGCTGTGGAGGTGAGACACGCTCACCTGGGGCACGCAGGCCTTCCCACGGGCTGGGGAACGTGCACACGGCTGGCCTTTCCACTCACAAGGCCCTGGCAGAAGATCAGCTCTCTGACACCATGCATTTCTGACAGGTTAACTAGTCTTGCCTGCTGCAGCGTCAGAGCCAGAATTCTAACCTCACACAGTGCATCATGGGCCCTTGGGGCAGGCGGGCCTGTACCACATTCTGGTGGCCAGAGAATGAGCTGGGAAGATGACCAGGACTCTGTGATGAGTGCTGCTGAAGTGCAGCTCAAGCACTTTTATGCACATGGGATGTCTTTGCAGTGACACTATAGAGCCACGTGAGAAACCTAAACCTTTAAGGAAGCAAATACAATTCTGAAACACTTTGTGTTCAGGATGCAAATTTTGAATTTATCCTAAGAGCAAAACTAGCTGTGACATTAGCTGTCTCTTGATTTAAAATGTCAGTTTATTATAAATGAACACCTAAGAATCACCTTGTAGTTTTAACATCGACAAAAAATTTAAGAAGAAATGCACTCTCTCACCAGTGATGTGACCCTCTTTCCCCCATATGTGGGTCTGCGTGTAATTCCTCACGGGTAATTCCCTTATTTCTACTCTCGGCAAGGTTCTACCTGAGCATCTGTCCCAGGCAATCCCACCCCGGGGTAGGGGTCTTCAGGTTCCCTCCAATATGAATACCATGCATTATCAGTGGGGGACCACAATGGCCAGTTTTCAGACCTTGACTTCAGAACTGTTCAGGGTAGAGCCCAGGTTCTGCAGGTACAATGATGCACTTGTAGAATTCAGTAGGTGCTTAATTTGTCAAAGCTGAAGCTCTGCCATCTAATCCCATATTTTATAAGTTCTAAGAAGAAGTAGCCACTAAGAGGCTGCACTTCTCACAGGAAAACTCACCTCTTTCTAGAACATTTACATATAAATAGGCAGAATCAAGGCGGCACCCTTTGGAAGGGAGGGACTCCCAGCCAGGAGCCTTCCCCTGGCTGCTTTATGCCTTGCATTTTTCAAGCTCTGGTCTCCCATTACTGGAGGGATGTATAAGCAGGAAGTGAACTTGCAGCCTGGTTTTCTATTAACCTATTGATGAAATAATCAATTTTAATGTGTAAAATGTCATGCCTTTTTCTTCCTCTTAAACAAATGGCCATTTTCTGGCTGATACCAAGGTCCTGATACGTGCATCTGTCTCCTGGGGCATTGATTGCTCTAAGCTGCCTTGTTTAGAAGCTTCTCCACGAGAAAACACAATCACATCATCATCGATAACATCTCAGGGTACATCCCATGCTGCCTAGTTCCACTTCCAGGGGCAACCGACCCCCCTATGTCAAAGGGAACCTGGGGCCCTCCAGCCTGGTGCCATGTGCCACTACTGACCATCCCATCGGCAGAGCCACTCTCTGACTTGGCAATAGGTGACAACTATTGAACACCTCATGGGACTGGCTCAAAAGATGAAAATTTCTGGGTGATTTTTATTTTAATTAAAGTTTGAGATCTTTTTTTTTTAACTTTCAGAAACCAATAGTTTTATTTTGTTGTTAATGCCATTTCTCACAAAGCTAGCATTTTGATATCTGAACTCCACCTGTTATTGGACACAAAGGCAGCAGGTCTGAGCTGCCGTTGGCACTCATCCTGCAGCTCTGCTCACTGGACAAGCAAAGTCCTCTTCCATAAATGGGCGTCATTTTGTCTCAAGCAATTATACAACGAGCGTGATGTCTCAGCACTGGCTCACGTGTTTGAAAACATGAATGTAAATCTACGTGGTTGTGAGGACCTGTGACGTATCACTTCAGATCTGGTGCAAACTAATTGCCAGCCTGAGTGCAGACTGCAAGTGTGCGTTCTTCTCGCATCAGCTTGCAAATTAAATGGAATTTTCTGAGCTCTCCTGCTGGCGGGCAGAACCATCCTGGGGAAAGGGAGCCAGCAGCAGGACAACATGCCCACACTGGTGCCGAAAGTGAACTGCATGGTACACACAAGACTGCTACATGAATGTCACCGCAAGAGGTAGCAAGTAAGAAGACAGAAGGGTGAGAATTTAAGATGGGAGAGATGTAAAACTCCTCACCATGCCCCTTGGAGCGTTTTAAAAGGTCCAAAACTCTGAAGAACTCAGGTTGAGCGTGCAGACTCATTACCAAACTCAGAAGACAAAAGGTTGACCTCATGGAAATAAAAGTGGTACCGTTAATTTCCTTAAGAAGAACACAGAGCCCTGCTGCCAATGCCCGCTGAAGGTGTAGATAGACCCAATTTATAAGGTGATCCTTGAATGACAGGGAGAAATAACTGTGGCACTTTCTGGCACCAACACACTGGTGTGGAGCAGTGTCCTGGCTGTTAGCTGGTTTTCTAGTTACTGGGCCACCGGGTTGGCAGGTGGGGTGCATGTCGCCAACCTGAGTCATGCACCTTACCAAGAAAGATCAGTATCAATTAATTCAAAGGACCTTTCTTTAAGGTGTCTGATAGTTACAAAGCATGAAGTCTAGATGACCAAATGAGTGCAGCCTAATACACTCACTCCTCATAATTACTAACAGACAGCCACAAAGAGAGGCAGAGAAAGGAAAAATGTGCAAATCACGCCTCTCGACCAAGGGAGAGTAGCTGGAATCGCTCAGAGGTAACAATGCCCAATTATCACACATCTCCAGAGTTCTGGAAGAGGCAGTTCTTCATACAGGCTCATGCAATCGCAAGGGATTTGAAATTTAATTTTAAAGGGAAACTTCTGTGAATTTGTTTCTCTAAGAATAGTATTTTATTTTACGACAGCATGTGAAAGCTGAGAACAAGTCACAGAGTGGATTTCCCCGTGAGACTCTTCTGACGAGCTCTATAAATGGAATGAAAATATTCCTCTGTCTGGTGCCATGCTCAGATGAGCAGGGGTTTGTTCTAAACTCTTCCTCCATCATTGTACCAGGAAACCACAGGCTTATTAATGTCACCTCTGGTCTCCTGCTGACAGTACTCTTTGTTGATTAGATAAATATCCCTCAGATAGCTGATTAACAAAAGGCGCGGCGTGAGGTTGCGGATCCAGGGCTCAGCCATGTTGGACGTTGAGTTGCGTGAATGGCATCCGGGAGGGCTAAGCGAGGCCGCGAGGCCGCCGTGGCCCTCGGATCAATTACAAGAACTAATGGGATCTCCTTACCTCGGGGAGAGGGGCTGGGTGAAGAGCTGTGCTGCTCACTCCTAACCATCTCCCTCGGAACAGGAGCAAGAGCCCTGCCCACTCTCACGGGGAGTGTCAGCCCGCACCTCCAGGGGAAGCCAAGGGACCACCACCTCACCAGACAGCGGCTCCCTGTCCACATGGGTCCTGCGTCCATGGTCCAGTTTTGGAGGACGCAGTATAAATGCCACTGGAGCAGAGGGGAACACCTCTGCTCCTCGGAGCTCTGCAGGCTGAGCGTGGCACCAGGACCCTTTGTATGAAGCTCATCCCCCAGGAGCCACCGCCAGTGTGAGCGGACGCTGCTGCGGTTTTGTGTCACTTGCAGTTTAGTGTGCCTGGTATCCCGTGATCTTTTGTCCGTGGCGGCTGCATTGTGAGGCTAGAGATCGGGATGGCTTTTGTGCCGGCCACTTGAACGTTCATTTGCTCAACAAGACTGTGTAAATGTTCTGTTCTCTTATAAAAAGGCAGTGGATTTTTTTTTCATAAGATGCAACCCAGAAGATTCTTACGCTATGTGAACTCACTACTTGAGCTGTGAAGGGGCCTGACATCACGGCTGCTTCCTGGAGGCTGCCTTGCAGAGAAGGAGTCATGTTGAAACGTCCCTCAAAAGGGCCTTTGAAAGGATTAAACAAAACCCGAGGCCAAGCAAATACAGAGGACACATGTTCAGGAAGCAAAATAACCTGGCTATTACCAGCGTCTAGTGAGACTGGTTGTCTTCCTAATTTGAAGCCATGGAAAAACACAGGAGATAAAACACCCACTGACCAAAACTCACAGAACAAGTGATCAGCCCTCAGTGACAAAATTTTAATTTGTTTTGTGATAACTCAGAATAGCTTTTTCTTTACAAGCAAATACAATTTCCACACTGGTGGCTTCTCAGAGATCTTATTTGGAAATGGCCAAAGGATCCCACACACTGGGCTAGCGTAGATTCAAATGGAAAATATTAACCCTGGAAAGAAAGGAAAATACAAACTATGCCAAACCTCCAGGTACGCCGGGAGACCAGAAGTTCCAATTAGGCAGAGCGCTGGCCTTCCTTTTGGCCTGGAACTATATTGAGTGGCAGATCAAGGGTTCCATGTCCCTAGAATCCATTTTTCCAGTCTAACACCCAGAGGATAACTTTGAACAGGGATTACAGCAAGAGGCGAGGGTGAGTAGGATATTTCTTTGTGATACATTTATAATGCAGGTTTTCAGGGTGGCACATTCTCGGGTGGGGATTAGAAACAGCAGTAAATGACAGGAATGTCTCTCCCTATTTGGCTGGGTGGCTGTGCATTCTGAGCAGGAAAAGCTCTTTGGAGGATGGCTTGTTAGGAAACTGAAGCGGGGGGGGGGCCTCTCGGCTCCACTCTCTCTGGGTACGACAAGGGGTGAGAACAGGTATGGAGCTGGCCCCGGTGCCGTGAGCAATGCTCGACTTTCATTAGGCGCCGTCATCAGCTGAGCAGTGCTATCTGTTCTCTACCCACTTCACATAAAGGACTGAATATGCGGCATGCAAACCTGAGTGCGTGCATTCGTGTGCGCGCGCATACACACACACACACACACACACACTCTCTCTCTCTCTCTCTCACATGGCAAGCCAACTCCTCACTTGAGAAATAAATAAAGTTCAAATTAGGTTTTCCAAGTTGAATGATGTGAGTGCATCTCTGTGCAGCGTGTGGTCACGCAGCCGAGCAGAAGCAGGGGCTGGGAACAGCCAGAGGTCCCCACACCCTGCCTGAAGACCCCTCAGCCTGCTCCCCCCAGGACCTCCTGCTGCTCTGTGAAGCAGACAGCAGGCAGGGAGGGGAGACAGAAATGGGATAATGGGAAACAGCCCTCGCCCCCCATCTCCTCTAACAGGGGATTCTTCTTTTTCCCCTTAATCTCTTCTAACAGAATATATTACAGGGCGCTTTTTTTAAATGTGAAATCTTTTTCAACAATTCTAGAAAAAAATTGTTTTTTAATAAAACTCTGAATTGTGTTATCATATTTCAAAGGCAAGACCAATTAAGGCAACTAATCAAAGGCATAATTATTTAATGACTGCTGTTCACGCTCTCGTGCAGGGCCATAATTGAGGGGCTGTGATCACTGGACCACCAGCTCAACACGGTCAGCAGCCGGCTTCCTGAAGCATTTGATCTGCCATGTTTGTAGCCGTGCCCGAGACCGCCGTGGCTGAAACCATACACTCCAGCGCTGCTCAGTCAGTCGTGGCCCCTCTCTATGTGGCCCTCTGAGCCCGAGAGGACAGGAAAATGTCCACCAGAAACATATTTACCTTTTCTATTTAAAGATTCCTCCAGAAATTCCTAGTAGTATCCTGATTTGTGGCTTGAGAAATCACAGAAGCCCGAGAGATGTGGCATCTGGTCAATCAAGCGTGAGATCCGAGAGGGGGGTAAGAACACCCTGGACCCGTCCGGTTCTTGCTGCTCGCAGAACGCACGACTGCAGATGTTGGCAGACGGCTTCCTGCTAAACAGCTTGGACCATAACCGCACAACTAGTCAGCACGCTCCTTAGTTACTGTGAACCCTTAAACAGGTCTTTACCATCCAGAAGAGCCTGGCAGAGTACTGCAGTGTTGGGACTCAAAATAATAAACAAGTCCCATTTCATACATCTAACACCAAATACACGGATTTCACTCAGGTTTAGCAAGAACACGTGGAAAGACTACTTGAGTATTAGTGCAGAAGCAAAGTTAAGAACATATTAGCTTATTGTTAAGAAGAAGCAATGGATAATCCATCATTTCCATTTTTCCTTTAAAATTCTTATCCACACACACATATCTATCCTACCATATGCATAACTGTGATATGAACTCATACTACTTTCTAATGTAAGCTACTATGTTATCGTAGTTTTGAAAACTGTCCCTTCATTGTGACATACCACATCATAATTATGGCCACGTTACAACATTTAGTTTCTTCCCATTTTACTCTAGTAAATACAGTACAATCTGTTTTACATAGACACAGGTGGTTACACATTGAGAGATTATGTGTGCCTACAGTAACCCACATTTGTGTGTGCACATGTGCGTGCACACACACACACACACACACACACACACACACACACACACTTCTTTGCTCCGCCTGCTGAGAGTGCCAAGAAGCAACTACACCCCAGTACTGACTAGCACACTCAGACCCAAACCTTGGTTTCTAATACCATTTTCAGATAGAAAGAACCACAGCTCCTTAGAGAAATGGCTGATTTTAGGGTTGAGGCAGGGAAGACACAATATGAGCCCGGAGCACCTTGTAGTGCCAGGAAGGAAGAACATGCAAAGGAAAAGAAAACCCATGTGGATGGGGTGCAGGCCAGCGGAGCTCAGGGACGGCTGAGAGCTGCCAATGGCCACAGCTGTAACGATCTGAGCAAGGAAATCAAGTAGTGCTGGAGCGCAACCTCAGATAGAAGGTGAGTGTCTTTACTGACACACAGAAACAAATGGGTGTTTAATAAGGAAGAGACGAGTGTCCTCTGCAGGAGACTTCTAAGTAGCTGGTGTAGACACTCTGCCCTCAGGGAGGACGGGCATCACTGCCCACTTCTTAAGTGTGACGCACAGTGACGTCCTTCCAGAGCTCAGGATGCGGGGTGGGCAGATACCTGACATCACCGCCACAAGCCAGGGGAGCAAGGCCCTCCTCCGTAGCCACATGTCACACTGACAGCACGCCCCCTTGATGGGGGTGATGGGGTGGAGCATCACCTCCTTGGGGGTCCTCCCAAAGCCTAGAGCCCAGGACTAGCCCTGGAGAGGCTCACAACAAGTTCCAGTGGAGGGCATCCATCACAGTGTTCTCGGGGACCCACGCTCCCCAAGCTGCCAAGCCCTCAGACACAGGAAGACTGAGAAGATGGCCAGCCAAGAGGACCCTCTGGGACGGAGGACCACTAAGAGAGTCCTGGGTTTACACAAATACCTTCCTGCGTAGTAGAAAAAGGGCATTAGAGCAAAACTGAAGAAATCCCAACAAAGTAGGGACGTTTAATGAAACGATGTATCAACACTGGTTTTTAACTCTAAGAAGAACACAGTTAAAAAGAAAATGAGAGATGTGACTTAAAGGAGAAACTGTGTAGGAGAGGGAGAGGGATGGAGAGGGAGAGAGAGGGAGGGAGAGAGGGGGAGAGGGGGAGAGAGAGGGAGAGGGAGAGAAGGGGAGAGGGGGAGAGAGAGGGAGAGAGGGCGAGAGAGAGGGAGGGAGAGAGGGGGAGAGAGAGGGAGAGAGAGGGAGAGAGAGAGGGAGAGAGAGAGGGAGAGAGAGAGGGAGAGAGGGGGAGAGAGAGAGGGAGAGAGAGATGGAGGGAGAGAGGGAGAGAGATTGAGAGGGGGAGAGGGGGAGAGGGAGAGAGAGAGGGAGAGGTGGGGAAGGGTATGGAGAGTGTGTGGACAGTGGGAACTGCTGGTTCTGTTTTCTCAGTTTTAACACAATCAGTGCCTTAATCCACTGATAGGGACTGACTGGGGTGTAGCTGGAGGAGGTGGGTCGCGGGGGACATGCCTTTGGGGTGTCTATTTTGTCCCCGGTAGGCAGAGCACACCCTCTGCTTCCTCCTGTCATGGCCTGAGCTGTTTTTCCTTCCACCCTGATGTTCCGCCTTACCCTAAGCTCAGTGCAGAGCCCCAGGTAAACTTTTCCTCCTCTAAATGGGTTCTGTTGGTCACAGCAGCCATAAGTGACTAACACACAAGCCCACCCAGAGAGAGTGGTGTGATGTCCAACAAAGGAGCCAGAAACACACGGAGAGACAACAGCCTTCTTAACAAACGGTGCTGAGAAAACTGGATGTCCACGCGTAGAATGAAACTGGTCCTTCAGGCACCCTGCACACAAATCAACTCAAAGTGAATCCAAGACCTGGGAATTAGGCCAGAAACGCCGCAGGTCCTAGGAGGAGACACGGCCCATACTCCAACACACTGGCCCAGGCACCAACTTCCTTAACAAGACTCCTAAAGCTCAAGGAATCAATAAGTGGGATGGCCTCAAACTAAAAAGCTTCTGTTCAGCAAAGGAAACAAAAAAGCGTGAATTGAGAGTCCACAGAATGAGAAAATCTGTGCTAGTATTCTTCTGACATGGGATGAATATCCATAAAATATAAAGAACTCAAAAAACTGCCCCCCACCAAAAAAGAAAAAAGTAGATCAACAAATGGGCAAATGATCTAAACAGCTATTTCTCAAAAGAAGAAATGCAAATGCCAACAAATATATGTTCAACATCCTTAGAAATTGGAAAAAAGCCAATAAAACCTACCCTGAGATTTTTATCTCATTCCAGTTAGAATGGCAGCCACCAAGATAGCACTAAAAACAACTGCAGGCAAGGATGTGGGGAAAAGGTACACTGACACACTGTCGACGGGAATGCGGATTAGTACAAGTACTTTGGAAAGCAGTATGGAGAGTCCTCAAAGGACTAGGAACGGAACCACCAAGGGACCCAACCATCCTACTTCTTGGTATTTATCCAAAAGACCTAAAGTCAGCACGCTATGATGACACAGGCACCTCAACGTTACAGCAGCACAATTCCCAATAGCCGAGTTATAGAACCAGCCTGGGTGCCTATCAACAGACGAATGGATAAAGAAAATGTGGTGTAGATGCACGATGGAGTTTTACTCAGCCATAAAAATGAAATGATGTCATTTGCTGGTAAATGGATGGAACTGGAGAACATCATGCTAAGAGAAATCAGCCAGACTCAGAAAGTCAAGGGTTGAATGTTTTCTCTCACATGTGAAAGCACGAGAGAGAGAGAGAGAGAGAGAGAGAGAGAGAGAGAGAGAGAGAGAGAGAGAGACAGAGACAAAGGAATAAAAGAAAGAGGGGCCAGTTCACATGAAAACAGAAGGAAGAGCAACAGAGTCGAGATGGGGGAAGGAGGGAGGGAGGAGGCGGGAAAAGCCCAGGAACAAGACCTCCCACATGACGCTGTGCCCACCTAGAGACCTACCTCAGGGAGCCCTACACATGAGTACTGACTAAGACCACAATAACAGAAGGCAGTCAACAGAGTCGAACAGGAATCCTGCTACTATGCATAATTATGATGTAGGGACAAGGAGAAAGGTGAAAAACCCAACAACCTGAGAGCTCGCTGCGGCACACACAGCACACACCACCTGTCTGCTGAGCCTCTGACCTAAGTGAAAGCCACGCCCACCACACCTGGGGCCGAAGGAGCGGCCATCTAATTCACAGTTGTGAAGACGGACTTCAGAGTGTCTGCTGACCAACGTCCTCTGGAGGCAGAATCTGCCCACACGCAGGCTCCTGGGCACTGCTGTCTCCTGGTGTCACTAGCAGCCACTGACCTTGTGGTTATTTCCCCTTGAACAGATCACAGTGCTTGTCTAACCAAAAAGCACCCCCTTGGAGCACTGTCCCGCTAACTTGCAGCACTAATGATCAGAGATGAGCATCAACCCACTGAGAAGGAGAGGCTGTGTTTATGCTGAATGTAGAGCCCAGCTTTCAACCAGCACGTAGAGTTGCCTTTCCGGTTACAGTGACAGAGTCTCATGAAAGTGAGGACGTGAGACACGCTGAGCTGGCTTCACGAAACATACTGAGACACGCCTGCAGTAAGGTGTCGCCTCTGGGAAGATATGACCCCAGAAACAGCCTCAGGACTCCATGTGCTGCGGTTGGGGACACAGTGAGCATCTTTCCTTAGACATAGGAATGTCATAAGATGAGGAAGAGGAGCTTTCCAGTCTGGACACAGGCAAAAGATGCTGGCCAAAACAGGAATGCTTTTCTTGGGCTCGAGATACAAGGTGCCATTGACTGCTTTCAAGAGGTCCACTCCATCTGCTAGACCTCAAGCAAACGGCAAGAGAAAGAAGTACTAAACGGCCTTCTTCATAGAGCCACGCGCACGGCCTGGTGGCTTCTACACCTGATCTACACCACAGATAGACTATCAGGGGTGGGGTGGGGGCTCTCTTAGAGTCCTCCTTTTTAAATCCTATTCCATGGAGAGTTCAGGGCCTGCAAACTGCCAGGAAAGCAGCAGGTCAGCAACCTGCATCCCCAAGACCTTGAGCACCAGCATGTGCCCAATGTGCCCCATCAGGTGTGACAGCACCTTCCCTTCAGCACGGCCAGGTGCCAGGTGGGACGAAGGGCAGGTGGAGAGGCCAAGGAAGAGCAGAGGGTGGGGAGAGCTGGAACGTGGCAAGAGCTGCGGGCCCCTCCGGGCAGTGGCACAGGTGGCCGTGGGGTGACTCAGGCCTCTGTGCTGTGGACCTGTGTCTGCGCATGCAGGCCTTTCCATCCGGCGAGACCATACAGTGACAGGTTGCACGCTGGTGCATGCTGGCTAGCACCCTGCCCTGACTGTGTGAGGCTGGGCCCATCCAGGGATCGCGACGATGACCTGTAAACATGTTAGCACAAAAGACGCGAGTGGGGGGTGCAGGATCCAAGTGCCCTTCCTGTAGCTCTGCAGGTGGCTGGCCTCCTCTCTTCCACTGAGAAGAGCCACAGGTGGAGCAGGTGCCTGGAACCCAGCTGCTCCGGTGCCTCCTATCCACACACATATTCAGCTGTTAGGAAGCTCAGTCATCTTAGAAATGCACTTAATTTGAGACCATACTGAGTTCAAGGCAAATAGCAATGCAGACGAGACCAACGGGCATCACGGGTGCGACTCTAGCTTTTGGTTGTTTGATGGTCTATGGAGCCTGACTCTTCAGGCAGCTCCCCAGCTCTGACCATTTAGCCCCTGCCCACCCCATGTTCAGGTGTCCTGCATTCATTCATGTAAGAGGGACAGGAAGATGCAGGTGTTCCACCCCCAAGGCCAATGACCCCCAAAGAGGAGAAACATGAACTTCTGGCCAAGAAACCTTATGAAAGCCTGTGGCCCCTGGGAGGGGGCGACTGCCTGCTGACCCACTCCTTGATGGCTGTTTCATCACGAAACTGGCACTTGGGACCGCCTGTGAACACATTCAGTCTCTTTCTCTGTCTTGTGCATGAGGAAGAAAGTGAAGGTCGAGGACAGCAGGCAAAAGTAGAGGTCACTTGTGGCCTTACCTGCGAACAGTGACTTCTGAGCCCTGGCCAAGATCTCGGCCGTAGCAGGACAGGCTCTTGGGCCTGCTGCTCACGTGCTGGGTGTGGGGTCACGCTGTGTTTGCTGGCTTCTTCTCAGAACCCTGCATGTGCCCGTCAGGGGATGATCACCCTGGTCACAGGTGGACCCTGTGGCCTGGGCCTGAGAGAAACTTCTGGCTCTGTCCCATGGCCCTCTGCACACAGACGCCCCACATCTGGTTTTCTCATGAAGCCCTTGCCCAAGTCCTTGGACGGAGCAGCCGCCGAAGCCTGGTCTCAGGTGCAATTGGAGCTTCTGTTCAGGCCACGGTCTCCTAGCAAGAGTAACCTGGGAGTGCTGCAGGACCTGCCTGCAGGATGTCCACAGCAGAACTGGTGGTCATGGAGGAAAAGAGGGCCCGTTTCAGCACCCAAGCCTTGGGCACCAGTCTCCTGCACAGCACCCCTCAGGCAGCGCCAGGCAGCCTTGGAGTAGCTGACGGAGCAGGACACAGGGGTCTGCGGGACATTCAACTGGCAAAGTAAAGCTTCACGGTGCTTTGTGTGTGTTTCACCCAGTTTATACAGAAACAGAATGAACTGCCGTCTCCATCGCCAGACGGGCATCTCCGCGCCCCCAGCCCCTGGTCTTCTGCCGCCTTCTTTCCTTCTTGCGGCTTCCCTCCTGGCACACCCACGCGGAGGAGGGAAAGGGCTGCCCCACCCCCTGTGCCAGCCGCTGTTCCCACTAGGCCCTCTGCAGTGCAGTCTACACAGCCACCAGAGGGGAGGCTCTGGATGCTCACCGGGTCATGCCACTCCCCTCTGCTGGGAGCAGATCATAAAACCCCACATGGTGTACAGTGTCCCGTGGCTGCCACAACAGAGCACCACAAACGGAGTGGCCCAAGGCATCAGAAGTTGTTGTGGCGAGGTCCTGGGGCCCAAGGTCCTGGTCAGTGCCCTGCCAGGGTTGGTGGCCACTGCCTGCCACAGGGCTGGCTGGCTGCAGGGGAGGACGGGCTCCCAGCTGCAGTCCCGGGGTTCTTGCTTGAGGGCTGCTTCACTCCCACCCTGCCGCATCCCCACGTGGCTTCCTCCTGGGCCTGTGTCTCTAGAGTGACAGTCACGTCTGCAACCCTATTTCCAAATAAGATCGTGTTCTAGGTTCTGGGGACTAGGACTTCAACACGGCTCCTTGCAGGGGGCACATTTCAGCCTAGGACACACATGGCCAAACGGACCCTGAACTTACACCTGTCTGCCTGCTCACGGGGTGGAGTACTTTTTCCAAAGCCGTTCTTCTCAGACCCCCGGGTGCCTGCGTGACGGTTCCTACGGGTCTCTACCAGCGGGCTCCCTCCGGGGCCACTTAGGGTTCAACTAAGACGCTGCTTCCCCGGAGGTCTCCCCTGGACACACTCCTCCAGCAGTCACCCCCGGCCTTGGCCACACTCCCCACACCATCTGATTTCCTCAGGTATCTGCCACCATCTGAACCCATCCTTTGCTCTTCCCTGTCTCCCCTGCAGGGACTGAGCGGGACAGGCTGTCCTGTCCTGGCCTGATCATGACAGGTGCTTCCCAAGCTGACGTGGACCCTGCTCAATGCGCCTTCTAGGAAAAGGCTCGGAGGGTGTGCACCAGATGAGAATGCCTGGCACCGAGGCCCTGGAATGCAGGATGGGGACATCAGCACCACGTTCCTTTGTCACAAGTAGTCTGTACAAATAAGAACATAATACACAGCTCTCCAACACCGCAGAGATGAAAACTAGCTCAGAGGGCCGTGCATCCTTCCGATAGGCACTGCGAATTCACAGGCGCTAGCAGATGTTTGAAGGAAGTCTGCAAAGGTGAGGCTACGATGATTGGCTCTAAGGGACTGTTCCTGACAACAAGCAGAAGCAGGATCAACGGTCTATAAGGCTTTTCCTAATTTAGGACTATAAAACTGGTATAGAGGGTTTCCTCTGGACATGCATCCAGATCCCTCAAAAATGGTTTCAAATCATTACATACAAGTTTAAATGAATGAAAGAATACTGCCTCCCTTTCCACAGCTCAGACCTGACCCCCGACATTCAGGGACGTATGAACACGCAGGTTCTCCACGGCCTCGTGCGCCTTAGCTGCCCATCACCACCATCCCACCAATACTGTAATCACCAGCAGCACCACCTTATCAGAATGATCATCATACAACAAGCACCCCTATCGCCACACCACCACCACCTCACCACCATCACCGTATTTCCAAACAACACCCTCCTCCTCATCACCATCACCACCGTTACAACCATAATGCCACCGTCGGCATCATTATCAGGAGACCATCGTAAGACGGGCAGAAATGTTATTGAAAATATTAGAAATACAATACAGAATGATTTCTAAAATCATGTCATTTAAACAGGCCTTTATTAGAGGCAACATGCAAGTACTGTGGTTCCCTTATCTACTGGGGACACGTTCCAAGGCCCCCAGGGTGGCCTGAAGCCATGAATGACACCCAATGCAGTAGGTACTATGTTTTTTCTTATGATAAAGCTTACTTTATAAGTCAGGCACAGTAAGATATTAACAACAATGACTAACAGTAAAATGGAACAATCATGACAATATTCTGTAATAAAATTGCCAGTGTCACTACTTTTGCCCTTGGAGGCTCTTATTAAGTAAAATCAGGCCCGCTGGAACACAAGCACTGCAATGTCAAAACAGCGACCTGATAACAAGTGACCGACGAGAGGGTGCTGTGTATGGTGTGGATGTGCTGGATACAGGGATGTTTCATGCCTAAGCGAGGATGGAGTAGGGAGGCACGAGATTTCATCCCACCACTCAGAAGAGTACACAATTTAAAACTTATGAATTATTAATTTCTAGAATTTTCCATCTTGTATTTTTAGAACTGCAAGTAAAACTGCAGATAAGGCCAGACTATTCTACATATGTATGATACAGCATGCGCATACACACTATGGTACACACATACACATCTCTCCCACTCCAGTAATCAAATAGGGCCAAGAAGATACGCTTCGTGATTTCCCTTCCTTCCTACGTTTAGCTAGGGGGAATGCTATTTTTTCTGATAAACTTCACTTGGACATAAAAGCAGAAGTTGGCAAAGATCAAGTTCTCAGTGGATTGTGATTATTAAGAAACGTCAGGTGCCTTTGATGAACACAATGCAGAAACATTCTAAAATGACTTTATTTTCCATTAATCACAGCATCTCTGCACATTGACTTCCATCTGCATAGATGCACACCTGGGCTCAAGGCCCATGGCATCTCGAGGTCTGTCCTGCAGGCTGGGAGCCATTGCTGCATCCTCTGCCTTCCTCCAGATGAGCTGGGCTTTGTGGTGAACAGAAGCCCTGATGGGGCAGCTGAAGGGCTGGCAGGCCAGGGCTCCCCAAAGCTCACGCCAGCACCAATGCTTAGGTGCCAGCAGAGCACTGAAGGTGGCTGGCATGTAAATGTAAATGCCCACCCATTTACTATTCTCACAACTACAGCAGAAATGAACTATGGGTTAGGGCATGACTTTAAAAAATCAGAGGATGCCTGTTTGATACTCTAATCTGTTGAGTGATGAGTGCGGTGTAATTTATGCCGGAGAGGTGGCAACCCACAGTCCTCACCCCAGGTGCCCGTGGCAAGTGGCCTGCTACTGTAGAAGCTAGGAGTTGTTAACGGTGGGTGACTACATGACGCTGGCTGCTACTAATCGTTTATTGAATAATGAAACTGACACAACCGATAAAAGGTTTCAATCTTGAGAAAAATGATTTATCGTTTCTCAGTTTACTGGCACTGCTATTTGTGTGACAAACGGTTGGAAAGCCCCCAGTTAATCTCCGCGCACCTCCAAGCCTGCTGCCGCGGCTTCTGCACGCACATCCAAATAATCAGGAATAGCTAATAACACGGCACCGAGGCTGTGAGGGCAGAGGACGGGTGTTTTATCAAGGCTGATCTCCAAATCAATTTGCACAAGGGATCTTTTTGGGGGCTGGGCAAGGGCGAGTGCCTGGGAGAGGAGACGGAGGTAGGAAAGAAAAAAGAGCAACATCTCCAAAGACGCACGAGCCTCAGCGTCAGTCAGAAATCCAGACGGAAACAGAACTGCCCACAGCATCGCTGCACACACGACTCCGACAGCTCTGCAGAGCTTGCAGGCCTCTGGATGGTGGAATCGGATCTGCCACAATATGCAGGCTGTCAAGGTGGCCTGTTATGCTCTAGTGGGGGGCTTCTGGGCTCCGAGATCCCGCCTCCCACCCCCACGCACGGGGTCCAGTAGACTTCTTTTTTAGTCTGGGAGGGGGATAGCAAGTGTACCTTTAAGTAAATTAAAGATTTATTTATAGCACTACTCCAAATGACACATTCACTTTTATCATACTATATGTTTATCTTATTCTAATTTTGATAAAAAAAAATCCAATACACTCATGCTCTCCTGAGAGGGTCCTGGAGCATGTGGACTGACCACGGAGCCGGCTCTTGCCCCTGACGCTCATGGCCTGTGTCCCCGGGACAGGTGAGGCAGGGGGTGCACCTGGGGTGTGGCCTGGCAGGTGAACTCTCCACTCGCACCAGCGATGACAGTGACGACAGCCACACACTTCTCACCCTCCCGAGCAGGGAGAGCAAGCTCAGCCCACGCTGCTGTCGGTCAGCAGTAACTCCAGGGCTTATGCAAGCGCTGGAAGTTCTGGCTGTGCGGAGAGAAAGGCGCTCTGAGGTGTCCCCCACAGCTGGTCACCTCAACCAAGCCCTGCGCATGTGCTGTGGAGAACACGGGAGCCTCTTTCAGGAAGAGCGGAGACAGCAGGGACAGCCGGCTGAAGACGGCGGACTTCAAGCGAGAGTGGGCCTAGACCTAAGGTTCTGAGGTCTTGCTGAATCAGGAAATGAAACCTCGTGGTTGTTAGAAAGGAAACAAATGGAAACTATGTGACTCTGGGTGACATACAAAGAGGACCTTCGTTCAAGCCTGGAGTCCTGGAGGAACTGCAGGCTGGTGCCCACCTGGTCAGGTCCCAGGGGAAGGTGTATTCACTGCAGCAGCACCTTGGGCGGCCTCGAGGGCTGGCAGAATGTCCCAAAGCAGGGAAGAAAGACACCTGGGACCTCTGGACCTCTTGGGACGTTCTGGGTTTTCACGTTGGTGGGATCCCACTCGCTCACCGACTCTCCCAGGTTGGAGGAGAGGTTGTTTCAGGACTTTCAGGATGTTGCTGGATAAGCCACAGATACTACGTACTCTGAGGGCCCCGGCATTTCCCAAGTGTGTCTGTAAGAACCCAAGCAGGTGCAAGGCCAAAGATGGGTGGAGCAAGGTTGGCATCAAAGAGCTTACATAAGTGAAGCAGGTGCGCATGCGTGTGCTTTTGTACACAGAGGCCCTCACGTGGCCTTCAGGTCGGCAATGTGCATCTCAAACTCCAAGAGGGAGCAGCTTTTTTTTTCTTTCAGAGGCTCTTGCTGGATTCCATTTCCACAATGCAGGTTTTGGGAGACACTTGCTGATAGCAAATTAAGCCATGCTACAGAAACAGAATACACTGGAAGTCCAGCGGGCATCTCCACACAGGCCTCCAGGGCCTCCTCCTCTCCCTCCAGAGCTGGAGTCCGGGAGGCCACAGCATGTGTACACACTGCTGAGCTTCTAGGGATTCCAGGAACCAGGAGACTAATCTCTCCTCTCGGGCTTTCAATCTAGTTGAAGGGACAAGACTTACCCTTGGGGATGCTTTATACAATCATCACCTACACAACACCAGGCTGCCCCAGGGCATATGCATAGTTAACCATATGCACAGCCAAAGATCGCAGTACCCACCCTCCAGAGGTGTCCCTATATCCTGACACCTATTCTCGAGGAAAAGAGCCCTAGGGATGCAGTGGAGTCTCTGCTTGGTTGTCTTTGCAAGGCAGGTGGAAGCCCATGCTTTCAGGTAAAGCAGCTCTCCTCTCTTGTGCCAACCTGTGCTATTTTACCTGGGAACTCTGACGTGAGTGTGGCCTGACAGCGCCTCAGACATTTTTCAGTTTGACCCTGCAGCCAGATGGACTTGCCAGTCTCTAGAGGAAGTCAGGGAGGGACGGTGCATGGCCCAGCCTGGGGATCTACCATGGAGAGTAAGGGCCTTGGGAAGCAGCTTGCCCACCCGCTGCTCAGTAGGAGCCCTCACCCTCACTGCTGCCCACCGGAGCGGAAGCAGCCATAGGTGGGCAGGATGTTAGTGCCTGGAATGCTCTGGGTGACATGAAGAATCACCCTAACAAACGTGGGTCAGTGTTACTTAGTGCATCATCTCCCATGATTATCTTTGCCAACTGAAAAGCACGACGTAATGGGTGATCCTGTGTCAGAACACAGCCGTGAACGTTTCTTAGGTGAGTCAATAAAGTCTGTGAATACATTGCACACAACCTGGCTTAAAATTTTGGTCTACACAAATGAAAGCCCAAGAAAGGAATTGGTTGGTTGTGACTCTGTCCCTGCATGGAGCATCTGTGTGCCGGGTGCCAGGCCCTGCCCATGCACTTGAAACTCAGTGCATCCTGACAGAGGTCCTCAGAGGCAGAGGGCAGGAGCACCCATCTTGCAGCCCAGAGCATTGAGACAGGAGAAGATGAGGGACCTGCCTGGCCATCCTGCTAGTGAGAAGTGGAGCTGGGGGCCTCACCTGTCCCGTGGCATCTGCCTGGCCTCCTACCACCGCAGCCTCGTCTGTGAATGACCACCTGCCTATCTGGCCTGGCTGTGTTGTGTGGAAAGAGAACACAGTTGCTGAGCGCACCCAGTAGTTTCTGAGCCTAACAGAGAGATCTGGACTCACTGCCGCAGACAGCAAGAGCTGGAGCATTCTGTAGAAACCTGGATCCCTGTAGGACCTCTATGACTTTCTTCCCCACTCCCAGTCCAAGACGCCACAGGGGACAGAGGCAAGAAGAACATTTCCAAAGGTAGAGCAGTGAGAAGAAATAAAACCCTTAAAAGAAATATTTCAGCAGAAGAGAAATCCCTTCTTCTTCATTAGAATAAGGAACTACAGAATGAAATCCCTTAACTACCCAAGAAACAAGAGAACGCCATGTGACTGATGGGTGTTAAGAACCAGCGGGGAGCGGCCCAGGGCAAATGCTCAGGACTTTCCAATGGGTGGAGAATTCCCAACGCCATTCACCAGCCTCTGAGTTATCCCAGACGGAATACGTTATTTAGAAACTTTTCTGTATTTCACCTCCTTTAAACCGCTAAACTGATAACATGCCAAAACAGATCCATTCTTCTTTAGCATCTCTTTATGTTTGATGGTTCTTGGGACCACATTTGAAAACCACAAATTTCCAATTCATCACAGGGCTTGGACAGAACACAGCTGATAAATATCAGCATGAAATTGCATGTGGGTGAGAAGCTAAAGGGCATACAAATATTTCTATATTGGCCCTTCTAAATTAAAGGGTGAAGAATAGGACATGTACAACATTCTTTATGTCCCCAGTTATATCACCAGAGAGCAATCAGGATGCTGAGTGAAGACAGGAGTCACTTGCTCTAAACATGACAACGTGCACACGGCACATTAGCTGGGGGTATTGCTGGGCTTCATGTGGCTGCTGTATCAGTGGACGTGTCCTCTGCAGGAAGGTGCCTGGCAGCAGCCCCCTCCACTGTGGCTGTGCTCCAAGGGCTCCTCAGTGAGTGCTTCCTGGCGCCCCCTGTGGACAGCCACCTCAGTGCCCCTGGGGGGTGAGTCTTCTTTCGGGGCTTTGTTCTGCTCCATGGTGCTGATGACACTCTGATAGGTTTACTTACTATCTGTGGCAAGTCACGCTTTGCGAGAACGGTCACAGCAGTAGCTTGGACCCATGCTTCTCCGGGACCTTGCACTCGCCATCAAGGGACACCGCCTGTTCCGCTATCCTGGATCCTAGCGGGGACTGAACCTATGCTGGCTGCAGGCATGGTGGAACCGATACTGTGTCCCCTGAGGCTAGGCATGCAGGGAAACAGCTTCCAACAACTTTGTGTTTCTCTCACTGACACCTGTCCCGGGGGCCCAGCCACCATGGGGAAGTGGCCTCGGCCACCTGCACAGGTCCTGCCAGCTCCTGGCTTCTGAAGCTCCAAGGCTACTGGACCACAGGGCTGACACAAGCTTCTGAGCTGACCCCATCCTAGTAACTGACCCTTGCAGGCTGCAGGAAGCCCCCTGAGGGTGCTGTGTCTCAAGGCCAGCAACGCAGTGTCTCTACCAGCAAGGGACAGACGCCCTTCCAAGAGGATGGCATGTGACATGAGCAGCAAAAACCAGGGCTCACCCTGGCATCTCAGCTGACACCACAGACAGGAGCTATGTTTCTCACATTTACACCAAACGGGAAGAGCATAAAGACGATAGTGGCTGCGGCTGGGGTCGTGGCTCAGTGGCAGGGTGCGAGGCCCTGGGTTCGACCTCAGCGCCACATAAAAAATAAATAAATAAGTAAAATAAAGATATAGTGTCCCTCTACAACTAAAAAATATTTTATAAAAAGATGATAGTGATCGAGGAGTTGGACCGAGGGCGGTGCTGGGTGTGGTCCCCTGCTGTTTGTCCTGGTGGTGCGGGCTCTTTCCATGGCCCTAGCACCCAGGCCCTTCCAGGCCAACTGAATCCAGATCTTCTCATCTTGGAATCAGTGATTTCAATCATCCCAGGTGTGGGGCTGGGCGCGGGGTCCTGGAGTCGTGGCTCAGAGGTAGAGCACTCGCCTGGCAAGTGTGAGGCCCTGGATTTGACCCTCGGCCCCACATATAAATAAATAAAATGAATAAAAGATCCACTGCTGGCCAGTGCTTCCCTCCCTCCCTCCAGGAGGAGGAAGCAGCCAGCCCTCCCCCTGGCTGCCCCTCCCTGAGCCACTGACTCTCTCTTCCTCTCCCCTGGCCTTTCCTGCAGGGTCTGGCTCACCAGCACCTTCAGGCCTCCTCCAGAGCCCCCTGGCCCGTGGACTCCTGACTCCCCACCTTCCACCAGCCCATGGAAGCGCCAGGTCCTCATCCTCACTTCTGTTTGGGCAGCTCCCTGTCCCCATGGACACTGGGAGGCGCCACCTCTCCCAGAGACCCTCCCCACCCTGCTGTGGACCGTCCCCCGGATATCTGCCCTCCTCTCCTTCCACCTACTGCTGGGGTGCACTCCTAGGAACTGGCTTTCGTTCAGGACACTGGAGCTCACAAAGTGGCTGGGATGACCCAGAGGCCTGAGGTGGGGGGCTGCTCTGGGGCATCACGCCCCTCCCTGGACAGCAAGCTCCCGGTGGGCAGGGCCACCCACTCCTCTAGCAGCACAGGGCAGGGTCCTCCATGGGGCCAACAGCCAAGAGACACTTGTTCTGAGCTTGAATTGAAAGTACTTCAACCCCCAACCCACCACCACCAAGAACACTGGAGGCACAAGCTGGAGGACCGGGCATTGCCTGTATCGACCCCACTTCTGCCAGACCACAGAAGGGGTGCCCTCAGGACACTCCTCCAAGAGCAGGAAACCTGAAGGCAGCAGGCTAGCCAGGGAGTCGGACAGCCTGGGGTCTGCAGGGACAGGCTGTCCAGTGGAAAGCCATCCAGACCTCTGGAATTCAATGGTGACAATGACACTCGCTCTGGGAAACACACACTGAGCACAGTGAAGAGGGCGGGAATAAAGACCGAGGGCCAAGTCACCGTAATGAAGTGGGAATAGGGGATGAGGACCAAGGCACTGTCATGAAGTCGGACCTGAAGCTTCACTCAGCCAAGGAGGAGTTCACACACACACACACACACACACACACACACACACACACACCCTCTAACCTTTAGGATTCCTTTTACTGCTGGGCCACTCATGACTGGAAAGTTATAGAAAAGATGCAGGTGTTCCAGAGACGCGGGGAGAAGCTCATCTCTGCAGACTGAAGCGTGAGCCATGCTGCCCCCAGCAGACCACCCCTCGGGAAGGAGCCTGTCTCCAGACAACACCTGGCCCGGCTCAGAAGCCACCCCCAGGGGAATCCTGACTGTTAGGCAGATGCCCCTGATTCCTGAGGTAAGGGATCTCTCACTCACAGGCCAAGGAGAAGCAGCATTAACTACAAATACCAGGATTTTTGTTTTCGTCATTATTTTTTGAAACAAAAAAAAAAAGAACATGTCTGTCATATGTTTTAATCACTAACAGGGAGCCTACAAGTTGATCACTCAATTACCAGAGTCTCTGCAGTTCCGTATGAAGGAGAGGGAAGAGAGGGACGTCAGAGAGTGATGTCCAGAA